>NW_026575024.1:39095735-41495735 GCF_905146905.1 Nyctereutes procyonoides
ATATCATATTTAGGGGGAAATATATGTGTCCTGTATTTGGGTGCTAATTCCCGATGTAGACAGACTCCTACATCTTCATGCTTAACACAGCTTTATCACATCACAGCCTCATGCTGTAGGCAGCTGACCTCCATCCCATAGTTGTGCCACCTCACCCTTGAATCTTCTGAGATTACTACAGCAAAAGGAGTGGCTTGGAAAAGGCTCACTAGCTCTTTATTACCTTGCTCTCTCCTTTCTTTTGGCCAGAAGAAATACCTTTCAGAGGCTTGGAAAATATCAAGGAGCACCCAGATATTGGGGAGCATCAGTAGTTCTGCCACTATACCAACAGTAGACTCTTGTATCAGGCTTCAAAAACAATGGAACATAACTACCCAGAAGTCCATTTGAGAAATAAAGTATGTGCCTTCAGGGATCCCCGGGTGGCGCAGCGGTTTGGCGCCTGCCTTTGGCCCAGGGCGCGATCCTGGAGACCCGGGATCGAATCCCACGTCGGGCTCCCGGTGCGTGGAGCCTGCTTCTCCCTCTGCCTGTGTCTCTGCGTCTCTCTCTCTCTCTCTCTCTCTCTCTGTGACTATCATAGATAATAAATAAAAGAAAAAAATTTAAAAAAAAAAAAAATAAAATAAAGTATGTGCCTTCAGTGTGCCTGTCCTCCAAGTGAGCCAGTGTAATATGGCTGCATTACGAGAAGCAGATTGAAAACATCTTGGGAGATTACCTTATTTGGCTTGATTCTGGGTGCCACTTTTTTGTTGTTGTTGTTTTTTAAAGATTTTTAGACAACAGGGAGAAAGAAAATCCCAAGTTGAGCAGGAGCCCAACGTGGGGCTGAGTTGCACGACCCAGAGATCACGACCTGAGCCAAAACCAAGATTCGGACACCTAATGACTGCACCACCCAGGTCCCCTGGGTGTCACATTTTAAGAGATTGATACTGACAAGGTACAGAGTAATACAGTAAGGATGTGTAAGGATCTATAAGTCTATGAATTTTGTCCAGTAAACTAACCCTTCCATCTAAAAACTTAGTATTCTAGAAGAATTTAAAGACTTGAAGAAGAGGGTGATACAGATACAAAATAGATGACTTCTGTGTTTTTCCCAAGGAGAAAACTAGAACTGGGTTAATGGAGTTTTAGGAATATTTTTCTTTAGAATAGTGTATATTTAACAATTTGACATTTTCATATATCAAGCAAAACCAGATGATATCTGTGAAGAATATAGAGAAGATTCCTATTTGTCATGAGAAATTGGTCTGGGTAATCTTGTGGCCTGTTTTCAAATCGGAGTTTTTTATGATGAATGTCAAATGAATACTCCTTTCTCTTTTTAAATAGGATACTGATGAAATTCAAGTTAATTATCCTGGGATGTTTGAATTGATGGAAGATTTGCAAGGTAAGGCACTTTAAAGAATGTTTAGTCTCCATTTGAAAGTCATATTTTGAGAGCAGACTCTATGGCAGATACTGGAGCTAAGCACTAAGAGATACATTGGTGAGGAGAAAACAGACTGTCTTTATGGAGCTTATAAAATGGGTGAGGTAGACACTACACAGCTGCCCTAAAGATAAAAGTTAAATTAGAATCACGGTAAGTGCTACAAAGCGGAGGTGCATGGTGCTATGACCACCTATAAAAAGATGGTGGTACTTTCTTGAAGGGTGCATCTAGGGCTGGTAAGGCACATCAATGACTCTAGCAACAGTTGGTGGCTCAGGTCCAGGCACAAGAAAACAGGGAGTTGGGTTAGTGTAGGCCTGGAGTTTGCTAAAAGGGTAAGTCCTGGTTAGAGAGAGTCAGCGAAGTCTTTGTCTGAGGAAGTGCTGATTGTGCTCTGAAAAATGAAGATGAGTTAACTTGGTGAAGAAGGGAGGGAAGTGAGTCACAGGCAGGGAGAATAGCATGTGCAAAGACTGGCAGGAAAAAGCATGACAAGTACTAAAAGCGGGCATTTTGGCTAGAGTAGAGAGAAATAATGAAATTGATGAGTAAATGGAGACCCTGCAGTCCCTGTTGAGCTTGTCTTTATCTTAAAACCCCTTTGAGGCATTTTAACAAAGGGGGGGAGGGGATCCCTGGGTGGCGCAGCGGTTTGGCGCCTGCCTTTGGCTCAGGGCGCGATCCTGGAGACCTGGGATCGAATCCCATATCGGGCTCCCGGTGCATAGAGCCTGCTTCTCCCTCTGCCTATGTCTCTGCCTCTCTCTCTCTCTCTCTCTCTGTGACTATCATAAATAAATAAATTAAAAAAAATTTTAAAAAAAATTAACAAAGGGGGGGAGTTATGATTTCAAATTTGCATTTTGGAAAAAATGTATTGGCAGATCAACTAGTAGGGAGACTCATTGCTGTAAAGCTTATTGAGAAATAATAGTGGCTTGGACTAAGGTGGTGGCAGTGGAGATTGAAAGAAGTGAATGGATTCTAGAGATAATTAGAATATAAATTTGACAATCCTTGCTGATGAGTTACATGTGGATGAGTAGAGAGAGCTATTTCAAACAACTCCAAAATTTCTGGCTCACATAACCAGATAGCCTGTGCCCCTTCATTGACAGAGAAAACAGTAGAAGACGACCCAAGTATGGGCAGGGACACCTCTTGAGTTCACATGTGGATATTTTGGGTTTGAAGTGCTTGTGAAATGTCTAAGAGGAGATGTCAAGTACGTGGTTGGGTGTGTGAGTATGCCATTTAGAGGAGGCGATTGCCTGGTTAAGATATCATGAGTCATTTGTGAATTGGTATTTGAAGCAATTGCCTGGAATGAGAGTATGAAGTGAGAAGAGAACACAGATACTGGGCCTTTAGGAACCTAATATACAGTGACTGTGTAGAAGAAGGACATATCTGGATGTATTACAGATGTGATCGCAGAGGTGGAGTATTGCAGAACTATTAGTGGTGGGGAGGCTAAAAAATCTTAGAGATTGTGGTACTAGTAATTATTAACACTGCAGTCACCTGGGGGTGGTGACAGGACTTGGCTACAATGGACACTGAATCAGATGCCAACTGTCCGATGAATGAGGAGAGAGACTAGGAACCTGATGTCTATGTGTCTGACTGCAAGCAGGAGCGGGAGAGGGTGATGACCAAATATTGTGGTTCTTATTAGCAGGACAAGGATTTTTAAAAAGTTAGAGAAAAAATGGCCTGGAAGAGGCTTTGAGGAGCAATAGGGATATAAACCCTAACTCCCAATTTTGAAAGAGGGAAGGTACACAGATGTGCACATCTCTTGCAGAGGGGGCTACTGGAGAAGTGATTTTCTCCAAGGAGAGCTGCTTCTTTTTTTTTTTTTTAATAAATTTATTTTTTATTGGTGTTCAATTTACCAACATACAGAATAACACCCAGTGCTCATCCCGTCAAGTGCCCCCCTCAGTGCCCGTCACCCATTCACCCCCACCCCCCGCCCTCCTCCCCTTCCACCACCCCTAGTTCGTTTCCCAGAGTTAGGAGTCTTTATGTTCTGTCTCCCTTTCTGATATTTCCCACACATTTCTTCTCCCTTCCCTTATATTCCCTTTCACTATTATTTATATTCCCCAAATGAATGAGAACATACACTATTTGTCCTTCTCCGATTGACTTACTTCACTCAGCATAATACCTTCCAGTTCCATCCACGTTGAAGCAAATGGTGGGTATTTGTCGATTCTAATGACTGAGTAATATTCCATTGTATACACACACCACATCTTCTTTATCCATTCATCTTTCGATGGACACCGAGGCTCCTTCCACAGTTTGGCTATTGTGGACATGGCTGCTAGAACCATCGGGGTGCAGGTGTTTCATTGCATCTGAATCTTTGGGGTAAATCCCCAACAGTGCAATTGCTGGGTCGTAGGGCAGGTCTATTTTTAACTCTTTGAGGAACCTCCACACAGTTTTCCAGAGTGGCTGCACCAGTTCACATTCCCACCAACAGTGTAAGAGGGTTCCCTTTTCTCCGCATCCTCTCCAACATTTGTGGTTTCCTGCCTTGTTAATTTTCCCCATTCTCACTGGTGTGAGGTGGTATCTCATTGTGGTTTTGATTTGTATTTCCCTGATGGCAAGTGATGCAGAGCATTTTCTCATGTGCGTGTTGGCCATGTCTATGTCTTCCTCTGTGAGATTTCTCTTCATGTCTTTTGCCCATTTCATGATTGGATTGTTTGTTTCTTTGGTGTTGAGTTTAAGAAGTTCTTTATAGATCTTGGAAACTAGCCCTTTATCTGATAGGTCATTTGCAAATATCTTCTCCCATTCTGTAGGTTGTCTTTTAGTTTTGTTGACTGTATCCTTTGCTGTGCAAAAGCTTCTTATCTTGAAGTCCCAATAGTTCATTTTTGCTTTTGTTTCTTTTGCCTTCGTGGATGTATCTTGCAAGAAGTTACTGTGGCCAAGTTCAAAAAGGGTGTTGCCTGAGTTCTCCTCTAGGATTTTGATGGAATCTTGTCTCACATTTAGATCTTTCATCCATTTTGAGTTTATCTTTGTGTATGGTGCAAGAAAGTGGTCTAGTTTCATTCTTCTGCATGTGGATGTCCAATTTTCCCAGCACCATTTATTGAAGAGACTGTCTTTCTTCCAGTGGATCGTCTTTCCTCCTTTATCGAATATAAGTTGACCATAAGGTTCAGGGTCCACTTCTGGGTTCTCTATTCTGTTCCATTGATCTATGTGTCTGTTTTTGTGCCAGTACCACACTGTCTTGATGACCACAGCTTTGTAGTACAACCTGAAATCTGGCATTGTGATGCCCCCAGATATGGTTTTCTTTTTTAAAATTCCCCTGGCTGTTCGGGGTCTTTTCTGATTCCACACAAATCTTAAAATCATTTGTTCTAACTCTCTGAAGAAAGTCCATGGTATTTTGATAGGGATTGCATTAAACGTGTACATTGCCCTGGGTAACATTGACATTTTCACAGTATTAATTCTGCCAGTCCATGAGCATGGAATATTTTTCCAACTCTTTATGTCTTCCTCAATTTCTTTCAGAAGTGTTCTATAGTTTTTAGCGTATAGATCCTTTACCTCTTTGGTTAGGTTTATTCCTAGGTATCTTATGCTTTTGGGTACAATTGTAAATGGGATTGACTCCTTAATTTCTCTTTTTTCAGTCTCATTGTTAGTGTATAGAAATGCCACTGATTTTTGGGCATTGATTTTGTATCCTGCCACGCTACCAAATTGCTGTATGAGTTCTAGCAATCTTGGGATGGAGGCTTTTGGGTTTTCTATGTAGAGTATCATGTCATCGGCGAAGAGGGAGAGTTTGACTTCTTCTTTGCCAATTTGAATGCCTTTAATGTCTTTTTGTTTTGTCATTGCTGAGGCTAGGACTTCCAGTGTTATGTTGAATAGCAGTGGTGAGAGTGGACCTCCCTGTCTTGTTCCTGATCTTAGGGGAAAGGCTCCCAGTGCTTCCCCATTGAGAATGATATTTGCTGTGGGCTTTTCGTAGATGGCTTTTAAGATGTCGAGGAAAGTTCCCTCTATCCCTACACTCTGAAGAATTTTGATCAGGAATGGATGCTGTATTTGGTCAAATGCTTTCTCTGCATCTATTGAGAGGATCATAGGGTTCTTGGTTTTTCTCTTGCTGATATGATGAATCACATTGATTGTTTTACGAGTGTTGAACCAGCCTTGTGTCCCGGGGATAAAGCCTACTTGGTCATGGTGAATAATTTTCTTAATGTACTATTGGATCCTATTGGCTAGTATCTTGTTGAGAATTTTTGCATCCATGTTCATCAGGGATATTGGTCTGTAATTCTCCTTTTTGGTGGAGTCTTTGTCTGGTTTTGGAATTAAGGTGATGCTGGCCTCATAGAACGAATTTGGAAGTACTCCATCTCTTTCTATCTTTCCAAACAGCTTTAGTAGAATAGGTATGGTTTCTTCTTTAAACGTTTGATAGAATTCCCCTGGGAAGACATCTGGCCCTGGACTTTTGTGTCTTGGGAGGTTTTGGTGACTGCTTCAATTTCCTCCCTGGTTATTGGCCTGTTCAGGTTTTCTATTTCTTCCTGTTCCAGTTTTGGTAGTTTGTGGCTTTCCAGAAATCTGTCCATTTCTTCTAGATTGCCTAATTTATTGGCGTAGAGCTGTTCATAATATGTTTTTAAAATCGTTTGTATTTCCTTGGTGTTAGTAGTGATCTCTCCTTTCTCATTCCTGATTTTATTAATTTGAGTCTTCTCTCTCTTCTTTTTAATAAGGCTGGCTAATGGTTTATCTATCTTATTAATTCTTTCAGAGAACCAACTCCTGGTTTTGTTGATCTTTTCCACAGTTCTTCTGGTCTCGATTTCGTTGAGTACTGCTCGAATCTTAATTAACTCTCTTTTTCTGCTGGGTGTAGGATCTATTTGCTGTTTTTTCTCTAGCTCCTTTATGTGTAAGGTTAGCTTTTGTATTTGAGTTCTTTCCAGTTTTTGAATGGATGCTAGTATTGCGATGTATTTCCCCCTCAGGACTGCTTTTGCTGCATCCCAAAGATTTTGAACAGTTGTATCTTCATTCTCATTAGTTTCCATGAATCCTTTTAATTCTTCCTTAATTTCCTGGTTGACCCTTTCATCTTTTAGCAGGATGGTCCTTAACCTCCACATGTTTGATGTCCTTCCAAACTTCTTGTTGTGATTTATTTCTAATTTCAAGGCATTATGGTCTGAGAATATGCAGGGGACGATCCCAGTCTTTTGGTATCGGTTCAGACCCGATTTGTGACCCAGTATGATGTCTATTCTGGAGAAAGTTCCATGTGCACTTGAGAAGAATGTGTATTCAGTTGAGTTTGGATGTAAAATTCTGTAGATATCTGTGAAATCCATCTGGTCCGGTGTATCATTAAAGCTCTCGTTTCTTTGGAGATGTTGTGTTTAGAAGACCTATCGAGTGTAGAAAGAGCTAGATTGAAGTCACCAAGTATAAGTGTATTATTATCTAAGTACTTCTTCACTTTGGTTATTAATTGATTTATATATTTGGGAGCTCCCCCATTCGGGGCATATATATTGAGGATTGTTAAGTCCTCTTGTTGGATAGATCCTTTAAGTATGAGATAGTGTCCCTCTTCATCTCTCACTACAGTCTTCGGGGTAAATTTTAGTTTATCTGATATAAGCATGGCTACCCCTGCTTTCTTTTGAGGACCATTCGAATGGTAAATGGTTCTCCAACCTTTTATTTTCAGGCTGTAGGTGTCCTTCTGTCTAAAATGAGTCTCTTGTAGACAGCAAATAGATGGGTCCTGCTTTTTTATCCAGTCTGACACCCTGCGCCTTTTGATGGGGTCATTAAGCCCATTCACGTTCAGAGTTACTATTGACAGATATGAGTTTAGTGTCACCATGATATCTATTCAGTCCTTTTTTTTTGTGGATTGTTCCACTGAACTTCTTCTTAAAGGGGAATTTTAAGAGTCCCCCTTAAAATTTCTTCCAGAGCTGGTTTGGAGGTCACATATTCTTTCAGTTCCTGCCTGTCTTGGAAGCTCTTTATCTCTCCTTCCATTTTGAATGAGAGTCTTGCTGGATAAAGTATTCTTGGTTGCATGTTCTTCTCATTTAGGACCCTGAATATATCCTGCCAGCCCTTCCTGGCCTGCCAGGTCTCTGTGGAGAGGTCTGCTGTTACCCTAATACTCCTCCCCATAAAGTTCAGGGATTTCTTGTCTCTTGCTGCTTTAAGGATCTTCTCTTTATCTTTGGAATTTGCAAGCTTCACTATTAGATGTCGAGGTGTTGAACGGTTTTTATTGATTTTAGGGGGGGATCTCTCTATGTCCTGGATCTGAATGCCTGTTTCCCTTCCCAGATTAGGAAAGTGTTCAGCTATGATTTGTTCAAATACATATTCTGGCCCTCTGGCCCTTTCGGTTCCCTCGGGAACCCCAATTAAACGTAGGTTTTTCTTCCTCAGGCTGTCGTTTATTTCCCTTAATCTGTCCTCATGGTCTTTTAATTGTTTGTCTCTTTTTTCCTCATTTTCCCTCTTTGCCATCAACTTGTCTTCTCTGTCACTCACTTGTTCTTCCACCTCGTTAACCCTTGTCGTTAGGACTTCTAGTTTGGATTGCATCTCATTCAATTGATTTTTAATTTTTGCTTGATTGGATCTAAATTCTGCAGTCATGAAGTCTCTTGAGTCCTTTATGCTTTTTTTCTAGAGCCACCAGTAGCTGTATAATAGTGCTTCTGAATTGGCTTTCTGACATTGAATTGTAATCCAGATTTTGTAACTCTGTGGGAGAGAGGACTGTTTCTGATTCTTTCTTTTGAGGTGAGGTTTTCCTTCTAGTCATTTTGCTGAGTGCAGAGTGGCCAAAAACAAGTTGTATTGGTAAAAGGAGAAAAAAGAGAGGAGAGAAATAAGGAAAGAAAAGAGAAAAAGAAAAAGGAAGGAAAAAAAGAGAAGAAAAAGAGAAAAAGAAAGAAAGGAAAAAAAGGGTGGGGGAAGCAAACAGAAATCAAAAAGCAAAAAAAAAAAAAAAAAAACACGGGGATGTATCTTCTGATTCTGTATACTTTAAGTCCCTTGACTTCCCTTGGAACTTGTCCGTTTAGCTGGTCTTCTGGGGGAGGGGCCTGCTGTGCTGATCTTCAGGTGTTAGCACTTGTGGGAGCTGCTCTCCCCTTGCCTGGTGCAGGGCTCAGTGGGGGTTGTTTACCCCGTCAGGTCCCAGGAGGAACAGCCGCAGTTGCTATGGCAGCTCTGGAAGCCTGGATTCAGCCTCCGCAGGAACTACGGGCTCGGGGCTCTCGGCTCTCTGTCCGCAGGGCCTGGAGGCTCCGGGGCGGGGCCGCTGATCTGCTCAGCTCGGGGCAGGAGCGTCCTTGCTGTCCTGGGCCCTCCCGGCCTTTGCCTGTCCCCGGGGGGAGGCCGGATTCTGGGCTCTGTCCTCGGCGCCCTAGGCTCCCGGGCCTGCCCTGTTGGATTCGCGCTCCCGGCCGCGCAGCCCCCTCCACGGAGCCGCCGAGTCCCTTGGAGCCGCTCCGGGTCCAGCCGTGCGCGCTGCAGCCCTTTAGGGAGCTCGGCGCACTCTCCTGGGCGCACAGGTGTGTGTTATTGTCCCCAGGAGCCTGAGGGCATCCCCGCCCTCCTGGGGTCCTGCTCTAACTCCCTGCGGGTTCCTTTCATCCCGGGAAGGTTGGTGCAGCTCCTGCTTCTCCGGGACGGAGCTTTCCTGTCCTGGGGACACTCACCCAGGCCTTAGCCCGGCTCCTCGCAGGGCTCCTCCCCCTTGATGCCTTTTGTTTCTTTATCCGCCCCCCGCCCTTCCTACCTTGATTGAAGGGCGAACTCTTCTCACTGTAGCATTCCAGCTCTTCTCTCTTTAAATCTCAGGCCGAATTCGTAGATTTTCAGGATGATTTGAAGGTTATCTAGGTAATTTGGTGGGGACAGGTGATTTGGGCACCCTACTCTTCCGCCATGTTGCCCCTCCCTCCTCCAAGGAGAGCTTCGATTTGCCTAAGAAATGAGCTTTGACTTTTTATTACACAAATGGCAGTTTTGATGAATGAGGAAAGCTAAAAGTGATTAAAGATGTGTTCTTTGAAATAAGAACTGTTAGGAGAACCTTAATCTGGATACTGAAAAATGATAAGATGATTAAGCAAGAGATTTATAAGACTAAATAGCTTGCAGTTGTTTACAGATTTATAGTTTTTCTTTTTTTTTTTTTTAAGAGATCTTATTTATTTATTCATGATAGATCTAGAGAGAGAGAGAGAGAGAGAGAGGCAGAGACACAAGCAGAGGGAGAAGCAGGCTCCATACTGGGAGCCCGACGTGGGACTCGATCCCCGGACTCCAGGGTCACGCACAGGGGCCGAAGGAAGGCGCTAAACCACTGAGCCACCCAGGGATCCCCAGGATTTATAGTTTTTCTTAAATGCATTTGCGGTTGCTTCTCTCAGTAGTCCTCTGGTAACACTTTATCTCTGTATTACAAGTGAGGCGTATTAGATCCACTAATATAAAGGGAACACTTACCTGTTAGTGGCAGAATTAGGTGCCAAACTCTTGCCTTTTTGACTCCTGCCCTGGCATTCTTTTACCTGACTCTACTTCTTTTGGCTGCCCATTTATAAAGACTATTTTACCTATCATCCAGCTTCCTTTGAGAATGGTACTTCTGTTGGCTTTACAAGGAGAAAGATATGTAGCCGAAAACTTACTATTATAGTCACTCTTCATTCATTATAATTTAATACAGGGATTGGTAGCCAATAGCATGCATGCTTGAGATGACAGGGGATCAATGATAAATCACACATCCCTCCCAAGCACCATCCCAAACACTTGGTTCCCCCGGACATAATTAATCATGGAGCCCCTTCATCCGAAGACTTGAGAGATGGTTGCAGGCGATGATGTATCATTCAGACTCATGATAAAAATATTTCTCAAATGCAGCATTTATGATTCATTTCAAGAGAGAAGCAAGAAAGAGACTAGAAATTAGATATATCAGTTGGAAAAGGTAGTACTGCCCTCTATTTAAAAATACAGAACTTGGGACGGCTGGGTGGCTCAGTGGTTGAGCATCTGCCTTTGGCTCTGGGTGTGAGCCCATGGTCCGGGATCAGATTCCACATCAGGCTCTTTGTGGGGAGCCTGCTTCTCTCTCTGTTTCTCCCTCTGCCTGTGTCTCTGCCTCTCTCTCTGTCTATGAATGAATAAAGTGTTTAAAAAAATCTTTTAAAAAATAATAAAAAAATAAAAATACAGAACTTACTCTGTGTCAGGTGCAATTCTGTGACATTTTCTGATACCCTAATTTTACAAATGAACAAATAGAGACATTGAGAAGTTAAATATCTTGTCTTTGCTCACACTGGATCTGGAATTAGAATTTGAATCCAAAGTCCAATACTGCTTACCTGATCTCTGTGCATTCTTGTTTTCATTAAAGTTAGCATAGTAAAATGCTCTAATCTTAACTGTATAGTTGCTGGTATTTTTAATCACTCTCCAGACAAGGACTGGAACATTTCCAGGCCCCTCAGAAGGTTGCCTCCTGCCACTATCCAGTTGATAAACCCCACTTCCCCCAAGGGTTTTAAATAGGTCATTTATTTTGAAGACTTGTTGCCTGATATTTACCTTAAGAGGCTTTGCCAGTGCTTCTCTTATTTTTACTGTAAAGACTTTTACATAAATCATATATTTTAGTCTTTGAGTCTCTTATCCTTAGGATTAAGAATTATGTAAAGATAACATATAAAAGTGATATTTAACAAAGTAAATGTAAACATTAGATGATTGATTTTATATTCATTTACTTATATTTATTTACTATTTGCCAGCTATTGAGCCAGTGATGAGGATACATATTTCCTTATCTCAGGGAGCTTGTGCTCTAGTAGAGACATAGAGCTAAAGCAAGAGACATGGCATTTAACTATAAAGTAAGATAATTGTGTTTTAAAGTATACGGAAAAACAGAATCCCTAAATCTGTTTAGGGAGTCAGGGATGCTTTTGTAGAAGAGGCAGGACCTAAGTTAAAATGAAGGTAACGGTCTATAAAATCATGGAGATGTGAGACATTTCCTTCACTTTTCTAATTAAAAAACACTACAGTAATTCTGTATGGCTTGAAAATGTAGAATGGAGAAGTGATGGGAAATGATGTGGAATAGTCTATCAGAGGCTTCTAGATTTTATCAGGTGAGCCTGGTACTGTAAGGGGAGAATTTCATGCGGAGGAGAGAGAGATCACTCATCCTCTAGCACTGTTTATACTTTATGAGGAAGGTAAGACTAGAATTAACATGATTCATCTCATGTTATACATGAGTAAACTGAGGCACAGAAAGAAACTAAGTAACTTGCCCAAGGTAATGTATTATAAGTAATGAGCCAGGATTGAAGTCTATTGCAGCAGCCTAATTCAGATCCTGAAATCTCAACCATTCTGCTTTTAAAAAGTCAGAGGCAGCTGAGTTGGGAAGGAGAGTGGCCAGGGATGAATGGAGGAGGGGAAGAGCTGGGGTGACTACTGCCAGATGTGCCACTTTGCCTACTGTAAGATGGTGTTACTTTCAAATTGGTTTTTGGTATTTTATAGTTAGACTTTTTTCTTGATGGTTGTAGTTTCTCATTTGAACTGCCATTGTTATTAATTCGCAGAAAAAGTCCAGAATGTTGACCTAATTTTACAAAACAAGTTGCATATCAGCTGATGAATACATGAAAAGTTTTGGAGGCTTTCACAGTAGTTTTAAGGTAAGTTCAGTTTGTTTTTTAAAGACAACCCTCAGTATTATTCCTGGTAAAGCACAATAGAATAGATTTTTATACAAACAGTTGAACTTAACCTTAAAAACACTGTGAGAGTCTTAAGCAGTCACTTGCTTCCTGGATTTTTCTGTTATTCCAAAGCCCAGAGCTGGTCAGAAGTTCCTAAATGTGTTTCCCAGGTCAGTAAAGGTCTACCATGATGCATTTTGAAGTGCTGTCATTCCATCTTCAAGATGATAAAACTGAGTTTAATTAGAGTTGTGACTTTGCCCTAGATACTTAAGGATCAGAACTGAGATGATGATCACAAAGTCTAGACTGTCTGTACCACATCACACTGCTACCATGAGGAGAAAGGAAGGTTGATATGGTGGTATGCTTCTCTTGTGAGGCAAGGGAGTACTGTCCTAGCAGCAGAGTTACTGTGTTATGCAGTAGTGCTCTTGAATTTCTATATCACAGAGAACATTAAGCCTGATAATCTTAATTAGTGTATCTAATACCAGGTATTTAAAAGGCATTTTAGAATTTCTATTGTATTACGAATCCCCTGCCCCATGTATTAAGTATTTACATTAAATAACCTGTTTTCCACTGATACTGCCTATGTCTAATTTGTGGTAAGGCATGGCGCTGGAAGGTGGATGGGAAGGTGAATGAAAATAAAAGCACCGCAGCCATCATCAGCAATATAATCTTCCATCCCAACTCCCAGTTTACCTCTGGTCACTTGATATGGTTCATACAATGTAGGAGAATGTGTTTAAATCAGATTATGTAATGGGTCTGTAATGGTAGCTGTCACAGCCTTCAGAGATCATCTAGTCTTGTCACCTAGAAGACCCACAGCAATTGATCTAAGGTCGTGTATTAGCTTTGTGACAGCAAGAATAAGATCCACCTTTTTCTTCTTGATGACTAATCTATTAGTTCATATGTCTGTTGTTCTTCATAAATTGGGGCTGTTATACTCACAGAATGCTGGAAATTGCTTTTAGTATCAGAGATTCATTATTTTGAGGAATAGTAGGAACCATTTGAGATTGGAGAGAAGAAAAAGATTCACTTATTACAGCTGATTTTACTGTTTTTAATAAGGCCATTGAAAACTTGAAAGGTTGTCATTTTTAAACTTTTAAAGAACAACTGATATTGGGAAGTTTGTTGGGGTTTCTTGGTGAAAGTAGGAAAACAAAAGTAAGAACTGATTTTTGATGGTGTGGTGTATAGAGAATGTAAAGGATTTTTACTTTTGAAATTTGTTTTGATTTCGTGAACTAAAATGTGGCCTTTCAAAGAGATTTTGTTTAAGTATGTGCATAAATAATCAAATATATAGCACTACTTGTTATTTGAACAGTAGAAGAGTATCAATCCTTTTGGCTATCAACTTGAAGAAAAAAGTCTGAACTCCAAAGCCTAGCTTGGAGCCCAACATGGGGCTTGAACTCACAGCCCTGATATCAAGACCTGAGCTGAGATCAAGAGTCAGATGCTTAAACTGACTGAGCCACACAGGTGCCCCAGAATTCTAAATTTTAAAATACTAAGAAAAATGCTTTTATAAATAATGCATATAATTTTTTCCTAACCTGGAATTAGTAAAATATTATAAAATCTGAAAACACATTGTAGTTTTGATACTGTTTAGCGAATCTCAAGGCCCTCTCCCAATTTCATGACCAGACAGAATTTATGGTTTGGAAGGATTGAGGCATTGCAGCAGTGCCCTGTCCTCTGACAAGCAGCTAATGGGGGCTTGAAAAGTTACTTGCTAACTCTTAATAACACCTGGAGGGTCAGTTGCTTTGCTTTTGCCCAGCTGGCCTGCTTTAGACCACTGTTGGCAAGTGAGGCATGCTTAGAGGACTTGCCTGCTAAAATTTGACCTCTTCTCTGGTCTTAATATCCAGAAGCTTCAAGTTGCTTTTGCCTCGGTCACTAAGAAGCCTAGCAATACAAGCTATTAGAGAATGGGGATGGGTACACTTCTAGATGTGAAGAGGTTAAATTTGTGCTTTGAGTAGCTCAGGGTATTGGTGGTGTTATCTAAAACTGCCTGTAGTGTATTTTTAGGCATGGGCGAGAGTAACTGTGCTTGGAATAGAAAAGCCCTGCTGCACCGAGACACGATGCTGGCGGCGGCGGCGGTGTACAGAGGTAAGGGAGCTGGCCATCCTTTCAACCCTCCCCTCCTAAAGGAACACATGCCCTGCTGTGTTTATCCCTTAAAATTACCAATACTTCTTTTCCCGGTAAGGCACCATCAGATTTCTTGTCCTTCTTTTCAGAACACAGATCCTGTAGTTCCATATCCTTTTTCCAAACAGCCCTTAACTGTATTCCTGTTAGCTTCTCGGCATTAGGATTTTTCATGTGAGACATTCTCAAGAGTCCTCTGAGTATCCCATTTCTCTTTGGAGGATATGACTTTTTTTGAGCAGATTTTTTCTTCCCATTTCCATCTTTTCTAGATTGTAACCATTATTTGTCTTTATAGAAATGTACAGAAATGAGGATGGTTCAGTACCTGCCACATATCAAATCTATTACATGATAGGATGGAAATACCATGATTCACAGGTAATATCAGTAAGACAAATCATTTTTCTTAGCAGGTTCATGTCTTCATTTACTTTTTATTTACATAGGGTGGGGGCTTTTGAAAAAAATATATGATGGAGTTAAGGGATTTAATTTAGAGCTATATATTTATCTATTTCTAATATCTTTAATCTTTCATTATTTTCAGGCAAGACCAGCTGAAAGAGGTTCAGCAACTGTGTCATTTGGAGAGCTGGGAAAAATAAACAATCTTATGTCACAGGGGAAGACGTCTCAATAAATATTTTATTCAATGTTAATGTACTCCAGAATTTTCATCACGGATGGGTAACTTTCACACTTAAAATTATTACATTTTGAAGCAAAGTAATCTTTAAGTGATGTACTATAAAACTCTAGTAATTAGAATAACCTAATCCTACATCTACATTTAGTAACCCTTTCAGTTTTACATGTTTTCTGTTTTCATATGGATACTGTTATCTAGTGGTTCAAATGCCTTATTTACAGATCCAGCCCAAAAGCAAGAAGATATTTCAATGAAAAATCCTCAAATATGTTCACATATATAAATGCCTGACTTGATGGAATAACATTGCTCACGCTGACATTTTGTGCCTTTTTCTCCTTCTGATTTTTTGTTATTTCTGTGAGGGCCATAGCCATGGAGAGGAGAGGAAGGACAAGTTGGTAGATTCTCTAGAGTTCTGGATCATTTGGAATAAAAAGTTTTTATAATGACTACTCTGAGATACTTAAGCTAAAATTAATTGTCACACTGTCATCTTTGTTGTGAAGACAGTGTAGGATTATGTGTCTCTCTAGAGCTATGATATAGTTTCGTACTTTAGGAAAGTGTGGATCTTTACTGAATCTTTCCTCGCCTTTTTTTTTTTTTAAAGCATTTGAATTCTAATCTTATTTCTTTTTCACCTTTGTGATCTGGATAAGACCCCCCCCCCCCAGAGTTTTATACTCCATCTCACCTTAGGTGAAAAGAGAATGTTTTAAAGAATACATAGGAACAATCCTGTGTGAAAGTATCTGCACAGTAATGAACAGTGCTGTTTATTGTTTGTCATTTCAGGCCTTTGGCACTATTCTAATCCAGGTCCACTGTCCCATTGTAGTGATCAAAAGCATTTGGAAGCAGTCAAGCTCAGCTTAGAATGGGGGGAAGAAGATGGTGATGAGGAAGCAGGGAGTAGGCTGGGAAGCAAACAAACGTGAGTGCTGACTTCCATTGCTCCAAGTTGAGATAGGAAGTAGTGCTGGCAGCTGTCTAATGGTGGAACAACTGAGCAAGTGTGTTAAAACTTCACCCTCACTGTTAAATGCCAGGTGGTGGCGTTTGCTTGTCTGTCATTTATGTTGAAATAAACCCAGCAGAAACAGATCTGTGTCTGTTCACATAGGATGAGGCACAAAACTCAGCATACTAAAAAACAAGTGAGCTGAGTCTGCATCACCAGGTGATGGAAAGCCATTGCTATCCTTTACATTTCACCAGGCATGGCCCTAGCCTCCTCTTCAGCCTTAGGTCTAAGTTAGTACAGTGTTGGTCTCCCCCGCCTTCCTT
This sequence comes from Nyctereutes procyonoides, assembly GCF_905146905.1. Taxonomy (NCBI): domain Eukaryota; kingdom Metazoa; phylum Chordata; class Mammalia; order Carnivora; family Canidae; genus Nyctereutes; species Nyctereutes procyonoides. Next base: position 39,112,147 of record NW_026575024.1, read on the forward strand.
CCCTTGACCACACTGGTACCAAGCTCTTCCTGGGTAGGGGCTATGTCTGCCTGTCCACAGCATAGTGCTTGGTGCATAGTAGATACTCAATTACATTTTGAATTGAATTAAATTCTGTGAAAAATGTACCCTTTGAAAAACTTAAGTTACAGTTAAAAACCAAGGTTTTGTAGGAGAAAAATTACTATTCTCGTTGCTTTTGGGTAGGAAATCTATCAATATTAGAAATTGGGTACTCTCTTCAGCATTTTGTTTTTTTAACACGAAAAGAATAGGAAGTAGAATTTGGCGAAGTTTTTAAGCTTAATTTTCAGTATTTGAAGGGAAAAGATAACAACAAAAAACTCTCTGTGTTAAAACTGTGAACTGATCACTGAGGAACAGATAAATCCCACAGTAACTATGTTTCCTAAAGGACATGTGTTTATATGCATTGTTGAAGAATGCATACAAACTTGTGAAGTGCTTATTGCTGAGGAGAGGGACAGAGGAACTACATGTGTCTGCATCTGTCAGGTTTGAATGTCTACTGGGTGCAGGAGGTGGGCAGAAGCTAGGAAGGAGACTTGTACTTTTCATTTTTTATCTCTCTATAAAATTTGAAGTTTCTTACTAAAAATATTACCTCTTTCGTACTGATTATGGATGTTGGGTGAGGCTGGGGAGGCATCTACCCTGAGCTATCTCAAAAATAAGATCATGGTTTAAAAAAATAAAGGAAAGAAAAATTACCACGACTAATTGAGGACACTTATTTTTTAACAAGAGTGACAGTAGAATAATTTTTTTAGTTAATACCTGCATGAAGTATAGCTTTAATTGAAATCCTCAGGCAATTTATTTTTCTGAATAGCTGTGTTTTCCAAATGATAACTCATCCTTTTAAGGAACAATATTTTTTTGATTTTAAAAAATTTATTTTTTAAAAACAATTAAAAAATTGAAGTATAGTTGACACAGGTTACATTAGTTTCAGGTGTACAACATAGTGATATGACAAGTTTATGTTATACTATGCTCATGACAAATGTAGCTACCATCTTTCACCATATAGTGCTATCACAGTACCATTGGTTATGTTCCTTAGGCTATACCTTTCATCCCATGACTTAGTCATTTCATAACTGGAAGACTGTATCTCCCACTCCCCTTTACCCATTTTGTCTACCTCAAATCACCTGTCCCCCCTGGGTACCATCTATTCTCTGTATTTATGGGTCTATTTCAATTTTTGTTTTTGTTTTTTTTAGATTCCACTTACACATGAAAACATATAGTGATTTGTCTTTCTCTACCTGATTTATTTCACTTAGCATAATACCCTTTAGGTCCATCCATGTTGTTGCAAATGGCAAGAACCCATTCCTTTTTATGAATAATATTCCATTGTATATATGTATACAATGTGTGTGTGTGTGTATATATATATATATATCCAATCTCTTTATTCATCTATTGGTGGATACTTGGGTTGCTTCCAAATCTTAGCTATTATAAGTAACATGCAATAGGGGCACCTGGGTGGTTCAGTTGGTTAAGCATCTGCCTTGAGCTTAGGTCATGATCTCGGTCCAGGGATCAAACCCCGATGGGCTTCCTGCTCCGTGGGGGAGTCAGCTTCTCCCTCTCCTGCTCCTCATACCACCACCCCCACTCATGAATGTGTTCTTTCTCCCTCTCTTTATCTCTCAAATACATAAAATCACACTGCACCAAACACAGAGATGCATATATTTTTTTTTGAATTAGTGTTTTTGTTTTGGTGTAAATGCCCAGTAGTGAAATTACTGGATTATGGTGGTATTTTTATTTTTAATTTTTTGAAGAACTTCATACTGTTTTCTGCAGTGCTGTACCAATCTGCATTCTCACCGTGTATGAGGGTTCCTTTTTCTCCCCATCCTTGCTAACAATTGTTATTTCTTACCTTTTTGACTCTAGCCATTCTGATAAGTGCAGGTGTTGTTTCATTGTGGTTTTGATCTGCGTTTCCCTGATGAGTGATATTGAGCATCTTTTTCACGTCTGTTAGCCATCTGTATGTCTTCTTTGGAAAAATGTCTGTTCAGGTCTTCTGCTGATGTTTTAATTGGATTGGGGGTTTTTGGTGTTAGGTTGTATAAGTTCTTTATATTTTTTGGATATAACTCATCAGATGTATCATTTGCAAATGTCTTTTTTCCTTTTAGTAGTTTGCTTGTTCATTTTGTTGATGGTTTCCTTCTTGTGGAAAAGCTTTTTATTTTGGTGTAGCCCCAGTGGTTTATTTTTCCTTTCATTTTTCCCTGCTGGAGGAGACATCTCTAGAAAAAAATGTTTAAGCAACAATATTTCCAAAATACTTCACATTTTTTTTAAGATTTTATTTTATTTTTTAATTTTTATTTATTTATGATAGTCACACACACACAGAGAGAGGAGAGAGAGAGAGAGAATGGCAGAGACACAGGCAGAGGGAGAAGCAGGCTCCATGCACGGGGAGCCCGATGTGGGACCCGATTCCGGGTCTCCAGGATCACACCCTGGGCTGAAGGTGGCACTAAACTGCTGAGCCACCCAGGCTGTCCAGTACTTCACATTCTTAAACAATGTGTTGAACACAACCATTTCTTTATGACTCCAAAATTACTATAAACTCAACTTGTACTGCATTGCTTGTTCCTATGCTGGCCCCAAGAATGATGTGACTTTTCTCTTATCCAACACTTTATTTACTTCCACCTACTAATTTCATCAGTTAACTCAAAAATGAACTCTCTTGAATACATTCTGTTTTCTAATCTGTAAGATTAGAATTCAGATTAGGTTTCTAGGACTAGTATGTAAAGTAGGAAAGAGGAGTAAGGTTTTGGGAGGACTTTTTCTTTTGCAGTAAAATGCATGGGCTTTATCGGTTCCCTTAACAAATCTCCATTGACTTTCTTGTGCTAGGCTTCCAGTTCTTTGTGTTTAGCTGTTGGTCTAACAGGGCTTCCATATATGGGTCTGGGACATCCATTGGCTGCTGGGAGACTGGATTATTTCCTGGTTCTTAGTATTCCACATTTTTCAAATAGAGAATTCCAGAAGTGGCAGTGTATATGAAAGTTTATATTTATATTTTTTTAATTTTTTTGAAAGTTTATATTTTTAAAATAAAGATTATTGCCTTAAAGAAAATTTTTGCAGGATTTGTTGAGATGGAAGCCACTTCTAGACATCAAGTATGTAATATGACTTAAAAGTTATATATATGTGCTCGCTTCGGCAGCACATATACTAAAAGTTACATAAGTCTGTAACTCATGAAGTATCTATGGAGCAAGTTTTGCTTTTCAGACTCTTTTAGTACCATTTTATCTATTAGGTGGAAACAATTATGGCATGGCCTATACTGAAGACATGTATAGTTTTTATATTCCACATATGACCTTAAGTAAGGATGAGAAAGAAGTATTTTACCACGGATTGGATTCTGTGTAGGAGAGAAATTAATAGATATTTGGGGATGGGATGCCTGGGTGGCTCAATGGTTGAGCGTCTGCCTTTGGCTCAGGGCGTGATCCTGGAGACCCGGGATCGAGTCCCACATTAGGCTGCCTGCATGGAGCTTGCTTCTCCCTCTGCCTGTGTCTTTGCCTTTCTCTCTCTCTGTCTCTCGTGAATAAATAATCTTTTTTAAAAAAATATTTGGGGAAAAGAAGGATATTTGGCACAGTGATTATTACTTTATTCGTTCACAGATTATTTAGCCTCTTGCCTAAGAAAAAATATTTTGAGCTTTTTTGGTGGGGTAGTGATGGTGAGGTGGTGTTTTATTACTGTTGTCATTAATAATGTGGAATTTATCTTCAGAAAACTTAACCATAAGTGAACCTGCCTTTCTAGAAATTGATAACACTTTAGTTCTCTGCCTGGATTCTTGACAGATATTTATCTTGCTGGTTTAAAAACAATTTGAAAAATAATGGAAGTCACAGTGGGCTCTGGTAAGTTGTTAATAAAATAAGTAAATGTTGCTTTGGACTTGTGATGGTTTTAAAATCTATCCACAGCTTCTATATATAGAATATATTCCTTTCTAAGTGGAGAAGCTTAATTCCCCTTCCTTTGAGCATGGGTTGAATTTAATGATTCCCTTCCAACAAATAAAATATGGAAGAGATCAATGAGAAGGGCACTTAATGTGATGAGTATTGGGTTTTATACTATATGTTACCAAATTGAACTTAAATTTAAAAAAATGTAAAAAGAAAAAAATATGGAAGAGATGGTGTGTCACTTCTGAGGGAAGGTAATGGAAGGCATTGCTTCCACTTTGTCCAGGATCACTCACTCTGGGAAGGCCAGCTGCCATAGCATGAGGGCATTCAAGCAGCACTGTAGAGAGGACATAGAGGTGAGGGAGCCATATTGGAAGTAGATCCTCCAATCGGTGACCATAGTCCTGGCTGACACCTTGACGCAGCCTTGTGAGAGACCCTGTACCAGGACCACCCAGCTAAGCCACTCCCAAATTTCCAAAACACAAAAACTGAGATAATAAATGTTTGTTTAAGCTACTGTCTTGGGAGTAATTTCTTAATGTAGCAATAGATTCTGAGAAAAGTTGGGTGCCTAGGGTATGCCAGGTTGTTACTTTAAGTATAGAACATTGTCTGCTTATTTCAAACTATGTAAAGTGTAAGCTACCAATATTACATTTGTTCTCAGGGAAAATTGGACCTGCGATGTTCTACCCTTGAAGTTTGAGTTCATGATATCACTAAATAGAAGTAAACTACCAAGGTATATTTAGCAGGCCTCAAATTTCATTTCTAAGGAATACGATGATCAATTGCCTGGAAGCCCAACTGGGGCTGTTCCAAAATGAAACCAGAGAATTTGAGAAGATTCTGGCCATGAGGATTCAGTGAGCTAAGCAGTCCATGTGGCCTCCTGACTCCCTTCCCTTCTGCCTTAACTACTGAGTTGCTGACAGCTTGTTACCAATCTGGATTGTTGACATTATACACTTAATTGCTAGGCTGTCAGATGAGCATGTTGCTGTGGAAGTAGTTAAAGGCTTTTTATAAAGTTAGAATTGATCTTGTCTTGCTAGCCTTTGCTAAAACCAGGCAAAGGTAATCTACCTGCACTTTGAAAGTGGCAAGTGTAGTCCGGACATTCTCCAGAGTCCTTGTACAAGAATCTCATGCATGTGCTCAGCATGCCATTGCTAGTTCTGTCTGCAAGGACTGGGAGTCAGGTGATCTGGGTTTAGTCCTGGCCCTGCTGGTACCTAACACTTGAGCAAACTCCCATCTCTCTAACCTCAGGGTTTTCATTTACGAAATTACAGGTTTGGTACTCCGTGAATCTCAAAGGAGGCCTCAGACATATCTCCAAGTTCCTGAGGGGCTTTTTCAAGCAAAACATTTCCACCTTCCTCTTCTTGGTTGGAAACCATGGCCATAGGGAGCTTTTATCATGTCATGGTGGGAAGATGGCAGGGAGCCATTGGGCAAGATAGCAGAAGCATTCAGCCCAGTGCTAGGAGCTGGGTCCCAAGGCAAGTAGACAAGATTGCCCTCCCATCTTCACAATCGCTCCCTCCCTCGACCTCTTTTCTTTCTCCCTCCCTCCTTCCTTGTTTCTTCCTTTTCTTTTTTGAAATCCTTTACAATATTTATTTGTTTTATACATTTTTTTTCTAAGTTTTTATTTAAATTTCAGTTAATACAACAGCATAATATTAGTTTCAGGTGTACAGTACAGTGACTCAGCACTTCCATATGACACCCAGTGCTCATCACAACAAATGTACTCTTTAATCCCCATCACCCATTTCCCCCAGGTCCCTACCCATCTCCCCTCTGATGACCATCAGATTGTTCTCTATATTTAGGAGTCTGTTTTTGGTTTGCTTTGCTTTTCCCTCACCCCTTTGATATTTCTCAGACTCTGTGTTGATGTTTGGAGACTTCTTTTCCCTTTAAAGCTATCCTGGATTTCATTTGAGGATAAGGTGGGCACAATGTTATTTGCCTTAGGTCTCTGAGTCTTAGAAGTGGTCCAGATGCATTCCCACCAAGGAGGGCTCCAGACCCTTAGGTATTTAGCATGGACAACCTTCTGCATTTTCCATGGAACATGCCATTTTTTCAAGTCACCAACCATTTAGCATTTAGGAAGTGTTTCCTGAATCTTGCAGAAAGTTCCCAGTTATTTGTCCAGGTGACAAGATTCTGGTTACAAGTCAGATTAGAAGAGGAAGGAAGTGCTCTGGCTTCAAGTGACAGCCCTCTGGAAGACCAAGTAAAGGAATGGATATGAAGTACATTGTGATCTCTAAATCAGAATGTCTGCATCATTTCTTGAGAAGCCAACCAAACTTCAACAAAGGCAGCTTTGTTTAGCCTGTACCAAAGTATCAGGTTGGTGAAGCCCTTTTTCTGAAATTCAGTGTTACATTCTTGCCAGGCAGTGTACCAAGCCTTTGTGTGCATTCTCAATTATTTCATCCTCTCAGCTCCTTGTAAAGTAGATACTAGTACTTATTGCTCCTATTTTTCAGAGGAGGAAACAGTCTCAGGTCATGACATCTCCAAAGTCACACACATGGTGGAGCCAATATATGACTTCAGTCTCGTAGGTGACAAATTCAGTGTGATTAACAATTTTATTATGTCGCCTTCTCTGGGAAGTCAAAGTCTTCCAAGAGCTATCATTCTTTCCCTCCCCCTAACCCACCACAATCACTGTACACTCCAACTAGCAAATTGGAACCAGGCAGGCGATTCCATCCATTGTCTCCAACCCATGCTCAGCCCTGTGCTTGAATCTATTCCTGTAGAGCTGCCTGCCCTCTGACCTCTTATGGGTTCCTTCCACTCTAAGCTCAGCCATTCTTTAAATCCAGCTCTGGGCGCCTGGGTGGTTCATTCAGTCAATTAAGTGTCTGCCTTCAGCTCAGGTCATAATCCTGGATTCCTAGGATTGAGCCCCAAAATGGGCTCCCTGCTCAGCAGGGAGTCTGCTTCTCCCTCTGTCCTCCACCTTGCTCCTGCTCTCTCACTCTCTCAAATAAATGAATAAAATCTTAAAAAAAAAATCCAGCTCAAGTTCATCTTGCTTTCTTGTCCCAGAGTATCTTGAACTTTTGTTAGTTCTCTCCTTTAGCACTTTAGTATTTTATTTCTCATCCATGAGTTCTGCCTCTTTAAATATTCAGTTCTTTGAGGTATTGGCATTGCTGTAACCAGGGTTTCATATACCTCAGGGAACTCCCAGATGGAGTCACTGCTGAGCAGACAATGGGATTCTGTGAGCACACCAAACAGCAGGAGACTGGAAAGACCGGCAGTTGCATATCCAGCTGCAGATCCCAAGGATCAGCCACTTGATTGGACTTCAAGGCTAGACTCTTTTTATTCTGGTGGGATCTGGGTACCAAGCAAAGCAGTTAGATATGGATAACAGGACAGGAACACAGTTGCTGGGGGACTGGGAAATAGAGAAAAGAGAGTAAGACCAGAACTATGACTTAAGGTCAAAGGAGGGCCTGCAGCAGTGCTGACCAGGCATTTTGCTGGAATAGTAGGTCTTAAGTCCAACCAAGATACCCAGCTGTCATTAGATACCAAGGTGGCCAAGTACAGTGATTCCAGACTTCCAGAATTACTAACCTAATAGCCCTTTTATCAAGAAGTGCTTTGCAAGACCTTGAACCTGTTTGAGGAAACATTAGCCTAGATGATGCTTGGCATTGTATAGGTTTGTTAAATTGAATAGCCATAGGAAAACCTACATTCAATTGTCAGAATCTACTCACCTGAAAAATTGTTTACGAACTTTCTCCAGACAGTCCAGTGCAGTGTTTAAGAGCATGGACTCTGACGTGGTTGTCCTGAATGTGTGGCCTTGGACAAGTTACTTGACCCAGTTTCCTCTTCTGTAAAGGAGGGAAGATGATATGCTACTCTCTGGGGAAGGTAGCTATGAAGATCAAATGAGTTAATATATTCGGTTAGAACAGTGCTTGGCACATAATCATGATATGTTAGCTATTATTATTCTAGACAGAATGAATTTTAGAGATGCTTTCAAGAATAAATTATTGACTTCTATTGTGATGCTAGCTTACTATTTATCATACAAAAAATTCCCTCTTGCTCATGCAAGATTAATAAACATATACTGCTTAAAGTCACTATCCCTTTTTTTTTTAAGATTTTATTTATTCATGAGACACACAAAGAGAGAGAGGCAGAGACACAGAGGGAGAAGCAGGCTCCATGCAGGGACCCCGATATGGGACTCGATCCTGGGACTCCAGGATCATGCCTTGGGCCAAAGACAGGCACCAAACTGCTGAGCCACCCAGGGATCCCCACGCTATCCTTTTTTTAAAAAGAATAAATCACCCAACCTCAGCTGTTTAGCTTCTATGGCAAAATTCAAAACTCAGTTAAGTGAGATTTGTTCTAATGCTCTGTGAGGTGAGAATTTAATGTTTCTTTTCTAGAGGCACTTTACTTAGACATTATTTTCTGATTAATGAAATACAAGTTAGGATGACAATTCACACAAGCACACGATACCAAAAACTGTTTCTCTATCAAAACATAGGGACTGACACTGGATGAAATTAATTGGGTGTCAAAAAAATAAAACTGAGGCACCTGGGTGGCTCAGTGTTGGGCATCTGCCTTTGGCTCAGGTCGTGATCCCGGGTTCCTGCGACTGAGTCCCCTCATCAGGCTCCCCATGGGGAGCCTGCTTCTCTCTCTGCCTGTATCTCTGCTTCTCTTTCTTTGTGTCTCTCATGAATAAATAGAATTTAAAAAAAATAAAAACTAAGAAACCTCACAGCCTAAGAAATAATTCTATTCTTGCCACACATGAAAAAGATTTTAAAGCATTTTTCTATTATAGACTTTGTTTTCTTGTCTGAGAGGCTAGATTAGAATTATAAAACTTTTGAATTTTAATACATCAGAGAAATCTTTGTTTTGCAGTTGAGGAACACCAAGGGATGGATTTACCTGAGGTTGTTCACTGGTTGTGGAGAGTCGGGTCTGGAAGGCAGGTGCTCCAGAGTCTTGTCTAGGGACTTGTGGCAGGCTTGATGTCCTTCATGCAGCCCCAGCAGAGCTGAAGCTCAGCTGTCACACATCCCCTACGCTGGAGGTAGAGTCGTGAAGTGTGCCAAGTGAAGCTGCCTTGCACAACCCTCCATTTAAAGGCTTTCTGTATTGAGTTCTCTGCAAAACTTGGAGTCACCCCTTATGTGAGCAAATTTCTGCATTGCAGATTACAGTTGACTGAATGTTGAGAACTGAAAAGTACTGCTGCCTAGCTCCTACCCCTAAAGATTCTGGTTTAATTTGACTTGGTTTTGTTTGTTTGTTTGTTTTTAAAGCTGTATAACCTGCTCTGGAGCAAAGCATTCCTGCCAAGAGAAAACTATGAATCACAGATAGATAAATAATGGATAAAATCCATTTTAACCTCCTTTTTCTGATGTTGGGAATTTTGAAGGACTTCTGCTGCCATATTGGTTATAAGAACACCTGAGTCCTTGGATGCTTCGTGATGAGCTTGTGTTGGAGAGAGAGAGGGTATGTCAGACTGGGTTGGGGTGTGAAGAAAAGTGGGTGTGGGCAAGTTCGTCAATCAGTACTTACTGAGCATCTACTATATACGAGGCACTGGATACCCAGAGATGAGAAACACCTAATCGCCACCCTTACAGAGCTCACCCCTACACTGACTGGAGACCACAGTGAAGCTCACATTGTGTATTTTTTTGCAACCATAAGTACTTGATCGAGACACTTATGCGAAGGCACTATACAATATAGTGCATGGAGGTCCTCAGATAAATAGGGCAGGGACCCTGCTTTCATTTTAGTGGTGAGGGGTAATGCAGATGGTCCACTATAGTTGACAAGAGACTACGAGAAATGCCAGAAAAGAGGTCTGACCAAAGCACCCTGGGAACTCAGAGAGAGGATATGCAGTCTATATGGGGTGGGGGTGGGAATGGGGATGCTATCAGGGAAGACATGGTTAATTTTTTCATCTATTCCACTAATTCATTGGGCACCTCCTAGGTCCCAGACATCGTGCCAGGTGCTGGGGTATAATGATAGAGCTGCAGTCATTAAGGGGCTTCAGTCAAGTGGGGAAGAACAACAACAAACATACAAGATTTTCCTCCATTCTAAGTGCTGTTTTTTTGTGAGTTGTATCCTCATTTTAGAGATGTTAAATTTTGGAAAAGTATGTATTTTAGAATTAATAAAATAAAGTAGTAATGGATGACCCAGAGTGCTTTCTATGATGCAGACAGAATAAGTGATCACACATACTAAGTTCTTGTCTCAAGGTTTACTTCAGGGGAACCCAAACTAATAATAGGGATTTTGACCTTCACCCTGAAGGCAGTGTAGAGTCATTGAAAAGTTTTAATTGAGGGAGTGATAATTTCTTTTTGAAAAAGATCAGTCTGGATATAGTGTGAGGAAAGCAGAGGGGAGACAAAACACTTAGGTCCAGGGAACTAATAGTCCAGAGATGTGGAGGCCCCCCCAGTGGATGGACAGTTGGTGATGAGGGTGGGTGTGGACTGAAATGTAAAGATGAGAGATCTAAGAGGTGGTAATCAATAGGAATCCATGACTGATTGATCAGTTTAGAGGCTGGGGAGAGGATAGAGAATTGTGGATGAAATGGTCCAGGAAGAATGTACCCAGTGAGAAGTAAAGACCTCACAGGCAGGGATCTTCCTTTCCCATTTGAGCTGGCCATTAAAAGATGACAAAGACTTTTTAGAAAACATTTTTCCTAATTATCCCCACCATCATTATAAATGTGAGGGTTTGTTGTGGACATTTTGGGAAATAATAATTCTCAAAACTCTGAAATTCTATCAATTACATTAAAATTTCATTGTATATCTCTCCGGTATTTTACTACCTACCTACCTAGACAACAAAAATCAAATATAGTATAACATTTGGCATCCTGCCCTTTTCACATTTTATACTGTGGACACTTTCCTGTCATTCTTTAAAAATACAACTTTTGGGCAGCCCTGGTGGCTCAGCAGTTTAGTGCCACCTTCAGCCCAGGGTGGGATCCTGGAGACCTGGGATCGAGTCCCATGTTGGGCTCCCTGCATGGAGCCTGCTTCTCCCTCTGTCTGTGTCTCTGCCTCTTTCTATGTCTCTCATGAATAAATAAAATCCTTAAAAAAATAACTTTTTGGGGTGCCTGGGTGGCTCAGTCAGCTAAGCGTCTGCCTTCAGGTCATGGTCCCAGGGTCCTGGGATTGAGCCCTGCATTGAGCTCCCTACTCGGAGGGGAGCTTGCTTCTCCCTCAACTCCCTACTTGTGCTCTCTCTCGCTACCTCTGTCTCTCTCTTTCAAATAAAAATAAAATCTTAAAAATAAGTAAATAAAACTTTTAATGGCCATGTAATATTTCACTACGGGAGTGTATTGTCCATTAGTAAAAGATTTTTGTTTTGTAGAGATATCTTTTCCAATTTTTTTCTCATGATAGACAACCATAAGATGAATAGCGTAAATTACTAGGAGTGGAATTACTAGAAAAATTTAGTTTAAACATTAAGGACCTTGACTCTCTGACATATTCCCCCCAGACATTTTCCCACATTTCTCTCATTTTGTATGTGGGCTTTCTTAATGTACCAAAACTTTATTTTATTTCTATTCATATCTGTCCAGATTTTCCTTTGTGATACTTTAATTGCTTTGGTGCTTAAAAATTATTTCTTCATGCTGGGATGTTAAACATTTTTCTTGATTAATTTTTTGTAGGCTATTTCTTAATGCTTCTGCACAAAATGGTTTAGTCTGTTATTTGTTTTAGTTAGTCTCGACTAGGCAGCAATTACAAATAACCTCTGAAGTACCAGTGGCTTGCACTGCAAAAATTAATTTCTCATTCAGGACAAGTCTGTAGGATGGGGGAAAGGGCCTCTATGTAGTGCCTCGGAGACCCATGTTCCCTCTATCTTGTGCTACGACTATCTCATCCCATGGTTTCTAAGGTATTAGTGGCAGGAAAAGGAGGGATTGAAGAAGCATGCCAGCTTCTGATTGCCTCAGCCTAGAAGTGACAAATATTATATCCACTCACAGTTCATTGGCCAGAACTAGTCACATGGGCCCAGCATAGCCTCCAGGGCATCTGGGAGATTTCGGAGAGCATGTGGAAAATTTACTGATGAGCATCAATTGTCTATGCTGGAGGGAGTGAGGGAATAACCTAATTTTTTTCCCTTGTCAATTATCCCATCATCCCTTTCCTTTGAATTTAGAGATATTTATAAGATAAAGTAGAATTGAAAGAATAAAATAACATTCCTATTCCACAAACCCTACCTTAAGAACTTAAGCTTTCATCATATTTGTGTCCGTTTATGTTTTATAACTTATTTTTTATACACTTTGCCCTTTTAAAGTGAACAATTCAGGGCTCCAGGGTGATTCAGTTGGTTAGATGTCTGCCTTCATCTCAGGTCATGATCCTGGGGTCCTGGGATCGAGTCCTGCATTGGACTCCCTGCTCAGTGGGGAACCTGCTTCTCCCTATCCCTCAGCCTGCCACTCCCTCCTACTTGTGCTTGCTCTCTCTCTCAGCCAAGTAAATAAAATCTTTTTAAAAAAATGAACAATTTAGTGGTTTTTAGTACTTTCACACAGCTGTGCAACCATGATCAATATCTAATGTTGGAACATTTTTGTCACTTCCAAAAGAAGCACTGCATCCATTACTAGTTGCTCTTCTGTATATACTAAGAGGCAGAATTGCTATGTCACATAGTACCCATGTTCAACTCTTTGAGAAACTGCCAGACTGTTTTTCACACAGTGTATTCTGAGGCTGCAGGGTGGAGGGTCCCATACATATCTGTTAGGTCTATTGGGTTAATACTGCTGTTCTAGTCTTCTAGTTTCTTGTGATTTTCTGCTTCATTATTCTATCCACTACTGAAAGTGGGTATTGAACAAGTATTATTGTTGAATTTTCTGTTTATTCCTTCAATTTTATCAGTTTTTGCTTCATGTACTTTGGGTTCCTGTTATTAGATACATACATGTTTATGACTGTTAGATAAATTGGACGTTTTTCATGATAAAATGTGTTTATTTGTCTCTAAAAACAACTCTTCAAGTTTACTTTGATGTTAGGATAGCAACTCTTGCTCTCCTTTGGTTACTGTTTGCATGGTATATCTTCCTCCAACCTTTAACTTTAAACCCATTTCTGTCTTTGAATCTAATGTGTGTTTCCTGTAGACAACATATAGTTGGATCATACATTTAGGAAGTCCATTCTGCCAATCCCCCCACGGAGATAATCACAGTTAACATCCATTTTCATGTGTGCTCTTGTAGAATTTTCTAATATATTACATATATAAATACACACTTCCCAGTTTTTATAAAATGAGTCCAAACTGCATAAACTATTTTGAAATATGCTTTTTTCTCCCACATCACAACAGAACGTGATATTTCCATGTCATACATATTCATATATGGCATTTAAAATCATTCTTTTTTTAAAAATTTTTTTAATTTAAATATTTAAAATCATTCTATGTTGTCTTGACTATTCACTTTACCAGTCCATTATATTTAGGTGATTTTCATCTCTTTGTCATTATTAGTAACACAATAGAAATAGCATCCCCAAAATTAATTTTATGCATATTTATAGTTATTATTTAGTATAAATGTCAAGAGGTGAAATTGATATAATTCGGCGAACCACCCACTACAACTGAAACATACCAGAGTACCTACTTCCACACTTTGGTTGTTTTCATGAGATCATTTTTAAATAATGCGAAAACAATGTCCAGCCTGGACTGGGAGGTGTTTTTGCTATGATGGTCAGGACCTGGTTGTTCAATGATTCAGCCTCTTCTTTTCTTAGTCAAATTAATGGTTTTAATTTAATGGCATCCTTTATGGACTAAAATAGTGAAAAGGCCAATAAAGAGAGAAGCCAGAAACAGAACCAGAAGGTTGTCACCTTTGAGATACTTTTAGAAGACCATATGTTAATAGCTTTTCCAGGAGACGCTAATCCTGAGCTAATTAAGAGCTATATGCTTAAGTATAGGCAAACCTTGGTTTTTGCTCCTTTCATTTTTGGAGGACACTAGTTCCCTAGCAACTACTGAAATTCTCCACACCTTGTTTATTTCCTCTGAGACCTGACCTACCATATCAGGAAGACGGATTGGTCACAGGCTGCTCTTTCCTGGAGCTAAGGAGTCTCTAGGTCAGAAGGAGGAGACCTTCCTTCGGCAGAGCCTAGAGGAGCTATGTGCAGGTACCACATCAAAAAATAGCTTTCTACCCTAGATTGTAAAAGCAAACAAACTCACAGATGTGTTCTAATAGTATTGTATGTTTATTATATTTAAACCCTTGCATATCTAGAATTCATTTTCACATAAAGTGTGAGGTAGAGACTTGAGTACCTCCACCCCCCACAGGCTATTTTATAATATGTACAATTCTGAATAACCTATCATTTCTGCATTGATTTCAATTGACACTTTAACTTAAGTATTTGAGTCATTTGTGGATGCTCTATTCTGTTCTAGCTTACTCAAATGGCTCCATTATCATAACTTTATATTTTATTGGCTAGTATTATTCTCTCTCATTCTCTCTCCTTTTATATAACTGTCCTTTCTATTCATCTATGTTTATTTTTCTTTCTAAACCTTGGAAATAACATGTAGTTTAAAAAAACATTCTACTTGTATTTATATTTAAGGATTATTTAGGGAAAATGAACCTCTCTGTACTTTGACATCTTCCTATTGAAATCGTATAGATGATTGTTAATATTGCATCAGTTCAGATTCCTATTTTATAATTTCAGCCTTTTCTTTGGCATTAATTAGGATAACATGTCATCTTAAAATTTGAAGAACCTTACGAAAGAGCTAGGAATTCTCACCTGTTTGTTCATTAATAAGTTCATCATTTACTCATTTAAAAAGTATTTGAGAATAATCATGTGTGGGCACAGTGCTAGGTGCTAAAGATACATGGTGAACAAATCAAATATGGTCCTGGTCCCTGTTCCCATAAAGTATACAATCTAGTGGGAATTTAAATAGATGCTGATATTATTCCTAATTTGGTTATTGTCTCTGTTTTCTGGTATTTTAAATATGATCTTTCCTTAGATTCTTTCTTGGTTTGAGTTCCCCCAAAACACCCCGAGACAAATATTTGAGGGCAAGTAGTTTATTTGGAAAGGGAGTGGGAAAATGAGAGAATGGAAAATGGGAGGAAGGAAAGTCAATAAAAAATGTGCTAGTAAGTAGGTTACTACACTGGATTATTGGGGTTCAATCCTGCTGGACACCTTCTGAGGGACTCTACTCCAAATCAGCCCACTGAGGGGCAAGGAAATTGGGGCATTCTTGTTCTTCTGTCTTTGAGGGTTGTTCCTGGGAGCTGTAACCCCCTGGTGCTTCTGGCGTGTCCCAGTGCTGTATGTCTGGCCAAGAATTCTCCTGGAGCCAGGGACCGACCTTCCTCAGAGGAATGCAGGTGTAGAGGTAGGAAGCCTTAGGCAGCAGGGATTGCCCATGGAAGATGCAGGTGACCTGAGAACTGGGCTCAGGGGACCTGGATGAGGCACTGGTGGTATCTACTGCTGACACTGTTCATCTGGAAAAGGGATGAATCTTTGGAAAGTGAATTTACATGGAGTGGGGAAGGGAAGGTGGAGAATGGAAGAAAAATCATACAGTGTGGAAAGTCAGTATAACTCAGAGGAAAATCAAGAGTATTGGTCAATAGTATTGGTTAATCACAATCAAGATTTCACATTCCATTTTGAGTTGTCAGTGAATCACACAGCAAGATTAATGATAGCCTTTTGGGTCTTTGTATGTTGGCAAGGTCTTTCTGTGATAGTTTTGAAGCATGATTAAAACAAGCATTTTTCTAAAGAAGCTTATGTAAATTTTAACTTTAGTTCACTTTAATATTTTTAGTGAGAAAAATGAAAAATAATACATGTCACATTAAAAGCTATATTTGACAATATGATAATAATATGATTCGGGGATGGATAGAATGGAAGAAAGAGCACTGGCGGGATCCCTCGGTGGCGCAGCAGTTTGGCGCCTGCCTTTGGCCCAAGGCGCAATCCTGGAGACCCGGGATCGAATCCCACATCGGGCTCCCGGTGCATGGAGCCTGCTTCTCCCTCTGCCTATGTCTCTGCCTCTCTCTCTCTCTGTGACTATCATAAATAAATTAAAAAATAAAAATAAAAATAAATTAAAAAAAAAAAAAAGCACTGGCTTTGGGGTTGAATCCTAAATCCTAAATCTTTCCACTAACTGACAGTGTGACCTTGGGCAAATTGC
This sequence comes from Nyctereutes procyonoides, assembly GCF_905146905.1. Taxonomy (NCBI): domain Eukaryota; kingdom Metazoa; phylum Chordata; class Mammalia; order Carnivora; family Canidae; genus Nyctereutes; species Nyctereutes procyonoides. The sequence continues at coordinate 39,128,553 of NW_026575024.1, forward strand.
AGATCTGTTCTCTGAGCCAGGATATTCTCTTCTGGAAGCTGTGACAATTCCTTCTTCAACAGATTATTTTAGTTTGAATAATTTTGAATTTTCCCAGACAAAGACTCTGAGAAGAGAAGCTTCTGGAGCACAGGAGTTTGGGGAACTATAAACACTTCAGGTACATTGTGCCTCTGGAAATGCATATTCAGCACATGACCATTTTCCTCAAGTTAGCTCTAGTGGAATCACTATTTTTAGTTTTACATTTTCCTGTTAATAACAAACTATCTTTACAATGGTGCATTTATTATTGCTACAGGTTGGTACCTTTTTTTATGAAAAGGATACATTTTGGAGGAGGTGAATAGTTTTTAATATTAATCACATACAAGCAAAGTATTCATGGGGAAAGAGTTCATTCTGGCAGAGTAAGGAATGAAGGGAAGACAGAAGTGTGGTGGAAAAACCTGTCGTTCCATGTGGAGCAACTTTTAATCTGAAATCCAAGATTTACGTCTCCACTCCTTGTGCATTTTCTTTTGGTAATGATTACTTTTATTAAAAAAAATTCTGATACCTCAGGCATTTTTTTGTGGCTGTGGTATAGAGTTGGCAAGGACTATTTTTACAAACCCGTTACAAACAGAAGAAAGCTTTCCTAATCTGCCACAGGTAGTCGGTCCATCTTATTAGCTCTGAAGCTGCACACATGCACACCACTGAGTTTTGTGACTTTGGAATCATAGACTCATCTCACCTTTGCACTTTCCTGGGAAAGAAACTAGCAAAGCCTGTGTAGATTAGTGACAATGGGGGCCGCAGCAGGAGTTCCCGGCACAGTTAGGGTAGGAGCTGTTTGTTTGCTGGTTCCCAGCTCAAAGCACACTTCTCAGTAATGAAATCATCAGAGAGGGATTTCTGGGTGATACAACAGGACTCTAGTGCCTAGATTTGTGCTGAGGCCATAGGCTGAGAATTAACCAAAGAAGCCAGTTTTCTAAACTGAGGAGCTGGGTATCTTCGACAGATTTGCAAAGCCGTGGACAGTGGGGACTGGGGTATTTAAGGCCTGAAGGAGGGTGGTGGAGGCAACATTTTCTTGCAAGGAGTTTGCTGATGGCTTTGTGTTTCCCAAGGGGGAAGAAAAGAGGGACCTCTGCCATCAAATGTAACCAAAAGGGAGGGGTTCAAAGGAAACTACTTGGAGAATTTGATCTGCAGCCCCTGAGTGTGGGGGATATAGGGACTGTAGTGTGACACATGCCCAGTAGGGAGAGGCCATGGCTATCTGCCTGAGGGGAGAGAGAGAGTGAGACTGACAGAGTAAGAGGACCATTCCCTTCCTCTTCACTCAGGGACCCCAGGCTGAAGCAGGCAGGTCACAACCTACTTGTTGCATTCGGTTCTTTCAACATACTCCTTACTTTTGTCAGTCTATCTACTCTGCTTGCACCTGTGTTTCCTTTTGCTAGAGACACTTGTTCATGAGCTAGTATCAAATACCACGATTCCACTTTTAAGTATCCTCTGCTAATGGGCTGTCCCCAGAGCTGGCTGCTCTTCCACCAAAAGCAGGGGCAGGAATGTGTGTTCCTCAGGGACCAGATAAAGGACACAGGATAAGAGCCAGCCTAGAGCTACTTGGAGAGAAAATACTGCATTAGTTTACTAGAACTACTATAAAAATATCACCACAAGATTCATGGCTCAAAATGACAGATATTTATTCCTTCACAGTTCTGGAGGTCAGAAGTCTGAAATCAGGGTGTTGGCCAGACCATATTCCCTCCATATGCTCCAGGGGAGAATCCATCCCTTGCCTCTTCCAGCTTCTGGTGGCTGGTGGCTTTCCTTGGCTTGTGGCCACATCACTCCAACTTCTGTTGTCACATTGCCTCCTCTTCTGTCTCTGTCAAACCTCCCTCTGCTTCTGTCTTCTAAGGATACTTGTGATTGGATTTTTAGGTCTTCCCAGGTAATCAAGGATAATCTTCCTATCTCAATAATTCATAATGTAATCACTTACATAGAATTTTGTTTTGTTTTGTTTTGACATAGGTGACATTTATATGTTCCAGAGATTAGGACATGGAAAACCTGGGGGGGAGGGTCATTATTCAACCTAACACAGCTAGGGAGTCCCAACAGAGAGTCTGTTGGATGGACTGATGGATGAGCAGAGATTTGAGGCTCAGGAGGCCTCATTAATGAAGCAGATGCTTTTCCTGGTCAGCTCTGATTTCAGCTGAAGCTATAGAGGGTCTTTTCCTGCAACCTCAGACTCCTGTTAGCTGTGCCCGATGTTAAGAGAAGGCACAAGTCTTTGTTCTATGTTGGAGAGTTCCCCAAAGCCTCAAGAAATAGCCTGGAGGGGGATCCCTGGGTGGCGCAGCGGTTTGGCGCCTGCCTTTGGCCCAGGGCGCGATCCTGGAGACCCGGGATCGAATCCCACGTCGGGCTCCCAGTGCATGGAGCCTGCTTCTCCCTCTTCCTGTGTCTCTGCCTCTCCCTCTCTCTCTGTGACTATCATAAATTAAAAAAAAAAAAAAAGAAATAGCCTGGAGGGGATGAGGGGTCGTTATTGCAGCCTGGAGCAATCCCCAGATGATGGAGGAGGTAACTGATGGGCAAGTGCCCCAGCCTCTCATCTTTCAGGCAAACAATTCCAGGAATATCTTGCAAAATTTTCAGATCTTGGCAAAACCCCTATTGCCCACAGTAGTGACCTCAATAATGCACCTTTTTAAAATGGCTTTTCATCCTTTTTCATGCCCTCACTCTGAATCTTAGGATCACCTTCCAAATGAACTATCTAGACACAAATCCTTGTCTCAGGCTTTGCTTTCAGGAGACCCCAAACAAAAAAGTTTCTCAGCAGGGGAATCCCTGAGAAAGCCACAAAAGTGCTCCATGGGAGCTGACATGGTGAACTTCCATGTTCAGCAAGCACTTTCTGCAGGATTACAGAAGTGCAAGTTTATTATAAACTATCCTACTTCTTAAGCCACACCTCTTGCCATCCCAATCCCAGAGGAGTGCCAGAGGCAGGTAGGTGGAGATGGGGAGGAAACAGCCAAAACTGACCATTTCCCTCCTCACTCCCTCCTCACTCAGGGGCCCCAGGTTGAAGCAGGCAGGCCACAGCCTACTTACTGTATTCGGTTCTTTTAATATACTCCTTACATTTGCCAATCCATTTACTTGATGGCACCTACATTTCTTTTTGAGACAGAACAGATTCACCAGTTAGTATCAAAATACTATGAGTCTGCTTTCAAGTATCCTCTGCTAACACTATTCTAAAGAAATAATCAGATCATTGCAGGGGGCATATCTATAAAATGGAAGAAGAATCCCACCTCATAGGCCTGTCTTCCAAGATAAACAGCTCAGTGTCCAGGTCTCTGTAAAGATCTCTGGGAGTTCTGAGCTGCTGAGTAAAAAGTCCCATGACTCTGTCCATCATATTGAAGAGAGCATGACATAGAGGTACTCTGGTCACCCCTCACAGCTAAGTCCAACCTGCTAGTCACCTTGCCAAGGTGCCAGGTGTAAAACTGTCTTGGGTTCTCTAGAATAGCCTGTCCTCCAGCTGAACCCCAACAAGTAGACTCTCTCAATGTTATGTGGAAGGAGGAATCACACAGCCACAGCCTGCCTAGAATGCCTGATCATTTTAAACCTCGAGGTTTAGGTAGTTAAGCAGCAAGAAATAACTAGAACAGTAATATGGAGGAAAGAAAGTATTTTGGAGTTGGATCTGGACTCAAATTCTAGCTTCATTATTTATTATTATGTGACCACATTATTATGTGATCTTAGCAAGTTACATAGCTTCTCCTAGACTTGTTTCCCCTTGTAGGAGACACAGGTAGTTATATCCACCTCTAGTCTCATCATGAAGATGGAATGAGAAACAGAAGAATCTGGCATATAGTAGGGCATTCCACAGAGTTCCTCGTCCCTCTTCTCAGCCTTCCCTCACCGTCTTCTCTGTGCTTCCTGGGAGTCCCAGAGAAGGGATGCAGCAAGCAGTACCATCTGCCTCTGCTTCCCTCCGGACTTTATCTTCTTCTCTCTTTTTCTCAGCCACTCATGGCTACAGCTGTTAAAACCCACCATTTATGATGTTGGGCAAAAGCACAGAATTCCAAAACCGTGCTCCTTGTAAAGTGACTATGGACCCTGACTCTAGCAAACAAAATTGTTTACTTGACTTAAAAAAAAAATGTATTGACTTGAAAGCCTTCTCTGCTTTAATAAAGAACCAGCAAAGGAAATGTACAGGAAAAAGGGAGTTACAAAGAAAACTGGATTAAAAAAAAAAAAAGCTTCTTTGTAGTTTACTGGCTATCAGTTTTTGTTTAAAGCTATCAGAAGCAGAAAGAATAGGGGCTCTGTGTGCCCATGGAGGAGGTGGGGTTGTCATAACAGAAGGTAGAAGAGGCTGCCAGGCAGGAGGCTCCTTCTCCCTTGGCCAGTCGTCATGCCGCTGCACAAGTACAGCAGGGGTGCACCCATGTCCCGGGTGCCTCTGAGGCAGCTCCAGAGAGGAGGCCCAGAAATGGACACTTGGGTGATTCAAACATCCTAAGCTGCTCATGCTCTCAAAGCCTTTGCCACATTTACTTGGCACAATTGGCTGAAATGGGAAATTTATGAGCTTACCCTACCCTTGCTCCTGTATTTGACAGCTCTCTACCCTACACACCAAGCTACAAAGATTTGCCCTTTCTTTCTTGCCTGCAGCTATTTCCACAGGCTTTACCTCTGAGAAGCTCACTCTTCATTCAGACTTTGAGCCAAGACTCCCCTGCTTGCCTTACACACTCCTCTCTTCACCCTTATCCTTGTCTCTGACATGCTTGCACTGTAGAAACCTATAGGATATAATTCACCACTGGCCTATTAGGACCAGGACCCGAAGTTTGGATGCCCGCTCCTTCTTTGCATGTTTGTAAGTAGAAGTTCCTTCAGAAGTGGAACTCTCTATTCACAACAGCCAAACTATGGAGAGAGCCCAAATGTCCATTGACTAATGAATGGATAAAGAACACACACACACACACACACACACACACACACACACTGGAATATATATATTATTCAGCCATCAAAAAGAACAAAATCTTGTCATTTGCAATGACATGGATGGAACTAGACTGTATTATGGTAAGTGAAATGTCAGTTAGAGAGAGACAATACCATATGATCTCACTCCCATGAGGAATTTAAGAAACAAAATAGATGACAATATGGGAAGAGGGGAAAAAAGAGAGAGGAAAAACAAATCATAAGAGACTCTTAACTATAGAGAACAAACCAAGGGTTTGCTGGAGGGAAGTGGGCAGGGGTTCGGCTAGATGAGTGATGGGTATGAAGGAGGGCGCTTGTTATAATGAGCACTGGGTGTCGTATGTAAGTGATGAACCACTGAATTCTACTCCTGAGATCAATATTGCACTCCATGTTAACTAAGTAGAATTTAAATAAAAATTTGAAAAGAAAAAAAATTGGAACTCTCCAGTAAGTGTGGGATTCAGTACAGGAAATTCTTGACGCTTGGACCTCAGAAAGACCTGGGTTAGTTCATGGTCAAATAAATGACTATGGCTAGTATTTGTATGTACAATATTTATAAAGCATTTTTGATATTAGGTTTATGTTAAACCTCATAACTTTCCAGTGAGGTAGGAATTAATCCTATTTTATGGAGGAAAAACTGAGTTTAGAGAAATTATGCTCAAAGTCATACAGAGCTAACTAAGGGACAGAGCTGGATCTCAAATCCAGGTTGTTTGGTTCTAAATTCAGTGCCCTCTCACCATTTCATTCTACTCTCTGATTATGACTGACATTATTAATTAACTCTTTTCCTGTCCCTGAGTTGGATTTTCAAGTAGGCAAGCTGATCTTTTCCTACCAAAACACACAGGATTTTGGCTGGAGAACTAACTGCAGGTCACTGAAGTCACACAAGTCATTATCAACTCAGCTGTCCCCATATTCCGGTCAATTTCCCATGAGATTTAATTTTTCAAAAATATTTTTTTTATTTATTTGAGAGAGAGAAAGGGAGAGAGAGAGAGCCAACATGAGCAGATGGAGAGAAGCAGACTCCCACTGAGCTGGGGCTCTATCCCAGGACCCCAGGATCATGACCTGAGTCAAAGGCAGACACCTAACTGACTGAGCCACCCAGGCACCCCTTCCATGAGATTTTAGAGAGTATTAGAAGTTACTATTTGTGGAGTTCATTCTAGAACACTAGGCCCTGTGACAGTCCCTTTATATATGTTATCTCATTAATCCTTGTACCAGCTGAGATCTTCCCACTTTGCAGATCAGGAGACTGAGGCTCAGATATGTCAAATAGCTAAAGAGTTGTGGAGCTGAGATTTAAGCCTGGCCCTTGACAGGAGTCCTGGGCCTCTTGCTCTCTCCTCGGCCACCCTGCCCCCAGGCCCAGGTCCCTGCTCTCCCTGCCACAGGAGACAGGGAGGTAGACTCTTTAGCTCTGTTCTCTCCCTCTGTGGATACTCCAGAGGGGATTCCCCAGGGAGAACAAGGTTCCAGTGAGGAATGGCAGGGAGGACTACAATGTTGGACAAACCCAGATGGCATTGTTCACTGCTAAGGGAGCTCTGATAGAAGGTGCCCAGGTGATGAGTGTGTCAGTCCCCCAGCACAGCATACCACAAGGAACTTTTGCTCATCTCAGCTACAGTGTGGTTCATAGGATCATTCCTGCAAGCTGAAGGATCTATTTGTAAATTTGTATCTTTATCAGATTTGGAGGGATCTGTGTTCCTGTCATCCCAAAACTCCCCCTCATCCTTACTTCTGTATGTATGTAGGAGGCAAGAAACCCATTTGTCCTCTTGAGAGGGGAGAGGCTGTCATAAAAACATGAAGATGTCCCTAACTAGGGACTAGATCACCAAGACAACAAGTCTACAAGGAAACCTCTGGTGACTAGTCTCTAGTACCTCACTCCCCCAGAAGTAGTCACCCCAACTAAGCAGGAAGTCTGAAATGGTGTCTGAAGACAGGTCTCGAGCTTTGTCTATTTCCATTGCAGGCCTGTGTGGGAAATCTACAGCAGACTCTTGAGTTTGACGAGGAAATTCTTTATTTACTGAGGATAACATGAAGTGAACTGTTCCCGTGAGCAGGTTTTCCTATGGTCTGGATCCTACCCATAGCGGTTTCTAAGCAAGAAGATCAGCACAACAATGATTAGGCCAATCACAAATAAATCCCAGTATGGTCCAAGAGTGTTGTCCAATTTCATCCATTTCCATCTCATTGTAAACTGCTGGGAGAGACATTCTATCAAAAAAAAAAAAATCCAAGCCTCCCCACTGTATCCAGAGCCATCATCTCCTTCCATCCCACCATCCAAAAGTTGCTCATTGTTGTTTTCAGAGATTTGGGATCTATGTGAGAAAGACTTACATTAAAAAACAGGATATCTTGGAGCAAATGCACAGTTTCCAGTTTCATGAGGGCAAAAAAAACAGGTATGTGAGCATCTGGGCTTGTCTGAGCAGCCATATCATATAATCTCCTGGCCAAATGAATGTCCTAGAAATAGAAGAACAGCCCTACTCATTAGGTGCAGATTCTTTAGGGGTAAATAAATGAAAGCCATCACTTGAAATATCATTGTTTATCCTTGGTAAGCTCCCTCTAAGATATTCATACCCCAGTCCTTGGAACCTGTAGATTATGTTCTGTTACATGGTAAAGGGGACTTTGAAAATGTCATTAAGGTTACAGACCTTAAAATAAATTATCCTGGATTACCTGGGCAGACTCCATATAAATATAGGAGCCCTGAAATAGTTTTCTTAGGGCTGAGGGAAGAAGAGAAATTCAGATATTGCAGGAGAAGTTCAAGCTTCTAGCTTGGGAAGGCCTCAACTCACTATTGCTGGAGGAACCACATGGAAAGAATGGGAAGGAATGTGGGCAGACAGCAAGAAAAGGGACCCTCAGTCCTACAAGCACAGGAAACTGAATATGTCCAACAATTTGAGTGAACCTGGAAGTAATTCTTCCCCAAAGCTTTCAGGAAAGAATACAGATTGATTTTAGCCTGTGAAGACTAAAGGCTAAAAGAACTGGTCAAGCTCACCCAGACTTTTGACACACAGAAACTGTGAGATAATAAGTGTGAGTTGTTTTAAGCCATTAAATTTGTGAGGACTTGTTACAGGAGCCATAGAAAACTACCCAAAAAGCTTTCTTGGATACCACTAGACCAGACCTTAGATTTGATTCCAGTTAAAGAGGCAGGAGAACACTAGATGGGAACAGTACAGTTCCCCAAACAGATAACAATACAGATACTGGCAAGCATTTAAAATTCCTAGTTTTCTTCACAGTACTTATCATACCTGAAGTTACAGAATTTGTTTATTCATTTGTGGGAATAAATTCATTTATTTATTTAATAAATTCATTCAGGTTCAACAGGTTGTCCTCAAAGACCTGGACAACGTGTTAACGCCTCAATTCCCAGTGCTTAGTGAAGTGTGGAGTACATAGCTGGTCTCCAGTAATACAGAAAGAGTGAATAAACTGTTTAGTTCTCAGGCTGGAATTTGATTCCTCAGATGGCATACTATATTTCTAGGGATCTTTTCACTCCTCACTAAATTATGCCATGGCAGACAAAATTGTTTTCTTTAATTTTCACCTATTTATGGCTTGTTTTTATTTGTTTGCTTTATTTTTGCTTGCTTTTCCAGACACAGGAATGAAAAGGCTAAGCAGAGCTGCTTTTAAAGGTTGAAGTGCCTTTGGCCAGTCCCAGAATTGTACTTTGCTGGGAGCACCCTTGATCATTTCCCAAAGGATAAGAGGAGATTTTTCACAAACTGTGGTTATCCTATATCTCTTCGTCTTTCTTCTCCATCTCCCAAACCTCTATGACATGGAGTGCAATAGTTGTGAGTCCCTGTGGCCCCTGCTACACCCATGTTTGGGTGCTATTCTCTCTCAGCTGCACCCTGCTTATCATTTCTTGAATTTTTTCCAAAGCTTTGTTGTTTAATAAATTGATTTGTTGGAGAAAAAGGAATGTTCTTGCTTAAGAACTTAAAATGCAAGAAACTGTTCTGAACAAATCTTCCTGGCAACAGAGAACATGTATGCTGTAAAAACTCTAATTTGTGTCTCTAATTCCAACAAATTCAGTGGGTGTTCATTTGAAAGCACCCTGCAGATTATAACGGCTGTGTCACCCCCACACATGAAAGGCATACTGACTTTAATAGGGCGTTTGGGGAACAGCAGCCTTTGTCAGTATCTCAGGCATTCATTCTTATTTGAAACAGGCTATAGTTATTAATTTATTTCTTGAGGCACAAGCATCACAATTCAGTTGCTTAGTTTATAATAAAAACTAGCAAGAAGTACCATTAAAATGGGATGAGCTCACTTCTTGCCCCCCGGCCTCACAATTCTCAGTGGGGATGGGCAGGCCATGGAAGTTGTTCTTGAAAATTCCCAGAGAAATTCCTGAACCCACTGACTAATTAGGGCAACCCATATAACAGAAATTTTATTAGCAGGCTCTAGAAAAGACTCCTTGTTCTTTGATCCTTATAGGAAAAAAATCCAAGTCATTCAGACAAAAAATTTCCTTTCAAAAGTGTTTTTATGATGACCAGGGTTCATTAAAGAAGTCCATTGCACACCCAATCACTTACATTTAACTTTCTTGTGGTACATTTGAGCTTATTATGCTTTAAAGTCACCTGATTGAGGAGATCAGGTAAATGATCTAAGGACTCTTCTTAAACGATGTGTTTCCAACTAAAATATCAGGTGTGCCAAAGTACTGCCCAGTGTTCACATGTTCAAAATAGCTTCTTTATAACTAAAAAAACAGAATTCTCCAGTAATTCTCTGGTTTATGAAAATTGCTCAATTACACGATGTGTGAGTTTTCCAGCCCTGCATCTTTGGGTGTCATCAAAAACTTTTTATATGGGGACAGAGATCATTTTTTGGATAATCTTGTTTTCTTACTATCAATATACTATATTCTAATTGTACAAAATCTTGAAGACATAGAGCTGAACAAATATTAAAAGCCCACGTACAATTTCACTGTACAAACATAAGTACTGATAATATTTTATGCACAACCGTTCAGCATTTTTATATATATCATATGCACACATACTTTTAATTTAGGAATTTTTCTCTTTAGGTAATATTTTGTCTTTTGCTTTCTTAACCTAACTCTATTTTTCAAAGAAAATACCATGTCCTAAGATATTCTTTTAGTCTATGCTATTTTTAATAGTTGCATAATATTTCATAATAATGACTAATACTTACTAAATACTTCCACTGTATGCCAGTCATCACTGTCATTTATTTAAACCTCATGACAATTATATAGATATGTTGATGTTATCTCTACTGTAAAGATGAAGAAACTGAAGCATGGAAAGGTTATGTCACTTATCTAAATTCATGGGATGTATGAGTAGCAGAGCTGAGATTCAAATCCAGATAGTGTCTGTCATCTATCACTAGGCCATAGAATACATAATGCAACAGTATACTACCACATGATGGTTTATAGAACATGCTTTCTATTTTGGAGCAGTTTGTTTATTTGTAGGTTTTTTCTGTAATAAATAAAGCTATTCACATACAGTTTTTTTGTTTTGTACATTTCTGACCATTTTATTAGGTGATAAGGCATTTATTTCAAGAGAAGTTATGGCCACTTCTAAGAGGTGTGTGTTCTGACCTGTCCTATCTCTGAGAAGGCCATTTTAAATATCTAACTTGGATTTGTCCTTCCCAGAAAATAATTCTATTCTGATGTTTAAAGCTTCAGTTCTAACACCCCATAAGTGGTCAAACCAGACAAGTGAGAAATGGAAATGCTTCATGCCATAATTACTTTCATTTGTGACAGATCTATTTATAATTTATTCAGTGAATGTGCTTTTTGTTTGCCCGGTAGGATCCCAAAAATGTGTTATCTGGTAGGTCTAACTGTATATGGGGGAAACTCCTCTCCAAAGGCTAATTTCCTCCTTACCTTTTGTCCTAATTTAGGATAGATTTCTTAGTCATTATCTTAAAATATACATGCTTTCTTCCATTAAAAAGATCATCATGTGTTTCTTATGCTCCATGTTATAAAATCATTTTAGAACAGGACCCAGCAGGATCCCTCCACCTGAATTCATTGTGCCCTCGTTAACATTTCCACAGTACTTTGTGTGAGCATGCAGTAGTGCCATTTTAGCCTTTCACTCACTAAGGACATGTCTCTTCTTCTATAGTAGACTGAGCTCTTTGAAAGTTGGCTTGTTCTTGTATCCCTAGAATGAAGCACAGTGCTTCCTGAGACAAAACAAGCCTTGATAAATATTTGGGTGAATAAAGAAAAGCAAGGCACAGTACCAGGTAGTTTAGAAGCAGATGCAGATACCTTTCAAATCTGAGTGCTCATTGAAGGGTTCATGGAGGAGATGATATAGGAACTAGTCTTTGAAAAATGCAGGGGTCTTCAGTGGTCGAAGCTGTGGGAGAGGATCATTCCAGCAAATGGGGTGATATAACCAAAGGTCGGGAGGGTTTAATTCAAGATCTCTGGTTGGGGAAAGGGGCAAGGGAAGGAAAAATGGTCTAGAAGATACATAGGGAAGTAGGTACATTAGGTCAAGGAGGGTTTTAAATGGCAGAGTAACAATTAGGCAATACAAAGTCAATAAGATGATTTTATTTCTGTGTTTGCTTGTATTTTTTTGTGTATTTGCAAGATTTTGGGAAAAGTGAGGTGGAGGACTAACAGTATCAGATTGAATTTTATCAAAAATAACCTGGTAGTGCTTTGTTAGATGGATTATGTATTAACTAAGGTAATGCTAACATCTGTAACAACTCAATTCTCAGATCTCAACATGGGGTGAATTTAATTCATGTGGTAATCGAGAGACCCAAGTTCCTTCCACCATGTGGTTCTGCCATCCCTGAGAGCATCTGTGTGTTCTGCATTCAAACAATAGAAGGGGAAAGAGACTAAGGAAGGGGAAAGAGCCTAAGGAAGGAGAAGCTCCATCTACTTCTTGGCTGCCTTAGCCCAGAAATGACACTCTTCACTTTTACTTCTATTCCGTTGGTAGGAATCAGTCATGTGGAATAAAGAGAGCTGGGAAATGTAGTCTCTGACCAGGAGACACATCTCAGCAACAAGTCCTCCCTGTGAGTTGGGGATTAAAATCTTTGGCAGGCACAGCTTTCTCTGCAGCAGATCTAAAAGAAGAACACTAGGATGGGAGGCCATGGAGAAGCCTTTACAACAAGCCTACATGGAGGAGAAACTCTGGCCAGAGCCAGGATACAGACAGGAGGAATGGGCAGGAGGAGGTGAGCGACACGTTTTCTTCATGGTTAAATTTCTGAAGTACTTCTAAATCAAGGGTAAATTGAAATAGGGTTCCATAACAACTTGTGAGCTGAGTGCTTATATTTCTAAATTAGATCAGGTCTTCTCCTAGTTTTTCCTCAGGCATTTTTTTTGTATTCCCAGAACAATGGTGTAGTCAGTCCTGGCCCAGTTTAAGTCAAGGAATTCACTGAGCTTAGTTCAAAGTCATAAATTGGGGAATGAGATGCTTCTCAGTGAAGCGATTAAGATAAGTCACCTACATAACCCTAGTCCCGATGTCCTTTCTTAAAGACAGATGAGGAGGACAGTGACCCATATTTTTATATTGATTTACCAAGGGTTGATTTATACCTCACTTCCTTCTCCAGGAGGGCTCTATATTTACAAAAGCTTTTTCAATTCTCAGAAATCCTGGTAATGGTATTATACTTATCTTTCACACTGGTTTGCATGAGGATTAACTAATAAAGAGGACTGTGAAGTGCCCTACCGAAGAAATGCTTAATTACTTGATGACTTAATGCTGTGAAAGTCTATTCTCCTAATTCCTTTGCTTTCATTAACCATTGCTGGAACAAGCTTTTCGCTTTTAATTATCAGTGTATTCATTTTAAGGATGAGAAAATGTAGTATCTTCTTGTTAATTTGACTATGAGGTAACAAGATTAATCAGCTTGGCCCCTGGGTACTTGGTTATCATTTTTCTAATTGCAAAACAGAAAAAATTAATAAAGACAAAGAGCAATGGCTCCTCATTAACTAAATCTAAAATGCCCATGTCCAGGTCTGAGTATAGCCCTGTTTTTTGTTTTTGTATTTTTCCATGTAGAGACTTTCTGTAGGAAAAAAATACACGTGACTATGAGATACTGATCAAAATGAACTGCCCATGATTTTACGGGACCTGGACAGGAAAGAACAGAAATGTGGTCAGAGACAAGTTTCAATTTTTTTTCTAAATGTATGAAACAACCTGACAATCTCTATTGGCATTGTGAATAGGCATTGGTGTGTTATATAGCCTATGCCACTGAGTAGTGGTGACTACAAGAAGGAAAATCAGACCCTCTGACACAGTGGGCCATCTGGGCTTCGGTAGACAGAGTATGTCCTCTCACACAGTTGGTCCTATGTCCTCCCTGCCTCTAAGGTCTTAAGGCAAAATGGCCTTATTGTGGTGAGGATAAGGCTGTCATGGGGACCAAGTCCTTGAAGCACATAAGACAGGTGAGCTAATTTGAATGTAGCCCATAGAATGAGGTCACTTTTATCCATGATACACACAGTGCTCCTGTCAACATTATTGTTAAATTCTGCATGAGGAATGATGAACAAAAGCTTCAATTTTATTGAAACTTAGCAGTCACTCAAATTCTCTTCTGATCTAAAAACCAGTCATTCCATACACTGACTACAAAGCCCCTTCACAAGGACTTATTGTTTTATTTCAAAGCCTGGGGTGGGGAGGTATCATTCTGTTTTATAGCTGTGGATGATGGTTGTAAGGGAGTAGAGTATAGCTAAATGACATCCAAGGAAATCTTCTGATTTAGCTATTTGATCTCATTTTATAAATGCAGGAAGCTTTTATCTACTAAGAATGGGGAAAACAGACTATATTTGAAGATTTTATTTATTTATTTATTTATTTGAAAGAGAGAGAGTGAGCAAGGGAGAGAGAGACCGTGAGCTGGGGGAGGGGGAGAAGCAGACTCCCCTGCTGAGCAGAGAGCCTGATGTGGGACTGAGTCCCACAGGATGCTGGGATCATGACCTGAGCCAAAGGCAGATGCTTAACTGACTGAGCCACCCAGGCCCTCCAAAAGATTGGATTTGGATTTGACATTCTTTCCACTGTTTAGAGTACTAGAGCTGAGGAAAAGTGATCAGCCAAAAGGCAGGCCACAGGGAGAGCTCAGGAAGGCAGGGATCTGGATTGTCCGTGCCTAAATGTGAAGCCCTTGGTTGTTGCAGGGTGGGTGTACCATTGGCAGTCAGATAGGAAATTCCCCATCAGTAACTCTCAACTACTAGCCCAACTAGAAGAAAGAAGAAAGCATAGAAAAGCTGATAACCTCTTCATTGTTTGGCTCTGAAAACACAGCAGGGAGTATAAACTGATATGAAATATATACTTGAGCACCAAGAAGAACTCGATGCAGAGCTCACACATTCCCCCCCCCAACAAAACATGGGGTCAGACAGGCCTGGATTCAAATTCTGACTCCATGAGTCAGAGAACCAATGAGTTCTACAAAGTTGGCCACGTGACTTACCCTCTCTGCACTTTTGGTTTCCTGATGCATACACTGATGACAATGATAAGGCTTATCTCGTTGAGTGGCTGTGTGATTTAAATGGTTTAGTATATATAACACACCAATGCCTGGCTGTTACTATCATTATTGATATTTAGTATACCTTTCTCACTGCCAGAACCCAATGCAATCCTTTATCTTAATTACACTTATAAAAGATTTACCCAGTATCTTCTTATTGTGTTAGCTCTCTTTCTTTTTAAATATGCCTTATCTCAAGTAAATTGTAGTCTTTGAAGGATGGAGATCTATTTTCTTAGGATACTCTAGAGTGCTCAGCAATGTGTCATGTACACAGTGTGGGTGATTTACAAGACATTTCTGGAATTAATATCACCTTGGTATCCAGCTCTGACCTCTTTCCCACCTTCTCCTTATTTACTGAGAGCTTTAGAGTCAATGGATATTTTAATGGAAAAAGGCCTGGAGGTGGAAGGGAATGGGGGCAGGGGCCATGACTATTGCTGGAAAAATCTTGAAGTTATGAATCTAATTATCGTAGACTAGATTTACTTCAATTCATTAGATATGTCTTTGGGCAGGAAATGTCTTTCCTCCTCATAGGGTTCATGTTAGGGTAAGTATTCTGTGTTGGTACAGGGGGAGGGATTCAGCAAATGTTGTCTTTTCTTTCCTTCCTCTACACCGATGACATCAATGAAATTAAAAACTTCTACAAATTTCCCTTACCAATACAGCTGCCATGACTAGCTGTGGATTATTACCTTTGCAATACCCAAACCGTGTTCATACATATAGGCCAGATTGAACATGGCTTGTGCGCTGTGGTACTTGTCAGCTGCAATGCTGTAATGTGTGGCTGCTGTCTGATAGTCTTTCTTAGTCCCGTAGCCATAGTAATGGTAATCTCCAATTTTCACTCTAGCAAACGCATTGCCTGATAGAAACGTTACAAAGAGAAGAAAAAAAATCTGATGATTTTTGTATGGTTCCTAGTAACTCAGTGTATACTAGTGGTAGTATACATAAAAAAGAAAAAACACTCAGAATCTTAGAATCAAGATTAGATATAATTTATAGAATATAAAATATAACACTCATCACTAGCTGTTTTCATTGCAGGACAACTTCCATGGTATAGTACAAATGTTCATCTGCTAGGATGATTTTTTTTTAAAGATAGATTTATTTATTTATTTATTTATTTATTTATTTATTTATTTATTTATTTATTGAAAGAGAGAGAGGGTGTGTGCACAAGCTGCAGGTGGTGGGGCAGAGGGAGAGAGAGAATCTCTAGCACTCTCTCTGCTGAGTGTGGAGCATGACACAGTGTGGGGTGGGTTGATCTCATGACCTTGAGATCATGACCTGAACAGAAACCAAGAGTTGGTCACTTAACCGACTGAGCCACCCAGGTGCCCCCAGGATGACTTTTTTAAAATGTAAAGTCAAATCATGTTATTTCCCCCTGGCCCCCAAATGCTTCACTTTGCACTTAGAATAGTACCCAGACTCCCCACCTGACCTCTCAGTGGTACTTCATCTGCCTTCCACCTCCCTGACTAGCCTCATCACATGTCAATTTCTTGATATGCTCTAGCTTTCTTAATATTCCGTAATACTCCTTCAATGCACCAAAGTCATTCTTGCCCCAGGACCTCTGCATTAAGATTCTCCATGTCCCTCAGCCTGTCATGTTTGGACTTCTCTGATTCTTCATTTGCTGGTTTCTCATTATTAAGGTCTCACTGCAAATGTCACTTCCTTCCTAGAGGCCTTCTCTGACTACTTTGTCTAAAGTATCCCCTCATCCCCTACTCCAGTAGTTACCTATCTCACCTCCATGTTTTATTTCCTTCACAGCACATGTTGCTGTTATCTTTTTTTTTTTTAAAGATTTTATTTATTTATTCATGAGAGACACAGAGAGACAGAGAGGCAGAGACATAGGCAGAGGGAGAAGCAGGCTCCCTGTGGGGAGCCCAATGTGGGACTTGATCCCAGGACCCTGGGATCATGACCTGAGCCAAAGGCAGACGTTCAACCACTCAGCCACCTAGGTGCCCCTCGCTGTAATCTTATGTGTTTACTTTCTCTCTCTTATGAATTTATTTTCACTCTCTCTTATGAGGACAACAATTTTGAAGTTCTCGATCACTGATATTACTCCAGACCTAGAATGGCATTTGCAAATATTTATGGAATGAATGGACAGACATTTTTAGAAAATGCTTTCCTCAAGTGTTAAATAATTTAGAAATCCTACTTTCCAACAAATTTGTATATATCCAGGAGCAGAAAAAGTTCATGTAACTCTCTAAGATATGAGGCTTCAGTCTTCAGAAGGCCACTTAGGGATAACCTCTAAGGGTCTCTTTGAGGTCCATGTTTTCATTCACTAGGAAAATGTTAATTGAAAAGATGAGGAAATGCTGGGATGCCTGGGTGTCTCAGTGGTTGAGCATCTGCCTTTGGCTCAGCGTGTGATCCCAGTGTCCAGGGATTGAGTCCTGCATTAGGCTCCCCGCAAGGAGCCTGCTTCTCCCTCTGCCTGTGTCTCTGCCTCTCTGTGTGTGTCTCTCATGAATACATAAATAAAATATTAAAAAGAAAAAAGAAAAGATGAGGAGGTGCAAATCTAGGACATCCATCTCAGGTGTGGCCAACTTCTATAGCATGGTCTAGAGTTACATGGAAAAGGAGGAAGCACCCCCGGTAGTATGGTCTAACATATATTTTAAGGGCTATAGGACTCCTTCCATTCAAAATTTCCCCCACATTTGTCCCACTGCAATGCCTAAAATCCTTTGAAATCAATTCCTTTGGGTATTGAAGTTCTCTTAATCTTCTAGAATCCTCTATTAAAGTGTAACACCATGAGCCTTCTTTAGCTCTGAGTAGAGGTATCATCATAAAATTCATAAGCAGCTAAAGACATTGGTTAAAACAGGATTTGCTTCCCAGATCTTCAAAAGGTACAGGTAGGTGGGGGCAAGTCCTTCTAGAAATGCCACACAAGAGAGGGATCTGCAGGGACCTGAAGAGGCAAAGTCCCTTAGAACCTTTTTCTTAAAAAAGATTTTTTAAATTTTTATTTATTCATGAGAGACATAGAGAGAGAGAGGCAGAGACACAGCAGAGGGAGAAGCAGGCTCCCTGCAAGGAAACTGATGTGGGACTCGATCCAGGACCCCCGGATCATGCCCTGAGGTAAAGGCAGATGCTCAACCGCTGAGCCACCAACGCATCCCAAGTCCCTTAGAGCCGTAATGAGAAACCCACTCCATTTCTAATTTTGCTGGAAGTTGCTCTCCATTGACCTGAAGATTCTTTCTGGGCCATAACTACAAAAGGACAGGACTTCTGTGCATTTTCAAGCTTTAAAAGCAGTAAGCAGGGTCTCTGAAGTCCCTAAGAAGGAAGGCAATTAACTAGTAGGTTTTCCAGAGGAGTCAGCTCCACCCTAATTGGGGAGCTGACTGGGAGCATGTGGTGACCCTGACAGGCTCTCAGGGGGTCACCTGACAGTGGGAGGGACTCCCCCCTGGAATTTCACAGTCATAGCATAGTGACTGAATCCTGAAGGGTCACCACTCTGCCTCACCAGTGATTAGAAACATTCATCATTACATTTTCTAACCTCAAGTGAGACATTCAGCAGCCCCATCTCCAGGGACACTCGTGCCTGACCTCTCTTGTGACACAGAATTATTTTTAGCGGTCTGACATTTTTTTTTATATTGGTGAATTCTATTTAATATTAATGTCCTCTTGCATTCAATGTCTCTTTTCCTTGGTGCAATTTCCTGGCTTAGAATAAGCCTGTATTTGCTGCAATTGAGCTGATTTGCCATAGCTGAGAGATTGGTGTTGTTTCTCTATGCCAAACAGGGTCTTTACTGCATTTTGGGAAACACACACTTGTCTTCTTTAGGGAATTTCTCGCTAAAATTGCGTGGATGGCTTGCTGCTATGTTACCGGCTCAGCTGGATCTTCAAAGGCACCCCTGTGATTTTTTTCCCCTCGGCTTCCTATTAGTGTCACTTGGGAATTATTTTTTTTATCTCATTTACTTCTTATAGAAAAGAGAAGAATCGACCTTACCACAAGACAATTTTAAGAAATGGAATCAGAAGCAAAATTGCTCTTTTAATGCGCAAGAGTCCCTCACATATCCAAATCCTGATAGTGAGAGCTTTGCTGCATTTGTTTGCTTTTAATAATGCCAGCTATCAATGCTTTCCCACAGATGCAAGTGCACCTTCCCCATCACATGTGAACTCTGTACACAGGGCAGGAGAAGCGCAGGGACATGGAGAGGATCTTGATATTTGACTCAGGGTTTTGTTCTGTTTTGTTTTCTGATGCTAACACGTTAATAGTGATAATAAAGATCTGAAGTTGGTAGTGATCATCTACATGGTATTGTAAGAGAGAAATCAAATGAGTCTTAGATCGTGAATAATTTTGCCTATACATTCATTGAGACATAGGTCAGTTTTCTGATAAGTTCAGGAAAAAGTCAGCAAATGAGTAACTGAGTAAAACTGTCATGTTTCAAACAACTGCTCTGGACCATGGAGACAGAGCCATGGGAAATTCCTATGGTTTACCAAACTAAGGAACTTAAGAATAACAAAGAAGAAATTCCTGGAAATGACCCCTTGCCAAAGACTGGCTAAGATTGGTAGAGTTGGAAATACCACCTAATTAATACCCTGAAGCTTTCTGCTTCTATGTCCAAGAACTCAGTTGGAGCAAATTAATGACTAATAGTGGACAGGGACCAGGTATGCGCTCATCTTTACCGAGGTTCTCTACCTTGAATGGCAGCTCGATTCCATAGGAGAAGTGCCATTGGATACATCTTCTCCTTTTCAAGAATTTTAGCCTTTTCTAAAAAAAGGAGACATTTCATTAGGAAGGCTTAAAATACCCATGTAGTAAAGTCATTTATGCATATGTATGATTGGGGAAAAATTGCAGAGAATTTTAACTTATCTTACTAGATTCCAAAATGAATGCTGAATTGCTTTGAGCTACTTCATACCCCATTTCTGCAAGTAGTGCATACTGAACAAGAGAAGAATCTATATCACCATCCTTATAGGCAAAGTATGCTGTCAGGAATTTCTCAGCCCAGTGGCCTAGTTCACAGACTCCTTTATAAAGCTGTACATGGAAGAAGAAATCAAGTAGACTAGTTAGCCAATATACTTCATCTCAGGTAAACGATTAAGTGATAAATGAAGTTAATCACCAGCTTCTGCTGGTTGGTCAGGCAAGGATTTTAGATCTAAAGCATGGCTTTTAAAAATTATGTAGGGTAAAGAGATAATACTTTTCATAGGCACAAAGATTACAAAGTGTATATTTTTTTGGTCTTGAGCTGAAACTTCCTGAGGATCATTTTAAATTTACATAATAAACTCTCCCGATTTAGGGGCCATTTGGCAGGACAAGAACGAACGTATCAACTTCCGTTTTTTGTTTTTTTTTTTTTTTTTTTTTTTAGGATCTTTTCGGGGCACTGCTACTCTGCAAGGGTGAGTTATAAGGGCCACAGTTGATGTGGAAAGTAGAGAATGAAGGGAAGACAGTGCCTGAGGGTGTAGATGACATAACACGAGGGTGATGTGCAGAGCAATGTGGGGACAGATGTCAACATAGCTGAATAGCCCTTATGTAACCAAAAGAGGTTAGCCATACATAATTCATGAGGAAGTTGGCAAAGGAGCAAATCTAAAGATAGATTATTAGCTGGCAGCTTTTGAAATGAGTTTCAGAGGGGTCAGATTGCAATATGGAGATATTTATATTGGTGCAGCAAAAGTGCTTAATAAATCAATGAAGGTCATTAAAGTCCTAAAAGCTTCCTTTTGAAAAGTAAGTACATCACTGGCTTGGGCTGAAAGAACTCACTTTCTCAGCTGTCATCCAAATCATCAAAAACCTAAGGACCTTCTTTTCTGGGAAGAAGTGGGCTACATTTTCTGGGATAAACCGGGCCATTCATTTCCCAAGTCACAACTCCCAACCCTACTTAGAAAGGCCAAACTGCCCTGGCCATTTGACTGAAGGTGGAGGCAGAGGTCCTTAATGAACTTCTGAAGTGAGCTCTGAACCTGATGAAAGCCAGATGCACGAGAGGAAGGATCATTCTCTTATTCCCTTTCCCAGCCTGAATTATGGTACAGCTTTTTTTGCCCTGGCAAATGTCAGTGTTCACACTCTCAACAGGGAGAGGTGATATCTATAAAATTGAAGACACTAACAACTTAAGGACAGTATCACCTCCCCTTTGTGATAAGTGAATAATTCTTTAAAAACCTCCTGTTACTTACCTCCACAGCAGTTCTGCATGATCTTAACACTCCTGTTCCTGTCGCGTACATCTCGGCCAGATAATAAATGGCAAGGGGCTGCCCACTCTGAGATGCCAAGTAAAAATATTTGAAGGCAAGTTTATAATCCTTCCATACTCCAGAGCCAGCTGAAAATTAAAATTATTTTGAGCCACCCCTGTTCATTTTATTTTTTACATTATACTCTATGGGTATAATGGTCACAGTGATGCCTATTTTATTTTTAAAATTCTTTTTATTTTTAAAGATTTTATTTATTTATACATGAGAGACACACACAAAGAGAGGCACAGGCATAGGCAGAGGGAGAAGCAGGCTTCCTGCAGTGAGCCCGATGGGGGACTCGATGGGGGACTCCAGGATTACCTCCCAGCCGAAGGCAGATGTTCAACCACTGAGCCACCCAGGTGTCCCACCTACTATTTTAAATAGGATGAGAAAAGCCAACCAGAAGTCAAGCTGTTATATAGATCCACTATTTAGAGGGGAAAAAAAGTGAAGTTTGATTGTAAGTAAGAACATGGAAATTTATGTTCTTGACCCATTCAGAAACCTGAAGAAGACAGACTCTGTAGTCTCATGAAAGTATCTCCTCAATATTGCATACTTAAGGTTAATGAAAAGGCGACCAGGAGGTGGTCTCTGAGGACCAGGGACAACACCAGGATGTGGCTCACCATCCTTGTCCTTCCACAGCGGGAGACCAGTGGAGCTCCTCCCAGCCATAATTACAGAGTTTGGAACAGGCAAATCCTAGCTCCAGGAGGCCCCACTCAAGATTCGACTCATGGTTGGAGCAAGGAGAGGCATTTGGGGCTAGGGAAAATCAACACACTTGCAGCAGCTGGGATTCTTTTCCTGGCTCTCTTGTTACTCCTTTGTGAGCTGGGCAACTTTAGGTCCTTCATTTATAAAAAGAGAGGCTTTCAGTAGATGGTCCTTAAATTGTCTTCCAGCTCTCAACATTTCATAGCCTTTAGAAGCAGTGCTGCTAAGAACAAAGGCTCTGGAGGCAAATCATTTGGTTTTGAATGCCAGCTCCACTAACTGTGTGATCTTGGGCAAGCTGCTGGATTTCAATATGGCTCAGTTAGCTCATCTATAAACTGTAGGATACTCCCTAGACATATTGAGAGGTCTAAATGAGTAATTACGCAAAAAGACTTAATAAACATTAGCCATTACTATTACCCTTATTCTAGAAGCTTGAGGAATCTGATAGATCCTGGGCCTGGGACTTGTAATGAACTAGAAGAACAAGGCCATCTTTGGCAACCACCCAAGACAGTACAAAATAGGCTGTCCCCCTGGGCTACTGTGAAAAATGCCAGCTCATGATGCAATCTGCTGCTGCCCTAGCTCTACCTCTGAAAGGAAGGACATAGTGGGGACTCAGATATGTTCAGATCTCTTGGTACTCATCTTGGGCACTCCCCCTCTCTCAATCCCCACAGAGTATGACAAACTTTCATGGCTTTCTGAGACCTATCTTTGCTCTCAGACGGCAACTTTGTACCTCCTAGTGCATACCAAAATTCTTATGTTGTCTTTTCTCTCTTGTCTCTCACTCACTGCAGATTTACATCTACACCATTCTTTCCTCTATCTCCCCAGTCTCTGAGAATGAGAAATCCCTGCTCTTTAACAAGACTAAGGTGGCCTCCACCTACCTGGGTGCAATCAGATCCTAATGCCACCCAACCTTTTCCACAACCTTTTCATCAACTATCTCATCACTCCCAAGACACATTAACTATCTCCATTGGCTGGCTCTTTTTTTGCCAAATATTATACCCAGGTCTCTATCATCTTGAAAAGAACTCCCTGTTGGTTCTTGGTCCTTGGTCTCTTCATGCCACTGTTCCATTTCCTTTCTTCCATTTAAAGGCACACAATTTCCAACAATAGAATTTATAAGAATTTGCTCGTCTACTTTCTCACCTTCTAGTCATACCTCAATCCATTGTATCTGGCTTCTACCCCAACCAGTCTAATGACCACATAAACTTCTCTATATTGACAAGTCCCATGGATTCTACCCCTTTCTTATTTTTTTGTTTGTTTTTTGTTTTAAAGTTTTATTTATTTATTTGACCGAGAGCACAAGCAGGGGGAAAGGCAGAGGTAGAATGAGAAGCAGGCCCCCCACTGAGCAGGGAGCCAGATGCAGTGCTCAATTTCAGGACCCTGGGATCATGACCTGAGCCAGGGGCAGCTGCTTAGTAACCAAATGAACCACCAGATGTCCCTGTTTCGTTTTTGTTTTGAAGAAGCAAGCTTCACATTGCACTTATTGTTCCTTGACAGTTCTATCCTGTGGCTTCCTTAAGATCACTTTTCCCACCTATTCCTCTGACCATGCCTTTTCAGTCTTTTCGTGACTACTCTTTCTCTGCCCATCTTTTCAACACAGCACTGAGAACTACCAGATTTCTGACCATGGTCCACCATTCCTCTCATGCTCTCTCTTTTTTGTTTTGCAGTCTCAGCTACTTTTGACTAACTCCTGTATGTTGATGCCTCTCAAACCTTTCTTTTCAAGTCTGAACTTTCTTGTGAGTTTCATACCTGCTTTTGGGTATCACAAGGCACCTCAAACTCGACCTTTTCAAATGTGACCTTCCTGACTGTACCTCTTTGCCTCCTCCCTCAACTGGAGTTCTTTCCTTAAGTCTTCAAATTCCTCCTCATATTGCTGCCTCAATATTCTATCTAAACAATCACTCCAACAATTTAACTTTTGTTAAGAAAGGAGTAGACTTAATAATGCATTTGTCATTCTTGGTGCAACAGACATATTTGTAGCACTTACAGTAGTACATGAAGCCTAACTGAAATTGTGCGTTGGGCCATCCTTTCTCTGCAGCTTTCTGAAAGTATTTAAGTGCCTCAGCATAATTCTGCAAGATAATTACACTCTATTACTCAAAGGTGTATGTATAACTCCATGGTAACAATTGCCTTCCACTTAAAAAAGAAAAGAGTATAGATAATGCCTTATGTGACTTAGGCTAATTAAAATAGTATCAGAAGAATTATACATTTTATTTCACTATTATATTAGATTCTATTAGGAAATAATTCTCTCATTTTCACTGTAAATTATGTCTTTTCTTACACTGACAGTAGGTTTTGTTAGATAATGGGGGAAGGTCACTTAAAAGGTTACACTAAGAGGTTAAGAGGTCACACTAAGAAGATAAATTTATCAGAGAAAATCCTCAGGGGTTATATGATTTCTAAGGTTACTTAGCATCTATCATTCTAAGATACAATTAGGGTTGTTATTCTTGTCACAAATTTATTCTATGTCTCTTTAGCAAATATTCCACTGGATTAATTTATTTTCTATAATCAAGTATAATAGTCTGGCAAACCAGGTATTAGAGACTTATTCCTTTAAATTAGGCAACGATCATGAATTTTACCCTATAAATTGCTAGAAATATGTTGAAAAGATAATGAAATTATTTAACTTACCACAGGAACTCCTTTCCCATAAAAATAAAGAAGACCGAGCCCATGAAGACCAATTGCATTGCCCTGGAACAGTTTTAAAAGTACAAAAAAAAAAAAAAAAAAAAAAAAGAGTACAAATAAAGTCCCAAAAGAATTCATGATAAGGAAAATTATGATAAAATCATTCTATATATTTAAAATGCACCCAATAGGGGATTAATCAAGGCCGTTTAATCAGGCACAGTTGGTAAATTATTCTGTTTCTGTCTAGTTTTCCCTTTCATACATTCATAACCCCTTTGACTAGAAAAGAGGGAAAGAAAAGTCAAATCTTTTCTCCATTCTTTCATTCAGCATTTATTTATTTAGTGCTTGCTTTGTGTGTAACTCCTTAATAGGTGTTGGACTGAGGTAGGAGGTGAAAGTTCAAAGATGAATGAACAATGATCCCTGCCTCAGGCTAGGTATCACCTCTTAATATAGCCACATCAAATGTGGTAAGTAGAATTAGATCAGGAATGTTGTGGACACCTAGAAGAGGAACACTCAACTGCCTGGATCAGGCTAGGGACTGAGGGGATTGAGTTGTCAAAGGATGACCTTTGAGCTTGGTCTTGAAGGATGTGTAGAATTTTCCAGAAGGGATAAGTCTATCCAGACATGTCTTACCTGCTTTGGTCAAAGGAGGTTGACATTAGTAGCCAAAAAGCATTTTAGAGATTCTGCAAATGTCAATCTAGCCTTTATGGATGGTAAAGCATTGTTGGAATATGTTTCTTTACTCAAATTTGACTGCTTATAACATCATCAGTGTCTTCTTTTCCACTTGATGCTACATTAATTACCATTTATTTTTCTGATTAGTATTCTAAAGAGTCTAGGGAAGGGAGTTTTTAGCACATTTTGGAATTTAGCACATGTTCAAATTTACTGATATTTAGCATATCAATCGTGGATAAGGAGTGAACCTTAAAAGTGACTTCCCCAACCAGAAACCTCACTTTTCTTTTTGTCTCCCATCATGCATTTCACCCTTTAGTGACTAAGTAAGGAGGCACATTTGGCCACTTAACTGTCATTCAGCAGACCTGTAGGTTTGTTTTACAGGTTTATAGTTTTTCCTCAGGAACTCAAGTTTTGATAGAAAACTCTCCAGATTTATTAGTACTACTTAAATGTAGTTATTGTGAATGCAGCCAGAGTACCCCTCAGTGATGCAAGAATAGCACATAAGTAAAGGAGGCATAGTTGAAAAATAATTTCAAAACTCCAAAGTTTGAGCTTGTGCATATCAAAGAACCAGTTATTTTAAGAACTGTATTTAAAACAGATTGTATACAACTGCTCTCTTCTTCCTGATTGTACCCTGATTTTATCTACCTGTGGTCCTAGGACTCTTGGGATGGTCTGCTCTGGGGGTAGTAAGGCCTGGTGTGATGGATGTACTAAAGTCTGGTGAGTCTGTCTTCTAACTATCCCCACTCAGACATTGAGAAAAAGGGAAGGGTAAGAAAATGAAAAGAGAAAGAGGAAGGGAGAAAAGAGGGTAAAGTTTCTAGCTTTTGACTCACCAACTATTTAAGGACCAGAGGACTTATTCATAACTTTCACATCAGGCATAGCCAGCTCGGACTTACCTTCAGGGGACATTCAGGTAATGTAAGAAGTACATTAACCCCGGTAATTAGAGTAAAAGAGACTGACAAATGAGCAAGTTCCTGCCCTGTCTAAAGGCAGCAGCAGCACCTCCACTCCTCTCTGTTCCAGGCAACTTATCACATGGAATGGTCAGCTCTTCCCATTTTCCAAGAAAAGCTGGATGTCTAGACTTTTATATGACATTTTCTAATTTTTATTACTGCAGTATAGTTGACACAGGATGTTACATTAGTTTCAGGTATATAGGATAGTGATTTGACAACTCTCTATACATTATGCTATGTTCACCACAAGTATAGCTACCATCTGTCACCATGTGAAATTTCCTAATTTTTGAAACTTTCTGCGCCAAACAAAACATAGATATAGGCAATCCCTCCACATATAACTTCCATGTTAGGGCTTAGTGCTCTTGCTTAGGTTAATTGGCATGGACCTAGAGAGCAGATGGTCATTTATTTATTACATATTAATGAACCTTTACTATGTACTAAGGCCACTTATCCTCTTCTAGTTGAGGAGACATGGTCTTCAGATAGTAGGAGAGAAGGCACAATGTAGAAGCAGTACAGTTTCAGCATTACAGAGGGTGAATGTAAGGCAAGTGCATAAGAGGGGAAAATGATATGAACCAAGGTGGGTAGAGGTTGCTTTGTGGAAGGAGAGAGGATTGACCTCTCCTCTGGAGATGACTAGGATTCAGAATGAGGGGTTGGGGGAAGGTAGGCAAAATGACAAAAGTGTAGAGATAAAGATGGGCCTGATATGTTCAGAGGTGTGAAAGAGAAAACCAGAATATGGTCCAATATGGACCCAACAGGATAACTGCTCATGTTTCTGAGTAAATAAGATAAAATAAGTAAAAAAGACTGTAGATTTGCATACTGGTACTGATCTAACTTAAAAACACATTTAAAAAGATATGTGTATATACCTATATCTATATGTATGTGTGTGTGTGTGTGTGTATATATATGTTTGTTTTAAGTAGTAAAAGAAGAGAATGGATATGCAGAATGGAAGGCAGAAACTCTTTACTTTGGTAGTGACCCCAAGTGAAAAATCTAATAAACAATCCAGGTGGTGATAAAGGGGTATATGGTCATGTCCACCTGATGCCATTCAGAATACTTACCCTAAATATAATTTCAGATTTTCTCTGTAAAGGAAGGTTGCTTAGGTTTAGAACACAAGTAGCTCAGATCCCTGCTGGTTACACACCCTGAATAGCTTGGGAGCTGGGTTAATTTACACACCCAACTTTTGGCATTATTCCTTTGGGCGGACAAATCAGCGTTACTTGCCAGACCTTCCTCTATTACATTACCCCACCTCTTTTTCAATCTGCTTTCCCTTGTCATTCCTAACCTAATGGTACTCCAGATAACTATCCTGCTGAGCAAAAATTTCATATAAATTACAAGGGAGAGGAGCGGAGTACCAGCCTTCTCAGTAATTTACACCACAATAGCAGCAGCTCGGAGGTGCTAGTCATTTATAAATAGGCTCCTAAAGCAGCGTGTGGGCTTTTAAAAACTGAGAGCAGTTGAAAATATTCCCCGATTTGAACAAATCTTTACTCTCAGTGTTGCAGTATAAGGGTTGTAAGACAACACATGCTTCCTACTGTGCAGGGTTAGAAAGTTTACCAGAGCCATTCCCCAACATTAGGCTGATGGGTGTTGCAGTGAGGATGTTCTTAATGTACTAATGGGATTCAGAGAGGTCTACTGAGTTTCATCAGACAGAGCCCAGGAGTCAAGGTAAAAATTTTAATGGCAGGAGAGATATTATTCCATTTTTATATTCCCTCACAGATCCAATCAATTCTGCCTTGAATATGCCTTGAAGTTCACACAACCTAACTGGCCCCAGACTGCAAAAGATAATAGCCTAATAGCCAACACACTGTGTCTACTGTAAGCCAGGCACTGCTTTAAGTACTTTGGAATACGAGGCACATAAATATTAACACATTAAATCCTGGCAACAATTATATATGGCAAACCTATATTCCCATTTTACAGGTGGGGATATTGCGGCACAGACAGGTTAAGTGTGTCACGGGGTCACACAGGCAGAATGCTGCAGGGCTGATGTTTATTTATTTATTTTTTTAATTTTTATTTATTTACGATAGTCACAGAGAGACAGAGAGAGAGGCAGAGACACAGGCAGATGGAGAAGCAGGCTCCATGCACCGGGAGCCCGATGTGGGATTCGATCCTGGGTCTCCAGGATTGCGCCCTGGGCCAAAGGCAGGCACTAAACCGCTGCGCCACCCAGGGATCCCATGGGCTGATGTTTAAACCATGGATTCTGCCTGCAGAGCCATGCTCTCAATCGTCTTGTCCTAGTCCCCTGGCTGATGATCTTCCTCCTGGACCAGGGGAGTTTCTGGCCTTTGGGTGAGATTGAACTGGGAAAAACTGAGCATTATTTATTTGTCTTTGTCGTGAGCTTAGCACAGACATTGAATTTTCCTTTCCGCAGTCATCATGTCTTTTACTTCCTGTTTCCCAAGCTAGGAGCTAGATGGCCTCACCTACTGCATGGGGGAAGGAAAGCTGAGCTTTTGTCTGGCCTCCTGCTAGAGCAGCATATGTCACTGCCACTTTTCATTTATCGAGAAGACAAAATATGTCTCCCTCTATCCCAACGCCGTATTTTATGTCAATGATATTCCTCTTCTCCGGGACGCAAAACTCCCAGGCTCACTAGCTGGGTACGGGGCTTTGGAATCAACTCTTTGGCATCAGTCTGCATGTAATAAAAGCCAAATGTTTTTCTGTGCTTACAGAAATGGGCTGAAGACGTACCTTACTGGCTGCCATGGAAAAGTATTTGAAGGCAGTAGCATTATTTTGTGGTGCTGCAGCATTCCCCTCTAAATACATCTGCAAAAACAAAAAGGGAATGTAAAAAACTAGGGATTTGCAGGTGATTAAAATATGTTTTATAACTACAAAGAAGTGATAATTGCACAACATTGTGAATGTAGTACACGCCACCAAATCACATGCTTTAAAATGGTTAATTTTATGGTATCTGAATTTCACCTCAATTTTAATAAAATGAAAAACCAAGGAAATTATCTACTTACATACATTCTGGAGTAACCTTGCCTGAGGGCAAAGAAATGGACTCTGTCTCTGTTTTCTCACGTTGCCTTTCATCTAAAGTCGTATTTGGCACTTCAGGAAGAGGAGCATTTGTCCCCATGGTGACTAATGCAAATAGGCTACAGGGAGCAAAGGACAGCACTTGGGGGAGTGAGTGGTCTTTGAAGGAGAGAAAAAAAATGTGCCTCTCTAGAGGAACAGTCCACAAAAGTTACTCAGCAGCCAAGGGTCATCCCTTGATAGGGGGGCCAAGGATGGGCTTTGGTCCCCCTTAGAGCTGGTTCTCATTCCCAGGGTGTAGGATCTAGGTACCTCATTGGGTTATACCAGTTAGATGTTCAACTAGCCCAGATCTCTTGTTACGGGCCAGAATAGGGAGTCATGGTGGAGGTAGGGGCCTCTGAACTACACTCAGTCCAGGAACCCTGGGCCAGGTACACTTTCAAGGCTGCTTTTGGTGCCCAGATAAATGCTGCTGTTGTATGGGCCTTTGTCTCAAACCATCACCTCAAGAATGCTATCCTCAGTCTGTAGTGGAATGTTGTGGTTGGCTGCTTCCATGAAAGACATCTGTCATGACATACTGGGTTCAATTAGCTGGTACCATTATTTTCTTAAGATTTTTAAGAAATGAAAAAAAAATTATCAAGATGAAGCACATACCTTTCCTATAAATGCCATGGCATTTGCACTCCCAGCCTTTGCTGCCTTTAAGAAGTAGTATAATGCTTTCTGGAGAGAAAAGAACAGTATTATTGACATTCACACATGTATCCTACAAAACAGTTTTTCAAACCAAACTTTATTTCATTTAACATGCATTCAAAAAATATCTATAAGGCACCCACACTGCTTAGGGCACTATTTCAAATGCTATTTCATCCATAAACTTGAAGAATGGGAGCCATACATGGTTCACATGGATGATTTTTAAATGTGAAGACTCATTTCTTATATGTGGAAAGGGATGATGGGCATGTGGCTTTGTGGAGGACAGATGAATCCCAGCATTGGAACTACATTATTGGAGTTCATTACTTTGAAAAAGTATGCTTCGATGTCGACGCTATGTACTTACTTTATAAGACAGTTTGTTCAATTTGGTAGAATTGGATATGTAGCTTCCTAATGTTTATAAGGCAGAGTGAGTAAAACAGGACACATCTGGCTGTCTGCTGAGACCGGGTCTTTTCATGGAGGTAAACTTTAGGCCAATTCTTTCTAAATCAAATGAAGGCGGCCAGTCAAGCCTCTGATTCTTTTTAGGTCATCACATAATTGAAATGTTCAGTCTAGAACACATAAGGGCTGACCTGGCCCTTGTTGCCCCATTCCCTAGGCCTCATCTTGACCTCCCAGAAGTTCTCCTCAGAAACTACACAAAGCATTAAAAGAAATCTGCCTCAGGAATGAGAAATGAAGATGCTTTCCCAAGTGTCTTTTTAGGATACAACTCTTCTGCTCTTTAAAAAGCCTTGACTAGGTGGATGTACAAGGATCTGCTCCTTCATAAAGACAAGAGAAGATTTAAGGAAGAAATGTGAGTAGTTCTTTTACATGCACATTTGCCTCAGAGGTATTGCCATTTTATTTGGGAGTCACCTCTTGTCACTAAAGTCAGTCTGCCTTGTGAACATAACTAAATACAAATGGCACCAATGTTGAACCTCACACACTATATACCCATTCATCTATCCACCTCTTCTATTCTTCTTTTAATCTTTCAGCAACTTGAAAAGTGCCATATATATGATAATATGTTAAGTATTATAAGTGGTTCATAGATGAATAAAAAACACCATCCCTACATTTGCGCTCTACCAGTACTGCCGAGAAGAAAGGCATATAAGCAAATAGCAATGACAATATGTCATAGATGGGGAAAAAAGGAACACTGGAAAGAATTAGAGAGGTATGGAATATCAGAATGGTACATATGTGTTTTACAAGCTTTGTCTTTTCTACTCTTCACAACAGCACTGTAAGGAAGGTCCTATTAATATCTGAGCCTGCACTATGGTACTAGAGCAAAGTCAAGCAGCTGGTACTAGAGTCCCACAAGGAGCCTGATTTCAATTTCCATGCACTTATTATTCTGCCTTCATGAAAGGTGTCAAGAAAGAGGACAAAGGTCTCACAAAAGATGGAGAGGATTCTCCAGGGCAACAGGGCATCATAGTCTGGAGGAATAACATGAGCAAGGAACAGAGATAGAAATGTCTAAGGTATGTCTAGGAAATAGTCATTGCTGAAGTAGAATATCCAAAAGCTAAGATTTACAAAAATATGATGGGGCCATATTATAACAGTCCCGAATACTAGGTCAAGACTTCTATTTTATTTGGTAGAAAATTGAAGCCATTGGAAATTTATGAGCATAAGGGAATCTTGAAACAACAAATGCTGTCCAAATGTCTGGAATAACCTGTCAATTGGATAGGAGGAAATTGTAGCAATGTATGATTTATCAATCATCTCTCAGTAAACAAATCAAATGTATGATCAAATGCATGATTTACCAATCACATTTATCAGACCCCACTAATATAGAAAATGAAGGTATTTCTTATGAATGCCTCTACTGAGCCAAGACCCAAATATACCTGTAGGTAACTCTCATGGCATGCATCCATTGATTTACATGTCTGTTTAACTTTCTGTCTCCTCTAGTGTTGAAACTCCTGTACATAGCAAAGTGTCTACTGTATATCAGGGACGTAGGAAATATTTCTGGAATAAATGCATGAGTGAGTGAATGAAAGGATAAGTTTATAAATCTCTAAAACAGGGGAGCTAGATTTTAAGATTTATAGTCCCTTATAGCTCTCATACTGTGACTCTGTGAAATAATTTTCCAAGTTCAGTTGCAGAATTTGGCTCTCAAAATATTTGGCAATGGAGAATTCAGGGAAAAAGTTACTCTGAGAAACTATATTTGAATTGTTAAAAGAGAATAAGCAAATAAGAATCAGAAGAAAATAAAAATCCTGGAGTTTTCCCCATCTTTAAATATAATGATCCCATAAAGACCAGAGGAATTGAAGCTTTCTCTAATTTCCCCTTCTACAGCCTTCTACTCTCATGGCTTATTCAGCATTTCAGTTCTCTTTTACTTGTCTTTAAATTAACCTGCCTCTAGTGCTATTGCTTTAATTGTATAAACATTTACTAAACACTATGTGAAAGTATCATGCAAGCTACTTTGATGAGTCTTTGCTCTCAAAGAGTTAATTATCCATCCATCTATCCATCCATCTATCCATCCATACATCTATCCATCCATCCATCCATCCATCCATCTGCTGTGGTCTGTATATTTGCATCCCTTCAAAATTCATATGTTGAAAACCTAATACCCAAGGCGATGGTATTAGGAAGTAGGGCCTTTAGAAGGTGACTGGCACAGAGCTTTCATGGATGGGCTTAGTGCCTTTATAAACAAGGCCCCAGAGAGCTAGCTCACTCTTATTTACATAAGAGTGATACAATGAGAGGTCCATAAACTAGAAGAGGGCCCTATCCAACCATGCTGGCACCTTGATCTCAAACTTCTAGCCTCTGGAAATGTGAGAAATAGATTTTGGTTGTTTATAAACCACCCAGACTACGGTATTTTTGTTATAGCCCCTGAAACACACTAAAGCACCATCCATCCTTCCTTCAAATATTTACTGAGCACCTACAATTATATTTTACTGATTCTAAGATGTGCCCCCCCTCACACTTTAATCAGGACACTTTTTACTACCAATGGCATCATGTGATTTATATTGGCAGTGTTTTCTTCTTTCTCAATAGAACATAAAATAAAGTACCTTATAATTGATGGTATCTTAGATAGGATGAATATAGTATGTCCCATACATTATGCGAAGTGAAATTTTATTATTTAAACACATATCTTCTTAAAACAATGAGCGTGATTTTTCATTGGTTCAAGAAAATCTCTAGTTTAATCAGTTTGTAGCATTTCCCCTAGAATGAAATGCCAAGAAAATGTATTATTTTTTTTAAAAATTGTGAATACTTCTTTTGTCTCAAAATCTGTAAATCATCCTTTTCAGGATTTCAGATTCTTGTCTTTTTAATGGGTGGCAAGGTAGACAAAGCAATTGCCCTTACATATCTGATATTATGCTTCTGCTAGGTTTAATTATACCATATCCACTTTAATAATATGCAGCCAAATACCCAGCTTTCCTAATTCAATTCATTCTGAGCCTGTATAAATTTAGGAATGCAAATTACATTAAAAGGTATGTGTAGAAATTCAAGATAATGTAATCAAGGATCGCATATACAATATTTTTCAGTAATTATGAATTTGGTAGTAGGAGAGAGAGAGGTGAAAATATTGCTTATAGTGACAACTCATGAGAGAGATTAATCAAATAATGAGGAGAGAAAAAAAAGACAAACTATTTTCTGGTATTTTAATATTTAATTTGGTGGGCAGTAAATTGGGCATTACTTACAATTATAGAGAACCTTACACTAATAATTTTCTTTGATGGACTGAAGCATTAGCATACTGACTCAAGTGGTGGTTTTCAGGCTGAGGGCCTGAAATATAACATATAATGCTTATATGCATTATATGCATTATAACATATAATGCTTAGGATGCTATCATTCATTCATTTATTCATTCATTCCTTCATTCAATAAATACTGAGCCCTAATATGTACCTAGTACTATTGGAGTATAGGATACATAGTAATGAGCAAGACAGACAAGACTTTACATTCCATTGTGGGGAGACAAATAATAAACAAGTCAAGATGAATATATGGGCTAGAGGAAAATAAACACTATGATGGGATGAATGGTGGAAGAACAGACTTGATCAAGAAAATCCTCTCTGAGGAGGTAAGACTCAGAAAGATAAGAGGCTAGCCATGGGAATAGTTGTAGTAACATTCTTTCAGAAATTAGGTTTATCCTTTTAACTTCTCTCACTACTTTGCATCTCCCATGCCACTCCAAGTTGAGCCTGGTGCAGCTAAGCTGTGGTAAACTCCAAAAATGACCACAACATTTTGCAGTTGTACCTATTAGAAGAAGTCCTTTTTTCCTGTCTCTTCCATGTTGGCTGGCCTTGTAATTTGCTTTGGCCAAAAGAACATGGTGGAAGTGATTTGTGAGTTCCAACCCTAGGCTTTAAGAGACTTTTGTGCTTGTGTTCTTTCACCATGTGAAAAATTTAAGCCCAGGAGCCTGGAGGAAAGGAGCTTGTGGAGAGACCCAGTCATCCTAGGTGTCACAGATGAGGTCATCATAAACCAGGCATCCCTGGTCAGTATTCTACAGATGCATGAGCAACCCTTGTCAAGATTGGTTGAGCCTGTCTAACACCAGAAGAATTACTCAGCTGAGCCCAGCCAAAACTGCTGACCACCCAAAATCAGGAATTTAATAAGTTGTTGTTGTTTTAAGCCATCTAAGTTGAGGAGTGGTTTATCATGTAGCCTAAACTAACTGACACATAAGCCAACCAGTCTTGAGGTTTGAAACCTTGACTGGAGCCCTCCATGTAGGTTGGGTTTATTAGGTTGAGGAAACCTCATGGACAAGCCAATGCTTGCCGCCAGAATGTGCCTGAACCATGCTGATGTTTCTGAAATTAAACCAGACTTTTGGATGGGAAGCATGGGGCCCAACCATACCATTTGAAAGTTTGAGCTAAAGAAACCTGACAAATCATATCATTCCTTCTTTTTGCTTTATAAATGAGGAAACTAAATTTTAGAGGTTGTATACCTCCGCCACCCCCAGGTAAAGAAGAAATAAGGTTTAATAGGAAAAGCACAGGCTTTGAATGCTGAAGCCCAGATTTCAAATTCTGATTCTTTTTTTTTTTTTTTAAAGATTTTACTTATTTATTCATGAGAGATGCAGAAAGAGAGAGTCAAAGATACAGGCAGAGGGAGAAGCAAGCTCTATGCAGGGAGCCTGATGTGGGACTTGATCCTGAACTCCAGGATCACGCCCTGGGCGGAAGGCAAGCTCTAAACAGCTGAGCCACCCAGGGATCCCTCAAGTTCTGATTCTTAACATTATTACCCAGCTGTGATACTTGAAACAATTTACTTTACCCTTCTAGTCTCAGCTCCTCATCTGTAAAATAGAGATAATAAAACCTCTGTTAGGGCAGCCCCGGTGGCGCAGCGGTTTGGCGCCGCCTGCAGCCCAGGGCATGATCCTGGAGACCCGAGATCGAGTCCCACGTCGGCTCCCTGCATGGAGCCTGCTTCTCCCTCTGCCTGTGTCTCTGCCTCTCTCTCTCTGTGTCGCTTATGAATAAATAAATAAAATCTTAAACAAACAAACAAACAAACAAAAACCTCTGTTAATGAACCCATAGAAGAGGCCGACTGGGCTCCTTGGTGTTATCCAAGTGCCTGGTTATTGCCACTACAGCACCAGAATCCTTCATTGCCAGCCCTGGGATTATACTTCATCCTCATATAGAGGCATTCATCCTCATATCTGGTATTCATAGTGGCTGGAGCTGCCCAGAAGTGTTTAGCTTTGTAGGGTTTTTATGTACCCTGTAAAGATTGATGGGTATCCAAACCTACAGCTGAGGTTTGCGTAGCTTCACACTCAACAGAATTTCACATTTATGGAAAATGGGTAATTCTTCCCAGTTTATGCATCTGTTATTTAACCTGAAAACTCACTGCAGGCTGAAATCTGACACTGGAGTCATATTGTGTATCTAGAACTTCCCACCTAAGAAGCTAGAACCTTGGTTATAATGAGGATTAATAAAATCTGAAGATCTTCAATTGAGCTGTCTTAAGATGCCCGTGCTTATTTCAATTGCTATGTATTTTATCACATTTTATGAAATTAACTTTGACATTTGGCCAACGTGTACTGTACCTCATATAAAACATACGTTATACTCATAAAAACAATATAAAGTGAAATGAATAGTAACAACAATTACTCTTTTATATAACCACCTTAATAAAGTAGATATTTCTATTGTTTAGCCATTGGGACTATGTTGGAATAGGGTCTGCTTTCCGTGGAGACAGTGAGCACAAGGCTTCTATAAAATGACAAGGGCGCAAAACCATCTTTTAAAAAGAATGCCAGGTACTTCCTCAGATCTGAGGGTATCTATGGCCTTGAAACCACAATTAGAATCTAGATGAGATCTTATCCCCTGGCTCTGGTATCTTATTGAGATCTGGTGTAGATCAAGTTTATTTGCTTTTTCTTCCACGATAAATTTGAGTTGTTAATTAATCTTCTAACCTCATTGAGATAAAGTAAGGTTAAGCAACATGATTGAAAGGAGCTTTGCACATTTATAAAGATGTTTAATAATATTTCTAATTATATTGTAAGTGGCTTGAGGCTGGTCCTCAGACCCCTTACCAAGAAACTCCCAGGTGGACTCTCCACAGATGGCTTTTGGGGAATGGGTGTGTCCAGTGCTGGCAGGTGAAGGTATCTACTTCACCTAACCCCAGTTACAGTGAGAAGAGGTGGGAGCATGGAAACTCTCTGGCCCCAAATGCTCTTTCAGAAGCCTCTATTCCTTAGTACTTAGAGGTAGGTAGGAATGCTTCCTCTGGTGAATTTTGTTCTTCCACAAAAGCTAATAAGTGGATCTGACCAAGGAAGTAGCAATGGGCTCTCCCCAGAAACTTTTCCATGCCACCCTCCTTCCTTTTTCCCTCACCACTCTCCTCCCCATCCCACATGACAGTCTTGAGATTGACTTACATAGTAATCCTGATCCAGACCTTTCCTCCCAATTAGATGCAATTGTCCAAGAGATACCTAGGAATGACAATTTTTGAAAATTATTTTAGCAATAGCATTAATTTAAATGAAAACAAGCCAATTATATCTTACCTGAAAAATAAATAAATAAAAAGGGTGAAGAAAATGTTTAGTTGGTGATTTTATTTTAGTATACTATTTCAGTTTGATGCAATTGGTATGCCTAAAAATGAAGCAGAAAAAACATCCCAGGCCATATCTTTTATTGGGTAGGTGACTGATGCTGGGCATCTGGCTTCCTCAGTGGCAGGAAGCTGGTCTGCTGGTATATAGCAACGTCTGGAAACATAAACCTAGCAGACTTTACTCTTGGCTATCAAAGGTCACACAAATGCTGTCCCCTTCCCATTCTCAAAGACATAACACTTCTTAATGCTGGTAAGAGTTCATTCATACTAAATTCAACACAGCATCCAGTGTTTTTTCTATACTTAAAATCTAGGTGTTTTTTTTTTTAAGTAAAATTTTTAGAAGTAAATGTAAAGGAAAAATTTGCCATTACTATGACAACTGGCTTTCACATAGGCTATTGAAACTGCAAGTAGCAGGGAACAAGAAAAGAAGATGGGGTGTTTCTAACTTCTCAGGATGGAACATTGTTAGCTCTTTTAGAACTCAGTAAACCAAACCCTTTGTAATTTACATGTTCTAAAAATCCAAATCTGTCTGTATACATTACTTGTATCTGAACATCTCCTCTTTCTGCCAAAAATTTGTAGTATTGGTATATATCCCAATCCAAAATCTCACTGTTAGAACTCAGATTTTCAGGTCTCTCAGTTAGTCTCACTTTTTCCACAGGAATACCTTCACTTTTTTCCAATTTGTCAGCAACTGTGAACAGAAAAACTGGAGAATAGCTAGAATACATAAACTTGCAAGAGATAATAGTCAATTTAGAGAAAATACTGTTAGGCCTATTCTTAAATTCTTAGAGATCTGGTCTACTAACAGAAAAGGAGATCTACCCTTAGGAGATATAAATGTACTGATTTTTATTTATATCGTTTTGAGAAAAGTACAAGAAACCTCATTATTTTTTGCCGTCCTTACAAAAATTGTATCAACATATATCAGATGCTACTGAAGAGCTTGGCCAAGCAGGCTCAAGAAAAGAAGACAGATGTTAGGAGCAAGCAACTGACCCCTTCTACCACTGGCTTTTTCCAAGATAGAAACTACAAATAGGAATAATAACTGCTCCTAAATTACTTCCTATGAATAGTCTGAAAATAAATATAAATTGTTTGAATAAATCTAACAGAGTTTATATGTAGTAATTCCAATTTAATTAAGCATATGAAATGATCTTGTTATGTATATAGCATCTAACAGTAAGAAACAGTTATTTTCCTCTTTTCTTTCTCAGATCCTAATAATGCCAAAGATGTGTATTTAGATATTATTCTGATTACAGAAATTAACCATATGAACCTTACCCTATTTACTTCTTAGAAGATTTTTATTTAAAAAATCTATCATGAGTCTGGTTCAGTGATGTGCAAGATGAAATGTTATACACAACTTTGAAAATAGATTTAGAAACATACATTAATCTCCTGCTCTATTTTTTTGTAGACAAAGGATAGGGTAATAGAATAATGATTACTTGAATTGTTCTCAAGTGCAGTGATAGAGATTGATAGTGTATGTATCTTAAGTCCATTTCTTCAGGAATTTTTAACAATCCATCCCATATTCCAAATGTAAGAATGAGAAAAGCTGTTTAATATTTATTTATTTGTTTATTTATTTATTTATTTATTTATTTAAGATTTTATTTATTTATTAATGAGGGACACAGAGAGAGAGGCAGGGATACAGGCAGAGAGAGGAGCAGGGTCCATGCAGGGAGCCCGAGGTGGGACCTCAATCCTGAGACTCCAGGATCATGGCCTGGGCCAAAGGCAGGCACTCAACTGCTGAGCCACCCAGGTGTCCCCTGTTTAATATTTATTGATGCTACATTCAAATGTTCAATTGAAGGATAGCACAGCACAAGAACATAGGTACATATTCTAACAAAAATAAAAGATGAGCACATCCATTTAAAGCTTTTGAAAATTAACTATTAAGAAATCAGAAAACTCTACATTGTGTTAGAAGAATTGTATTGTAACAAATATTAAAAGTATAGTCATTTCATACTTTCATAAATACAACTGCATTGATTTATTCTTCTAATTGCTCAACAAGTCTATTTATCTTAAAATAAATTATGTGAATTACTCACTATAATCTGCCACCTTCTTGTAATGATTTAGGGCAACTTCACAATTTTGTAGAACATTGATTCCTGACAAATATCTGTACCCCTGAAACACAAGCATATATATTCTTAATATTCTGACAGGGTTGTATTTATAACATACCTAGGTAGGCCCAAGAATATTTAATTTACATACCAAAATCATTTGGGACATCATGCTTCCTCCAGCACTTCCAAAGGTGTAATATATTAGTGCCTAAAGTAAAAAAAAAAACAAACAAAAAACTATGTCTATATCCAGCATCTATATTTGAAGCTCAAGTCAATCATTTTTTTTTTATTCCTAGCCCAGCAATGAACCTTGAACTACTCCAAAATAAATTCCAAATTTCATCCTCTTAATCTGTAAAAATGGCTGACATTTTTTGGAGGGCTTAGTGAACTCTGGAGTCTGTGAAAAGGGCATTGTACATGATATTTCATTTAATCATCAGGAAATACCTATGAAGTAGATATTATTTATCTATCATGGCAAACCTGAAATATGGAACATTAAGAAACTTATGGTATTTTAACCTTAAACTTCTGGCTATTGAGCTGGTGCTTTTAAATACCACTCTCAGTGACTCTTTTACCTAAAGAGGAGCCTATTCAATGTCCTTTTAAAAAAATTCAGATTTGTTCCAGAAAAAAATAGAATGACCTTACCTTGGCTTGGTTGTATTCCATTCCTATTCCATAAGAAGACAAAAATCCTAATGCCTAAAACCCAAAAGAAAACGAAAACTAACTAAATCCATTTATTTCACAATTATTCTTATTTACACTGGTTAAAGGTATTTTAAATATCTGTTCCATAATAATTTGTATTGTTGGTTTATTTCTTATCCTACAAAAAAATGCCTTTTTATACTTTTGCTAAGGCTGTAAGAATTTGGAAAAGGCAATAGTGGGAATTTTATATAATATATGTGAAAATAGGCTAATATTTACTGAGCTTTAGTATAAATTAGAATAAAAGAACATAACCAATGCTTTGTATATGCTTACCATTCTTGGCAATGGAAAATACCTTTTTCCTTCAACATTTTTGAATTTAAGTTTGAATATTTTTCTTCATATTTTAAAAAGAAAATATGTATATAAAAAATTCAAAGAGCAGGACCCCTGGGTGGCTCAGCTGGTTAAGCGGCTGCCTTCAGTTCATTTCATGATTCCAGGGTCCTCCATGTTGGGCTCCCTGCTCAGCAGATAGTCTGCTTCTCCCTCTGCCTCTCCTCCCTACTTATGTGCTCGCTCTCTCTCTCTCACATAAATAAATAAAATATTAAAAAAATCCAAACAGAAAGAACTATATTGAATGAAAGAGAAAGTCTGATCACAAAGCAAGATGGTGCAAGAGGCAACTCCAGATCTCCAGTGTCTCCACAAGACACTGATTTAGCAACACATACAGTCCAAAAAGTCTTTATGAGAACTCCAGAAACCAGTTAAGAAATCTTAGCAACCCAGACAAACTAAAAGCCAAGAAAGAACAATCCATTGAAACAGGTAAGAAAAGCCATTTTATTAAACCTACAATTGTACTTTCCCCAAGCCAGCACACAATTCAGAGTGATCAGGAGAAAAAGCCCAACTCAAGGCTTTTCTCTTGGGAGGGAAAGAGATGAGTGGAACTTAGGTCCAGTGTTCCAGCTTTTGGGGGGATTGCCCATGGGTATGATTTCTGATTTGCCTGACTCAGAGCACTAATGAAGAACTAGTATACTTTGGAGTCCTAGGGGGCTGCTGAGAACAAAAGAGAGCTCAGCCACTTTTTGCAGCACTGGAGAATTTGTAGTATACCACAGACAGAAGCCAGGACAACTTGGCACAATCAGCAGAAAGTGCCCAGCTTGTAGCTTCTCCCTTGGGAGGGAAAGAGAAGACTGGAATGGGGGCCCAATATTCTGGCTTTGGGGCAGCTGCTCAACGGACTGGTTTCTTTCCCATCTAACTTGGAGCATTAACAGAACTGGCATACTTTAGATGCCTGGGGTCACTAAGAAGAAAAGGGAATTTAGCAGCTTGTTGCAATACCAGAGTACCTGCAGTATCATGGATAGACACTAAATGAAGCAAAAGACTACAAGTGCCTGATAAAGACCAACAAATCTAATTGGGAAATTACAATACAAGCCCAAAGAAGACACACACCTGAGAAGTTTGAGAGGCCCACAGAATCTCTAGCTATGCTGATTGGTGAAAGTCTTTATAGCCAGTCCGTAAAGATGGTAAGGTGGCTATAGTTGCAGATGCATAATCACAGCAAAAATTAACAAAGCACATGAAGAAACAGGTAAATATGGCTCAATCAGTAGAACAAAATAAGTCTAAAAATATCCCAACCCTAAAGAAATGGAGATCTAGAAATCACCATACAAAAAATCCAAAACAGTTCAAAATGCTACAAAAAAGTATATATAAGCTAATAGCCAAAATCAGGAAAAGAATACATGAATAGAATGAGAATATCAACAAAGAGATAGAAAA
This sequence comes from Nyctereutes procyonoides, assembly GCF_905146905.1. Classification (NCBI taxonomy): domain Eukaryota; kingdom Metazoa; phylum Chordata; class Mammalia; order Carnivora; family Canidae; genus Nyctereutes; species Nyctereutes procyonoides. The sequence goes on from NW_026575024.1 coordinate 39,170,398, forward strand.
AGAAAGGAAGCAAGCAAGCAAAACTCCTTTTAAAAATTCTGGAGCAGAAGAATACAATAATTGAATTGAAAAATTCACTAGAAGGATTCAAAAGTAGGCTTGATCAAGCACAAGAAAGAATTAATGAACCCAAACATAGATCATTTGAAATTATCAAGTCAGTGGAACAAAAAGAATGAAGAAAAGTCAAAAAAAATCCTAAGAGACTTATGGGAAATCATCAAGTGGACAAATATCCACATTTATAGGAGTCACAGAAGAAGAGTGAGGAAAAACTGGTAGAGAGCTTGTTTTAAGAAATAGTGGCTGAAAATTTCCCAAATCCGAGGAAGGAAATAAGTATCTAAATTCAAGAAGTTCAATAAGCTTCAACTAGGATGAACACAAAGAGGCCCACATCAAGACACATTATAATCAAACTATTAAAAGTCAAAGAATCTTGAAAGAGGCAAGAGAAAAGAGACTCATTATGTACAAGAAAGCTCCATAAGTGAGCAATTATCTCAGCAGAAACATTGCAAGCAGGAGGCAATGGGCTAGTATATCCAGAATGCTGAAAGGAAACAGCTGTCAACCAAGAATACTGTATTTGGAAAAGCTGGTCTTCAAAAATTAAGGAGAAATAAAGGCCTTCTCCAATAAACAAAAGCTGAGGGAGTTCATCACCACTAGACCTGCCTTATAAAAACTGCTGACAGGACTTGAAAAAAAAAGGATACTAAACAGCAATATAAAAATAGACAATATAGAGCTTTTGGTAAAGATAAATACATAGATAGATACAGTATGTAATATTGTAGTATTGTAGTATTGTAATTAGTGGTGCAAAAGTAACTTAATTCTGGAATGGAATTTAAAAGAATAAAAGATAACTATAACTAAAAATGTTAATGAATACAAAATATCAAAAGATGTAATTTGTGTCAATGACAACATGAAGTAGCGGGAGGAAGGAGTGTTGTGATTGCAATTAAGTTGGTATCAGTTTAAAACAGATGGTTTTGGGGATCCCTGGGTGGCTCCGTGGTTTAGCGCCTGCCTTCAGCCCAGGGAGTGATCCTGGAGTACAGGGATCAAGTTCTGGGTCAGGCTTCTGCACGGAGACTGCTTCTCTCTCTGCCTGTGTCTCTGCCCCCCTCCACCCTCTCTCTCATGAATCAATTAAAAAAAAAGATTTAAAATAGATGGTTTTAACTAGAAGATGTTTTATGTAATCTCCATGATAACTATAAGGAAAATATGTATAGAAGATACACAAAAGAAAATGAGAAGGGAATCAAAATATGTCATGAACAAATAAATAAATAAATGAGAAAAGAAGGGACCAAGAGAGGAAAAGACAGACAAAACAATCACAAGACAAAACAATTAATAAATTAACAACAGTAAGTTGTTTATACTTATACTCTAAATATAAGTAGATGAATCTTCTAATTAAAAGACATAGAAATGGGACGCCTGGGTGGGTCAGCAGTTGAGCACCTGCCCCTCCCTGGCTCAAAGCATGATCCTCCGTCTCAGGATCAAGTCCCACATCAGGCTCCCTGTCTGGAGCCTGCTTCTCCCTCTGCTTGTGTCTCTGCCTCTCTCTCTCTCTCTCTCTCATGAATAAATAAATAAAATCCTTTTAAGAAATAAATAAAAGACATAGAAAAAAGACGGAGGGGCAAGATGGTGGAAGAGTAGGGGTCCTCAACTCACCTGGTCCCATAAACTTCTCCTAGTTAACTTTCAAAACATCCTGAAGACCTACGAATTCCACCTAACATTTAAAGAGAGAAAAGCTGGAAAGCTACAGAGAGAAAAGTTTTTGCTTCTAACAAGGTAAGGAGGTGGGAAAAAAATCTATGCTGGAGTTTTCCTGGGCAGAAAAGTGCTTAGCGGGGAAATCAGGCAAAATCCTAGCAGGGAAAGTGAAGTCTCAAGATTCTTGCTGTCAATATAAGAGGAGGGGCGCCCGGGAGAGCTCACCGATAATCGTGGTCCGATATCCTCTGGCATTTCGAAGAAGCCAGTCGGTTAGGCGGGCTGGCTCCGGACGGGGGTGACTGAGCCCTATTCCCATTCAGAGAGGTGGCCCCTGGGAGTGAAGGTCCAGTGGCACAGGGCTCCAGATCCCAGGGATCTTTGACCAAGAGGACAAAGCCGGTATCCTGCCTTCCCCCGGGGACTGGCAGAAGTGGGGAGGGCACAGAACAATGAGGACTCTCCTGCCACTGGGGGCCCCCAAGCTGTGCAGATCAGCGCACCTGCGTTGGCCCCCAGGAGCATCTAGGCAAATGCGATCGGGGAGACTGTGGTTAGTTAAACATGGGGAGCTCCATTCCAGAGCTGGAAATCTGGCCAGGGCCATTGTTTCTCCTCTTTGTTCCACCTTGTGCCTGGGAGAGGCGGCTGCTGGGAACAGGGTCCTCACAGGATAAACAGATCCCACTGAGCCCAGCACCTGGCAAGGGGGTGGGGCATCTCCGTCCAGGCACAGATACCTGAGAATCAGCAAAGCAGACCCCTCCCCCAGAAGACCAGCTGGAAGAACAAGGGAAGAGCAAATTCTTGACCAAGCAACTCTGGAAAGCTCCAGGTTTGAGGGAAAATCAAGGGAAAATAGTATACAAAACTAGAGGGTCCCCCCCCTTTTTTTTCCTTTTTCCATTATGACTAGTTCTTATATCAGACTAAAAATTTCCAATATTTTTCTCTTTTCCTACCTTAACTACAATATTTACTAGCTCTTCATTTTAAGCTTTTTCCATGTTGACTTTCATATTTCTACAATTACATGTCTTAGATATATTTTCCACTTCTGGAATCCCTTCAAAGTATTCAATTTCATTTTAGGAGATATAGGAGATATGGGCTTTGTTTTGTGTTTTTCGTTTTCTTCTGCCTCATTTTGTTCAACAATGGTGAAAGTTAATACCTTCTAAAACATTACCAGCATACACCCAGAACCAAGTGGAAAACAGTGCTGGTTCACTCTCTGAGATTATATTCTCTCTTCATTGCCATCTGACCCCTCTTTTATCTTGTTTATCCTTTGGTGGTCAATGTTAGGGCTTTCTATAAGTATTGCTGGTTTATATACATTGGGGATTGAGCATCTTCTAACATACAGAGCAAAACATTCAGAACCAAGAGGATCACCCTCAGGTAGACTCGCTTCACCTCCACTTCTTTATCACCACAATCACCAAACCCCCCCCCTTCTTCCCTTTTTACTCTTTTCCTTACTTTTTTCCCCATCTTTTCCTTTTATTCTCCTTCTTAGGGGTTTCTGGCCTTTTATTTTTTACTACATGGTTTTAAAATTTGTTTTACATGTCAGTATCTTTTTGTCTTATTTTATTTTCATCTTCTTTTTCATTTTCTGGTCTTTGACCTCTTTGGAATCATCTAGGTTGTATTTTACTTAAGTAATGGGTGATATTTTTGACTCCCTCACTCATACAGCCACTCTGCACTGGACAAAGTGACTAGAAGGAAGAATTCACCACAAATGAAAGAACCAGAAACAGTACTCTCTGCCACAGTTACAGAATATGGATTTAAATACAATGTCAGAAATTCAATTCAGAAGTACAATTATAAATTTACTGGTGGCTCAGGAAAAAAGTGTAAAGGACTCAAGAGACTTCAACACTGCAGAATTGAGATCTAATCAGGATGAAATTAAAAATAGACTAAATGAGATGCAATCCAAACTGGATGCTCTAACTGCTAGGGCTAATGAAGTGGAAGAGAGAGTGAGTGACATAGAAGACAAGTTGATGAAAAGGAAGGAATCTGAGGGAAAAAAGAGCAAAAACAATTAGGAGCCCATGAGGAAAGGCTTAGGGAAATAAACGATAGCCTGAAAAGGAAGAATTTACGTATAACTGGGATTTCAGAAGAGGCTGAGAGAGAGAGAGAGAGAGAGGACCACAAAGTACATTTGAACAATTCAGAGCTGAGAACTTCCCTAATCTGGGGAAAGAAACAGACATTCAGATCCAAAAGATAGAGAGGACCTCCCTCCCACCCCCCGCCAAAAAAAAAAAACCCAATAAAAACCATTCAGCACCTCGACATTTAATAGTGAAACTTGCAAATTCCAAAGATAAAGAGAAATATCTTAAAGCAACTTGAGACAAGAGATTCTTAACTGAAATGGGAAGAAATACCAGATTAACAGCAGACCTCTCCACAGAGACCTGGCAGGCCAGAAAGGGCTGGCATGATATATTCAGGGTCCTAAATGAGAAGAACATGCAGGCAAGAATACTTTATCCAGCAAGGCTGTCACTCAGAATAGAAGGAGAGATAAAGAGCTTCCAAGATAGGCAGAAACTAAAACAATATGTGACCACCAATCCAGCTCTGCAAGAAATATTAAGGGGGACCCTGTAAAAGAAACAGGGAGCCCAAAGAAATAATGTGCCAAAACAGGGACTGAATGGGTATTACAATGACACTAAGTCCATATCTTTCAATAGTTACTCTGAACGTGAATGGGCTAGATGATCCCATCAAAAGACACAGGTATCGGACTGGATAAAAAGCAAAACCCATCTGTATGCTGTCTATAAGAAACTCATTTTAGATCTAAGGACACCTCCAGCCTGAAAATGAAGTGGTGAAGAACCATTTACTATTCAAATGGTCCTCAAAAGAAAGCTGGGGTAGCAATCCTCATATCAGATAAATTAGAGTTTATACCAAAGACTGTAGTAAGAGATGAAGAGGGACACTATATCATACTTAAAGGGTCTATCCAACAAGAAGACCTAAAAATTATGAATATTTATATCCTTAATGTGGGAGCTGCCAAGTATATCAATTAACCAGAGTAAAGAGACACTTAGATAATAATACACTAATACTAGGTGACTTCAACACGGACTCTGAGCAAAGGACAAATCTTCTAAGCAGAACATCCCCAAGAAACAAGGGCCCTAAATGATAAACTGGAACAGATGGCTTTCACAGATATTTACAGAACTTTCCATCTGAATACAGCTGAATACACATTCTTCCCAAGTGCACATGGAACTTTCTCCAGAATAGACCACATACTGGGTCACAAGTCTCAACCAACACCAAAAGATTGGGATTGTCCCCTGCATATTTTCAGACCACTATGCTTTGAAACTAGAACTCAGTTACAAGAAGAAATTTGGAAGAAACTCAAACACGTGGAAGTTAAAGAGCATCCTACTAAAAGATGAATGGGTCAACCAGGAAATTAGAGAAGAATTAAAAAGATTCATGAAAATGAAGATACAACCGTTCAAAATCTTTGGGATACAGCAAAAGCAGTCCTAAGAGGGAAATACATCGCAATACAAGCCTCCCTCGAAAACTTGAAAAAAACCCTCCAATACACAAGCTAACCTCACACCTAAAGGAACTGGAGAAAGAATAAAAGCCTACACCAAGCAGGAGAAGAGAGAGAATAAAGATTAGAGCAGAACTCAGTGAAATAGAGACCAGAAGAACTGTAGAACAGATCAACGAAACCAAGAGTTGGTTCTTTGAAAAACTGGAAAAAACTCAAATACACAAGCTAACCTCACACCTAAAGGAACTGGAGAAAGAACAGCAAATAAAGCCTACACCAAGCAGAAAAAGAGAGTTAATAAAGATTCAAGCAGAATTCAATGAAATAGAGACGAGAAGAACTGTAGAACAGATCAACAAAACCAGGAGTTGGTTCTTCAAAAGAATTAATAAGATAGATAAACCCCTAGACAGCCTTATTAAAAAGAAAAAAGACTCAAATTAATAACATCACAAACGAAAGAGGAGAGATCACAACCAATACCAAGGAAATAAAAATTATTTTAAAAACCTAGTATGAGCAACTATACGCCAACAAATTAGGCAATCTAGAAGAAATGGATGCATTTCTGGAAACCCACAAATTACCCAAACGGGAACAGGAAGAAATAGAAAACCTGCACAGGCCAATAACCAGCAAGGAAATTCAAGCAGTCATCAAAAACCTCCCAAGACACAAAAGTCCAGGGCCAGAGCCAGATGGCTACCCAGGGGAATTCTATCAAACGTTTAAAGAAGAAATAATACCTATTCTACTAAAGCTGTTCTGAAGGATAGAAAGGGACGGAATAGTTCCAAACTCATTTTATGAGGCCAGCATTACCTTGATTCCAAAGCCAGACAAAGACCCCACCAAAAAGGAGAATTACAGACCAATATCCCTGGTGAACATGGATGCAAAAATTCTTCAACAAGATACTAGCCAATAGGACCCAACAGTACATTAACAAAATGATTCACCGTGACCAAGTGGGATTTATCCCCGGGATGCAAGGCTGGTTCAACACTCATAAAACAATCAACGTGATAGATCGCATCAACAAGACAAAAAGCAAGAACCATGTGATCCTCTCAATAGATGCAGAGAAAGCATTTGACAAAATACAGCATCCATTCCTGATCAAAACTCTTCGGAGTGTAGGGATAGAGGGAACCTCCCTCAGTATCTTAAAAGCTATCTATGAAAAGCCCACAGCAAGTATAATTCTCAAGGGGGGAAAAACTGAGAGTCTTTCCCCTAAGATCAGGAACACGACAGGGATGTCCACTCTCACCACTGCTATTCAACATAGTACTAGAAGTCCTAGCCTCAGCAATTAGGCCACGGAAAGAAATACAAGGCATTCAAATTGGCAAAAAAGAAGTCAAATTCTCCCTCTTCACAGATGACATGATACTGCATGCAGAAAAGCCAAAAGACTCCACCCCGAGATTGCTAGAACTCATACAGCAATTCAGCAATGTGGCAGGATACAAAACCAATGCCCAGAAATCAGTGGCATTTCTATACACTAACAATGAGACCGAAGAAAGAGAAATTAAGGAACCAATCCCTTTTACAATTGCACCCAAAAGCATAAGATACCTAGGAATAAACCCAACCAAGGATGTAAGGGATCTGTACTCTAAAAACTATAGAACACTTCTGAAAGAAATTGAGGAAGACACAAAGAGATGGAAAAACATTCCATGCTCATGGATTGGAAGAATAAATATTGTGAAAATGTCTATGCTACCCAGGGCAATTTACACATTCAATGCAATCCCTATCAAAATACCATGGACTTTCTTCACAGAGTTGGAACAAATAATCTTAAGATTTGTATGGAATCGGAAAAGACCAAGAATCGCCAGGGGAATATTGAAAAAGAAAACCAATGCCGGGGGCATCACGATGCCGGATTTCAAGCTGTATTACAAAGCTGTGATCATTAAGACACTATGGTATGGGCACAAAGACAGACACATGGATCAATGGAACAGAATAGAGAACCCAGAAATGGGCCCTCAACTCTATGGTCAATTAATATTCAACAAAGCAGGAGAGAATATCCACTGGAAAAAGGACAGTCTCTTCAATAAATCGTGTTGGGAACATTGGACAGCCACTTGCAGAAGAACAAAACTGGACCATTCTCTTACACCATACACAAGGATAAACTCAAAATGGTCGAAAGATCTAAATGCGAGACAAGAATCCACCAAAATCCTAGAGGAGAACACAGGCAACACCCTTTTTGAACTTGGCCACAGCAACTTCTTGCAAGATACATCTATGAAGGTAAAGGAAAGAAAAGCAAAAATGAACTATTGGGACTTAATCAGGATAAAGAGCTTCTGCACAGCAAAAGGAACAGTCAACAGAACTAAAAGACAACCTAAAGAATGGGAGAAGATATTTGCAAATGACATATCAGATAAAGGGCTAGTTTCCAAGATCTATAAAGAACTTATCAAAGTCAACACCCAAGAAACAAAAAATCCAATCTTGAAATGGACAGAGGACATGAACAGAAATTTCTCCAAACAAGAGCTACACATGGCCAACAAGCACATGAGAAAATGCTCCGCCATCACTTGCCATCAGTGAAATACAAATCAAAACCCCAATGAGATCCCACCTCACACCAGTGAGAATAGCGAAAATTAACAAGACAGGAAACAACAAGTGTTGGAGAGGATGTGGAGAAAGGGGAACCCTCTGGTACTGGGAATGCAAACTGGTACTGCCACTCTGGAAAACTATGGAGGTTCCTCAAGAACTTAAAAATGGAGCTACCCTACAACCCAGCATTGCACTGCTACGTATTTACCCCAAAGATACAGATGTAGTGAAATGCCACGAAAACCTGCACCCCAATGTTCATAGCAGCAATTTCCACAGGAGCCAAACTGTGGAAGGAGCCACGATGTCCTTCAACAGATGAATGGGTACGGAAGATGTGGTATATATTTACAATGGAATATTACTCAGCCATTAGAAAGGACGAATACCCACCATTTGCTTTGACGTGGGTGGAACCTGAGGGTATTATGCTGAATGAAATAAGTCAATCGGAGAAGGACAATCATCATATGGTTTTACTCATACGTGGAATATAAGAAATAGTGAAAGAGATTATAAGGGAAGAGAGGGGAACTGAGTGGGAAAAATTAGAGAGGGAGACAAACCACAAGAGACTCCTAACTCTGGGAAACAAACAAAAGGTTGCAGAAGGGAGGTGGGTCGGGATATGGGGTAACAGTGTGATGGGCACTTGATGGGATGAGCACTGGGTGTTATACTATTTGCTGGCAAATCGAACTTCAATTTAAAAAAAAACATAGAATGGCTAAACAGATTTAAAACAATAACAATAATATCCAACTATATGATGTCCACTAGGGTCTTTAGATATAAGGATACATACAGGCTCTACGTGAGAGAATAAAAAAATATATGTATTCCATGCAAATTGTACAAAAAGCGAGATAGGACCATAATTATATGAGACAAAATAAGACTTTAAGTCAGAAAATGTCACAGGAGACAATGAAGGACATTATATGATAATAGGGTCAATTCAGCAGGAAGAGATAATGAATTTAAATATAAATGCATCTAACAGTAGAGCACCCAAACATATGAAGCAATCACTGACAGAACTGAAAGGAAGAATAGTAACACAATAATAGTAGGATATTTTAATGCCCCATTTTAAATAATGGATAGAAGAAGTTCAATGAAGAAATAGAGGAGTTGAAAAGCACCATAGACTAAATGGACCTAACACACATACAGAACATTCTAGCCAATAATAGCAAAACGCATATTCTTTTTAAGGACATATAGAACATTTTCCAAGATAGACCATATGTTAAGTCACAAAACAAGTATTAATATTTTTAAGAAGATTAAAATGCATACCAAGTATCTTTTCTAAACACAATGGAATGAAACTAGAAATCAATAGCAAAAAGAACACTGGAAAATTCACAAATATGTGGAAATGAAGCATCATACTCTTGAACTATCAATGGGTCAAGGAATAAATCACAAGGAAATTTGGAAAATATCTTGAAGCAAATGAAAATTAAAATGCAACATATCAAAACCTATGAGATGCAGCAAAAGCAGTACTATGAGGAAGGTTATAGAGGTATGTGGGTGTATTAAAAAAGAAAGATCTGGGACCCCTGGGTGGCTAAGCGGTTTAGCACCGCCTTCCGCCCATGGCGTGATCCTGGAGACCCAGGATCGAGTCCAGGTCGGCTCCCTGCATGGAGCCTGCTTCTCTCTGTGTGTGTCTCTCATGAATAAATAAATGAAATCTTAAATAAAACAAAACTGTCTTTTAAAAAATAAAAAAAAAGATCAACAACCTAACTTTACATCTCAAAACAACAGAAAAAAAAAAGATGAACAAACTAAACCCAAGGTTAATGGAAGGAAAGATATAAAGATTAAAGGAAAACAAACAAACAAAATAGAGAATAGAAAAACAAATCTATTGAAACAAATCTGAGGGGACTCAGCAGTTAAGCGCCTGCCTTCGTGATCCTGGAGCCCCAGAATCGCGTTCCAGGTCGGGCTCCGTGCATGGATCCTGCTTCTGCTTCTGCCGGTGTCTCTGCCTCTCTCTCTCTCTCTCTGCGTCTCTCATGAATAAATAAAATCTTAAAAAAAAGAAAGAAAGGAAAGAAAGAAAGAAAAAAAAGAAAGAAGAAAGAAAGAAAGAAAGAAAGAAAGAAAGAAAGAAAGAAAGGAAGGAAGGAAGGAAGGAAGGAAGGAAGGAAGGAAGGAAGGAGAAAGGAAGGAAGAAAGAAAGAAAAGAAAGGAAGGAAGGAAGGAAGGAAGGAAGGAAGGAAGGAAGAAAGAAAGAAAGAAAGAAAGAAAGAGAAAGAAGAAAGAAAGAAAAAGAAAAACAAATCTAAACACATGTCACTACATGGATGAACTTTTAGGAGGTCATTATACTAAGGTGAAATAGGCCGGTCACAAAAAGATGAAAGCTAATTGAACTCATTTATACGAGGTCCCTAAATTCAGAAACAGAAAATAAAATGAAGGTTGCTAAGGACTAGGAAGAGGGAGAAAAGAGGAAGTGTTTTTAATGCCTTAGGGCTTCAGATTTGTAAGATTAAAAATTCTGGAGATGTTGCACAACAATGCACGTATAGTTAGCACTATTCTACAGTACACTAAAAAGGCTTAAGATGGTGAATTTTAGTTACATGTCTCAATTTTTTTAAAAAGTGGAAGTCTCCCTTCATTGTCAAACTCCCATGCCTGATAATAGTTCAATATATGTGTCTTTCCAAACCACTTTCTAACCGTTCATATACATATATGGGTAGTTTTTTTTAAAAGCCCATTCCTTACTGATTTGGAATTCCTTTGTTACAACATGCTGAATTTTCTTATATTCATGGACCTAAATCTAGACCTTCTAGTTCCTTGTCTTCATCTATTTTTTTTTTAAGATTTTATTTATTTATTTAAGAGAGAGAGGGAGAGAGAAAAGGAGCACAAGAGGGGAGCGGGGCAGGAGGAGAGGGAGAAGCAGGCTCCTAGCTGAGCAAGAAGCCTGATGGGGGCTCGATCCTACAACCCCAGGATCAAGAGTTGAGCCAAAGGCATATGCTTAACCAACTGAACCACCCAGGCGCTCCTAGTTCCTTGGTTTTTACTGAACTATTTCTATTTATTTATTTATTTATTTATTTTTTAAATTTTTTTTTTTGAATTTTTATTTATTTATGATAGTCACAGAGAGAGAGAGGCAGAGACACAGGCAGAGGGAGAAGCAGGCTCCATGCACCGGGAGCCCGATGTGGGACTCGATCCCGGGTCTCCAGGATCACGCCCTGGGCCAAAGGCAGGCGCCAAACCGCTGCGCCACCCAGGGATCCCCTGAACTATTTTTATAATAATGAAAAGATGTTATTTGCATTTTTCATCATGTTGACATCTGCAATCAATGATGCAAAGCAATGCTAAGTAAAACTGCTGGCATGTTAGCATGAACTAATGAAGTGCACCAAACTGTCATTTATACTGTTATTGTATTCTTCATACCACACACTCACAGAAAAACTAAAAATGCTAATATTGCTTAAGAATATCCTTGATTTTTTTTTAAAAAAAAGAATGCCCTTGATGAAGCAGTAAAAGCATTATTTTTGTAAGTCTCAACTCTTAAATACATGTCTTTTTATATTCTGTATAAGAAGATGGAAAGTAGGAATAACGCATTTCCAATAGTGGCATATGTTGTTTGTTTAAAGGAAATGCTTGAAATGCTTGTTTGAGTTCCAAGCTGAAATAGTTTTTTCACAGAACACCATCTTTACTTGAAGGAACAATGGATCAGCTATGTTCATTTAGACTGGCAGACATTTTCTTGAAAATGGACAGTAAGCCTGTCATTTCAATAAAAACTATTGAAAGTATTGTCTCCAAAGACAACTTCAAGCTTTTAAGCAAAAATTAGAATTTTGGAATTCTAGCTTATATCCACTACCATGTATATCTTATGTCTGCTTGACACTCTAATACTTAGTTTCATGATGATCATATTAAATGTTGTTTTGATATTGTATAATGCAATGTGTCAAATTTAGAAGACTTGCATAACTTAGTGAACTGATATTTTCTAAATAACCAATGCATGATGTTATAAAATCCTGTTTAGGTAAAAAACATTCCATTCAAAATGCAAGATAGACCAGTTGATTTTAATGTAACAGAATAAGAAAAGTTCATTATATGATTTCAGATTCCATACTACAATTAACCTTTAAGAAGTTATCACTGTTGAGCTTTGGTGTAGAACCAAAGAGGAATATCTACAATTATCTGAAAAGGCTGTTAAAATACCCTTACCTTTTCTAGGTTTATTTTCTTTTGCCATTTCATTTTTTCTTTTAGCTTTTTGAGATATGTGTTTAATTTTCTTATTTATTAAAACATTTAAAGCTGTATATTAAAAAAAAAACACTTAAAGCTGTATATTTTCCTCTACATGAGGCTTTAGCCACATTCCTTAACTTTTATATATAGTGCTGTCACTGAGTTCCTAATATGTCATTTCAGTTTCTATTTTATCTTTGCTATTTGCTAAAAATTAGAAGACTCTTGAAATATTTATAGTTAAATTTTGAGCTTTTTGTCAGTAATTTTCAGTTTCACTGCTTCTAGTCAAAGAAAGTAGTAGTATTTCTATTTTTGAAATTAAATTAACTATTTTCTGTGTGATAATTTTTTGAAAATAACTAAATTTTTTGCTTTTTAATTTTTTGGGAATGATCTTCCATATAAAATCTTGTATTTAGATGTGGCCAGAGTATGGTGTTTTGTTTTGGTTTGTTTTTACCTGCCCAGATTCTCTTTTTGAAATCACATTCCTTCTTTTCTCAGTTCAAAGGGGCTCCTTATCACTTTCTGAATCTAGAGCATAATGATACAGGCTCAACCAATCAGATTATTCTCTTCTTGGATTCAGTGATTGATTTGTGAGGGGGTGGGGGTGGGGGGTGGGGGGGGGTCTTGTGATCTAACCCAACACTTTTGCTGAAATCACTGGGAAAGAAACTGGCTTCTTTTAGAGGGACTTCCATATTTAAAAGATAAAGATACCTAGGTTTGTTGGTGATTGTTTTTGCCTCCATGAGGTCAAACCACTCAAAATAAAACCATCATAGAAAAAAAACAAAACAAAGAGAAAGAATGTCTTGATGTCTTCATCCTGGCCTCTGGATCCAAATTATCTAAAGGCAGATACCACTTCACAGTTAAATGAGCCAATAATTTGCACTTTTGCTTAAGCCAGGTTGGTTGCATTTTCTGTACTTGAAATTCAGAGAATCCTAACCAATATAAGTGGACATCTCTGCTGATGGGAGGGAAGTTCATTAAGTTAGTAGATACACAGTAAATCAGAATTAATCTATATAGTAGTTGCTGCCTTAGTACTTAATTGTTTAAACTGTATGGTAATTTGGTGCTTAACAAATCAATTCCTTCTTGTGCCACTTTCTGCCTTGTAGACACTTGAGGGCACCTATTTGATACCTTGTGTTCTCTCCTACAAAGATTCTCTATTTTGCCTTCCTCATGTGACATATTTTAGGTAATATTCATCATCTTGTATGTTCTCTGAATTTGGTCTACATTATGGATGCCATATTTGTCATAGCCCTGTTGAAGCAAAGTAGTTACAAGTTTCTAAAAAAAAAAAAAAAAAAAAAAGGAGATATCCCAAAGTTGATGAAATGCATTACTTTTTGTTACTAAATTATATGCAAAAGGAATGGCTGTCACAAGCCAAGTTATCCCACTTAATGCAGGAGAAATTGCCAAATTCCTAGGAATAGATGAAAAACTAATGAATAATGAGAAACTGTTGGAACCAATTTATTTATCACAAAAGATTATTATGACTAAGGTGTTGAACATCAAACATTGTCAGGAACTTCTTGCTAACTTTGAAGTAAACTTTCAGCTACATGTGATTTGACTGAAGAAAAAGAAGTATAAATTTAGTCAAATTGGAAAGCATCAGGATTAATAGTTTAGAATGAGTCAGTAGTTTAGAAGAAATCCTGGAAGTCATTAAGGAATATTCCCTGAGGAAATGTTGCACTACTGACATACTGACATTCTTAATGGTATGGAGAATGATATGCTGAAAGACAGTCATCAAGGAAGTTTTCTTTTTTTTTTTTATCAAGGAAGTTTTCTAAGTTGAAAATGGATTCATTTAGATCTGAATGAGAAGAATTTTAGAACACCTAAATTTATTTAACTTTTATTTACTTTTTTGTGTAATTAAAGAATGACATAATAGAAATCTATGTCTAAAATGTCTAAAACAACTAATAAGAGTAAAACAAAAAACCTAATAAGAAAACATTTTTAAACTTTAATTGACATCATTTATATAATTATATAACTTACAGTCAATGGTGTCTTATAATGGATAAAATATAGATTATCATCTCTACCACATTTTTCAGATTTCTTAATCTAGCAAGCCTATAAAATAGAGCTTGCTTAATATAGATTGTTCTTAGTGAACTAATGCTGCTTGACAAATAGTACTGCTTCATTTTATGGGATTTTCAAAAACAAATATTTTGAAAATATGATGGGGAATCTTACCATAAAATCACCAGCACTATGTGTGATTTGCAGAATTTTACATCCTCCAAGCCTATGGCTTCTTTACTGCCCTCTTTATTTACTTAAAATCACTGACAAGTTGGCAATGACATAATTTATAAATTCTCTCAGTACCCAGGGATGTACCTGGATTGGGCCAAGAAATTTGAACTCACTCCAAATGGATGTTGCTGCACTCTGCTTCAGGTGCTTCTGACAAGTGCATCCTATCCTTTTAATTCTCAATATAAGTATCCTTGTTCCCATTACTATGGCTATGTAACAAATTATCCCAAAACCTAGTGGCATAAAACAACCATTTATTATACTAAGAGTTCTGTGGGCCAAGAATCTGGTCAAAGTAAAATGGGCATGTTTTGTCTCTGATCCACAGTATGGGGGCCTTAGTTGGAAGACTCAAAGGCTGGGGGATAGAATCACCTGAAGGCTTATTCATATATACGTTTGGCAGTTACATCTAGCAAGATATTGGTTGAGACCTTAGCTGAGGCTGATGGCCAGACCACCTACATGTGGCCTCTCCTGTTGTATAGGCTTCCTCACAGCATTGTGGCTGAGTTCCAAGAATTAGCATCCTGAAAGAGCTAGGCAGAGCTGTATCCTTTCAATGGCTTACCCTTGGAAGTGTAGCATTACTTCTACCAAACTTTATTGCTTGAAATAGTCAAGAATCTCCCTTAGGTAGTGGAGGGGAAATAGACTCCAGTTTTTTATTATGTCGGTTAGGGTGCTGAACTAGCATATGGGACTAGAAATATTGTTGTGGTCATTTTAAAAAAAGATTTTGTTTATTTATTTAATGGGATAGGGGCAGAGGAAGAGGAGAGAGAGAATTCCAAGCCCATTTGGGGCTCCACCTCAGGATCCACTCTGAAACCAAGAGTGGGACATATAACTGACTATGCCACCCAGACACCCCTGCTGTGGCCATTTTTAAGAAAAATTGCCACAGTTCTTGACAAAAGACAGAAGAGTGTGGACATATCCTATTTCCTCTTAGTTATTAATCATTATGAATTAATGAATTTAGGTATGTTTGAGGTATTTTAGTCCATTGTGGTAATTATTCATTTTAGTGCTCAATTTTTCCATCCTTAGTGAGTAGGAATCTATTTTGAGTTTGCTCAGTTCTTTGGTCATAACCATAGTGTTTTCTGACAGCTTTCTTGCTATCATATTGTACGATATGATACCTTGATATTGATATGATGCTTTATTTGAGAAAATGTTTCAAGGGCATCTTATACATTTTTTGTCCCACACCCAGAATTTGATATTTTCCAAGGATACTGGTTTCTTTTCAGTTTTAGAGGGTTTCTGTTTTTAGTTTTAAACACAATTCCTTTTGGGGGTGTGAATTGAGAAATAAATGTAAATTTTAATATATTGAGAAGTGTATGCATATTAAAAATTAAAATTCTTTTTTTAAAAGATTTTATTTATTTATTCATGAGAGACACAGAAAGAGAGAGAGAGAGGCAGAGACACAGGCAGAGGGACAAGCAGGCTCCACGCAGGGAGCCCAATGTGGGACTCGATCCGGAACTCCAGAATCACGCCCTAGGCCTAAGGCAGGTGCTAAACCACTGAGCCACTCAGGTGTCCCTAAAAATTAAAATTCTAATACTTCTGAAGGTTTAAAATATAAACATTAATGCCCTGCTCCTCTCCAGGCCACTCCTTATTCTCTTAATAAACAACCACTTTTGTTTCAGCTATTTTCTTCTGATAACTCACCACCATTATGATTCTTGATAAATTGCTACTACTTGCTGTCAATTTTTATACTTCACACATTATCTGTAGATTTGCTATATTTTGCTGTATTATAGATGATGCTTTAGGTCATTTACATTACTTTCTCACTTTAGGTCATTTACATTACTTTCTCACTTTTTCTCCTTGCACCTCTTATTGACAGAATCACACTATTTTTTGCCAGAATATAAATGTAGGGAGCACCTGGATGGCTCAGTTCATTAAGTGTCTGCCTTCGGCTCAGGTGATGATCTCAGGGTCCTGAGATTGAGCTCTGCATCAGGCTCCCTGCTCAGTGAGGAGTCTGCTTCTCCCTCTCCCTATGACTCTCCCCTGTCTCATTGCTCTCTCTCTCAAATTTATATACATATATAAAATTGATATATATATAATATATATATATATTTATGAACATAATTGTGAAAGCCTGCTCTGGTGTTTCTAATATTTTCAAGGTTCTACTCACTATAATTACCATACTCTTATGTATATCACTGATAATATACTTTTCCATACTTTATGTTAAAAACAATCTAGTCTTAGCCATTCATCTTAATAGTTGATGAAATATTTGAAGAGCACAGGGTCATAGGCAGAATCCTGTGGCAGATTGCCAGAGACTTGCTTTCACCTTGGCATCAACCCATTAGTCTACTCTTTATTTACTATCATCAAAGCCCACATTTCTGTTTTTTTCATCTAGTTCATGAGAACATCCTGCAAGGCTTTGTTAAATGTCTCCCTAAAATAAAGATACAAGAAGTCTGATAGTTCAAACAGAAAATGAGTAATTTCTTAAACTTATTATAATTTCAAGGTCAAAGAACTGTGTCATTTTTTTAAATTAGGGAACTGACTGCATAGTTTAGTTCCCAAAAGCATAATAATTCTAATATGTGGTTTATAAATTTAATCCATAAATTGAAAAAAAAATCTTCTATAATTTGACTACTTCCTCTTTAATCTCAAAAGCTCCCTTTTATGGAAAGTTGACCATAAAGGCTATTATTACAAATGGAAGGTATCTAGAATCCTGATACTCATCTAATCCTTGTAGTTTATATTTGAAATGACTAAATTGGCTCCTTTAAAGGATCTCTTTAGTCAATACTAGATTTTTTTTCTTGCAACTCTTAGCAATTTTTGATTCTTCTCAACTTAGAAACTGGTTTATTTATATAGAAACTTTGACAGCAAACAAATATACTGACCTTTATATAAGAAAATGAAGAAAGTTCTCTATTCAGTTGAGCTTCTATTTTAAGATACTTTCATCAAAAGTGTATGATTTTGTGTACAGCTTATCACATGTTTGGCCTGATACTACTGAAGAAATTCGTGAGTTGTGGATTGTGCAGGAGTTAATTTTCCATCCTGTGACTGGGGAGGGAAGCCCTGTCTGTATAAAGCTCATTCTAGCAAGGTAGCACTGAAACCCTGATTTTAGCAGCTTTAAAAAACAGCCCCAAAGGCATGTTCCCTCTTTCTTTTCACCAAAAAATAACACTAGGTGATTTTGAATTAATTCTCTGGAGGGCTCAACTTCCTTCCTTCCTTTCTTCTTTTGTTCTTTCCTTCCTTCCTTCCTTCCAACACTAAAGGAGGACAAAAGATGTTATGAGCTTTCATGTAGTGAATATGCTGAGTACAGTCAGTGTTGTCCTACTATTTCTTTACACTTGGATGTTGTCACCTAACAACTTAACAATAAGCAGTTTTAAGCATTTGGCCTTTCTTTGGAGATATAGCTGAGATGAAATGAGATGGATATACAATGGTTCAAGCTTAATCTAGAAAAAAATGCTTAAGTCAAAAGAGAAGCTGTATAATAGTGATGACATCCACGACACTTCCAGTGATTCTTAAAGGTCAAGCTCTGCAAGTTAGATTTGTTTATAAGACTTGATTCTGAGCTCAACAATTGTGCCATGGTTTGTTAGAAACTGCTATAATAGCCAGAATTTGAATGGAATGAGTTTAGCATAGAGGATATTTTATTATATTTCAAAGCAAATTGCTCAAGTTCCATAAAAACAATTTAAAAGTTAAATATTCCTTTTACTTTTTATATAGGAAATTATAATTATATTAAAAGATTAAGCATTTTTCCTTTAATTATTGAACAAGGCTGGAAAGTATCTGAGATCATTATTTTAGCTCAAATTGCATACCAAGTAAAAGTAATCAACCTTACTGAATAGCTCAGATACAATCTGTACCCTTTAATACAAAAAAGATCATTAACATTATGATGAAATGCTTTACACAGGTAATCCTAAAATTATCAAAGTGATTATTAGGTTGATACTAAAAATTATTTTTTTTCAGTAAAGCAGCACAGTGCTAATAACTACAGTCCCTCTACAGAACACCTCTATAATTCACATCCAAAATAAAATAAAAATATGAGGAATCTTTGCCATTGAGATAGAATTATTCTAGAATTACCAAGCATGAGAAAAACATGCAGTCACTCATATTCTCCTTAATATATCAATTAAAGTTATTTTTATATAATATAATGGATTTTCTTATAACTTACAGTACAATTTTTTAAAAGACTTATTTATTTATTCATGAGAGATGCAGAGAGAGAGGCAGAGACATAGGCAGAGGGAGAAGCAGGCTTCACGCAGGAAGCTGGATGTGGGACTCGATTCTGGGACTACGGGATCTCACAAACTGAGCCAAATGCAGATGCTCAACTGCTGAGCCACCCAGGCGTCCCACTTACAGTACAATTTTTTGAACTGTATAACTGATAAGGAAATATATGCATATGAGCTAAATGACTTTTCTGATATTAAAGTAATACATATCCATGAGCAGAAAATTTAGAGAAAAAAACCCCAGTGAAGTATTTTTTAAAATGAAAAGTTGCAAATAACACCACCACTTAATTAAGAGATAATCACAATTAAATCAAGTTTAAAAAATATTTAATTTATTTATTCAAGAGAGAGGGTGCACACGGGACAGAAAGAGAGAGCATGATTGGAGGAGAGAGGGAGAAGTAGGCTCTGCGCTGAGCAGGGAGCTCAAACGGGGCTAGATCCCAGGATCCTGGGCTGAAGGCAGACGTTTAAACTACTGAGCCAGAGGCGGGCAAGATGGCAGAAGAACAGGGTCCCCAAGTTACCTGTCCCCACCAACTTACCTAGATAACTTTCAAATCATTCTGAAAACAAGGATTCGGCCTGAGATTTAAAGAGAGAACAGCTGGAACGCTACAGAGAGAAGAGTTTGCTCTTCTATCAGGGTAGGAAGAAGGAAAAAAATAAAATGAAAAAGCATCCAAGGGGGAGGGGTCCCGTGAGGAGCCGGGCTAAGGCCGGGCTGTGAGGGCCCCCAGGACAGGAATGCCCAGTCCTGGAGAAGCAAGAGCTATATCAATCTTCCCGGACGGAAAGGCGCTGGTAGGCAGCTCGGGCAGGATCCCAGAAGGGGCAGTGGAGCCCCCAGGTTCCAGGGGTCACTAACAGAGGAACTGCACCCCGGGGAGCACACCACACCCAGAGACCGAGCTCCCTAATGGGCTGGAGGGCGGCGCCCGGTGGGGCCTTGGGAACAGCTCCGGCGGAGGCTCCGCACAGAGGGGGCTGCGCGGCCCTGGGAGCGGGATTCCAGCGGTGCAGGCCCCGGAGCCCAGGGCGCCAGGGGACACAGCCCAGAATCTGGTGCTCCCCTTGGGACAGGCGGAGGCCAGGAAGGCACAGGACAGCGAGGACTCTCCTGTCCCCAGGAGGCACCAAGCTGTCCAGATCAGCACCCCCCGCCCCCGGAGCATCCAGCCCCCTATGGACTAGAAGACTGCAGTAATTACTGCTGGAGCTGACTCCAGGGCTGGAGAGCTGGCCGCCGCCCACTATTGTTGTTCCTCCTGATGTCACCTTGTGCCTGGGACTGAGCGGGGTCATCAGGAAGTAGGAGCCTCACAGGATAAACAGATCCCACTGAACCGTGCACCTGGCAGGCGGTGGGGCAGCGCCCCCAGGTGCACACACCTGAGAATCAGCAGAGCAGGCCCCTCACCCAAAAGACCAGCTGGAAGGACAGGGGAAGAGCAAGTTTTCTTTTCTTTTTTATTTTTTATTTTATTTATTTATGATAGTCACAAACAGAGAGAGAGAGAGAGAGGCAGATACACAGGCAGAGGGAGAAGCAGGCTCCATGCACCGGGAGCCCGACGTGGGACTCGATCCCGGGTCTCCAGGATCGCGCCCTGGGCCAAAGGCAGGCGCCAAACAGCTGCACCACCCAGGGATCCCGAAGAGCAAGTTCTTAACCAAGCACCACTGGAAAGCTCTAGGGGAAGTCGAGGGACTTACAGTATATAGAATCAGAGGATACTTCTCCTTATTTTTTGTTTTTTGTTTGTTTGTCTCCACCCCTTATTTCCCCTTTTCCTTCCATTTTCCAGTACAACTTGTTTTTAGCCACTCTGCACTGAGCAAAATGACTAGAAGGAAGAACTCACCACAAAAGAAAGAATCAGAAATGGTACTCTCTCCCACAGAGTTACAGAATTTGGATTCCAATTCGATGTCAGAAAGCCAATTCAGAAGCACAATTATAAAGCTACTGCTGGCTCTGGAAAAAAAGCATAAAGGAATCAAAAGACTTCATGACTTCAGAATTTAGATCTAATCAGGCTGAAATTATAAATCAGTTAAATGAGATGCAATCCAAACTGGAGGTCCTAACAACGAGGGTTAATGAGGTAGAAGAACGAGCGAGTGACATAGAAGACAAGTTGATGGCAAGGATGGAAGCTGAAGAAAAAGAAAAACAAAAGATCATGAGGAAAGGTTAAGGGAAATAAATGACAGCATCAGAAGGAAAAATCTACGTTTAATTGGGGTTCCAGAAGGCGCCAAAAGGGACAGAGGACCAGAAAGTGTATTTGAACAAATAATAGATAAGAACTTCCCTAACTTGGGGAGGGAAACAGGCATTCAGATCCAGGAGATAGAGAGATTCCCCCCTCCCAAAATCTATAAAAACCATTCAACACCCCGACATCTAATAGTGAAACTTGCAAATTCCAAAGATAAAGAGAAGATCCTTAAAGCAGCAAGAGACAAGAAATTCCTAACCTTTATGGGAAGAAGTATTAGGTTAACAGCAGACCTCTCCACAGAGACCTGGCAGGCCAGAAAGGGCTGACAGGAATATTCAGGGTCCTACATGAGAAGAACCTGCAGCCAAGAATACTCTATCCAGCAAGGCTCTCATTGAGAATAGAAGGAGAGATAAAGAGCTTCCAAGATAGGCAGAAACTAAAACAATATGTGACCACCAAACGAGCTCTGCAAGAAATATTAAGGGGGATTCTGTAAAAGAAAGAGGAAGTCCAAGAAAACAATCCATAAAACAGGGACTGAATAGGTATTATGATGACACTAAATTCCTATCTTCAATAGTAACTTTGAATGTGAATGGGCTTAACGATCCCATCAAAAGGCACAGGGTTTCAGACTGGATAAAAAAGCAAGACCCATCTACTTGCTGTCTAGAAGAGACTCATTTTAGACATAAGGACACCTACAGCCTGAAACTATAAGGTTGGAGAACCATTTACCATTCAAATGGTCCTCAAAAGAAAGCAGGGGTAGCCATCCTCATATCAGATAAATTAAAGTTTATCCCAAAGACTGTAGTAAGAGATGAAGAGGGACACTATATCATACTTAAAGGATCTATCCAACAAGACGACCTAACAATCATGAATATTTATGCCCCGAATGCGGGAGCTGCCAAGTATATCAATCAATTTATAACCAAAGTTAAGACATACTTAGATAATAATACACTTATACTGGGAGACTTGAACACAGCGCTTTCTGTAATTGACAGATCTTCTAAGCACCACATCTCCAAAGAAACAAGGACGTTAAATGATGCACAGGACCAGATGGATTCCACAGATATTTACATAACCTTACATCCAAATGCAACTGAATACACATTCTTCTCAAGTGCACATGGACCTTTGTCCAGAATAGACCACATACTGGGTCACAAATCAGGTCTTAACCAATACCGAAATATTGGGATTGTCCCCTGCATATTTTCAGATCATAATGCTTTGAAACTAGAACTAAATCACAAAAAGAAGTTTAGAAGAAATTCTAAGAAATTTAGAAGAAATTCTCCACTTCACGTGGAGGTTAAAGACCATCCTGCTAAAAGATGAAAGGGTCAACAAGGAAATTAGAGAAGAATTAAAAAGATTAATGGGAACTAATGAGAATGAAGATACAACAGTTCAAAATCTTTGGGATACAGCAAAAGCAGTCCTGAGGGGGAAATACATTGCAATAAAAGCATTCATCAAAAAACTGGAAAGAACTCAAATACAAAAGCTAATGTTGCAACGAAAGGAGCTGGAGAAAAAACAGCAAATAGATCCTACACCCAGCAGAAGAAGAGAGTTAATAACGATTTGAGCAAAACTCAATGAAATAGAGACCAGAAGAACTGTGGAACAGATCAACAAAAACAGGAGTTGATTCTTTGAAAGAATTAATCAGATAGATAAACTCTTAGCCAGCCTTATTAAAAATAAAAGAGAAAAGACTCAAATTAGTAAAATCACGAATGAAAAAAGAGAGATCACCATCAATACCAAGGAAATACAAATGATTTTAAAAACTTATTATGTGCAGCTATATCCCAGTATTAGGCAATCTAGAAGAAATGGATGCATTTCTGGAAACCCACAAATTACCAAAACAGGAACAGGAAGAAATAGAAAGCCTGAACAGGTTGAAAACTGGGGAGGAAATTGAAGCAGTCATCAAAAACCTCCCATGACACAAAAGTCTAGGGCCAGATGGCTACCCAGGGGAATTCTATCAAATGTTTTAAGAAGAAACAATACCTATTCTACTAAAGTTATTCCAAAAAATAGAAAGAGATGGAATACTTCCAAGCTCGTTCTATGAGCATCACCTTAATTCCAAAACCAGACAAAGACCCCACTAAAAAGGAGAATTATAGACCAATATCCCTGATGAACACAAATGCAAAAATCTTCAACAAGATACTAGCCAATAGGACCCAACAATACATTAACAAAATGATTCACCATGACCAAGTAGGATTTATCCCCAGTTTTGGCAGAAGCTCGGGGGACACGGGGAGTCTGGGATGCAAGGCTGGTTCAACACTCATAAAGCAATCAATGTGATTCATCATACCAACAAGAGAAAAAACAAGAACCATATGATCCTCTCAATAGATGCAGAGAAAGCATTTGACAAAATACAGCATCCATTCCTGATCAAAACTCTTCGGAGTATAGGGATAGAGGGAACCTCCCTCAGTATCTTAAAAGCCATCTATGAAGAGCCCACAGCAAGTATCATTCTCAATGGGGAAACACTGGGAGCCTTTCCCCTAAGATCAGACACACGACAGGGATGTCCACTCTCACCACTGCTATTCAACATAGTACTAGAAGTCCTAGCCTCGGCAATCAGGCAACAAAAAGAAATAAAAGCCATTTAAAATGGCAAAGAAGAAGTCAAATTCTCCCTCTTCGCAGATGACATGATACTGTTCATAGAAACCCAAAAGACTCCACCTTGAGATTGCTAGAACTCATACAGCAATTCGGCAGTGTCGCAGGATACAAAACCAATGCTCAGAAATCAGTGGCATTTCTATACACTAACAATGAGACTGAAGAAAGAGAAATTAAGGAATCAATCCCTTTTACAATTGCACCCAAAAGCATAAGATACCTAGGAATAAACCTAACCAAAGAGGTAAATGATCTATACCCTCAAAACTATAGAACACTTCTGAAAGAAATTGAGGAAGACACAAAGAGATGGAAAAACATTCCATGCTCATGGATTGGAAGAATAAATATTGTGAAAATGTCTATGCTACCCAGGGCAATTTACACATTCAATGCAATCCCTATCAAAATACCATGGACTTTCTTCACAGAGTTGGAACAAATAATCTTAAGATTTGTGTGGAATCAGAAAAGACCCCGAATAGCCAGGGGAATATTGAAAAAGAAAACCAGAGCTGGAGGCATCACAATGCCAGATTTCAGGTTGTGCTAAAAAGCTGTGATCATAGAGACAGTGTGGTACTGGCACAGAAACAGACACATGGATCAGTGGAACAGAATCCAGAAGTGGACCCTCAACTTCATGGTCAACTAATATTCGACAGAGCAGGAAAGAATATACACTGGAAAAAGGACAGTCTCTTCAATAAATGGTGTTGGGAACATTAGACAGCCACATGCAGAAGAATGAAACTAGACCACTCTCTTACACTATTACACAAAGATAAACTCAAAATGGATGAAAGATCTGAATGTGAGTCAAGAATCCATCAGAATCCTAGAGGAGAACATAGGCAACACCCTTTTTGAACTTGGCCACAGCAACTTCTTGCAAGATACATCCATAAAGGCAAGGGAAACAAAAGCCAAAATGAATTCTTGGGATGTAATCAGGATAAAAAGCTTCTGCACAGCAAAAGAAACGGTCAACAGAACTAAAAGACAACCTAAAGAATGGGAGAAGATATTTGCAAATGACATATCAGATAAAGGGCTAGTATCCAAGATCTATAAAGAACTTATTAAACTCAACAACAAAGAAACAAACAATCCAATCATGAAGTGAGCAGAAGACATGAACAGCAATTTCATCGAGGAAGATATAGACATGGCCAACAAGCACATGAGAAAATGCTCTGCATCACTGGCCATTAGGGAAATACAAATCAAAACCACAATGAGATACCACCTCACACCAGTGAGAATGGTGAAAATTAACAAGACAGGAAACAACAAATATTGGAGAGGATGTGGAGAAAGGGGAACCCTCTTGCACTGTTGGTGGGAATGTGAACTGGTGCAGCCACTCTGGAAACTGTGTGGGGGTACCTCAAAGAGTTAAAAATAGACCTGCCCTACGACCCAGCAATTGCACTGCTGGGGATTTACCCCAAAGATACAGATGCAGTGAAACGCCGGGACACCTGCACCCCAATGTTTATAGCAGCAGTGTCCACAATAGCCAAACTGTGGAAGGAGCCTCGGTGTCCATCGAAAGATGAATGGATAAAGAAGATGTGGTCTATGTATACAATGGAATATTACTCAGCCATTAGAAACGACAAATACCCACCATTTGCTTCAAGGTGGATGGAACTGGAGGGTATTATGCTGAGTGAAATAAGTCAATCAGAGAAGGACAAACATTATATGGTCTCATTCATTTGGGGAATATAAAAATTAGTGAAATGGAATAAAGGGGAAAGGAGAGAAAATGAGTGAAAATATCAGTGAGGGTGACAAACATGAGAGACACCTAACTCTGGGAAACGTACAAAGGGGTAGTGGAAAGGGAGGTGGGGGGGGGTTGGGGTTACTGGGTGATGGGCACTGAGGGGGGCACTTGGCAGGATGGGCACTGAGTGTTATGCTATATGTTGGCAATTAAACTCCAATAAAAAAATAAAAATAAAAAAATAAACTACTGAGCCAACCAGACGCCCCTAAATCAAGTTTTAAGGTGATACAAGATGGATGATCTATTTTGTAATTCTTAAAACAATGAGGTTTAACCCCATGATCTTGATTCTTATTTGGCCAATTGACAAATTTCTTTTGGAACCTGGTCATTGATTTTTTTTCCTAAGATTTTATTTATTTATTCATGAGAGACACAGAGAGAGAGAGAGACAGAGACATAGGCAGAGGGAGAAGCAGACTTCCTATGGGGAGTCTAATACGGGACTCAATTCCAGGACTCCGGGGTCACGACCTGAGCTGAAGGCAGATGCTCCACCCCTGAGCCACCCAGGTGCCCCTGTTCATTGATATTAAGAGTAAATCTTTCTTAATTCTGACTTTTTGCTTCTGAATGAAAATCAGAGAAGTAAAAAATATATAATTTATCTATTTCTAACTGTCATAATGCAATATCTTATAGGACATCTTCTAGTCCTGTAAGACTAGACTCAGTTTTGTTTTCTTTTTCCTCAATTTCCACCATTTTCTTGAAGACGACCGTTAATTAGTATTTCTCATTATTTAGAAGGTATAATTTCTTTGAAAATCAATACAATAGATTCTGTTCATAACCTTAAATGCTTTTGTTGCCCTTATCAGAATTTCCTCTGATTTGGAATTTTGAGGAATGAATCACACAAAGTACATGAGAAAAATAATTATGCCTCTTTCCTCTGTCCAACTGTCCTTTATACGTATGCTGCAATAGTATTTTCCCCGACCCTTCAATGCCACTTTATCATATGGGTTCATTTCTTTTTCATTTTTCTTTGGTAAACTCAGATATTTACTAGACTTCTGGAACTCCATTTATTACATTTCAGTATTCTGTTCTTACTTTTTCACCAGAGATAGCTGTCTTCATTCTCTTCAATTCTCTATCTCTAGCCCTCTCATTCTTTTTCATTGCCATTCTTAGTATACATTTCCAGCTTCTTTAGCCACATTGCTGTTGCTGCATTGTCTTTACAGTTCTCAGCAGTATTTCTTAAGTATGCAAGCAGTATTCTTATACCATGGTGGCACAAACAGCCTGAGAAGAAAGATGGTCATCCAGTCTGTTCGCCTAATAGCTCTCTGTTAGAGAGCTGTGATGGATATGGCATGTGGCCATCCTCGTCACAGTCATTGAACTAAGCATTGTTAATAGCATAGAATCTGTGTGACTAGTTGTTCTTTTACAAGAAGAAAAATCAATTACAAGCAGATTTGGTATTGGAAACAGACTCTTCTATGGGATGACTGCAAAATTTTAGGATACAGCAATACAGCTGTAGTACTATATAGTACAGGATCATGTAGGCTCCCCACTCCTCCAGATGTTAACACTTCATATGGGGAGGTCGGGAGAGGAGGGGGAAGTCTGAGTAAGGAATAAGGGTGTCCAGGATGTCAGGGAAAGCATAGCAAGTGCTTGGGTCAGAGGCTTTTTGCCACCAAATATTGTAGCATTGCAATAAGCAGTGTGGTTAAATTTTGCATATCAGGTCAATGTCAGCCTTCTAGGTCATAAGTTTGTGCTCACTCATATTCTATCTTATTATCCTCCGGAGACCAAGCACACACATATATCAGACAGATATTCCCATTTTACACATGAGGAGATTGAGACTTAGAGAGGGAAGGTCACAAGAACCCAGTGTTGTTGCTCAGATGTAAAGCCCAGGACTGACTGACTCCAAAGACAAAGCCATTAGGATGAAAATCATTACACATTATTCACTGATGTTCTTTAACATCTCTAAGGGATTGTGCAGATATTATTCAGTTCTCGTAGCAACCTTATCAAGTAGTGTGACATTATCATCAGTTCCCTTTGCAGGTTAGGGAAACCTGAGGTTTAAAGAAGTGACACTGAAAGAATGAACAAGATGGAAGCTCATTAGGTTGTAGAATCTGGATTTGCATGCTGCCCAACTTTCTGACCCCAGAACCCCTGTCTGCTACTATGCCATGCCACCTCCAAAGTCTGTAATTGTACACTTTCAAAAACACTGTCCCAACAATGCCTGCTTGTCTCTACAAAGATGCC
Organism: Nyctereutes procyonoides; assembly: GCF_905146905.1. Classification (NCBI taxonomy): domain Eukaryota; kingdom Metazoa; phylum Chordata; class Mammalia; order Carnivora; family Canidae; genus Nyctereutes; species Nyctereutes procyonoides. The sequence goes on from NW_026575024.1 coordinate 39,198,214, forward strand.
TGTGATAATACATGGCCAGTGGTCATGCATTTAGAGTTGTTCTTCCTGGCATTGGATTAGCATTCAGCCAATTACATTCTCCTACCTGTTTCTTCTTAAAATCAATGGCAAGTATTTGATGGTTAATGAAATGGGATTAGAGGGCTATCTGTGGCCATGCCATGGACCCACATTAGTCAGAGTGTGGGAGTGATACTCTGACTTTGGCTCTGAAATCCATGTGTTTCATGTACCATTTATGTTAATTTGGAATTTATTTTCTGGGAGTGGAATTTTGACCTCGTGTCAAATGCTTTAGTTAAATACAGACAAATAAAGCCTTATGTTGCCTATATCCAATATGCTAGACTAGGTACAAATGTCACTTTTTCCTAGAAGCCTTCCTCACCTGCTCAAGGCAGAACCAGTTTGACTCTTTTCTTTGCCTAAGGCAATTTATACTGTTGTCTACCTAAATTGTGCTGCAATTATTTGTATTTCAGATCAACCCATAAGGACTTTGCCTATTAATCGTGTTCTCCCACCAACTCAGATTATGTTTGGCATAAAGAACATGTCAACAAAACAACTGTTGACTTAATTAACTAATTAATAATCCAAAAAAATAAAATAAATGTTCATTAGTTTGTAAAAGAATCACTATATCATTTATAGTGCTAGATATGATGGTAACATTTAGTCTGTTTGGAATTTTGTATTTGGACAATGAAGATTTAAAAACTCATATTTTATTATAACGTGTAAATCTGTTTACTATTTTGCAAATATAATATTTGGTATTTAACTGCAAAAAAATCCCTGTGGTAAAAATAGTATTCAACAACATAATTAAAGTTATACAGATATTTAAGATGGTGATATTGAGGAGTGTCTATGTGGCTCAGTCAATGGAGCATAGGACTCATTTTCTTTATTTGTTTCTTACATTTTTAAATTTAAATTTGATTTGCCAGCAAATAGTATAACACCCAGTGCTCATCCCATCAAGTGCCCATCACACTGTTACCCCATATCCCGACCCACCTCCCTTCTGCAACCTTTTGTTTGTTTCCCAGAGTTAGGAGTCTCTTGTGGTTTGTCTCCCTCTCTAATTTTTCCCACTCAGTTCCCCTCTCTTCCCTTATAATCTCTTTCACTATTTCTTATATTCCACGTATGAGTAAAACCATATGATGATTGTCCTTCTCCGATTGACTTATTTCATTCAGCATAATACCCTCAGGTTCCACCCACGTCAAAGCAAATGGTGGGTATTCGTCCTTTCTAATGGCTGAGTAATATTCCATTGTAAATATATACCACATCTTCCGTACCCATTCATCTGTTGAAGGACATCGTGGCTCCTTCCACAGTTTGGCTCCTGTGGAAATTGCTGCTATGAACATTGGGGTGCAGGTTTTCGTGGCATTTCACTACATCTGTATCTTTGGGGTAAATACGTAGCAGTGCAATGCTGGGTTGTAGGGTAGCTCCATTTTTAAGTTCTTGAGGAACCTCCATAGTTTTCCAGAGTGGCAGTACCAGTTTGCATTCCCAGTACCAGAGGGTTCCCCTTTCTCCACATCCTCTCCAACACTTGTTGTTTCCTGTCTTGTTAATTTTCGCTATTCTCACTGGTGTGAGGTGGGATCTCATTGGGGTTTTGATTTGTATTTCACTGATGGCAAGTGATGGCGGAGCATTTTCTCATGTGCTTGTTGGCCATGTGTAGCTCTTGTTTGGAGAAATTTCTGTTCATGTCCTCTGTCCATTTCAAGATTGGATTTTTTGTTTCTTGGGTGTTGACTTTGATAAGTTCTTTATAGATCTTGGAAACTAGCCCTTTATCTGATATGTCATTTGCAAATATCTTCTCCCATTCTTTAGGTTGTCTTTTAGTTCTGTTGACTGTTCCTTTTGCTGTGCAGAAGCTCTTTATCCTGATTAAGTCCCAATAGTTCATTTTTGCTTTTCTTTCCTTTACCTTCATAGATGTATCTTGCAAGAAGTTGCTGTGGCCAAGTTCAAAAAGGGTGTTGCCTGTGTTCTCCTCTAGGATTTTGGTGGATTCTTGTCTCGCATTTAGATCTTTCGACCATTTTGAGTTTATCCTTGTGTATGGTGTAAGAGAATGGTCCAGTTTTGTTCTTCTGCAAGTGGCTGTCCAATGTTCCCAACACGATTTATTGAAGAGACTGTCCTTTTTCCAGTGGATATTCTCTCCTGCTTTGTTGAATATTAATTGACCATAGAGTTGAGGGCCCATTTCTGGGTTCTCTATTCTGTTCCATTGATCCATGTGTCTGTCTTTGTGCCCATACCATAGTGTCTTAATGATCACAGCTTTGTAATACAGCTTGAAATCCGGCATCGTGATGCCCCCGGCATTGGTTTTCTTTTTCAATATTCCCCTGGCGATTCTTGGTCTTTTCCGATTCCATACAAATCTTAAGATTATTTGTTCCAACTCTGTGAAGAAAGTCCATGGTATTTTGATAGGGATTGCATTGAATGTGTAAATTGCCCTGGGTAGCATAGACATTTTCACAATATTTATTCTTCCAATCCATGAGCATGGAATGTTTTTCCATCTCTTTGTGTCTTCCTCAATTTCTTTCAGAAGTGTTCTATAGTTTTTAGAGTACAGATCCCTTACATCCTTGGTTGGGTTTATTCCTAGGTATCTTATGCTTTTGGGTGCAATTGTAAAAGGGATTGGTTCCTTAATTTCTCTTTCTTCGGTCTCATTGTTAGTGTATAGAAATGCCACTGATTTCTGGGCATTGGTTTTGTATCCTGCCACATTGCTGAATTGCTGTATGAGTTCTAGCAATCTCGGGGTGGAGTCTTTTGGCTTTTCTGCATGCAGTATCATGTCATCTGTGAAGAGGGAGAATTTGACTTCTTTTTTGCCAATTTGAATGCCTTGTATTTCTTTCCGTGGCCTAATTGCTGAGGCTAGGACTTCTAGTACTATGTTGAATAGCAGTGGTGAGAGTGGACATCCCTGTCGTGTTCCTGATCTTAGGGGAAAGACTCTCAGTTTTTCCCCCCTTGAGAATTATACTTGCTGTGGGCTTTTCATAGATAGCTTTTAAGATACTGAGGGAGGTTCCCTCTATCCCTACACTCCGAAGAGTTTTGATCAGGAATGGATGCTGTATTTTGTCAAATGCTTTCTCTGCATCTATTGAGAGGATCACATGGTTCTTGCTTTTTGTCTTGTTGATGCGATCTATCACGTTGATTGTTTTATGAGTGTTGAACCAGCCTTGCATCCCGGGGATAAATCCCACTTGGTCACGGTGAATCATTTTGTTAATGTACTGTTGGGTCCTATTGGCTAGTATCTTGTTGAAGAATTTTTGCATCCATGTTCACCAGGGATATTGGTCTGTAATTCTCCTTTTTGGTGGGGTCTTTGTCTGGCTTTGGAATCAAGGTAATGCTGGCCTCATAAAATGAGTTTGGAACTATTCCGTCCCTTTCTATCCTTCAGAACAGCTTTAGTAGAATAGGTATTATTTCTTCTTTAAACGTTTGATAGAATTCCCCTGGGTAGCCATCTGGCTCTGGCCCTGGACTTTTGTGTCTTGGGAGGTTTTTGATGACTGCTTGAATTTCCTTGCTGGTTATTGGCCTGTGCAGGTTTTCTATTTCTTCCTGTTCCCGTTTGGGTAATTTGTGGGTTTCCAGAAATGCATCCATTTCTTCTAGATTGCCTAATTTGTTGGCGTATAGTTGCTCATACTAGGTTTTTAAAATAATTTTTATTTCCTTGGTATTGGTTGTGATCTCTCCTCTTTCGTTTGTGATGTTATTAATTTGAGTCTTTTTTCTTTTTAATAAGGCTGTCTAGGGGTTTATCTATCTTATTAATTCTTTTGAAGAACCAACTCCTGGTTTTGTTGATCTGTTCTACAGTTCTTCTGGTCTCTATTTCATTGAATTCTGCTTGAATCTTTATTAACTCTCTTTTTCTGCTTGGTGTAGGCTTTATTTGCTGTTCTTTCTCCAGTTCCTTTAGGTGTGAGGTTAGCTTGTGTATTTGAGTTTTTTCCAGTTTTTCAAAGAACCAACTCTTGGTTTCGTTGATCTGTTCTACAGTTCTTCTGGTCTCTATTTCACTGAGTTCTGCTCTAATCTTTATTCTCTCTCTTCTCCTGCTTGGTGTAGGCTTTTATTCTTTCTCCAGTTCCTTTAGGTGTGAGGTTAGCTTGTGTATTGGAGGGTTTTTTTCAAGTTTTCGAGGGAGGCTTGTATTGCGATGTATTTCCCTCTTAGGACTGCTTTTGCTGTATCCCAAAGATTTTGAACGGTTGTATCTTCATTTTCATGAATCTTTTTAATTCTTCTCTAATTTCCTGGTTGACCCATTCATCTTTTAGTAGGATGCTCTTTAACTTCCACGTGTTTGAGTTTCTTCCAAATTTCTTCTTGTAACTGAGTTCTAGTTTCAAAGCATAGTGGTCTGAAAATATGCAGGGGACAATCCCAATCTTTTGGTGTTGGTTGAGACTTGTGACCCAGTATGTGGTCTATTCTGGAGAAAGTTCCATGTGCACTTGGGAAGAATGTGTATTCAGCTGTATTCAGATGGAAAGTTCTGTAAATATCTGTGAAAGCCATCTGTTCCAGTTTATCATTTAGGGCCCTTGTTTCTTGGGGATGTTCTGCTTAGAAGATTTGTCCTTTGCTCAGAGTCCGTGTTGAAGTCACCTAGTATTAGTGTATTATTATCTAAGTGTCTCTTTACTCTGGTTAATTGATATACTTGGCAGCTCCCACATTAAGGATATAAATATTCATAATTTTTAGGTCTTCTTGTTGGATAGACCCTTTAAGTATGATATAGTGTCCCTCTTCATCTCTTACTACAGTCTTTGGTATAAACTCTAATTTATCTGATATGAGGATTGCTACCCCAGCTTTCTTTTGAGGACCATTTGAATAGTAAATGGTTCTTCACCACTTCATTTTCAGGCTGGAGGTGTCCTTAGATCTAAAATGAGTTTCTTATAGACAGCATACAGATGGGTTTTGCTTTTTATCCAGTCCGATACCTGTGTCTTTTGATGGGATCATCTAGCCCATTCACGTTCAGAGTAACTATTGAAAGATATGGACTTAGTGTCATTGTAATACCCATTCAGTCCCTGTTTTGGCACATTATTTCTTTGGGCTCCCTGTTTCTTTTACAGGGTCCCCCTTAATATTTCTTGCAGAGCTGGATTGGTGGTCACATATTGTTTTAGTTTCTGCCTATCTTGGAAGCTCTTTATCTCTCCTTCTATTCTGAGTGACAGCCTTGCTGGATAAAGTATTCTTGCCTGCATGTTCTTCTCATTTAGGACCCTGAATATATCATGCCAGCCCTTTCTGGCCTGCCAGGTCTCTGTGGAGAGGTCTGCTGTTAATCTGGTATTTCTTCCCATTTCAGTTAAGAATCTCTTGTCTCAAGTTGCTTTAAGATATTTCTCTTTATCTTTGGAATTTGCAAGTTTCACTATTAAATGTCGAGGTGCTGAATGGTTTTTATTGGGTTTTTTTTTTTGGCGGGGGGTGGGAGGGAGGTCCTCTCTATCTTTTGGATCTGAATGTCTGTTTCTTTCCCCAGATTAGGGAAGTTCTCAGCTCTGAATTGTTCAAATGTACTTTGTGGTCCTCTCTCTCTCTCTCTCTCAGCCTCTTCTGAAATCCCAGTTATACGTAAATTCTTCCTTTTCAGGCTATCGTTTATTTCCCTAAGCCTTTCCTCATGGGCTCCTAATTGTTTTTGCTCTTTTTTCCCTCAGATTCCTTCCTTTTCATCAACTTGTCTTCTATGTCACTCACTCTCTCTTCCACTTCATTAGCCCTAGCAGTTAGAGCATCCAGTTTGGATTGCATCTCATTTAGTCTATTTTTAATTTCATCCTGATTAGATCTCAATTCTGCAGTGTTGAAGTCTCTTGAGTCCTTTACACTTTTTTCCTGAGCCACCAGTAAATTTATAATTGTACTTCTGAATTGAATTTCTGACATTGTATTTAAATCCATATTCTGTAACTGTGGCAGAGAGTACTGTTTCTGGTTCTTTCATTCGTGGTGAATTCTTCCTTCTAGTCACTTTGTCCAGTGCAGAGAGACTGTATGAGTGAGGGAGTCAAAATATCAACCATATCCTTGTTAGAAGTGAAAACTTTTCCCTCTATAGTATTCCAGCTGTTCTTTCTTTACCTCTCAGGTCGAATACGTAGGTGTTCAGGATGTTTTTGAAAGTTATCTACGTAAGGGGGTACCAGATGAGTCGAGTTCCCTACTCTTCCACCATCTTGTCCATCTGCCCCCTAGATCCAACTCTTGATTTTAGCTCAGGTCATGAACTCAGGGTGGTGAGATCAAGCTTCGACCTTGCTCACCATGCTTGGTGTGGAGTCCACTTGTGATTCTTTCCATCTCTCTCCCTTTCGACCCTTCCCCCTACACTCTCTCTCTCACAAATAATAAAGAAATCTTAAAAAATAAAATTGTGATGTTGATCTGTATATATTTACATTGCTAGATGTTTATGATATATTATTGAGTAAAGAGATTAGGAAATAGCAATTAAAGTATGATCTCATTTTTGTCAAAAAATTCTATCTAGCTATAGGAAAAATTCTATAATAATAATATTTATATCCTTTCTTTTTAATGAATGATTAAAAAGTTTTAGGTATGGAATTAAATACCTTTACACATTATTTTAATTCTCACAATAATGCCATTAAATATGGGCAGCCCGGATGGCTCAGTGGTTTAGCACTGCCTTCAGCCCAGGGCATGATCTTGGAGACCCGGGATCGAGTTCTGTGTTGGGCTCCCTTCATGGAGCCGGTTTCTCTCTCTCTCTCTCTCTCTCTCTCTCTCTCTCTCCTCTCTGTGTGTCTCATGAGTAGATAAATAAAATCTTAAAAAAAATAATTCCATTAAATCATTCATCATTAATTGATTCAGCATTCAACATCTATTTCTTGTCCTAGGCACTCTGCTAAATATTAGAGATAGAACTGTGACCAGATGGACACAGTATCCAGCATTTTATCATATCCTAACCCTATAGATGAAATATAGAGAGGTTGTCCCACCCATTAGAAGTTTTCCAGTCCAGGTTCTCTTTCAACTAAATAAAACAGAGACTCACAAGGTTCCCACAGGCTACAGTTGCCATCAGTCTATTCAGGTGGATATAGCACAGGCACTACAGTTTCCAAGAGTAGCATCAGGTCTTCGCCTCTGGGAGTTGTTGCTGCAGTTCACACAGTCCTCCAGCATTCATTGTCTTTGGTCCCTCAGATGATGACTCCAGGAGGTAAGATCCACATTAGGTGGGTGCAGGAGCCTCATTCCCCAAATAATGATTGCATACAAATAGTGTCCCAAATTCTCATAAGAATCACTATCACCATCAGGTACTTACAATTCATTACAGTGTGCCTCAATAGGAAGGAAGTTTGCCAATCAGAAGTCATTTCAATCTAAGTAGCAATGCTACCTAGGAACACACTTAACATTTTACTCCTATTAGATTATGAGGGAAACAGAACTAGAGAGTATATCAAAGGATTCTCGTATAGAAGAAGGGGAAAGGATTTTGTTTAGGAGGTATCTAAAAAGCAAGTGGCTTTGAACTTAAGTCTTTCTGACTCCAAAGTCTAGCTTTTGTACTTTCCTCCCAGAGATACCAAAAATGATCTCTGGGAGGTAAGCTTTTAGACAACTTTTACTTTCTTCTTTATACTTTCTGAATTCTCAGACTTTTTTTTTGTAATAAGCATGAATTTATTTTGTAATCAGAAATGTTTTTATTAAAAAGACCAACAACACGAAAACATGGTTTTGCTATAGCATTAAGTCAAAGTAGCCAGAAATAATATGACATATTATTGATTAGATTAATGTAAAAAAAAGAGATGCATGAGGAAGAAGGTAAGCAAAGATATAGAGCAATCCTAACAATAGTTGAGTCAGAATGGTTGGCTTTTCTTATTTATTTGTTTGTTTGTTTGTTTTTCTGTTTTCCAGATTTTCTGTGTTATTCTTGGAATAAAATGAAATGCATTTAGTAAAAAAAAAAAGGGAAACATATTTAGTTTATAAAATTTTTGAAATGTAAAAACCAAACATCATGAAAGGTAATAGATTTACCTCTGGACTTTTTGTTTTTTTGCATAGGTGAATTTATTTTATGTAAAATTTAACTATGTTAGGGGTTCAGAGTTCTCAAATTATTTCAAAATCAACTCATGATCTTAAAATGGGAAGCTGAATTAGAGAGCAGTTCTATTCCATTCCTGAAACTCACCCATGTAACTATAAGAATTTTCCCAGGGCTCTTGCTGTATCTCTGCCCTGACATCACTATTTTAGAGTGCTACTGTAACTTCCCTAGGTCTGGGTTCATGCAGCAGAGTGTGGATACTATTGCTAAACTCCTTTCACACATTATTTGTCTATAGTTATTTTAGGATATAGCTATGTAAGGCTTACTTTTCTTTTAAAACTCACATTTTGGGCTGTATATGATCCTTCTTTAGCCAGGGACTCATATAATTGGATAGCTGCTGTTATATTTTGCATGCCAAAATTTCCAAATAGTAAAGCATCAGCCATTTTCTCCATGGCTTTTAAGTTTCCCATGTCAGCTGCTTTGGCAAAGAATATGTAGGCTCTGTTTAAAATATATGAAGGTAGAGGTTTGATTATCAAAAACGTTTTCTTTCTCCCTCCTTCATACTACTTCCCTCTAATAAGTAGGACCAAGTTGTCATTGCTATTAATAATATAGTTGAGCTGAAGTCCATGACATCTGTAGGGATTTTTTCAGCCTTACATTATCTCAGATTATGATTTCAGATATACCTAACAAATACTGGAGTTGCTGAAAGGGAGAATTATATAGGATACATCATGGTTCAAGCTTATTCACCAAGTGACATGAAAAATTGAGGCACTTGTCCTAAAATAGTGAACTCCCCCATAGCCACCCACATTATATATTTGTTTTACAAAATGATCTCTGAAATATAAAGCAATATAATCAAAAATAATCAAAGCTGGAATGTCACATCTTGAAAGCTACTATTATGAAAACAACAGTCCCTTTATATTCTGAAATAATTTTCTAAAACACAGGATAGTCTTAAGCATGCAAAGTCCAACTGTGTAGAAAAACAATAACCAAATAAAACCCAATGGTTGTTAGGGCTCTAAAGTCTGACTGGCTGGTACAAAATCTGGCTCCACCATTATTAGTTTGAGAGCTTCAAGCAAGTTATTTAACTTCTGTGTGCCTCTTTCATCAGTAGAGTGGGGGTAACAATAGCACTTACTTCATAAATTTCCTGGGAAGATTCAGTGAGATAATCCATGTGAAGTGCTTGGCAGAGTACCTGGTACATAATAAGCACTCAATAAATTTCGCTATTATTGTTGGTATTAGTATTAGGACTACTGCATACATTCTAAAGTTTTATAGCATGGTAATTGTTCTCCTGTAATTAGTGGGTAAATGGTGTGAAAATTTATTGATTATAAATATGGATGCCATAGGATTGCCGGATATTACATTTTCTGAGTCTCACTCAGAAATCACCTGCCTGATCTGTATAACAAGTATTGATGGAGAACCTTGCAAGGTCAAAACTTATGTCAGAGACAGAGAGTACTTTTGGGATTTATTTTTACTTTCATAACTTCTTTTTTGGTAGCGGGAAGAACAGAAAGCATTAACCTCTACTCGTGACCTTGACTCAAATATAGGAACAAATACACAAATCTACCATTGCTACTCAGAAGGATTGGGAGACTCCACTTTATGCACCACCTATTCATGCTGATGCTAAAATAATTTGCTCTTGGTGTCTGGAGCAGAATAGAATGGGCTTGAACTGCGTGAGAGCCACACAGGCATTAGGGTCTGGGATGGCAATACAGAATATAGACTCTAATGGAAAAAAGGAGCCAGGAGGTCAGGCAAGAAATTAACCATGGTCAGAGCAAGCCAAGATCATAGGGACCAGAAGGCAAATAAGACAGAAGGTCTTAAGGTCAATGAATGTAAATGTCTGGCATTCAGAGATAGGCATGACATCAGGACACAGACTCCCTGGAGTCATTCTGACACAGGGTTTGCTGCTGCAACCATACAGCCTGCTGGGATTAGAAGGGCACTCCACTTGGACCAGGGCAGAGAAATCAGAGATGGGCTGCAGGAGCCAGTATTATATCCTTTCACTGATCCCAGGGGGCAGCAAAAGGTTGCAAAACCAATCCATCTAAGTATCTTTGATTCTAAGGGAAGGGTGGATACCTCAGTCTCCTATCAAGAAAGTCCAAGGAAATGTAAGCAGGACCCAGGGCTGAAGAAAGTTTTTGGTAAATTAGGTAGGATTAAGAGCTGGACTGTAATTCCCAAGAGGGAAAAAGCAGGAGAAACCGGCAAAAAGAAAGGTCGGTTAGGTACCAGATAATCTCTAAGGGATCTGGCATTGGGTGCTAAGGTGTGTGCTGGGGAAGGAGGAGATTAAGGGCATACCTAGGACACGTCAGAAACTTGGTGTAGGGCAGCAACTTATCTTTAAATCTTTTTTGCTGATGGGGAGTAATTCTTAATGACAGCTAACCCTGGTTGTCTCTGAGGCTTCTTGACTCCTGTAGACAAGTCTGTGTCTCCCTGACATATGCTTACTTAACATCTGTACTTCTAACAGTGCTGACTTGTTAAACAAGTTATAGCTGAATGAATGAATGAATGAATGAATGAATGAATTGGGTTAAGATGTGGATGTGGATGTCAATGAGCCAAAAAGACTAACTAGTAGCACCTCTGTCTTATGGAAGAAGTGGTGGAGCAAGGAGGACATAGGATTGAGGAATGAATGGGAGAGAAATGATTCCTCTGCGGTCAGTAAGGGTTTTCATTTTTCTTTTCTCTGACCAGAATCTTAGAGATGGCTATACTGGATGTAAATGGCTTAAGAGCAGACCATCCTGATATCTGGAGGAATTTCATTCAGCTTTCCCACAAATTCCTGAAGTCTCTTGCTATGAGCAGATTTGGTTCTAGTTCTCTATCTGCCAATTCAGAAGGATCAGGTGACTCAGCTTTATGCTGCTGCAAAAATAAGCTGCTCTTGCAGTACCTGGCTGACTCATTCAGTGGAGCATGTGACTGAGATTTGTGAGTTCAAGCCCCACACTGGATATAGAGATTACCTAAAAATAAAATCTTTAAAAAAAATTAAAAAGCTGCTTTTCTGGCACTCTTGAGTAAAGATAAGCTAGGAAGAATAGCCTGAGACTGAATGACACCTAGGTCTTTTGAAGATTCCTGCACTGCTGGATAGTTTGCTTTCAGGGCTGGGTTTTCTCCCCATTCTTTAAGCCAAAGAGGAGGGTACTCATCAAGGTTAAGTGGATAGTTACTTGGGAGCTTCCAAACGTGATTTTGTCCCATTGTCTGAATCTAGGGTTTCCTTGAATTTAACAGGGTATACCTGGTGGATCCTTCATCTAGGGTTCACCTGGTATAGGGAGAGCTAATCTGAAATCTTAGGGACTAGCCCCTTTCCAGAATTCCATTGTTCTTTCATCTAGCTGGGCTGGGTTGGGAATTTCCTATTCTTCTCATCCACTCAGTAATCATCTGAATGAGCAGACTTTCCTAGCAGGCTGGATTGTATTTTGGGGGTCTGATTTAACCCCATCCTCATCATGATAGCCAAGAAATGCTCAGCATGACACCCAGGTTTGGCAGGGGATGGTTTCCTCTGCTCTTATAATTTAACTTCCTTAAAAGAGGTGACTAACTCCTTTACTTCCTTCTTCTTGTCACTTTGGAAGAATTATAGAATATTTTTGACCTTCCATTTCCACCTCTGTAATTTGGGGATAACAAATTATGATTCACAATATCACTGTGAGCAATAAATGATATTCTACACATAAATGTCCAGAACAATAAGCAGCACAAAGAGAGGCTTAATAAATGAAAGTTGTTCATAGCTGAATGTCCCCTTTATCCTCTATAACGTATGCTCTTCTGACAAGCTTTGAGCTTTAAGAAAGAATTCAGGGACTCTGCTGCCATCCTAAGTAGGAATGGCTACCATAGTACTGGGATGCTTCTCGCAGAGCTGCTAGGCCTAATCTGTGTGCAAACAAAAGATGTCTCCTTGTTGAAGGTCCAGAGCCCATTCTTTTTATTATTGCTTCAAAATACATTTGTTTTCTTCTCTCCATCTCTTCCACTTTCCATTTAAAGGGTTAGAGATAAAAATAACAAATGCTTATCTTCTGCTTACTATGCATAGAGCATTGTTCTAGGAATCTATCTGTATTATCCAGAGCACAAAGAGGTTAAGTAACTTGCCCAGGGATAAAACAGCCAGTGAAGGGTGGAGCTAGGATTTGATCTCAAGGAGGTCTTAATTAGAGACTTGAGGGGTGACCTCATGTTGTGTCCCTCTACTGGGGGCACAAGACATTTCTGCCTCTTCTTTAAACAAAGTAGACAAGTGAAAAAGGAGGAATGATGAACACGGAGTGAGACCCTGTGGCCACAGTCTTGTTACTTTCTCAGCTGTGTATTTGTGATTACCTCATTTTAACATCCTTGAATCTCTGTTCCCAACTGTTTAACTGGGGGTAGGGGGTGGGAGAGAAATCAAGTTTTTCTTAACTCATAAGGCTGTTCTGGGGATAAAATGGAATCACATACAGGAAAGTGCTTTGAAAACCATAAAGTGCTCTACAAACACTGAGGCAGAATAAAGCATTATAAAACAACCACTCTAATTCAAATAACATATATTATTTCATGAGAAATACCTAATAAATTCCAAATAGAATATTTTTGCCTGAATACTCAGATCAATGCCTTAATTCTGCATTTCACTTAAAGTGTAGGGACTATAATACAATTCTGTTTAGGCTGATGATTTATAGGGTACTTTAAACATCAATAGATCCTTTTAAAAACAAAAACTTAGGGCAAATAAACTTATTTATTATGCCAATAAGCTTTTAATGACAAGCTAGATTTTTTTGATTGCTCTTTTTTTCTCAGCCAGGAATTTAAATTGGCTTAAGTAACTGGACAAAGACTTACTCTGCTTTTTGTTTTTGGCTTTTAGACTGCTGGAGAATCTTGATGCCCATCTTAAACAGCTGGTCTCCTTCATCTGTGAAATTTTTCTTTGCTTGCTTTCTTACTAAATATGGACAAACAAGGAAAAATAACATTATGTTTTCTATTTTCAAAATAATGTACTGCCATAAACCCCTAACGTGCTGAAGGGGTTCAGATAAGCCTCCCCAAAGTGTGCCACATTGGCATGAAGATTATTTTGAACTGAAGATAATCAAGACCAAGAAGTCTCAGAAAGGGCTTTTTACTTCCCCCTTAATTGCCTCTAAGAATTTAGGTAGAGGGCCTGGTCCGGGAAGAGTTATTACCAGAGAGAACTATGAAGAGTATGGACTAGGTGTGGTAAGGTAAGAGGAAGTTGGCAGGGCACATTTATTTAACTTCATCTCCATCTTATTGTCTCTGTATGATATGGCAAATCATTTGTTTACCAAACATTTGCTCTTCCAATCTTCCTATGAATTGTCTTCCTTCTCTTTGAAGCCTCAGACCCTTACCTCTTTTTTAGCTCAGGATGGCATATAAGCCTCAAATGCCCGTACATATGAAGTTAAATTTGTTTTTCTCCTATTAATCTGTCTTATGTGAACTTAATTAATTAACCAGCCAAAAGAACCTAGAAAGGTAGAGGAAAAATTTTTCCTCCTTTACACTTTCCTTATCTTTTAACCTCTGCATTTCAAGAAGATCACTTTGCCTTTGGTCAGAAGGTAGAGGCTACATACAAAAACCTTTTCCTGTCTTCTGTGAAAATGTATGGAGGGTGGAGGAGATAGAAAAATGCTTCTGATGGTAGGAGGGAGAGAGATGCTCCCAGTCTGGGAAAGATATGCAAGTTTCTGCAAATACAAAGCAGGAAGCAAGGTGTCTAGGGAAAGGGGTTGCTTGGTGTACCCTAAAGAAAGGATCTTAAACACCAAGGTCTTACCTTTCAGACTCCCTTATCTGATCATGGCCCAGCAACCTTTGAACTGTAAGATTCCAAGAGAACATGAGGGCCTGAGCAATGGGCATTTCCTAGATAACTAGTGTGCATCTAGGGTTGGAGTTGTAGTCCCCACTCCACCCACTGAATGCACATGCACACCCCCAACCCCAATACCCTTCCACATCACAATGCCTCTTGAGTCCATTATGACACTCAGTGAAACCTCTGATTAGGTGAACCATGCCTAAAACCATTTTAAAAGAGGTATTTTGAGATTTGATGCCTCATTAACAAGACCACAAAAATCTTTAAGTGGTTCCTGTTTTTCTTCTTTCTGACAAACCATCAGAGTTGTTCAATTTATTTTTTAAAGTAAAAAATGTTTTTAGCTTAAAAGCTAATTTGCAATTATTTTGAATGCTTCAAGTTATCCATTCAATTCAGTAACACCAGACACTTTTAGCACCTAATTTCTGCTTTGAGTTATATGCTATCTATAGGCATGATTAAAGAGGAGAATAATGGAATAACCTACTAATCTGTGTTTGGAATAGCAATTGCTCCTAGTACTATGCTTTCAAAGAGCAAGAATACATTTTGAAAGGTTGCCTGTGCATGCATATACATATGACAAATGATTTACCACTACAAATTTCTTCCCATGGCTTTTATTTTAATTTGTAATTCTTTTTTTGACTTCCCAAATGTATTGAAATACAAGGTTTCTTTATTGTAAGAAGGCTCAATTTTCAGATAAAGTTATCTGACAACACTTTAATTTCCTTTTTAAGGTTTAACAATTTCCAAATTTGGAGAAAGCACAGTCAGGAAATGACTTGAAGAGACCATTCTGAATTTGATGTAAAGGATCTTCCTGAATCTGGAATCCTCTGAACAGCCAAATAGTGGATGCCTGTTGGTTGGTCTGTCGTGATAATGGCTCTAAGCTGACTTAAGAAGTGGTGGGATGAGCATCAGGGGTAAAAGAGGTGGAGTAGGTGTGACAGAGCACTATTTCACACAGCAGGAAATATGAAAAGTGCTTCAACTAGATGAATTTGTATTTCAGTGTTTGTCAGAGACATAATTTATAGTGAGCTCTTGACATGTTATTATGTCTACAGCCTTAATCATTATTTCATACCTAACTTGGATGCTATAATGGGCTGAATTGTGTCCCTCTAAATTCATATGTTGAAGTCCTAACCCCCAGCATCTCAGAATGTAATTTTAGTTGGAGATAAGGTCTTTAAAGAGGTAGTTAAGTTAAAATGAGGCCATTAGGTGGGATCCTAATTTAATATGACTGGTGTCCTTATAAGAAGAGAAAGAGACATCAAGGGCATGCAGGCACTGAGAAAAGGCAATATAAGACACTGAGAAGGTGGTCATTCATAAACCAAGGAGAGAAGCCTTAGAATGAAACCAAACCTGCTGACACTTTGATCATGGACCTCTAGTCTCCAGAACTGTGAGAAAATAAATTTCTGCTATTTAAGCCTCCTTTCCTGTGATATTTTATTATGACATCCCTAGCAAAGTAATACAGATGCTAACTCTGGATCCCATGGGAAACCAGCTATTCCTTCTCTCTGTGGGAAGGGATGCACCCAATTTGGCTTCCCATCAGATCAGTGGCTAGCTTCTAAAAACAGGAAGGACTATAATTTTCCATGATTCCCCAATGTCTCCAGGTGCTGGACATCTGACTTTCCTAGCCAGCTGGGTACCCAACTAGCCCACCTCTGATAAAGGCCACTTTCTCATGATTGTACTCTACGTAGGCAATAGGAGGTATAGACCTTCCATGTGTCCAGCAATCCCAGAACCCAGCTCACCTTTCTTTGAGATGATGGGAGAAATGGGATTCTTTGCTTTCTCTTACTGAACCTTCTTTTGTAAATTTCTCTAATTAAGTCTCTTCCTTAATCCCTGTCAGTCTTTGTTGTGGAATTCATGAAGAATCCTCTTGTTGGTAATGAACAGAAGCAAAGCTTTGGAACAAAAAGGGCCCACTTGCCTGCAGCAGGTATTAATGGAAAAGAAAAGAGCTGGAAGCAACTTATTCTCTGTCATTCATACATTTACTTGTCCATTTAATCAGAATGAATTGAATACTTATCATGTGTTAGACACAATGCTAGATATCGTGTTTCCAAAGATGATGGAGACGCTGTCTTAGCCTGGTGGTGGAGACAGACATGATTACAAAAAATTACAATGCCATGTGGAAGGCACTCTGTAATAAGGCACTGTGGGAGTACAGAAGCCTTCTTTGTTTGTAAGCAATAGAAACCTAATCTGATTGACTTAAGCAAAAGGAATTTACTGGGAGGCTGTTGAAAGCTCATAAAATCAGTGGGGTCAGTCAGGAATAAAAGCTCTTTGGAGCTTTGATGCTAGAGACAGATGCTAGATGCTAGAGACCAGAAGCTAGAGACAGATGCTTTGATGCGAGAGACCAGAGACAGACGCTACTGCAGGGATGGATTGAAATCCACTCATTTTAGGATCTTCCTCTCCTTGTTCCAGATTCCATGATGATTCTGATGGGTCTAATTAGGGGAGACAAGGTTTCTCATTACATTGCTGTAAGAATGTACCCACTGGGGAACACTTAATTCCTCAAAAGGAAATTGGGATGGTGAGAAAAGTAAAATGGATGATGAGAAGCCACCAAACAGCAAATGCCCACTTAGGCCTCCTACTCTTGCTAAGGGAAAGAAGGAAATCTTCACTGATAAAAGGACACTTTAGATAATTCTTGAAATGCATGTAGGAGTTTGTCAGGCCAAGAAGATGAAACTGGCATTTCATTTGGAGGAAACAATCTATACAAATAAACCATGGGTATGAAACAATAAGTGGGGGCAATGTGTCTTAAAGAGTGAGGGCTTGAGAGTCATGTTTGACCATGTGGTCTAGGCTGACTGTGGGAATAAGTGATACTGAGGGGTGTGGACAGAGGAGTGAAAAGGCAGTGGGGGAAGGGAACTGAGGTCATTGTGAAGGCACAGGCAAGTTTGGTAGGAGAAAGAGAAGGAGCAGAAGTGGTAGGAAGGTAGCTCTGATCAGATAATTTTTTGGGGGTTTGAAATTATATTGGTGAAATAGCTCTGCATGTGACTGGTAAATGACTGAAGAGAAATGGACACAAAGATTATTTGAATTGAGGCGGTCAGGCAAATAAGACAAGGTCTTCCATATGGATATTTAGCACCCCAGGTCTTGGTGGCCTGTAACCATTAACTGATTGATGTGGAGGTAACAGCCTAATCCCTTGCCTATGGGAAGGGGGACATTCACTCTTAAAGCTCTAAACTTCTGAACCCCTATCTTTGCCCAACTCCTTCCTTTTGCCCTATCCTGCTTTCCTCACTCTCTTCTATGTTTCACCACAAAAAAAAAAAATAAATAAATACCATTTAAATCATCTGAAATAACAAAAGGAAAAACAAATTCATTTTCTTGAATCTCAAATTATAGGTATATCAAAATGACATGAAGGATTATTAAGAGTCAAGGGAATTAAAAATTAAGGTGGAAGATAGATGAATGTCTTTTAGCCTGACTAAAAATCAAGTGCTACATTAAACTGATACAAAGAGATAAAAATGGGAAATTCTTTCCCTTGTAGAAAATCTTGCCTACATAGACGCTGTGTCCTTCTTACTTAATTTCAATTGTATTTGATATAAACCAAATTCAGCTTCTGATTTTCTGAATAATGCATCAGAAGCACTCTTCACATTTGCTCTTAATGTGTGCCAGGAAAATACAATACCAGATAAGGAGGGAGAATAATGATCCATTACTAAAAATAACATTCCATCTAAGAAAGAATGACTCGGCAAAGAGTTTAGTCAGATAAAGATGCGATCAACTCAAATGTACTTGGACAAGAGCAAAGATATTTACAATAATCAGGTTTATTCACACTGTCCCCAGATTACTGTTGTCAAACATAAATACCTTCAGTGGTAGTGCTAGGTAATGGTAGACAAATTGTGTTATAAATAGAGAAAAATTTTCTCCTCAAATATCTCCTAAGCAAAACTTGAAATAACAAGGATTCTGACTTTTAAAGACTAATTCATTATCTAAAACTCTCAATTTAACAGAAAGAAATGTGGTTTATAAAACCAATGAAGTCAAAAATGTTAATTATTATGTTATAATAAAGGCTAACATTTATAAACCACTTAGGCACCAGGTAGTTTTTTCACTGATGGTAAGAGCAAGAAGCTATTATTCTTATTTTATAGATGAGGTGATAGAGGCACAGGCAGGTTAAGTAACCTGCCCAACATCATGCAGTTGGTACCTGTAGGCAAGGAGTCAAATGTAGGCAATCTGACTGCACAATCTGCTTCTCAGAGCTACACAAGATGTAGAATTATGTGAGAAACATGGTTACTATCAATTATTGAAAATTTTGAAAAAATGGGTCCAAAATGCATTACAAATAAATTTATTGTAATTAAAGTATTTTAAACAATGGTTTATAGTTATACTTCTTTTATCTGACATTAGTGAAAAATGTGTTTCATATAAATTGTTTTTTCCCATTAGATGAGTCATATCTCTTTTTGTTTTGACTGTTTTCTGATGGAAATCTAAAAAGTATTTAATATATTCCTTCACCTACCCCAACAGAAGAAAATGAGCATCATTTAACCTGGTCTTGATGATTCAGAGTATCATTATGCATACATGATCATACCTAGTCTGGTTGGTTTCGACATGATTATTTCAGAAGACAGTGCTTGGGGGAGACCTTGGATAATGGGAAGCCCTTCAGTAATGAGTTGGAGCAAAAGGGACAAGAGAAAGATGGTGACTTGCTCTAGTCAAGGCCCTCTGGGGGGTAAGAGTCTGCTGACTGGGTTGATAATTAGCTACACTTGCTAATTTGTATCATCTTTCATTACTGTTTCCCAAATGGTACATGGGATAATTTTAAGCATTACTACACACACTAAAATTTTGATAGTTAATATATTTCATATATATATTCATCTATAGATTCTACTTGTCACAAGTGATACTAATTTTCATTTTTTCTCTAAAAAAATTAACCATGAAATATTTCAAACATACAAAAAATTCAGAAAACATACCTCATCATAACCCTACTTCACACAATTTAACAGATGGCAACATTTTGCCTTGTTTTAGTTATCTCTCTAAGGAAACAGAATGGTACAAACACACTCAAAGCTTCCCTCCAATATCCTTTCCCCTTGTTCCCTTTTCAGAGGTAGCTATTATTCTGAAGTTGCTGTGTAGCTCTTTTACTACATGTATGTACCTAATATTATTTCTATATTTTATATAAGTACCATCGTATTGTATATACTTTTGCAACTTGCTTTTTCACTTTTTGAAATACATCTGGATACAAGTAGATTTCATTCATGCATTTTAACCAAGCGAATATGTTAAAATTGTATGACTAGACCTGTTTATCTATTCATTCTTCCATTATTTATCCTACTCATTCTGCAGATACTAGCTTTTTCCACTTCAATGCTACCAAAACCAATTTTGCAATGAAAATCCTTGCACATATTTTCTTATACAGATATGTGAGAAATTCTGTAGGATATATTTCTATTAGTACATGTGCTGAGGGTAGCATATAGACATTTTGAACTTTACTAGATATTACTATATTGCTCTTCAAAGAGGCTGTACCAAACATACACTCCCGACAGTGATGTACATATAAGGTTTTCATTTCCTTAAATGCTGGGTCACTCACAGGGTTATTTGACCTTTAAGCTTTGCCAATCTGTTGTGAAATGATAAATCTTTGTTATTAAACTTGCATTTCTGCAATTAGTAGTTAAGTATGTTTATTAGTCTTTGGTTTTTCCCTCTGCTAAGAATTGTCAATTTGTATCCTTTGTTCAGTTTTCTACTTGGTTTTCCTGTTGATTTGTAGGTGTTCTATATACAACCAAAATACTATTATTTGTTGACTCTATTTGTTGCAGTATCTTCTTTTAGTCTGTGTGGCTTTTTATTCACTTTATAATTAAAAATGCCTATTAAAATTTTTAATTGTAAAGTAAGCAAATTTATGAATTTTGTCATCATGGCTTTAGTTTTGTCTTTTATAAGAATTCCTTTTCTATGCCAATATCATAAGGTTATTTCTAAAATTATTAAAGTTGATATCACATTTAGGTCTTTAATCTACCTGGAAGTTACTTCTTTGTATGAAGTGAGAATGGGATCTGATCTTAATCTTCTTCCAAATGAGAATCAGTTGTCAGCATACAATCTGTTTATTCTTTCCTGTTGATTTGTAATGCCACCCCTGTCAAATACCAAATTCCCCTGTATATATGGAACTGATCCTAGACTCTTTTCTGTTTTTTAATCCATATGTCAATACCACATTGTTTGTATAAATATCATTTTATTGTAAGAATCTAGTGGGGCAAGTTCCACTTCTCATTCTACTCCAAAAGTATCTTGGCTATCTTTAGACTTGTTTTCACATATACTTTTAAAATTAGTTTGTCAAACTCCAAGAAAATCCTTTTGGGCAATTTAAAAACTAATTTAGCAAGAAATGATATCTTAGAATTTTTAGTTTTCCCATTCATAAACATAACATCTGTTCAGTTATGCAGGTGTTTTTTATACTATTCAATAAAGTTTTATTCTTCTCCTCTTCCTTTTTTTTAAGATTTTATTTATTTATTTGAGAGAGAATGAGAAAGAGAACAAGCAGAGGGAGAGGCACAGGGAGAGGGAGGAGCAGACTCCTGTGTAGCAGGGAGCCCGATGTGGGGCTCGATCCCAGGACCACAAGATCATGACCTGAGCTGAGATCACGACCTGAGCTGAAGGCAGACACCTAACCAACCAAGTCACCCAGGAGCCCCTCCTTTTCCTCTTCTTAAATATCTTATAGATCTGTTGTTAGATTTATTCTTAGGTATCTTTTAGTTTTACTTCTATTTTAAGTAGTATTTTAGTAATTTCATTTTCAGTTATTTTTGTTTCAGTTGTATCATATACAGAAATGTTATTAATTTTTATATATTAATTTCTGAATCCAGCAACTTTGCCTAACTCTATTAATTCTCATGGTTTAATAGATTTTCCTGAATTTTCCCACATAGACATCATATCATTCTGGTGAATTATTCCTTTGAACACTATATGATGAAGCTTTCTCCCTATTTATGCCTTTACCTTGAAGTCTATATATTGTCTGAAATTAATATCAGATTTATTTTGCTTAGTATTGCCTATGATATCATTTCCATCCACTGACTTTCAGTCTTTTATGTCATGTTTTAAGTATACTCTTGTAAACAGCATTTACTTATAACATTTTAATTTTAACCTAAGGGTTTCTGTCCTTCAACTCAGATATTTTTTCTGGGCTGCATTCAGGGCTGTATTTACTGATCTTTCTCTAGTTCATTAATCTTTTCTTCCAGTGTCTAATCTTTTATGTAAGCCATTCACTCAATTTAAATGAATATATTTTTCATTTTTATTAGTTCTTGTTGGTTCTTTTGCACAGCTATCTATTCCTTTTTCATGATGCTTTCTCTTTTTTCCTATAATTTCTTAACCATTTAAGAATATATTTATTCCGTATTTTTTTAACATTATTGTTCTACTATATCAGGACGTGGGGGGTGCTATGCCTATTTGGCACATGTGTGTATGTGGGTGCAGGTATATGCAAACTGACTCTCGCTGGGTAGATTTTTTTTTCCTGAGTAGATTTTTTTTAACTTGGTGCATTTTATAAAATTTCTCATAAGTTCATCCTCAACAAGGCTTTTTAAAATGTAGGAATTGTAGAAATGTTTTTCCAAAGTGGTTTTGTGTTGCTTCTGTCAATTTTCCAGACTTACCTTACTGATGGAAGGAAATTTTTATTTGTTAACACGAATATGTTTACCAAAAAAATATCAGGTAGCATAAATTCAAATTCAAATCTGTATAAGGTACAGGGCTGTGGTGTAGGGTTTTCCAAGGAGATGTTTTTCCCTGTGAAAGCCTAGAGGAAGAGCTTCCTTGATATTTGCTGAAAATGATAGGTGGTTTACCTGTTTTAACCTAGTCTCCCTTTCACTGCAACAATTCTATAAAACTCTCAGTTTTACTCATAGCTCTTCATCCCAACTGCCTTGTCAAAAATCCTGATGTCGGGATGCGTGGGTGGCTCAGCGGTTTAGCGTCTGCCTTTGGCTCAGGAGTTCCGGATGGAGTCCCACATTGGGCTCCCTGCATGGAGCCTGCTTCTCCCTCTGCCTGTGTCTCTGCCTCTCTCTCTGCATCTGTGTCTCTCATGAATAAATAAATAAAATCTTAAAAAAATAATAATTAAAAAAGGGGGGGGCGGACAGCCCTGGTGGCCCAGTGGTTTAGCGCCGCCTTTGGCCCGGGGTGTGATCCTGGAGACCCGGGATGGAGTCCCACGTCAGGCTCCCAACATGGAGCCTGCTTCTCCCTCTGCCTGTGTCTCGGCCTCTCTCTCTGTGTGTGTCTGTCATGAATAAATAAATAAAATAAAATAAAAATCCTAATGTCTTTTTTCAAAAAAAAAATTTAAAAGATTTAATTTATTTTTTCATGAAAGACACAGAGAAAGGTAGAGACATAGGCAGAGGGAGAAGCAGGCTCTCTGCAGGGGGCCTGATGCCGGACCTGATCCCAGGACCCCAGGATCATGACCTGAGCCCAAGGCTCAACCACTGAGCCACCCCAGTGTCCCTAATGTCTTTTTGATTTTCCCAGCCTGGGATTTAAAATCAAGGGTTATGCATTACCTGCTCTGATCACAGTTTTGTAAAACATCAACTTGCATCCTTATTTTTCATCATTTCTAGCACCTGGGGATTTCAGCTCCCTGTGAACCCAGCTCTGCCCTAAATCGATTGATCTATTATCTATCTATCTATCTATCTATCTATCTATCTATCTATCTATCTATCTATCTATCATCTATCTATCTATCTATCTATCTATCATCTATCTATCTATCTATCATCTATCTATCTATCAAGAGATTGGTGTATTTTAGGCATTATTTTTAGGTATTTGTAGTAGGATTTTCATACTGGATTAGTCCACCATTTTTCTAGAATGGGAGATCTTTAGGAATTTTCTTTTAAAGTCAGTGCACTTGTAAAAAACTTGTGTTGATTTAAAGAAAAAATTTCAGGGGATCCCTGGATGGCGCAGTGGTTTAGCGCCTGCCTTTGACCCAGGGCACGATCCTGGAGACCCGGGATCGAATCCCACGTCAGGCTCCCGGTGCATGGAGCCTGCTTCTCCCTCTGCCTATGTCTCTGCCTCTCTCTCTCTCTCTCTCTCTCTCTCTCTCTCTCTCTGTGTGTGTGTGTGTGTGTGTGTGTGACTATCATAAATAAATAACAATTAAAAAAAACCATATACAAAAAAAAGAAAAAAATTCAGTAATTGTAAAGGTATTAAATGATATGCAGTTTGAGCTCCCTGATAAGCAGACTCTAAGAGTTCAAAATGTTTATTAAGACATGCCCCTGGGAAGCACCCCTGGGGAAAAAGTTGGATTGGGCAGGGGAGAAGCTGTGATACAAGGCTAATGAAACCCTTGCCTGACCCTACAGGATGCTCTGGAGCTAAAGTGTCTTTTCTGATGCATCTCGCATTAGGCTGAGATAGTCAAGACTTCATATTCCTGAATTGATTAGTCTTTGGAAGTTGGTTGCCCCAGGGAGAAGGCATAACCTTGGACTACGAATCTCCCTGCACCTGAGACAGTCCTTTCACTGCTGAAGGCTGTCTGTGAAATACACTTACAGTAATTGGGCAACAAATATCTCATTGAAGTGGGTGAGTGCATGGGTGGGTGGGTGGGGGGATATGAATGGCACTTTACAGTGTAATCCGCATATATTCCAAAAGTCAATAAAGTGGAATATGTATGATAACAGCCTAGCAGGTTAAAGATCTAGGGGTGTTAAAAAAGAATGCCAAGACCAGCTTAAAGCAAGATACCAAGACAACCTTCTCAAACTAAGAGCATAGTAGTGATCTGACCTCATTACCAAAATTAATAATGATTAATTCCAAGAAATGCTAGTAAGGACCTGTCAAGACGTACATAGAAGGTAGTGTTCTAGTTGCCAGCAGGAATATGCTCCATTGTTCTCAATGCATGATTAATTATTGATTTGTCTTGCTAACAATTTAATAAAGGTAATTATTCTATGAGACTAAATTCTGACTCAGAAAGAAAAATTACTTGTTGAAGTTATAGTGATAAGATATCCTGAGGAAAAGGAACATGCCATTATAAGAAAAAGTACAAAACCAGAATTGATGTGAAAGCATTGTGTTCAACTGTAAAAGAATATTCAAATATACTCTTAAAATGTAAGGCTCTCTTGTTTTTATGGAGCACCTATAGTGTAGCATATTGTAGAGAATGCTGAAATTGGAGTCAAAAGACCTGACTTTACATCCTAGCTCTATATAAGAGGAATTCAATTCAATTTAATTCAGCAAATATGGATTCATATTAATTATGTGACAGACAAAATGGCAGGCACAGATCTTGCCTTGAAATAATGGGAGTAAAAATGCTGTTGGTTATTATTTAACAAATTCTAGGTAGGGGGACAAGTGGTAGAGGACTGAAAATGGGTAAACAGTACCTCTGTTTTCAAGATGTGGAGACATATTTTCATATTCTAGAAACAGTTTGATGTGAATCTCTTTGATTTCTCTAACAGAGTATTATATATGGTTTATGAGCCTTGAGTTAAGGAGATGTGGTCATTAAAAATTAGGAAAGGTTTTTGAGAATGATAGGTTAAGTCTCGTTTCTCTTATCTGGAGGACTAGTTAAGTCTGGGGAATAGCACTTTTATAAAACACCTATATTTCATCTTTTTTGATATCTGGTGTGCAAAATGCTGAAATGAGAATGGAATAAGAATAGAGTTGAACAAGGTTTTTAGCCAGCTTGATAACCATGTGTAACCTATATTCCTGGTTCATTCCATGGCTTTTGAAGTTCAAACCCTCCCTCTAGACCAGGTTACTTCTCCACAGCTTTCTCTACTTTCTTAACTCCTGATTCCAGAGGTACTGTTCCTGAACTGTTTCACATGGACCCACAGTGAAACCAACAGCTACTCAAGATGTCCCAAAAGAATATCACTCTTGAAAAGTATTAATTAGGGAAATAGATTTTAACCAACAATTTCATAGAGCAGAATGAAAAGATGATTTATTCCAAGAACAAAAAGAACTTTAATGGTCACCTTAGGCATCACTGATTTTAAATTATCAGTTGGGTTCCTCCAACTTTGGTATTTTTTTTAATTTTTTTAAATTTTTTATTTATGATAGTCAGAGAGAGAGAGAGAGAGAGAGAGAGAGGCAGAGACACAGGCAGAGGGAGAAGCAGGCTCCATGCACCGGGAGCCCGATATGGGATTCGATCCCGGGTCTGTAGGATCGCGCCCTGGGCCAAAGGCAGGCGCCAAACCGCTGCGCCACCCAGGGATCCCCCAACTTTGGTATTTTACTGGTTTCTTGGTAGCACAGTCAATAACCATGTTTCTCACTCCTTATGTCTACTCTCTCCATGTTTGTTCTCCCATTCTCTTTTCACTATTGCAAAAATACCAAAATTCTCTTGGTTCTGCAGTGTAATTTCTTTCCATGTGTCAATACTTGGGATCTGTTGACAT
This sequence comes from Nyctereutes procyonoides, assembly GCF_905146905.1. Taxonomy (NCBI): domain Eukaryota; kingdom Metazoa; phylum Chordata; class Mammalia; order Carnivora; family Canidae; genus Nyctereutes; species Nyctereutes procyonoides. The sequence goes on from NW_026575024.1 coordinate 39,224,015, forward strand.
CAGGTTTCTGTGTGGAGTTGGAGGTGGGGACTTATGGTAGATTATTGTGGGCTCTGCACTGTAAAGTTGGCCATATCTTGCTAACTCCTCTAAGAAAAATTTGGGTAAAAGATTGGAAGGCATGCTTATCAAAATTTTGAGTGGCAGAAAACTAAGAGAGAATAGCTGATGAATTAGTTGATGTAATCAATAGGTTGGAATATTAATCCAAAATGAACACAATGAAATGTAATAGACATCAGTGTAAAATCTTATACCTAGATTCAAAAATTTAGATGAACACATATGGATTAGGAGATATTTGGCTGTGAGGGTCAAATTTATCTGTCTACTTGGCTAGGCTACATACAGTCCCATTATTTTTTTTAAATTTTTATTTATTTATGATAGGCACACAGTGAGAGAGAGAGAGAGAGAGGCAGAGACACAGGCAGAGGGAGAAGCAGGCTCCATGCACCGGGAGCCCCCGTGGGATTCGATCCCGGGTCTCCAGGATCGCGCCCTGGGCCAAAGGCAGGCGCTAAACCGCTGCACTACCCAGGGATCCCATACAGTCCCATTATTAAATAAAATACTAATCTAGTTGTTTCTGGGAGGGCATTTTGTAGATGAGATTAATACCCCCAAGCAGGTGACTTTAAGTAAAGGAGAGAAGCTGGGTTTGCTTGATTTAATCAGTTAAAAGGTTTTAAGAATGGTACTGGGGTTTCCTTGAGGAAGAAAAAATGTGAACAGCAGCTTCAGCTCCTGGCAGGGAATTTTTTAAAATTTTTTTATTTGTTTATTCATGAGAGAGAGAAAGAGGCAGAGGGAAAAGCAGGCTCCATGCAGGGAGCCCGATGTGGGACTTGATCCTGGGACCGCGGGATCATGTCCCAAACTGAAGGCAGACGCTCAACTGCTGAGCCACCCAGGCGCCCCTCCAGCCTGTTCTTGACAAACTACCTTATGGATTTGGACTTGCCTAGCCAGCTCCCACAGTCACATAAGCCAATTCCTTGCAATAAATCCTTTCATATATATCTCCTACTGGTTCTTTTTTTTCTAGCTGAACACTCACTGATACACTGACTTAGTACTTTTAGGTGAGAAAAAGATTTCAATTTGCTTTAAGTTTGTTATGAATCATCACTGTGAGTGGGTGCCCCAAACAACAAACAGGATATTAGAAACAATATGTAACCAGCTACACTATTTGGGGAGGTAGGGCAACTACTTCAGTGAAAGAGTCCATAGAGGACTTGTTGTTCTGTACACCTCTCACTACCATAATTTAACAGACTAACACCTAAGATCACTATCAGGAAGTATTCTGTTTTAATGTTAATAATTCTGTAAGAAGTAAATGTATTAAATAATGTCATAAGCTGTGTTATCATCATGAGCTTAGTCATATGCATCTAAGAAGGAGCTGCCATAAATATGTGATGAAAGATATTGGACTAGATGACCTCCAAATTTCCCTTATTAATTCTAAGATTCTGTAATTTTACTTTTAATACCTATGCTTCTATTGTATGCCACTAAAAGTCCTCATCCTTCTAGTTCATGCTATCTAATTCCCCTTGTCTAGAAAACCCAGTGTGTTGGATGTCTTCTTATTGCCTTTTAAAATCCACTCCATCCTGCTCTATGCCCTGGGACACTAACCCATATGGACTGCATCAAAGTTCCCCTCCAGCTTCTGACTTGGTTTGGTTGGAAGGCATCAGCACTCAGTATGAAGGGAAAAGAGTGAGGCAGGGATATTTATTCCCTGGCTCCCCAGTCTGCGTCACTGCAGGTTGGCTTTATCACTTGTCCTAAGGTCACAGTTCTGAGAGAGAGCTCTCTCCAATATAACTCTTGGTTTCTTTCTCAGGGTTCTAATAGCCACTACTGCCCTGTGACTCTTCCAGCCCAGGGGTGGTAATGCCATTAGTGTTACTAGCCTCAGGATTACTTTGCAGTTTCCTTACATCCTGTCCACACTTTAAGAAATAGACCCTTTATTAAACTTGTCTTAAATGACTCAATTTAACGTGCCATTTGCTTCCTGTCAGAACTCTACCTGATACGTCAAGTAACACACGTCAACATTTTATGTCATAATCCAGAATTCTTCAAATGAGTAGTGAAGCAGTCATTTGGAGTAAATGGGGAGGAGAATACTCTTAAAATATTAAGATTTAAAAAATTAAAAAATTTTTTCAAAGCAAGACTCTCATAAAAAATAATCAACTAGAATCACTAAGAGTTTTTCTGGCTCCAAAACTAACCTCTCTCACCTCTGTAATCCTTTAATTCTCAATTTCTATCTATTGCTCTTATTGGCCATGACCACCTTCCTATATGTACTTTTGTCAGAAAGAAACATTTAAGATTTATGTACATCTTGAGAAATGGACTGTTATAAGGCAGGGCTTCTCAAATGTCCTTGGGACATTTAGATAGTCCATGATGAATGCATGTACAATCTCTAGATACCTGGATAACAGGAAGGCATCTCTTTGAAGTCTTAGGTATGATAATCAAAATATGAATTTTGAAATCTATGGCATATATGATACCTATTAGTTCTAAAACAAAAATGTTTTCAATGATTTACTTTTATTTACTTCCCTTAAAACCTTCAAGTAAATTGGGTGCTCAGGAAATTGCAGCATCTTTATTACATAGTTCAATATTTGCTCAAAGACATATTGAGATATATGAGATTAAAATTTCTTGATATTTTCAGCTTACTTTTGTGAGAGGCATGACATAATGGCTAAAAGCTAGAGGACTTTGGTACTAGACCATCTTACTTCAAATCCTAATTTTCCTACTAAATATTTTTTGTGATGCTAAGTAAATTATTGCTCTGCAGGTTCCATATCTTATAAAGTAAAGATAATATAGCCCATGTTAAAATTGGGAAAAACACTTAAAGCAATATGGAAAATGCTCAATTAGGGAAAGCTTTTATTATTATTATTATGTGTCACATAACCACGTCCATATTAGGGAGAGTTATTTTTTGAAAGGTGACATTAATATCTCTTTTATTTTTAAAATTTTGGTGTAATTAACATACAGTTTTATATTAGTTTCAGGGGTACAATAGTTGATTCATTTATTTACTCTTTTAAACAGCAGATGCTCCTTCAACAATCTCTACCTACCTTACTTGCCAAATTAATACTCTTCATTTCTTCTATCTAACTTATTTACTGATATTTGCAGCACATCAAATGCTTGCAAATAGTGGGACTGTCTTTAGTAAATGTGTACATTTCTGTTCCCCGACGTTGCATGCTTACCAGAGATCAAGTGTTTCCAAATTTATCTGTGTCAGTTTTACTGTTTATTGTAACTATGGAATTTAACTTTAAAATATGTAAACTGACTACATGCAAGAGCAAAAAGAAAATGTGTTTCTATGCAATGTAACTGAAAAACAGTGAAAAAACTTGATAAAGGAGAGCCATTAAAAATTACCCAATTTAATTGTAGATGAAATATCTACATAAATGACTGAGGAAAAAGTCTGCAAATATCTGGAAGGATTCTGCTCACAGATTGTTCCATAAGTATCTTTAGTTCCTTGTTTCATTAAAAACTTAAGATGGGAAATCACGGATGATGCATTTGAGTGGGTTTATACTAGAAATGCCAATCAGTAGACCAATGTTAAGTAAAAGGCAAGTTGTGTTTCCATGTCAAAAAATGGTCAAATGAATGTTTCAGTGTATATGATTTAGATTTAAAATAAATTTAAGATATGTACATATGTCTATAATGGCATTAAAAACTGATATCCGTAATTTTTTCTCTGCCAAAGAAGTTTCCCTCTCTTAAACAAGATGTTAATAAAAGGGAAATTCATACATATCTTCTGTAAAAGGGAAAGCACTCATGAAACAGACTTAGATGCTAAAAATGATTCCTAAATTTTGTAATTGAGGGCCAGTTAACTCCTATACATAGAAGGTATGGAGCGGTATGGAGATATTGTTTGTACTTTTTAGACACTTCTTGCATCCAGAGACAGCTGTCAACTAATTGGCTATGTCTTTACTAGGAAGAGATTTTGATTGATAGACTAGAGAAAAAAAGGGCACTATATTAATTTTGGTTTTGTTTAAAGTCTGAGTGTTTCTATTAGTAGAATAACTGATAAATGTTTTATCTACATAATTTTGGAGATTTTTTTTTAAATCCAGGAGTCTTAATTATCAACCTTGCTTATTACCATCAGAACAAATTCTGAATCTAAAAGAAGCTTACAGAATTTAAATCTTTTGTGTGTATGAATATTTATGACTATATTCTAAGACTTCTCAGAAAGTAGCTCTAAAATTTTATTTTAGATTACATGAAGTCATTTTTAATTTACATGTTTGAGGGAATTTACTTACAATGATTTTTTAAAAATATTTATTTATTTATTTGAGAGAGAGAGAGAAAGAGAGAGAGCAGAGGGAGGGGCAAGAGAATCCTCAAACATACTCTGTGTTGAGCCCAACCTGGGACTTGATCTCAGGACCCCAAGATCATGACCTGAGTGGAAACCAAGAGTTGGATGCATAACCAAGAGCCACCCAGGTGCCCTTACTTACAATGAGTTTTATTTCTTTTTGAGAGATCTTTATTTTGAATTCCTTTTATTCTTAATTTACGTTGAATCTTCTTTTTTCCTACAGCATTTTCTCTTTGATAGATCACTTTAATCAATTTTCTTCTTTCCAATATATGTGATAAAAATTGTCTGATTTCGTTCACTGATACCTACAAAGAAAAAGATTTTTGCTTTTTCTATGGATAACTTTTTAAAATGAAACAAGAATGTGAAAATTTTATCTGTTGATGTCAAAAAGAGGATTTAATGCAATCACTCTAATTCCCGCTTTTTTCAAATCAAAATGATAGATGACTTACTTCACTTTAAGAATTCAAATCTTTTATGAATAAAAGCCTTTTAAGCTTATTGCATTTTCATCTGAACTGCAGAGCCACACATTAAAACCTAAATGTTATAAATAAAAATAAAATAGGAGAATTTAACCAATTTTACTCTTTTACTGGTAAGTTGTCATGGTGATATCAATTGTGTAAGCTAAAAAAAAAAGCAAGATGTTGCTATTCCTTACACATTACAACAAATTTATAATGGGTGGATAGTATAGAAATCTGTTACTGTGTGGAGAAAAAATGTAAAAAAAAATGTTTTCCAAAGTACTTTCAAGAAGTTATATAATCAATCTATTTTAACTAGGGGAGAGGGATTTGGAGGGATTATTTTTGAGTAGTAGAAAATAATGAAGATTTGAAGAGAGAAAATAAAAAGCTTTATGGAGATACATGTTCATGATTTACATATATACTTTTTCTGGGAAAATTATATTTGGAGACTAAAAAAATTCCTTTATTGGTCAACCACTATTTCCAAGAAGAGTAAAGGTTTTTATTTGTTTGCTTTTTTATACAGCATCACAATTTAACTCCCTCATTTCAAAATCACTTTCTGGAATGCTTAATGCCTTCGTATGCACAGGCATCAGAGCAGTGACCCAGAGGCTAGAGCATGCAGGGACATGAAGTCATGTAAGGACTTGACAAAAAAAAAAAAAAAACAGACACACACACACAAAAACAGCTTTATTGAGATATAATTCACATTCTATAATTATACATGTATAATTGTACATTTAAAGTGTACAGCTCAATGGTTTTTATACTATTCACAGAAATGTATGACTGCCACCATAGTCAATTTTAGAACATTTTTATCACCTCAAGAAGAAGAAACCATAAGTCCTTTAGTTGTTAGCTTCCTTATTTTCCCATTCCCCCTAGCCCCAGCCTCCAGCAAACTGTAATCTGTGCTTTGTCTCAATGGATTCTCCTGTTGTCAATTTTCATATGAATGAAATTATATAGTATATGGGTTTTGGTGATTGACTTCATTCATTTAGCATAACATTTTCAAGGTTGGTCCATGTTGTAGCAGGTATGAACAGTTCATATCTTTTTATGGCTGAATGATATTCCTTACATGGATATACTACATTTTGTTCATACATTTGTCTACTGATTAGCATTGAGCTGTTTCCAACTTTTGGCTATTAAGAATATTGCTGCTATAAACATTTATGTACACATTTATGTATGGATATGTAAGTACTTTAAATTTGATTCTTCTTATTGAAGGGTGGCCAGAGTAAGCAATTAAGAACACAAATGCCCAGTTAAATCTGAATTTCACACAAGTGATGAATTTTTCAAAAAAGTATATGAATGTGACAAATATTGCAATGTCAAACAGACCCACAGAATATAATGGCTCAAAATCAACAGACAGGTGTTCAAGGCATTGGCAGCTCTGCTCTGTGCTGTCATTCAGAGACCCAGGCAGGCAGAGGCTATGCCAAGATTCATCATATGGATTCTAAGGTTCCCCTGAGCATTAACATCTAGCAGACAGAAATGGAAAGTGCATAGAAGATCATGTGCAGAAAGGGGTTTTGTTTTGTTCTGTTTCATTTGGTTTGCTTCTTTTTCTTTTCTTTAATAGGCCAGACCTAGCAGTGGTACACAGTGGCATATACTTTCTGTTGGCTGAAACTGTCACATGGCCTCACCCAAATGCAAGAGGACAATGGTAACATAACACATACCTGTGTCATGAAGAAGAGAATGTAGACTTTGATGCTCCAGGATTCTTTGCTACATTAGGATTAACATATGTCATTGCCAATAAATGAAACATATTTTTTATTTTTATTTTTATTTTTATTTTTTTTTATAAATTAATTTTTATTGGTGTTCAATTTACCAGCATACAGAATAACACCCAGTGCTCATCCCGTCAAGTGTCCCCCTCCGTGCCCGTCACCCATTCACCCCCACCCCCCGCCCTCCTCCCCTTCCACCACCCCTAGTTCGTTTCCCAGAGTTAGAAGTCTTTATGTTCTGTGTCCCTTTCTGATATCTCCCACACATTTCTTCTCCCTTCCCTTATATTCCCCTTCACTATTATTCATATTCCCCAAATGAGTGAGAACATACACTGTTTGTCCTTCTCCGATGAAACATATTTTTTAAATTCAAAAATCGCCAATAGCTTTGTTGAGGAGGCAGTACAAATTTGGCAAACACTTCTGATTGTCTGGTGTTATTTCTTCTATCTCTTTCTTCTATAGAGGCCATTGTTTCCTGATTCTGATTCCTTTCCCACCCGGTAGGAGTGAGCAGAACAGCCAACTGGTGTATTAGGGTGTCCTAGCAGACAGAGAGCCTTTCTCTAACTCTGGAAGGCACCCAGAGATTATATAAGTCAATAATAAGCGTTTATTAAGTGTTTCTCTCAGGCCCTGTTCTAAGAACTAGGGAGACAGCCATAAACAAAAAAATCCTCCACAATCAAAAAACCTGATGGCCTGGTGGGGAAGATAATCAACTGATAAAAGCAGGGTTTTGGTTTTTTGTTTTGTTTTTTTTTTTAAACAATAGGGATGGAATTGATTACAGTTGGTGTTTTTGATACAGGATGATTAGGGACATGTTCTCTGATACTATTTGAATAGACCCCTATGTGTGTGAGGAGGGACTTAGTCCTACAAATATTGCAGGAAAGAGACTTCTGGCAGAGTGAACAGTAAAAGCAAAGGCCCTGAGGCAGGAGCATATTGGTGTGCCATAAGATGGTGCAGCTGCAGCAGAATGGGGAGAGGGGGAGTAGTAAATAAGGCAGAGGCAGCTCTGAGGCTGGCATCAGGATTGTGAACTGTGTTTTGTGTGAAGGAGAGACTTTTGGAGGGTTCTGAGTAGAAGAGTGATATTGATAGACTTAAATTTCAAAAGGATCTTATGCTAACTGCTGTATAGAGAATATTACATGTTGGAGAAAGGGTAGGAAACGAGAGGTTACTGAAATAAACTGCGTGAGAGTTGATGGTAGCAGTGAAGTAAAAAGATGATGGGGGAAATGGGTGATGGTGGTTGGTTTCTGAATGTATTTCAGAGGTATTACTGGCAGGATTTTCTGTTGAAGGATTTATAATGTGTATCTTAGTTTTCAAACAGCAAACCCAACGGAAGCCTGTTTCTAAATTCTAAGTTTGAAGTATCTGCTTTTGAAATGTTTTAGGGCCATTAAAGACTAACCATAGCTCTCAATCAGAGTGACAAGATGTTCCAGTAATGCCCTATGTAGCCCTCCTGCCTCTTCACTTCTCTGGCTCCTGAAGATTCATGGCTGGATGAGTTTTTTTTTTAAGCATCTGTTTGAACATATCACTGCCCAACTCAGAAACCCTCAGTTCTCAGTGACAACAGGATAAAATCAAAGTCGTTTGGACAGAATCTAAGATGCTTCACAGTCTAGCCTAAAAACGTCATAGTAACCTTACTTCTTGCTACTCCCATGCCTACGTGGACATCCACAATAGCCAAACTCTTCTACTTCCTGTTCCCCAAACAGAAGGGCTTTTTTCCTATTTCCTTGCCCTTGCTTATTCAGTTTTCATTGCTTCTTCTTTCCTATTATCCTAAATATCACTCCTGTTTCCAGGCCTACCTCAAATTCCTTCTCCCCAAAGCCTTCCCATTTCACTCTCTCACAGTGATCTCTCTTCTCTCCAGCCTTACGATGTCTTCCCTTCTTGGTTAGCAGTAACTCACTACTCTGTGGTCTTTATAGCTGAGATCATTCCGTAGCATAAATTTTGTATTTTATCTACTCAAATTATAGACGCTTTATATACTTTTTTGCATAGTTCCATCTCCAGTCGAATGCCTTGAGTAAAGGGGATCCTAATGAACTTGTGGATTTCTTTATTTGGGGGAAATCTCTTGTTTTCTTAAAGCGCAGGAAAGGCAGAAGCATCCTTTCCTAAGAGAAACTATATCATCTGTGGGCTTGCAAAAAAGCAGGTTAGAATTTATTTTACTGTACATTTAATCTTATTTATGCCTAGATCATGCATTTTGTAGCTAGTGATATTTCAGAAGTAGGATCTAGTCCTATGGTACTTTGCCTGAAAGCAAAAACAAACACACAACAACAGTACTGGGAGGCAGAACATATTTTTAATAGCTTCCTGTTTAAAAGAATAAGCTGTCTGCTAAGGCTAGGGGTTTGACTTAGGGTTTTAACATTGTTTTGTTTGGACGTCAATTTTAAAAAGTTTTATTCTTAAAACAGCACAGAAGTTTACTTTTTAAACACAAGAAACTTTGATTGTTAATATATGAACAGATAACATACTCCAAAATGTGTTACAGATTTTAAATTTTTCATTTACATTTCCTTCTTTGTATTTTCTGTTCACCACTAAACTGTCTAACTGGGGCAGATTAATTAACCCCTCTGTGACTCAGTTTACAATAAACATAAATAGTAAATGTAAATGCAAAATGGGAGTAAAAATATTGCCTACCTCATTGGATTGTTATGAGGATCATATAAGTTAATACATGTGAAAAGCCTTGTATATAGCAAACACTCCATAAATATTAGCTATTATTATTACATTGACTATATATGTACTGTGTGAAAATAGATGTTACTGTTTTTCTATTTCAGATTCTAAACTAGTAGGACCTAGGTACTTTGGTTTTCTCTGTTCATCAGTGAACTAGGATGTCTTCAGCCTAGGAAATCAGCAAACATTGTTTTTTTTTTGTTTGTTTTGTTTGTTTTTGAAATATAGTTTGATCTCCTAAGCAGGATATCTAAGCGCCTTTTCTTTAGCAGAAAATATTTTTATGCTATATATCTTCTGGACTAATTTCACTTAAGGACAGCAAACAAGAATTTTAGCATATCCTAGGACCCTACTGCTGCCAGAGATGTATTTGATACTGAATAGAAGTTAGGCCCCAAATTTTCTTTTTTTTCTTTATTTTTTAAATAAATTAATTTTTATTGGTGTTCAATTTACCAACATACAGAATAACACCCAGTGCTCATCCCGTCAAGTGCCCCCCTCAGTGCCCGTCACCCATTCACCCCCACCCCCCGCCTTCCTCCCCTTCCACCACCCCTAGTTCGTTTCCCAGAGTTAGGAGTCTTTATGTTCTGTCTCCCTTTCTGATATTTCCCACACATTTCTTCTCCCTTCCCTTATATTCCCTTTCACTATTATTTATATTTCCCAAATGAATGAGAACATACACTGTTTGTCCTTCTCCGATTGACTTACTTCACTCAGCATAATACCCTCCAGTTCCATCCACGTTGAAGCAAATGGTGGGTATTTGTCGTTTCTAATGGCTGAGTAATATTCCATTGTATACATAGACCACATCTTCTTTATCCATTCATCTTTCGATGAACACCGAGGCTCCTTCCACAGTTTGGCTATTGTGGACATTGCTGCTAGAAATATCGGGGTGCAGGTGTCCCGGCGTTTCATTGCATCTGAATCTTTGGGGTAAATCCCCAACAGTGCAATTGCTGGGTCGTAGGGCAGGTTCTATTTTTAACTCTTTGAGGAACCTCCACACAGTTTTCCAGAGTGGCTGCACCAGTTCACATTCCCACCAACAGTGTAAGAGGGTTCCCTTTTCTCCACATCCTCTCCAACATTTGTGGTTTCCTGCCTTGTTAATTTTCCCCATTCTCACTGGTGTGAGGTGGTATCTCATTGTGGTTTTGATTTGTATTTCCCTGATGGCAAGTGATGCAGAGCATTTTCTCATGTGCATGTTGGCCATGTCTATGTCTTCCTCTGTGAGATTTCTCTTTGCACACAAAAGCATAAGATACCTAGGAATAAACCTAACCAAAGAGGTAAAGGATCTATACCCTAAAAACTATAGAACACTTCTGAAAGAAATTGAGGAAGACACAAAGAGATGGAAAAATATTCCATGCTCATGGATTGGCAGAATTAATATTGTGAAAATGTCAATGTTACCCAGGGCAATTTACATGTTTAATGCAATCCCTATCAAAATACCATGGACTTTCTTCAGAGTTAGAACAAATTATTTTAAGATTTGTGTGGAATCAGAAAAGACCCCGAATAGCCAGGGGAATTTTAAAAAAGAAAACCATATCTGGGGGCATCACAATGCCAGATTTCAGGTTGTACTACAAAGCTGTAGTCATCAAGACAGTGTGGTACTGGCACAAAAACAGACACATAGATCAATGGAACAGAACAGAGAACCAGAAGTGGACCCTCAACTTTATGGTCAACTAATATTCGATAAAGGAGGAAAGACTATCCACTGGAAGAAAGACAGTCTCTTCAATAAATGGTGCTGGGAAAATTGGACATCCACATGCAGAAGAATGAAACTAGACCACTCTCTTGCACCAGACACAAAGATAAACTCAAAACGGATGAAAGATCTAAATGTGAGACAAGAGTCCATCAAAATCCTAGAGGAGAACACAGGCAACACCCTTTTTGAACTTGGCCACAGTAACTTCTTGCAAGACCACGAAGGCAAAAGAAACAAAAGCAAAAATGAACTATTGGGACTTCATCAAGATAAGAAGCTTTTGCACAGCAAAGGATACAGTCAACAAAACTAAAAGACAACCTACAGAATGGGAGAAGATATTTGCAAATGACGTTATCAGATAAAGGGCTAGTTTCCAAGATCTATAAAGAACTTATTAAACTCAAGGCCCCAAATTTTCAATAACGGCAACATGACTAGTGTTATTGGAACGTTAATAGCTTCCTCAAATAGTTTTTGGGTGGCACCACGTATGAAATAACCAAGCACTGAACCAACTTTGTTTTTTAAGAGTTATATGAATCAGTGATTCATTCATTCAATACATTTATGGTGGGCATTCACTAGGAATTGAAGGTAGAGTGGCAAATTAGATAGAGCAATCTGTCTGATATTATGGAGTTTCCATTTGTCTGTGAGAAGACAATAACCAGTAAACAAATAAATGAACCAGTTAGTATCAGGTGTCAATACATGCTATGAAGAGATTAAAGCAAGAAGTAAAGAGTGAAATGCAGGATGAAGAGGGATTGGTGCATAGCTAATTTAGATTGGATGCCCAAGAAAAGTCTCACTGAAGAGGTAACTTCAGAGCTAAGAATTTAATGACAAGAAAACAGAATGCATAGTTAGGTGGCAGAGCATTTCATGCAGAGGGAACAGTGAGCATCAATGCTCTAAAGTGGGAACAAACTTGTATGGTCTAGAAATGAGGCCCAAGTAGCTGAATGAGTATAAATGTAAGGGAAGAACTATAAAAGAGAAAGACAGAGAGAGAAGTAGGGGATCCTATCACATAGGGATATGGTAAGCAGTTAATCTTTTATTCAAAATATAAGAGGAAGACATCAGAGGGTTTTAGGCGACATACTCAGATTTATATTTTAGAAAGAAAGAACATTCTGGCTGACATGTGAGTAGCAGATTGCACAGGATTAAGAGTGGGAGCAAGAAAAATGGTTCGGAGACTACTGCAGTCAACCAGGTGAGGGATGTTGAGATTAGAAGTGCAAGAGCAACAGAGATAAATTTCTTGGGCAAATTTAGGATATGTTTTGGAGATAGTGCAGTTGGAGATTAGATATGGGCTGGATGTAGGGATAAGAGGACAGAGTCAAGGACAGATAACTTTTTGTCCTGATGAGATCAGTTGAGTGGATGGAGATTCCATTTAAAAGTATGAAGAAGAATGGAGAACAGGGGTGAATTTTGGAGGAGGGAATCAGTCTCACCACACTCAGACACAATTGTATAAGTGATAATGTCTCCAAACTGTGTGACTATATATGAAAAACAAAATGTTTGGGTTTTTTGTCTAAGGGGAGTAAGCCTGAGCCATGTTTGCTATGGAATGAGAAGTGAGTATCATTCCTTGCAAAACGAGATAGGTGAGAAGTGAAAGGACTGGTGCCTAAGGATTCTTTGCCTATCAGTGACTTACTTCCTTTCCCTTGGGCTCAACAAAGGCTTTCTTGCTTTCCTTAACTATCTCTGTCCCTTTTTCTTTCTTGGCTCACATGTCCCCAAAGAGTCACTGTTTCTTGGCACTGTGTAGTATGCTAAATTCTGCTGAAAAACTTTTCTGGAAAAAGCACATGGAGGGTGAGAGCTCATAGAAAGCATCAGTAAGGACAATAGAAATGGCAAACTGAGACTAGCTCAGCACCTCCTCATTAGTGGTCCTTGTCTGGGTGAACGAATGAAGTTCTAAGATAGAGCAACACAGGCTATCTTTGGTTTGACAAGAGGGAGGAACTGAATGTCCACTTTCTCTATTATGTATAGATTTGGATTTCATTTTTTTAAAGATTTTATTTATTCATTCATAGACACACACAGAGAGAGGCAGAGACACAGGCAGAGGGAGAAGTAGGCTCCATGCAGGGAGCCCGATGTGGGACTTGATCCCAGGTCTCCAGCATCACACCCAGGCTTCAGGCGGCGCCAAACCGCTGCGCCACCAGGGCTGCCCTGGATTTCATATGCTATGTTTGGGTCACTATATTTCCAAAGAGTCTGAACAGTAGTGCTGCAGATATTATTGGTGAAAAGCCAAGTTATGGAGAAAGCCAGGAGGAAGTGAAAAAAAATAAAAGTTTTATTTCCAGGTTTCTCTAGGTCATTGGATCTCAGAGTATGATTCCTAGAAAATGGCAGCACCAGCATCATGTAGGAATGAGTTAGAAATGCAAATTCTCAGCCCCACTGAAGCTCAACAGAATCAGAAACTCTGAGGTGAAGCCCAGTAATACGTGTTTCAACAAGTCTTTCATGTGATTCTGATACATGTTAAAGTTTGGGAACCCCTGTTCTAGGTTATAGTGAAGAATGTAGTCAGCTAAATTAAAGTGGAATTAAAATACTTAAATAAAATAGTACAAAAATATATATCACTCATCAGATAGTGAAAATATTTACACATATAGCAAAGATTCACACTGATGTTTGGATTTTGGTTTTAATTGACCATTTAAGGTATATCAGATTATTCAAGCTTTCTAGGTTGTCTTAAGTAAATGTGTGTGTGTGTGTGTGTATATATATACACACACACACATTTATAAATGTATAATGTATATATATAATGTAAATGTATATATGTATACATTTATATATATAAGAATATATATATATATACACACACACATTTGGAAAAAAGTGACTGTTACTTTTGAACTCGCACATCTCACTGTTTTAGTAGTTTTTCTTCTTTAAAGTAAGATGCTATTTATGAGATGTATATATATACATTTATATATATAAGAATATATATATATATATACACACACACACACATTTGGAAAAAAGTGACTGTTACTTTTGAACTCGCACATCTCACTGTTTTAGTAGTTTTTCTTCTTTAAAGTAAGATGCTATTTATGAGATGCTTAAATTGAAGCAAAGGTGTTTTTAGTGACATCTTACAGTTTTTGATTTTTCCTAAAGTACTTTCAGTTAATACAAAACAATCTTAGAATACTTTTTCCTAATGTGCCTAATCTTTTTTAAATTAGAAAGATTAAAATAAAAATAGCAAATATGGCAACAATCACCCCTAAGTTAAAAGAATCGTTATCTCTTATAGAGAAGAAATCATTCATTCATCAGGGAAAACATTTCTTTTTCTTGAGAAAGACAATGCTAATTATTTTATTGTGTATTTGCATGTCTACCTTCTAAAGTCACCAAATAACAACAGTCAACAGCTATCCCAGTATGATTTTGACAGGTAGGAAAATGGTAAAGTAGAAAGTAAAAGGGGAAGATAAACACTGAAGGCCTATTTGAGGCTTGTGATCATGAAATCAAAGTGAGACTGGATGTATTTATTTGTAGCCACATTTCAGCTACTCAGGTGCAGGGACTGAATGCTGGAGAACAGTATTCACTCAGGGTTGAGGTTTTACAACTAAATTGGATGGAGTGCAAGAGGAGTAACTAAATGGAAAGTCTATATGAAGCAGCAATTTTGCATGACCCTCAAACCCTTATCTGCAATTCCTAAATCCAAAAAATCTGAAAACCTAAAGGTTTTTCAATAGTTTGGTGCTCAAAATCAGTTAGTAGAAAAACCTGTCTGGCTTGATGTGAAGTTATTTATGTTCTTTACTTACTCCATTTGATATGAATATTCATATGTTTTACTGCATACATAATAATATGTTTGGAACAATGTATTTCCTCGGTCTCAGCTGGAGATATCCTATAATATATGGTATGTAGGTCTGTGTATATATATTATAGAAGGTATCCTATATGACATGTATGTCTGTGTGTGTAGTAGTATATTTCCACAGTTAAAAAAACAACCCTAAATTCTGCCTCAAACTCTTGCAATAAATTGAAGAGAAGATACTTCCCAACTCATTCTCTGAGGCCAGTATTACCTTGATACCAAAGCAAGACAAGGACACTACAAGAAGACTACAGACCAATACTCCTGATGAATATTGATGTAAAAATCTTTGACAAAATACTAGCAAAGAGAATTCAACAGTACATCAAAGGATTATACAGTATGACAAAGTAGGATATATTCCAGGAATGCAAAGATGTTTCAACATAAAAAATGGATCAATGTAATAACTGCACTAACAGACTGAAGGGGAAAAAAACCCCACATGATCATCTCAATTAATGTAGAAAAAGCTTTTGACAAAATTCAACACTCTTTCATGACCAAATCACTCACAAACTAGGAATAGTCAGAAACTACTTCAACATAACTGTATATAAAAAACCCTCAGCTAACCACAAAAAATTCTCAATAGTGAAAGACTGAAAGGTTTGCCTCTAATATTAGGAACAAGGCAAAGATACCACTCCACCATTGCTATAATACTAGAAGTCCTAGCCAGAGCAATTAGGCAAGAAAAAAGAAATAAAAGACATCTAAATTGGAAAGGAGAAGTAAAATGATCTCTGCTTACAGATGACATGATCTCATATGTAAAGATTCCACACAAAAAATTTAGCAAAATTGGAAGATACAATATCAACACACAAAAGTCAGTTGCAGGGCAGCCCCGGTGGCGCAGCGGTTTAGCGCCACCTGCAGTCCAGGGTGTGATCCTGAAGACACGGAATCGAGTCCCACGTCAGGATCCCTACATGGAGCCTGCTTCTCCCTCTGCCTGTGTCTCTGCCTCTCTCTTTCTGTGTGTCTCTCATGAATAAATAAATAAAATCTTAAAAAAAAAGTCAGTTGCATTTCTATACACTAACAATGAACAATCCTAAAATAAAATTAAGGAAGCAATTCCATTCAAAACAGCATCAGAAAAATAAAGTACTTAGAAATAAACTTATCATGGAGGCAAAAGACAAATATTGAGAACTACATAACTTCGTTAAGAGAAATTAAAGAAGGTTAATAGAAAGACATCACATGTTCACAAAGTGGAATATTTAATATTGTTAAAATGTTAATAGTGCCTGAAGTGATTACAGATTCAATGCAATCTCTATCAAAATCCCAGTGGCATTTTTTTTTTCAGAAATAGGAAAATTCTTCCTAAATTCATTTGGAATCTGAGGGACTCTGACTAGCCAAAACAATCTTCAGAGATAAAACCAGGGACACCTGGGTGGCTCAGCATTTGAGCATCTGCCTTTGGCTCAGGGCATGCCAGGATTGAGTCCCACACTGGGCTCCCTGAAGGGAGCCTGCTTCTCCCTTTGGCTATGTCTTTGCCTCTCTCTCTGTATCTCTCATGAATAAATAAATAAACAATTTAAAAAGTGTTTTTTAAAAAAAGATAAAACCAACATTGTAGGTCTCACATTTCTTAATGTCAAATTTTTTTACAAGGCTATAGTACTCATGATAGTGTAGTAATGGCATAAAGACAGACATGAAATAGAATAGAGAGCTAGGCAGTAAACCTGCTCATATATGGTCAAATGGTCTTCAACAAGAGTGCAAAGACCATTCATTGGGGGGGAAAGTACAGTTTTTTCAGTAGATTTGGCTGGGAAAATTGGATATCCACATACAAAAGAATTAAGTATACTATATACCAGTTAACTCAAAATGGATTAAAGACCTAAATGTAGGACCTGAAAGTATAAAAACTCCTAGAAGAGAACACAGAGAAAAGTTTTATGATATTGGATTTGATGATGATTTCTTGGATATGATACCATAAGTATAGGCAAAAAAAGTAAAAAGAGAGAAACTGGACCACATCAAAATTGAAAGTTTCTGTGTATCAAAGGGCACTATCAAGCGTGTGAAAGGCAACACATGGGAGGGAGAAAATATTGGTAAATTATATATCTGATAAGTGATCAATGTCTGGAATACATAAAAAACTCTTACAATTCAACAATAAAAAGCCAAATAATTCTATTCAAAGGGGTGTCTAAACAGTGTATGTTCTCATTCATTTGGGGAATATAAATAATAGTGAAAGGGAATATAAGGGAAGGGAGAAGAAATGTGTGGGAAATAGCAGAAAGGGAGACAGAACATAAAGACTCCTAACTCTGGGAAATGAACTAGGGGTGGTGGAAGGGGAGGAGGGTGGGGGGTGGGGATGAGTGGGTGACGGGCACTGAGGGGGACACTTGACGGGATGAGCACTGGGTGTTATTCTGTATGTTGGTAAATTGAACACAAATAAAAAATTTATTAAAAACAAAACAAAACAAAACAAAACAAAACGAAAAACCAAAGGGGTGTCTAGGTGGCTCAGTTGGTTAAGCATCAGGTCTTGATTTTGGCTCAGGTCATGATTTCAGGGTTGTGAGATCGAGGCCTGTGATGGCCACCGTGCTGGGCATGGAGCCTACTTAAGATTCTCTTTCTCCTTCTCCTTCTGCCCTTTCTTATCCTTGCTCATGCAAATGCACGTGCTTCCTCCTTCTCTCCCTAAAAAAATAAAGATTAAAAAAATGGGCAGAGGGCTTGAATAGACATTTCCCTAAAGAAGATATAAATGACCAATAAGCACATGAAAAGATGCTCAACATCACTAATCATTAGGAAAATGCAAATCAAAACTACAATGAGATACCACCTCACACCTACTAGGATGGTTACTATAAGAAACCCAACAACCCAGCAACATAGAAAATTACAAGTGTTGGTCACAGTGTGGAGAAAGTAGAACCCTCATGCACATATACCCAGAAGAACTGAAAGCAGGATATCAAGATAGTTGTATACCCATGTTCATAGCAGCATTATTCACAATAGCCAAAAGCTGTAAGCAACCCAGTGTTCACCAAAGGATAAATGTATAAACAAAATGTATAAAACAAAATATACATACAATGGAAAATATTCAGCCTTAAAAAGGAAAAAAATTAACACACATGCTACATGAGGATGAACCTTTAGGACATTATGCTAAATGAAATAAGCCAGTCACAAAAAGACGAATATTGCATGATTCTACTTATATGAGATATCTAGATTAATCAAATCATAGGGACAGAAACTATAATGGTGGTTGCCAGGGGCTGGGAGGAGAGGAGAAGCGGAGAGTTGTTTTGTGGGTATAGAGTTTCAGTTTTGCAAGGTCAAAGAGTTTTGGAGATCGGTTATACAATAATGTGGATATACTAACAGTAATTGAACTATACACTTACAAATAGTCATGAGGGTAAATTTTATGTATATTTGCCACAATTAAACAAACAAAAAAACCCTGAGTTCTGAAACACATTTATTCCCAAGGTTTTGAAAAAGGTACTGTGTTCCTGTAGCATAAGCCATCAACTCTAAGCCAAGTAAGAAGGAATGAGGATGTGAATGGAATGATAAACAGTGAAAGAGACACATGGATTTGAGGTCCTGGTGGGACTGAAGCATTAATGGGAATAACTTAGAAAGCACCAGGTGGTCTTCAGAGACTTGGAAGCTTAAGCTTTTAATTTTGAAAAGACATAGTCCAGATTATGACCATGGGAGTAGAGAGAAGATGCAGTTATTGGAGCAAAAAATCTAAATAATGGGATTGAGAGGCAAGAATTCATGGATACTGACATCTCCAAGAAATAGAGAGAAAGACCACAAGGTACTTCTCTGTCCTCATCTCCTATTATTCTCCCAATGAAAGTGTAGCAATAAGGAAAGGCAAAGATACTCACCACCCCAACTATGACCAATATAATTGTGTTGTGGAAGAAAATATTTGGGAGGGCTGTAGGGGAAGTTCTCAGGAGAAAATTAAATTTCAGTTTCAGTTACAATGAAGGTAAAGGTAATACTTGGAGAAGTATGACCCCAAGATAGGTGATTAGAAAGGAAGTAAGGGTGCAGTGGATGGAGAAACCACCCATTTTACAACCAAAGTCTTGGGGAGACAGTAGTAGCATATTTCAGTAAATCTGTAAACTCTTATTGTACATATTGCATGCAAAGCATTGCATTTTAATAGATTAAATGATACTTTTTTGCTTCTCTGGGATTGGAGCTAGTTTTCTGTGACATGGCTACATGTACCAAGAATGCTAAAATCATTGGTAAATATGAGACCTATTACAGTGGCCTTCCTCAGGAAAATGGTGAAGAAAATTGAAATAAGCCAACACACCAAGTACATTTGCTCCTTCTGCAGCAAAACCAAGATGAAGAGATGAGCTGTGGCGATTTAGCACTGTGGTTCCTACAGGAAAATGGTAGCTGGTGGTACCTGGACCTATACCACCACTTCTGCCATCACAGTAAAGTCTGCTATCAGGCCACTGAAGGAATGGAAAGACCAGTAGAAGCTCCACCATTTGACACATGGCTAGCCTATAACAAAAGACTTAATTTATGTAACAACAACAGAGATACTTTCTTACCCTTCAGAAGCTCACAAAATCAAATTTAAGCAATATAAATATTGGTTTCACAAAGCTAAAAAAAAATTAGGACCTTTTGGAAATTCCAAATTCCAGTAACTGTATGTGGTACGTGGTGGGTATTGTGTTGAATGAATGAAATTTGTACTACAAAGATCTTTTAAATCTGAATGGGCTTAGTTATTCTAATTTGTAAATTGTGCTTAATAACTAACCATTTAAGTAACCAGTTGACATCCTACACAGAAATGTTAGGATCAGTTACTCTCTGGTAGTACATTAGATACCTGGTGGGTTGCCACTATGTGTTCACGATCATTCTTTAATACTGAAGGAAATAATATACAAAAATCCTGAACATTTAGATCCTTAACACAAGACAAAATGTCTTTAGATATTTTTTTAAGTATGTATTTTTTTTTAGAAAGTGTGTGCTAGGAGGAATGGAGGAGTAGGTGATACTCTTTTGTGAACTCTGGAGTTGTAAAGCTAGAAAGAGAAAAACTAGGGGACAGCAGCTATACTTAGGTGGGTTTAAACAAATTATAAAGTAAATAATAATTATTATGAAAGATAATCAGAATCTACCAGGTCTGCAATGGGGTTAGAGATGGAGAAGGGGTTAGAGATGGAGAAGGGTGTTTTAAGTCAAACAGTATCTTTTTTTTATTGCAAAGAAGTCATGAAACAACATGGCAAATTTAGTGAACAGAGATTACTTTACTCAGTATAGAGTCCTTGGTATTTTCAATTCTGCTGACTGTGCTCTATGAGGTTGGTACTAAGGAAGCTTAAAAAACTGGCTACTCACGCAGCCCAGGTGGCTCAGCAGTTTAGAGCCGCCTTCAGCCCAGGGTGTGATCCTGGAGGCCTGGGATTAAGTCCCATGTCAGGCTCCCTGCATGGAGCCTGCTTCTCTCTCTGCCTATGTCTGTTCCTCTCTCTGTCTCTGTGTCTCTCATGAATAAATAAATAAAATCTCTAAAAAAAAAAAAAACAAACACACACACACACACAAAACAAAAAACAACAACTGGATACTCCATTGAAAGTTGGTGAGATATACAGTCTACCCTAGCATGTTTTCTCATCTTTGGCATGAAGATAGTGCTTTGGTTTTTTTCAATATTCTGAGTTCTTTTAGTATAGTTTATATCTTTTTTTGCATTGCTTTACATGGGTAGAGCTGGGGTCCTTTCTGTATTTTGTATTTGGGCCTCATATAATAATGCTGGGCATTGGGGAGGACACCTCTGAGCCCTTGATCTTTGGTTGAGCTCTTTGGTTACAAAAGGTACTTTCAGGGATGCCTGGGTAGCTCAGCAGTTGAGTGTCTGCCTTTAGCTCAGGGAGTGATCCCGGGGTCCTGGGATTGAGTACTGCATTGTGCTCCTTGCAGGGAGCCTGCTTCTCCCTCTGCCTATGTCTCTGCCTCTCTCTCTCCCTCTCTATGTGTGTCTCTCATGAATAAATAAATAAAATCTTTAAAAAGAAAGGGTGCTTTCATATGTTATTGGGCAGGCACTGCATATCACAAGATATCAAGAGCCCACAAGAGAAAGCCAGATGACCTTATGGAGCTGGTGTCTTTTTATCTTCCACTTGCCTAAGGATAAACTGTGAGCTTATGCCAAGGTCATTTTTATTTCTGCATATAATAATCCAACTGCTGATTATGGGATGTTTTAGTTATGGTAATGTGGAACAGGAAAATTTGGAGGAGTTTAAAAAATGTTGTAATGTAGAGAGGAATTCTTAATTTATATAAACATTTTTTCAAACTTTACTTCTTTAATTAGGGAATGGCCAGGGAAGGACCCTCCAAAAAGATGACATTTGAGGAAAGATCTGAAGAAGGTGAGGGCAGGGAGGTACATGATTATCTGGGTTCAAGGATGCTCCAGGTAGGAAGAGTAGAAAAGTGTCATGCATGTCTGGGGTTTCTGAGGAATAGCACAGAGTCCAGTGTGTCCTGAATGTTGTAAAAGAGAAAGTAGTAGAAGATGATGTCAGAGAAAAAATACTGGGGCCAGACCACAGAGGCTAATAGGTAAGACACCGGTTTTTACTCTGTGAGATGGGATGCCATGAAAGGGTTTAAAGTAAAGAAGTGACTTGAAATGAGTTACATTTATAGGATTATGCTGGTGGCTAGGTTGAGAATAGACTGAAAATGTTGAATCCCGTACTTCCAAGTTATCAGAAGAAATCATGAAGTCAATAATATTTAATAAGCATCTGTGACTATAAGCCAGACTGGTCTCTGTCCTCTTTGCCTTAATATTTAGAACCCCAAACAGGTTGTGGTTTATGAGAAAGCTTAGGAATAACAGTCTTATCTTCTTACAGTGGAATGAGTAAATATTTGTTGAATGAAAGAACAAAAAATATTTACAATAAAGAAAAAACAAAACCCAGAAACAACAGGCAGTAATTACTTGGTTAAGAAATTTTAAGCATGATGAATAAATACTACGTATAGCGCCGATAGTCTAAATTTTGTACTGGAGAAATACAATGGTTGTTTAGCAGAATATTTACCTGTGTGGTGACATTTCTTTCCTTTTGCTTTCTATTATGCTTTTCTGCTTCGATATCTGCAATATAAAAGATGTTTATAAGGTTGAAGGTATTTTTCTTTTAACATTTCAGTAAATCATTTCTTAATAAAAAACTTTCTAGATAACTTTTAGAACTCTAAGAATAATAGTGAAAAATAATTTAAATTTAAATTACCAGTAATGTGGTATTAAATAATTCCTTCACAGATAATTTTTAAAGATGTAACTTGACACCAAAGACAATCTAAATACTTTAATCAAGCATCCTGAAATTGAGTTAATATGAAAGAGTTCTACAAATAATAGACTAATTACAATAGCAGAAAACTTTCTGAGCTACAACTTAATTAAAATGTATCCATGTAAATAAATGTCAGGTATTTAAGAATATTAAAACATAGAAGGAATATAATCTTTTATATATTTATACCTGGATTCTTATGTCACAGAGACACTAAAAATTAGTATAGTTGAAACATATAAATATATGAGAAATGTAGACTAGTACAATTACATCAGGCTTTGAAATTTGAGAAACTACTATTCACAAGCATTTTTTAACAAATATTTTTGTAAAGAAGAGCATATATATACCATATAGAATACACATATAGTCATTGGTATATTTCATTTTTACATAGGCTTGAAGTTTCTGAACTTAGATATTCAGAAAAATAAGTCTTTGAAAATCTGATATAACAAGGTGTCACATCATGGCATGTCTATTACATTAGTAGGACTGATAATTTTCAATTACTAAAAAAATTATTTTATGCACTGTAAAAATGACCCTACATATTTCCTGAAGTAAAACATGCATACATGAAATATGTTCCATTTATAGATTGAAGAATTTGACTGAAGACAAATATGGATAATTAAAATTTTATATTTGTAAAAGTTGTGAGCTTATACTTTTAAGAGCAGGTTATGAATATTCTCATGTTATCTCTGATATTGTATTTATTAATTTGATATGTTTTATTCTTTCTCTCACTAATCACCTTTAGTATTTGGACTCACAATTATAGAAGGTCTTTTCTGTTTACTTTGTAAGCCAGACCTTACAGAAACTGCTTCCAGATTGTTTGTATTTAGTCTTCTGTCAAACTAGAGAAGCAATTGACAAAATCTAAATAAATATTCAACAACATCATGGTGACAAATGCATTAATATAAAGCATATGAAAAATTTTAAAGATTATACATATTTCATCAAATTATATACATTAGGATTTCTTTTCAGGCTCAGGATGTAAAACAAATTATGCCAGAATAAGAACATTATTATAAATGCAACTTCCTTTGTCCTAAGTTTGCCAAGTGATCATTTTAAGGCCATGGATACTCATTATCAGTCAATATAGGGTAGTGGTCCACCATGTGGCCTTTGAGTTAACCGAGCCTACATGCTAATCTTGATTTTGTATCTGTTTCATTAATTTGTTATAGTAATCCATAAGATAATCTTTTTTTAAAGTTTTTTTTTTTAAAGGATTTACTTATTTATTTATTCAACAGAGAGAGAGAGTACAGATCCCAGGACCCTGGGATCATGACCTAAGCTGAAGGCAGAGGCTTAACCAACTGAGCCACCCAGGTGCCCTTCCAATAAGATAACCTATATAAAGTATTTAGTACTTAATACATAGTGTTTAATAAATGTTAGCTATACATATAATTATGATTATGATTATTATAAAGAAGGTCTACTTCCTTAAAGGACTTAAGATGCCTTCAAGATGATAAGGTATGTAAATTAGTATTTTAAAAGGATCATGGTGAAAAAGCATTATTAGAGACTTAATATGTTATCAGAATTTATTAATACTGTCTATAATATGACTTCTATCTCAATTAAGGCATTTTCTTCAAAATAAACTACTTAACCTAATTATATTTGTGAATTAGAAATCAGACAACGTGACTAATATTATAGCTACAGTAAACGTCTAGCAATTTTTAATCTCCATTATCACTAGAAAAAGTAAACTGGAAAAAGCAATGTGATTTGATATATTCCTGTTGTTACTCCCCAAAGTACACAGAATAAAATTATAGTTAGTATGCACGTAAAATACAGACACAGAACAAGAAGTACAAAGTGTCATGTCTATTAGAGCAAGAGGAGAAAATTATGGATATTAAGTGGAATAACGTCTGTATTATACACTGGACCAGAAAATCAAGCTGTCAGTGGCCATATATTAACATGAAAATTACAGGGCTAAAAGCAATTATCAAAGGTAGGATAAGTGTAGATAAAAATGTAGAGAAAAGAATTAGTGAAATGGGAAGAGGTGTAAGAATCTAACTGAAGGAACAAACTATTTAATAGCTTAAAACATAAAAAGAACATAAAGGTCATTACTTCCAGAAGAAGATACACAATAACAAAAATACTTTTCTTTTCTAAACCTCAGGCTTTTTAGGTTTTTACCTAAAGAAAATGAATTTTTAAAAAAGTTTGTTTTTAATTTTAATTCAATTTGCCAACATATAACACCCAGTGCTCATCACATCATGTGCCCATCTTAATGCCTGTCACCCAATTACCCCATCCTGCCATCCACCTCCCCTTTAGCAACCCTCTGTTTCCCAGAGTTAGGAGTCTCTCGTGGTTTGTCTTCCTCTCTAATTTTTCCCCATTAGGGGAAATGGTCTTCTTTATGGTCTCTTTCACTATTTCTTATATTCCACATATGAGTGAAACCATATGATGATTGTTTTTCTACGACTGACTTATTTCACTCAGTGTAATACCCTCCAGTTCCATGCACGTCAGTGTAAATGGTAGCTATTCATTCTTTCTGATGGCTGAGTAATATTCTGTTGTATATACATGCCACATCTTCTCTTTCCATTCATCTGTCGAAGGACATTGTGGCTCCTTCCACAGTTTGGCTATTGTGGTCACTGCTGCTATGAACATTGGGGTGCAGGTGTCCTGGTGCTTCACTACATCAGTATCTTTGAGGTAAATACCCAGTACTGCAATTGCTGGGTCATAGGGTAGCTCTATTTTTAACTTCTTGGGAACCTCCACATTGTTTTCCAGAGTGGCTGTACCACCTTGCATTCCCACCAACAGTGTAAGAGGGTTCACCTTTCTCCACATCCCCACCAACATTTGTTGTTTCTTGTCTTATTTATTTTAGTTATTCTCACCAGTGAAAGGTGGTATCTCATTGTGGTTTTATTTGTATTTCCCTGATGACAAGTGATGTAGAGCATTTTTTCATATGCCTATTGGCCATGTGTAGGTCTTCTTTGGAGAAACGTCTATTCATGTCTTCCGCCTATTTTTTGACTGCATTGTTTGTTTTTTGAGTACTGAGTTTGATAAGTTCTCTATAAAAATTATTTATTTATTTATTCATGAGAGACACACAGAGAGAGGTAGAGACATAGGCAGAGGGAGAAGGCTCCTGCATGGAGCCTGATGTGGGACTTAATCCCAGGACCTGGGATCATGCCCTGAACAGAAGGCAGATGCTCAACTGCTAAGCCACCCAGGCATCCCAAGTTTGATAAGTTCTTTATGGATCTTGGATATTAGCCCTTTATCTGATATATTATTTGCAAATATCTTCTCCCACTCTGTAGGCTGCCTTTTAGTTTTGTTGGCTGTTTCCTTTGCCGCACAGAAGCTTTTTATCTTGATGAGGTCCCAACAGTTCATTCTTGCTTTTGTTTCCCTTGCCTTTAGAGACATGTCTTGTAAGAAGTTCTTGTGGCCAAGGTCAAAAAGGCTGCTGCCTGTGTTCTCCTCTAGGATTTTGATGAATTCCTGTCTCACATTAAATCTTTCATCCATTTTGAGTTTATCTTTGTATATGGTGTAAGAGAAAAGTCAAGTTTCATTCTTCTGCATGTGGCTCTCCAATGTTCCCAACACCATTTATTGAAGAGACTGTCTTTTTTCCAGTGGATATTCTTTCCTGCTTTGTCGAAAATTAGTTGACCATAGAGTTGAGGGTCCATTTCTGGGTTCTCTATTCTCTTCCATTGATCCATATATCTGCTTTTGTGCCAGTACCACAGTGTTTTAATGATCACAGCTTTGTAATACAGCTTGAAGTCAGGCATTGTGATGTCCCCAGTGTTACTTTTCTTTTTCAACATTCCTCTGGCTATTTGAGGTCTTTTCTGGTTCCATACAAATCTTAGGATTATTTGTTCCAACTCTGCAAAGAAAGACCATGGTATTTTGTTGGGGTTGCATTGAATGTGTAAATTGCCCTGGGTAGAATAGACATTTTCACAATATTTATTCTTCCAATCCATGAGCATGGAATGTTTTTCCATCTCTTTGTGTCTTCCTCAATTTCTTTCAAAAGTGTTCTGTAGCTTTTAGGTTATAGATCCTTTACCTCTTTGGTTAGGTTTATTCCCAGATATCTTATGGTTTTGGGTGCAGTTGTAAAAGGGATTGATTCCTTAATTTCTCTTTCTTCAGTCTCATTGTTAGTGTAGAGAAATGCCTGATTTCTGTGTGTTGATTTTGTATCCTGCCATGTTGCTGAATTGCTGTATGAGTTCAAGCAATGTCGAGGTGGAGTCTTTTGGGTTTTCTGCATACAGTATCATGTCATCTGTGAAGAGGGAGAGTTTGACTTCTTCTTTGCCAATCTGAATGCCTTTTATTTCTTTTTGTTGTCCAATTACTGAGGCTAGGACTCCTAATACTACTTTGAACAATAGTGGCGAGAGTGGGCATCATTGTCGTGTTCCTGACCTGAGGGGACAAGCTCTCAATTTTTTCCCATTGAGAATGATATTTGCTGTGGGTTTTTCATAAATGGTTTTTATTATGAAAATGAAGCTTTGGTTGGCTACTGGGGAACAGATTTTGCTACCAACAGTATGCCACACAAGGCTTCCTAGTAGGCTTTTAAATATCAGTTAAGGAACATTGGTGCTTGCTAGAGACTTGTCCCACTGTTTTATAAAACTTCCCTCTTTATGAGTGCTGATATCAGAGGGCAGAGCCAGGAATCCAGAGGCTGCTACCAAGAACCAAGGAAAATAACTATTAGGGAATTACTCCAAGAGAACAGAACAGGGCTCCTGTCAAGGAACAGTGCCTACCTTTGGAGGGACCAGTGATTGTTGTACATTTCTCATTCCCCTTTTTTAGATAGCAGTATCTAGTATAATGTGGTTTTCTATTTCTCCAATATCCATTGGGTATGTGAGGGAATGAAGGATAACTTGTCTTTTTGTTTCATAGGTGTCTGAATCTAAGAACTATACTCAAAGAGTCTCACTGACCTCTTGACCTGGTGCAGATTATGAAATTATAGATTCTGAGCTTGATGCTATGATTGGATGGGTCTTGGGGAATATTAGAAGGGGGAGAATCATGTGGGACAGATGTGAATCACTGGGGCCTAAGGGTAGAGTGTGGTAGATTTTAACAATGGTCCCCATGAATCACAACTACTATGTTAATACACCTTTACGGTGTGACTGCCTATCCTTCCATCATGAGATGGAGACGATTTTCCCCATTTTTTGAATGGGCTGCCCCTGTAACCTGCTTAGATTAACAGGAATATGGCAGATGACATTGTTCAACTTCCAAGGCTAGTCCTTAATCCTTTTAGCCTCTTTTACCATCTTGGAATAATGCCCTGTGACCACCATGCCCTGAAGAAGCCAGGGGTAATAGTGGAGGGAAGAGAGAAAGGCCCAGCTGTCCAAACTGACTACCGGCTGAGTGAAGTTTCATGTGTGAGCTTAGATGAGACCAGCAGAAAAATAACCCAGTAAACCCGCAGAGAATTGTGAGAAACAATAAATCATTGCGGTTTCATACCACAAAGTTTTGTGTTGTTATACAGTAGTTGATGATTGAAAACCTTTCTGTTTCTTCAGCCAACTAGGATTCCTTGGATAGAATTCTCCATTCTCAGAAGCTACATGACACCAATAAATAATGCCAAAATAAATAATATATAATATACTCAAAGCATTAAGAGAAGGATTAGAAGAAAATAACATCCCAGAATATTTGTTGTCTTGATGACATTCTTTTCAGATCTACTTTCTCATGAAAGTCTTGATATACACTAACTCCTGGCTTTAACATTCATTTCCCCACTGGGCACAGGTTCTTTCTTTCTAAGACATGGTTCATCTTCCTTTGAATGATCACTGGGACAGTGATTAATGTCACTAAAATTCTTAATTTTTTTTATTTATTTATGATAGTCACACAGAATGAGAGAGAGAGGCAGAGACACAGGCAGAGGGAGAAGCAGGCTCCATGTACCGGGAGCCTGACGTGGGACTCGATCCTGGGTCTCCAGGATCGCGCCCTGGGCCAAAGGCAGGCGCCAAATCGCTGCGCCACCCAGGGATCCCTGTCACTAAGATTCTTGAAAAAAAAAAGTGCACCACAAAATTCCCCAAAACACACAAAAAAACCCCTCTGTACTTTATGAGGTAATATGCCTGGGGAGTTATAAGTAAATCAAAGGTTTTCTTGTTTGTTCAAACAACACTTACAAATGGAACTAAACAGATTTATTTTATTGATTTTCCTGTCCTAGTTCTTTAAAATGGTGCTTCATTCCTCCCCTGCTCTTACCATTACATGTAGTAATGGTATAAAAAATAGTGACTATTGTTTCCTTTCTAATCTTTCTTTGAGATTCTGTGCAATACATTGGCTTCTGTGACTTTACACTATCCTGGATATCCTTCTTCCTTTCAAACCTCTATTTTAGAGTTTCTTTGGTTTTATATCTGCTAATGATTGTGTATTTCTCAATGCTCAGTCCTCATGTCTTCTCTGTGGGTTGAGCTGGGTCAGCAAGGACTTTGGAGTGGACAGATGGTGAGTGTAGGAGGTTAGGAACTAGAAAAGGATAATGTACTCATTCCAGAATAGGCAGCCACTTAAGAAGTAAAGCTCTGGGAATTAAACTGTAATGAATGATTGGAAAGCAAAGTAACACAAGTCATAGGAGGAGCCACAGAAGGAATCCAGGTTGGCAGAGGTGAGACAAGGATGAGAGACAATCCTAGCACCAAGGACAATTCCAAAACCTGGGACTAAAATAATGGGAGCAGGTCAGGCCCGGGATAGAAATGAGTGGAATCTAAGTCACCAGAAATGGGTACACAATTGGGAAGATGTAGGAGTGAGAAGAGTGATAGTTTGCAGCTACGAGGATCCAGAGAAAATTCTGCCAAAGAGATTTCTGGAGGGGTGAGTTTTCAGTTTCCTGTGGAAAACACAGCATAAATCAGACCCTCATCATTTCATGCCTGCATTCTTACAACAGCCTCCTAACAGATTTAATCATGATTGCTCTAATTTTAATCTAATTTACATCTACACTCAGAATAAATCTCCCTGAGTACTGTTTTCAGCAAAGCACACATCTGCTTAAAAACTCATAAATCCCTGTTGCTTACCATATAAATACTAGCTCCCTATGTTGACTTCCAGTTTCCTCTTCATTCAGGGGTAGGTGCACATTTATAAGTATTTTTCAAATACAAATAATCTGTTTCACTAGTTACTGATCAAACTATTTGAAAGTTTTCTTCTTTACTTTCTTTAACAATTCTTATTGAATGGACTAGAAGTTATTTATTAAAATTTCCAATAAAAAACAAATATGATTTTAGGTCATTTATTATTTTGGATTGTGAGATACTTAGTTTTGTACATCACCAAGTCTGATGTTCAGAAATAAGATTTCATATGTTCTTACTTAGCCATGTGACTTGGGATAAGTTATTTAATCCCTCTGAGCCCCAGTTTTCTATAAAGAGGGAATAGCAATACTATACCTATCTCTTAGAAAGGTAGATGTGAGGACAGAATAGAATTAAAGTATAGTATTTGGTGTTTGTTAAATACCTGGCAGCTAAATAATAAATGTCACTTCCCTTCTCTTCTCCATAGGCCTTTGAAAAGCAAGTGGCATTAGCATTTGTAAGAAAAGAACTTCCCTTTCTGAAATAAAATTAAGAAACTATATGGTTTAAACCTTGGAAGAAGGATCTCCTACTGAATTTTACCTTTTCTTTGGCTTTTTCTCATTTTGATAATTGCTGCAACCACCTTCCCTCCAATCTCCTTTCCCTGATTACTCTTACTACATCTAAAAGAGAATGGAATTTTCAAAACAGAGTTAATAAATCCATGGAAGAGCAAAGAAAATATAAAACAGAGTCCATTATACAAAGACAGATTTCTTGAGAATACCTCAACTGCATTCTCCTAGGGCCTATCTCATTCCTCTTTCTGGAAGAATTTCATAAGAATCTTTCCCACATGTTTGGGAAAAGTATCATTTTATCTTCCACTCCATGGGGGCTATTCTCCTTAATACCCGGATCTCTTTGATATCCAGGGCAAGAATACAACTTCTAACTACCACTCACCTAAGGCTCTCCTATTCTTTTTTTTTTTTAAAGATTTTATTTATTCGTTCATGATAGACATAGAGAGAGAGAGGCAGAGACACAGGCAGAGGGAGAAGCAGGCTCCATGCTGGGAACCTGATGCAGGACTCGATCCCGGGACCCCAAGATCATGCCCCTGGCCAAAGGCAGGCACTGAACTGCTGAGCCACCCAGGGATCTCCCTCTACTATTCTTTTTTTTTAAAAAGATATATTTATTTTAGAGAGAGAATGTATGTGTGTTGGGGGGGGGGTAGGGGAGGAGAGAAAATCCCAAGCAGACTCCTGCGAGTATGGAAACTGATGTGGTCTTAATCCCATGACCCCAGGATCGCAACTTAAGCTGAAACCAAGTCAGTCATTCAATCAAGTGCACCACCCAGGTGCCCCTGGCCCTCCTATTCTGATGGATACAGATTTTCTCTTACCCAGATCCCTGACGGGATTGGGGTGACATACATATTATCTTCCTTAGATAAAGCTCCATCCTCACATGATTGCAGCTCAAGTCCTCAAGAGACCCATTTCAGTCATATAATAATTTTAACACCTATACACTAAGAATTGCCTATATAGGAGGGAGCTATTCCATTGTACCCTCAATAGGAATAATTTGCAAACATTACTTTTGTATAATTAGACCAAATTTGGACATTATCAAAGTCTCTAAAGAAATAAATGAAATTGGGATTTATGATAAAAGAACTGTACTAATGAAAATTTTAGCATATTGCAGTAACTTAGTAGACCAATAAATACGTTTTGATGTATTATATATTTGGTAATAGACTAATGACTTAATTATATTAATTTAGTAATATAAATTTTTTAAAGATTTGAGTGGAGGAGGGGCAGGAGAGGGAGAGAGAATCTTTATTAAAAAATATTTTATTTATTTATTCATTGAGTGACACACACAGAGAGAGACAGAGCCATAGGCAGAGGGAGAAGCAACTCCCTGCAGCGAGCCTGATGCGGGACTCAATCCCAGGGCCTGGGATCATGCCCTGAGCAGAAGGCAGATGCTCGGCCACCGCTCCAGGAGAGGGAGTCTTAAGCAGATGGAGCTCAATCCTATGGTCCTGAGATCATGACCTGAGCTGAATCCAAGAGTTGGACACTTAGAATTTAATGAGATCATGGCTATGAAAATGACTGACATGGATCAGGCATTTAGTAATGCTTCTTTTAGTTTGCTCTGCCTGGAAATGTAAGGTTCTCAATAATCTGACCATATTTTTTAAAACCAAGTTATTTACTACTATGCTCTTATTGAAGTGGTGGCTATCTTTCCATATGTATACTCATTCTTACACCCATGCCCTTTATTTCTGTACTTCTGATTTGGAATGTTTTCTCTTTCTTGTCCTAACATCCAAATTTTATCCAGCCTTTCAGCACATTTGTCATGTTTCAACACTGGACTCTGGTGCCAGCAGAGTTCCTGTCCTATAATAGATTTGTAAAACATATTTGTTAAAATAACTAAATAAATTTGCCCCTTTACCTGCAGGTTTCCCTAAATATTTCAGCCTCAAATCATCTCTCCCTTTTTGGAACTTCTGCAGGACTTGTATTCTGTGTCATTCAGGTTAGCCCCCAATTATATACTTAATTTTATTCTATCGATTGTAAGATCTTCAACTGCAGAAACCACTTCCCTGTTTTTTTTAAATATTAATTTATTCATTTATGATAGACATAGAGAGAGAGAGAGAGGCAGAGACACAGGAGGAGGGAGAAGTAGGCTCCATGCTGGGAGCCTGACGTGGGACTCGATCCCCCGGGATCGCGCCCTGGGCCAAAGCCAGGTGCCGAACCGCTGAGCCACCCAGGGATCCCCACTTCCCTGTTTTTTAGGTTCACCCATAGTACCCTGCATAGTGTCTTCATTAAAACTGATGGTTGATGAAATACTTTTATTATAACATGACGTACAATTCTGCCATGTTATAAACTTAAAATTCAACCGAACTGTTTTTTAAGTTAGTATTGAAAACTTAAAATAAAACAATCTCAGTATTGAAATTATCAAATTCAATTATATAGCCACAAAATTTTCAAAAAAGTAAGGATTTTCCTCTTTAAAAAAACTTCCTTATTCTTGCTGTGCTTCATCAATGTAAAAACTCTGAATTAAGTGGTTCTATCCATGAAGTTGTATTATTTTTAAATCTTTATATAATATTCTGTTTTTCATAAACAAAGATGACACATGACTGTAACATTATCTTTTTTTTTTTCTAGCTGCCCTAATGGACTTCCGTTCTGCCCACCATTAGAATTTTTGGGAATTCTACCATTACAAATTTGGGAATGGGCTGACTGGATAGAAAGTGCTTTTAAGTTTGTGTTTGTAAAACATTATGTAATTGATTGATTGAATACAGAGAGGTAACTGATAAATTAATTGCTTTTGGGAACCTAATATATATTATTTGTTTTGAGTGTTATAAGAACTAGTTTTAAAGCAGGTTCGGCACTCTTGAAACTTTTAGCTCTTATGTCTATTCACTTATCAGTGTCTCTCTGAAAGGTAAAGAAATGTGAATTATCAGTGGAGCAAGATAATAGGATTCAGAAGTCTTCAATTTTAGTATTAATTTCCTTTATAAATGGTTGTACTAATTGAACTTGGGCAAGGCATTTATGCTTACCATGTCTTGTCTTCTCTAGTGATTTAAATGTCTGTGGCATTATGCAACACTTCCTGAAATTACTACAGTATAACTTGGGGTGATTAAAAGTACTACTTAAATAATTAATGAAATGAGAACTAAAACTGATATAAGTTTAGATGTTTTACCTGGTACTACTAAGTTAATCAACCCAAGGAAATAACTATATAGAAAATCCCTTAGCTTCTGTATTTTGGTATATTTTCAGAGAAATATAAAAGCACATTTGTAGAATATTATGTATGTGATCTTAGAAGTTCTTGATCAGATCTTGAAGTTCAGTATCAGATCTTGACACATAAATATATGAAGTTCAACATTTATTGAATGTGGAGATAAGAAGTTAGTTTATGTGTAGAAATTCTTTGTTAATCATTATGTTCCTGAGGAGTTCTGACATGCTATAAGATAAAATTCAGAGTCTTAGGGTTGGTAGGGACTCATCTCCACCATGGTTTCCTGCTCAGCCAGGAGGAGAAGCAAACTCCTGGCTGAGCAGGCAGCCGGAAACAGAGCTAGATCCCAGGACCCTGAGATCATGACCTGAGCTCAAGGCAGCCACTTAACTGACTGAGCCACCCAGGGGCCCTGGGATAAAGTGGTATTTCATTGTTAATTTCCATTTGCATGATTACCACCAAGGTCACATTTAGGGGCTTTTGCATTTTCCTCTCCAAGGAATGAAGTGTTAGATATTTTCCCCATCTTTAGGTTTTTAAGAAAAGATCTTTAGGAGTTTTAAAATATATTCTGGATATTTGGATATTACTTGATTGGTGTTTATGTTACAAATATATTTTTCAGTCTGTTAGCCTTTTAACTGTTTATGGTATCCTTTGCAGCAGAATTTTTTAAAAATTCAAATGCAGTCGAAACTATCATTTCCTCACTTATAACCTTTGTGCGTATGCACATTTGTGTGTGTGGGCGTATGTCTTGTTCAAGGACTCACCAGTTACTTGAATTATATTTTCTTGTATTTCCTTCAGCTATTTTTATAGTTTTTCTTTTACTGTTTGTGTGTGTGTGTTTTAAGATTTTATTTATTCATGAGAGACACAGAGAGAGAGGCAGAGACACAGGCAGAGGGAAAGGCAGTCTCCATTTAGGAAGCCTGATTCGGGGCTCGATCCCCGGACTCTGGGATCATGCCCTGAGCCAAAGGCAGGCGCTCAACTGCTGAGCCACCCAGGCATTCATACTGTTTATGTTTTTAATCCACCTGGACTCAGTTTTTTTTTTGATTGGTATGATGAAGAGTCTGACTTTTCCTAATAATAGACAATTTGACAATAGCATTCCTTATAGTTCATCTTTTACTCATTGCCTTGAGAAGCTTCCTTTCAGGTACTAAATTCTTATTTGTACATTGTTTCTTTTTCCTTTTTTTCCAAGATTTTATTTATTTATTCACGAGAGACACACAGAGAGAGAGAGGCAGAGACACAAGCAGAGGGAGAAGGAGGCTCTATGCAGGGAGCCTGATGCGGGACTTGATCCCGGGACTCCAGGATCATGTTCTGGGCAGAAGGCAGGAGTCAAACCGCTGAGCCACCCTACATTGGGAGGCTACATTGTTTCATTTTTAAACTCTATTTTCATGATGCATTTGCCTATTCTTCTGGCAGTACTCTAATTACTGTGGATTTATAATTGCATTTTTTACTATTTGAGCAATAACTTCTCAGTGCAAATACACGAGCACCCAACTACACACTTCCTTGTTCTTCTTTTAAAAGCTTATCTTGGGAGGGGCGCTTGGGTGGTTCAGTCATCAGTAAAGTGTCCACTCTTGATTTTGGCTTGGGTCATGATCTTGGGGTTATGAGATGGAGTCCCGTGTTGGGCTCTGCATTCAGCATGGACTCAGCTTGTCTTCCCCACTCTGCTCCGCTCTCTCTCAAATAAATAAATAAATAAATAAATAAATAAATAAATAAAATCTTAAAAAAAAAAAACAGCAAACCTTATCTAGGGAATCCTAGTATAATTTCTTTCCTAGATGAAATTTAGAATAAGGTTGTCAAATTCATTTAAGAAATGTGTTGATATTTTCACTGGGACTGCATTGGATTTACCTGTTAACTTACAAAGACCTGGCATATTTACAATACTGAGATTCATTTAGGTGTATAGCCTTAATTTATTCAGTTTTCTGTTTAATGCTCTTCAGAAAATTTTCATTTTTATTACTCATATATGCCTTGTTTAATTTTAAATTTATTCCTAGCTATTTTTCAATTTCTCTTGCTATCGTTTCTTGGCCTTTTGGCTAAGATCCAGTGTTTAAATTTATGTTGCTACCGTGAAAGGGATTTTTTTCAAGTTATTGTCTAAATTCCAGCTAACACACAGTGTAATATTAGTTTCAGGTGTAGAATTTAGCTAGTCATAGCTTACATACAACACCCAGTGCTCACCACAAGTGCCCTCCTTAATACCTATCATTTATTTAACCCATCCCACTGCTCACCTCCCTTCCAGCAACCCTCTGTTGGTTCTCTATAGTTGAGAGTCTGTTTTCTGGTTTTTCTTTCCCCCCGCCTTATGTTCATCTGTTATATTTCTTAAATTCCATATATGAGTGAAGTCATATGGTGTTTGTCTTCCTCTGACTGATTCATCTCGCTTAGCATAATACTCTCTAGCTCATTGCATCATTGCAAACGTGAAGATTTCATTCTTTTTTGTGGCAGAGTAATATTCCATTATATATATATATAAATTTATATATATATATATATAAATATACACCATATCTTTTTTATCCACTCATCAGTTGATGGATATCTGGCCTCTTTCCATAATTTGGCTATTGTTAATGCTGCTATAAACATTGGAGATCATGTAACTCTTCAAATTAGTGTTTTTGATTCTTTGGGTAAATACCCAGTAGGCAATCACTAGATCTTAGGGTAGTTCTTTTAACTTTTTGAGGAACCTCCACACTGTTTTCCAGAGTGGCTATACCAGTTTGCATTCCTACCAACACTGTAAGAGGGTTTCCCTTGTGAACGGGATTTTTAAAAAATGAATTTGTCTTATATTTTTAAAAATTAAAATAGGCATTTATTTAGATTTATCATGTCCTGAAGGTTTCTTTGATTACCACTGACTTTTAGTGTTCCTCTTTTTTTTTAAAGATTTTATTTATTTATTCATGAGAGACAGAGAGAGAGAGAAAGACAAAGACAGAGAGAGACAGAGAGAGAGAGACAGAGAGAGGCAGAGGGAGAAGCAGGCTCCATGCAGGGAGCCCAATGTGGGACTCAATCCTGGGCCTCTGGGATCATGCCCTGAGCGAAAGGCAGACGCTCAACCACTAAGCCACCCAGGTGTCCCTTTAGTGTTCCTCTTGAACTCATGTTTTATTTTGCTGGATCAGATTTTCTAGTCAATATTTCAGTTAGGATTTGTGGGTGATAAATTTTCTGAATCCATTCATGTTTGAAAATGTCTTATTTTGTGATTACACTTGTTTTAGTTTGTCAAATTAGATAATTCCAGATTCTGAATCATTTCATCTCAGCACTTAGAAAATATTTCTCTAGTGTCTTTTTTGTACCCAATGTTCTTAATGAATTTTAAGTCAGCATGCTTACTTTTCACCTTGTCAATAATGTACTTTTTCTCTTTAGAAGCTTTTAGGGTCTTCTGAATAAAAGCACAAAAATTTTACCATTATTTTCTGGGAGTGGGTCTTTTCTCAGTCTTCTTACTTGGCACTCAGTGGAACTTCAACTAAAGATGCTAAAAAAAAAGGTCTTTTTAAGATGTGGGGAATTTTATTTAATATCTTTATTTCTCCCCCTCAGTTCTTCTATTTTCTCTTTTTGGAGACCCCCTTATGTGAATTTGTTAACTTTTGGATGCATCCCTCAGGTCCTTGAACCTTTATTTCATATGTGTCATCTTTCTGTCCATTTGCATCGTGCTTATAAAAGGATTTCTCAGTTTGATTTTTGAGCCTCTGGGTTGCTCTTCAGCTCTGTCAATTTTGGTATTCAGCCTTGAGCTTTTTATTTTTACTATATTTCATTTCCAAAATAGCTCATCTTTTATGGATACAATAACATCTTTAAAATACATCTTATGATTATCATTTTATGTTTTGAGGACTGCACCCCTTTCCTCTACCTTTTCTGTCTCCTCAGATATTACAGTGTGGTGTGCGAGTGTGTGTGTGTGTGTGTGTGTGTGTGTGTAGGCTGATGCTTTTCTTTTCTGTGGTATTAGTTTTCCTCATGTTTGACTTGGATTATCCCTCCTAATCTGTCTCTGAATGCTCTAACAATCAACTCAGCCGACCATCATTAACTTTGTGGGTGTTGCTGGATATACCATCAGGATGTGACAGGACCCAGTTACCCAGGAATAGGTGCTCCCTCAGTATCACTAGCCATTTGTAGCAGAACCTTACATCTCTGCCAAAATGCCATCCCAAATCTCCCACCTCATGCTTTGTCTCCTTGTGAACTCAGTTATTTTTACTATGTGCTGAAAACTTTATCTAAGTGGATTGAGACCTAAAATGAAGCTGTTTTCCCATGAGGAGAACATGAATTTGCTTTTTCCAGGTGCCTGGGACAGTACTAAGTACAGGACCATCTTAGATCTAGTTCTAGCTCAGGGTGCTTTGGATTATCCAGGCTTTAAATCTCCAGGGGGGCTGGCCTGTGATCACAACTTATCAGGAAGGTATTTTTTCCTTTTTCTTTACTTTGTGTTTTGCTAAGTGTCAAGTCTCTGCAGATCCTTGGACTTGGGAAGGGGTGGATTTACTTCTGGGCTGCCCTTATCT
Source organism: Nyctereutes procyonoides (assembly GCF_905146905.1). Taxonomy (NCBI): domain Eukaryota; kingdom Metazoa; phylum Chordata; class Mammalia; order Carnivora; family Canidae; genus Nyctereutes; species Nyctereutes procyonoides. The sequence continues at coordinate 39,262,212 of NW_026575024.1, forward strand.
TAAGAGTAGAGTACTTTATGGTTCTTGGTTGATGTTGAAAAGGTCTCCTATTAGACTCTTCACCTTGGACGGGTCTTGAGAATTAGATTCTGTTCTTCTTGCTTTGTGAGGACACTAAAACCAAAGCCCAAGTTTGTCTGGCTAAGGGTAACAGCTGCTTTGATGTTCAGGTCAGGACTGGGACCAAGGTGAGGCAAGCCCTAGTCTTGCTCAGGTGCTCTGTGCTTCTCTGGATGCTAGCAATTCCTTACATTTTTATCTGGTATCTTCTCAACTCTTCATTGCATTTAAGAAGATTGTATATTTTATGCATCATTTGTTTTCAGTGGGAGGGTTGGACCAAATAACCTAGTCACTTAGCCTTTCATTACTAGAAATGAAAGTGGTGCCCTCTCTTTTGCATTTGGAGGTGGTAGTGGGGATGGGGGTAGGAGTCAGGCTGCTAGGCTGCAGCTGCTGTTGTTTCCAACCAATGATCCTTTCTTTTTGCTCCAGGGCTCCTTCCCTTTTCCTGAGCCCATCTGTACATCATATCTAGCCATATTCTCTTTTGTACATTTGGGAGGAAAAATTTCTTCTTTCAAGTCCATTCCATCTCTTATTTTGTCTTTTAGATATACATAGTTTATTTTTCTTTCTTTTTTAAAGATATTTTATTTATTTGTTCATGAGAAACACACAGAGAGAGGCAGAGACAGGCAGAAGGAGAAGCAGGCTTCCTCTAAAGAGCCTGATGTGGGACCTGATCCTGGACCCTGGGATCATGCCCTAAGCCGAAGGCAGACGCTCAACCCCTGAACCATCCAGGCATCCCTAAAAATAATCTTCTATCAGGGAAGCTGCAGGGTGTATACTTTTCCCATTTTGGGAATATTCTCTTTAAGCCCAATGCTGTAATTTTGGCGCCAAGTCTGTGAGGCAGACTTAAGACTTAAAGAAGTCTAAACAAACCAGTTTTTCTGGACTACCATATCTTATTTGGATGATGAACTATATAAATCAAATTAGATGGCTACAGTAAATAAATTACAGATGTCAGTAAAATTATAAAATCAATGAAAAACTGATAAAATGCCACTGATAGGGTTTATGTAATCATCCTACAGCCAAAATAACTGGTTGAAAAGTAAATAATCAATCACCCAGCTGTTTGTTCAATACAGAAGCAAACATATGTATACTACATTTTAAAATGTTTGAGTGATGGATTGAATTTTTTATTTTTCATCTGGCTGCTTGGTAGCATGTAGAAACAGCCTGCGGCAAGTAAATATGATTATGAGGCAAAAACTCAAGAGCAGTCCACTTTGTAGAATACAGACTTAGAATAACAAACAGGTGATACAGAGTAAAAACAAAACAAAACTTGAATCCCACTGAAGGATTCAAGTCTCACTACACTCTATTCTTCAGGGTTTTGAAAAATCTGTAAATTTAGACGAATAAGAAAGTCTGCATGATCTATCCCAGGTTTTGGAAATGTGTTTTACAAATTTTAAAGTGTTACAAGTGCTAATTTTAAAAATTGTTGACAATCTGGTGAGGGGGTTAAAAACTAACTCATTTATGAGGCCAACATGCATAAGAAAATAAAGAAAATAAAGGTTCAATGTGCTACAAGGAAGGGCTTGGAAAATGTTTTTTTTTTTTCTTTTGGTAGTAGAACTTGAGATGGACCTTAAAAGATGAGCAGGATATTGTACTGTAGACTTATGGTGGTGTTGAGGAAGAAAATGGGATGCCAGTACATTCCTGCAGATGGACCATCATTGCAGGTTGTCTGCAGAACAGATTGAGAAAAACATGCAAGTAAGAAAGGTAGGTATAATGAGTAGCTGATAGTTTGAATTAGTTGGAATAAAATATGTGTGTAACAGAGACAAAACAGAAAGAAGTTGGGATCTAATTGCACAGAGTTTTGATGGCTGGACTAGATGTTGGAATTTTATTCTGCATAAAGTAGGTGCCTGAAAATTATGATGAAGTCTGGGGTTTAGGAATATTATTTCTGGCAGTACTGGATTGTGAATAAAAGAGAAGAGTTAAAAGTTCAGTCGTATAGATAAAAGATACTGAGACTCTAAATTGAGACATGCATAAATGGGAGAAGCACTGTGGAATTGACAGGATCTGGTGAAGGAATAAAGGAATTAATAATTGTAAAGGATTTGGAGATTCTGGCTCTAGAACTGGCTTTGCAGAATGACCCTGGGGAATCAATTTTACTACTCTGGGCCTCAGTCCTACATCTATAAAAAACATTAAATTAGATGATAACTGTATGATTATACAATTTTGAGGTTTTGTGCTTGAGAAGTAGTGGACTAGGGAGGGATATTGATGCCATTAATAAAAGATATACCAAAGAGGAACTAACTTTGAGTTTGAAGACTTTTGCTGACCATAACCTATTCATGATCATCATACAACTGACCTATACATCTAGAGATCAGGAGGAAGGTCTAGGATGCAAATACATATGTAAAAGAAGCTGGGGCTTGGGAGAGAGTGACAGACATAGAATATGAAAAGCAGGAGAGCCATGCACTGAACTTTGGGCATAACATTTAATGGGAGGGTTGAGAAAGGCAAACTAGTAGAGTGCCTAAGATTCTATATAGGTTCAGGGGGAAAGAAGATGGTGAATAGTATTAAATGCCACATAGAGATAAAGTAGCAAGAACAGTGAGAGGCTACTGTATTAGTCATCAGTGGGCTATTGGTATTCTTTGAAAGAGCAGTCTCAATGGATAGGAAGTAGATCTTAGGATCAATCATGAACAGGCAGAGGGCTGTCACTGGCAGAGAGAATTCTGGGGGCAGGTATGTGACAAGACAGACATATGAACCCTTGTATGGGGATGCCTGAGTGGCTCAGCGGTTGAGCGTCTGTCTTTCACTCAGGGTGTGATCCTGGGATCCAGGATCGAATCCCACATCGGGCTCCCTGCATGGAGCCTGCTTCTCCCTCTGCCTGTCTCTTCCTCTCTCTCTCTGTCTCTCGTGAATGAATAAATAAAATCTTAAAAAAATGAACCCTTGTATGGAGAAAATGGAGAATTGGGAAGAGGGTCAGAATAAGGCAGTTCCTCAAAGCAGCTTGAGTATTGGGAAATAAAGCTGCTTGGCCATTAATGGGTTTAGCAGCGGTGGGGGAAGGTCTATTCCTCCAGCTTTCCTTAGCTCGAGAGCTGCCCTCTCCACACTGAGTGCTGTCCTACTGATTTTAAAGAGTAGTAGTGATTGTAGAAGTAGTAGTAGAACTGTAGAGTTGTAGAAACCTTTCAGATGAACTTAGGTTATGAAGAAAGAGCCTTACATCTTTTAGGAGAATTCACAAAAGAGAAATCAGCTTCCTTACTGATCTATAAGCAATCAAATTTCTCTTTAGTAGTTAACAATCCCACTGTAACACACCTGCTCTCTCTTGCCTGTCTTCAAGGAAAGATGCTCCAGATATTTGCAATGCATTCACCCCCCTTTTTAGAAGTATAATGTAAAAGAACTGAAAGAAAGTATAGGTAACTTAGAACTCCTAAATTTCACAAGTTATTCAAAACAGCACTGGTAATAGCAAGCCTATTTCTGAAGCACTAACATATAGTCTGCTTGTACTGCTTAGGCTCAGTATCCTATGAAACATGTCCAGGAATTGGCCTTTATGTGACTCCTGTTTGGACCTGACAGGGAACTAGATAATGGTTGCTAGACAATTGCTTTCTGAATTCCGATTAGTTTGAGATCAATGAAAACTTAACTTTTTCAACTGGGATGGAGTTGCTGGGTGGGTGTCAGAGGAGAGAGTTACAATAAACTTTGTTTCATTTTATTTAATATTATTTTATTTTTTCTAATTGTAAAGCTTGTATGGTAGTGAAGAATTACTACTAAAAAAAGATAGATAAGATAGAGAAACCTTGGATCCTGGATAACCTGGAGCCAGAACTTCTGGCAATGTCTTTTTTCTGCCTAAGATATACCCTATGCTACTTTAAATCAGAGGCTGGGTTGGTAGGGTGGAAAGAGAAAAACAACAACATACTATTGATTTTACTTTCATTTTCTAAGCCACACTTTGGGATAAACTATCTTCCCATCAGCATCAACTACTTTATTCTGAGGATTTACCAAAAGGCAAAAGGCAAAAGGCAAAAAAACAAAACAAAACAAAACAAAAAAATCTCAGCAATTCTTTTAGAACTTTCCGTAGGCGAATGCAGTCAGGAATAATCACATGGTGTGGTAGTTTCCCTCTCTCAATATTTTTATATAGGTGAAGTCAAAGTACATTGAGCATTAAGTGAAAAAAAATGTCTAGAAAAAACAATATGCAAGTTTACAATGTTTATTTGAATGAAAAAAAGGCAGACCTGTTTGTTTTGCCTAGAGAACTAGAGGTAGAAAGGCAGGAAAAGAACAGTGGGGTTAAAACCTGTCTGTGTATGAATCTTAGGTCTTAGCACTCGCTTGTAAAGTAACTCTCTTCTCCCCTACTAACTACTTCCCTGGGTCTCTGTAGACTTGCAATCAATAAATCAACTGTTGAAAACTCAAGTTTGACCCTGCAAAGTGCCACAATCCAGAAAGAACTCTGTAATTATTATTACTGTCTCTACTTTCTCTCCTATTCATTCATATCAATATCAGGTTTTGTCCCTGTTTCTCTGTCCTGGAAAGGTAAAGATTCCCCAGCTATTAAATCCAGGGGTCACTTGTTGACCCTTGCCTCACTTCCAAACTCTAGCACTTGGCATTATTGGACATGTCCATCTTCTCAGCACACTCTCACTTTGGACTCTTATGTCACTATTTTTTCTAGCTTTGTCATCCATCTACTTCTCTCAGTCTCCACTACTATTGCTATAGTTAAGTCCTTATTGTGGCATCTCACTGTGGTTTTGATTAGCATTTTCTCAGTGATGAATGATGTTTAACATTTTTGATGTATTTGATGGCCATTTTTGTATCATCTCTGGAGACATAGTTATACAATTCCATAGGTACATACTCAAGAGAAATGAAAGCATATGTCCAAACAGAAAACTTGTACACAAATGTTTAATGCCCATTAAAAAAATTGGGTTGTCATTTTGCCAATGAGTAGTAAAAGTTGTTTTTATGTGCTGAAGACTAAACCTTATGGATGTATGATTTGCAAAAATTCTCTCCTGTTTTTTAGGTTACCTTTTCAGTTTCTTGATGATGTCCTGAAGCATAACCGTGTTTAATATTGATGATGTCCAGTTTATCTGTTTCTTCTTTTCTTGTGCTTTTGGTGACATACTTGAGAAATCACTGCCTAATCCAAGGTTACAAAGATTTATCTCTGTTTTCTTCTAAGAGTTTTAAAGCTTTAGCTATTATATTTAGTTCTTTCACCCACTTTACATTAATTTTTATGTATGGTGTGAGGTAGTTATCCAAATTCTTTTTTTTTTTTTTTTTTTTGCCTGTGGCTCTGTAGTCATCTCCATTATCTGTTGAAGACATTATTCTTTCCCCTATCATTTGAGTTCTCTTGGCATCTTTGCCAAAAAATCAATTTACCATATAAATGTGAGGGTTTATTTCTGAACCCCATGATATTCCATTCATCTATAGGTCTGTCCTCATGCCAGTACCATACTGTCTTGATTACTGTAGCTTTGTAATAAATGTGAAATTGGGAAGTGAGTCCTCCAAATTTGTTCTTTTTGTTTAAAAAATGTTCATTTCTGTATTAATTTTCAGATCATTTTCTTAATTTCTGCAAAGAAGTCAGCTGGGATTTTGTATTGATCTGTAGACCAATTTGGAGAATATTGCTGTCTTAATATTAAGGTTTCCCATCCACAAACATGAGAAATATTTTCATTTATTGGGGTTTTCTTTAATTTCTTTCAACAATATTTGTAGTTTTCACAGTATGATTTTTCATTTTATTAAATTTATTCCTAAGTATTCTATTCTTTTTGATGCTACTCTAAATGGAACTGTTAATTTCAGTTTTTGTTTGCTCATTGTGACTGTAAAGAAATAGAGTTGATTTTTGTATATTGACCTTTTATTCTGCAACCTTGCTGAACTCATTTCTTAGTTCTAACAGTTTTTTAGTGGATAGCTTAGGGTTTTCTATACATAAAATCACATCTTTAATGAATACAGATAATTTTACTTCTTTCTTTCCAATCTTGATGTCTTTTATTTCTTGTTTTTATCTAACCGCCTTGAGTAGGCTCTCCTGTATGTTGAAATGAATGCACAGAAATAACCAAAATGTTTTTTGTTCCTGATCTTAGGGGAAAGTATTCAGGTTTTCACCATTAAATACATTAGGTGTGGATTTTTTTTTTTTTTAGTTAGTTGACATTACAGTGTTACATTAGTTTCACGTGTACAACAGAGTGATTTGATAGGCTTATACTTTATGCTACATCCATCACAAGGGTAGGTAGGGGTGTAGATTTTTTGAAGATGCTTTTTATTAGGTTGAGGAAATTTCTATTTCTTTTTTTTAATTTTTTTTAAATTTTTATTTATTTATGATAGTCACACAGAATGAGAAAGAGAGGCAGAGACACAGGCAGAGGGAGAAGCAGGCTCCATGCACCGGGAGCCCGACGTGGGATTCGATTCCGGGTCTCCAGGATTGCGCCCCGGGCCAAAGGCAGGCACTAAACCGCTGTGCCACCCAGGGATCCCTCTATTTCTAATTTGTTGAGTGTTTTATCAGAAAGAGGTGTTGAATTCTGCCAAATGTCTTTTCTGTATCAGTTGAGATGGTTGTGTGGTTTTTGTCTTTTATTCTATTGATGTATGCTACAGTAATTAATTTTTGGATATTACATCAACCTTGCATTCCTGGGTTAAGTAAATAAATATTTCTTAGATTGAATTCATGATGAGTAAATTATCTGAGGATTGAGTAAAAATTAATTAATAAATGGCCAGAGAAACAAGCCTGCAAAATAATTTCCATCTTAAGATAGTAAATAGTTAGGAATCATGAAAACTTTGGAAGTACAATTGTTATTGTCAAAAGATTAAAAAAATATTGCAAGAATATAAATTAATGCACTTTACCACTCTTTGAGTTCTCTACTTTTCCATTAAAGTCCTGGAACCAGATCTTCATAATACTCTGGATTTAATAAAATTTAACAACCTGTCTCAAATATCCGTACTCTATGAAAATTACTATAGTGCTTTCCTTGTAGATTTGTTCAATCTTTTTTATTTTTTCTTCTCTCCCTCCGTCCCTTTTGCTCTTTCACTATCTCTCTCTCTCATACATACATCCTTTCCAAGTATTGTCCTAAATAATCTATCCTTCTTGGATATTTTGAAGTACTTACCCAAAAATGGTATATCAATTGCAAGTATTGTGTGGTTACTTCTGATCTTCTAATCAGCTTCCACCCTTACTGCTGTTAAGGAGAAAAGACCCTCATAGACAACCATAAGGACAGAAAAACTTACTTTTAATTATGACACCAAGAATGACCAATATCTCCATTAACAGGGACAAGGGCTTCATCTTCTCCTATGCAGCTCGCAGCTCGTCTTCACTATAACACAGGGAGAACTAGGTGGCTGGCCCTCAAGCTTCCTCTTTCAGGTCTGGGGGGCGGTGTGTGTGTCAGGATTTGGTTGCTAAGCAACCGTTTCCTTACTCTTGGGCCAATGAGCTGCCAGGAAGTTCCTTTCAACTGGAATGATGACAGCTGCTGAAGAGAGCAGGCTATGGGGAGGGAACCATATTCAGTCTGCTACTCCTCTGGTAGGAGATATGGGATAGGTTTGAGATATGTAAGAGTTGCTCTCTGAAAGGAAAGGAAGAAACCTGAAGTCTAATTTGTACATGTCCACATGAACAATAATGTTCAAATAATATTTAGAACCACTAGAAGTTCTTTTTATTTTACCTTCAGCAGTGCAAGCTGCACTTATATGAAAACACAATTAAGTATATGAGCTGACATGACATCATCCTTTACTCTAATATCTGAATGCTGTGGTGGACAAGAACCATGTTGACTAAGTCTGCTTTCATCCCTATCTGGATGAAAATATTTATCTTCCATTTGAGAAAGGTACTGTTGAGGTTTTATTGGAACAAAGGCAAATGAATCCCAGTGATCAATGACTTTTTTTTTTTTTTTTTTTGGTCAATGACTTTTAGAAAAAGGCATTTCATTACACTTTCATTAAAAGGTATTTAAAAACGCCCTCTTCAGTATCTTTAACAATATGGGTATTTCACAGGTGGGTACCCTCAAGGCTAGGACCAGAAATGATGATGAATATCTAGGTAAAAGTGGTATGCAAGGAATAGAGCTAGCTGAGGAAATTATACCTAAAATATGCTAAACTTTTAGAGTGTGCACGGGTAATTACTTTAGAAAGAGACATATTTATTGCCTTGAATTTCCAGGTTTACTCCTTTTACAAATTAGTTTCCCAGTGCTTCAATATGTCTCTATCTTCCTTTTATAAGGACACTATGATTACACTTAGGGTCAACCATAATAATACAGGATCATTTTTCCCATCTCAAGATCCTCAATCACATCTGCAAAGTCCATTCTACTAAATGAGGTAACATTCATAAGTTCCAGAGATTAGGTCCTGGAATCTTTGGGACTATCATTCAGAATAATCCCTAGTATCTTTTCCTTTTACCAGAGGAGTTCAAAATGGGATTTTCCTAACTCCTGTACTTTTAAAAAGTACCTAAATACAATTTAATTAAACTCTTAAATATCATTTGGTAAACATTCTCCAAATAATCTTTTTTTTTTCATTCCCCATTTGGATCCAGATTCATAAGCATCTTTAAGCAGATGATTTTGCCTCCTACTTTTACTGAAATTGAGCTCATTGGACCTATCTGCCCTCTACTTCCTTTTTATTTAACATTTTTTTTGAATCTCTTTTCTCTTTTCTAATTCATGACAAAAAGATAAAATTTCTATATTCTATATTCTAAGTTCCAGACTTCTCTCACTTTTGATTCTATCTGCATTTACTTCATCTTTTCCTGGTATTTCTTTCTAACATTTGTCCTTTCCTCTCTCTCTCTCTTTTTTTGTTTCAATCTTTTGGCAACAATCTTCTTAATTAAACACCTTTCATTTCATTTCTCTTGGAAAAATTTTCTTTTGGTTCTGGTATCCTTTCAACTACATCTCCTCTAATTATTCTCTAGCCTCTAACATCTGAAAAAAATAGTATACAATTGCTGCTTCTTGTTGCTCTCACTTCTTTAACTGTTTTTATTTTCACTGATTTACATAGACTATAAATCTAATAGTCTTTTCTCAGTTCTCATCCTACTTGATCTCTGTGAGATATGTGACATTTCTGACAATATCCTCTTGAGAATATATTACCGGTTTCTCTGAAAACTGAATTACAACTATTTTTCATCTTTCTTGAATACCTCCTAAGACCCTATCTCCAGATATAATCACATTGTCAGCTGAAGCCATTCAAAGAGATAGGGGATGCTGGAAGAAATCTAAGTGTGGAGGAGGAAAGATCATGAGTTCAGTGTGGTACATGGTACATTTTAGGTACTTTTGAGACATTAAATATTAATATTTAATACTTTTGTATAATGTTATTTTGTCAGAATAATTATACTTAATGCTGAAACAAATAATCTCTAAATATCAATCCCTTAACATAATGAAAGTTTCTTGTTTATGTCATAGCCTAATGTGGTATTCCTTGGATCCCTGAGATAACTCCTTTAAGCAGTGACTCAGGGATCCAAGCTCCTTCCTTCTCAAGATGCTGCTTCAGAGATCACCATGAAAAGAAAAGAGAGAATATGGATGAGTGTACAAAGGATTTGATGGTTAGGCCTAGAAGTGGCATACATCACTCTTGCCTTATAACTTACTCAGTTAGTTACGTGTTCTAACTTCAAGGGAGGCTGGGAAATATCTTCCTATGGGTCAAGAGAGAGAAAATTGTATCAGTAAACGTCTCTGCCTCATTTTCTAGGTGCTAGTCACTTCCAGTGTTTTAACTCACTTCATCCTCATACTAATCAAGGTAGATGCTATATTTTCTTTTTTTAAAATTTATTTATTTATTTATTCATGAGAGACACAGAAAGAGGCAGAGACATACACATATAGAGAGAAGCAGGCTCCCTGTGGGGAGCCCAATGTGGGACTTGATCCCAGTACACCAGGATCATGCCCTAGGCCAAAGGCAGACGCTCAACTTGCACTGAGCCACCCAGGGATCTCAATACCATTTTTTTTTTCATCTCCACATAAATAATTTAAAAAAGCAAGAGGGAGAGACTGAGTAACTTGCCAAGAGTCACACAGTCAATAGGGTGAACCCAGGATTTGAATCCAGATGGTCTGGTTTCAGATGCCTTTCAACCAGTTCATAACACTGACTCTTAAAGTTAAGGTTCAATACATGGTAGCATGTATAGGTATAAAGTTCAAGAAGAAATTTTTGCTGAAGATAATAAATTTGGGAGTCATTGGTGTAACTCAGGGTTTCCCAATCTCAGCCATGTTGACGTTTTGGGCCACATGATTCTTTGTGGCAGGGAGTAGTCTCATGCATTTTAGGATGCTTAGCAGCATCCTTGACCTCTGCCCGCTAGCATTCTTTTCCCAGTTGGGACAACTGAAAATGTCTCCAGACGCTGCCAGTATTCCCTGTGGAGTAGAACTTCCCCTGGATTGAGAATTACTCTTATAACTGAACCGTGAACATGGATGAAAATATTCAAAGAAAAAGTATACAGTGAAAAGAGACAAAGGGCTAAGACTAAGCCTTAATGAACTCCAAAATGTAATGGTTAAAAAGGAGGATGAGCCAGCAAAGGAAACTGAGAAGGAATGGCCATACAAGAGGAATCTCAAAGGGTGACAAAAATTGAAGGTAAAGAATGCCGCAAGAAGAAATGACAGATTAAGACTGTTAAATGCTGCTGAGTGATCTTGTAAGAGAAATAGCAAAATGTCCGTTAAAAAGCAGGTGAAGGTCACTGGTCACCTTAATAAGAGCTATTTCAGTTGTTTAATAGGACAGAACCCAGAAGAAAATGAACCGAAAAGCAGAAAGCGGGAATGTAAGGAAATTGACACCAGTGGGTATTGATAACCTTTTGAAAAGGAAGGATAAGCAGTAGCTGGAGGGTGTTGTGGAATCACAAGAGGAATTTATTTATTTTTTAATATAGAAGTGACTTGAAAAAGTTTAAAAGTTGATGGATGGTTCCAGTTTCTTGAGTTGACATGGGACAAAGAATAACCAGTAGCGTTGTATAAGGTTCCCAAGACAGCATAGGTGGACTTACAGGCTGGGGTGGAAACAGTCTCCCTCTTGTAACAAAGGGGAGAGTGTCCAGTCTGATGCACTTTCCTGCAGACACTTTACATACAGCATTTCTAAATAAGAACTCAATATATTTCTCACAAAATCTGCAACTGCTTCTACATTGCCTAATATTATTAATAATAGTGCTTTTCTCCTCTTACACTATCTCACAAAACTCTTACCTTTTCTCTTCCTCATTCTGTTCCCCAAATCTATTTCATTACCAATTTTTATTGATAGTACTTTTGTGTCTTCAGAGCCCTCCTTTTATTTCCACTGCCAAAAAATAAGTGCGTATTTTTATTACTAGCCCAAATGTCACTTCCTTCTTCAAGCCTTCCTTATTTCTCCCAGCCAAATTCACATTAAAAGAAAAACAGAGGCAGAGGCAATGTTGAAATAAAAATCATTACCTTACTATGTCATGAATCATCCGCATGAGTGTCCTGTTACCCAAACATTTCTCTCCTTTTTTTTTTTTTAAACCTTGATAGGAGCTACCTCTTTCTTCCTGTTTTCTTATATTATAAAAAAAAAAAACTTTGTTGCAAATATTAGTTCTTACACACTTGGCTTAAATACTACACATATAACAAGGCACCCCAATTGTCAAATAAATGTGGAGTCACTACATCCGCCAAATCAATCTTGTAGATGGTCTGATATTTAGAAATGCAACACATTTGGGGGAAGGAGTTGCCAAACTTCCTCTAAATTCTAGGTCACCCTACTCTTGTGGGCTCTACCCGAACTGGACTTTCAGGACACCAACAGATTAGTTTTAGCCAGAATCAAGCCAGCTCTTTAACCCAGTCAGTGCCTTAATTCGAAGCAATTGGTGGTGGATAGGAAGAGCTGACACTGGTTGACACCCACTTGAATCTGATTTGATGTCGGACTTTTGTTTCCAATATGACATTTTGGTGGGCCGCTGCTCCGTTCCTACGAGCCTTGTTCAGTGCAGTTGATCTTCGTTCGTTCTTTCCAAACTTCACAACACTCCGGCGAAAAGTAATTTTTACCAAGAGAGGGAGGAACTGATTGTGTATGGTCCGGAACTATTTCCCTAGCCCTTCTCTTCTTCGGGTTTTATTTGCTCGCCGAGCGGAAAGTTTTCAGAGTATCTGGTAAAAGCCACCCAGACGGGTCAGTCGGCGTAAACGCGGACAATGCGCGTTGGCTCCGTCCTCCTCCCGGTTTTAAACGCTCTTCGGCTCCACAGGCCGCCTTCGCCCGCTGATTCGCCGGTCACCGAGCGCGCTCGGCCCGATAGGCCACGCCCCCAGGTCCTCCGGGCGCCGCGAAGCCGAGGGACGCGCCCGCAGCCTCACGCTCCTCCCAGGCGTCCGTTCCAGGCCCCGCCCCCCCCGACGCCAGGCCCTCTCCAGCCTCCTCGCGCCTCGGCTCCGCCCCCTCCAGCTCCCCGGCGTCCTCGGCGTCTGGCCCGAGCCTGCGCCTGCGCGTGCGCCCTGGGGCCGAAGTCGGGGCGCGCGGGGCCTGGAACGCGGAGAGCGGCGGGCGGTGCAGCCAATGGGAGGCGTCGCTGGCTAGCGGCTGGGAGGCGGGGCCTGCGCGGGGGTTAGGTTAGCGCGAGGCGTGACCTAGTTGACAGGCTCTGAGGTGCTGCTGTGGTGGCGGCCGCGGGGCCGAGGCGGGTGGGAGCCGACGCCGAGCGCGGGCTGAGGGAAGAGGGCGGCGACTGGCGAGCGGCGCGGGACGCGGAGCCTCTTGCACTTTTTCCTCCCGAGTGCCCCCTCCCACCCCTCCCACTCCACACACACCCTGTTTGCCCGTGAGCCTGGGGAACTTGCAGCTCAAAGCCAGCCACCCCCACGGCAACATGTACCCCAGCAACAAGAAGAAAAAGGTGTGGAGAGAGGAGAAAGGTAACCGGCCCGTCGCGTCCTGGGGGTGCGGGGTGGGGGCCGGGTGGGGGCGGGGGTCAGGGCTGTGTGTGCCGCGGCGCCCTCGCCCGAGCTCCCTTCTCGCTCCCGCCCGGCCGGTGCCGCCGCCTCCCCCTCCCCGGCGAGTCCGTGTGTACACACGCGCACTCGCGCGCGCACAGCGGCGTGCACGCGCCGCCCCCGGGCACCTGCAGCTCGCGCACGTGCGGGCGCACGCCCCTCCGCTGCCTGCCGCGCCCGGTCGCCTTCTCCCCGTGCCAGGCTGCCTTGGCGTCCGTCGCTGCTGGCGTGGACCCCGCGCGGCAGCGCCCGGGCGCGGCACAACTTGCTCGGGCCCCCCCCCCCCCCCCCCCACTGTCTCTCCCGGGCCGCCAGCTGGGACTTTCGGACTCCCGGCCCGGTTGTCCCAGGGACACGTGCCCGCCGGCGGGCACCCGGCTGCAGCTGCCGCTGCCGCTGCCGCTGCGCCTCCGCGCCCCGCCGGCCCTCGGGCATTCGCTGCTCGCCGCTGCCCCCCACCCCTGAGCTGCGGGGTGCACCTTAGTGTGCACCCCCCGGCCATTACCCTGTCTCCGGGTCCGTTCCGCGCCGCAGCGTGACTTTTGAAACCTGGAGCTCCAGGGGAAACGGAAAACGGGCGTCTCGTCCGTGAGGATAAGCGCTTCCAGGGAAGTCTGAGTGGGCTTTCCTCTGCAGTGTGTTTGTGTGTTTCGCTGCCATTTGTAATCGGAAGTTGCTCGGTCTAAGAGTGCAAAGCTGATACCACTGGCAGTGAATGGACCTTCCCCTGGATTTTGTGCATGTCAAAGCTTATCCAGACCAGCTGGATTGGCAGTGGCACGGATCTTCGTAAGACACCGGAGTGTGCCATCCCATCCTCTTTTCTTTCTCCCTCTCCTCTTTTTCTCTGGCATCCTATTGAGATAGTATTCCAGGAAAAGAACTTCAGTCTCTGGCGTTTTTTTCTTTCATTCCCTTCACCTCACACTTTTAAGATTCTTTAGCTTTTTTACAGAAGCGTAGCAAAAAACACTTGGACTAAACGTGTGCATCCAGAGTGAGGCCGCGGGAGGGTAGTGCAAAGTTCTCCAGAGTGTCCCGTCTTCTTCATATTAGAATCACTCGAGTGATTAGGTTGAGAGTCGATTTCATTGATAATAGCTCTTTAAAACCTGTAGATTTCTTTTTGAAAGTTCTGGCCTTTTACAGTGGACAAAAGAAAGAGAATGTATGCAGAAAGAAAAATCTTTTATAAAGCCTACTTCAAACAATGCAGAAGGACGGGAGGGGATGAGAAAGGGTTTTTTTTTTTTTTTTTCCTCAAATGAACTGGGAAGATTTAACATAATTGAACAATCCAATTAAAATGCCTTTAAAATATTGAAAGATTAGGTTGTATGTCACTTAATTATGTCTTAATGTTATGGAGCTTATATGGAACTAAAAATTCTGGTGTCACTAAACAGATGTTGAGAATAATAGCCCGGTACATATAAAGTAGTGTAAAATAATCTTGCTTTGTTTTTGCAGTGGCAGTTACTTTAGTTTCAACACACTTTGAACAAGGATTTACCTTGTAAGCCTTCAGAGATCCTCTATGCCCATTTTTATTGGTCTTGGAATGTTTTGTATTATTGATAATAATGCAAAATAGTGGAAATCCTATAGATTGTTTACAATACATGATTCATTGATAAAGTTATGGTGATAGCCTAGGAAGTATTTTTCTGTCATAATATTCCTAAAGTAACAATGTTATAAAGGTTCCTTTATTTGACACCTACACATTTGAACTGTGGCAAGCAGGCATTTTAGAATCTTTAATGTCTTAATATATATATATATATACATATATATATATATTTATTTTTGGATCTAACAATAGGGGAAAGTATAATCAAATTAATGTTTTCTAAATAAAGAAGCAAATGCACAATTACAGAGGGTATTTAACAGAGTAAATTTGTCTAAAACTAACCGATTTTTGCATGAAGTTTAATGTCAAAGGGAAAACTTACTATGTTTTGAAGACTTTGGGGTATGTCTCAGTGTATGAGGATGTCTATTTTTGGAATACTTAGCATTTAAAAATATGTATTATACCATCAAGAAGGAACAAAGGATTTTCAGTACCGTAGCTAATATTAAAGAAGCTGATGGGATGTGTGACCTTTTTTCTTTCATTGCACTGGTGAGGATGGAATTGTATTTTTGCAGCTGTTATTTAATTCTATAGGAAGACTAATCCACTTTATTGAAATGTTAGGGCATTTTGTAGACACTTTAACTCAGTGTGCCATCTAATAGTAGATCCGTCTACTTATATGCTTGGCTCATAGGGCACACTCATTGTAAAGGGGAGGCATTCTTTTAGGAAAAGTTTTGTGTAATGCCAAAGAAACTATAGATGTTTGCGGTCCTCAGTATGTTTCATTGTTTAAACAAATAACTAAGGATTTCTCAAGTCTACATGGGTTAAATAGACATTATTGATGTATTATTTTGAGCCTTAATTTAAAACCACTTAATGTGTATTATGATTTCAAGTACTGGAACATAAATTATTTGATTGTTTTATCTTACTGTCTTATTATTGATCTTGTTTCTTTTCTAAGTGTTCATACTTAAATGTTTAAATAAATGGAAAGACAGAGGCCAGGTTGCATTCCCGTATTACTTTCTGACATTTACTAAAACTATACTTTGCTTCGTAATATCTCCCAACCTAGACCACTAATATTGCAGTATTTCTCTATGAGTGATTTGAACTCTGTTGATAGTGCTTTGGAAAGTGCCAGTCATCCCTTTTGCTCCTTTGTGTGAGTATTCTAAATTTACCATTTCCTTCAAGCTTTCCGTTCCATCAGGATCCATCCCTTCCTTCTATATTAAACATGACATTTCCTTTTAGTTCATTTAGAAAATACATGTCATATAACAGGAACAGCCCTAATGTCTTCCTTTGTGGTCTCATTTGTCCATTTCTTTACATGTCCTTTGTCCTTTCAGCTCTGTTCCTGTTTTAAAGGAAGCACTTTTCTTGTGCTCTTTGTCTCATCTCCTGTATTCTTTGAGATCTTGTGCTATCACTTATTGCCTTTTGGGTATATTTGGTTTTATCAGTGTCTTCCCGTTCCCCTCCTCAGTGTTACAATAATACTCGAGTCTCTAAAATAGTCTTCCTTCCACAGGGATTCGTCTTGGAGTTGCTTTTCTCACCTTTCCTCAGTTCCCTCATAGTCTCCTGGATCTCAGCTATGCTTTAGTGAAAGGAATGTTCCTAAAATCACTCAGTAATAATAGTGATGGTACTAATAATAGTGATGGTACTAATGATGGTGATGTTTACTTTTTGAATCTTGTTTGTGTGCTCAATACTATTCTAAGTACAGTAACCTTCTACTTACGGGGATATATTCCAAGACCCCCAGTGGATGCCCAAGACTGTATATAGTACCAAACACAATATATGCTATGTTTTTTCCCTGTATATACATATTTATGATAAAGTTTAATTTATGAGTTAGGCACAGTAACATTTTAACAGTAACTAATAACAAAATAGGACAGTTATAACTATATACTGTAATAAAAGTTACATGAATATAGTATCTCAAATATTTTGTCACACAGTACTCATTTGTTTTGTGGTGATGGGAGATGATAAAATGCCTGTGTGATGAGATGAAATGAGGTGAATGACATGACATAGTGTTAGGCTACTACTGACTTTCTGACAGTATGTCAGAGAGAGGATCATCTGCTTCCCAACTGCAGTTGACTATGGGTACTGAAACTATGGAAAGCACAACTGCAGATAAGGGGGACTACTGTACCTTACATAGCTTATTTCATTTAATTTTCACAACAGTTCTGTGAGGTAGTATACTATAGGGTCGAGAGCTTTGAACATTTGTCTGATTTGAATCCTACTTGAACTGCTTACTATCAGTACAGTTAGGTAAGTTATTTAACCTCTCTGGCTTAATTGCCTCATCGATGAATTGTGCATAATAACCTACCTCAGAAAGAAACTGAGACATAAAGAGATTAAGTAACCCAAGATCACATAGATGTGCATGGTTTGGGATTAGAATCTAGACAGCTGTGTTCAATTAGTTAACATATAGTGTATTGTTAGTTTCAGAGGTAGAGGTCAGTGATTCATCAGTCTTGTATAACACCCAGGGCTCATTACATATGTGCCCTCCTTAATGTCCATCATCCAGTTACCCCATCCCCCTACCTCCCTCCCTCTACTACTTATTCAGACTCTTTTCTCTTCTGGTTTCTACATCATTGGCACTTTGATTCACCGTATGCCTCTAGTGACATCTGAGTTTTATTTCATTTTTCCCCTCTTTTTGTCCATTCCGTTAATTGTTTTTTTGACATTTGGTCACATCCCTTACCTATTCCTATGAACTTCCTTTAGGACCAGAAGTTTCTGTCGTAATTTCCAAAATCTCTAGGTTAGACCTCAATCCTGAATTCCAGATCCTTGGATTTCAATTTGAATGCCTTTTAGGCATCTTACATTCAGTACGGTGTTGACCCTTGAGTACTGTAGTAGTGTTGTGATTTGATTATATCACATCTGATTAAAATACTTTGTTATTAATTTCTCCTAATGTGGCTGAAGAAAAGCCAGTCCTAGGAGCAGGGAAAAATGTTGGCTCCCCATCCCATTTCCTGTTCACTTGTGCTTGTATTAATAACTTCAGTTTATTTCTGGAAAGAATCTTTTAAAAAAATTTATTCATGAGAGAGAGAGAGAGAGAGAGAGAGAGAGAGAGGGAGGGGCGGGCAGAGGCAGAAGGAGAAGCAGTCTCCATGCAGGCAGCCCAATGTGGGACTTGATCCTGGAACCACGGGATCATGACTGGAGCGGCAGGCAGATGCTCAACCACTGAGCCACCCAGGTGTCCCTGGAAAGAATCTTTTAAAGTGATTATTTTATGAGGGTTATACACCTAAAACTAGATATCCTTAAATCCATTCACCTTGTAGTATGCTAAAAGACAGTGGGAGAGAGTACAGTGGTCCATGTCTTTACATTGTGGAGACCTCTGGTAAAGTATGTAATGCATGATAGCTGATGTACAGACGTACGTCATCGTACATCACCTCTTTTGAGGAGCTTTTCCTGTGAAGGTAGTATGCTAATAGTATAGGCTGTACTTTTTGACTATTAGAGATATCTGACTGGATTTTAATGGAAAGCTTTCTTGCTTTGGACAGCTGCTGAACTTTGATGTTCTTTGAGTTGTTGGAAAGATTATTTCCATGAAATTATATGTGTGAAGTACCGGCACTAATAAAGAACTTACTGCCACCATCATTAATTCTAATATGCATTTAAAAATATTTTATCAAGATATATATTGAAAAGTAGCATTTAATCACCTTCACAAAGATATTATTAAATTGAAAAACTAAAACTTTTATTGTTGATGGTATGTTTTAACTAAGGAAATACTGTGGTGGCTGTTTTTCTGGTGCTCTTAGCATTTGTATATACCTGTCTTAGGATTTTGTATTTTACTTATGTAGCTGTTATTCTGTATATTATCCATTCCTGTTTTGTGAACTCCTCAAGGTAGGTAAAGGATCACCTTTGTACCTGCAGTGTATAAACATATTACTTGGCACATAGACTGTTAGTAGACGTTGATTGAAAGAGTTCATTTATTTCTTGGACCATCATAAGAGTCTTCCTCATCAAGCTTTGATTTCCACCCCTCCCCCCAACCCCTCTGGTAATATGGTATTAACTTGACATTTTTTAACATTTAAATATGATATTATATTTTCATTTTGATGTTTCTCAAGCCCAGCCATTTCTTTAGTTTCTTTACATGATTAATACTAAATTATAAAACAATTCTTGAACTTAAAAGTTAAATACAAATGGAGATTCTGCTTTTATTTTGCAAGAACGTTTACTGAAGATGACCTTAGAGGAGAGACGCAAAGAATACATAAGGGACTATGTTCCCCTGAACACCATCCTATCGTGGAAGGAGGAGATGAAGGGCAAGAGCCAAAATGATGGTAAGTTTCTCAAAACATTTTTCAGGTAGATATTATTGTCATGTATTTATGTCTTTGCAGGACAGTTTTGATAGAATTGAATAACTAGCATTCAGTAAAAAGATATTTTTGGTATTTGAAGTAATTGCTTTGTTGCCATTTAATTGTTTTTAGCAATCTATTCTGTTATTTAAATTTAGGAAACTATTAACATAATTCATGTTATAATAGTCCACATTTATGTTATAGCACTTAAAAAAATTCTGCAGTTCTTGGAGCAAATAATATTAAGGATTTGGTGCTTTTGTGGTGTGGCCTTTTGAGTTTTTTTTTTTTTTTAATTAGATTCACTTATTTCTTCAAGTTTCTTTAAGATATTCTGAGGATTGGATACAGTTGAGGGTACATTAGGAAGAATAGAGAAAAACATTTCCCATAGTTTTAGAGAAGTGTATATGTTTTGTATGGTGTGGTATTATATCTGCATGTAAATAAAGTATTTGTATTACATACTCAAAAGTATGATTTAATGAGAGTCTAGACTGAGTGAAGGTATGTGTTAGAATATAAATGAAATTGTAATTATTGAAAAGGTACATGGAAAAAATTCTAAAAAATAATAGATTTAATGGATGCTTATTATGCCTACCTCTGAATTAGCACTTATTGATGTTAATGGCCTAGATGTGAAGCTAAGAAGATATAGGGTGCTTTTTAGGATACTTCATAATTGAGAAAGAAAGGCAACTGTATGAAAGTGACTTGGAACATGCTAATTTCACAGGTTCTGGTCTTAGATTGATGGAACTGTACAGGATACTATGGGTTCAGAACAAGAAAGTTAATATGGAATTCCTGTGGACAAATCTGTGGGTGGGAAATAGCAGCCCAATTAGGCTTTAGTGTCTGAAGAGAACACATTTACCTGAGTGTTTGCATTTTAGACAGAATTTTTATTTTTCTAGAAGGCAAAACATGTGAGTCCTCTTTCTTTCTTAGTTGCTTTTTTTAGCTGGTCACTTTTCTAAGGATGTAGTACTTAATGTTCTTTTAAAACAATTTTTTCCATTCAGAAAGAGATTCCTGTTGCTGCCAGAACAATTGACAGAGGGGTAGAGATACCCAAGGTTGTATTGCCCAATGTTGGTCTACTCACCTCTGCATAAAGGCTTGGCCTTTATGTTGGCTACTTCTTTTTGAATATACACATAACAGTCTAGGGTTGAACTGGGTTATCAGAGGACTCATAGTTGGGTATTTTCAGAGATACCACGCACCAAAATTTGTCCCCTGAATCAGAAAAATACATTAAATAACATCTGCCATTGTATTCCCTAGCAGGATCCTGTGTATTTACTCCGAATATGAGCTTTATAAGTGGTTACAACTGGTCTGTGTATTTCACTTTTTTCGTAAAATGCTTTTTTTGAGCTGAAAGTTCTTCATGGGCAGTGAGATGATGTGATGAAGTTTGTATTTCTATTGAACACTTTCTGATTCGTAGGACATGAACAGTATTTATTGGGTTTGCACAATATACCAATTTCAAATGTTGTAGTTTATCATTATTACATTTTTGTAGAAGGACCTTTTGACCTTGATATCCAGAATTACGTGGGAAGTTCTCAAGCTATTTTAATTTTTTTCTTACTTTGCTCAGTTTTGCTTTAATTAAATTCTTTTTGTTATTATATTGTAGTAGAAAGCTAAATAAGCTGGAGAATAATTGAATGCATTTGTCATAATTTTGATTTTAAGGTCTCCTAAAAACGGAAACTAAAAATTGCCAAATATAAAATGATTGTGTAGAAAGCAGGAAGTAGACAGTATTTTTATTTTGACTTTTACTACTCTGGTAATGCTGGCAAGTATGGATCAGAAGGAGAAAGGATGGGAGATGATTACCAAAAAAACAAAACAAACAACAACCCCCACTTCATAACCCAGTTTCTTATTGTTCATGTTCATATTTGTCAACCGCTATTGGTAAATCTCTGAAATTATATGCTTCCATTTCATTAATAATTCTCTTTCATTTGTCAGTTCCTTTATTGAAGGGAATTTTTTTTTTTATAAATTAATTTTTATTGGTGTTCAATTTACCAACATACAGAATAACACCCAGTGCTCATCCCGTCAAGTGTACCCCTCAGTGCCCATCACCCATTCACCCCCACCCCCCACCCTCCTCCCCCTCCACCACCCCTAGTTCATTTCCCAGAGTTAGAAGTCTTTATGTTCTGTCTCCCTTTCTGATATTTCTCACACATTTCTTCTCCCTTCCCTTATATTCCCTTTCGCTATTATTCATATTCCCCAAATGAATGAGAACATACACTGTTTGTCCTTCTCCGGTTACTGTGGCCAAGTTCAAAAAGGGTGTTGCCTGAGTTCTCCTCTGGGATTTTGATGGAATCTTGTCTCACATTTAGATCTTTCATCTATTTTGAGTTTATCTTTGTATATGGTGCAAGAGTGGTCCAGTTTCATTCTTCTGCATGTGGATGTCCAATTTTCCCAGCACCATTTATTGAAGAGACTGTCTTTCTTCCAGTGGATCGTCTTTCCTCCTTTATCGTATATTAGTTGAGCATAAAGTTCAGGGTCCACTTCTGGGTTCTCTGTTCTGTTCCATTGATCTATATGTCTGTTTTTGTGCCAGTACCACACTGTCTTGATGAACACAGCTTTGTAGTACAACCTGAAATCTGGCATTGTGATGCCCCCAGATATGGTTTTCTTTTTTTTAAAATTCCCCTGGCTGTTTGGGGTCTTTTCTGATTCCACACAAATCTTAAGATAATTTGTTCTAAGTCTCTGAAGAAAGTCCATGGTATTTTGATAGGGATTGCATTATACGTGTAAATTGCCCTGGGTAACATTGACATTTTCACAATATTAATTCTGCCAATCCATGAGCATGGAATATTTTTCCATCTCTTTGTGTCTTCCTCAATTTCTTTCAGAAGTGTTCTGTAGTTTTTAGGGTATATTTTGAGAACCATTTGAATGGTAAATGGTTTTCCAACCTTTTATTTTCAGGTTGTAGGTGTCCTTCTGTCTAAAATGAGTCTCTTGTAGACAGCAAATAGATGGGTCCTGTTTTTTTTATCCAGTCTGAAACTCTGCGCCTTTTGATGGGGTCATTAAGTCCATTCACGTTCAGAGTTACTTGAACTTCTTCTTAAAGGGGAGTTTTAAGAGTCCCCCTTAAAATTTCTTGCAGAGCTGGTTTGGAGGTCACATATTCTTTCAGGTCCTGCCTGTCTTGGAAGCTCTTTATCTCTCTTGAAGGGAATTTTTAAATTCTTTTCTCTTAATATACTGTGTCTCAACACTTGCAATAGTGACTCATGAGTAGGTGAGCATAATTAATATGTTAAATAAGAATACCTTGAGGTCAACCCTCTGTGAAGAAGAATTGTTTTTTTTTCAAACTTTAAAATGAACATTTAAAAAATTATGTAAAAATAGAGTAGTATAATGAACCTTTTTACTCCAATCACCCTGTTTGAAGTTAAAACATGGCCAGTTTTTTTTTTTCATTTATACCAGTGCTTCCCACACCTTCTTCCCAAATTATTTTGAAGCTATTCCTGTATGTCATACTAATTTTATCTGTAAATATATGTGTGCATATGCATGTGTTTCTAAAACATAGGGACATGTTTTCTGTTTTTTTTTTTTTTTACTATAACCACAACACTGTCATCACACTTAAATGAATAATTCTTTAATATAATTAAATATCCAGTTAGTATTAAACTTTTTACAATTGTTTCATAAAGGGTTTTACTTTTTTTTTAATATAGTAGGTTTGCTTAAGATCTGAACAGGGTCCACATATTTGATTGAATATATTTCTTAAGTCTCTTTTAATTTATATAGTTTCTTTTCTCTCTGTCCTCTTTCCCACCTCCTGTAATTTATTTGATAAATAAAGTAGATTATTTGTCTTCCAAACTTTTAACATTTTGGATTTTGCTGACTGCATCTTTGTAGTGTCATTTAACATGTTTCTCTGTCCATAGTGTTACTTATGAGCTAGTAGTTAAATCCAGAGTCTTGCTCAGACTTGGGTTCAATTTTTTTTTTAAAGAATAGTTTATCAATTATTATACCTTCTTTTTCATAATATCACAAGACACATAATGTTTAGTTACTGTCTGTGTTGAAGATTCATCACTAGGTTCAATTATTCCCAGCCTAATCTATCCATTGTAAAGTTCCCTGCCAACTTTTCACTTAATGATTTTCATTGCTTAAATCCACTATTTTATTAGAGATTGCAATATGGTCTTATTCTGATTTTATCATTCCTTCATTTATTATTTGGACTTCTATAAAGAACTTTCTCATCAATTTTTTTTTGTTTCCATGTAACACAATTTATACAGAAAAGACAGAATAAATGCTGGATTTCCTTTTATTTGCCAGTTTTTAAATTGAGTTGGTTTCCTGAAATCTTCCAAAGGTAATCAAAGAGTTCTTTTTAAAAATTTTATTTATTTATTTTAGAGAGAGCATGAGAGTGAGTGGCAGGAGGGGCAGATGGGGAGGAAGAGAGAGAATCTCCAGGAGACTCCATGGTGGGTGCAAAGCCCAATTGAGGGCTAGATCTCACGATTCTAAGATCATGACCTGAACTGAAATCAGAAGTAGGACACTCAACCAACTGAGCCATCCAGATGCCTCTCTTTTTAATTTTTGACTGTCGTTTAAAATCTCCCTCTCTCTCTTCCCCACCCTGCCACATATATTAAGTGGGAGTACCTCAGTGGTTAATAGTCTACAGAGGATGTGTGTGTGTGAATGTGCATTTAAAAGTATAACTCTTGGACAGCCCCCGTGGCTCAGCGGTTTAGCGCCACCTTCAGCACAGGGTGTGATCCTGGAGATGCGGGATCGAATCCCGTGTCGGGCTTCCTTCATGGAACCTGCTTCTCCCTCTGCCTGTCTCTCTTTCTCTCTCTCTCTCTTTCTCTCTTTCTGTGTCTCTAATAAATAAATAAAATCTTAAAAAAAAGTATAACTCTCAAAAACATACAATTACTAAATTGTAGTCTTGTGGTACAGTAGAAAGACAAATACAGATCTATAAATGGATGGATAGATGGATATGATAGAAAAATGGCATTTGTTTTCTTTGTAGGGAGGAAAGTTTTCAGGTTTAGTTTGTATGTGTTCTGTACTCCTTTGCTACTTCTAAGCCAAGGTTCTTTTAAAACACCACTCAGAGAAGCATTGTTTCTTTCTTTGGATGGAGCAAAGGATTGGCAAAGACTGCTATGCTTATGCTGATTTTGTCTTACTAGTTAGTATCAGGGAAAATAGCTACAGCTGTAAATTTAGATATTTTGAGTCATTACTTTTAATGTTTATATGAAATAGCAAAGGAGATAAAATATAATTGTGACAGTGAGTTAGATGAAAAATATACAATTATTTTACTCAGGTGTTAAAAATTTTTTAAAAAATGCGTCATTTAGAAAGAAACTTCATACTTCATATCTTGATATTTCATCTTATATATATTCAAACATGATTTATGGTCATTTGGAAACAACTGAAATGGTCTGTGAACTCTGAAGTCTTTGTGTGAATCTCCATTTTTTTGAGGTATATAAAATTTTTGAGATGTATGGGTTGGCTAGAGGTATGTGCATAATCTTTCATACTGAAAATAGCATTGTTAACTTAGAAGTTCAACCCTATTTGCACATTTTCATTAGAACTAATTTCTTCTGTTAAATTATTTCCACAAGAAGTGATGACTGACCAAAAAAAATAAAATTTAATTCCAAACTCAATCTCTCAGTCACTGAGATCTTATTTCAGTGTGGATATTGAATTTTGTTGCATTTTACCTGTGTACCAACTTGAATGTTGATGTTTAGAAATCATCAATTGGGAAATAGGAATATAATTACTTGTGTTACTGAGTGTTACATGGATGGGGTATGGGACCATGATGGTAAAAGGAATTTTTTATTTTTTATTTTTTGGTAAAAGGAATTTAAAAAAAAATAACTATGATGAGGTGGGGACTTACCCAGATTTTTAAACAATGTTAACTATATTATTTGATTAAATATTTGATGTTAGTTGGAAGAGCACAGTTTAAAGTGACTAAATAGGAAGTTGGTATTTAAAACAGGATATTTGTAATAGGGATACAAATATTGGAAAGGAATATTTCCTATTTAATTTTGTGATATTGATTCCTTTTTATATTCAGTTTAAGCACCATACTTTGAAAGTAAAATGATCTGTAGAAGCAGAAGGCAGCTCAGAGCAAAACTCCTTAATTCTTAGATAGAAATGTTTTTAATTAAAAATTTTTTTTTTCCTTTTTTGAGTGCACATGCACACATGGGTAAGGGGGAAGGACAGAGGGAGAACCTCAAGCAGGCTCCATGCTCAGCACAGAGCCACACATGGGGCTCAATCTCAGGATCCTGAGTTCATGACCTGAGCAGAAGTCAAGAGTTGGACGCCTAAGCGACTGAGCTACCCAGGCACCCTTAGATAGAAATCTTTTATTTTGAATAGGTGGTGATTTTTCCCCCTTTTATGTGATCTTAAAATAAATTTAATTAAAAAAACCGGAAATCTGTTTTTGCCTCAGGTAACAAAGACGACTCTGGCTTATTCTACAATTATTTGTGATGTTTCCATTACCAACAAAGATGTGGCAAAAGTAGAACTTCTATTAGAAACAAACATTTTTCACTTTATAGTTAAAAGTAAAAAGACTAGTAAGGACTAAAATCCTAAAATGTGCTAAGCTTTATGGTCTGGCTCCTCTCCTCTTTGGGCTCTTTATTATACCACTCCTTTTCTTGGTCTCTGCCTATAGCCACACTATTCTGTTTGTTTCTTGAATGTACTGTGCTCCCTCCCACTTTCACTACTGGATCTTTACCTGTATTTGTCTCCCCCCTCTTCCTACCACTTATCTCACCTTAATTTTTCTCAGCTTTCATTTCTCACCTTGAAACCCTTCTATTTTTTTTTTTTTTAAGTCTTTCCTGAGCCCTTACTCTGGAACAGTTTCCTTTATTAGATACTTTCATAGTGCTGTGCTCCTTTTCATAGAGCATTTATATTAATTTGTTTTTATGTACTCAGTTGTAGGATTATCTTGATCAGCTTCTGTATCCATATGAGATGGTAATTAGGAAAATAGGGATGATGTCTTTACTCCCTTTTATATCTCTGGCATCTGTCATAGTACTTGCTGCACACTAGATACTCATTAGATACTTGTGTGAATTGAATAATTTAGAAACTATTTGCCTGGTAGTATTTTCATGTATTATTTCTTTTCTTCTCATCTTTTTTTTTTTTTTTTTTTTTTTTTTTTGCTGTATTATAAAGATTCATATGGGAGTGATGGGCTTAGAAATTAAGCCATACTGTTGGTTGTAAAATATGCATTTACATCTCTGTAATATAAGGTCAGTTTTATTAAATTTTAAGTCCACTGATAAATTTGAATTAAGATTTTATTGAACTATTACATAGATTTTTACCTGAGACAAGGATGGGAATTCATGTGTTGTGTATTCATCAGCATTGTATGTTATTATTTATAATACTTTTAGTAACTAAATGTCACGATTTCTGTTCCTGTGAGTTTAAATGTCAAAGGGCTTGGGGTGCCTGGGTGGTGCTGTCAGTTAAGCAATCTCTTCGTGGTTTTGGCTCATGTCATGATCTCAGGGTTGTGAGATGGAGCACTGTGTTGGGCTCCGCATTCAGTGTAGAGTCTGCTTAAGTTTCTCTCTTCTCTCCCTTTGCCCCTCCTCGTGCTCCCTCTCTCTTCCTCTCAAATAAATTGTTAAAAAAATTTTAAGAAGTTAGAAGAGCTTATGTTAAGTGGTATATACACAGACACTAAGCTTATTGTATAGTAAGTAATTATTGTAAAACAATTTGAAGTGTAAAAAAATCTTAAAGATTGCAATTCTAATGCGTTTACTTTGGCATTATTTGAGTATGTAAAGCAACTATAAGAAATTATTTTAATATTATATCCCACTTAAGTCCTTTACTTAGTTGGTTTGCTTCAGAAAAGAACTTGACTATTGACAATTTGGTCCCCTATGAAAGAATTAAGCTAAAGAATTTCTAAAAAATTTTGAGGATAATGGCATTCATTGTAATAATTGTAATAATATAGGAAAACATTAAGAATTTTTGTCATGATATTCTATGTGAAGGTATGAGCACTGGTTAAGTCAAACATTTGTTAAATAAGGTTAATTTCTAAAAGGGAGGGAAAAAATATGAAGTTATATAGGGATTCATGATTCACTACATGGTTTTGTTTTTCCTGCACCTTTATTTTACTCTTGGTCTTTTTACCTCCTTTGCAAGATTATTTTAACAAAAGTGTATCTTACTGTGCATTGGCGTGTATACTACCATGTGCTATGTGAATTGTCCTCGTATTTAAATTTGTTTTTAAACTAATAGAGAACTAAAAAAACCACATATCTTTTTTTTTTGCATATATAATGATTTGGTGTTGAGACCAGAAGATGTGTTTTATGTCTGTGATGTCACAGATTCTACTTGTTTTCTTTTAACCTACTAAGTAAATAATACTAGTAAACAGATTTTACTTAAATACATTTTGGTCGGTGTAAACAGGTACTTTGAGATGGGCTATAGAATGGTGGTAACCAAAGCCAATATTTTCCTTTCATTTTCTTTTTTTTCCTTTCTCTGGTCATTTTTCTACATGAGTCTTTATAAAGTCTTGGTCTTCTTTTCTGAAATATTTATTGATTTCATGTAAGTATTCAAAACAAAGATTTAAATACCATTTACAGTTTTACCTAAGCCTTAGATTTAGAACCACATTGAGAATTACTGATGAAACAAGAATCAAAATATAGTTCAATAACAAAAAACAGATATATAACAAAATATAGATCAGCTATAAGGTACAGTTCAGCAGTAGTCTATATGCCTTGCCATATACAAAGATACAAGTGCCTTTAGAGGTTTGGAATACTGTGGTTTAGTTTGGCCTAACTCCAGGGAAGCCATAGACGTCAGATTGCTGGTTGTTTCCTAGAGATTTGACTAGGTATAATCAGTTTTTCAAAAAAACCCAAAATACAGGAGATTCTCTCATGAATCTTAGATTTGTGATTGTGTCTGCCATATGCATATAACAAACTACAGATTTTCCAGGTTTTGTACTTCCGTTGTATGTTGGGGTAAAAACTTCAGAGAGTGTGTGTGTGTGTGTGTGTGTGTGTATGTGTGCATAAGTTGAGGCTTAATGCTAAATACTGATTAGACATGTAATGATTTCCATTATTTTGATATATATATATGATATATATATGATATATGATATATATGATATATGATATATATGATATATGATATATATATATATAATTAATTGTGAGTGCAAAAGTTTTGGAAATAAACATTACTGGCATCAGATTCCAATTCTGCTATTATGCGTCCTAGCCAGAGAAGTTGTGAAGTCCCTAAACTTGTCTCCACTAGAGGCTGATTATTTCTCCATCCTAAGGTTGTCATGAGGATTGAGAAAGAATATCAGTAAGCCTGCATAGCTCCAAAGCTTGCTCTTCTTATTCTAGAATGCGCTCTTTCTGTTGTAGGAAACTCTTTTGTGAGTCTGTATTCACTACTTCTAGTCACATCTAGGTTCTTAAGCAATGTATAATATGTCATAGGTTTTTTTTTTCTTTGTATTCCTGTAACTGTAACTACATGTCTACTTTGAATTTGGTCTGTCTGCTTTAAAAAGGTCGGAATTGTGAATGCTTATTGAAATTTTACAGGGTCTAGTGAAGGTCCTTGTGTATGTATCTATTTAGTAGTTTGTTTTTAAGCATAAGTGGAATTACAGCTGATCAAGGAAGACTTTATTTTAAGTGATTGGTTTAAAAACATCAGGACTATTTTTTTGTTTCCTTTATAAGTGTATATTGGTTTAAGAATTTTGAAATTTGTACTGTCAGATTTGAGAATGAGGGCATCTAAAACAGAAAATGCTTTCTGAACTTAAAAGCTCATATTTTAAAATTTACAACTTCTGTTATTTAGCACTTAGAGTAAATAGCAAGTGAATCAAAAGTCTCTGGTCTTCACTGCATATGAATTTTAATGTAATTGAAAGGGAAGAATTGTTTAAAATAGGTGTTGACTGAACAATTTTCACAAACTAAGGGAATAGCATAGTTCATATATCAAAGGAGATGACTTTTTGTTGAGAAAAACAGCTTGACTCTGGATATGAGAAGTCTGGACAGACAAGACAAAAACAGAGAAATTTTGAATTTTGAAACAGCTTTGGAGAGCTGTGTGAGGATATAGGAATGAAACAAGGATGGGACTCATGGGGGATGGTAGAAAGCAAGAAGCTCCAGCAAATGGCAGGAAGTCAGTCCCCATGGAAGGCCAGAGTCTATCTAGCCTCAAACCATATAGATAGGATGGAGGTTAAAGATATTTATCTTCTTTGAATGTTAAAATAATGAGTGTATCTGTACGGACATATCCAGGTACCTGACCTCTTGATTTTTTATTTTTTAATAATAGTAGAAATTGTGTGACTCCTGAGAATATTGCATGTAGCCATACTTATGTCTTTGACAAACGCAAAAAATACACACTCTACAGTCTCTGAATTCTTCTGCTTGTTCTGGTGATATGTGACTGGACAGATGTAAAAATGTGTACCTGGCAGTCTAAAAAACTAGTTAGTTTCTGGTAACTTTACTGGGTCCATAAGTGTATTTAAAATCTGTTCAACCATTTTAAAGTGTACAATTTAGTGGTTTGAAGTAAATTTACAATGTTGTGCAACCATTATCCATACTCATTTCAAGAACTTTTTCATCTTCCCAAATAGAAACTCTGCACCCATTAGTAACTCCCCATCCTCCCCCTCACACAGCTTTTGGTAATCTCTATTTTCTCCCTCCATAAAATTGTCTATTCTAGACTTTACATAAGTAGAATAATGCAATATTTTTTATTTCTGGCTTATGTTACTTAGGATAATGTTTTCTGGATTCATCCATATTGTAGCCTGTATGACGCCCTGAGCTGAAGGCAGATGCTCAATCGCTGAGCTACTCAGGCATCCCTAACAGTGGGTTTTTTAAACTACCACCTTTAGGGTGTTGGCTTGGTTTCTGTAAACCTTTGTTTTTCAGAATTTCAACAAAGTTGGTTTAGTTTCTGTATGTTGTTTCTGTGGTCAAATGAGAGCTTGGAACTATGTGGTCCACCCTTCTGCTTAACTTTATAATTTTGAACGTGAAAATCAGCTGTTTTAGTTTGGCTACTTCTAGCTGCTTTAACAAATTAATTCTCAAGAAGCTTGACCTGATAGAAGTTTACTTTTGTGTTGCCTAACAATCTAGTGTGGGTGTTCATGATTGGTGCTGGTAAAGGGATGGTGGTGGTTAGGTTGGGGATATGAGTGTGCATATATGTGAGGGGGGCATCTGTTTCACATAGTCTTTTAGAGATAGAGCTGTTGGAACCTGTTCCTTCTTTGACATGTTGCTTCTAAGATTGCCCTTGAGAACCCTGGGGGAAAGAGGAAAAAGAAGGATTATGTGTCAGAGGGTTTTTTTTTAAATTTTTTTTTTTATGTGAGCTAGGTCTGGAAATGGTGCACCTGGGTTCCACTCATGTATCTTGGGCCACGTCTCAGTCACATGGCCATATTTAATTGTAAGATAGGCTGAGAAATGTACTCTAATTATAGAAAGAGGAAGAAACTAGAAACTGGTTTTGATGAATAGTAATTTCTGCCATGTCAACCATGCACAGAGCTTCTTTGAACTACCATGTTTTATTGAATAAGCTGTAAGAAACACCATTCTTTTATATTCCATTAAGAAGGAAGGGGGAAAAGCACTATCAAATTACTACACAATGCTCTCTAATCACTCTAGTCTCTTTCAATAAATAAATTTAAAAATATTGTAGATTTACTGAGTTATATGTTTATGATACATCATCTTTGGACGTATTTTCAAAAGAAACTCTAAGTGAAATAAATTAATTTAGGTATTCTTAAAATGTCTTTGCACTCAGAGTTCAATTCTTGTGAATCATTTTTTTTTTTCACTCAAAGTTGTTGGTGTTTGTTTTTCTACAAAATTATTTTCTGTCTGATAGAGTTGGTGATAAAGCACTACTTAAAAATGTACTTTTGTCTGGGATTTTTTTCCTTAAACCACTGATATCTATCTTGCAAATTTTAGTGCTGGCATTTTCTTGATTTTACCAGATGGTGTCAGTGAAAGGTTTCAGCCAGTTATTAGGACTCCTATGTACTCATACGGTCATTAAATATTTTGTTGCCTGAAATGTTGAGAGATTCCAGTTGTCCAATTGTATCACCAGAAATGCTAAATTAATAAATTGTTATGCACACAGGAAAAGACATTTTAGAATTGAAGGTGTGTAGTATGTTTTAATTTGTTTTGAAATTCTACTTGTGTCTTTTAATGTTTGATTTTTTTCTAATGATGCCTAACCTATTGTAAATATTGGCTATTTGAGTTTATGAAAATAATTGCATTTTAGTTTTTCAAGTTCTAAAGGAAGGAAGACATAAAGTGAGGGCTAAGGAAGAGCAACTCTTTGGAGCATTGGCTCAGTTAACTGAATCTGATTTTAGAATAATGCAAGAAAACTTTTAAAAACCATTAGTTGCTTCTAAATGGAATGAACTCTGACACAGTGCATTTCCTGTAATTGGAAGTATTCAGAAAGGTTCTAGATGACAGTCATAATAAAAGCACTTTCTTCACTGGGTGGTAATTGAACAAGATGATGTCTAATCTGTGTCTGACTATTTAGATTCTTAGTCTAAAATAATATACTTTTGTATAAGTGATATTCCCTTTTCAGATCCCTGATGGTGTAATTTATCAGTGCTGTTAGTGATTGGAAAGGCAGTGATTTTTGTTGTTGTTGTTTAAGGCAGACAACTACATGCAGATTACTTTTTTGTTTCTAGTTAACAAAGTAAGCCAATGTGTTCTTTGAAACACTGATTGGCTCAGGGAGAACATGGAGTCAAGAAATAGTACTTTTTTCTTATAGATTTCATTGAAAAATATGTTACCTGATCTTCCTGGAGGTACAGGAAAATTCTAATTGTTGATTCTCTCAGGGTTTATTTGGTGTAAGAGGTCACTGAATTTATTTTTGATGAAAAATCTTGTGGAAGTAGCCCTTCCTCCTTTTCTTTTTCCTTCCTTTCTGTTGTTTACATAGTAACTTGTGGCCAGACTATTTGGAATTATCAATACTTAAACTACTAAACAAGCTGACTTTTCCTGTTATTTGTACATCTTTGAGGTGCAAATTTAATCGATGAAGGACAACTTTTAGGAAGAGAGAGGCATAGGTATATCTTTTTTAACTTTCTTCCACATATCTAGATCTAGATGTCAAGTTATTTGAGATTTACTGAGAAATGACATAGTGAATATAACAGTCCCATTTTAGTTTTGGTCATTCATAACTTACTAATAACTCCAGCCTGTGATTTTAGACTATTTAACTGTGTTCACGGAATATAATACTCGATAAATACCAGTTTTCCATGGTAATGAAAACAATGGGATACGAACATGTCTTTTTTTAAATAGGGTTATACTATTATTACAAATATTTCACATATCCCTCTGTGAAGGAAGCCTCTCTAGATTTCTCTGAAACGATTTCTGACATGCTATATGAGGTACTTTTTATTTTAAAGTAAATGTGTAGTATTTGTGTGCATATGGATTGAACTCCATTACTTTGACAATGAAAAATTGCTTAAATGTTCTGACATCTGAAATGTATATACAAGTTACATTAGAACTTATTTAAGGCTTTGTAATTATTTCTTAAAATGAGTTGTAAGTTACAAGTAAATAATAAGTACTTTTCCTTTAAATGTTGATTGTATTAAAAATTATTTTTAAAATAACAAAGTTAATGATATCTATTCTAAGCATTAATTTGTAGTAAGTTTGATATAAGGTTTTGAAAGTCACTAAAGGTGGTCAGTACTATACATTTCTATATCTGTGTATTTACACTTTGTTTTATTTTTATAAAGGATTTAAATCATAGTTATAAAGTACTCAAAAGATATAAAAACATATAGAGTTTAAAAATGGTAGTTTCCCCTTCCTCAAACAGCAAATTCCATACAGGTAAATACTTATAACACTTAGGTGATTATCTTTCTAGGCCTTTGTGCATTTTTTAGTTTATTATTATTCAACACAACAATGTATCAGGAGGTTTTCTAAGCACTAACAAATAGAGAGTTTTTAGGAAGACCTAAAATCCTTAGGAAGTAAGTGATAAAGTTATGGGGAATTGAGACCAAGAGATGTTAACTGATTATATGGTTTATCCAGCCAGTCTGGCACTAGAGTCTGTGCACTTAGTCCTGTTACTTCTTACACTTTTACAGATACTTTGTACATGTATTCATCCATATGTAGTATTTTGTTAGCTCTTTTTTGAGGGGTGGGGCAGAGGAAGAGGGAGAGAGAGAATATTCAGCAGGTTCCATGCCCAATGTCGAGCTTAACATGGGGCTTGATCTCACAACTCTGAGATCATGACTTGATCTGAAATCAGGAATTGGATGCTTAACTGAGCCACCTAGAGGCCCCAGGATTTTGTTAGTTTTTAGCATTATGCAAAACTAGCAGTATGCATATATGGTTCTTTGGAGTTTGCTTTTTCCAACTTAAAAACTGTATTTTGATGTTTCCTTGCTTTTTGTTAGATGGCCATATATTGTTATCATAATTTATTTAAATTTACTTACCATAAATTTATTTTATCCTTCATGTACACTAGATATTTTTTCTTTTTCAAACAACGTTGTGATGAATATGTTTGTAATCCTGTGTGTATATCTGAAGATTTCTTGGAGATAGATTACTAAAAGTGGAATTGTTGCATTATAGGCAGCATACATTTGAAATTTCGGTAAAACCATCAAATCATTCTCCAAAGCTGCTGAAATAGTTTATACACACATCAACACTGTATGAATACCTGTTTTCTCATAACTCTGCCAACAAAAGATTCCATTAATCCCTGAAATGTTTGCTGGTGGAATGGGAAAAAAACTAGTAAATCTTTGTTGTTGTGATTTGCATCTGTTTAAAATTTCCTATGTATTGGCCATTTGGATTTCTTTTGTGAGTTTCCTGTTCATAACTTTTGCCCATTTTTTTAATTGGATTGCCTATTTTTTGCATTTTAACTTTGTAAATGTTGCAATATCTTTTAGAAGACTGTGGTCGAACAGTATTGTGGTTAAGAATACAGACTTGAACCAGACAGCCAGGCTGAATACTGGCTCTGCCACTTTGGGAAGGTTGCTGAGTCCCTCTACTTCAGTTTCTTCATTGGTAAAGCAAGGTTAGTGATGGTATACCTCAAAAGATTATTGCGAGGATTAAATAAGTTAGTAATTACAAACAGCATAGAATAGTGTCTAATCTTAAGTAAGTGATCTCTGAGTACTAGCTTTTATAATAATGATTGTTGTCATTTATGCTATCTTGTTACCAGCGAAGTTTTAAATTTTTGGTACATCTGCAAGTGTTTTTTTAATCTCTGGCATTTTAGAATATGCTAGATTTAAGATTTTCCTCCTTTTTATAAGAAAGTGCTTTTTAGTTTCTTCAAAAGGTTGGCTTATTTTTACTTTGGGTTTGTTATCAGTATTGAATTTCTTTTCTCTGTGGTAGGAGGTAGGTGGTCTTAGATTTGTTTCCCAATGGATATCGACTTATCTCTACTGATCTTATCTTAATCATATGCTAAAATTTCCATGTATGTAGTAATCTATTTCTGGGTTCTTCATTCTGTTTCATTGTGATCTGTTAATTTTTGTGTAGTATGACATTGTTATAAGTACTATAGTTTATGTATTTTGATAACTTGGGAAAAATCCACTCTTAGCCTTTTTAAAAAGTTTCATTTATTTTGATACATTTTTTCTGAATGATTTTAGATTCTGTTCTATTCATAGAATATTCATAGAGTTCTATTCATAATCTTTTTAAAAAATCCTATCAGATTTTGAAAGAGTTGATATTGTGACAGTGTTGAGTGTTCTTATCTAAGCATATGTCTCTCCAAAAAATTAATAAACCTCATACTTGCATATGGAGAGGCAAACAGAACATTAGAGCATAAAATGAAAAATGTCTTTCTTTCTGATTCACTCCCCAAATTTGTAACCGCCATTAATAGTTAATTGTATATGTTAGAAAGTTTTAGTATTTATATAACTGTGCTTTAGAACTTTCTTATTTGCTTTTATACATAGTACTGTGCTCTAATATGATTTATTTTTATGCTTTTTTCCCATCTCATAATCTATCATGGATACCCTTCCATGAGAAATGCTAATGATTTACTTTATTTATTTGTACAGGCTTCATAGTCTATTAATCACTCCCTTATTGATGGGCATTTGATAATATCAATTCCTATTTTTAATAGTACTTCACAACGTTCTTGTATTTTATCTTTGTATTATTATATATGTTTCTATCATAAAAGTAATTCCTAGCCATGGAATTGCTAGGTCAGAGACTCAAGGTTTTCAAATGAGAGATGTTTTCGGTTTTCACTTTAAAAATGTTAAACCATCATTATAGTCCTACTTTTAGTGTATTGCATATGTATGCTTCCTAGCACCAACTCTGGATTTTATCACCTGTATTTTATTTTTGCCACTCTGATTGTTTTGCTATTTTAAAAATCATGAGTGAGGTTGAACCTACTTTAGTATAATATTCATTAGCTGTGTATTTTTCTGTTTAAGCATTTTACTAGGGGCCCAACACTGTTCTGAGTGGGTTGTTGTATTCATTTAATGAGTCATTTCCTCTTATTATTTGCTCACTTTATTTATTTATTTTTTTAATTATTTATTTATGATAGTCACAGAGAGAGAGAGAGAGAGAGAGGCAGAGACATAGGCAGAGGGAGAAGCAGGCTCCATGCACCGGGAGCCCGACATGGGATTCGATCCTGGGTCTCCAGGATTGCGCCCTGGGCCAAAGACAGGCGCCAAACCGCTGCGCCACCCAGGGATCCCTATTTGCTCACTTTAGAAATATGTTTATTAACTTCCTAAGAGATCATTGTAAATTAAGGAAATTACTTTTAGTTATATGTATTGCAGTTTTTTGTTTCACTTATCTATTTTTAGTGATTATATATGTATGTATTTTACACTCGATTTTACATTTTTATGTAGTCAGATGATGTTTTATAATTTTCTTCATCTTAATCTTGTCAAATTTGATTAGACTTATTGCCCTTTGTTTACTAGTTAAAAATATTATGAATGGGATCTTTATTACCATTTAATTTTCTAATTGATTCTCCTCTGTTGATGAGGTAAGGAAAATGCTAATTTTTGAATACTGACCTGGAATTTGTTCTTAGTCACAGTCTTTTAGAGATATGTTAGATTTTCTAAGTAGGTAATAAAGCCTTCTGCAAATTATTTTCCTGTAGCTTTTTAATATTTTTACCTCTTCTTTTTTCTTTTCCTTTGGCTAAGGTCACCTGTAGTTTCAAATGATAGTGCTCATAGTAGGTATTCTTGCCTTATTCTTGACTTTGATATTTATGTATTAATTAATGGATAGTAATCTCATCTTCCAGGCTTATGCTGAAAGAAAATTGTCTACCTAGTAAATGGACATTATGCTAACCTTTTTCTTAATACGTATCCTTTGCAAACATTTTATTCTCAACTGTTGCATTTATATAGTAAGTGTAATTATGAATCTGTAATGTAAAATTCTTATAATGAAGTTCCTAAATATACATAAAATATCTGTAATTAATCTATAAAAGTGTCATTAAACGACAGGTTGCTATATATTGAGTTATTTTCAAGTACTTATTGATATTTCATATTGGGACTTGACTTCTGAGTTAAGGAGAATATTTTGCTCTGAATTTTTGGTTACTCTGTCATTGATCTTAAAAGTAATTTCTATTTTTCATGGGCATAATATAGTGAAAACTTACTCAAACTTCATTTTTTTCTTGTCATCTCTTAAATTCATTATTCAGGAAAATAGAGGGGTAAAGTAGTGCAGATAAACAGAAAGTAACTAAAAAACCCATTTTTGAAATGCATTTGGATAGCTGAGAAGAATTCAATATGGAAGAAGACACAGTTTCTGCCTTATAGAATTCTGTATAATATTTGATAGCCTTTACTTGCCTTCCCAGTTGAGATTTATTGAAACTATTTTAATAGTCCCTAGTTCCTGGCACAATAACTAGAATCTTTTGGGTTCTGTAAAATTCTGCTTAATATATTTAATGTTTGTGTAACATTTATGAAACACTATAGATTATGATTCAGTAGGTGTGGATTAGGGCCCAGGAACCTACAGTGTTAACAAGTACTTCAGGATATTTTCCTGTGGTTGCTTCCCATGAGTACAAAAAACTTTTTTTGAATAGAGGTATTGTATTTTAGAGAACATTTTTCTGAGGGAGAGGTTCTTGTCATCCTCAGTGCCTTAATGTAACTTTGTGGGGTGTCTGGGTGGCTCAGTTGGTTGAACGTCTGACTCTTGGTTTTGGCTCAGGTCATGGTCTCACGAGTTGTGGGATTGAGCTCTACTCAATGCTCAGCGGAAGTCTGCTTCTCACCCTCTTGCCCCTCCTCCCATTTGTGTGCGCACATACTTTCTCCCTCTAAAATAAATAAATCTTTAAAAAAATGATGTAACTTTGCCTTTTATTTTAGACTTCAGCTTTTCATTTAAAAAGAACCTATTCATTTAGCACACGTGTGCGTGGGCTCTTGGTTATCCACATAGTAAATATGTATTGACTGCTTAACATTTGATAACTTGCAATAATTATAGAATTAGTCTGTGATTTACTAAGCCAATGATCATTTTAAGTTAATTTAGATTTTTTTAATTTTATGATTTTTAATGTATTAAAAAAAACTTAAAAAATTGATCTTTTTCTTGAGATCTTTGTCATGTCCTAGGTACATAGAGCTTGAAAAAGTTTAGCTTTTTATATGAGGCCTAAAATATTTTTTTTTAATGATCCAGTCTAACCTTTATTTTAAAGAGTATTACATGTGAATAGCTGGTTATGTTTTAAAATAGCTTGCAATGTGTAGGGGAATTGTTTGTATTATATTCTTTAAAATTTAAAATTATATTCTTTAAAAATTATGACCCATACAAACATAATAGCAAGTTTGTGGAATTTACTAATTTTGGCATAATTAGTTTGGCCAAAATAGAAGCGATGATGGGAGTTTTTATCCATTATAAAGTTATCTATAAAAATTCTACAGTAAAATTTTAGAAAATATTTTAACGGGCAAATAAGATCAATTGTTTTCTTTTTGTTTGTGTCTTGTTCATTCCTTTGTTCTATTGCATTTCTTTTCTTACCTTAAAATGTACATTTAAAAAAATGAGTTGTAAGAGTTACAAAAACATTTTCATAAAGTCATATTCAGTAATTAATAAAAGCTCTTTTCATGGAATTATGTAACATACTAAATATATTTCATCATGATGGGCATTTAAATACTTAATTTATGTCATAATTTTAAGAGATACATAGTTTCTTGAGTCATCTTTGATTGAGCTTTATTCAGTTCACAGGAAAGGATAATTCATTTCTCAGAGCAGTAATGTTGATATTCTATGTGAGCAAACCAAACCTCCTGTGTTTATCTGTGTGTTAAACAGATAAGGGGTAAAAATGAGTGACCATAGAACTAAGAATTATTTGGGGTTAATGAAAAGAGAAACAAATATCCATTGGTATTAGGAAAGGTTCTTCCTGTTTGTTTTTTTTTTTTTTACCAGAAACTTACAAAGTGCTTAATATGTGCCAGACATATTTCTCAGTACTTTACAAATGTTAACTTATGTAATCATCATAACATCCTAATGGAACAGATATAGTTTTCTTATTTATGGATGAGGGAATAAAAGTAACAGAGTGGTTAGCTTGTCCAAGGTTACACTGCTATCTAGATGCAAAGTCTGAATTTGAACCCAGCTCTCTGGTTCCTCTTCATTTACTCTCTGGTGATGCTGCCTTTTTTCCCCCAAAAGCATTACGTATGGGTTTATGTGTTATGTGGCTACTATTAATTGTATTTGATGTTTGGTAAGATGTATTTTCTGCTGTGTATTATATAATTTTTTATGGATTATAATTGATAATGCTATTTTTGTTTTTAAGACACAAACAACTCTTAGAAAAAGGTGAGCTTGTTGTGGATAATAAAATTGGCTATAATCACTATTGTGAGGAAGAAGGCTTTGTCCCCTCAGGTAGTGGTAACGAATACCACTTTACACCATGTAAATAAACTTTACATTTCTTTGTAATTCTACCTGTTTTCCAAATATGCACTTAGAATCTATTGAAAATTTTTTTGAAAGCTTCTTCTTTAGATTTTTCTATCAGTCACCATTATTTTTTAATAGGACAGACTGCATATTGAATATAAAGTATATTTTGCAACTTTTGGCAGCATGCTCTATGAACTTGCTTCTCTGACTGGTGTGCTAAGGTATATATGGACTTTTGCCACGGAGTTTGTGAAGCTACACAATAAAAGTACTATTCTTACAGAGCACTTTTTCTACTAAAAGATTGGTGGGGGTGGAATATTAATTAATTGGTCTACATTTAGAAAGTTTTTATGTTGAAACTAAATGATTCTCAAGATCAGAGGCAAAGAATTTCACAGTAATGGTTTCTAACCTAGATATCTTGATAGTATGTTCATTCAGTGGAAAGGTTTCAGGAGTACTTGATTGTATTTGAAGTCATTTTAGTGAACTAACAAACATAAAATGTAAAAGTAAACATAAAAGTAAAGTTGAGAAAGAGCCATCATTTTTTCAGTTGCTACAGTACCAAATAGCAAAATCCAGATACTAAAATGTTAATCAGTAATCTTTGTTGAGCTGCTGAAAAGAATCATATTATTATAGACACAGCTTGTTTTAAATCTTGGAAATATCCTAATTGTTTTTTGGATTTTATTTTAGCAAACCTCACTTTTAAGTGAACCTAAATAAAATCAAGATTTATAAAAAGGACAACTTTGGAATTGCTAATTTACAAAAGGGTTGGACATGGTATTCCTTTAAATAGCTTACCTTTTCAGCTTCTTCAGGACATTATATTCACATCATTTAGACTTGCATATAAAATAAAGCAAGAAACATTGATAGTCCATGGATGTTTAGGGGTTTTTTTTGTTACAAAACATTACATTTGTTGAAAAGTTAAAAGGATATACATTTGAAAACTTAAGCCATTGTTTTGTTTTTTAAATATCTAATGGGTTTGGATATAAGAAATATTACTATAATTGCCTTTAATTTCATTCTAAATACTGAGATTAGGGCTTGAATGGGCCATTGATTTTTTTATGATTAAGTATGACCAATTAAGACAGTAATCATTTGCCTTGCAGAGTGGTATGAATGTATTCTTAGAAAAATTGAATTGCCATCCAGTAGCAGAGAAATATCTTTGTATAGAAAATTAAATCAGAACACACTTTGTTCTTATGGTTTGCGTATCATTTAGACTTGACTGAAGAAGAAAAATAGCATTTTGGTAGAATTGGTGTGGTTCTCAGGTTTTCTGATTCTTAGTTTAAATTTTTTGATTTATCACTATATTTGTTGTTCATTCAAACATGTTTAATATACCTCATCTGTAAAACTTGGGATTGCAATTTTTCTGTAAGTTTGGCTAATTACTGTTACAATAGTTTTAAAATATAGAGTAAATTGTTCATGATAAAAGAAGAAAACCTAACTTCTTCAGGTATGCTTTAGTACAAGATGAACTAGAGTAGGAATTCAAAGGGTTTTTTTTTTTTTTGGAGGGGGTGCTTGTTGATGGGATGCAGGGTATTATTAAAATAATGTTTGGGGGGGAAGGAAACTATAAACAGGCTTTCTCTAAGAACCTGCTTCTTTTCTCTTCTTGCTATTTTAGGGGGAGAGATTGCTTCTTTTTAGGATATAACTTCTGTGATGTCATGAGGAATACTATTCGCTTAGCTAAGAAATTTTAAAAATTTATAGTAAGTATATGATAGTGGGCTGAGTCCAAATTGCAGTGACAAAAAAAAAATGCAAGAGTAAGAAGAAAATCCATTAGCATCTCTGGAAAACAGGAAAGTATGCAGTCAGAAAACATGGGTACTTTTGAAAGATATGACTGACAAGATTAGATTACTAAAAACCACTACTATGAAACAGCCTGTAACTCAGCATAGCAAAAATTTGGTTTCTGAATAGGAAATATACTTTCTTTTCTAATAATTCAAAAATTCACCCAGCTTAGTGGTGCCTGGATGGTGCCGTTGGGTAAGTGTCTGACTCTTGGTTTTGGCTTAGGTTGTGATCTCAGGGTCATGAGATCAAGCCCTGCAATTAGGCTTTGTACTCAGCGTGGAGTCTGCTTGAGATTGTCTCTCTCTCTGCCCCTACTGCTTGTGTTCTCTTTCTCTCTAAAATAAATAATTAAAAAAAATTCACCCAGCTTAGAGATGGCAGGGCTAAGACAGAAAAATGGCCCTGT
This sequence comes from Nyctereutes procyonoides, assembly GCF_905146905.1. NCBI lineage: Eukaryota > Metazoa > Chordata > Mammalia > Carnivora > Canidae > Nyctereutes > Nyctereutes procyonoides. Next base: position 39,304,160 of record NW_026575024.1, read on the forward strand.
GGGCAATATCAAGGTAGTTAGAAGACTCCGGAATCAGTGAATCTTGAGGAAAGATTTGTCTACTAGTTTCTTCCCTTTACCCACTTACATGCAAAATCTATCCACAAAGTCTTATAGCCTTATATTTTGGACATGATGGAAGTAGGGGAGAAAGTTGAGGAAGATAAATCACTAACATATACCAGCCATCAATATTGAGAAATCTAAATCTAAAGTAAAGATCTTAAAAAAAGATGAAGGCAATGATGATATCCTGGATATTTGAAGAAAATTAGCAGTGCTAAAGAGAGGACTCATATTTAAATAAGCAAATAGTTTAGAAATCATATTAATGTAAAAAAAGTAGCAAACTGAAAAATCTGTAATTAGAATTGAGAAAACATGGTTTTAAAGGAATAGTGAAAAAAGTTCTTGATGGTTAAAAATATGATTGCTAAGTAAAATCCCTAGATACCAAAAATATAGAAGGTGCTAGAATCCAGAGTGTTAACTTCTGTTCTCAGAACACTTGTTGACCTAGAGTCTTGCATTTAAAGGTCTCATGGATTTGAAGGGAGAGATCTTTGGGCTTCCATTTAGTTGAGGAATTAGAATTGAGGCATTTGCATAAGGCCAAACTCTTTAAGATAAGGCTTCCATGAGAGAGAGCCTATAAAATTAAATTTAACTTCCAGCAGATAACATCAGAGAGATTTTCTTTCCTTGGCTTTGAGTGTAAGACAGAAAAGTCGTCCCTAAAGATTTGTGACAGCAAGCCTACCTCCATGTGGGTTTGCAATTCTAATTTATATTACCTGCCTAGTTCAGGAAACTGCAGTTACAGAAAATTATTTTAAAATAATGAAATGAAAAAAAAAATGAAATGTTGGTAGCTACAAAGCATTGAAAAGAAACAAAAGCTAATACTCTTTAAGGGGATGGACCTTAAAAATATGCATTTTAGTATAGTTTATATATAAACTATATACATTAAGCTAAATATGTATGTATAGAGTCTACATTGGGGGATTAAAAACATAAAGGTGGAAAAAACATGAGCAAGGAACAAAATACTATCAAGAAACACCAAGAAGATTTGAAAGTGAATAAAACATTTAGAAACTAAAAATTAAAATGATTAAAAAATATCAAATGGCTTAAATAGATTAAATCCAGCTGAAGAGAGAATTAATGAACTTGAAGATAGAGCTGAAAAAAAGAGAGATATGGAAACATGAAAGAGATTGTAGAGGCAGAAGAATAAGCCTGTTGAACATTTGTGAAGTTGGGAGTTCAGAAAAGGAGAATGAAGAGGCTGAGGACAATCCATATCCAAAGAAGGACTGATAGAATTTTCAAAAGTTAAAATATGTGAATCATTATGCCAAAAAAAAAAAAACATGGTAAATCTAGAGGAATAAAAATAGTTGAATATTACTAAAAACAGAGAACATAAAAGGCAGAAATTAGATCTCTGAAAGTATAAAAATTAGGCTGGTAGCAGAATTCTAAACTGCAACAATGGATGCTGGAAGTCAGATAATTCAGTCTTCAAATACTGAAGGAAAACAAATGTTTTCCTAGAAATAATAACTAGCGAAATTACTCAAAAACAAAGGTTTTGAAATATAGTTTCAGATAAGAATATAAAAGTCTGAGTATACTGTGTTGGTGAGCATGTGGAACAATGAAAACTCTTAGCTTGCAGCAGTATAATTACCTACTTAATTTTTTTTTTTTTTAGGATTGTGGGTGTGGGGGCAAAAGGAGAGGGAGAGAGAATGTTAAGCAGGCTTCATGCCCAGAGTGGAGCCTGACGTAGGTCTTGATCTCACTTCCCTGAGATCATGAGATGAGCCGAAATCAAATGTTGGACTCTGTTGATTGAACCACCCAGGTACCTTATTAAAAAAAAAAATACTTGTTGAGAATAGTTTGGCAATATATAGTCAGTTTGGATGTGCAACAACCCAGTAATTCTACATATATATGTGTATATATCTTAGTATTATTTGTTGATTTGTTTTGACCATGACAACTGAAATCAGATTTTCAGGAAAGAAAATTAACTCTTGCTCCATACAGTATACTTTGATCTGTGTGCTTTATCACTTTGTTCATTTTCTTCCCTTTTCGTCTTTCCTCACTTCTCCCTTTTCCTCTCCTTCTCTTTAATGTTATTTGTGACCTTAACGCACTAATGTGATTTGATTGCTGGGTCATTAGTCATAGTTTGAAAAACATTGCCATTAGAAAATTCACACATAAGTTCAGAGAGATAAGGATAAGGATGTTTATAACAGCTTGTTTGTCAGAGTGATAAATTGGAAGTAATCTTAAGCCCCAATAAATGGAGGGTGGATAAATAAACTATTACATCCCTGTAAGGACTTTTAGCTATAAATCACAATAAATCAGTGAATTGTGATGCTCATATTCAATGGATACATTTAGAAATATGCTGAACATAGGAAACAAGGTGTAGAGTACTAAAGTATTATTATTATATGTAGCTTAAAATGCAGAATGCTATTATAACTATAGTTTTGTAGATACATACTTAAGTAAAGATACATGATAAAATCCATGAAAATTCAAACTTAGGTCATCGCAGGGAGGGAAAGAAAGGTATTTTTGTTATTAGATGTAACATTTTTTTCTTAAGCTGGGTGGTGAATATATAGGTGTTTATTAAATAATACTTTGTATGCCTAAAATATTTTCCAGTAAATTTTTTAAAAAGAGAAGGAGCAGTATTGACAGTCAAATTGAGATTTCTCTCAGCTAGTATAGCAAAAAATGTTGAACATTATGAGAGAAAAGTTTGAGATCTATAAAATAGATTTAGGTCAGTTTCTGTGAAGTAGAAATTCCAGAAGAAAATACAATGTATATTGCAGCAGCAGTAAATAATAAAATGGCAGAATAAAATTTTCTTGTGCGGAAGAATTCCATCAAATAAGGTATACTGGAATCAAATTTCTGGTAAAATTGGGTAGTGGTAAAACTTCTGAATTTCAAGAATCAAAAGAAAATCAAATTTCCAGATAGAGAAAACAGGCTTACCCTGATAGAAAAAAGAATCAGATTGGCGTATGATTTTTCTCATGCAATGCTGACTCTAAGAAACAGCGGAACTCTGATATAAAAGTATATGGCAGAAGTATTTTTTAAGTATGAAGGCAAAATATGTATTCTTTCTAAAAAACTGAACTATATAACTCTTGTAGATGTAAGTAAATGAATATATTATTTGGAAGGACTTGAAATGAATCAGCATAGAGAATTCTGGATGAAAAAAAGTATACAATAAACATTGTCAAACAAAAGCAATCAACAAGCCAAAACCCAATCAGAGAAACATGGTTAAATCTAAAAAGTTGTTAATAATGTACTTTGAAGCATATAACTTGAAAGAAAATATCCTAAATAAAACAGAAGATACAGAAGAAATTATAATAGGGAATACAATTCTGGATGATTTGATAATAATAAAACTTGTGCTCTAAGCAGTTGGGAGTGGGGGCGGAGGGGGGGGGAATATCCTATGCAAAGAATTTCTGTTCATAGAATTACAGAAGGAGATACTTTTCACTTGATATTTTTGAAGAAATATAGGTGTAAATAACATTGAAAATTTGAGATTTGTTAGATGGCACGTGATCAGTTCTCCCAACCTTCTCCATATCTGTTTGCAGTGACTGAAAATGTTTTAAGTTAAGCCTGTAACAGCATTTGACAGCAAGAAAGGGTGACATTGGTGTAGCAGATTTTGAGGATCTCCCTAAAAATAGAAAGCAGATGGAATGAGAGGGACATAGAAACAAGAACAGAGAAAAACAACCAAAAGTGAGTTTTTCCACAGTGGACCTCAAGAAACTGCATTTGTGTTAACAATTTCAACGAATTAGAGTAGACTTTGGACTAATCATCATAGTAACTAATTTAAAAACCACCAGCTGGGTTCTTCTTTTCCTCAGTTGTACAGAATGATTATTATCAGGGGTATTTATCTCTAGGAGAGAGTCATGGCTTCTGTTTTACAGATGATGATTCTGGCAAAAACTTTTCATTTATTGTGGTCGGAGAGAGTAGCAGAGTGGAGCCTGTAGATTCTTCCAAGAACACAGAGTGGAGAAAAGAAGGAAAAGGCAGAATGGTTCCACATATGTGAAATACATGAAAACACTCCACACTCTTCCTTATATGTGGGCAATCTTGGGAGTTGTAGCCTACAGTCTGTTTTATGATCACACATCCTAAATTAAAATGTGCTTCTTGATATCCTCTGCCCAGTCACATTCAGTCTGAAATCCGCTCTCTCATTCAGTGAAGATGCCTTAAGAGAGGGACAGACCTATAGATTGGCAGAGGAAACATAGGCCAGTTAGATACCATTCATAAATTTGGAATACCAAAGATCATCAGAAAACCAACAGTACAAATAGAAGATGAACTAAGAAAAACTGACCTCTGGAGAATGGGAATGATGCAAGAAGTAGATGAAACTTAAATGTAATTCATATCTGCAGAGAGATTTAAGAGGCTAAAACAGCTGGAACAATAAATGAGGCAGTTCTGAAAGAAACAATCTAGAGTTCTTAGACACAAAAAAATCTGATTTTAAAAGAAATCAAAGGAAGGGCTGAAAGCTGAATTAATGATTTTAGAAGTAAAGTTGGGGAAACATCCTAGAACCTAAAGGTAAAAAAGAAGATGGGAAATATAAGCAAATGTTTAAATCACATGGTGCACGGAACCAGGCTTTTTGATTTCCGGAGGAGATAGGAGGAGGGGAGAGAATGATTAAAAAAGAATAGAGCACAGGGTGCCTGGGTGGGTCAGTAGGTTAAGCGTCTGCCTTCGGCTCAGGTCATGATCCCAGGGTCCTAGGATCCTACTATAAACTCCCCGCTCAGTGGGGAGCCTGCTTCTCCCTCTCCCCCTGCCTGCCGCTCCCCCTGCTTGTGCTCTCTGTCTTTGTCAAATAATTAAATAAAATCTTTAAAAAGAATAGAGCACAATACCTAGATGCCAGGGAGTGTTATATGAATATTACAAAAGATGAGTGAGGTTGACATATACTGATGTGAGTAGATGGTCAAGATATATCAAATGAAGAAGAGAAGTTGTGAAAACAGTGCAGTTTGATACTTATGGTCAGAAATCATGCATGTTCAAATATGTGCAAGAAAGATGAAAGGTCATGAAATACTAGTGATTGCCTTTTGAGAAAACGATGGAGGGATGATAGAATACTTTTTATTTTTCTTAAAATATAATGTTTTTTAAGGAACATATTTAAAATAAAGCATAATAAAAGTTATGTTGGAAAAGAAAGGAGAGTATTATGAGGGTAGCAGTGCTTATTTAAATCACTCTACATATAGTCTCAGGTCCATAGTTCCTTGTAACATACACTCTTATTTTTTCATAGCAACCATCTCCTTCTCTCACTGTTTCCAGAATTATAAAATGTATTTTCACACACTTCTGAACCTTTCTTTTTCACTCAGAGTATTAGGGTAGGGGTAGCTGATTCCATTATTGCATATGTATTTCATAGGGATAGTATAGATGTAGAAAATACTTTAAACTAAGGATATCTTCTGGATATTCTTTATTTAAAAAGGGTAGTATGAATCCAAAATCTTTTATAAAGTGAGTCAGGATGTAATAATGAATAGTAAGGGAAAAATCAGGAGAATTATGTATTGAAGATTTTGAGGTATATCCTAGTATGATTTTTTTGAGTTGAGAGTAGGAGTTGCTCACTATCACCATAGTAAAACGTGAGTGTAATCACAGAGGTGTGAAGTGTGTTCTGGACCACCTGAAAGGCCCCATCTTTTTTGTGAGGAGATGGATATGATCCTTGATCTCAATATGCCACATCTACTATAAACTTCTGAACCCTCCACCATCATTCAGGATGCATCTCTAATGGTTGAAGAAGTGGTGGAGGATGACATGGGACAGAGTGCCTGAGGATCCTTGCGTGGAACAAGTTATGGGAAGAAAAATCTTACAGGTATTCTTCTTATATATTTTACTTGGTTGCTGTGTTTTTATTGAATAAAAAATTCTTTTTCTGGAAGGAGTGGGGAGTGGTTAGTGGGGGGTGGGAGATGGGTGGGTTGGAGTGGAAGCAGTCTTCTTTTTTGTAAGGGTGGTGATTAGAATTAGGTAGAAGAATTAGGTGGTAGAAGAATTAGGGAAGAATATCAGCACCTTTCTATCTCTTCTGCTCTTGCACAACTTTTACTGTCATCTTCACAACAAAGGAAATTGTATTAGAGTTCTTGAATCACAGACATCTATGGTAATAAGATTCATCAGGAACATTTAGGTACACAGCATGCTGACATGATAGTATTAGCTAGCAGCACTTTTTAGAAACTAATGGAAAGTGTTTAGTGTTTAGGTCTCTGAAATGTATTGAGTTTTAAATATTTTGAATATATGCTTAAAATTTTTATTTGTAAGTAATTTGTCAATGATTTCTTTGGTCATGTTAATTAGATTATGGAACCATTTGACACTGATTTATTTCTCAGGCATAAAAATGTTTAACATTGCTGTGAACTTCAGTAGTTAATTAAGTGGAGCTCCTTAAGTCTTAAATCCTTGATTTTTCTCTAGAATACCAAAGTCTTACGTGCCAAGAGCTCAGTGAGTGATTAGCTTCCAAGATAGCTCTAGTTCCAGTGCAGCTTAAAAATATTACAAAAAGATCTTTATATGTCAGGGAATTTCATAGAGATTTTCTAGATGTTATTGAAGTTTTAGAAATGGTATCTTTAGTTATAGTCTTGATAGTTTATAATTCTGTTGTGCTTTTAAAATGTTAAGTGTGCATGAGTATGTGGAGGGAAGTTATTTTTGAAAACAGAGTTGGAACATATACCTATAACAAGTCAGTAGATAGGAGCAAAGTCATGTCAATAAAATTGGCCAAGATAAAGTAAGTGAAATGAGAGCATATTACTTTTTCTTTTTTGTTTCAATGAAAATAAGAAATGTTGCTCTTAAGAATTTTGTATTATTTTCTCTTTTATTTTTTCTAGCTGGAGCACTAGGAAAAGAGCTCTTTTTTGCCATCTTGTCTGCCAGTCTATTTGAATCAAGAAAGACTCATTGAGGACTCCTTTGAAACGAATGTTTTGAAGAAGGAAAAAGAAATACTGTTGAGAGAAGGCAAACAAACCTAAAGGGTGATAGAAGCATACATATATTTTTGTTGTGTAATGACAACAGAACTTCATAGAGTGAACATGGAGAGCTGACAAGGGAGAAAGTTCAGAAATAATGAATTTTGTGGGTCTTGATGAAAAATGCTGGCCATCTATTGTTTTGGAAAGACAGTTGATGCTTTAGTCCGAGGGCTTTTTGTCTCTGCTGTGTACAGTTCTCATAAACTCTTCTCACATTCAGAACCACCTCTTTGTTCTCTGTGAATGATGGCACTTTCACTTCTGTTAGCAGTGCTTCCAAGGATGAATGAAAATCCAGTGTCTGCCAAAACCTAAAAAGTATAGTTCATTTATTTATCATTAGTGCTTTGTAGGATATACCCTGCTTGTATTTTAAAATTCTGTAGTGCTTAAAACCTACCATTGTAGAGTATGTTTGATCAATAAATATTAGATTTCTCAAGATGAAGTATGATGATTCCTAATCATATGGTGGCCAGTATTCACCAGTTTTATGTCCATAGACTGTTTGATGAAACAAACTTTTTTTTATACTTAATAATTATGTTACTTATGGTGTGTTATCATGATTTTGTTTTCCTTGAGGTTTTAACAGACCTTATTTAACTGTATATGTCAAAATAAAAATTTTTAAATAGTATGTTGTAATATGGATACTGATTTTATATTAATTTTATACTAAATATTGAGCTTTGTTTTGTTGTAAACTCTGATCCTAAATGACAGCATTATTCAGACTTTGAAAATTGTTTATATGTGATATATAGGAAGCATCCTATGGATCTGGCTGTGTTTTTAAAATTAAAATTTGTTTTTAGTTCTTTTTAAAAATTATGTAATCATACTCTATTAGGCAGCTTTTCATTGGAAGAGGAGGAATTTGCTTTTGAACTTATAATTGGTTGTTTCAGTTCTCCAGGCCAGTGATCTGAGTTATGAACTTTGTTGTTTCTAATCCTTCAATCCTTTGATTTTAAGGACTTTGAGAACAGCTTATGAAATATTTTGGACATAAATATCTGAATTGTCAAGAATGCGTTCTCTTCAGCTTTTCTCTAGAGGATTTCTTGATTAAAAGTCCCTCTCATACACTGGGCTCTCTTAAGAGTGCCTTCTTACTAATTCAGCATGAATGTGTGCATTTATAAGGGTATTTCTTCGTTTCAGTCTTACATAGTAAAATTGTACGTGTACATCTGCATTGCTTTTAGTGGCAAAAAACTAGGGATAACTTTAATGCACATCAAGAGGGAGAATGGTTACAGTGGAACATTGTAGAGCTCTTAAAAAATAGGTTCTCTCTCTTGTGTTAAGGAATGTCTGTGATATTTTAATAAGTGAGGAAAACTAATTATAGTTTCAGTATTTTTTAAAAAAACTTAAATAAAACATGCTGTATATATTTGAAGTAAAGAAAGGTATAATTCTACTGATATATGGGATGGAGGATAAAGAAGGAATAGAAAGGATCTCTTCCTTTTCATATTTTTGTATTACATTGATTTTAGTGAAAGTGTTACTTTTATATTTTCTAAGGAAGAGTTTAAGAATTATGGGAAAAGTACTTAAATGTAGTTTTATTATATTTTATAACTTGATAGAATAATTAGAAATAATGCCTACAGCAGTAAGTGATATACAGTTTGTTATAACTGTGAAATGAATTAAAGAGGATTCAGTATTGATTATGATACTTGGGAACACCAAGATAGAAGCCATGTTTATCTATAGGAGATAACAAAAGTGAGTGTTAGTATGAATATTTGAAATGTGGTCAAAATTCTTATCATAGGGACTGTTTTCAGTTGAACCTTTCTCTCCTCAGCCTCATCATTTGAGAAACTTTAATTGAATTTACTTATATCCCTTCTCTCTACCCCTCCTTAGAATGAAGCGGGCAAGAGAGGAGTATCCAAAACTGTAAAGAGGAAAAAAGATGAATGTTACTTGAATACTGTGCTGTGGAATACATTGACTGAGAAGTAGGCATTGTGAACTTTGCTCAGATCGACACTTTTCTGGGCCTGTGATTACCCAGGTGTAAGATAAGGAGTTTGGACTTGTACATACTAAGGCCTCTCCTGGAAATAGGATTACATAATAAAGAATTCCTGCATAATAGAGAATTAATTTAAAATTTAGTATTTCATTTACCAACAAAAATGAATAGTTTTATCGTTTTGGAGGTGGCAGAGTTAATATAGTGATACATGTGGATGTGAAGTTGGACATTACTTTGGTCAGTTAGAATTTTAGAATATTTTTCTTTGAGACCTATAAAACAATTTCAGATACAAGAAAGTGACAGTTAACAGATATGTAAATGTAAATGTCATGAAGTAGTTAGCTATTTTAATATTGAAAGAGACAAAGCCTTACTTACATTTATTTTGTATTGTGCCCATGGAATTGTATGTTGATTTTTATTTTTTTTATTTTTATTTTTTATTTTTTAAAATTAACCAGTTTACTGGAGAAAAAAACCTATATCTATATGTTAGAGATGAATTTTTACTACTAAACTTCCCATTAGGTTGAGTCACTGAACCCAGTTTTCACAGGCACAAGTTATGTTTCTTTTCATTTTTTTATCTACCAACTCCCTTGACCTCAGCTTGAATAATTACATATTTCTTCCATTATTTTACTACTTGGTTGTCAACTTAAATAAATTACTATATTTTTCTCATTTCAACTAGGTTATCAAAAGGTTGTGTAATTTCTAAATTTCAAACAGTTTCATATTATAATCAAGTCCATAGCATGTTTGTGTATAGCATGAATATAAATTGATTTATGAGTTGTAGTTCTGTATTTGCCATCTATATATTTCAAAAGACTTATCTATTATTTGGCTTTCATTATAACTCACTATTAATATAGATTGGAAGAGACAGTAAATAAAACACTTTGAAAACTGTCAGTTATACAAGCATAAATTATTATTTTATTCACTGGTCAGAAAAGATTAGAGAGTCTATAACTATGTTTTGTAAGGCAGGAAACACTTTGCAAATCTTTTGTCAATGCTAGGTGCAATGGAATTGCCAGTTTTATGAATAGCAAGATTTCTGTTTAACTGAGAAAATTGAGATGATTTTACTAGATGATTGATGAATCTACCAGTATTATAAAATGAAATGTGGAAATATATAAGACCTATAAAAATTTAGGAAAAATTCTGGCAAATTTCAGATTCAATAAGTAGACTTTCACAAATAGTTATCTTCTTTTATAAGTGGCTCTGAAAATACTCAAAATTATTTCATGATTGAGACCTCAATGTATGACCATATGGTATCAAGTTTATTATACTTTTGTTTCTAAGTCAACTTGGCTAAAACTGAACTGCTTATCTTCTTTTGAGCCTATTCACTTTTTACTCTTATTTTGGAGAATGATGCTTCCATCTGTCCAGTTATTTCAAGTTATCATTTACTGCTCCCCAATAATAAATACCTACTTCGAGCAGGTCCTAAATTATTAAAGTTTCTTTTTAAACATGTCTTTTTTTTTTTTTTTTTGGTGCCTCTATCATCTTTGCCTCTAACCTGAGATCAGGCTCTAACCACTTTTTATTTGGATTATAATGATATCCCATAACTCATCTGCCTACTTTAAAGTCTTGCTGCGTATAATCCATACCATTCTGAAAACAATTTTTCTAAATGTAAATCTGACCAAATCACTCCTTTGGGCTACTACCCTTGAAAGAGTCCTTTGATTAGGGGCTAAGCTCATACAAAATGCCTCTTTATGATCCTGCAAGATCTTTGGAAGCACATAATCTTGGTTTACATTCCTCCTCCACCTTTATCACTGTATGACCGCTAGGAAATTTAAACTTCTTTAGATTCCTCAGCTTGTAAAAGGAAGAAGATGATCATATCCCTCTATTTCAGGATCATTGTGAGGATTTTATACATGTGAAAGTTCTTAGACTTTGCCTGGCCCATAGGGTAAGCTGCTGTGTTATAATTACTTCTCCAGCCTCACTGCTCTCCCTTGTCCTCCCTTGTGTATGGGATTATCCAAAACACTTATTGGACTTTATTATAATTGGCTATTTACTTTTCTGTCTCCCTCACTACACTGAAAACTTATCTAGAGTAGATGAACTGCCCTAGTTTTCATTATGTTCCCTGTGCTATGTATTAAACCTGATATTTGGGGATCCCTGGGTGGCGCAGCGGTTTGGCGCCTGCCTTTGGCCCAGGGCGCGATCCTGGAGGCCCGGGATCGAATCCCACGTCGGGCTCCCGGTGCATGGAGCCTGCTTCTCCCTCTGCCTGTGTCTCTGCCTCTCTCTCTCTCTCTGTGACTATCATAAATAAAAAAAAAAAAAAATTAAAAAAAAAACCCCTGATATTTTGTAGGTCTTCATGCAAAGAATTAATTCCTGTAGGTCTTGAGAGACTAGAATGTGTAGAAAATATATTTAAAAATTATTTTGTACCTTGGGTTTCTAAAGAACTTTTTTAACCTGGTATTTTGTATATCCCTGTTAAATATTGGCAGGAAGAATCCTGGTAGGTTCTGAGAGATTAGAAAGTATAAGATATATATTGAAAAATTAGACTCTATCTTATGTTCCTAAATAACTTTTTTAAGCACTGTTTTTATTTCATCTAGCATGGTGCTTGGCACTTAGCAAGTGCTTAATAAGAGTTGAAGTAATTGATTAATTTGAAATAAAAGTTAGAATCTAAAAATTGAAGCAGTGGATATGGGATATAGATGTTATGGTGAGGTTATCAGTTTTCGAGTTCCATTTCCACTCTAGTTAAGAAGAATCTCCTGACCTTGGCAATCTCTTCTTACATGAAGCATTTATGTGAGTTGTTTGTTTTTCCTCAATAAACTTCCATTTCAGTTCCCTTTCATTAGCCAGTGCAGGTGGTTTATGGGTACTCCCTAGTGAAATGACTTGGTTTTATGAACTGTTGATGAACTGAGGAGATCCAAAAAAGAAAAGGTGAATCACTGAAAAGAAATATGCTTCTCTTCCCTTCTGTGTATTAAAGACATACATTTTTACTTAATAGTTAAAATTGGAATTAGCTGATTACCAAATTGCCAATTGGATGTCACACTTAATCATTGATCCTATGTCTAGGCGGCTCGGTATTGGACGACATTTAGATCGAATTAATCTCTGGAATTTGATCATTGAAAAACTTGAGAAGTCATTTGTTAACCACTGATTGTAGATGTTTTTCCTGTTAGAATTGGTATTAATTTTTAGTATCCTGATTTATTCAACATTCACTTTGTTCCTCATTTAATAACATAAGCAAGTGGAGTTGGTATGTGAATTACATATCTCCATATGGCTGTTAAGAAATAAGCAGACACAATTTCATAATTCTTACAGTAAATTCTTTCACTCTTCCATTCAGGCACATTTTACCTTAAAATCAGAATAAGGAATTTAGTGAAACTATTATCTACAAATTCATTTTTCAAGAACAGTCCATTAAACACTTAAACACTCCCCCCCCTTTCAGTTATTTTGCAAGTAAAGAATTTATAAACCTGACTTTTTTTTTCTCTGAAAGAATGAGTCACTAATAGCACTCCTACTACTTTCTCACCTTACAGATAACTGTGGTTTCTAAATTACTACCTTATCGTTGTGCAGATCCACTTTGTGAAAGTTAAATTGCTCAGGTGGTAAAGATTCTAAACACCCCCTTCCACTCTCACCCTCGCAATTGCATACATAATCAGGCATTCACAATTATTATTCAAGGTAGCAATTTACTCTTACCTTGAAACTTGTACAACTAATCTTGTCAAACAATTCCTTTGATGAATTTTCATATTTCCAGAAATAGCTCAGAGTGACTTTTCAATTTAGTAGTGCTTTCTAGTTAAATTATTAATCTTTTTTCAAATAAAATTGCCAGTTACCACTAGATTGTTTCTTGAAATAGGACCTCTAAGTTTAGCTTTCATTTGTTTACATCTGTTTATTTTTATTATAACAGTAAAGGAAAAAAATGTGTTTATTGCCTCCATGCAGAAACTGACTTTGTTCAGAATAGAAAACACTAAGCTTCTCTATCAGGACTGTTGACTGTCATTTACACTTTAATTCAGCTAATAGTTTTTCGGTCCTTCTAGCTCTGCTTCTGGTACTTGGAATACAAAGTTAAATGAGATAATAATTCTGACATCTAGGATTTTTTAAAAATTACAAAATGAAATGTAGCCCTTGAGACTATATGGACAAAGGAGAAGGGTACGGGATGGTTGGGAGAACTTTATAGAAGAGATGATAACATAGCTAAGACCTAAAAGAAGAGAATCAGCCTGTGAGTGGGTGGATGAACACCGAAGTAGGAAAAAAAAAGATGCTAAGAGAAAAAGATGCAAGATGTAAACACCTATGGAGTTCTAGAGTCCTATTAGCCATTTCTAAGGGTTGCAAGCTCTCTGGGTGAGTGGCAGGTGAGGCAGGAGTCAGAGACCACCTAAAGACCAGTGCTTGCTTTTTTTTTTTTTTTTTAAAGATTTTATTTATTTATTCATGAGAGACACAGGCAGAGATATAGCTAGAGGGAGAAGCAGGTCGCCTGTGAGGAGCTTGATGTGGGACTCAATCCCAGGACCCTGGGATCACACCCTGAGTTGAAGGCAAATGCTCAATCACTGAGCCACCGGCGTGGTGTCCCATGACCAGTGCTTTTTTATGGTAGGCAAAGTAGTATGCAAATGGTTACCTATTAAAATGCAGATTATGCAAACTGTGATTACCAAAGGGGAAGTAATGGGGATGAGTGAAATAGATAAAGGTGATAGAGAGTACACTTATCATGATGAGCACTGGGTAATGTATAGAATTGTTGAATCACTATACACTTGACTAATATACTATGTTAATTTTATAGGAATTAAAAACATTCTGATTCAGTAAGTCAGAGGTAAGACCCTATGTTTAGTAGGAGAGGCAATGCTCCCAAGTGATATTGGTGTTATGGGTCCCCTCACCACACTTTGAACAGCAAGTTTATAGACTATTTAAGAGTTTTGCCGTGATTCTGTGGGGCTTTGAAGGAGTGATACCAGATTTTCATTTTAAGAAAATCTTGCTTACAAGAGGCTGCAGAGTGAAGCAGGAGTCTGACATAAGTCTTGGCCACACAGGGCCCCCTTAACCTGTGTGGATAATGAGGGGAGGGGTACTTGAAGTGGATAGTTTTATACTTGGCATCTTATAGGTAATCTAATATCAGTGTGAGGGGTGAATTGGAGAGGGGTAAAATGTGGGATTTGAATTTCAGTCTAAGGTAGTGGTCTAAGTCTGAATAAGCCCAAAACTCCTTAAGGGGTAAGGTAGGTAAGGTGAATGTGGAAGTGGAAGTGGTGTAAGGCTTCGAGAGGGACACCTTCTGTGGTGTGAAGAAATACAGCATGTATTCCCCTCTTTCCCACAAAGAATCCACACTGAAAATTTCAAATACCATTGTGTTACCAACTAAGATTTGTAATTTCTGGTTGAAACCCAGGCAGTTAGCAATGGTGACAGAAATAAAATTTATTTGGAAAGTAGGATTTATTTCTTGAGTGATTGGATGGTTGTATTACCTGCTAAAGGGCAAGGGGCTTAGATGAGGAATCATACACTTTTGGTGAAAAGTGAGGAGTTAGGTGTGGACATGTTGGATTCAAGATGCTTGTAGTATAAGTAGAGATGGCTATTCTACAGTTGTCAGAACTGAGCTGGAGAATGAAATTTGGAAATGCCTCTCTAGCGGAGTGAAGAGTCTCTAGGGGAAAAAAGTTATGATGAAAGAAGAAAGGAGGCCTGAAACCCAGTTCCTAAGGGGTTCTAAACCTTTATCAATGGCCAGTGAGAGGACCAATAGTCCTGTTGATGGTAAAAGAGAGTGGTGGTTCGGATATGTTAAAGACAAGGGATCAGTGTTCCATAAGGAAGATTGTTCAATTTGTGTCAGTTGCTACAAGTAGGTGCAGAAACAAAGAATGCAAAGTTTTTCAGATTTGGTACAGAGCAGCCACTGGCAAATGTGTTTAGAGCAATTTCAGTTGGGGCATACCCTAGAAAACTGTGTTATGGAGCGGCTAGAAGAGATAATGATTTTCTTTCAGAAGAATTCTTTGTCTTCTTTTGCCATTTGTTAAAGGTCCTTTCTCAAAGCTTGGTTTTCTCACTGAATGATCTATTTCCAGGCTGCATATCTGAAAATAGTTCCATATTGGATAAATTGATTTTATTAATATAAATATACTAGCAAAATTCATAAGACTATAAAGGAAGCTGTGATTATTTTTAAACTGAAAAGTTGCTATAACAAAGCTAATTTAGAAATAAGTTTTCATATTTTTAGTCTTATTCATTTATCTTCACTGATTATTATTTAATCTTTGTGTTGTGGACTCCAAGGAATTATTTTCTACATGTCTCATGTTCAAAAAGAAAAATATACATTTCACTTCTTGTCTTATATATGCTTTAAACATAATAAAATTTATGCAACCATAGGAAAACTTTATTTTTAGTACTTAAAAATGAACTTAAACATTGAATTGCTTTATAGTTTTACCCTAGTCCGTTTTTCCTGTTGTTATTCATAGTCTTTGCAATGACTCCCTCTAGTGATAGCTTCCCAAAATGCACTAATTGTTGAAAAGACTATCCCCCTTTTCCTTTACCCCTTTAAAATTTTTTTTTGGATTCTACTGGTCTTTTTTGTCTCAGCATGTATTATTTTGTGTTCTCTTTTATTGTTCTTCAGTTGAGAGAGTGTGTGTGTGTGCATGCGCACATGTGTGTGTATTGTTATAGCCCGTTAGACTTCTTATTTCCTTTAATGGCATTAGGGGAAAATCAAAGAGCTTTGGAGCCAGAAAATTTGGGTGTGACTCCGTATACTTCTTTTTATCAGCTTGTACATAGGGCAAGTTGTCTATCCAGAGTTCTTCAGAGGAATGAATGAAAATGTCTTTATGACGCCTTGTACAAAAAAGAGTAGGTGTTCACCATGTGTCAGTTCTCTTTTCTACCTTCTTCTTCTTGTTCTCATTGGTTAGGTTAGGGATCAGTTCTCTTTTCTTCCCCTTTGACTTCTGTTGTTATAAAGCATATCAGTATTGTCATTGCCTATTTACTTGTCTATACTTTACTATTTACTTGTTCTATAATTTCTAGAGGCCCGGGATTGCATTTGTCTTTGCATGTTTTTATCTCTAGTATTTTGCACAGTCTAGTACATAGAGTATCCTCATTAGATGAATATTTGTTGAATGATGAAATGAATTAATAATTGAATAAATGGATACCTCTTTTTAACAGGAGTACTGGAGTGTGTTACAGAAGTTTCTCTAATATGCAGATTGTAGATGACTATAATGATATAATTAGATTTTACCCACAGCTGATCATAGAGGTATTTATTTTTTTAATTTTCATTTTATTGTATAGCTATTGGTCTTTTCAGGTTTTTGATAATATAGTTTTCCCTAAAAAATTGTCAATTTCAGCTAGTTAAAAAATGTGTTAGCAAACGATTGTACATAGAATTTCATTATAGCATTTCATCTTTTGTATATCTGAGTAAAATCTTTAACCATTACCAATTTTATGTCTTTTTTTAATCTTTTAAAATATTTAATTAGATTGGAGTTATGTGTATTTTATTAGTATTTTTGAAGCACTGGGATTATTTTGAATTCTTGTTTTTCTGATTTCTAATTGAAAAAATACATAATTTTACTTATATTGCCTCTTCTAGGTTTTCCTTTTTAATGATCTAATGTCCCCATTTATTTTTATTACTTTTTTTGTGAAAACTTTTATTGCTCTAAAACTGCTTCTAATTATAGCTTTGACCAAGTCCCATGAGGTTTGATATGTACAGTTTTTGTTATTTTCTAAATTTCCTCCTTGACCTGAGTTATTTAGGAGGGTATTTTTAAAATTATGAAATGCATGTCTGCAAGTGTAAAATACAGTTGTTAATTTCTAGGTTTTTATAATGTGGTAGGCAATAAGGCATATGCAATTTCTATTTTTTGAGTTTTTGTTTGTTTGCGATACGTATAAGATCTTGTATAAGATCAGTATTTAAAATGTTCCCCAGACACTAAGAAAGAAGGTAAGTCCTCTGTAGAAATACATAGTTCTCTATATTATTTATTGGCTTTATTACATGTATTCAGATCCCTTCTGTATTTTGACTGTCATATGCTTATGAGAATTAAAGTTTTGCATTACTGTTGTGTGTCTGTCATTTTTTACATTGTTTCTAACATGTCTTAGTGCCATGTTATTTGGTGCTTAAGAGTTTGTAATTTATATCTTCATAGTGGGTTTTACTTTTCATCAGTTAAAAATAATCTTTTAGATGTTGCTAGTCATTTGGATGCTCAAATGGAAAAAGAAATGAAATTGATTTCTGCTTCCTACCATGCACATTTGATTGAAGACCTAAATGTGAAAAGTAAAATAATAAAGCCTCTAAGAGAATATATCTTTTTTTAAAAAATTTATTTATGATAGTCACACAGAGAGAGGGAGAGAGGCAGAGACATAGGCAGAGGGAGAAGCAGGCTCCATGCACCGGGAGCCCGACGTGGGATTCGATCCCGGGTCTCCAGGATTGCGCCCTGGGCCAAAGGCAGGCGCCAAACCGCTGCGCCACCCAGGGATCCCTCTTTATATCTTTTTTTAAAAAAAGATTTTATTTATCCATTCATGAAAGACAGAGAGAGAGGCAGAGACATAGGCAGAAGAAGAAGTAGGCTCCACAGGGAGCCTGATGTGGAACTCGATCCTGGGACTCCAGGATCACGCCCTGAGCCAAAGGCAGACACTCAACCTCTGGGCCACCCAGTTGTCCCAATATCTTCATATCTTAAGGCAGGAAAATATTTCTTAAAGAGAACACAGAACTTAGTAACATAAAGGAAAGAATTGATGAACATTGATGACCATTCTGACCATTGGCAAGAATTTCTTGTCATTAAGACATACCAATCAAAGAGAAAAAGTAAACCAAAGAATAGAAGATACTTGTAGTCCAAGTATATAGTAAAGGGATTTTATCCATACTATGTAAGAACGCCTATAAATCAGTATGAAAAAAACAGTCCAGCAGAAAAATGGAGAAGATAATTGAAAAGACAGTTCATAAAGGAGGATACTCAATAGCTAATAAATATGTGAAAAATTGCTCAATTTATTTTTCTTCAAGGAAGTGCTATTTAAAACTATAATGAGATACTATTAGAACACTCACTAGAATGCCTATAGTTAAAAAGATTGAGAATACCAAGTGTGAGCAGAATATGGATAGCATTCACTGCTACTAGCAGTTTAATTTGGGAAAATCACTTGAAAATTCTGGCAGGATCTACTTAAGCTCTGTGTATACAGATATATATTAGGTACACGAATAACTGTATATGTCAGTAATTTTGATAGGAATTCATGCAGATACCCACTAAAAGTACAATCATGTTCAAAGCAGCATTATTACTGTTAGGCAAAAACCTGGAAACAAAAATGTCATCATCAGTAAAATGGTCAATGTATTGTGGTATATTTAATCCAATATACAGCAATGAATAGAGCAGTGAAAATGCACAAATTAGAGCTTCATGCAAAAACAACAAAATTATGCAAATAATATTGTTCACTGAAAGAAATCAGCCGTAAAAGAATGTATGTAATTCCATGCATGTAAAATTCAAAAGCAGGCAAACTAATGTAAGGTTTAGGTCTATAAAGATAGTGGTTACTTTTGTGAATGAGGGAAGGGATAGTGATTGGGAAATGGCACTGGGGGGCTTTTAGGTGTTAGTGATGTTCTGTTTCTTGACATGGGTAGTGGTTAGATGGGCATAGTGACTTTGGAATAAGTCAGGGAATTGTGTGACTTATATTTGTGAACTTTTCTGCATGTTTATTATGCTTTGATTTAAAAAAGTTCAAATTATATGAAACAAAAAATATTGCATTAATGCTAGGATACTTTTTTTTTTTTGAAAGAGAGAAAGCACACATGTGCATAAGAGCAAGGTGGGGGCGCAGAGGGAAAGAGAGAGAATCTTAAGCAGGCTCCATGCCTACTGTGAGCCCTATGTAAGGATGATCTCAGGACCCTGAGATCATGACCTGAGCAGAAATTGAGAATCCGAGGCTTAACTGACTCAGCCACCCAGGCACCCCACTGTCGGGATACTATTAATGTTAAAATAATAGCAGAAAACAATACAACATAATCATTTTTACTACCTATTGAAGATTTCAGTAAATATCATTTGCCAGTTATTTGCTTGTATGTTCTCACATCCAATCCCAATGCCTCTGGTTCAGTATTGTAGGGTTACATTAAAAACAAAACTTTTTTTTTTCTTGCACTCCATTCTGGCTTTGTTTTTGTTTTCATTTGACATTATATTTTTGCCTTCCCTTTTCCTTTATAGAATTTTCACTCATTTTGAGAGTCTTTCATTTTAACAAAGGAATTTTTATTCATAATTATGAATGTGTTTTTTATTTATTTTTAATGCTTTATTGCTATTGTTATGCCAAATTTTTATGTGTAAGAGATTAACCTTTATTTGTAATTCTGAAATTATTTTAAAATTTTGAGTATTTGAACCTCTATTTTTCTAATTATCAGTATCAAGAATAAATTATTTTAATTCCCCCAATTTAAGATGAAACAATTTTACTTCTCCCATCCTTCTTCCTTTCACTCTTGTTTTTTATTGATGAGTTTGTGATTTACATTAAATTTTATTTTCAAATTAATTTTTGCATTTTGTTTAATCTCAAGTTAATCATGAGACTTATACTCTGTTTTATAATCATATTTACAATTTTTTCAGTCAAGTTTATTGAACATCTAAGCACCAGACACTGTTCTAGGGTTTTGTCTTTTGAAGAAATTTTGTTCAACCTTATTCATTGTACCTTCTGTTGGGCATTGTACTAGGTATTGAAGACATAGTCATGAATGAAGTTTCTGCTTTCAAAGTAGTTACATTTTACCTAGAATACAAAAACAGATGAATAGGCAAGTTCAGATTATAGTAAATGCAGTGAAGAAGATAAAATTGGTTAGATGCTAAATAGGAGAGTGTGCCATTTTAGGTAGATAGTAAGGAAAATTTTTCTGAGGAAGTGATATTTGAGTTAATAAGTTGGTCATTGAAAAGATTTGACCATACAAATCTAGGGAAAGAACATCTAGGGTGCGGTTTCAGTTGGATAGGAGCAAAGTTATTGGGAGGACAAAGATGACTGGTGTTGAATGGTGTAGAACTACATGCTATGGTAAGGAGGATAGCCTTTATTTAAGTACAGTGGGAAATTGTAGGTTCAATTCCTGTAACAAAAAGCCCCCAAGTGTAGGTCTTCAAACAAAATAGGAGTTTATTTCTCATGTAACAACTTAGTTCAGAGTTGATAGCTGAGTTTATTTCCAAGATTGTCCAAGGATCTTGGTTCATTCTGTCTTGGTCTGTTACCATCTGATAAGGTGTTACCTCAGGTGTTTAAGGCAACTTAGCACGTATGTGTCAATCAATGTCTCTTAGCTTTGGAAAGAGGGAATGAAGGACTAGTACCTTCCTTTTAATTTTTTTTTTAAATTTTTTTCTTTTTTTAAAAGATTTTATTTATTCGTGAAAGATACACAGAGAGAGATATACAGAGAGAGACAGGCAGAGACATAGGTAGAGGGAGAAGCAGGGTCCCTGTGGGGAACCTGATGTGAGATTTGATCCCAGGACTCCATGTTTACAACCTGAGCCGAAGACAGATGCTCAACCACTGAGCCACCCAGGCGTCCCTAGTAACTTCCTTTTTAAGTGTAACTTCTACTTACATTCCTAGTGGTCATGTAGTTGCATGGCCATTCTTGGTAGCATGGGAGATTTTTAAGTATAGCTCCCAGCTGGTTGGCCTTGTACCCCATTAAAACTTTATACAAGTGTATATATGGGTTATTACTAAAAAAGAATTGGATAGTAGATATTGGTGGATAGTTAGTAATGTTTGTCACAAAGCCATTGTGTTTTCAACAGGAGAGTGAACTTTTATTTTATTTTTAAGATTTTATTTATTTGAGAGATTGCATGAGCAGAAGGAGAGGGAGAGAGAATCTGAAGCAGACTCTGCACTAAGCCTAGAGCCTGTTGTGGGGCTTGATCTCATGATTGAGATCATGACCTGAGCTGAAACCAAGAATCAGATGCTTAACCAACTGCACCACCCAGGCACCCCTGAACTTTCATTTTAAAAAGATTACTCTGGTTGCTGAGAATGTATTGTGGGAGGTGAAGAGGATAAAAAAAATGGGGACCAGATAGTCCAGGTTAGTGGTGTATGGTAGAAGCAGTGGAAATGAGAAGTAGATAGAATTAAGATGTATTTTAGAAGTAGACTAATTTCTTGATAAAGGCTAGATCTTAGGGGCTATGTGGGTTGGGGATATTCTGTTGGGGAGCCTTTATCCTTTCTGGTATTTAAAATCATGAAACTGAATGAAATCCCCCAGATTGAATGCATGTATAGAGATAAGAGAAGGAGCTGAGGACTGAGATTTTAAAATTTAGAGGTGGCAGCCAGAGCCTGCAAAAGGGGCTGAAAGGAGTGGGTAATGAGGTAGGAAGAAAACTGGGACAACAGAAGGTCATGGGAGCCTTTTGGTTTTGGACAGCCAAATGGTCATGGGGAGAACATATTTAGAGTAGTTATTTTTATTGAATACTTCTAAAAAATTGAGATGGGAACAGAAAGGTAGGCATTGGATTTGACAATATGTAGGTCATTGGGGAGCTTGAGGAGGGTCATTTCAGTGAATTAATAGGGTCAGAAGCCAGATTGTATAGAAGGCTGAAGAATGACTAAGTTGAAGTATAAATTGATACAACCACTTTTGAGCTCTTTGGCACTAAATCCATGAATACTCATTGACTCTCTCCTTCCACTTCCAGGTATAAATTATCATGATAATCTTGCACATGTGTACATGATGACATGCTCAGGAATGTTATTTAGCAGTATTGTTCATATAAACAAAAAATTAGAAACAACCCAAATGTCCATCAGGAAGATAATGAGTAAATTGTGGCATATTCATAAAATGGAATACTATTACATCAAAAATTGGTGGACTATAGACACACGCATCAACATTGTGAAACCTAAAACATAATATTAATCAAAACAAGAAAGTTACACAAGAATGCATACTATTTGATTCTATTTACATAAATTTCAAAAATAGTAAAAATTAAATGTGTCATAGATATCTGGGTACATGAATATTGTTAAAATTCCAAAGGAAGTTTTAGAAGAAAGGCACAAAGGGAGCTTCAAATATGTTGATAATGTTTTAATTCTTAAGTTGGTTGGTGTGTATTTCAATGTTCATTTTTAAAAAGCACTTTAAAAAGATATATTATCTCTTATATGCTTTATCTTTAATTTTCATTTACAAATTTCTTTAAAAAAAACCCTGGAAGAGTGAATGTGAAGAAAGGATATGGAGAAAGTGAGTAAGGACAATGCTTTGATAAGTTTGGTGTGATGCAGAGCTGAGAAAGAGTGAGTTGAATGATGGAGGCTAGGTGACAGTTATTAGAAAATTGAGATGTTGGAGATTATGTTTTTGGAAGTGGTATACATAGTGAGAAGGGCTGAAGAAAGTGAGGTAGAGGAAAAGATTGTTAGAGGTGAGAAGGTCAAAGCATCAAAAGGCCAAGTCACTTGTTAACTGGGAATGTTGAAACAGGAGTGGACTGGAAGGGGGCACTGATGAGGAGGAAGGTGTGCAGTGACAGGAAGATGAATTCAATGAAAGAGAAAAAATAGTCCTTAAGTTGGAGGAGGAAGAGAAAGAAATAAATGGTTTTTGTGTGGAGGTGAGGAACATTTACTGTACCTCTTAGACTTGAGGGCCACACAGTTAAACACATACACATAAAAAACCTCCATTTCAAATGAGTTGATATTCTTAGAGGACTGCTAAGTTTCAATGAAGTCCAGAAAGACAAGGTCACATTTAGCAGCTAGGCTAAGGATGTAGTTGAGATTTCTGACCTCGTACCAGGAGTTCCAGGAGGCATGTGCATTTTATTAATTTATTTTTTATTTTTTAGAATTTTTTTATTTATTTATGATAGTCACACACACACACACACACACACACAGAGAGGCAGAGACACAGGCAGAGGGAGAAGCAGGCTGCATGCACCGGGAGCCCAACGTGGGACTCGATCCCGGGTCTCCAGGATCGCGCCCTGGGCCAAAGGCAGGCGCTAAACCACTGCGCCACCCAGGGATCTGGCATGTTCATTTTAGACCTGGATGGGAGACTGGGGGCAAGTGTAACCATCCATGTGCTTGGAGAATCTAAATATTTTTCTTTAAATTTTTTTTTTCTTTTTGAGAGAGAGAGTGCAAATGGGGAGGGGCAGAGAAAGAGAATGAGAGAGAGAGAGAGAGAGAGAGAGAGAGAACCTTAAGCAGGTTGTATGTCTGACATGGAGCCTGACATGGAACTCCCATTTCATGACCCTGAGATCATTATCTGAGCTGAAATTAAGAGTAGAATGCTTTCTTGACTGAGCCACTCAGGTGCTCCTTTTTAAATGGTTTTAGTGCCTACTACCAGTAAGGGTACTTCTTGGGTAATTGTGACTCATTTATAGACTGGCTTTTATCATTTGGCAATCCTTATAAGTGAATAGAATATCACTAGATAGAGGGGAAATTGTATATTTTATATGCATCAGTTATCTTAAGGCTCTGACATTGCTTATTTCAGCTCATCATTTCTGTATGTATGTATACCTTGGAAGTATGCATGTCATGTACTCTCATGTGGAAGAATGTTGCTAAATTTTTTTGTTTTTCCTTTGAAATGTACTTTGTGATATTTTTACATATAGGTACACTACTGATTGCATCTGTTAGAAGATTCCACTGAAAGAAGTTGATGTAAAGTCTTCCTGCTGAAAAGTTCTTTCCATTTTAATTTATTAGTTGACTAATCATTTCGATTTATTGAGTTGACTCAGTTTTTAAAAATCTTTTTAAAAATTTCATGTAAATATATGAAAAGATTTAAAAGCAATCTGTAATGTATTTGTCAGGATAACTTAAAAATTTGAAAAAAATTTTCAAAGTGTGAATATATATTCTTTTCCTTCAGGGCTGATGCTTCTTTTACAGGCTGGAGATTATGCAAATATGTATATTTTATATATCACTGCTGAAAGTCTGATCTTAATCATATAAAAATCATTAAAGGAGAAGGTTGAGAATATGCTGCCCCAGAGTTTCAGAATGTTTATTTTCCCTAAATATTTTAGAATTGGAAATTTCATAATCTTACTTACATTCTGCAAATTTATAACCTCAAAACTAATGATCATGTGTATAGTTGTTATGGAATTTATCATGACCAGCATCTTAAATATAGATAGGAGTTATATATACTTTCTGTTTGTGACAACATGGGGAAACTTAGGAACACACTGAATCAATGTTAATAGCTTTTACTTTCTATGAATGGTATGCATAGTTTACAAAAGTCTTCGGGCTTCCAATGTTATAGAAATTATGTCAGTATATACTGCATCTTCTTTATCCATTCATCAATCAGTAGATACTTCAACTGTGTCTATCATTTGGCTTCTGTAGATAATGCTGCTCTAAACATCAGGGTGCTTGTATCCCTTTGAATTAGTATTTTTGTTTTCTTTGGGTAAGTAGCTAGAAATGCAGTTGCTGGATCATAGGGTAGTTCTATTTTTAACTTTTTGAGGAACTTCCACACTGTTTTCCAGAGTGGCTACACCAGTTTGCATTCCTACAAACAGTGCAAGAGAGTTCCCCTTCTGCACATTCTTGCCAACACAACACCTGCTGTTTCTTGTATTGTTGGTTTTAGCCATTCTGACAGGTGTGAGATGGTATCTTATTGTAGTTTTTAGTTGTATTTCCCTCATGATGAGCATTTTCTTCATGTATCTGTTGGCCAACTGTATAAGTCTTCTTTGGAAAAATGTCTATTGCCTTCTGCCCATTTTTAATTTTTTTTTTGAGAAGCTAGCATTTGGATATATTAGTCCATGTTAAATATTAGCAAATAAAACTCTTATTTTTAAATAAATAGACCTTATTACTGACATTAGATTTAGGCAGATGTCACAATTTACCTCTTACTTTATCCTTTGGCATACAATTTCCACACTTATTCACACCTAACATCCGTATGGAACATTTATCACAAAAAACAACCCGGTGTAGACATATTATCATTGATGTCGACCACTTATATTAAGGACTGCTCTGTGTTATTCATTAGTGTGTATTTTGACATATGCATAATATTATGTATCTCAGGACCCTGGGATCATGACCTGAGCCAAGTGGAGATACTCAACCAAAGGAACCACTGTGGTGCCCACATTATTACTGCTTTTATATTCGGGCAAGATGACCCACAAGGTTGCGTTAATTTCAGGTGTACCACATCTGATTGACACTTATGTTTATTGAAACTTTTAGAAGGTTGAGTTTTATAAGTTCTTTATATATTTTGCATACTAACCCTTTATCAGATATGTCATTTACAAACATCTTCTCCTCTTCCATAGGTTGCCTTTTAGTTTTGTTGGTTGTTTCCTTTGCTGCACAAAGGATTTTTATCTCAAAGTAACCTCAATAGTTTATAGCTTTTGTTTCCCTTGCCTCAGAAGACATATTCTAGAAGGAAGTTGCTATAGCTGATGTCAAAGAGGTTACTGCCTGTGTTCTCCTCTAGGATTTTTATGGTTTCAGGTCTCACATTTTGGTCTTTATTCCATTTTGAATTTATTTTTGTGTTTGGTGTAAGGAAGTGGTCCAGTTTCATTCTTTTTGCATGTTACTGTCCAGGTTTCCCAACACCATTTGCTGAAGAGACTTTCTTTTTGGATATTCCTTCCTGCCTTGTTGAATATTATCTGACGATATAGTTGTGGATTCATTTCTGTCTTTTTTTCTATTTTATTCCATTGATCTATATGTGCATTTTGTCCCAGCACCATACTGTTTTGATCACTCCACTTTGTAATATTACTCAGCAATGAAAAAGAATGAAATCTTGCCATTTGCAAGGACATGGATGGAGCTAGAGAATATTAATGGTAAGTGAAATAAGAGAAAGACAAATACCATGTGATGTCACTCGTATGTGAAATTTAAGAAACAAAACAAATGGGCAAAGGGAAAAAAATAGGGGGGGGTGCAAATCAAGAAACAGACTCTTAACTATAGAGAACAAACTGATGGTTACCAGAGGAGGGGTGGTGGGGAATGGATTAAATAGGTGATGAGGATTAAGGAGTGCATTGCTGTGATGAGCCCTGGGTGTTGTATGCAAGTATTGAATAACTATTGTATACCTGAAACTAATATTATGCTGTATGTTAACTAACTGGAATTTAAATAAAACTTTTAAAAAAAATTATGTCATGATTTTGTGTATAAAATAATAATTTAAAGCAGTGGCCTTTCAACTTTAATGTATTTACGAATTACCCTGAAACATGCTAAAATGACGTTTTCAGCTTTACCCCTGGAGATTTTGCTAGTTCTGTGGAAAACCCTTGGTGAGATTACCTTAAAGTTTAAAGAATGAAAAAGAGAAGCTTTGGAAGTTAGTGATTTGTGAAGCAGGAAATTAAAATATTATGTCCAAGTCATTACTATGCCTGCATAGAAATTTTCTTTAGTTTGACTTAGTCTTTATTGTTATTCACTAATATATTTCAAGTGAGTAGCCTTGATTTTGAAAATATCCTTTAGTGTATTAGTTTCTTTTTATTTCATCCTTGCCTGGTGTGCTCTGTCCAGTCTTCCTTTTTTACCTTTAGTAAATGTTTGAGTATCTATAATGTATCTATCATTGTGCTAGGAATCTGGAATGACTCAAATATGCAAGAAGAAATGAATCTAGCCTTGATGTCATTTCAGAGACAGAGAATCATTTATAAAATAATTGGTAACTATATAATATACTAAATGACAAAGTCATTCAGGATACAGGAGAATTCACAAAATATCTGACATTTGTATTATCTCCTAAGAGATGAGTAGGGGTTTGTCAAAAGGATGAAAGAGAATGACATTCCAGAATTTACAAAGACATAGAAGCATCAAAGAGGCTGGTTTGATAAGAGAGCAGGGTGGTGGGTGAGTTGTGGAAAATGAGGATAAGATAGATTAGTGCAAGGGAACTTTATCTTTTGATTCAGTTTATTTTAATGTTTAACTTAATAAACCAGTACGATTCCATTGAGTGTCAAGAGGAGAAAATGAATTTGAAATATTTTAAGAGTAGAATTGGTAGGATTTACAGTCTAGTTGAAAATGAGTTAGGAGAGTTAAAATCAAACTACAGTTAGAGGGCTTAGGGATGCTAATTGGAAGAGTTAATGAAGATGCAGAGTCTAATAAAATTGGACTTCTATAATTCTCAATGATGTTTGGATAAACGGGGAACTCTAATCCAGTGGCCAGGCTTTATTCTTTAAAAATTCTTTTTCTTTCAGCTTTATTGAGCTATAATTGACAAATATGATCATAAGATATTTAAAGTATATAATGTGATGATTTGATGTAGATATACGTTGTGAGAGGAATCCCTCCATCACCTTATCTTTTTTGAATTTATCTCAACCATGTTTGTTTGTGTGTTCCCCTTACCTCCATGAAAATAAAGCAGGAGGATCTTGTAGTCTGCTTTTAAAGCCTGTGCCAGACTCAGTAATTCTATTTTGAAACCTGGAAAAAAGATATAATCAGAGATATATTCAAAGATTTATGTGTAAAGATCTTCATATTCCAATATTAACAATAAAAAATGGGAAATGACCTAAATGCTCTCAAAAAGGAATTGAGTAGGGCAGCCCGGGTGGCTCAGCGGTTTAGCGCCACCTTCAGCCCAGGGTGTGATCCTGGAGACCTGGGATCAAGTCCCACGTCGACTCCCTGTGTGGAGGCTGCTTCTCCCTCTGCCTGTATCTCTGCCTCTGTTTCTATATCTCTCATGAATAAATAAATAAAATCTTAAAAAAAAGGAATTGATTAGATAAGTTATCGTATACTTATTTTCTGGATGGGTAAGCTAGGAAAAGGCTGTTGTAACAAGACCTATCAATGATTCCATGGTTTAAAGATTTTATTTTATTTCTTACTTTACGAGGGAATGTTTCAGGTGTTGGAAGTTCATTCAACTCCATGTGGCCATTTGGAGACACAGATTCTTTCCATCTTATTTCTCTACCATGTTGTGGGGCAGTAATGCTCTAAGTTTGGCTGTAGGCATGTCAATATTCTGGCTTTATTGAAACTGTTCTTGTTAAGGTCATCAGGGATGACATAATATTACATCCAATGAGACGTTTTTAGACCTTCTGTTCTCTGTGACCTTTGAAACTACTGACTACTTGTTTATGAAACTGTCTCCTCCATAAGGCTTCTGCTGGTTTTCTCCTATCTCTCTAAGTATGTGTTCTCTGTGTCTTTTTCATGTTCTTCCCCTTAGTCTTACCTTATTAGAAAGGTTGGATTCTCCAGTGTTCTTTGGCCCACTTTCCTTTGCATGTGTACCCATGATGATCTCACCCAGGGCCCCTACCATGTGGTGATGCCTCCAAATCTGTATTTCTAGCCTGAAAACCTTCCTTTTGAACACCAAGGCCTGTATACATATAACACCTGTATTTAAATATTCTGGCAGGAGGTTCAGATTTAAGATATCTAAGAAGAATTAATCTTTCTTTGCAAACTGGCTCTCACAGCATTACCTCTCATAGCCACCTACATCGGAAACCAGGAGGTCCTGTCCTTCCTCCTATGCATTGAGACCCTAACGCTTTGTTAAATATGCCTTTTGAGTAGTTTTTCTGGTGTTTGCCCTTTCCTGTCTTCATTGCCACAGTCTTATTTCAGGACAAGGTTACTTTAAGAACTCCCTCAGGGATCTAAGTTTCCATTAGGGTTCCTTTCCAATTTTACTTCTTGATTAGATAGGTCAGTGATTTTCTTTTACTTGTATTTGGTGGGCAGCAGCTGTGTATTTAAATTGCATAACATCTGCTACAGTGCCAAGCGCAGTTCAGTGGTTAATAACTAAATTATACTAATGATAAATGAAGAGAGCTTATGAATAAAGATGAACCAAGCTTAGTAATTATATTAATTAAGTAATTATTACCATAATACTCAAAGAATCCTGGGAGAAAATTAAATACCATTTTGGAAAAAAGAACTAGAGCTAAAGAAAATGATTTGAGTATTTTAATGTTTAACTTAACACAGTCTAAATCAAAGAACTTGAGTTTGTTGCATATGTTAGAACCCTGCAGGGAAAGCTAGAACAAATAGTTCTCAAACTCATTTGGTGTGTTAGTTCAGTTTCTGCTCCTTTAAATTTGGACCCCTGTGTGCCCTGCCAAGGTTGAACATAATAGAAAGCCAAATCATAAACTGTCATGTATGACAGTTCTGGCCAGATTAATCCAGATTCCTTATAGACATCTGCCCACCTGTTTTGTTCTCTTATTGGCATTGGGACTGCTAGCTTCTATTCTCTGGTGATCTTCACATCCTCCCCTGCAATTTCCTTAGCTCCTGCATATCTTGTATGTCTGTATGTACTTACCTAATTTTAGTGTCTTCTGTGCATCAGTGTGAGAAATTTTCTTCTCATTGACTCATTAACTCATTGGTTGAGTCACTTCATATATATATATATATATATATATATATATGGTCTCAATGCATATATATATATAAATATGGTCTCAATGCATATATATATGGCTACAACACAAATAGAAAGAGATGTTCTTTTAGATAGTTAAACTATAAGATCACACACAAATTGTGTGATTAATCATTAGAGAGGGAAAGGAATACTGGAACTGCTATTCACTAATTCTATAAAGTTTAGGGAAGACTCAGGACTTTGGTGTCTTCATCTTATAGAGTTCCAGGGTCTCTTTAAAAATTTTTGTGGAATTCCAGTTTTTCTTCTTTATTAATTTAGGCCCTGCAATTTCCTCCTTTCCCTGTTTTCTTTAGATTAGGGTATCTACTACAGGTTAAATCATATTTTCTGAAAATGTACATTTTTTATTAAAGTTGCACAAGTGAGTTATAGTATTGTATGTGATACTGTAGTATATTGTCATGTACTTTACCATGTGGATTTTGCTCCTGTGGAACAAAACAGGTCCTCTTAAACATAAAAATATTCAGTAATTATTTTGTCAGTGAATTCCATATTTGCTATTATCAAATATCTGCCTCTGCTAGTCCCTGCAAAATCTTTATTACTGTTTTTGAGAGAGAGAGATATAGTGGGGTGGGAGGATAGGCAGAGGGAGGAGGAGAGAGAGAGAATCTTAAGCAGACTCCATGCATAACATGGAGCCCCAGGCAAGGCTTGATCTCCTGATCCTGAGATCAAGACCTGAGCTGAAATCAAGAGTTGGGTGCTTAAGTAACTGAGCCACCCAGGTGCCCCACACTGTAAAATCTTGATAAAAATTAGTCAATAATTAGGTGTTAGTTCTTCATCCCAGAAATCTTACAGAAATGATCACTAGTCTTTAAAATTTGTTCATTTTTGTGGAATGACAAAGTACAAAAATGACAACAGTTTTAAAGATTTTGTGTCAGAGAGTAGAGAAAAATACATAGTAATTTCAAAATATCAAAAAAATTTACTCAAGATCTACAGTTATAAACATTCATAAAGGTGTGTATCTATGTACATGTAACTGAAGCAAAATTTTATAGAATAGTACTTTACATCACTACATGCTGTACACTATATTTTAATTCTGTTCTATATCATCTTGTGAAAAAGTTGATTATAGTCTATGAAACTGACTTTGCAATGCACTATAGTATTTTAACCTGAAAAAATGCTACACTTAATGAAAAAGAAGACAACTTATATATGCTACTGTTTTTCTGATTTTCTAGGTTTTTTATATTATTTCTTTATTTGATCCAGCATTTATTTGTTTTTATAAATTAGGATCTCATAAACTTTACTAGAAATCTCCTTTTCTTCAGACTACATGAACCTAGTTGATTTTTATACAAGATTACTTGAAGTATTAGGTTGCATCAGTCTTACATAAAGGTGCATTGGTTGAAGCTAGATGATTCTGGACGGTCTCATATATCTGGCTGGCAGTTGTCAGGCTGGTTGCTCTAGAGAACCTCATGTGAGATGACTTGTCTCTGTTCTAAGTGGCTTCTTATTCTTCAATAGACTAGCCTAGACTTTGTCACATAGTAGTCTTGGCATAGCTAGACAAGGCAAATATCAGGGTACAAACACTCATTAAACCTCTGCTTGGGTCATGTTTGTTGATGTCCCATTGGTCAAAGATAAAAGAAAAGGAGAAAGGACATGGAAAAGACCAGAGTCACTGTGGAAGAATACTATATAAGGGCATAGACACAGATGAGTGTGATTCTTTGGAAGTCTTTTTGGAGGTTCTTAGTTACTGAATTTTTTTTTCATAATGCTCTTTATTTACAGGTAAAAGAATCAGTTAAGGAAAGTATAGTTTTCTCAGTTACTTTTGTGCTCCTGAATTACTGACTTTTTACCATAGCCTAGATCCCAATATGAGTTTTTTCCCCTAAGTTTTGATTATAGTTTTATTGTTTGACATGTAAGCATTTGTTCTGATTTTGTGAAAACTTGCTTCATGTTTTTTCATGCCACTTCAGTAACTATATTGTGTTTCTAATAGGTTTCTGATAGATATCTTGGATTTGTAGTCAGTAGTCATTAATCCTTTGGATCTAATATCCAAGTGCCTGTGGGAGACAGACAGGCAATATAACTGAGTGAGGCTAGCCTGGTTTACATGTAAACAAATATGCTCTGTTGTAAATTGGAGAGTGAAGGATGCCTACCCAAAGGCTGTAGCTTCTACTCACATGTCATGTGGATATGTGGGCTCAGTATTTCCAGATTTTTCAAATGAAGTAGGAAACCTAAGTCTTAATATGAAATCTCACATTTAATATGAAATGTAATTTTGAATGCTAAAATTTAATTAAAAATTTAAAATACAATTTCAAAAGCAAAAACAATAATGATACTGCTTATGCTGAAGAAAATCTTCAGCCAAAGCTATTAATTTGTGACTTCTCTGATAGATCTCAAACAGCCACCATCCAAGGTCTTCTACCATCTGGTTCAAACCTGAAGAGCTTGAGTCTTATCTGCCACTACACCTCCATTTGTGGTGCTCTCCATACTTTCATTCTGGATAAATTCTTACTTTTCCTCAATGTGTACTTTATTTTCTGGCCCTATGATTTAGGAATGCCCTTCCATCTTGCCACTTTCCTCTCATTCTGTAGCCATCTGATACTCTTACTGATCCTTTAAAACTCAGCTTGGAAGTTTCACTCTTATAAAACATCACTGAATGTTATTTCTCTGTCTGAACCTCAAAGAACTTTGAATCTTTGTTATGGCATTGATAATAATCTTCCTCATATTGAAGTTATTTGTGTATGCTTTACTGTCATTCTGCTAGAATGACGGAATTTATCTTTGCTGGGCTTTGTTTTTCCTGCATTACTTAGCATGGCTATCAAGCTTGGAATGCCTGCCTTCTTAATCAGGTGAAGTGTCACTTAAATATGAGTACTTTATCTGAAGATTTTCTTGACTTTGCCTGACAGGGTTAGTTTGGAATCCTAGGGCAAAGAAAAAAAATCTGTTGTTGAAATTTTCATTCATGGAAGCTCCATGAAAGTTGGAGCTAGGATGAGAGGCAGGGTGATTGAGTCTCAAGCCAATTAAAGAAATGAGCTATTAAGGCAGAAGGGCAAAAAAGACAGGAATCTGGAATATGGCATCATGATTATTAGGTAGGCATGATCAGATAGGAGATAGAGGTGTGCAGATCAACAGGCTGGCTGGTTTTAAGATATAATCTCAGAAACACAGTCTGCGTCCCTGGGGTTCCTCTAGTTCTCAGGGTGTGTGTACTTAGAGCCCCTTAATGAGTCCCAAATTATTTTTCTGATCATCTTGATTATAACTTTAAACATTAATTTCTTTAGACATTTGTCTGATCTTTACTTTTTTTTTATTTTATTGCATGATTTAACTGATTTTTCTGGCATTCTCAGAATGAAAGTGGTACATTGGCAGCAGGTCCCCTGTTGAGGGACCACCAGTCAGCTCATTGGTGCTCTTGATGGTTTTTCTGTGTCATGCCCCCAGATGATAGAATACAGAGGATGTTAGTATATGAGAACTTAAGAATTTGGAGTATTCCTATACATTTCATGTGACTGCCCCCCAGCATCTTAGTTTTCCAAGCATTGTCAGGGGACCAGTAGTGATCCCTTAGCTGCTTATCACATGACCTGTAGGTAGTTTGGCAGTTCTAATGGAAAGTGGTAGGACAGTTTTGTTCAAAGTGTTTTAAAAGTTTGAAATGTAAAATAGAATTATGACTTTTATGAAAATTCTATTAAATATAGTCTTAAAAATTATACTTTTAAAATGGGATAATGTTGGTCAGTTAATCTTAATTGAGATTCAGTTAACAAAATTCGCTTCTCCTAGTGTATCTTAATGTCATTAGTGAGTTAATAAACATTTGATTAAATTTGTTTTTGTTGGGGATCCCTGGGTGGCGCAGCGATTTAGCGCCTGCCTTTGGCCCAGGGCGCGATCCTGGAGACCCAGGATCGAATCCCACATCGGGCTCCTGGTACATGGAGCCTGCTTCTCCCTCTGCCTATGTCTCTGCCTCTCTCTCTCTCTCTCTCTCTCTCTCTCTCTCTCTCTCTCTGTGTGTGTGTGACTATCATAAATAAATAAAAATTTAAAAAAAATTTGTTTTTGTTGTTTTTACTATAGCATTGGAGTATATTCCTACCTCATTAAAGGGATCAATCAATATCTTTAAAGTTGTTTATTGATGCCTAAGAGGTGAATTAGTAACATAAATGCCAGAATTTAAATAAAGTCATAAATATAGAGTCCCACTGCAAATAGAGGATGTGTTGGGATAAATGAATCTGCAAGTTTGATGATTTTGCATAAACAAAAAGAGAAAATACAAATAGAATATACTTGGTTAATATCAGCAAATTTGAATTTATTATGTAGTCCCCTAATCCCTGGTGTATTATATGTTATGAAACATTGTCAGATAGTAGTAGGAAACTGAGATCTTTGCATTATTTTCAATATGATAACCACATTGATGAACTGATTACATTTTTATTACATTTTACATTTTTTTCCCTAGCACAATGTTTTTATGGGAGGGTGAAATTCCTATATTTTACAATAAAGGGAGAGAAGGGACTTAAAAATAGGCACCTCATTCAGAATTGAACTCTCTGAAGTAAAAATAGGTAAATGAGAACTTGTATAACATGTTGGGTAAGTGCATGGGCTGCCTGAGTTCAAATCCCAGGTTTTTACTTACCAGTTGTGTGTACATGGTCAAACTATCTCCTTTCTATATGCTTCAGCTTCCTTATCTACATAAAGGGAATATTAGTAATACATATTGCATAGATTTGTTAGGATGCTAGGAGCTAATATTTGTAATGTTAGAAGAGTACTTAGTACCTGGTAAATGTTATCTAAGTATTAATTAAAAAATGGGAACTAAATAAAAATGTCCATTAGAGGGAAATGTTTTATAAAGATGAGATTATGACTCATGGATGTAAAATAAACACTTATCAACAATTTCATTCTGGTTCAAAGGAGGATTTATTTATTTTTATTTTTTTATTTTTAAAAGATTTTATTTATTTATTCATGAGAGACACAGAGTGAGAGAGAGAGAGACAGAGAGAGAGAGAGAGGCAGAGACACAGGCAGAGGGAGAAGCAGGCTCCATGCCTGGAGCCTGATGTGGGACTTGATCCCGGGACTCCAAGATCGCGCCCTGGACCAAAGGCAGGCGCCAAATCGCTGAGCCAACCAGGGATCCCCTCACTCAATCAATTTAAAGAGAATTCCCTAAAGAGATTTCTGGCTGTCTGATCATCTATATCTGATCTTTGAAGCATTTGTCTTCACTCTTGATTGACTGACTGGAGATCTCTTGGGGAGGCTGACTCCATAGTCAGTGCCCTGGATGACAGTCCATTAGAGCCCAGTACAGGCAGTCCCTGTGGCCCAGTGGTTTAGTGCCACATCAGGCTCCCTGCATGGAGCCTGCTTCTCCCTCTGCCTGTGTCTCTGCCTCTTCTTCTCTCTCTGTTTGTGTCTGTCATGAATAAATAAATAAAATCTTAAAAAAAAAAAAGCCCAGTTAGGGGCCAGTTTTGAATCTTAAGATTCTAAGTATCTCTGAAGCTGACTTAGAGTCCCAGGTTTCTTTGTTTGAAAGGTACTTATTGGGCTGGAAGTCTTTCTTCCTGGCTTTGAGTAGTGATTTACTCCTGGGCTGCAAAGGTTTTTCCTGGCTCTTCGTAGGCCTCTCTGTTTTCTCTATTTATTTGACCCTGTTTCTCCCTTGAGAATTTTTCAGTCCACTGAAATGCCTTTCTTGAGATTCTGCGGGCTGTATGATCTGCCATCTCTGTCTACTTCCTTTCTGGTGGCTTTGCTTTACTAAGGATAATTTGGAACTTTACTGGCTTCTTTAGAAAACTAAAGATCTCCCCAAACTGGCTCCTCTAAGACCTCTCCATTCCCATTGCTTCTGATCTTCCTTCCTCTTCTTATCATCCTTGATTTTCCCTTCAGCTTCCTTAAATTCTTTGATATGTACCTCTTCAGATCCCTACCTTCCATACTCCTCTGTCCCCTCTCTGTAAGACTTTTCCCTTCCCAGTGCAACTTCTCAACTCCTCATAGTCACTTGAACTTCAGGCTCTCTGCTCCTCATCAGGGGCTCTCAAGGGACTCAGGGACTCCCAAAAGCAACTACTTAAAGCAGAAAAGGAAGAAAAGGTACTTGAAAGCAGAATGGATGTTTTATATACTCAGGTGAGCTTTGAGCTTTGGAGACATCCAGACAGCTGCTTGATGTCTCCTCAGTATATTTTTTCACCTAAAATTTCCATCTATAGATTACATATCAGGGCAAATGAAAAATCTTGAAAGTCTCTATAAATATTGGTAAAAAACATTAGCCATCACATTGAACATGTTACCTTACCTTTTCCTTCTGCTAGAAATGTAATTTGGATAAAAAATATCAAGGGGAGCATAGACCAGAGTGTACTACTGTGTTCTGACTCATGGTTAAAATTTTAGAATGAAAGTGTAAGATCTTTGTTTGTTTGTGTATATGTGTATATTATGTATATGTG
Source organism: Nyctereutes procyonoides (assembly GCF_905146905.1). Taxonomy (NCBI): domain Eukaryota; kingdom Metazoa; phylum Chordata; class Mammalia; order Carnivora; family Canidae; genus Nyctereutes; species Nyctereutes procyonoides. Next base: position 39,340,727 of record NW_026575024.1, read on the forward strand.
ATATTTTTCTATTTTTGGATGGTATTACCAAATTAATTTATAAATTCCAGTAAAGGAACTGTATTCAAATTGGTTTAGAGGTAAATGAGAACTTATACAAATTAAATATTCTTAAAACTACCAGAAAGATAGAAACTAACTCAAATATTTTGCTTTTTAAATGACTTGGGTAAATCTTTGGCAAATAAGATTGTTTTAATAAAAACAACTGTATTTTCTGAGTTATCAGCAATAAGTATAATATGAGCATATATTTTGTTATACTTGGGTTTATTGAGTTATCAGCAATAAGTATAATATGAGCATATATTTTGTCATACTTGGGTTTATTAGGTAAGATTGTGTTATATCTACTAGTTGTTTAGATGAACAAAATTACAAATTCAACCTAAGACCAAATGTACAAGTAAAAATTCAGTAAACATTAATTGCCTGATATCCATGACTTCTTGTATATCACATATAGCAGTAAGAGAAAAATTCATGTATTTAACTTTTTAGATTTTTACTTTTGTGCTGCTGTGCTGTATAGTTAGCAGGGAAATAACTTGAGGTAATAGTGAGCTTTGTTTAATGTTCTAATATACCTGCCTAAAAATAGTTTCTGAAATCTTTTTAGTACCTTATAAACTTAGGGTTAGGCTAAATTAAATTAAGTAAATGTAGATTATTTCTAAGTAAAATACCGAAACACTAATTATTAGAACATTATATTCTTTGGCTTTTTGTATGGTACTAAATACATTTGAGTTTGTGAATAAATATGTTCTTTGGCCATACTAAAAGCTTGTACTATAAACATGTCTCTAGAAATTGAGAGATGATATATTCATAAAATTTACTAGTCTGCTATAGAATACTCACATGTGACAATTTACAGTTGTCTACTTAGTCTTCTCTATCAAATAAAGAGTACTTATGGTTAAAAATGATAATATATGTAAGTGAAGCTAGTAGGAATAAAAGGGTAGAGAAACAACTCCTAATGCAAAGTCTGCAGAATGAAGGATTTTTGTTGTTATTAAGGCAGAGTCATTTTGTCCTAAATCAAGATCACTGGTTATTTCAAAATGAGGAAGAGGAAAAAATATAATCACTTGAATAGATATGGAAAGTAATAGAAGTTTTGCAGAAGAGGATTTTCTCTGTAAGTTGGCTAAAATTGAATGGACCTATTTTGTTTTTGCCTTTTTTTTTTTTTTTTTGATGAGCCCATGATGTACTGATGCAAAACTAGAGTTGGGTATTCTCTTTGAAAAAAAAAATGAAGTTTTCTTGGATTATTGGTCTGTTCTTTTTTTTTTCTTTTTAAAGATTTTACTTATTTTATTCATGAGAGACAGAGAGAGGCAGAGATATAGGCAGAGGGGAGAAGCAGCCTCCTCAAGGAGAGCCTGATGCAGGATTCTGAGATCACACATTGAGCCGTAGGCAGATGCTATATCACTGAACCACCCAAGTGTCCCTGTTCTTTTTTATTTTTTAACTGAAGTTCAGTTTGCCAACATACAACACCCAGTGCTCATCTCATTAAGTACCATGCTCAGTACCCATCACCCAGTTACCCCATCCCTCCACCCACCTCTGTTCCACAACCCTTTGTTTCCCAGAGTTAGGAGGCTCTCATGGTTTATTCCCCCTCTAATTTTTTCCCACTCAGGTCCCCTCTTTTCCCTAATAATCCCTTTCACTATTTCTTATATTCCCCGTATGAGTGAAACCATATGATGATTGTCCTTCTCCAATTGATTTATTTCACTCAGCATAATGCCCTCCAGTTCCATCTACGTCAAAGCAGATGGTAGGTATTTGTCCTTTCTAATGGTTGAGTAATATTCCATTGTATATACACTACATCTCTTTTATCCATTCATCTATTGAAGGACATTGAGGCCCCTTCCACCACCATTTGGCTATTGTGGACATTGCTGATATGAACATTGGGGCACAGGTATCCCGGCATTTCACTATATCTGTATCTTTGGGGTAAATACCCAGTAGTGCAGTTGCTGGGTTGTAGGGCAGCTCTATTTTTAACTCTTCGAGGAACCTCCACACTGTTTTCCAGAGTGGCTATACAGTTTGCATTCCCACCAGCAGTGCAATATGGTTCCACTTTTTCCACATCCTCTCCAGCATTTGTGTTCCCTGTCTTGTTAATTTTTGCCATTCTCATTGGTGTGAGGTGATATTTCATTGTGGTTTTGATTTGTATTTCCCTGATGGCAAGTGATGAGGAGCATTTTCTCAAGTGTTTGTTGGCCATGTGTATGTCTTCTTTGGAGACATTTCTGTTCATGTCTTTTGCCCATTTCATGATTGGATTTTTTGTTTCTTGGGTGTTGAGTTTGATAAGTTCTTTATAGATCTTGGACTAGCCCTTTATCTGTCATTTGCAAATATCTTCTCCCATTCTGTAGGTTGTCTTTTAGTTTTGTTGACTGTGCAGAAGTTTTATATCCTGATTAAGTCCCAATAATTCATTTTTGCTTTTGTTTTCCTTGCCTTCATAGATGTATCTTGTAAGAAGTTGCTGTGGTCAAGTTCAAAAAGGGAGTTGCCTGTGTTCTCCTCTAGGATTTTGATGGAATCTTGTCTCACAATTAGATCTTTCATCCATTTTGAGTTTATCTTTGTGTATGGTGTAAGAGAATTGTCTAGTTTCATTCTTCTGCATGTGGCTGTCCAATGTTCCCAGCACCATTTATTGAAGAGATTGTCCTTTTTCCAGTGAATAGTCTTTCCTGCTTTGTTGAATATTAGTTGACCATAGAGTTGAGGGCCCATTTCTGGATTCTCTATTCTGTTCCATTGATCTATGAGTCTGTTTTTGTGCCAGTAACATAGTGTCTTGATGATCACAGCTTTGTAATACAGCTTAGAATCCGACATTGTTATGCTTCTGGCATTGGTTTTATTTTTCAATATTCCTCTGGCTATTCGGGGTATTTTCTGATTCCATACAAGTTTTAAGATTATTTATTCCAACTCTGTGAAGAAAGCCCATGGTACTTTGATAGGGATTACACTGAAAGTATAAATTGCCCTGGGTAGCATAGAGATTTTCACAATATTAATTCTTCCAATCTATGCCAATGTTTTTCCATCTCTTTGTATCTTCCTTAATTTCTTTCCTAAGTCTTCTGTAGTTTTTAGGGTATAGATCATTTACCTCTTTGGTTAGGTTTATTCCTATATCTTATGTTTTGGGTGCAATTGTAAATGGAATTGATTTCTTAATTTCTCTTTCTTTGGTCTCATTGTTAGTACACAGAAATGCCAGTGATTTCTGTGCATTGATTTGTATCTTACCACGTTGCTGAATTGCTGTATGAGTTCTAGCAATGTCAGGGTAGAGTCTTTCATCTTTTCTTTCTTTTTTTTTAAGATTTTATTCTAGAAAGAGAGAGAGAGAGAGAGAGAGAGAGAGAGAGAAAGAAAGAGAGAGGCAGAGACACAGGCAGAGGGAGGAGCACACTCCCTACAGGGAGCTCTCTGTTGGGACTCTATCCCGGGACTCTAGGATCACTGCCTGGGCTGAAGGCAGACACTAAACTGCTGAGCCACCCAGGCGTCCTGGCTTTTCTATATACAGTATCGTGTCATCTGCAAAGAGGGAGAGTTTAACTTCTTCTTTGCCAATTTGAATGCCTTTTATTTCTTTTTGTTGCCTGATTGCTGAGGCTAGGACTTCTAATACTATGTTGAATAGTGGTGGTGAGAGTGGACCTCCCTGTCATGTTGCTCGTCTTAGGGGAAAGGCTCCCAGTGTTTCCCCAATGAGAATGATATTTGCTGTGGGCTTTTCATAGATGGCTTTTAACATGCTGAGGAATGTTCCCTCTATCCCTACACTCTGAAGAGTTTTGATCAGGAATGGATGCTGTATTTTGTCAAATGCTTTCTCTGCATCTAGTGAGAGGATCATATGGTTCTTGTGTTTTCTCTTGTTGATGCGATCTATCACGTTGATTGTTTTATGAGTGTTGAACCATCCTTGCATCCTGGGGATAAATCCCACTTGGTCATGGTGAATAGCCTTCTTAATGTATTGTTGGATCCTACTGGCTAGTATCTTTTGACAATTTTTGCATCCATGTTCATCAGGGAAATTGGTCTATAATTCTTCTTTTTTTGGGGGGGGGTCTTTGGTTTTGGAATCAAGGTAATGCTGGCTCATAATATGAGTTTGGAACTCTTCTGTCCCTTTCTATCTTTTGGAACAGCTTTAGTAGAATAGATATTATTTCTTCTTTAAACGTTTGATGGAATTCTCCTGGGAAGTGATCTGGCCCTGGACTTTTGGGTCTTGGGAGAGTTTTGATGGCTGCTTGAATTTCCTTGCTGGTTATTGGCCTGTGCAGGTTTTTTATTTCTTCCTGTTCCAGATTTGGTAATTTGTGCATTTCCAAAAATGCATCCATTTTTTCTAGATTGCCTAATTTGTTGGCATATAGTTGTACATGATATGTTTTTAAAATAGTTAGCATTTCCTTGGTATTGGTTGTGATCTCTCCTCTTTCATTTGTGGTTTTGTTAATCTGAGTCTTTTTTCTTTCTAATAAGGCTGGCTAAGGGTTTATCTATCTTATTAATTCTTTTAAAGAACCAATTCCTGGTTTTGTTGATCTGTTCTACAGTTCTTCTGATCTCTATTTCATTGACTTCTGCTTGAATCTTTATTACCTCTCTTCTTCTGCTTGATATAGGTTTTGCTTACTGTTCTTTCTCCAATTCCCTTAGGGGTGAGGGTACCTTGTGTATTTGAGTTTTTTTCCAATTTTTTGAGGGAGGCTTGTATTGCCTGCATTCCCCTCTTAGGACTGCATTTGCTGTATCCCAAAGATTTTGAACTATTGTATCTTCATTATCATTAGTTTCCATGACTCTTTTTAATTCTTCTCTAATTTCCTGGTTGACCCTTCATCTTTTAGTAGGATGCTCTTTAACCTCCATGTGTTTGAGTTTCTTCCAAATTTCTTTTTTTTTTAATTTTTTTTTACTTATTTATGATAGTCACACACACACACACACACACAGAGAGAGAGAGAGAGAGAGAGAGAGAGAGAGAGAGAGGCAGAGACATAGGCAGAGGGAGAAGCAGGCTCCATGCACTGGGAGCCCGACGTGGGATTCGATCCCGGGTCTCCAGGATCGTGCCCTGGGCCAAAGGCAGGTGCTAAACCGCTGCGCCACCCAGGGATCCCTCTTCCAAATTTCTTAATGTGATTGAGTTCTAGTTTCAAAGCATTGTAGTCTGAAAATATGCAGGGGACAATCCCAATCTTTTGGTGTTAGTTGAGGCCTTATTTATGACCCCATATGTGATCTATTCTGGAGAAAGTTCCATGTGTACTAGAGAAGAATGTGTTTGGATGGAAAGTTCTGTATATGTCTGTGAAATCTATTTGGTCAGTGTTGATTGTTTAAGGCCCTTGTTTCTTTGGTGATGTTCTCCTTAGAAGATCTGTCATTTGCTCAGAGTGCCATGTTGAAATCTCCTACTATTAGTGTATTATTATCTAAGTGTCTCCTTAATTTGGTTTTTAATTGATTGATATACTTAGTGGCTCCCACATTAGGGGCATAAATATTCATGATTGTTAGGTCTTCTTGTTGTATAGATCTTTAATTATGATATAGTGTCCCTCTTCATCTCTTACTACAGTCTGGTATAAACTCTAATTTATCTGATATGAGGATTGCTACCCCAGCTTTCTTTTGAGGACCATTTGAATGGTAAATGGTTCTCCACCCTTTCATTTTCAGCCTGGAGGTGTCCTTAGGTCTAAAATGAGTCTCTTGTAGACAGCATGTAGATATGTCTTGTTTTTTTATCCAGTCCAAAACCCTGTGTCTTTTGACGGGATCATTTAGCTCATTCACGTTCAGAGTAACTATTGAAAGATATGAACTTAGTGTCATCCTAATACCTATTGAATCTCTTGTTTTTGTGGATTTTTTCTTTGGGCTTCCTCTTTATTTTACAGGATTCCTCTTAATATTTCTTGCAGAGCCGGTCTGGTGGTCACATATTTTTTTAGTTTCTGCCTATCTTAGAAGCTCTTTATTTCTCCTTCTATTTTGAATGACAGCCTTGCTGGTAAAGTATTCTTTGCTGCATGTTCTTCTCATTTAGTATCCTGAATATATCCTGCCAGCCCCTTTCTGGCCTGCCAGGTCTCTGTGGAGAGGTCTGCTGTTAATCTGGTATTTCTCCCCATATAAGTTAAGAATCTCTTGTCTCATACTGCTTTAAGAATTTTCTCTTTCTCTTTGAAATTTGCAAGTTTCACTATTGAATTTGGAAGTGTTGAATGGTTTCTATTGATTTTTTTGGGGAATGGTCCTCTCTGTCTCTTGGATCTGAATGTCTGTTTCCTTCCCCAGATTAGGGAAGTTCTCATCTATGATTTATCTAATGTACTTTGTGGTCTTCTCTCTCTCTCAGCCTTTTCTGGAATCCCAATTAGATGTATATTCTTCCTTCTCAGGCTATCATTTATTTCCCTAAGTGTTTCCTCATGGCCTCTTAATTGTGTTTGTCTTTTCTTCAGCTTCCTTCCTTTCCATCAATTTTTCTTCTATGCCACTCATCCTCTCTTCCCCCTCATTAGCCCTAGCAATTAGAGTGTCCAGTTTGGATTTCATGTCAAAGTTTTTTAATTTCAGCCCGATTTGATCTCAATTCTGCAGTAATGAAGTCTCTAGAGTCCTTTATGCTTTTTTCCTGAGCCACCAGTAGCTTTATAATTGTGCTTCTGAATTAACTTTCTGACATCTTATTTAAATCCATATTCTGTAACTCTGTTGTAGAGAGTACGGTTTCCAGTTCTTTCTTTTGTGGTAAATTCTTCCTTCTAGTCATTTTGTCCAGTGCAGAGTGGCTGTATGAGCAGGCTGAGTCAAAAATATCAACCACAACCTAAGTATAATATACCCTAGATGAATCCGAAGAGATCAGAGACCAGAAAATGAAAAAGAAGTTACAGAAGAAAATAAAAGTACCACTAAAGTGAGAAGCAAATTTTAAAACAAAGTAGTAAAAATAAAAGGCCAGAAGCCAAAAAGAAAAGAAAAAAGGAGAAGAAAAAAAAAGTAAAGAAAAGAGGAAAAAGAGAAAAAAGAAAAAAAATAAAGGGGTGGCTGGGGGATTGTGGTGGTGAAAAAGTAGCAGTGGAGAGAGAATGTAGAGGTCCTAGAGGGTGATCCCCTCGGTGAGTGTATTTTGTTCTGTATGTTAGAAGGTGGTCGATCCCAAATTTATATAAACCAGCAATACTTATAGAAAGTCTCAGCAATGACCCCCAAAACATAAATATAAATATGATATATATAAATATATCTAAGACATGTAATTGTAGAAATATTAAAGTAAAAAAGGAAAAAAAAACTTAAAAATGAAGAGCTGGTAAAATATTGTAGTTAAGGTGGGAAAAGAGAACAATATTGGAAAATTTTAGTCTGATCTAAAAATGAGTTGTAATGCAAAAAAAAAAAAAAAAAAAGGACCCTCTAGTTCTCTATTCTATTTTCCCTTGATTTTCCTTCAGTCCTGGAGCCTTCCAGAGTTGCTTGGTCAATAAACTTGGTCTTCTCTTGTTTTTCCAGCTGGTGTTCTGGGGGAGGTGTCTGCTGTGCCGATTCTAAGGTGTCTGTGCCTAGGTGGAGATGCCCCACTCTCTGCCAGGTGTCAGGCTCAGTGTGAGTTGTTTATCCTGTGAGGCCTTCCTTCCCTAGCAGCCTACCTTTCCCAGGCACAGGATGAAACAAAGAGGAAAGACAACAATGATGGTGGCCAGATTTCCAGCTCTGGAGTCGAGCTCCCTCTTTGTAACTAACACAGTCTCCCAGTCTGTACTGGGTTAGATGGTCCTGGGGGCTGGTGCGGGTGTGCTGATCTGCACGGCTTGGGGGCACCCAGCGGCAGGAGAGAATCCTCACTGCCCTGTGCCCTACATGCTTCTGCCAGTCCCAGGAGGAACACAGCATGCTAGCTTTGTCTTCTTGGGTGCCCTGCGATCCGGGGCCCTGTGCCACTGGACCTGCACTCCTGGGGGCCTTGTCTCCTGATGGGAACAGGTTTCAGTCACCTCTGCCTGGAGCCAGCCCACCTAACCAACTGGCTGGAGCTGTCTGGTCTTGGACTTTGTTGGGAGGTTTTGTTTACAATCTTATTACTAATAATCATTCTGTGCAGGTATTTTATTTCTTTTTGATTTTAGTCTTGGAAGACTGTATATTTCCAGGAATTAATTTTTTTCTTCTGGACTCTTCAAGCTGCTGGTGTATAATTGTTCATAGCAGCATCTCTTACTCCTTTGTATTTCTGTAGTATCAGTTGTAACCTCTCCTTCATTTCTGATTTTTTTGGGGCTCTTTTTTGTTTTTGATTCTATACTGAGATCTCTGTTCCCCAATTGCAGTAGTTCCAGAATGAAGTCTGTTTTTTACCCTTTTAACTACTGTCTAGCTCTTTTGTTATTACTGTTTTTTGTTTGTTTTACAATATAGTATGCAATCTAGAAGAACAGTTACTATCTTATGTGCACATTGACAGATATTTCAACTTGCAGTTGGATAAAACCAATTATGAGCAAAATGTGAGTTAGTGCTTTGTGTATGTACATATAGGATATCCATGAGGGAGCAATGCTTGACAATTTTCTATCTTATTTATTACTGAAAACCTAGGATATAGGAAAAGATACATTGGGAGTGCTGATCAAACATACTTGTGTGGAAAGGAAGGCAGCGAAATGCCATTTAAATAAAAGAAGTTAGCCTCTGGTGGTGATTTACATTGTATTTACCAAGAGTAGGTAGTGGTCAAAAGCATGCTGTTTGGTTTTGGTTTATTGCTGAAGGAAAGACTGATAATTATTAATACTCTCAAATTATAGCTTTTAGGTACATTTATGCCTTTTTGATATACCATATGAGAAACTGGGCAGCAAGGATAAATCTGGCTACGAGGGAAAAGGATGCTCATGGGAATTTTTAAAATGAAAGAGAAGAAATAAAATTATTTCTTCATGATGCTGATGATTCTAATAAGACCATTTTGAGTGACTTATTTGAATGACGTCATAGCAGTATATTTATTCAATATGTTGAATTTGCTTTAAGCTTTAGTTTAAGCTCAAAATATCCCATTTTTAAAATTTGCAGATGAGAGATTAGAATTTCTTTGTGGTATAAATGACTTAAATTTTGAGTCTTTCCAATACCATTCTTTGATAATTTCTTTACATTTGGAGAAAGAAATACGTGGTTTATTGTCACATGTTAAGAATGAGAAAATGAATAAGTACTTTTTAGAGCTAAATGCAATTTGAGGGAAGGATTTGAAATCTATCTAACTTTGCATCCCAGGTTGGAAAGTCAAACTTTATGTCTTCATTTGTGATATGCTTATCAATTTAATCAATGATGGAGTTCTGAAACCCATCAGTGAGAAGTCTTTATAATTTCTGGGTTTAAAATAGTACAAATATCCAGAATTTTTTTGACAAAGTTAACAAATATTTAATGTTGTTCAACCACATATAATTGGGAATCAGGACTTTCTAATTTGGTAAAAGTAGAAAGAATAGAAACTTATTGGATGTGGAACTCGAGGTCTTCTGGCTTAAAATCTTTGTCATTGGTCCAGGCATTGACAGCTTGGTTAGAGCACAAAGTCTGATCTTTTTCACTGATGGAAATCATCATCATCATCATCATCATCATCATCATCATGTAATGATACATTTTTCAAAATAATATCATTTGGAAGTATTTCTTAACTACTGTAGTATTCTGAATATAGATGCTAAAATAGTTTGTCACCTTTGTAAAACTTTTGTTAAAAACAGTAGTGTTTGTTGAGAGCTTACTATGGAGCAAATATTATTCTAAGGGTAATGAACTCATGTTAACTATGAAGGAGCCAGTTGTTTGTAGACAGGCATGGAGAAAATAAATAACTTTTCAAATGTCACCCAGTTGTTAACTTGAATAGAGTTAGTCTGGTAGGAAAGTCTGTACTCTTTGCCATTATCTGGCAAAGGCAGACAATAGTGTAGGAACCTTTGAGGTGGTTTTTTATTTTGAAGTCTTCAAACATCTTTCTCTACTCTTTTAACATACAATTTTCCCATATTCTCATCTTTTTATTATTACTGCTACTACTGCCAACACTGATGAGTATTTTGAGTAGAATCCTTTAAGGAGAGAGGTGATTACAAAGAAGAGGATGCTTTGGAGACAGATAGAGGAAAGATCACTTTTTTGGCCACAGATCACATCCTTAGTCTTGGCCAATTTTTGCTGTGGCTGGTGGGGCCCAAAGTCAATTTAAGTGACTCATAACTTATCATTCCTCATCTCCCAACACTTCAAAATTACATGCTCATTTAAGTGTGTCTTAGTGAATTAGTAGCATTATCTTTCCCCTTGAAAGATTTGCACAGATCATAAGTACTTTAAAAAGTTTAAGTTAATATCTTTCCTAGAGGTATATTAAAAAGCTTTTTATGTATAGTAATACAGTTTAAAACATTGATTTCATACAGCTGTGTTTAATGTCTACTTGTTAAAAATGAATGAAACTCTATTTATAATATTGCCATAAAACATTTGAAAATATGTCAGGTTGTAGAATGTAACATTTTGGTTTGTTTTCACTAGACAAGCTTGTTGGCTGTTACCTGCAGAACAGAGCTTTTTCTCTTTTAAATCTAGCAGCAAGCACCCTCTAGAGTGAAAGGCTAATACAATTTGATAAGAAAAGCAGTTTCACTCATTCAGATATTCTTAATCCATCTCATTTTGAGGGACGTTTGTTACTTAGAAGTAGCAAAGAGCTGAACCTACATGTTTTTGCTCTGAGTAAATTTTCTTTTCAAGGGTGACTTCAGGTAACTAGAATGAAATAGAAATAAGCTTGTTCATAGTGAAAATTTATTTTGTCTTGGTGGTCATACATCTTTTTCTTATCTTCTTATGAAACTAGTGGTACATAATTTTATTTTAAATTTTATATTTTTATTTTCATAATAATAAACATTGAATTTTTTGTTGGTCAATATAACATGTCTAAATATACTGAATGCCTATTATATATGTGCTACTACATTTGTACTGATGAATGTGTAATAATTACAGAATAAGCCACAGCCCTGGTACTTAAACATGTATTTCCACTTGTCTAGTATATCAGATTGTGACCCATACTGGCTCTTGTATCAAAATTGTCTTTATTAAATAAATTAAAACTATTACTATTTTTTATTACAGAAGAAAATACTCAGGAAACTTCACAGGTGAAGAAAAGTTTGAGTGGAAAAGTTTCTCTCTATAGAGGTGACATCACATTGCTAGAGGTAGATGCTATAGTCAATGCGGGTGAGTACTTGATTTTTTGTGTGATGTATTTGTTATATGAGTATTATTTTAAAATATTTTTCATAAACAGGAATATAAATATTTTAGAAAAAGATGATCTTCCTGGTAAGAAATTATCTTGTGTACTTCCCTTCTGGATTAAAAACACTGAAGGTTTATTTTATGTATGTGCTATAGTTAATTTTTGAGACTAGGGCACTGGACCACTGGAAAAGTGATAGGTTGTTTCAGAAAGTTCTTCAGAGAGAAGAACTCTATTGTTCGTTTCATGCTTGAGTTAATAATTAGCCAACATAAAAATAAATTCATCAAGCTTTTTCCCTTTTTTTGAAGAGCTTGTAAAGAGATAATTGAACGCCAGAAAAAAGTAAAACAGAAAGTAATTATTTCTGCGATTTCCAAATCACAGTTTTTGGTTGCTACTTTTCATTTTAGATATGAAATGCTTTAATTATTTTAACAACCAATTAAGTAATTTTTGTGTTTGAATATTGGGGAAATTAACAGTGTTATTTATGGTAGTGCTATATATTTTATTATGTGGCTGTATATCAAGAAATATATAGTAATTGAGATTCTATAAAAATGTCAATAATAAGAGGATTTTTAATGATTTTAATTTATGTAATTGAGGCTTTTTTCAAGTTGAAAATGATGAAAACAAATTTGGACTTAGATAAAGAGAAGCTTTATTCAAAAAGATTATTACAGTAAGGAAAAGAATATTATCTTAATAGGAGGAGGAAGAATATTGCAATAGGAAGAATCACTTCTACCATGAGATCTATAAGCATCTCAAAGATCAAATACAAAGGGGCTTTTCTCCCATAGAGAGGAGTAAACAGGGTAAAAAATTTTGGGTGTAGGGTACTGGGATGAGTTGGTGACAAGATTGGAGAGTTGATCAGGGTCAACTGAGGTCAGCTGATTCTTGGGAGGGGTCATTTGAGAGGAGTTGTTCAACTTCCATTGCTCAAGGGTGGGTCAAAGTCCAGGGCTTGGGAGAGGGGGAAAAAAGCCAGACTAGAGTTTGGTCAACTCCAATTAACAGCCATTGACCAGTCAGAATGGTCAATGGAGACAAATAGTTCAGCTGATCATTTATGAGTGAAAGAATGGGAATTTGAAGAATCTGCATCTTGGTCTTATCATAGGTTACAAGAGATCATCCATGATTTTTATCTAAGTCATATGGGGAAGAGTAGTTCTTTGCCGTATGCTGTTTTATGGAACACAAAAAAGGTGAGGGGTAGTTTTTTTTGGCAGTCCTTGTTTTCCAGGAGTACAGGATTCATGTAAAGTTCAACATTGTCTCAAGGTTCCCTCTGGTGATGAAAAAATTCACACAGGATAGTAATTATATGCCTTAGTGGGTGAACAGAAGGGTCTCATAGAGAACTGGAACATTAATATAGTATAGTTTTGGTGATCCTGCAGGAAGTCTGGAAGCCTAGTCAGCTTGTTACTCCCTTTGAATTGGCTATCAGTTGCTTTGTACTGTCTTTGCTTTACTATGCTTAGAGCTGTTTTTCTCTTTCTCTTCTGATGCCTCTGTAATTCCTTTCTCCTTGCTTGCCTCTCTAAAATGCAAAACTCTTCATGAGAGAGGATCTGTCTCCATCATTTAATACCCACCCAATATGAATCCCTTCTTTTGGACAGAATTCTATCCTCATATCACCTCATAGCTACAAGTCTTTATAGCTATGTCTTTATAGCTAGTCTCTGTTGACTATTAATTTGTGGCCTTTGTATCTGGATGCTTTTCTCTGATCTGTGGGGCCTCTGGAGATGACATGCCCTTAGAAAGAATCTTATGAACTCCTTTTCAGTACAAAGGTTTAATAACATCACTGTAGTTATTAAGTCAATAATGATTTATTATATACAAAATTCTATAGTCATATGAACTTTAATTAAAAAAAATTTAAAAGCTTTTATATATATATATAACACCACCCTTCCTGTATATTATTGTAATTTATAGCTGTTGATCCTATAGCTCTGTGGAGTACAATTAATGACATGTATTTCCTTTTTAAATACCTGAAGACCTTTTTCATGAGTTTTCTCTTTCTTGTTATTAACATAACATTGAATTGGCTCTGTTACACACTTAATAGCAGTAATTATGGTTTTTCTTGGGTTTTGTAACTGTATACCTATGTATCTCTCCCTTAAGGCTACAGAGTAGTCTTTTCCATTATTTGTGAAACCTTCCAAAGCAATGTCATGCCATTACGTTCTTAATAAACACTTGTCATTTTGCCCATATCATCAGATTTACATGTATTATTTTTCATATAATGGTTTTAAAACAGATCTTCAACTTACCTTAGAATTGCATAAGTTTTCCTTAAAATTTTATACACACACATACATATGTTATATGTTATATATACATAAATGTTATACATACATATTCATATATATATAAATTATTCTGCTATTAGAGTAAAATAGATATTTAAGGGTTTAAAAGAACTTTAAGGTCTGAATTGTTTAGAAATAATTAAGCATGTTCCTTAACATGAGGCTTCAAAAATGAAGCCTTGATACTGTAAAAATGAATACTTGATACTGTATATGTGTTATATTGAACTATATGCAATTGAACCATATGCTGTAAGCATCTCTCACCAATAGTACATTCAGCAATGAGGACTTGACACAGTGAATCAGTATGGCTCTGATTTTAGAAATTATTTAATCAATCAATCAATAAAAATGATTATGGGATAATTTTCATTGAAACAGAATAAAATGAAAGCATCACTATTGGAAAAACATCCCATCACTAGTTTGATTCTTGTCCTTGCCTGAATGTGTAATTTTTTCATAGCTGCCACACAGCATAAAGGGGTTTGATGACTTAATATGAAGGCAGACAGCAACTTTTGCTCACTCCCAAAAACATTTGGCACCTTTAGCTCACCTCTATGGCTGAGATAACATTATAATTTGGACATGTTCTACATCTCACAAGGACAACCTCATCAGGAAGTTCTTGGGTATATAGACAAAAGATGCCAAATGTACAGTGTAATGACTCTATTTACAGCTTTCTGCTGTGCATTTTGTTTGCCTGGTGTGTAAGTAGAAGAACAGCTGTTAATCTTTCAAGTGAACAAGGAGACATGGCAGGAGACTTCAGAGATTCCAGACACCTCTAGTTAGAAGTGAATGAGAGTCAGTGCCCCTAGTCAGGTTGCCAAAGCAGCCCAGAAATAATTTTCCATCAAATTTATTTTATTTATTTATTTTTTAAAGATTTTATTTATTCATGAAAGACACAGAGGAGAGAGAGAGAGGCAGAGACACAGGCAGAGGGAGAAACAGGCTCTAAGCAGGGAGCCTGATGTAGGACTGGATCTCAGGACTCCAGGATCACACCTTGGGCCAAAGGCAGGCACTAAACCACCAAGCCACCCAAGGATTCCCTTCCACCAAATTTCTAAAGTTCTTTTTCCATGCCCATATTAATATTAGTATATTGGAACACCTGGACTTACTTGCCATTAAGCTTTTTCCTAATAAAGTACTTTTTGTCCTTCCTGGATTTCTTTAAATGAGCCCCAGGATGAGCCTCTTGTGTGTAATTTTTATTTTTCTCTGTAGGAAATAATACATAGTTTAATAAAACAGATTTTATAGGCAGTAGGGTGTGTAGGGCAGTAGCACAAGTTTTAGAGTCAGGCAGATCCAGATTCAAATTCAGGTCCATTTTTTTGTTTAAACTTTTTATCTTGAAATGTTTATCAGAAATTGCAAAGGTAGTATAAAGAATTCTGTGTACCTTTCATCTTCACCTGTGTAAGCCTCCCCCAATGGTGACATCATATACTAGTAGTACAACATCAAAACCAGGAAATTGATATTGGTATATTATTATTAAACATACTATAGACCTCATTCATTTTTCACTATTTTTTAACCTCCGTTTATGTGTATGTATAACTTCTCTGCAGTTTTATCCATGATCCATGGTTATCACTATAATCCCAATACAGAACTCTTCGATTATCACGAAAAGACCTCTTTTAGTAGTGGGACTCGCCTCATTGCCCTCCTCTCCTTGTACCCCCCATTCTTCATGTCTATGGTTTTGTCATTTTAAGAATGTCATACCAATGGAATCATACAGCATCCTTTTAAACATAAAACCCTCGAGCTTCATTCAGATTGTTGCATGTGTCAGTAGTTCATTTCTTTTTATTGCTGAGTAGCTCCCTTGCATGGATATACCAGAGTTGTCTAACCATCTACCCACTGAAGGACATTTGGGTTCTCTTCAGTATTTTGCCATAACCAGTAGAACTAAAAATTCATGTATAGGTTTTTGTATGTGGCAGCATATAGGCTGATTTGTTTACTGTGACTAGGTCCTCATATAATTTTGTATTAAGGCTGTTGGTCAAGGAGTTACGGTGTTTGCTAGAGTTTGGGGGAGAATAAATTTATCTAACTTATGGCTCAATATTATATCATTAGAGACAATTTTACTTGTACTATAATCACAGAAAAATATTTTCTTGGTGATGTAACTGTTATTCATTTGTGGATTGTGGACTGTGAAAAAGTGGTTAACTCTCCAACTCTAATGGTCTGTCTTTGGCCAAAGATTAATTCAGTTTGCCATAAATAGGATTTTTTAAAGTGGAAAATGAGGAAGGTTGGTTTATTTTGGTTCTTCGTGTCCCTACCCCAGCATGCCAAGGAGAGGTTCATTTACATTGTGGTTAATCATGGAGGGGTTGGAGTTGGATCAATCATTGTTTTAGATGTGTCTCTTCAACTTCCTGACCAAATGACCTTCAGTAAATTATTTAACCTTTTGAGCCTTAGTTTGTTCATTGGTAAAATAGAGATAATAATCTCTCAGGGCTTCTCAGAGTTGTGAAAATCAGAAGAGATAATGTATACAAAGCACTTCACACAGTAGTGCCTCATATATAGACACACTCAGAAAGTGGTAGCTTAGTTATAATATCAGAAAACTGACTTTTTCTATGAATGTCACAAGGCAACTCTGCATGTTTTTCAAGTCTTAAGCACAGATAGTTATTACTAACTACATGGGTTTGTCCTGTGTGTCCACAACTTTAGCTGTTATACTATTTACTTGAATTTTGTAGGAAAAATTGTCTAATTCTGAGTCTCTCTGTTAAATGCCTAATTTCTATGACATTGTTGGTAATTTTTATGAGCTAATGGCCTAGAAGAATTGTTTTAATTTACTTTAGTGATGTGTTTTTACTGTATTAATTGTGACTGTCATAATTGTCTCAGAAATTGAGATAGTGACATGACTGGATACCTAATAATTTAATAGCTGGGTATAACTTAATTAAAAGAAAAGTTGATATAGAATATCTGAATATCTACACAGGAAAATCAGATACTGGGATGGGAGAAATTTTGCTTTATAGAAGTTTCCTTAAATATTCATCTCTACTTCCTTAAAATGTTATTTTTATGTATTCATTTGTAAAACATAAATAAGGCATATTTGAAATTAGAGTTCAAATCATTGAGAAAATAGGTTCATTTACTTTCAGAAATATTTTAGGATAATTGACAGCAATAGCTTGATTCAATATAAATTTCATCTCTACTAACAAAGCACGTAAGTTTTATTTTTTATTGAATTTCTGTATTATATGTTTTAACATTTTGTTGGGCAATAATAGACACAAAAACACACACATAAGTGTACAGCTCAATGTAACTCCATCCAGATCAAAAAGCAGAACATTACCACTACCTTGGAAGAGCCCTTAGTACATCCTAATATTTTGTAGTGAATACAGAATAGTATATTTACTGTCCTGGCTTCTAGTAGCATAGATTGGTTTTGTCTTTTTTTGTATTTTATGTAAATGGGGCCATATGATATATATTACTCAATATTTAGCTCTTTTATCTTACCATTATATGTAAGATTGATCTATATTGTTATATACAGATATAGATCATTTGTTATTGTTACATAATATTTCATTTTGTGAATATGCCACAGTTTGTCCAACTTACTATTGATGGGCATTTAGGTAATTTCTAGTTTGGGATTATTGGTACTTTAGTGAACATTCTAATATATTTGTGTGTATGAGTTTGTGTATGTGTATTTTTGTGAATTGATATCTGTATATAGGCAAAGGGGAAAGAATTACTGTTTACCACTCTCTCCTTTCACTTCCCCTCCTATGCTATGCCAGAACCTGCTGAAAAGTTTCAAAATCATCAGTATGGGGATCCCTGGGTGGCGCAGCGGTTTGGCGCCTGCCTTTGGCCCAGGGCGCGATCCTGGAGACCCAGGATCGAATCCCACGTCGGGCTCCCGGTGCATGGAGCCTGCTTCTCCCTCTGCCTGTGTCTCTGCCTCTCTCTCTCATTCTCTGTGACTATCATAAATAAATAAATAAAAAAAATTAAAAAAAATCATCAGTGTGGATAGCTGTCATTTGGCCAAACCTGTGGGATATATTTGAATAGACAGGTGTGGGAAGAACCATTTTGGGAATGAGATCTCAACAGTGGCTGCAGGTTTAAGTATGAGCTTCTGGCTACAAGGATCTCAGTGTGTTCCCTTTATGGAGTGTGAGGATGGACTGAAAATAGGATTTATAAGGGATACTGGGAAAAAGGGATTTAAATGGCTCTAACAACCATTATCATTCCCAGACAGGAAGATGAAGGATGTTAAAGATGTTAAAACTCCTGGAATAACCTACATTTTTAATAAAAATTCCTTTGATATTTCTGGGATTTTGTTCTGATGGTAGTTTTTATTTTTTGTTTTTATTTTAAAATTGACAAATGTTCTAAAATGTATCTGGTATAATAAAAGGATGAGATTAGCCAAGAAATATCTGAAAAGGGAGACATGGCAGAGGTTAGAGAAAGAGTCAGTCACACAATCCCAAATTGAAGTAAACATATGAAAGCTGTAGTAATTAAAAAATATACATCACTATCTCACACCTTTCATGAATGTAAGTTCTATATGGCGTTTAATGTAAATTAAAGTAAAACGTAGAAGGAAATATAAGAGATTATGTCTCTTGCCTTTGGTGGGAAAACAGTCTGAATTTAATACCAAAGAAACAAACCAATAAGAAAAAGACAAAAAAAAAAGACTAAAGAATTTGACAACATAAATAGATTTGACAACATAAAAGTCACGCCATAAATGTCAAATTGGAAAGAAATATTATTGACATATATGACAAAAGTTTTACTCTTGTTATAATAATAATAATATAAGGTTTCCTCGATTAAAAAAAGACAAATGTCTAATAGAAAATCTGGTTAGGAATATGAGCATGAAACTTGAAACATGGAGGGGTGCCTGGGTGGCTCAGTTGGTTAAGTGTTTGACTCTCAATCTCGCCTCAGGTCATGATCTCAGGGTCTGGGATTGAACCCTGCATCGGCCTCTGCACTCAGCATGGAATCTGCTTGTTCTCCTCCCTCTACTCTTCCCCTTCACTTGTCTTCTTTCTCTCTCTCTAAAGTAAATATATAAATAAAATCTTTAAAAAATAAAAAATTAAAAACATGGAAATGCCTAATAAATATATGAAAAAAGTATTCAATACTATGAGGATGCAGTGAAAGAATAAATGAAAAAGAGGCTTGTGATGTGAATCATCATTTTTTATTTGTTCTTCATCTCAACATATTTTTCAAAATATTTCAACTCTTTGATTTATCACTTTTTTTTTCTGATCTACATTTTTTTCTGAAAGAATTTGTGTAATCAAACTAAGACTTAAATGCTCCAAGAAATTAGAAGACAATTCTCAAAAGGAAATTATTGCCAAGGGGGATAAGATGGCTATTAAGAAATTACTCTCTGAGTTTTCTTCTTCTGTTTTTGATCTCTGCTATACTTTTAGGGGAATAACCCTAGGAATTAAATAATAACATAGTGTTCAAAGGACTTGAGAGACTAAAATTATGAAAAACAAATATTCAGAGAGAAAGTGATAGCGGCTGCTTGGGCACTTGTTCTGTGTTTACAGGTATTTTGTTCTCTGAGAATTCTTCAGTGCACTTAGGAAAACTTGTGTTTTCTTTATCACACATACTGGTCAACTGGATTTTTATTTTTTTTATTTTTTATTTTTTTTAAAATTATTTATTTATTTATTTATGATAGTCACAGAGAGAGAGAGAGGCAGAGACACAGGCAGAAGGAGAAGCAGGCTCCATGCACCGGGAGCCCGACGTGGGATCCGATCCCGAGTCTCCAGGATTGCGCCCTGGGCCAAAGGCAGGCGCTAAACCGCTGCGCCACCCAGGGATCCCTCAACTGGATTTTTAAAAATATATTCTTAAAAATTTTGTTGGGGTCTGATTACAGAACGAATATAGTTTAATATTTAAAATAGGGAAAATATAAAATGCAAAGAAGAACAAAACATCTGTAATTTTTCATTTCAGTGGTCATGCTTCAGGTTCTTTTCGTTTCATATATGTACTTTGAATTTTACAAAATAATGCTTAATTTTTTTTAAATATTGTGATCATTTTTATATGTTATTTTAATAGCTGCATCCTACTCCGTTACACACGAGGATTAATTTATTTAACTGTTCTCTCAATGTTGGAAATTTAGATTGTTACAAGTTTTTTTTACTGTTATAAACAGACTGTGACAAACATCCTAGCAGATAAATCTTTGTAAACATCTTAGCTCCCTTGGAATAAATTCTTGTTTTTTTTTTTTTAAAGATTGTATTTATTTATTCATGAGAGACACAGAGAGGCAGAGACATGGGCAGAAGAAGATGCAGGCTCCCTGCCAGGAGACGGATGTGGAACTTGATCCCAGGACCCTGAGATCATGACCTGAGCCAAAGGCAGCTGCTCAAATTCTTTGAAGTGGAATAAATTCTTTGAAGTGAAATAATGAGAGTATGAAAGTTGTAATTTTATTTATTTAGTTAGTTTTTAGTTTTTAAATTTTTAATTTATGTAGCCAAATAGCTCTGTGGACAGATAAGATGAACCTGTATCTCATAAGTTCTGAGTATCTATTTAACATTAAATTTGATGAGTTTTTTAAAAAATCTGTGCCTTAGAATTGTACTTCATTGTTTTAATTTCCATTTCCTTGAAGACAGGGTCCATACCTTGTGATATTACCTTCTGAAATAGAAAGCAGGATTTTACCTATGCAATTTTATTGGTACTGATAAGGTATAAATAACTTGCTGGTGGTAGTCAGGAGACATTGGATGAGGTTGAGTTGGTTGCAGGCCTGAAGAGAAGAGTACTGAGTGTCAAGTGAAATACCCAAGAGCTGAAGTTCAGTGTCACTGTTTCTCTTCCAGAAATTCAAGATGGTAGGGTCAGAGATAGGCACTGAAGTTTCTTAAATGAAAGAGGATTTTACTTTCAGAGTAAGTAGTAGCTGGCATCTACTATAGCACTTGACACTGATGGTATGGCTTTGGTTCTTAGAAGTCACCAAGTATGGTTTCTCTGAAACTTGAAGTCTTTATTGTAGCAAGAAAATACTAGAGCCCACCCCTGGGGCTAGAATGGGTGGAGTTTCATAGATGCCTTATGAACCAGAACATTCCCACTTTGTGAAGAGTATTGGCATTTACTGTAAGCATCCCCAGGTTCAGAAGCTACACTAAGCTTTCTCAGTGCTACTTTCCATGTGGACTGAGCCAGTTGAACTGAGACTGTGGAGCGTAAGCACTCATGCCTATGTTAGGAGGAGTGGCAGGGGGCAAGCAGATTCTGATTCAACTGGTAGTTAACAGTAAATACAAATACTCTCTGCCATAGCTTAATTCTTATGATTGCATGACTTATCAGAAATTGATTACAGTTAAATCTAAGTAAAAAATGAATTTTGTAATGGTGCCAAATGACATTTCATGAGGCCTAGCAGCTATCTAATACTCAAATGCAACCTTTTTTGGAATTCTCCATGCTCTTTTTCTTTTTAAAATTATACAGTAAAATTTAAATTTTCTGGTGTACACTTCTAATTAATTTTAACTGAAGGAAATGTATATTTTGTTACATATACAGGTCAACTTAATTTCTAAAAATTTCTTCTTTGTGACTTCTGTGCAGCTTGTACTTGTGGACTCAAAAGCATCTAGATGATAGTCATTACATTCTTTTGCCTCGGTGCAATTGTAGTCATTTGGCTATTTACTTAATTTTTCAATTAAGGTCTTCTTTATGTGTGCAGGGAAAGGGAAAAATGACATTGATTTCTGGATTCCAATCATTAATTCATATAAAAACTAGGCTTCATGGTAATATTGAAGAAAATTAGCTTATTAGTAGAAAGTAGACATCTTCATATTTGAATGAAATATAAATCTATTAAACTACAGTTTCAGAAAACTTACTGATTTTTATTAACCTCATGTTTAGTGAATAGTCTCTTTATGAAGTAAATTCTGTATACTTAAAAAGGAAGATGTCAATGCTTGATACTTGAGTGGGAAGAATATTCTTACTTATAACTCAGATTTGGTGCATTTTGATTGACAAATGGTTTATTGAACTTGGTGTTATATAAAGGAAGATTTTGGCTATTTTGATAAGAAAGAAAGGTTGAGAAATATTTTTCAACACTCTTAGCCACTTTAGATTTCTCATTATAGAAGCAACAAATGTTTTACTTTAATATAGGGACAGAAATAAACATTTTATTTTGACATATTATCAGTGGTTTTTTTCACTACTCCTTTCATTCTTATAACTGTTTGAAGAAACAGATTAATGGCATGAAATTTCCCAGGCTTCCTTTGACCTTGAGGTATAATCTGATTTGCTTTGTTAAGTTTTAATTTTATGACACATCACATCTTTGTTGTATCTAAAATTAAACTTCAAGGTAGAGGTATATTTTTTCTATGTTGGGATTGTGAACAGAATAAATTACCAGAGAATTATGTTTAAATGAATGTGTAAGTATAGGAATGTTGACTAGGCTAGCAACACCTCCTCACATAAACAGCTTGTTAATGTGCAATCAGTCACTGGAGTTGCCATGAACTTGAAGCTTAATGAACAGGTGGAGAAACAGGATGAATCCCAATCCATAATGGATCTGAAAGTTTATCAGGCAATTTCACTGATCATTAATCCATTTTGCTTGGCAACTTAATTTATCGCACAGTTAGAATGTTCATCCCTTGGGTCTCCAGGTGGAAATTAATTCAGAGACATGTCCACTCCATGGGGTTTAAGAGACCTGCTTAAGCTTTGTGAGGACATTTAAAAATAAGTTATTTTAAATGCATAAAATAGTTTTCTCTTATCATTCCTTTTGTGTTTATCCTTAAAATGGGTGGATGGTATTACAGGATAGTATATCCTGACAGTGAATTAAGGTTTATTTGTTCATATAAGAAAATTTCCAAGTTAAATAGACAAATAGTTGGTTTTAATTCATTGGTGGAATAAATAAATAAATGTGTTAAATAATCCTGTGAATATAATTCTGTCTTTACATATAGAAAAATTCTTGATCTTAATGCATTTGATAGCATCCATATCAAGAAGTAATGAGCAAAAGAAATTATTTCTTTATTTTTTAAATTAATTACTTTTTTAAAAAAGATTTTATTTATTTATTCATGAGAGACACATAGAGAGGGGCAGAGATGTAGGTAGAAGGAAAAGCAGGGTCCCCACGGGGAGCCTGATGCAGAACTCGATCCCAGGACCTCAGGATCATGAGCTGAGTCAAAGGCAGATGCTCAACCACTGAGCCACCCAGGTGCCCCAAGAAATTATTTCTTTAAAGCTCAGAACTTTACATCTTCCAAATACTTAGAAATTCTCTAATTGGATTAACTTATGGCTTATTATTTAAAAATGCCTATTAAAGCAGTGTTCTTTGACAGTAAGGAAAAAATGCAACCTGCCTCTCTTAGGTGACACTCTCACGCTGCTTCTGCTTAGAATTTGCAAAGATTAGCCTCTTAATTGGGCTTGACTTAGGACCTGGCTATGGTTTAAAATAACCTCAAAGTCAGAAACACATTTTCTTCACTTTTTGAAGACATGATTTATAGGGCATAGAAAGTTAAATTGAATATTGATCCTTGAAAAGCAAATGTGTCCTGTAAAAAAGACGGAACAAAAGAACACAATAAAAAATGATAGAGTGATTGATTGTGCAAAGCCTGGGGACAGGAGCCACCTCCTCAGATGTCATCTTTTCTAGGCATCTGTAGCTCTGAGAGGGTGATAGGAATGAAGTGTTAGAGGAGATTAGTTGCACCCTAGCATGAACTGTTACATTTTATAAGAAGATTGAGGAAGGCTGGTAACAAATCATTTCTAAGAAGGAATTTGAGGAATGAGGAATAGAACACAAGATCAATAATATCTATGATATATCTCCAGAGGGGACATCAGGGAATTCCTTATAATTTCTCAAGCCCTGTAGCACTTTCAAAAAGAATTTAAGTCAGTAAAAAATAATTGGGATGACAGAAAACCTCAAACTGGCATAATGCTGTCATTGATTGGATGTGTCAGGCAAATTGTGGCTATCATTCTTACGAGCAGGCTGATTAAAGTAGTATCTTCATAATCTAGAGGGGTTTAGTGTTGAATTATCCTGGCACCTTTCCCAAATCCCCCTTCTGAGTCTTTGGCATTTTTCCCTGGAACATATTGCAAACCTGTGCCTTGTCACTTTAGAAACAGGACTTTTATTTTTAAATTTAGAAGAAAATGGTCATTGAGTCCAGTATTAGTTTTTGGGAATCAAACCAAAAGAAAAAAAAATCTACAGAGCATTGTTTGACTTTCCTTTTCTTTCTTAGAAGACTAATGATTGCAATAAACTCTCATGGTCCTCAGAATCACCCAGAAGCTTGTTTTAAATGCTGTTTCCAGCCTCTAGTACCCCAGGATTTATATTCAGTGAGTCTAGGAGATGCCCTTGGAATCTCTAATTAATAGGCATCCTGATGTAGAAGTCTGCATATCCTTTTGGGGGAATCATTTCCCTAAATGATGTAGCTTAAAGCATGCCAAGAAAAAAAAAAAAGCATGCCAAGAAAGGTCTATGCACTTGCTCTTTGGTATTCTTTTTCAGACTTTTTTTTTTTTAATTTTTCAGACATTTTTGAAATCTCTCTTCAGGGCTTTCACAGATATATGTTGGAAAGAGTTGTATCTCCCTTTGCTCTCTTACAGCAACCTGGACTTTAATATTTACTTTTCCCTTTCTTCCCATCCCTTTCCTCTTTATTGTCCTCTTACTGTATCCTTTTCTCCCTCCCTTCCTTCCTTCTAATGCATAGTGTTAGAATTTGTGCCTAATTTTCTGCCAGACATTGGGTCTCCAGAGGATACATGTATATTGTTTTAAGCCATGTAGTTTGTGACAAATTTTGTAGTGGCAGCACTAGGAAACTAATAATTAAGAGGTTGAGCCCTGAAGTTAGAAAGATAGGGATTTTGTTTTTGTTGTGATCATAAACAGTTCCTTAGATGTCTAGTGCTTATAAAGTAGCTTTGAGGAGGAAATGACCTAATGTGTGTATGTGCTTTGTATGGTGTCTAGTTCCTGGTACATTTCATAAATTATTTAATAAATGTTAAATATGGTGAAGATCATGATGATGACAGTGGTAATCAGAAAAATATAAAGCAAAAGGGGAGGAAACCCAAATGGATCCATTGTGCTTTGTAGCATTTCAAATTTAATAAACTACTGACTATATTACTTCTGAGTAATTATTACTCTTACTATGTGAATGGCAGATAATAAAATACTGAGAAGCCATTTAGTGAAATGTGAGCATCTTGTAACAAAAAACCCTTAAGTTGGATTTATGTTCCATGAGGAAGACAGTGAGAGGTCTTGTATTTTGGGTGAGGCTTTTCTTTTCTTTTCTTTTCTTTTTTCTTTTCTTTTCTTTTGTTTTCTTTCTTTTCTTTTCTTTTTTCTTTTCTTTTCTTTTCTTTTCTTTTTTCTTTCTTTTCTTTCTTTCTTTTTTTTCTTTTCTTTTGTTTAACTTACAGTTCTTCAGATAACCTGCAGCTTGGGAGGAGGTACCTTTTGATTGAAAAACTTTTTTGGTAGATAGCCGACATGATATCAGTGAAGAATCAATTTGTTCACTAATTAGAAGTTCATATTGCTTTTAATCCTTCTAATAGTTCCAGGAGTTTGAGTGAAATTGAGACTTATATCTTCCTTCAGTTCTACATGTAGCTACTCATGATAAGAATAGGAATAAAGATCAGAAAAAAAGGTAAAGTAAGATACAACATAAAAATACACAAATTGTAGTGATCCTGATTTTTCTCTATGAAATTTGAGATCCAGTAAGTATGTTTATGTTAGAATTGTCAGGCTTCCAAATATTATTCTTCAAGCATGAAATAGCCATCTTGTTAGTAAGCCAAGATTTTAGATCTGTAGATTTACTGAGCCATATCGGTAGGCATTGACTAGATCACTTTGCTCTGTGATAGAACTGATATAATTTAAGAATCAGGTGGGTCTGATGTGTGAATCTTAGGAAGACAGTTGCTTGGCGGCAGTGAGAGGTCTTATGCCTGCTGCCATCGGTACACTTAAGGCAGTGAGCTGTTTTACTTATTCTGTCACATTGAGGCTTCCACTCATGAAATGAACCATTATTTAGAGAATTTTGTCTTCTTAGAAATTATTAAAGTATGATTACCAAATGTAATCTCACTATGTTGTTTCATCAGATCAAGAACTTTCCGAGGGCAGGGACATTTATCCATTTATGTATCTCCAATGCCTTCCACTATGGCCCATTGTTAGTGCTGAGGAGATATTTGTGGAACTAATGAAAGGTTGGGTATGTTGCTTCCTCTAATTGGGGCTTTTAGTTAGAATGATAGTAAATAGACTCAGACATTGAGTATTTTCTTTTTTCTATTAGTTAGCAGGACTCCTTCAAATGGTAGATTTTAAATTTTCTTAATGTGATTTTTTTCCTTTTCATTTAAAATTTCTTTGGGAGCACAAATGATATAAACATAATAATGTAAATTAAATAAAAGGAGAGGTGCCTGGGTAGCACAGGTGATTGACTATTGCACTTTTGTTTTAGGCTTAGGTCATGATCTCAGGGTTATGAGATTGAGCCCCACATCAGGCTCCATGCTTAGTGGGAAATCTGCTTAAGACTCTCTCCCTCTGCCCCCCCCACACTCCCTCTCTTTATTTAAAATAAATAAATCTTTAAAAAAATAAAAAAAAATAAAATAAGAGGAAATAAATTACCGCTTATAGCACTTTCTGGAAAACTGTGATTTTTTTTCCTGTTTGTTTTGATTTATTTATACATGTATTATGGGCATTTTTTTTTATTAGAATCCAGAATTATTTTGGTACAAAGTTTTCCACTTAATATAAACAGTTTTCATATAGTTTTATACAGTTCATAATTCCGGTTTTAAATGACTACATAATATATTCTCTACTTCCTTTTCTTTATAACCCCCATTTCCCCACCTGCCTTGTCTCTCTAGAGAATTCCACTTCGTTTTCAAGGCCTGGTTCAATGATCCCCTCATTTTTGTTGACTTTTGTGTTCCTAATACTTTACACATACATTGACTGTGGAACTTTTGATATTATATGACTTTTTTTTTGTTTTCACAAAAATTATGAGAAATGAGGTGCATCAGAGCATGGATTATACAATTTTGTGTCTTGATGACTCAGTGATAGGCATATAGTAGGCATTCAACAAATATTTGTAGAGTGCAGATGCCGTTCTAGGGCCTGTGAACAGAAGGATGAGTAAGAAAGTTTCTGGATTTGATGCTCAAAGTGGAAATTGCTGTTCTGGAGTTACATCTGTGGTACCAGGCGGCTGAAGTATTCATGTCACTGCTTTTTCTTTCTTATGAATTTTTTTTTGAGGGAACTATATTTCCAGGGATGGTATGCCTAAGCCAAGGAGTATTAACAACTTTATGGCTTTTATTTTTTCTCATCAAATTACTTTCCAAAAGATTCTGTTCCTTCATGGGCCTTGTTTGCCCATGTTACTTTCTAACTTATGTTTGGTATTTTGAAATATATTTTTCACCTAATTGTATAAATTCCTTATATAATAGTGGTAGGTAGAATTCTAAGATGTTGCTCAAGATTTTTCACTTTCTGTCCTCAGTATACATGCTCTAAGTAATTAATGGGACTGTAAATTTGGTAGATTTTACTCTCATGGTTAGGTTATATTATTTGGTACAATTGACTAAGAAAAGGTGGTTATCAGGATGGGTCTGATCCTACATGGTATTTGTGACCACATTAGCCCTTTATTTTAAAATTTTTATTATTTTTTTCTACATTAGTGCTTTAGAAACTGTTTTTTTTTTTCTGGCTGGTAATAATAGAGGAAGTCAGGAAATTTAAAAATGTAAGGATTCATCACCCTTTTGCTGAATTAAGGAGGCCATATGGAAAGGAACTAGACTTGAAATACTCAAGTGTTCAGCCTGTAGTTGCTGAGAGTGACTCTTGGTTGACAGCCAGCAAGGAGACGGGCCTGGGTCCTACTTCCATGAGGAATTAAATTCCATCAATAAGAATGAGCTTGGAGAAAGAGTCTTTTTGAGTTTTAGGTTAGAACTGAACTCTACCATTACCTTAATTTTAGCCTTGTGATACCCACAAGGGTATCACATTCTCTGTATTTCTGGCCTACAGAAATGTAAGTTGATTAAATGATATTATTTTAATCTGCTAAGTTTGTGGTAATTTGTTATGCAGCTATTGAAAATGAATATGATAACATGTTAATCATTTATGATGTTTACTATATCTTTTGGCGTATTGTGAATTTGCTTATACAGAAGTTTGCTTTTTATATGATTGTTTTAAAGATGTTATTTATTCATGAGAGACACAAAGAGAGAGGCAGAGACATAGGCAGAGGGAGAAGCAGGATCCCTGTAGAGAGCCTGATGTAGGATTCGATCCTAGGATCCCAGGATCATGACCTGAGCCAAAGGTAGATGTTGAACCACTGAGCCACCCAGGTGCCCCTTATATAATTTTTACATGTTGAACTTTTTCTTGATTTCTGGAATTTCTACAAGTTTTAGAAGGTATTACATAGGGCGGTATGTATAGGCTTCTCAGAGGATTCGAGTCTGAGTCTCAAATGATATATTTCATTGGTCTCTGTTACTGGTATCCTTTTTGCTTAGCAATTTATATTATTTCTGTCTGAATATTGACTCTATTGCTGGTTAGCTAAAGATAAATAGAAGTTTTTCTTTGGAAAAATTGGGATTTTTCTCATTAAAACATTTCTTTTGACATTTAAATAGAACTTTTTAATATAACATTAACACTAGTGGGGCCTAACACTGGAGGGCAGCTCCCTAGAACTATGTCGTTAACTCTTCCTTTTGCCATCATTCTTGGCAAGAGAAAGCTTTTCCTTTTTATTCTACCCTTCTTCCAAATTGTAAATTCTCTGGATGGCCTAGATCTGGCCTATAGCCTATTATTGTCAGTGTTGTTTTGATCTAGAATGGACTTCTCTAAAAGGCTAAAAGGGATGAGTTTATAGTTTTCTCCCACAAGTATAGTATCAAACTCAAAGGCTGTATGTGGCAGAACCAGTAGGATCTAGGTCTCCTGATATTTACTTCTGTTGTTTTCCTCCATCAGTTCCATGTGCTGCTATCATACTTAATAATTCAGTGGAGACTTGATGTGTATTTTATGATGTTAAAATGATATTGTAGGTTGGACTGTGGAAAGTTTTCAGGACTTCTTTTCTGTGGTATTAGAGTAGTATGGTTTCTATTAAAATATTCAGTGAACCTTCTCTTTTGAAATATTTTTTGGATGAAATATGGATTGTAACTGAAACCTCTGACTTTAGCATTATAGTTTGGTCTGAGTGAATTTCTGATATTTTTGTATTGCATTATTGTTGAGTGGGGTTTTTTGGTTAAAGAAAGGAAACATTTCTATAGGTATGTTTTCCTCGGATTACCCTTGACTGCTTTTCTGTTGACCTTTTTGCTTGAAATGACAAAACTAAAAGACACACTGTTCAATATTTTAACAAAATTATTGATCCTTTTTTGTATAAAAACATCTTGGTTGTTAAATTACCTTATTAATTTCATGTTTTAGAAGCGTACTTCTATTTCTTTATATCTTTCATATTGAAAATCTGTATAGGTGTGAGAGGTACATCAATTACTAGGTGTTTTAAACTTGGATTTTTAAATTTAGAGACAGGAATGAATCCTTTTCCCTCTTCAATTTATCCTGCTGTATAAAAGAATATGTTCTACTGTTTGATTTTTCTAGTCTATCAGTAATGTTACATACATCTTCTTGGGATAATCCAGTTCTCTGTCATTGGTAAAGGTTCTAATCCTGCTGGTTTTGCCTACTTGCAGAAATTGTTTTGTAAAATAGTGTAACTATATTCATGTTTGCCGTTTCTTCAATATGTGGAATCAGGCAGCTTGGATTGAATTCTCTTTCTCTGTCACTTACTAGCTAGGGTCACAAAGGCTAGTTAGTTAAGGCTTGACAAAGATCATTCAACCCCTAACTGAATCTCTCCTCTCGTTTTTAAAATAGAGAGAATGAGTGTCTTAGAGTTATTGTGAGGATTAAAGAAAACAATACATGTGTCCCTGGCACATTGTCAGTGCTCAATATTTAATTCCTGTAAAAATACTGTATAAAATATATGGTACAAATGTATAAAATGTATAAAAATTATTGTACAAAGATACAGAATAGTATTCTGAAACATTATTCCATTAGCCATTGTTTCATTCACCTAGTTTTACCTTCTTCATGAATTACTCTGTGACCCTTTCTCCTTCTACAAAGGACCTGGGATTATTTTATTAGGAGATATCTGTAAGAATGGTCCCCCTCCCCCCAAAAAAAGAATGATCCTATTAAAGGATGTGTGTTTTCCCCTACTAAGATCAAGAGCTCCTTTTCCAGGGATATCAGGTCAAATATTTGAAATTTACTTCTGGCAATTTTATTGTTCCTGGGAATAGTATCTATTTGGATTGGAGAAATTAAATACATGGGAAGTATATTTTCCAGAAATTCTGTACAACTATATGCTTCCATCTGTTAATTTTTGTCACCTTGACTTTCCTGTCTTAGATTTGTGAGGCGATCAACACCCTCCCCTGCGGAGTCTGTATCCATCTGGTCCACACAACTCCTTTCCAGTATATAAGAATACATCAGCTATTTGAGATTACAGACTTTGCAGTGTCTTCTTCCAAATTGTAGTTTAACTCAGGCTCAGCACTAAAGTAGTGTTTTTTGATGAGATTGTCATCAGGCAAGGTAATGAGGCTATCTCTTATCTCTGTAGCCTGGTATCACAGTGAAATTAGTTTGCCTCATGAACAAATGCAGAGAACAGGTATATACTTTTCAGTACTTGAAGCATAGTCACCAGTGTAATCTCCTGACTTTGCTAGAAAATATTTAATTCTTAACCTTTGAACCCTATTTTAACCAAATGTAGTCTGAATGTCACTTCAAAATGATGATACAAATAAAGTCATGTTAACATTGGTTATCTAAAGCTCCTGTTATTCTCTCTGATATATTGTATGGGCTCTCTAGTTATCTTTTCAATGTGCATCCTCTCCTGATTATTTCTGTTTTCAGTTGCCATGTGACACTGGCCATAGTCTTTCTCTCCTACTCAAGCTTTCTGTATTTGGAAGAGCCTCACCTTCATTAGCACTGCAGCATCCATGGTGAAGATGTAAGGAGGGAAGACCATGACCTCTGCTCCATGCTTCCCCTGGGTACCTAGTCCCCTTCAAGAAATCTTCTAGTTCTGCATATTGATAGTCTTTCTTAGAGAAGAAAATATCAAGGTCTAACTCCACAGACATAAGGCTACCTAAAGAAGTTTTCTAAAGTAGTGGAATTTTAAAACCAAATCTAAAATCTGAAGGTAGATGTTATCTATCATCTTTGTAACATATCTGGCCTCTGAGGACATTGTAAAGAATGATGGATGTAATTGGATGTTTCTGGCAGGTTTAAGGCTTAGGCAAGAAAGGTAAGAGAGGAATAATGGGAGAATAGGAAATGGTGAAGAGGGTAAATAAAAGGTGGGGTAATAAAAACTATAAGTTTGTTATCAGCAGTGGTAAAATTCCCCTCCCAATTGTTAGAGATACACCTTAGTAATTGTGTGAAGATGCTCAACCTTCCCTAATGGTATTTAGAATATATCTCCCCCCACCCTGAGTTTTAGCTCTTTCTAGTTCCTAGTTTCTTTTATGGTTATTTAATTTTTTTAAATAAATTAATTTTTATTGGTGTTCAATTTGTTATTTAATTTTTGAAAAGGATAAGATGTATGTGGTAGCGCCAGTGGTATTTTTTATCCACTCTTAAATCATGTTTTGCTTTGCTTACAGAAGCAAAAGATAGGCTCCAAAGGATGATTTCTTTCTACTATTTGTGTGAACTAAGTATAACTTGCATCTGATTCTTATCGCATGCATAAAATTCTCTTAGAGAAATTGTTACCCAGATATAACATTTTATTAAATGTTTCATGGAATTGGTATAGAGTTACTTTTTCTTTCTCTTCTTTTTTTTCTTTTTGTTGCTTGATCGAATTAAAACTTCATTATTGTATTCCATGACTCATGCCACCTTTAGAAGGAATATGTCATGTGGGCTACTCCTTTGATTACTTATCCGTAAGACCAGAAATCTACTAGGGATTAATATGCTTTCACTTCCTGTTACCTCAATTTCAACAATAGCTACATTTACTAATTAAAATAACCCTAGTCTTACACTTATTCCTAAGTGACATGTTCTTATACTGAAAAATTTCATCACATAACTTGTATAATTGTTAGGAATTTTTGTGTGATTACTAGAACTAAAATGTCAAATATGTGTGTAGGTTATGAATATAACATAATGAACCTCAATCACCCTTCAGGATGACTATGATAAAGAAAGGGACAAAGGGAGGGGGAAATAATAAGTGTTGAGAGAATGTGGAGAAATTGCAACCCTCATATATTTTGGTGGGAATATAAAATGGTGAAGCAACTGTGAAAAATGTTTTGGTATTTTCTCAAAAGATTAAACATAGAATTATCATATGATCTAGCAGTTCCATTCCTAAGTACACACACAGGAGAACTGAAGACCTATATCTATAAAAAAGTTTGCACGTGAATGTTTATAGCAGTTTTATTTATAATAGTCAAAAGATGGAAATAATACAAACATCCATCAGCTGATGAATGGATAAACAAAATGTGTTTTATCTGTTCAGCAGAATACTATTTAGCCATATAAAAGAGTTGACATACTAAAACATGCTACAAAGTGGATGAATCTCAGGAACATTATTCTGAGTAATAGAAACCAGACTGAAAAGGTCATATCGTGTATATAATTCTATTTAAATGAAATATCTGGAATAGGCACTAGAGACAGAAAGCAGAATAGTGATAGCTGGGGGTAGAGAGTGACTGCTTAATGGGTATGGGGTTTTCTTTTGGGGGTGATGAAATGTTTTTGAACTAAATAGAAGTTGTAGTTATGTAACATTGTGAACGTACTAAATGGCTCTGAATTGTATACTTTAAGAAGGTTAATTTTATATGGTATAAATTTTACTTCAGCAAAGAATAACCAAACTCACAGAATGGAGTGTGAAATTCTTAAACATTGATAGCCATTTGCTCACTTTCATCTTTTTGCATGTATCTTTTATAATTTCGGGTTTAGGTAACCTTTCTTAAGGTAACATCTTTTTTTAAAAAAAGGTATGATAATTTTTCCAGTAAAAATCTCTGAACACAGGATCCCTGGGTGGCTCAGCGGTTTGGTGCCTGCCTTTGGCCCGGGGCGCGATCCTGGAGTCCCGGGATGGAGTCTCGCGTCAGGCTCCCAGCCTGTCAGGCCCTCTGCCTGTGTCTCTGCCTCTCTCTCTCTGTCTATCATAAATAAATAAATAAATCTTTAAAAAAAATCTGTGGTTACTAAAAATAAATAACAAAAAAGATAAATTAAAATTACCTTAATTTTACCACTTAGAACAACTCTTAACAGTTTTCTATATGCCTTTCCAGTGTTTTTTCCCAAGTGTATTACATGTGCACATACCCTATATATGCATGTACATATTTCCAAAAAAGGATCATATTGAACATAGTACTTATACTTTTATCACTTGATGTGTTAGATAATAATTTGGTCTATATTTTCTATAGTTACAAGAGCATATTACATAGCTTCTTCTTTTTTGATGCATCTGTTTTTTTTAACTAGAGCAAAATTTCTCTTTGAATCCCTGGAGTAGCTCAAAGGAAAAAGCCACTTTATTGGGTTGGATTGGACTTGATTGGATTGGATTGGATAAAATTAACAAAGCCTGTGGAAACCAATGTAGAACCTGTGAAATCTTTGGCATCCTGTTTTATTATCAAATTCTCTAGCTAAATTTTAGTTGGTGACTTGATGTACACTTCCCCCCCCTCAAGATGTCAGTATTGTATAAACCTGAGATAAATGTACTAATATATTCTGTATAATTTGCTAGAGCTATAAAGATTCATATAATCTATAATGATCAAAGGGGTGAATTACAATGTTTATATGTTTGGGGTTTTTCCCATGCTACCAAGAAGTTCTCTAACACTAGCTGGATGTCCTAGAGTTCAACTCAATTCTGGCATGTCTACCTGAAGATGATAGCCTTAGATTCCACAGGTTAAGGGCCCAGTCCTATAGAACTTACACTACTAACTCCACCTCCCACTTTAGACATCAGTAGCAAGCTCAGGTTGTCACCTCTGTTTTTGATGGACCAGCTATATAGATTGGAGGATCCAATGACCCTCTTCCTGGGTTTGATTAATTTTTCTGGAGCAGCTCACAGAATTCAGAGAAACATTTTACTTACTAGATCACTGGTTTATTATAAAAGGATATAACTCAGAAACAGTTAGATGGAAGAGATGCATAGGGCAAAGTATGGGGAAAGGGTGCGGAGCTTCTATCCTCTCTTGCAGTGTGCCACAATCCACAAATCTCCATGTGTTCACCAACTGGAAGCTTTCTGAATCCCTTCTTTTGGGTTTTTATGGAGGCTTCATTACATAGGCAGGATGGATTAAATCATTGGCCATTGGTGATTGATTCAACCTTGGCCCTTCTTTCCTCCCCAGAAATCAGGGGGTGGAACTCAAAATTCTCAAAATTTTAACACATTAGTTACAGTTAGTTCCCCTGACAACTAGTACTCATCTTTAGGTACTTTCCAAAAGTTACTTCATTAACATAAACCCAGTTATGGTGGAAAGGGGGCTTATTATGAATAACAAGACACTGGTTCACTTTTACGTGTCTAGAGCAATTTCAGGCACTGAGGACAAGAGACCAAATATTATGGCAAAACATGGTTCCAATGCTCTTTTCATTCAGGAAATTCCAAGGGTTTTGAGAATTGTGAGCCAGGAACTATGGATGAAGACCATATATATGAGATATGTTTTGGTCTTTGAATAACCAAATAGAGATATTCCTTATGAATCACAGTACTTCAGGTTGCTATAATAAAATACCAAAGATTGAGTGGCTTAAACTACAAAGATTTATTTTCTCACAGTACATAAGGATGGAAATTTAAGATCAAGATATTATCAGGTTTGGCTTTTCCTGAGGCCTCTTATAGATGGTCTTCTCATCGTGTCCTCACATGGCCATTTCTCTTTGTGTGCACATCTTTGGTGTCTCTGTCCTAATCACCTCTTCTTTTAAGAGTACCAGTCAGATTACATTAGGGCTTACCCTGTGGCTTCATTTTAACTTAGTTACCTCTTTAACATCCCTATGTCCAAATACAGTCCATGTTGTAAGGTACTAGGGATTAGTTACCTGAATTTTTTTTGGCGGGGGTCCACAATTCAGTACCTAACATTCAAGCTGAGAAGCACTGTTTCATTGTAACTAGAAAAATTTTATTGTGTTTACTCAAACTGGGTCATCCAAATCTATCAAGAGGTAGATACTCCTATATTTTTAGGGATGATTCTAATTAGGAGAGGGGAGAATCAATAAAAAAGTCTAAGAGGCAAGAACAATAGGAATAATGTTTAACTTTTTTCCTCTTATACTAGAAAATATTTACATTTAGCATAAGAAAATTCAATAAAGCAATGTATTCAACTATGTTGATTATCTGAAGTGAAATAGCACTATTTTAGCAGTTCATAATGAACTCACGAATAGGCATTGTCAATCAGTATCTTGTGGGGACCCAGAAAGTAGGTTCTCCTTTTTCTGTGGGGGCAAATAGAGATATTCCTTTCAAATAGGAACAAATTAGGATAAGTTTGTTATGTTTTTGAAATAAGTTATGAACACTTTCTTTTAAAGATTATTTAAGAGAGAGAACAAACACAAGCCAAGGGAGGGGCGGAAGGAGAGAGGGAGAGAGAATCCTCAAGTATATTCCCTGCTGAGATGGAACCCAACATAGGGCTTGATCCCAAGACCCTGAGATCATGACCTGAGCTGAAATCAAAAGTCAGCCACTTATGTGACTGAGCTGCCCAGGCACCCCAATTAGGAACACTTTAGGTGAGTGGAATCATTTTAAAGGAGAATTTCTTTTCAAGGACCAAGTTTTGTTTGAATTTTATCTTCAAGGTGAATACGGAAATTATGAAAAAGTTGTGAAAGTTTTTTAAAGTTTCCAAATTGTATAGTAATTATGACTTATTTAAAATGTATACTCTTCATTTGGGCAGGGGATAAAATGTTTTCTGAGGTATATATTTGGCTTTTTTTATGGTTTTATTTGTTTATTCATAAAAGACACAGAGAGAGAGGCAGAGACAGGCAGAGGGAGAAACAGGCACCTTGCAGGTAGCCTGTTGTGGGACTTGATCCCGGGACTCCAGGATTATCCCCTGAGCCGAAGGGAGATACTCAACTGCTGAGCTACCCAAGTGTCCCTATATTTGCTTTTAAAATCTAAGTGGAAACACATTTTAAGGGAAATATTACTTCTTTTTATTTCTCTTGTTTAAAACAAACACATTTAGGGTGCCTGGGTGGCTCAGTTGGTTAAGCATCTGACTCTTTTGAGTTTGGCCCAGGTCATGATCTCAGGGTCTGGGGATAGAGCCCTGGAGGTTCCACGCTCTCTGCTTGAGATTCCGTCCCCTCCCTTACCCTCTGCTTCTGCTTCTCCCTCTGCTGTCTTAAATAAATAAAATCTTAAAAAAAAAAAACAAACACCAAACATATTTTACAGCTTTTGTATATTAACAATCTAATAATAAATACAACAAAAATCACCCAGAGAAGCTAGGTTAACTTATGCATTTTCATTTAGGGTAAATTGACATTTGCCTATGAGGAGTCCCTTAAATGCAGCATTTCAAGGGACAACTGGGTGGCTCAGTGGTTGAGTGCCTTTGGCTCAGGTTGTGATCTGGGGATTTGGGATCGAGTTCTGCATTGGGCTCCCTGCGAGGAGCCTGCTTCTCCCTCTGCCTGTGTCTCTGTCTCTCTCTCTCAGTCTGTGTTTCTCATGAATAAATAAATAAATCTTTAGAAAAAAATGCAGCAAGACATAGTATAATTGTGTGAGACATTTCTGCTCTCAAAATGATTTGGATGAAACAACATCAGAAGAGGTCAATTAAATATTCCACTTGAAATCCAGTTAACTCTTGATTATTTACACTAATGAAAAGAGAGCATAGGCATGTAGACTCCTAAGAGGACTTTAATCAAAAATTAATTCTTGGGACGCCTGGGTGGCTCAGTGGTTGGGCACCTGCCTTCGGCCCAGGGCATGATTTTAGAGTCCCAGGATTGAGTCCCATGTCCAGGTTTCTGGATGGAGCCTGCTTCTCCCTCTGCCTGTGTCTCTGCCTCTCTCTCTGTCTCTCATTAATAAATAAAATCTTTAAAAAAATTAATTCTTTTTTAAAAAATATTTTATTTATTCATGAGACACACACACACACACACACACACACACAGAGAGAGAGAGAGAGAGAGAGAGAGAGAGGCAGAGAGGCAGAGACACAGGCAGAGGGAAAAGCAGGCTCCATGCAGGGAGCCCGACGTGGGACTCCATCCCAGGTCTCCAGGATCACACCCCGGGCTGAAGGTGGCACTAAACCACTGAGCCACCCGGGCTGCCCCAGAAAATTAATTCTTGTTAGCATTTGAAGACATTTTGGTATTGCATTTATGAGTGTGACTCATGTCCTATGACTTTATCAACAGCCTTTGAATTTTAAGGAAATATTGAAATGTATTAAAGTGGAATATATATGAAATTTTATACTTCTCTTGATCTTTGGACTTCCTTCTTTTAAGAGTTAGAGACCTTTACAAGACCTTGTGTTTCTCAAATTAACCCATAAACAGCACATTTGACAGATAAATTCCAAATGATGGCTAATGTCCTTTGTAGATAATAATAAAGCACATATTAGTTACTTGGGATTCTATTTATAATTTACTTTTATAGTTTGAAATTTGTTTTTTTAAGTAAGAACTATTAGGGTTTTCCAGAGGGGGGAAATACAGGTGCATGTGTGTGTGTGTGTCTGTAAAGAGATTTATAAGGAATTTATTACTGAATGTGTGCCTCCAACATTCATATGTTGAAATATTAATGCCCAAAGATGTTGGTATTTGTAGGTGGAGCCATTGGGAGGTGGTTAGGACGTGAAGGTGGAACCTTCATGAGTGGGATCAGCTCTTATAAAAGAGGCCCCAGAGAGCTCCCTAGTTCCTTCTACTATGTGAGGACAGCAAGAAAGGTGCTAGCTATGAGCAAGAAAGAAGGTCTTTACAAAAATGTGACCATGCTGGTACCTTGATCTTGGACTTTCTAGTCTGCAGAACTGTGGGAAATAAATTTCTGTTGTTTATAAACTACCTACTATGTGGTATTTTGTTTTAGCAGTCATGAATGAAGTAAGACATTTATTCACAGCATTGTAAAGGCTGACAAGTCCCGTGATCCATAGTTGGCAAGCCGGAGATCCAGGAGAACTGATGATATAGTTCCTTTCTGAGTCCAAAGCCCTGAGAACTTGGAATGCTGATGGTGTAGTTCTAGTCTAAAGGCCAGCAGGCACAAGACCTAGAAAGAGCTAATGTTTCAGTTTTAGTTCAAAGGCAGGAAAACCTGATGTCCCAGCTCAAAGACAGGCAGGAAGAATTCCTTTATTTGGTGGAGGTTCTGCTTTTTTTCTATTAAAGCCTCTAACTGATTGGATGAGCCTCCTCACATTAGGGAGGGTAATCTACTTTAGTCTATCATTTAAATGCTCAAGTCATTCAAAAATATCCTTATAGAAACACCCAAAATGTTATTTGACCAAATATCTTGGCATTTCGTGGTCCAATCACGTTGAGACACAGAATCAATTATCACAATGACCTATCTCAAAGTTTTATTTGTATGTTTTATGTTTCTCAGGGACCTAGGCTAAGTTACGACGTTTGATATCCAGTTCGGTCATGCCATAGTTAATGAGTTATCAGTGATGACAGATCATTATTACTAACAAATAATAAGTGAACTCTGATTATTTGTGAACATATTATTTGTCCCACATTGTTCTGGACACTGGGTATATAGTTGGTGAACACGATAAAGTTTCCTCCTTAATTTATTTTCCAGTGGGAGTGGCAGATAATACCCAATAAACAAACGTATATTAAAATATCAGGTAGTGATAAGTTCTATGAGAAAATGAACACAGTTTCTCATAGTAAAGAAATACCTTTTTAGATTGGTCAGGGCAAGTTTCTGTAGGGATGGCACTTGTATAGAGATCTGAATGAAGTAATGGAAGAAGTCACGTAAACCTTCATATACATGTATCTAAATAAAGTGTCTGACATGGCTTAAGATCTTTCTTTCTTAAATCTCTAAATATTTTGCCTAATAGGGTAGATATTGTGATGTGCTACCCAGGCCTCTCCTTCTGGAAAGTTTGTTGCTCTAGCTGCAGGGAGTGCAGGGGGCAGAAGGTCCAGAGCTGCCAGCTCCTTTAGGGACTGCCTCAGCCTCAGGGAGTGAGAATGGCTAAGAATGGCCCACAGTCAATGACTCATTGCTTTGAGAATAAAAAAGCTTGGCCATTTTGGCCCAACTGAGGACAACTCTGAAAGCCCATTCTAGCTTTAGAGTTACCTCTGGGGTCAGTCAAGGCTGATACTATACTAGATGACCTGTATCACAGTTTGACTTCTGTCCAAACCATCTTCATTCCCCTCTCTTTTTACATGTTTGATCCCAAAAGCATTTCCCTGAAGGCACTTCTTAATTAACATCTTGCATGATAATCTTGGTCTCAAGGTCTGCTTACCAGAGAACCCAGTGTTTGCTCAAAGTGTTCTAATTTACAGATTCTTTGTGATCCTATCTCAGTATTACTTGGCAGCCTGTTTTAAATCAGGCTACAGTGTGTTTTCTGACAGAATATTACATGTTAATGTGAACCTTACTTTTCTGACTCTAGCACTCTGAAAATGGACATTCCACTTGCAACACAGTTTAGATACTGCTAAAGAGATTGTATTTTTTTCATAACCACTTTGATCTTATTATTTCACTGAGAAAAACATTCCATTTCAGAAGC
Source organism: Nyctereutes procyonoides (assembly GCF_905146905.1). Classification (NCBI taxonomy): domain Eukaryota; kingdom Metazoa; phylum Chordata; class Mammalia; order Carnivora; family Canidae; genus Nyctereutes; species Nyctereutes procyonoides. The sequence continues at coordinate 39,380,792 of NW_026575024.1, forward strand.
AGCAGTTTATCCTCACTGCTTGGAATATTACAGAATTCAGATATACTCAGTTCTATTTAAATAGTTAATGCTAAGTCTGGTCAGCATTAACCTCTTTTTCATTTATAAAGAGAATGACACAAATTCATATCTATGAGTGGAATTTTCAGATTATCTCCATGCTACAAAAGAGAGAATTCACTGTATAATTTATTGCCATGGAAGATATTTCCATCAAGTATATTAGAAATACAAAATTTCTGGCAATGGCAAAAAACTTGTGGACAACTTAAAAGGGGAATTTTTAAAAAGTAACTATGTTTAATGTATTTTTTTAAATTATTATTTATGATAGTCACACAGAGAGAGAGAGGCAGAGACACAGGCAGAGGGAGAAGCAGGCTCCATGCACCGGGAGCCCGACGTGGGATTTGATCCCGGGCCTCCAGGATCGCGCCCTGGGCCAAAGGCAGGCGCTAAACTGCTGTGCCACTCAGGGATCCCCCCTGTTTAATGTATTTTTAATGGTTTTATATGACTAACTTTTGAAAAGTTAATACATATTTTTTAAAGATTTTATTTATCTATTCATGAGAGAGAAGCAGACACATAGGCAGAGGGAGAAGCAGGGATCCTGATGTGGGACTTGATCCTGGATCCAGGGTTCATGCCCTGAGTCAAAGGAAGATCTCAACTGCTGTGCCACCCAGGCATCCCTGAAAAGGTAATATATAATGTAAATTCCCATTTATTGTGTAATTGGAATTATTTGTGAATTACCTTCATTCTTCCTATATTAAGAAATATATGCATTAATTTAGTAATTTGCATGATTTATAAACATCATCACTAATTATTTTCAAACCCAATGCCAAAGTAAAAGAAAACTACGTACCGATATGTTATGGTTATATACACATACACACATGCATACACACACAAACACACACACAAATTCTCTATAAAATTTTAGTGTATGAAATCCAGAAATATATAATGATAATAACCTCATGACCTAATGGAAAATAAGGAATTTAAGGTTGATTGAAATTTGAAAATCAATCATTGTAATTAACCATATTATCAGGCTGAAAATGAAAGAAAAATGTTCATCCCAATAGATACAGGGAAAGTGACAAAATTCAATATCCACTTATGATATAAATTCTTAAAAATGTTTAGTATTGGAAGTATTAGTATTAGAAGGGAATTTTCTTCTATTACTAGAGATGTCTGTGAAAAACTCTAAGCTAATATCATATTTATTTATTTTTTTTTTTATAAATTAATTTTTATTGGTGTTCAATTTACCAACATACACAATAACACCCAGTGCTCATCCCGTCAAGTGTCCCCCTCAGTGCCCGTCACCCATTCACCCCCACCCCCCACCCTCCTCCCCCTCCACCACCCCTAGTTCATTTCCCAGAGTTAGAAGTCTTTATGTTCTGTCTCCCTTTCTGATATTTCTCACACATTTCTTCTCCCTTCCCTTATATTCCCTTTCACTATTATTCATATTCCCCAAATGAATGAGAACATACACTGTTTGTCCTTCTCTGGTTACTGTGGCCAAGTTCAAAAAGGGTGTTGCCTGAGTTCTCCTCTGGGATTTTGATGGAATCTTGTCTCACATTTAGATCTTTCATCTATTTTGAGTTTATCTTTGTGTATGGTGCAAGAGAGTGGTCCAGTTTCATTCTTCTGCATGTGGATGTCCAATTTTCCCAGCACCATTTATTGAAGAGAGTGTCTTTCTTCCAGTGGATCGTCTTTCCTCCTTTATCGTATATTAGTTGAGCATAAAGTTCAGGGTCCACTTCTGGGTTCTCTGTTCTGTTCCATTGATCTATATGTCTGTTTTTGTGCCAGTACCACACTGTCTTGATGAACACAGCTTTGAGGTATAACCTGAAATCTGGCATTGTGATGCCCCCAGATATGGTTTTCTTTTTTTAAAATTCCCCTGGCTGTTTGGGGTCTTTTCTGATTCCACACAAATCTTAAAATAATTTGTTCTAAGTCTCTGAAGAAAGTCCATGGTATTTTGATAGGGATTGCATTATACGTGTAAATTGTCCTGGGTAACATTGACATTTTCACAATATTAATTCTGCCAATCCATGAGCATGGAATATTTTTCCATCTCTTTGTGTCTTCCTCAATTTCTTTCAGAAGTGTTCTGTAGTTTTTAGGGTATATTTTGAGAACCATTTGAATGGTAAATGGTTCTCCAACCTTTTATTTTCAGGTTGTAGGTGTCCTTCTGTCTAAAATGAGTCTCTTGTAGACAGCAAATAGATGGGTCCTGTTTTTTTATCCAGTCTGAAACTCTGCGCCTTTTGATGGGGTCATTAAGCCCATTCACGTTCAGAGTTACTATTGACAGATATGAGTTTAGTGTCATCATGATATCTATTTAGTCCTTGTTTTTGTGGATTGTTCCACTGAACTTCTTCTTAAAGGGGAGTTTTAAGAGTCCCCCTTAAAATTTCTTGCAGAGCTGGTTTGGAGGTCACATATTCTTTCAGTTCCTGCCTGTCTTGGAAGCTCTTTATCTCTCCTTCCATTTTGAATGAGAGCCTTGCTGGATAAAGTATTCTTGGTTGCATGTTCTTCTCGTTTAGGACCCTGAATATATCCTGCCAGCCCTTTCTGGCCTGCCACGTCTCTGTGGAGAGGTCTGCTGTTACCCTAATATTCCTCCCCATGAAAGTCAGGGACTTCTTGTCTCTTGCTGCTTTAAGGATCTTCTCTTTATCTTTGGAATTTGCAAGCTTCACTATTAGATGTCGAGGTGTTGAACGGTTTTTATTGATTTTAGGGGGGGATCTCTCTATTTCCTGGATCTGAATGCCTGTTTCCCTTCCCAGATTGGGAAAGTTTTCAGCTAGGATTTGTTCAAATACATATTCTGGCCCTCTGTCCCTTTCGGCGCCCTCGGGAACCCCAATTAAACGTAGGTTTTTCTTCCTCAGACTGTCATTTATTTGCCTTAATCTGTCTTCATGGTCCCTTAATTGATTGTCTCTTTTTTCCTCAGTTTCCCTCTTTGCCATTAACTTGTCTTCTATGTCACTCACTCGTTCTTCCACCTCGTTAACCCTCGTCGTTAGGACTTCTAGTTTGGATTGCATCTCATTCAATTGATTTTTAATTTCTGCCTGATTGGATCTAAATTCTGCAGTCATGAAGTCTCGTGAGTCCTTAATGCTTTTTTCTAGAGCCACCAGTAGCTGTAGAATAGTGCTTCTGAATTGGCTTTCTGACATTGAAGTGTAATCCAGATTTTGTAACTCTGTGGGAGAGAGGGCTGTTTCTGATTCTTTCTTTTGAGGTGAGGTTTTCCTTCTAGTCATTTTGCTCAGTGCAGAGTGGCCAAAAACAAGTTGTATTGGAACACGGGGGAGTATCACTGGTCCGTCCAGCTGGTCTTCTGGGGGAGGGGCCTGCTGTGCTGATTTTCAGGTGTTAGCACTTGGGGGAGCTGCTCTGCCCCTGCCTGCTGCAGGGCTCAGCGGGGGTTGTTTACCCCGTGGGGCACCAGGAGGAACAGCAGCAGTTGCTATGGCAACTCTGGAAGCCTGGATTCAGCCTCCGGAGGAACTACGGGCTCAGGGCTCTCGGTTCTCCGTCTGCAGGGCCTGGAGGCTCCGGGGCGGGGCCGCTGATCTGCTCAGCTCGGGGCAGGAGCGTCCTCGCTGTCTCGGGCCCTCCCGGCCTCTGCCTGTCCCGGGGGAGGCCGGATCCTGGCCTGTGTCCCGGCGCCCTGTGCCCGGAGCCTGCGCTGTTGGATTCGCGCTCCCGCCCCGCAGCCCCCTCCCTGGATCCGCTCCCGAGTCCCTCCGAGCTGTTCCGGCCCCGCGGTGCGCGCTGCAGCCCTTAGGGACCTCGGCGCACTCTCCCAGGGCGCAGGTGCCTGTTAGTGTCCCAGGGAGCCCGAGGGCATCCCCGCCCTCCTGGGTCCTGCTCCAACTCCCTGCGAGCCCCTTTCCGCCCGCCCGGGAAGGTTGGTGCAGCTCCTGCTCCTCCGGGACGGGGCTCTCCTGTCCTGGGGACACTCGCCCCGGCCTCAGCCCGGCTCCTCGCGGGGCCCCTCCCCCTCGGAGGCCTTTTGTTCCTTTATCTCTTTTTCCCCGTCTTCCTACCTTGATAGAAGCGCGGACTCTTCTCACTGTAGCCTTCCAGCTGGTCTCTCTTTACATCTCAGGCCGAATTCGTAGATTTTCAGGATGGTTTGAAGGTTATCTAGGTAATGTGGTGGGGACAGGTGATTTGGGGACCCTGCTCTTCCGCCATCTTGCCCCTCCCCCTAATATCATATTTAATGACAGAAGATTGAATGCTTATTCCCTAAGATTGGAAACAAAACAAGAATGTCCATTCTCATTATTTCTGTTCAATGTGTTACTGGGCCTTGCCAGTGCAATAAAGCAAGAAAAGAAATAAAAAAGGCAGAGTAGAGAGTAATAAGTAAAGTAGTCTTTATCCTTAGATGACATGATGATTTATGTAGAAAATCCTAAAGTTTTTACAAAAAATGATGTTAGAATAAGTGAGCCTATTAGCCTATGAGATCTATATGCAAAAGTCAATTGCATTTCTTTTTTTAAAAAATTAAAAAATATTTTATTTAAATTCAATTTTCCAATATCTAATGTAACACCCAATGCTCATCCCATCAAGTGCCCTCCTTTGTGCCTGTCACCCAATTACCCCGCCCCCCAACTCCTCCCCTTCTGCAACCGTTTTTGTTGTTGTTTTTTCCCCTTCTGCAACCCTTTGTTTCCCAGAGTTATGAGTCTCTCATGGTTTGTCTTCCTCTTTAATTTTTCCCCACTCAGTTTGCTTTTCTGCATACTAGCAACAGACATTTGGAAATTGAAATTTGAAAGTACCATTTAGAGTACCATTAAAAAATACGATTTACTTAGGAATAAATTTAACAAAGTAATTGAATGACTGATCCACTGAAAACCTCACATTTTGCTGAGAGAATTTTTTTTTTTCAGAATGGTGGCTTTATTAAAGCACTGCTGAGAGGAATTAAAGGAGACCTAAATAAATGGGGAGATAAGCTAAAATTCATGGGTTGGAAGACTAAATACTGTTAAGATGTCAATTCTCTGTAAACTGGTCTGCAGATTAAACATGATTTCAATCAAAATCCTTGCTGGCTTTCTTAAAAAAATTGATGAGATGATTCTAAAATTTATATGGAAATGCAAAGATCCTAGAGTAGCCAAATCAGTTTTTGAAAAACAACAAATTTAGAGAAATTATACTATATGATTCCAAAATTTACTACAGATCCATATTAATGAAGACAGTGTGTTACTGATGTCAGGATAGACACAGAGATCTTTAGAGAGTAGATCAGTGGAACAGAAAAAGGGTTCAAAAATAGACTTATATAGAGGAACAACTGATTTTTTTAGTAGTGAAAGGATAATCTTTTAAACAAGTTGCATTTGAACAATTGGACATTTATATTCATAAAATGAAATTTTACAAATCTCATACCACATAAAAAATATAATTGAAATGAATCATAAAGTTAAATGTAACCCCAAGAACTATAACAATTTTAGAAGGAATCATAGGGGAATAGGAAGATGAAGACAGACATAAATTTAAATTCCAGGTTTGGTCTTGAACCACCTGCCATATGCTACCTATGCAAGTAGGACTGCCTGGCAAGTCACATGACTATTATGAGCCTCACTTTCCTTACTGATGGAATGGAGATAATATCTACTACAAAATGTGAATTTAAGGCAACAGTTCTTCCAACTATGGTCTTGAATCAGCAGCATTAGTACTGCCTAAAATTTGTTAGAAATGCAAATCCAGATCTACCAATTCAGCAAATTATGTTTTGCCTTCCAGGTGATTCTGATAAGTGTTTTAGAACCAATGATATAAGGATTATGTGTATTGTATGCTGAGTGTCACAGTTTTTTTGTGTACTAGGTACATGGATTAGTTTCAAAAACAAATGTCTGCTCTGACGTACCGTTTATTCTCTTCCTTTACACTATTTCCTCCAGAAATGCCCATGGATTTTTCTAACTTTAGTTTTCTTTTGGATCCAACTCAAATTCCATCAACCTCTCAAATTCCTTCCCAATCATAATAATTCTATACTCTTCATCCCTAGAATTTATTATCTAGACCTGTGCTGCCCAATATAGTAGGCACTAGCCACATACAGCTATATACTATTCAGTATATTCCACATACTGAAATGTAGCTAGTCTAACACGTGCCTGGATTTAAGAGACTTCTTATAAAAAATGAATGTATACTATCATTGATTTTATATTGGTTACTTGTTGAAATGATAATATTTTAAATACACTGAATTGATAAAATACATTCTTAAAATTAATTTCACCTGTTTGCTTTAAAAAAAGTTTTTAAGTATTATCTACTAGAACATTTTAAATGATACATGGCTTACATTATATTTCTTTTGAACAGTACTGTCTCGAGTTAGATCATTTATTTGCCAAAAACAACCTATTTACGGTGTTTTGGATTGTCATTTATTGTTATACTTCAGTGCTGTGTAATAGTTAAGAGCACACATCTAGAATAACACCACCTGAGTTCAAATCCTGGCAGCACTACATGGTTTTTTACTCAATTATAACATGGTGGTAATAATAGTTTCATCTTTATAGGTGAGGGTTAATTGAAATAATATATGTAAAATGATCATTCTAGGTTCATAATAAATGCTTAAAATAGGATATTATTATTCTAGAATTAGTAATCATGAAATGATTTTATTCAGGAGGGGATGAAGAGGTAGACGAAAAAGACATAGGAACTGTTTTAGAACTGTCTCATATGAATCTTTTTCTTTTTTTTTGACTTTAAAAAAATATTTTGTTTAAATTCCATTTGCCATATATAGTATAACATCCGATGATCATCTCTTCATGTGCCCTCCTTAGTACCTGTCACCCAGTTACACCATACCCCCACCTACCTCCCCTTCAGCAAACCTTTTTTGTTTTCAAGAGTTAGATATCTCTCATGGTTTGTCTTTCACTCTAATTTTTACCCACTCAGTTTCCCTGCTTTCCCTTACAGTCCTTTTCAATATTTCTTTTCTTTCTTGCTTTTCTTTACATTTTAAAAAATTTAAATTCAATTTGCTAACAAATAGTATAACATCCAGTGCTCATCCCATCAAGTGCCCTCCCAGTGCCCATCACCCAGTTACTCCACCCCCCATCCACCTCCCCTTCTGCAACCCTTTGTTTCCCAGAGTTAGGAGTCTCTCATGATTTGTCTCCCTCTCTAATTTTTCTCACTCAGTTCCCCTCCTTTCCCTTATGATGCCTTTCACTATTTCTTATATTCCATGTATGAGTGAAACCATATGATGATTGTCCTTCTCTGATTGACTTATTTCACTCAGCATAATACACTCCAGTTCCATCCATGTCAAAGCAAATGGTGGGTATTTGTCCTTTCTAGTGGCTGATTAATATTCCGTACTATATATACACTACATCTTCTTTATCCATTCATCTGTCGAAGGACATCATGGCTCCTTCCACAGTTTGGCTATTGTGGGCATTGATGCTATGAACATTGGGGTGCAGGTGTCCCTTCTGCGTTCTGCCCCATTTCCATGCTAAGCACTTTTCTATCAGGGAAAACTCAGGCGTGGATTTTTAAAGTTCCCACTTGTCCAGGGCTGGGCTTTCATTTTTCCACTTTAGCCCTGCTAGTTGTGGTTCCCCTCCCCCACTTCATTTCTTTTTAATTTTTTTCACCTCCTATTTTGGTAGAAGCAAAAACTTTTCTATCTGTAGCATTTCAGCTGTTGTCTCTTTACATCTCAGGTCAAATTTGTAGTTGTTCAGGATGCTTTGAAAGTTATCTAGGTATGTTTGTGGGACCAGATGGATTGAGGACCCCTACTCTTAAGCCATTCGGACAGTCTCATATGAATCTTCCATTGTTTGAAAAAGTACAGAAATTGGGGGGGAGGGGCAAGATGGCGGAAGAGCAGGGTCCCCAAATCGCCTGTCCCCACCAAATTACCTAGATAACCTTCAAACCATCCTGAAAATTTACGAATTCGGCCTGAGATGTAAAGAGAGACCAGCTGGAATGCTACAGTGAGAAAAGTTCGCGCTTCTATCAAGGTAGGAAGACGGGGAAAAAGAAATAAAGACACAAAAGGCCTCCGAGGGGGAGGGGCCCCGGAGGAGCCGGGCTGAGGCCGGGGCGAGTGTCCCCAGGACAGGAGAGCCCCGTCCCGGAGGAGCAGGAGCTGCACCAACCTTCCCGGGCGGGCGGAAAGGGGCTCGCAGGGAGTTGGAGCAGGACCCAGGAGGGCGGGGATGCCCTCGGGCTCCCGGGGACACTAACAGACACCTGCGCCCGGGAGAGTGCTCCGAGCTCCCTAAGGGCTGCAGCGCGCACGGCGGGACCGACCGGAGCAGCTCGGAGGGGCTCGGGCGGCGGCTCCACGGAGGGGGCTGCGGGGCGGGAGCGCGAATCCAACAGCGCAGGCCCCGGAGCATAGGGCGCCGGGACACAGCCCAGGATCCGGCCTCCCCCGGGACAGGCAGAGGCCGGGAGGGCCCGAGACAGCGAGGACGCTCCTGCCCCGAGCTGAGCAGATCAGCGGCCCCGCCCCGGAGCCTCCAGGCCCTGCGGACGGAGAACCGAGAGCCCCGAGCCCCGTAGTTCCTGCGGAGGCTGAATCCAGGCTTCCAGAGTTGCCATAGCAACTGCGGCTGTTCCTCCTGGGGCCCCACGGGGTAAACAACCCCCGCTGAGCCCGGCAGCAGGCAGGGGCAGAGCAGCTCCCCCAAGTGCTAACACCTGAGAATCAGCACAGCAGGCCCCTCCCCCAGAAGACCAGCTAGAGGGACCAGTGATACTCCCCCGTGTTCCAATACAGCTTGTTTTTGGCCACTCTGCACTGAGCAAAATGACTAGAAGGAAAACCTCACTTCAAAAGAAAGAATCAGAAACAGCCCTCTTTCCCACAGAGTTACAAAATCTGGATTACACTTCAATGTCAGAAAGCCAATTCAGAAGCACTATTCTACAGCTACTGGTGGCTCTAGAAAAAAGCATTAAGGCCTCACGAGACTTCATGACTGCAGAATTTAGATCCAATCAGGCAGAAATTAAAAATCAATTGAATGAGATGCAATCCAAACTAGAAGTCCTAACGACGAGGGTTAACGAGGTGGAAGAACGAGTGAGTGACATAGAAGACAAGTTAATGGCAAAGAGGGAAACTGAGGAAAAAAGAGACAATCAATTAAGGGACCATGAAGACAGATTAAGGCAAATAAATGACACTCTAAGGAAGAAAAACCTACGTTTAATTGGGGTTCCCGAGGGCACCGAAAGGGACAGAGGGCCAGAATATGTATTTGAACAAATCCTAGCTGAAAACTTTCCCAATCTGGGAAGGGAAACAGGCATTCAGATCCAGGAAATAGAGAGATCCCCCCCTAAAATCAATAAAAACCGTTCAACACCTCGACATCTAATAGTGAAGCTTGCAAATTCCAAAGATAAAGAGAAGATCCTTAAAGCAGCAAGAGACAAGAAGTCCCTGACTTTCATGGGGAGGAATATTAGGGTAACAGCAGACCTCTCCACAGAGACGTGGCAGGCCAGAAAGGGCTGGCAGGATATATTCAGGGTCCTAAATGAGAAGAACATGCAACCAAGAATACTTTATCCAGCAAGGCTCTCATTCAAAATGGAAGGAGAGATAAAGAGCTTCCAAGACAGGCAGGAACTGAAAGAATATGTGACCTCCAAACCAGCTCTGCAAGAAATTTTAAGGGGGACTCTTAAAACTCCCCTTTAAGAAGAAGTTCAAGTAACTCTGAACGTGAATGGGCTTAATGACCCCATCAAAAGGCGCAGAGTTTCAGACTGGATAAAAAAACAGGACCCATCTATTTGCTGTCTACAAGAGACTCATTTTAGACAGAAGGACACCTACAACCTGAAAATAAAAGGTTGAAGAACCATTTACCATTCAAATGGTTCTCAAAATATACCCTAAAAACTACAGAACACTTCTGAAAGAAATTGAGGAAGACACAAAGAGATGGAAAAATATTCCATGCTCATGGATTGACAGAATTAATATTGTGAAAATGTCAATGTTACCCAGGGCAATTTACACGTATAATGCAATCCCTATCAAAATACCATGGACTTTCTTCAGAGACTTAGAACAAATTATTTTAAGATTTGTGTGGAATCAGAAAAGACCCCAAACAGCCAGGGGAATTTTAAAAAAAGAAAACCATATCTGGGGGCATCACAATGCCAGATTTCAGGTTGTACTACAAAGCTGTGTTCATCAAAACAGTGTGGTACTGGCACAAAAACAAACATATAGATCAATGGAACAGAACAGAGAACCCAGAAGTGGACCCTGAACTTTATGCTCAACTAATATACGATAAAGGAGGAAAGACGATCCACTAGAAGAAAGACAGTCTCTTCAATAAATGGTGCTGGGAAAATTGGACATCCACATGCAGAAGAATGAAACTGGACCACTCTCTTGCACCATACACAAAGATAAACTCAAAATGGATGAAAGATCTAAATGTGAGACAAGATTCCATCAAAATCCCAGAGAAGAACTCAGGCAACACCCTTTTTGAACTTGGCCACAGTAACCGGAGAAGGACAAACAGTGTATGTTCTCATTCATTTGGGGAATATGAATAATAGCGAAAGGGAATATATGGGAAGGGAGAAGAAATGTGTGAGAAATATCAGAAAGGGAGACAGAACATAAAGACTTCTAACTCTGGGAAATGAACTAGGGGTGGTGGAGGGGGAGGAGGGTGGGGGGGTGAATGGGTGACGGGCACTGAGGGGTACACTTGACGGGATGAGCACTGGGTGTTATTCTGTATGTTGGTAAATTGAACACCAATAAAAATTAATTTATAAAAAAAAAAAAGAAAAAGTACAGAAATTGGAAAGTACTGGTTGTTAGTTCCATTACACAGAGTCATTTTGGAAGTTTAATATTCACATAAACTACTTCAGGTAGTTATGTATTGAGTTTGGATCATACAGTTTTGGGGAGGAGTTGAAACAGCCATGTCTCCATGTGTGTTAATCCTGAGGGTTCATGTTGAGCAGTGTGGATAGACAGGACTGGCTGGCATCACAATTTGTGGGACTCAGTGCAAAATAAAAGTATGTGGCACCTTTTAAAATTATTAAGAATTTAAGGGTGGCACTGCAAAGCATTAAACCAAGCATGTGATCCTTTTAACCACAGGCTACATAAAGCCATCTCTGCCAAAAGACTTATAGAAATGTACATGATGGAGAATGTTTCAAATAGAATTTGATACTTCACTTCTTTTTTTTTAAAAGGGATAACTTATTTATTTTTAAAGATTTTATTTATTCATGTGAGACAGAGAGAGAGAGAGAGAGAGAGAGAGAGAGAGAGAGAGGGAGGGAGAGGCAGAGACACAGGCAGAGGGAGAAGCAGGCTCCATGCAGGGAGCCCGATGTGGGACTCGATCCCGGGTCTCCAGGATCACGCCCTGGGCTGAAGGTGGTGCTAAACTGCTGAGCCACCCAGGCTGCCCAGATACTTCACTTCTTAATAAACAAGTATCAAACACCTCCTAGCTCTTGAGCATTGGTAGACCAAAGATAAACATGCTGTTTCCTCCCCTGTGAGAAGAGCTGATAGATACCAAAGGGAGAGCCACCATTTAAAACTTAGGACAGAGGGGCAGCCTGGATGGCTCAGTGGTTTAGCGCTGCCTTCAGCTTACGGTGTGATCCTGGAGACCTGGGATTGAATCCCACGTCCGGCTCTGTGCATGCAGCCTGCTTCTCCCTCTGCCTGTGTCTCTGCCTCTCTCTCATCATGTGTCTCTCATGAATAAATAAATAAAATCTTTAAAAATAATAAAAAAGTAAAAAGTAAAACTTAGGACAGAGATGATAGATAATATTCTTTCTGTACCAGAATTAATTTTTCTGTTCTGAATTTATATATATTAGACTGTTTGGGCTGCTGTAATAAAATACCAGAGATTCAGTAGCTTATTAATAATAGAAATATGTTTCTCATAGTTCTGTAGGCTTGGAAGCTCAAGATCAAGGTGCCAGCATGATTGTGTTCTGTGAGAGCCCTCTTCCTGTTTTATAGCTGGTGCCTTCTCACTGTGTCCTCAGGCGATGAAAGTGGAGAGGGATCTCTGTGGAGTCTGTTTTATTATTTTTATTTTTTTAGATAGAGTACGTGTACATGATTGGGTGAAGGGGCAGAGAGAGAGGGGGAGAATTTAAAGTAGGCTCCATGCTCAGCAGGGGCCTGATGTGGGGCTCCATCTCACAACCCTGAGATCATGACCTGAGCCTAAATCAAGAATCACATGCTTAATGGACTGAGCCACTCAGGCACCCCTCCCCCACTTTTTGAAGTCTGTGTTATAAGAACACTAATCCCATCTATGAAGCCTTCCCTCTCATGACCCTTCCGTTAAGCACCTCATAGAGGCCTAATACCATCATCTTCAGGGGTCAGGATATTTTTATTTGAACTATAGTTGACATACAATGTTATGTTATGTTAATTTCAGGTATAAACACTCGACATTTTTGTACATTACAAAAGGCTCACAGTGGGATCCCTGGGTGGCGCAGTGGTTTAGCGCCTGCCTTTGGCCCAGGGCGCGATCCTGGAGACCCGGGATCGAATCCCACGTCGGGCTCCCGGTGCATGGAGCCTGCTTCTCCCTCTGCCTGTGTCTCTGCCTCTCTCTCTCTCTCTGTGACTATCATAAATAAATAAAAATTAAAAAAAAAAACAAAAGGCTCACAGTGATAAGTGTAGTTAACATATGTCATCACATAAAGTTATTACAATATTATTGACTATATTTCCTATCTCTGTGTTTTAATTATTTTATAATTGGAGGTTTTTACCTCCTCATCCCCTTCTGCTATTTTACTCATTCTTGCCATCTCCTCTGGCAACTACTAGATTATTCTCTGTACTTATAAATCTATTTTGTTTTGTTAATTCATTTGTTTTTTTAGATTCCACATATAAATGAAATCATACAGTACTTGTTTTCTTCTGTCTGACTTATTTCACTTAGCATAATACCCTCTAGGTCGATCCATGTTGCTACAAATGGAGAGATATCATTCTTCTTTATGGCTGAGTAATATTCATGTGTGTGTATGGTTTGAGATCTGGAAGAGTGATGCCATCACCTTTGTTCTTTTTTTTTTCAAGAGTACCTTGGCTATTTGGGGTCTTTGTGGTTCCATACAAACTTTAGGATTATTTGCCTTAGTTCTATTTTTTTAAAAAATGCTTTTGGTATTTTGACATAGATTGCATTGAATTTGTAGATTGCTTTGAATAGTATGGACATTTTAAAATATTAATTTTTGTAGTCTATAAGCACAGTATATCTTTCATTTGTGTCATCCACCAGTTTCTTTCATCAATATCTTATAGTTTTCAGAGTATGGGTCTTTCACTACCTTGGTTAAATTTACTCCTAGGTATTTTATTCTTTTTGATGTACTTGTAACTGGGAATATTTTTTTAAATTTCTCTTTCTGTTACTTTGTTATTAGTGTATAGAAAAGCAACAGATTTATGTGTATTAGTTTTGTATCCTGTAAGTTTACTGAATTCATTTCTTAGTTCTAATAGTTTTTGGTGGAGTCTTTAAGGTGGCTATGTATATTATCATATAATCTGCAAATAGTGACAATTTTGCTTCCTCCTTAACAATTTGGATGACTTTTATGTTTTTTCTTATCTGATTGCTATAGTTAGGACTTCTAGAACTATGTTGAAAACAAGTCATGAGATTGGACATACTTTTATTGTTCTTGATCCTAGGGGAAAAGCTTTCAACTTTTCACCTTGAGTATGATGTTACCTGTGGATTTGTCTTGTATGGCCCTTATTATGTTGAGGCATTTTCCTTCTATACCTACTTTGTTGAGAATTTTTATTATGAATGAATGTTGAATTTTGTCAAATGTCTTTTCTGCATGTATTGAGATGATCATGTTTTTTGTTCTTCATTTTTGTTAATGTGGTGTATTGCACCAATTGATTTATGTACATTGAACCATCCTTGCACTCCTGGAATAAATCACACATGATTGCAGTGCATGATTCTTTTAATGTGTTGTTGAACTTGGTGTGCTGATATTTTTTGGATGATTTTTGTATCATGTTCATCAGAGATATTAGTCTATAATTCCTTTCTTGTAATGTCTTTGTCTGGTTTTAGTATCGTGTTAAAGCTTGCCTGGTAGAATGAATTTGGAAACATTCTTTTCTCTTCAATTTTTTGGAATAGTTGAGAAGGATAGGAATAAAATGCCTTTTGACTCCTGGGGGGGGTTATAATTTTAACATATGAATTTGGGATTATATCATTCAGAACATAGCAGAAGATAAATACAAATAAAGATTGATTATGTTATGGAAGAGTAACCAGAAATAGAAAGTTCCCTGGATAATTTTGTTGCTTTCATTTCAAAGAAAGGAAAAAAACATTTTTCACTTAAAAATAAAAACGTGTGCTTGTGATTCTGGTAAGCCATTTCTGATGAATATATCAAGGGAATATAAATATCATGTAACATGTCCATAATTTAGGTTATTATTGGATTTAAGTGAAACTTTTTTATACAGGGGTAATAGCACTGAGCTTTAATTGATATACAAAATGCAGATGCACTTGTATTTTCAATATATGTATCCAGCTCTTTTCACCCTTAATGTTAAAATACCAGCATTTTCTCTGTAGGATGGAGTAGGGTAGAGCTTGTGTATACTTCACCCTCAGCTGCTGCCAGATGGCTCAGCCAGTACCTGTGGGTGGGGAACTGCGTGGTTTTTCTTTCATTGTCAAGCCTAGGCATACTCAGGGAGAAAGCACCTGCCGCAGATCTCTTTTATTTTTGAACTGATCATCAGTGGTGTTGGCCAAGAGAGCCAGCTGGTGAGCTTATGTACCTATCTAGCCCTCCTTATGGTCTTTCCTTCAATGTTGGAAAAACAAAGTTGAAATTTGCCACATGTTTTAGCACTAGATTTGGCATTTACTGTGATGAATAGGTTGATTATATTACAGAGTCATATCCAGGACACCCGACCTTTCTTGCCTTACCATCCAAGGAGAAACATTTCTTCTGCTACCTAATTTACTATAATTTACCTGGATGTGTTCTTTTGGGGGGTAGATAAGGTAGATATCTTTAACTATAATCCTGACTGATTTGAGACTATTCCTATTGGCAATCGAATTTTATATCTATTTATATTTATATTTTTAATTTTATTCCTATTTAGTTTTTTGAAACAGAGTGGTATCTGCTTATTGTAGGTTCAGATACCTAATTCTTCATTTATCCACTAGCTAACTGGGACTTTAGCTAAGACAATTCAGTATCCTCATTTATATAATAGGAACAGATGAATAAAATTCTTTTTTCCTAATGCAGTGGTTAAGAAATAGGTTTCAGAGACAGAAGTACCTGGGTTTGAAATCCTGGCCAGTGTGCTGTTTGCTACTTTTGTTTTGGACTTCACCTTTGCTTTCCTTCATATATAAATGAAAGATTTGTTATAAAGATTAAAGAGGAGAATGTATGTAAAGAGCAAAGTGCATGGTACACAGCAAGCACTCAATATATTGCAGCTTTTAATATTATTATTCTTTTTCAGCCTAAAATCCTATTTTTACATTGATTTCATTCATTTCTTTCTTTAATGAATACATATAGTGCTTTCTGTATGCCAGGTCCTGTTCTAAGCATACTACAGATATTGTCTTTATTAGATCCTCATGGTTACCCTATAAGACAAGTACTTTTCAGAATCTCTAATACAAAATTAATGCACAAGGTAAAAACTTGCCCAAGTGCACACTGCTTGTGATTAAGCCAGATACTTAAAAGATATTTTTAGCATTTGATTTATATAAAGTCTCTTGATTTTCTTTTTTACATTAAAGTGCAAGTCGACTCACTGTATTTTTGGTTCTTCTCAGGAAGATTTGAAGAAACATTAGGCAGCTTACTCTATTCCCTACCTTGATGGTGTTTCCGTGACTTTGATCAGGGCCAGCTGGAGGTAGCCCGTTTTTGTCACCAGAGTGTGCTGCGATTCCATGAATTTGAATTTACTGCAGCTGCTGCATAGCTGGAAGAGAATCTCTCCACTGCTTTTGCTACTGCTTAGCGACCATAGGTTTTTCAATTTGACTCTTTACCATCCCCTGGGCAACTGCCTGAATTCCAAGTTATTTTCTTTTTGTGTTATGCCATCTTTTCCTGCTCACTGCTGTCCTCATGTAAATGAAGGACCCAGAGCTGCTGGCTTGTTAGTAGAGTGCCTAAATGCCCCAGAAGAGCTCTATGTTGTCAAGCATTATGATGTTGCCATCACACTCATTATTTTGCTAAATAAGAAATCAGTATGAGGTTGCCAAATTGATGGCTTTTTAAGAATTTGATATCAACAGCTTTTTGTTAAACTTGTCACTGCTTTTAAGATTTGCATGTACTGTCTTTCATGTTATCTGGTAAGTTCCTGATGAAGTTGAGATTAATCAGAGATGCATTAAAATGCTTATAGGTTTGATAGATAAGCCCCTATGGAATATTAATATTTTCTATAACCAAAATTTCTTATCATTATGAATAAATATTGCCTGTGATTCTGATTGCAAACGATTCGTTCATGTTCATTTGTAGATTAAAAGGGATACTTGGGCTGTTTATGTAGTATGAATTATGAAAAAAGCACAGATTAAAGTCGTAGGGTGGTTTGGGTAGCTACACACACATACACACACACACACATAAACACCAAAGAGGCATAATAAGGCAGTGTCTCTGGCAGATTAATCTTACCTTCTACAAGAAGTTAAGAAAACTTTCCATGTTTTTCATCATTCTTTTTTTAAAATGAATTCACCTCTTGATGGTTATTATCCTAGAAAATTTGACCAGGGGAAGCTTAAAGAACTAACTCACCAAAATGAAGTTAGCATGGAAATGGGATCCTATCATTAGAAGGTGGTTATGTGCATTGTTTTCTGTATATTAATTAATCTGTAGTTTTCCTTTAAGGAAAGTTTTTACACTCTTACAGGGAGTTTGTCAAGAATCTAGGCTGATTTGTGAGATATCTTGGGAAATGATTTACATTACTTTGGCAGAGACTTCTTTTTGCAGATAGCACTGTCTTTAAGCAAACAGTGTTTGTATAACCACCTTGTGTAGCAACATTCAGCTAGCAGATAACAACCTTCACATGCCTGATAAAATGATGAAATCATTGACTAGCAGCATTCTTAAGTGGAGTCCACATTTTATAGCAATGTGATAATTCTGCTTAATGTGGAAATGGTTACAGAGTCTAATATGTGTGGAATTCCTGCTTGATGACCACTTGCTTGAAGAAAAAAAAATTCAAGAAGTTCTAGTCTGGTTATTTCATTTTGAATACATTTCTGACTATTTGAATTTTTTTTAATTTTTATTTATTTTATGATAGTCACACACACACACACAGAGAGAGAGAGAGAGGCAGAGACATAGGCAGAGGGAGAAGCAGGCTCCATGCACCGGGAGCCTGACGTGGGATTCGATCTGGAGTCTCCAGATCGCGCCCTGGGCCAAAGGCAGGCGCCAAACCGCTGTGCCACCCAGGGATCCCATTTCTGACTATTTGATTTAATTGAATCCACTGACTAGTATGTTGGTTCATAACTTTGAAATGTAATAGGCCCCTATGGAATGAGTATCCTCTATTAACCTTGTTTCAGACTAAAATAAATAAGAGATTTATGACTTTTGAATTACATCTATAAATCACATTTTTGAGAGGGGAAAGTTAGCAAATAAAACATATTCTTGAAACATTAAAATAATTAGGTAAGACTATCTTATGAGCATCCCAGTGTCATAAGCTATGAAGAGATTAGATTTTAAATGTTTTCACCACAAAAAGAATTGGTAATTATGAAGCATAATGGAAGTCTTAGCTATGGAGATAAATGATTTGCAATATACAAGAGTATCAAATCAGTATGTTGTATGCTTTATACATCTACAATGTTATATGTCAATTGTATCTCAATAATGCTGGAAAAGAAATTTCTGGATAAGAGATTGGGCCAAGTTCAACTCTCTATTTAGATTTCTTTCTTTTCTTTCTTTCTTTCTTTCTTTCTTTCTTTCTTTCTTTCTTTCTTTCTTTCTTTCTTTCTTTCTTTCTTCTTTCTTCTTTTTCTTCTTCTTTTTAAAGATTTTATTTATTTATTCATGAGAGACACAGTGAAAGGCAGGGACATAGGCAGAGGGAGAAGCACGCTCCCTCTGGGGAGCCTGATGTAGGATTCCATCCCAGGACCCTGGGAATCACAACTTGAGCCAAAGGCAGATGCTTACCCACTGAGTCACCTAGGCATCCCTAGGTTCCTTTCAAAATTAAAATAATTAAGGTAATCAGGTCTTATACTGGGCAAAGATTCCCCCCCCCCCATATTTTATCTCAGTGATGTTTTTCTATCTTTGTTTTTTACAAACTCAGTTTTTTTTTTTTTTAGGAGATTGTAGGGATAAAGATCTGATACCTAGATAGATATAAAGGAGCATTTATCTAGAAATGCCATTAGCCATTTTTTTCATGTTCTTTAATGGACCTTCTGGAAATTTATAAGAATGTCTTAAGTATGTGGATTGCATATGGATTAAAGATAGACTTTAAAAAATCCGAAATAAAGCAAAAATTTTGAAATTATTGATGAATTGAAATACAAATAATATACTCTTATTTTCATTTCCTTATTCTAAACCTAGATTTGTCAATCACTGCTTTTCAGAGACTGTGTTTTGGTAAAAGTGCATATTATCCTTTAGCTTTTAATCAGGATATTTTCAGGATTGTCCTACTTTCCAGTTTTCTTCTGTCCTCAGTCAGACCTTTTACTTACCCTGTTTCTGTTCATTTATTTATCTCTTACTTTTTATATGTAGAATGATTCACTTATTATTCATTTAACTAATATTTATTACCTGCCTTGTATTTCCCTGGTCCAAAACTGGGGTAAGATAATGATTACAGAAGTTTCTAATGTCTGTCTTCAAAGTGCTTACAATCTAGCCAAGCAAAGAAGAAATAGATAATTGAACTATGATTATAATTTTACATATTACAATATTCTTAAGTAGTCATATTTTTACATCTTCATACTAGAGGATATTATGTTACTTTTAGAAGCAGCCTATATTTTTTGTTTATGAGAGTTAGTTGAAGAGTGGAGAGGGACAACATTGTTATGTTATTTGTGTAAGCACAGGTTTAGTGGCCGTAATTACGGGGGTATTGCCCATTGTACTGTCTGAGGTTTTCACTTCTATAATATTCCTCACTTCCACAGATTTCTCTCAGGGCTCATCATGTTCAGCTACTCTGTATCAAGACAATTTTTCATCCTAGAGTCTTTTTATCCCTTGGTTTGGAAGTTTACCCCCATTTTCCCTGAAACCATGTTTCCTCTTCCCTTGTATACATATATTTATTATTAACTAAATTAATGTCCACAATAAAGCATTTTATATGTGTGTTGTGTCGATATGTGTTAGGCTTAAATAGAGTTTAGAATAAAGATGAATAGATTTACTTCACCCCTGCACTTACTGAAAGAATTTATAATCTAGTATATTTTATAGTTACAAATAAATACTAGTTAATGTCATGATTATTCTTTGTGTATTTCCCAGCTCAGAGTTGGGGTTCAAAAAATACTGATTCAGTTAATTTGTGTTATTTTTTTTTATAGATTTCTAAGGAGAGAAACATCTCTTAGCAAAGATTGACTTCCGTCTGTGTTCATTATTGGGAAATATCTGAAATGCTAGTTTTTGTTGTTTTCTTATTGGCAAAGTCCTAAGTAATAGAGCTTTGATTGCACGAATCTCTAGAAATCTAATGCTACCTTTTTTTTTTTAGTTTCTCAATATTATTTTCTCAAATAGTTCCATAATGTTTATAAAATATTTAATTAATTTGAAAATCACACACAATATCCCTATTCTTTCTCACTATTAAGTACCCTATTAGAGAGTTTTTATGGAATTTGGGCTTCCTAAAGATTTATAGTAAGTGTTCATATTTTCCAAAATAAAGAAGCAATTAATTTCTGAAATTTGAACAGCATATTAAAATTAATATTAGCATAATGTTATTAACGTTGTTGTTTTCTGCATATTACTTTGTTGGAAACCTGTTTAATCCCTGCCAGGGAGACTGTCATTTTCTGTAAACCTGTATTCTTCTGAACCATTCCTTCTTTGTAAGGCTGATTATAGTTTATCCCCAATAAAGGTTTCTGTCAGTATTGAGTTACTTTGTAATTTAGTTGTCGGCATTGAAAGCTGAATGAAAACGGTAAATTTGTCATTTAGTTCTGCCACTTCCCCATTTGTTACTGCTTGGGCTGACTCAGGTTTCTGCTGTTCTAATCAGTTGTAGATTTGGGTAGAATTTAGCAGTTAATTGGGGGAAGGGAGGAACAAGAGAAAAAAGATACACAGCCTAGTTCTGATGTATGATGCTCTACAATCCTGTGATGTTTTCTCTCTGCAAGTGATCAACTCCTGGCTACCCTTTGACACCTATCCTTTTTTCCTTGTGGAGAAATCAAGGAAATGTCTGCAGAGTCTTCTAGATTGATACTGATAGGATGGAGGAAAGTTCATCACGTTTTTTCAAACGTCAGAAGTTAAAGTTTCCTTCTGGGATAGGAGTCAGAGCATCAAATAGCCAGGGAGAGAAGACCTGTAGAGCAGCTTCTCTCAAACATTCCTGTGTATTATAATCATCTGGAGAGCTAAGAAAGACCACCAGGGCCAAGGCTCCTTGAAAAAGGCCAGGGCTTTTATATTTACACTGAATTCCCCAGGTAATCCTAGTAACCAACCAAAGTTTAAGAATGTCTATCAGGGGCTAAAAAGATATCTCCAGTCTGAATTTCCTGGGCACCATGAGTGATGAAGGGAAAGCAGTAGAGCAGTGAGGGGAGAACTAACCTTTGTGAGGGCCTGTTATGTTCAGGTAACAAGCTAGCTGTTTTTGGGTGCTATCACCCTAAATCTTCATAGCAGCAGCACAATGAGGTAAATATGACTTCTATTATATAGGTGAGCAAACTAAAGTTCAGAACAGGGACATAAATTTTCTACGACAGTGCAGTGTATGCATTAGAATTTGATCTATGTCAATTCTGTTTGTATCTAAAAACTACTTTTCCCGTTTGTACCTTAATGAGTTGTAAAAATTAGACAATGTATGCAAAGCACTTTTAAGCACAGCGCTGGATGCTTCTATAGTAAGCTTTCCATGTTAAGAATCATCATCATCATCATCATCATCATTATCATTACTATAGTTCTTGCTTCGAGACATGCATGATGTTAGAGGCCAGTGATATAAAGATAATAAGACATGACTATCCTTAAACCGTTTAATTATACTGGAAGGACCTCACAATTGAAAGTAGTATTTTATTTCTTCTGGGCATCCATTATAAAATGTGACTCAAGTCAGGTAGAAAAGCAAGATATGCTGAAATAGAGAGATGAAGGCTGTGGTAGGGCTTATGCCCAGGCCAAGGGACAGACTTCCCACATTCAAGCCTCCCACTGAGTGCAAATTCGAACTTGTGCTGCAGAAAAACTCACAGTTGCTACATGTTGTGGATCTTAGGCCATTTAAAGAGTTTTTGAGCACTTAGCGTTTATTTCTATCAAATGTGTTTTTAGAACCCTTACTCTGGTTCCTATTTTATTTTTTATTTATTTATTTATATTTATTTTTTAAAGATTTTATTTATTTATTCATGAAAGACACACACACAGAGGAAGAGGCAGAGACACAGGCAGAGGGAGAAGCAGGCTCCATGCAGGGAGCCTGATTGGGACTTGATCCCTGGACTCCAGGATCACGCCCTGGGCCAAAGGCAGGCACCAAACTGCTGAGCCACCCAGGGATCCCCCCTGATCCCTGTTTTAAATAAAAATATTGTAAGTGAGCACAGTGTTTGGAAAAGTGACTATTATAAGGAAAACCTCTTCCTTTCAAGTTAGTGGAGATTTTTGGTCTTTTGAGCCTCCTCTTGATTTTTTGCCTTTCTTATGACTCATAAGAAAATTAGCCAGAATGTAAGAAACTTGAATCTGAAACTAGTTGTTTTATTACTCTTAGATATTAGAATTAAGGTAATAGTGGAAGGGATAATTCAATTTTTTGGCTGAATTGAAGTTTTGAAAGTTTCTGAATTTCAGTGCTGCTATGGATTCATGTTTGAGTTATTGTGGTTACTCTACCTTGTGTTTATTTATAGCTTCTAGTTATCAGCAGTGCCTGGCACAGCGTTTGACCTGAAGTGAATATTCAGGAATTATGTTTGACATGAATGCATGAATGACAGTAAATAATTAGCAAATTACTGGTAAATTAGTAATTGAAGAACATTTTTGTGATAATCATACCATGTTGAATAAATTACTCTGGAAGACATTTGTATACTGAGATTTAAAGAATGTGTCTGTGAAGTCTAATTATTTTGTAAGATTTCATTTCATTAGGTTCTTTTTGGTGTCACTTCCACAGAAAATAATTTTGTTATTTTGGTTTTCTTCACCTGTCTAGCTTTCAGATTTACTTTTGTCAGTCATTTTTTTATAATTTTTAAAATTTATTTATGATAGGCACAGAGAAAGAGAGAGAGAGGCAGAGACACAGGCAGAGGGAGAAGCAGGCTCCATGCACCGGGAGCCTGACGTGGGATTCGATCCCAGGTCTCCAGGATCGCGCCCTGGGCCAAAGGCAGGCGCCAAACCGCTGCGCCACCCAGGGGTCCCACTTTTGTCAGTCATTGATAGTATCTTGTTTAGTTGAGGAGGATACATTGTTACATATTCCTCCAGATTAATACGTAGGAGCCACATTCTTCATACTTTATTTTCTGTCAAACCAGTTATATTTGGTGAGATGAGTTTTCATGTGAGCAGAGAAATTGGTGGTTATATCATGCAGAACCACATTTCCTCTTACTTTAAATGGATTTAAAAGTGTTAAGAAACTATCAAATTCTTTTCCTAAAAACAAAAACTTGTTTTTGATATTTAATATTTGCAATTCATTCTACTGAATATATTTCATTGGCTGTTATTTAATGTAATGAATTATATTCTTCCAGCTGTAAAGCACTCAGAGGGAAGGTTGTAAATAGCTGATTGCTGTTCATGTTGTTTCTTCCCACTAGAGTAATGAATTAAAAAAATACACATCAGTATGAATTTTCAGTATTTCTCCTGGTTCAAAATGTTTTGCTTAGGAGTGTTTATTAATTTTTTTAAATTAAGACTATTTCAAGAGCAATTTTAGATTTACAGCAAAATTGAGGGGAATGTACAAGATTTCCCATACACCCTCTGTTGCCATGTGTACAACCTCTCCAATTATCAACATTCCCCACCAGAGTGGTAGACCTGTTAATAGTTGATGAACCTACATTGACATTATGAATCAGAGTCCATAGTTTGTTCATATTACTCTTGGTGTTGTACATTTTATGGGTTTGGATAAATGCATAATGATATGTATCCAAGTGTTGTCTTTTTTATATCTTTTTTTCTTAAAGCTATTAAAATATACTATGATTTTCTCCTTGTATTCTGTTTTTATGCTATGAACATAAATGTATGTTTTTGTGTAAGATGATTTCTTATCAACCAATAGCTAAGCACTATTTCTCTCCATTTTCACACCTTTCCTCCCCATCTCTTCATCTTCTGTGTCTTCCATTTTATCTTCACTTTCCTTCTCTGTTAGCCTCTTTGCTCTCTTTTACTCTCTCCTTGCTCCTCTGAATTTCCCATCTCCCCCCTCACCAGCTGTACTCAAAGAAGTTAAAAATTGAGGCTGGACTTGGTTTTTATAAGGACTAATAATGCTGATACAGCACAAAGGCTGACATTTAAAAGTTGGGTTCCTGCATAGGGCTTGAATTAGGAAATTGTGTTGCCATGTAACTTACTTTTTTCTGGAAACTTGTTCTATTGCTTACCTTTAATAAGTAAAAGCCTAGCTATGCCTTAAAAATCTTATCTAGCAAACAAAGCTTGTCATAGTGAGTGTTATATGGTAACAACTCAGTGTTAGTTATTTATTTCTGGAAATATTGTATCTTTCTTCTGAATGTAGGTACTTTTTTGTTTTGTTTTCCCTCAGCAAAATAACCTATCAGGCTAAATAACCTAATCATCTGAATAAGCAAGGAGAGCATGAAAATATTAGGAAGAAGAGATTCCCTGCCACATCACTCCCCCTTTCTGATCAGTACAGTCATTTAATTTTATTTTGTTGTTATTCTTCCTGAACTTTCTTCCTCCCTTCTGTTTTTTTTAATAATTTTTTTCCATATCATATCATTATTTTTAATGTCCAATGTTTATAATATGAGGGCCAGGGCTTTCTCCCCAACTCAAGTTTATAAATTTTTGATTGGCTTGTGTGGCCAATAGGGATACTTCTTCTTGTCTAATTTGGTTTCTGGGAAGACTTCATTCAGGTTGTCAGTGGTCATCTGATCAAATGGAATTATGTTCTTCATCTTCTCCAGCTCTTTTTCATATTTTTTAATCCTGGCCTTTGGGAGAGACAAAAACTCAGCATAGCTTTTCACATCTTCTTTTTCCTCAGCATCCACTTGGACAGTGTATTTATCCTCTGGCACAGGAACCTTCAGGGCATTAAACTTCTTCTCAAAGTCATCTACCAAGCCAGCCTTTGCCACATTAGCCTTGTAGTAAGCCCAGTTGATAGCAGGTGGTTTCTCAGGAAGAGTAGCCAACCTGGAGGTAAGCATCTCATTCTAGGATTTCAGGGAGTTGGCAATGGCCTTCTGGTTTCAGGGTATGATCTCCCCAGAAGCTACCCAGTCAATGGTTTTTAGAGCAAGTTTTCACCTAGCCATCTTGAGATCCTTCACCGACTCCGGTGGCCCACAGTCCACAGCGTTTTTTCCATACTTTTAAGGTAAAGACTTCTTAGCTGGAAATCAATTCAGATAATAAGGTATATTTTAAGGTAGTAATTTTTTTTTATTTATAAGAAGAAAACTTTACTAATAAAAAGAAGGATGGGGAAAGGGAGAGAGAAGAAAAATGATGAGTAAGGCAATTAATTGTGAATTTATTAAGGAGTAGAAGTGCGCATGATCTAAAGGAAAATGTAATAGAGTGACCGCTTCTGTTTTAAAAGAGCAGAGATTGGGAGTTATATGACTTATGTTCTATGTGTGATTCTGTAATAAATCATGTAACATTCCTGACAACAGAAATTTCCTGCTTGTTATATATAGTAGAGGAACAACATCCCAATTTTACTTCTCAAAAAATTATAATTTTTATGGTAATTTTATACATCATGTATGCCACTTTTCCTAAATTTTATAAGTTGAAGAAAAATGGACTTTGCCATTTTTATAGAAATAATACTTGTATACAAGTGAACAGAAAATGTGAAGTGGCAACAAGAATAAAATAAAGAACATTTATACCTACAATTACATTTTGATGTATTCTCTCAGGTCTTATTCTACACATCAATTTATATTTAATTTTTGAAAACTGGGGTTATACTCAGTGTTTTATAGCCTCTTTTTTCTTTATGACCTGTAATAATCTTTTTATTTCATAAACTGTCTTCTAAAACATAATTTTCAATGACCATATCCTATTGATATGCTCTGTGATAACTGCTTGATCATTGATTGCTGAGCACTTAAACTTTTTAATAAAGCTTTTTCTTACTATAATTTGTGCTGTTAATGACTTTTTTTTTAATACATCCTTATATACCTTCACTATCATCTTTGGATGAATTCTTATAAAGGGATGTGAAGAGTCAGAGGGGAGGCATTTTTAAGGTTCTTGATACACAGTGGGAAGTGGTCCTCTAGAGTGGCTATCAGTTGTTCATTATGACTTTGGTTATAAATGGCATGGTCTGAAGCTGTGAGGAAGCCATCTGTGTGTTGTTGTATGTTCTCAGTTCTAAGGATACCTAGAAAAATGGTCATGTGTTGAGCTTGTTGCATTGATTTTTATGGATGATTTTTATGGTTGGACAAATAACCATATGCATGGATAAAACAAGATGGATAAAACCGTTAACTAGTTTTTTGAAGTGTATTTTATGTATACAGTGCTCAAGTCAACTTTAAAAAATAGTAAGTTAATGGAATTCTGCTGAATGATATTTTCTAAAGGAGGTCTATATTTATTACTCAGTGTCAAATAATCATAGGTAGGTTTCTTCCCAAAAGAATAAAAAAAAAGTGTATTTGTTATTGAACCTATTATGCTTAGGGTAACACTGAAAGAGAAGATGGATGAGCAAAAAGGGGTCAGAAAAGTTGAAAAGCATTGACAAAGCTGATGCTCATGATCCTTCACACTCCAGTTTGAAGTCAATATAAGATAGGTTATATTCAGCTAATAGTGTATCATGCTGTGATATTCACCCTGGATTTAGGATGATATTCTATCTCTAAAATCAGAAAGTTATTTGGAAAACTGTGGCTATTCTTTAATTTTTAGAAACTTTTTGGGCTTAGAATTTTTTTTTGAGTAATCTCTGCATTCAACATAGGACTTGCATTTACAACCCCAAGATAATAGTCACATGCTCTACTGACTGAGCCAACCAGGCACCCTGAATTTTTAGAAACTTTTAATTAGATTTATAGTGAATTGCATTTAGTGCTAGTTGGTTGCCTACTCTATTAATTGTAGGTAGTATAATCTGATGAAGTAGAGTTCAGAACTGGGAATTATTTACTTTCAATTGTTTGAAACTAGCCTAGTGTCTGACACTTAATGATATTAGGACAGTTATAGAAAAAAAATTTAAATCATTTGAGATGTTATTGGTACTATGTTGTACCTGCCAATCAAATTTTGTGTTACTTATGCAACTTAAAGATCATAGTGCAGTTTTTAAGACATTCCAGCAGTGCTGTTTGTGTGTGGGTGTCTATTTAACTTCTGAAATCTTAACTTGAAACTCTTAAGAGTGAGAATGATGTGAAGACGGGATGTTCATGAATTTAATTTTAATTACATGATATTATGTGCATTCTACTGCAGAGGATGCCTAGATTTTTTTCCCCAAGACCTAGTAAAGGTAAAAAGACCTAGTGCTGTTAGGCTCAGGTAAGAGTTTGGCATTGAAGTACTGGGTAGGAAATAGTGGAAGGGAGTACAGTGTTGCCATAGACAGCCATGAAAGTGCGCCTTACACCTCTGATTTTAGCTGCTTCCTAGAAAGAATATTCTCTAAGTATTGTATTTTGATTTCCTGTTTCTTAGCAAAATTTTAACCTGGTCTGTGATGATACTTTTTGAAAGAAAGATTAAAACATGGTCTAGTTACATGGCAATCAAAAGTTATCTCTACAGCTGATTCCAGTGTAAAAAATTTAACTATCTTGAATAGTAGTTTTATAATCAATTTAATACTTAAGCTGGTTAATTGGCTTTGTTTTCTTTATCCTAGGCTATGTTTCAGAGATGTTTTGGCTCAATAGAACTGTGTGTGTACGTGTGTGTGTGTGTGTGTGTGTGTGTGTGTGTGTGTAGAGCAGGGGGTTTCCCCTAAGCCCCATGTAGTTTTTTCTTTGAACTAATCAACAAAATATAATATCTAATATGATAGCAGAATTTATCATTCTGTTAGCACAGTTAATTTTGTTATATTTGACAGCAAAATATTTGATGTTTTTCTTAATGCTCTGAATAAATTAAGCCAATCAACAACAATCAAATCTTTTGAATCTTTTTCTCATTCTGTATTTTTTGTCTTCTCTGTGTTTATTTTATTATCTATTTTCAATTATTCCAGGTACTGATACTTGTATTATGGCTTGTTGATACATAATTTTGGCAACTCCTGTGTTTCTGTTGGTAAAATGTTTTCATAGACTCTATCAAAATGTCATCTGTTATTGTCTTTGTCAAGACATTTTTAATTTATACCTTTTGGTAAGCAATTTTCCATCATTGTATGCTTATATTAATTTTTCATTCTGCGTTGACAACCATTTTATATTAAACAACTTAATTTGCTTTGATCATAAATTAAAATTGGGCTGACTGGATAACTATAAACATAAATATAATTACAGATGTCAGTAATCAGCTCTTCATTCTCTGATCTGATTGAAATAGTGGACTGCTAAGGTTATAATTAGGGAAGAACAGGATATATATATATATGTATTATATATAATACAAATATGTATATATAATTTTGAGAAGAAAATTATATAATTTTATATAATATATAAAATTTATATAATTATATAATTTTATATATTATATAATTTTGAGAAGAACATTCTAGGAATAGCAAGAAGAGGGAGGGTGAATTCAGTGGACTTTTCACTAAGGGTAAGTTGTAATTGCTAGAAGGGAAAAGGACTTTTGGGGTGAGAAATGAAAACAATGATGGAAGTACAGTCTTTGGACAGAAAAAGCCAGTGGAAAATTTTCCTAGTGGGTGGCAGGTAACTCTAGGCTTAGACAAAATAGAGTATTCAAAGTGTAAAGAAAGAGGGAAAGAAAAGTCCTTTTAGGAATGTTAAAAGGGAAAGAGGCCCAAAGTTTTGGGTATTTTATGATCATGTATAATCAGTGTGGGAGTAGTGGTTGTCTAGTTCCAAGAACATGTTAAGATTTTTATTATACATAATCTATATGCAGATATTAATAGGAACAGATTATATTAACATTTTTATATTGATCCTCAAAGAATAGAAAATACCTCAGCATGTTGTTTCTAAATGTGTTAAACTGAAAATAGTTTTCTGGCAAATAATCACATTTTTTTCAGTTAAAAATTTGGTTTATATATATTCTGTATTTGACAAAGGCTAAAATAAAGGTATTAAAAAGAGAGAAAATAGATCCTTCTTAAAAAAAGCATTCATTCATTATGCCACTTAAAAAATTCCACAAAATTTTAGTTCTAATGTGTATTAGTTACTTATAGATCTGGTTCATGTAAAGAGAAGCAATATTTTAATAAAGCATGTGTATATATATACATACACACATATATAGTATCAAATATATATAGTATGAAATATATATATATTTCATATATATCAAATATATATAGTATCAAATAGGAAGAGGATGTTTTTCATTTTTTTTCCCCTGGGTCTTGTTTTATATTTTATTTAAACACTCTTTGCCAGTGTGGAGAAATGATTTGTCCACTGCTCCATGAAGTACGCTAAAATGCAATAGGAGTATTTTAAATCCACAAGTATTAAGAAGAAAGAGCAAGCCTATTTCCCAAGACTTTGAACTAAGGCTACATTATTTCTAAATAGCATTAGATCTACTAAATATTTAAAAAGCTTTTAAAGATAAATAGCTCTTTTTCATTCCCAATGATGTGGATGACTTGGTTGAGTCTGATTTTTGGATTGTTGTCATCATTATTAACTTGAAACATTACATAGGTGCTGTTCTCATTATGCCTGATGAGTATACTGGCCAGCCTTTATTCTAGGATGAAAACTTTTTATATGAAGAGAAGACCAGCAACAAATGGAAATTCCACGGGCACTGAAAATGGAACTTGTTAGGATAAATTTAGTGTGTCATTTAGTTATTACCTTTTAAAATTTTATCAGCAAGATCTGCTGAAACTTTCCTTGGGAGTTTGGCCTCACATTCCTCCGTCTGTCTGGAGCTGTTCATTTTCCTCTAGTCCACAAGCCTATAGAATAACTTATTTCAATCTTTGGAGGCACTATGTAACAAATCTCTATTTTAGCATTTATCAAGTGTGTCATAATTCCTTGTTTATAGGTCACTCTTCCTTACAAGAGTGTGAGGTCTTTAAAGATGAAAAATAAGTGCTTTCTTCTTTGCATCTCCCCAGGACCTAATCTTGGGTAGATAGCAAAGCTCTGAGAAGGGCTGGAAGGGAGCTTCAGAGAAGCCTCTTGCCTGTGTTTTACAGTTGAAATAATCATTAATTTCAATTAGAATGAGAGGACATTATTTTGACTTGAAAATTCTAGTGAGATTTATTCCTTAACCAGAAAAACTGAAATGTATTTATTATACTTTTTATGTAGGTCTGTAATATATATAGCATTTAAAATTAATTATAAACATTTCTTTAATAACATTTGAAATTGAAGACAGATAATTGGCTCAACTGATTCAGATGCCTTTAAAAATTTCTACTGCAGTGTCTACCTTTTATATGTCTTATATTTTACTCCTTCTTTATGATTAAATATTAGGTGCCTTCCCCTCAGGTATACTATTTTACATACAAATTGATTATCTATGGTATAAGGAATGTTATACATTTTAGAACTTCACTTTCTTGTCTTTTTGATGTTTTTGACTTAGGGAATCTATAGACATGACTGATGAAAAGAGATTATTTGCTTTCACTTAATTCAACCTTAAGCCTTCAATCTGACTTCATTTAAACAAGTCACGATAGATGTGTTCCTGACTTTATTAATCTTAAAGGAGGAGATTCCACAGACTCTTTAGTAATTTATTTCACTACATCATATTAATTTTTTTCTGTTGTAGTTAAGCTCATTTTAGAAAGTGTTTTAAAATCCATGGTACCCTTTTCTCAAAACAAGCAGAATTAATTTCTGTTATTAATATGCAGCCTATAAAAGTTCTCTATCATTTTAGCATTTTAATTATAAATTCAGAATCACTGTGCCTATGTCATAGTTAAATTATCTTTTTGAAAAAATACATGTAAGAAATGGTTATTTTTTTTCACATATATAACCAGGAATCCTCATCAATTTATTTGAAAAACTGCAGGTGTCGGGCATACCTATGTTACAGCTATTTTTCACTACTTCTTTGGGATCCATTTCTGAAATGAAATAGAAAAACAATATTTTAAGAAATGTATTACCCTTTGGCTTCTTATTTTGCTTTTATCAGATGCTATTTTTATTTGCATATTGCTTAACTGTGGAATGCTGTAATTTCTAACCCATTATCTATATTACCTCCAGGTTATTAGCTTAATAACCTGAATAAGAATTGAATCTTATAGTATTGAAAGTAACATTTCCTGTTTATATAATCTGTTAACCCAGCTTTGAGTTCCCATTAAATTTCCATCATCAATGGCAAGGTAAATTAACTTAGAAGCATAATCACTGAAAATTTACTATGCATATTTTTAAAGGTTGCATTTAATATCCATTTTAGTTTACTCACTATTTATTTTTTATATTTTAGGTTGTTTTCTAAAGTCATCCATGTAGTGAGGTAAAAGTCATCAAGTTGAAGTTAATCTTTGCATAATATTTGTGTTCTTGAAACATTTTTTTTGAAGATTGGATATTATCTGATTGCTAGAGTTGCTGATTGCCAACTATTGAGAGACAATGTCTGAAACACAATTTTTGATTGGAATAAATGAAACTGCTTTGCAGTAGTCCAGGTAATTTCTCTGTAAGGGTCATTGTGGGATTTTAAATCTTCTACATAGTTTGATATTTTGTACATTACTAGGAGTTTATTATCAAAGTTGTTAAGATATTGATTTCAAACAATACCCAATTCTGTTTAACTTTAAGGGAATATTTATACTCCTTTTGGTCAAGTTCTTGAAACAAACTGGTACATAGATGAAATTAGAGTGACTGACTTTCAAACTGGACCAAATTAAACTACCATGGAAAGATTAGAAGAAATGAGAAAGGAGCAAGTGACACCTCTTAAGTAACATGCTATAAAAAGTCTTTTTTTTGTAGACTATTTAGAATGAGTGCACATAAATTGAATTATTTCACAAATGCCATCTATTTTGACTGACTCGCAAATTATATGTCTTTACAGAAATAAAATATTTCCACTTTCTCTTGCCTAATATTCATATGTATTTTGGTTAAGGACAATACTTCCCAGGATAGCAGGGATGTGTCTGACTCATATTTGTATTCTTAATGCCTGATACATAATGGCTACTGAATAATTTAAAAGATAAATGAGTGATTGGATTGATGAATGAAAACCCTCAGTTATCAGGGTGGAAATTCTAAATTATTAGACTATGTTATCTTGCCTGTCTTCCCCTGTATGCAGTCTCTTCCTACTAGGTAAGTCCTCCTTAGGACATTAGACTCTGGACTCTAATCTCCGATGTTACTATTATCATGATTTTCAGAAAGGAACTGACCTCCTCTTGTTTTTAAGAAATTGTTAAGTGTGTTTGTGTAGACTTTAGTGGAATTAACCCAGTATGATTTTTTGTTCAAATCATACCATTTTCATTTTGTTTTATTACTGAATAATGTATCAATAGTGAATAATTTAGTAATAATGAATGGTAAAATGCAATTGTCATTGGTTGTCTCTTGTGATTTTATATTATTAGAGAAAGAATTGTTTTAAAAAAATATTTTGTTCTGGCTTGGGGTCCCTGGATGGCTCATTTGGTTAAGTGTACAACTCTTGATATCAGTTCAGGTCTTGATCTCAGGCTTGTGAGTTTGAGCCCACACCCAGTGTGGAGCCTACTGATTTTTTTTTTTTTAGAGAGGAATATGAATTATAGGAAAGATTTTAGTGATTATATGGGAGAGGCAAAAAAAAAAAAACAAAAAACAAAAAAAAAAAACCCCACAAAACTCCTTTAGTCCCATGATAGGTTTTTAATTTTCTCTGTGTTTAGCGTGTATGTGTTTTTGTTGTTTGTTTGTTTTAAATATTTTATTTATTTATGAGAGATACAGAGAGAGAGAGGCAGGGACTCAGGCAGAGGGAGAAGCAGGCTCCATGCAAGGGGAGCTCGATCCCTCGACCCTGGGATCACCCCCTGAACCAAAGTTAGACACTCAACTACTGAGCCACCCAGGCGTCCCTGTGTATGTGTTTTATACTGGTGTCTGTTTCTTTATGCCCTAAAAATTGGTTCTCCAAATTTCAGTTGGTTTTCTATTTCTATCTCACTAATGACAGTTTATCCTTTAGAGAATAGTATCTATATTCAAGGTTTCAAATATCACTTCTATAAAGCTAATTATAGAATATTTTTCTTTAGTTTTAATCTTACAATTGAGTCCTAATTCCAGTACTCTCAAGTTATCTAATGTATATTTCTATCTAAGGTCTCTAGCCAGTCCAAGCTTAACGTTTTTAGAAACAGTTTTTTCATCTTACCCTTCTTCAGTAGTTCAGACACTTGGATTCACCTTTGACTCCACCTAATTTTATCTCTCTCCAATTGTTTTTCCTTTTGGGGATATGTGGTGGCTTTTTGCATGCCTTCCATTTTCACCGTCCTCCTTCCAGTTCAGTCAGTTATCATCCTCATAATCCTTTTTCTTATAGCTACTTAACTGTTTTTCTGGTCTATGAACTGTATGCAATGGTTTGCTTCAACATACTGCTTTTCCCTTAAAAAGTGTCAGTGCCTTACATTGCTTATAGTTAATATAGAAACTCATTAGCTTAAAGTTCTTTCTTAATTTTACCCTGCCCTGGTTTTGATTCCAGTCTTTCAGCTTCTGATATCAGCTACTCTAATTAAACAAGTTGGCACAAGTACTGTTCAACATGGCTTTATTTTTCAATTTTTGCTCATGCCTCTTCAAGATCTAACTCCTATAATTTCTCTTTCATGAAGGTGGCCCATTCCAGCTCACAAGGTGGTGGTGGTTTTTGTCCTCAGTGTTCCTATAGTAAGTCTAAGCCATTTATTTAGCAATGGAACATATATAATGTTTTTACGTTTTAAAAATATTTATGTACTGAATCATTTGTTTCCAGTTTTCCTTTTTTCCCAAATGATTATGTTTCCTTATAAACTAATAGTAAAGTCCTTAACAGAAAATATGTATCTTTAAATATTATTACAAAAATATTTTTCACTACAAAGGTAAAACCTCAAAAGTTTCATAATCCCACAATTCATTCAGTTTCAGTGATTTGTACCTTTTGTAATATTTTCCAGATACAATTTTCCGTGTATCTGGAAAATATTAATTCAAGAAATACTGAAAACTTTAATAAGATTATCCTATATGCCAAGAACAGGTCTTAGATGCTGCTCACTCTAGTATAGTATAATAACCAGTCATACCAGTTGATAAAGCAAGTCAATTTAATAATTTCTCAGTGAAAAGGAGTAATGAATTAAATTTGGGTGTATCCTATTTGAACATAGTCTGAAGATTGACATCCTTATAGTAACTTATAAAAGTAACTCTAGGAACTTCCATTAGAGAGGCCCCTATAATTAATTTAAGATACTAAGCTTGTACAACAGATGATTCATAGTCTCTACATATGAAAATGATATAATAAAGCATTTCAAAAGAAAAGAAAATGACAGAGGTTATGTATATTTTTTACATAAAATATAATTTATTATACTTTTAATATACTTTTTATTTTAGAATAGTTTAAGATTTACAGAAAAGTTGCAAAGGTGGTACAGAGAACTCCCATATACCTCACACTCAATTTCCTGTATTATTAACGTCTTGCATTACTTTGGTACATTTGTCACAATTAAGGAACTATTATTTATACCTTATTATTTAGTAATATTTATTAAATGGACCAAAGTTCATCCTTTTTTAAGATTTCCTTAGGTTAGTTTTTTTTTTTGTATATTTTTTATTGGAGTTCGATTTGCCAATGTATAGCATAACACCCAGTGCTCTTCCCATCAAGTGCCCCCCTCAATACCTGTCACCTAGTCACCGCATTCCCCAGCCCACATCCCCTTTCACTATACCTGTTTGTTTCCCAGAGTTAGGAGTCTCTCATGTTCTGTCACCATCACTGATATTTCCCACTCATTTTCTCTCCTTTCCCCTGTAATCCCTTTCACTATTTTTTATATTCCCCAAATGAATGAGACCATATAATGTTTGTCTTTCTCCGATTGACTTATTTCACTCAGCATAATACCCTCCAGTTCCATCCACGTTGAAGCAAATGGGTATTTGTCGTTTCTAATGGCTGAGTAATATTCCATTGTATATATAGACCACATCTTTATCCATTCATCTTTCGATGGACACTGAGGCTCCTTCCACAGTTTGGCTATTGTGGACGTTGCTGCTATAAAAATTGGGGTGCAGGTGACCCAGCATTTCACTGCATCTGTATCTTTCGGATAAATCCCCAGCAGTACAATTGCTGGGTCATAGGGTAGTTCTATTTTTAACTCTTTGAGGAACCTCCACACAAGATTTCCTTAGTTTTACCTAATTTTTTTTTTTTTTGGTGTTGTTCTAGGATCCCAGACAGGATTCTACATTACTTCTTGTCCTAATGTATTCTTAGATTCTTCCTGACTGTAACTGTTAAATTTCCTGTTTTTTGATGACCTGACAATTTTGAGGTGTTACTGGTCAGGTATTTTGTAGACTAGCGTTTACCTGATGTTTTTCTCATGATAAGATTAGAACTACTGGTTTTTCAAAGGAAAACCACAGTCATAAAATGCTATTTTCATCATGTCATATTAAGAGTATATTCTATTAAATTGTCTAATACTGCTGATGTCAATCTTGATCACCTGGCTGAGGTGGTGTGTGTCAAGGTTCTCTGCTATAAAATTATGCTTTTTCCCCATTCCTATACTGTAATCTTTGGAAGGAAGTTACTAGACACAGTTCACATAAGAAGTGGGGAGTTATATTCTATCTCCTTGAGAACAGAGTATTTACATAAATACTTTGTAATCCTTTTGGAAAAAGATTTGTCTAGACTATCAAAATGAGTTAACCTTTTCATAATGAAAGCAGAAACATCAACTTTGATTTTTACTGGCTATGTGCTTCTTGAGAAGAATTTAGGTACAAGGCCATGGGCATTTATAAGGTGTACGTCTGACTTAATGTATATCAAACACATTGAATATGGAAATATTAAGACACCTGAGTGGATCAGCGGTTAAGCAATTGCCTTCAGCTCAGGGTGTGATCTGGAGTCCCAGGATCGAGTCCCTCATCGGGCTCCCTGCATGGAGCTTGCTTCTCCTTCTGCCTATGTCTCTGCCTCTCTCTCTGTGTCTCTCATAAATAAATAAAATCTTTTAAAAAAAAAGAATACGGAAATATTTGCAGAATCTTTTTCATTTTTCTTGGATCAAATTTCTCCTGAGACTCATTTATTTATTAAGTTATTTAACAAATACTTATCAAATCCCTAATATACAGTAGAATCAGCTGGGTTTTGGAAATATATTGTTTTTAAAAAGACAGTAATAACCACTCTCATAGAGCTTACATAATGGTGGGAGGGAAGGGTATTGACAAAAAATAAAGTATAATATAAATATCTCAGATATTGTTTAAGTGTTATGGAAACATAAATCAGAAACAGAGCTTTTAAAGTTGCTATTTTAAACAGATTGTATTAAAGTAACATTTGTGCAAAGAATGTATGAAAGTGAAGTAGGAAGCCAGAGAATATCTGCAGAAAGCATTTCAGGCAGAGAGATAGGCAAGTACAATGACCCGGCATGTTCTATCATTAGTTAGGTGAAAGTATGGCTACAGCAGGATAAAACAAGCAAAGAAAATGAGGTTAAAGAGTTAATGGGAAAGTGGTGGTGGCTAGATTATCTGATCCTTTAGGCATTTGTTGAATTCTGGATTTAAGTCTGACAGAGATGGGAAACTATTGGGTATTGACCAGAGAAAAGATGTGACTGGCTTACATTTTAAGTGCTAGGTGCTAATTAACTGTAGAGGTGACAGAGGTATCAGGAGGCTGTTACAACTACATAGGCTAAAATTTGATGGTGGCTTTGATCTAGGTTGACAGCCTTGGATCACAGTGACTTTGATAGAAAAATTCCAGTTTATTCCTGTTTTTCTGGTGTATTATTCCTCGTTTCTTATTCCTGAAAGTGTATCATTTGAGATAGTAATTTTATGGTGATTTTATATAGACTAGTGTGATAGTGTTGGAGGTGATAGAACTGGTCATGATCTATATATTTGGAAAATGATACCAAAAGAGTAGGGTAAAATGACCTAGGCAAAAGCTGTGAGAGAAGAAAAGGATCAAAAATTACTTTTCAGTTTTTGCCCTGAGCAACTGCAAGTATAAACTTGCCATTTATTAAGATGTGACAGTCATGTGAAGAGCAGGATGGGGTAAGAATTTTAGCCCAGATGAATTTGAGATGTCCATAATGGTACTAGAGGATAAGTTGTACATATTGATTAAATTCAAGAGTGAAGGGTCTAGTTGGAGATGAACATTTGTCAACATTGTGTAGTGGAGAAGAAGAAAAACAATCTTGGAACTGATTTAATAGAGAAGTGATTGGAAGCTCAAAATAAATTGTGCTTTCAGGGAATTTTACTTTCAGGGATTTACCTCACAGGGGTTTTATGAGTATTAAATGTTCTCTGAAGACTGCCAGAGTATTAGAAGGCCATCTATGTAGATATGTGATATCACTAAATACTATGACTGAGGTAAGCAGTGTGACATGTAATTTGAAACTGGAATTCGAAGTAACAGGGAAGAAGAATAATTTGGACACAGTAATGATATACAAAAATGACCATTCTTTAAAGATAACTTGAGAGGGTCCCTGGGTTCATAAGATAGAGCCAGTTCTTGGTTAAAAACAAGAGAGAGAGTGAAGATAGTATAAGATAAGTTGAGAATGGAAATGATTCCGGTTATAAAGGACTGTTGAGTTACAGGACACAGGGTGACAAGGGTAAGGAATTTGGGAGAGGTGATTTTGGGAGTCAGTGTTGTGTGAACCAGGTCCCTTTGGGGCCAATGATTAGACTAATGAGCATAAAGAGAAAAGGTTCCATGAGCCCAAAATGAGAGGTGGACATGAGGCTGTAATAATGGTTGTTGGTTGGGGCAGGAAAGAGGAGAAGCTTATCTTCCTCTCTGATTTCATTTTGTTTTATTTTCTCCCTTCTTCCCCTATGTTTCCCTGTTTTGTTTCTTAAATTCCACATATGAATGAGATCATATGATCATTATCTTTCTCTGACTTATTTCACTTAGCATGATACCCTCTAGTTCCATCCATATCATTGCAAATGGCAAGGTTTCATTTTTTGATGGCTGAGTAGTATTCCATTTTATATATATACCACATCTTTTTTATCCATTCATTTGTCAATGGGCATCTGGGCTCTTTCCATTGTTTGCCTATTGTGGATGTTGCTACTATAAACATTGGGTACAGGTGCCCCTTTAGATGACTACATTTGTATTTCTGGGGTAAATCCATAGTAGTACAATTGCTAGGTTTTAGGGTAGGTATATTTTCAACTTTTGGAGGAACCTCCATACTGTTTTCCAGAGTGGCTGCACCAGCTTGCATTCCCACTAACAGTGTTCAAGGGTTCTCCTTTTTCTGCATCCTCGCCAACACCTGTCATTTCCTGAGTTGTTAATTTTAACTATTCTGACTGGTGTGAGGTGGCATCTCATTGTGGTTTTGATTTGTATTTCACTGATGTCGAGTGATGTTGAGCATTTTTCCATGTGTCTGTTGGCCATTTGTATGTCTTCTTTGGAGAAATGTCTGTTCATGTCTTCTGCCCATTCCTTGATTGGATTATTTGTTCTTTGGGTGGTGAGTTTGAGAAGTGTTTTATAGATTTTGGATACTAGCCCTTTATCTGATAAGACATTTGCAAATATATTCTCCCATTCTGTCAGTTGCTTTGTGGTTTTGTTGACTGTTTCCTTTGCTGCGCAAAAGGTTTTTTACCTTGATGAAATCTCAGTAGGTCATTTTTGCCTTTGTTTCCCTTGCATCTGGAGACATGTCTAACAAGAATTTGCTGTGGCTGTCGTAGAGGTTGCTGCTTGTGTTCTCCTCTAGGATTTTGATGGATTCATGTCTCACATTTAGGTCTGTGATCCTCTTTGAGTCTATTTTTGTGTATGGTAGAAGGAAATGGTCCAGTTTCATTCTTCTTCATCTGGCTGTCCAATTTTCCCAAGACTGTTTGTTGAAGAGTCTGTCTTCTTTTTTCCATTGGATAACCTTTACTGCTTTGTCGAAGCTTAGTGGACCACAGAGTTGAGGGTCCATTCCTGGGTTCCTTATTCTGTTCCATTGATCTGTATGTCTGTTTTTGTGCCAATATCATACTGTCTTGATGATTACAGTTTTGTAATAGAACTTAATAGAGGTTATATTTTTAAAATTATGAGTGGATAGTCATTAGTCTACAAACACTATAAATATTCAAACACTGAATGAATGAATGGGTGAATTAGTGAATGAATGAAATGCCAGGTAAAGAGATGCTATGAAAAATTCAAAGGTAGCTTTTAAGTTGTTACAGCATTTGTAGAAGAAAGCAATCTAATAAGAGATGAAAGAACAGATATCATTTTAAAAATTAATAGATTTTACCTTTTAGAGCAGCTTTGGTTTAAAGGAAACTTGAACAGAAAGTACATTTCCAGTAGCCCCTTGCACATACCCCACTGCACACATTTTCTTGTATTATTTACATCTTACATTACTGTGATATTATTAACACACCTACATTTCACTGCACTAAAAATCCTTTGGGGTTCACCTACTTATGTTGCCTCTGTGCTCCTTCCCCAATGACTGACACTCATTGATATCTTTACTGTTTCTATTGTTTTGCCTATTCCAGAATATTATATACTTGGAATGAGACAGTAAATTGCCTTTGAAAACTGGCTTCTTTCACTTAGTAGTATGTATTTAAGGTTCCTCCATATTGTTTCATTACTTGATAACTTATTCCTTGTTTTTTCTTTAGCTGTAATTGACGTGCTAATTTTAAATATACAACAGAATTATTTGATACTTGTGTATATTGTGAAATGATTACCACAATAAGTCTACTTAACATCCATTCATTACATATTTACAAAATGTTTTCTTGTGATGAGAACTTTTAAGATCTACTCTTTTAGCAACTTTCAGATATGGTATACAATATTACTAACTGTAGTCACCATGCTGTACATGACATCCCCCTGTGACTTAATTATAACTGAGAATTTGTGCTTTTTCTCTTCACCCATTGTGGCTGCCCCTTACCACCAGTTTGTTCTCTGTATCTGAGCTTGTTTTTCTCTTTAAGATTACATATAAGTGAGATAATACAGTATTTGCCTTTCTCTGACTTATTTCACTTAGCATAATGCTGCTGAGGTCCATTCATATTTTCACAGATGGCAAGATTTCATTGTTCTTTAATGGATGAATATAATTTCTGGGGTCGGGGGAAAGGGTTAAGGGACAGGAGGGAAAGGGAAGGAGGAAGGAGGAAAAGGTAGGAGGAAAGGGAGAGGGGACGATGAAGGGGAGAGAGTGATCTGTTTCAAATCTTTATATAGTCATCCATTGATGGACATTTAGGTTGTTTGCATATCTTGGCTATTGTCAGTAATGCTGCAATGAACCGGGAGACACATAGATCTTTTAGAATTAGTGTTTTAGTTTTCTTCCATTCATAGTGGAATTGCTAGATCATATGGTGTTTCTAATTTTTTGAAGACCCCCATACTGTTTTCCATAGTGGTTGCACCAATTTACATTCTCACCAACAGTGCATGAGGGTTCCCTTTTCTCTATATCCTCACCAGCACTTATTTCTTTTCTTTTTGATAATAGCTATTTTAAGAAGTATGAGGTGATATCATACTGTAGTTTTGATTTGCATTTCCCTGATTAATGATGTTGAGCATCTTTTCATGTGTCTGTTGACCATCTGTTCATGTGTCTGTATGTTGTTTGGAAAAATGTCTAGTCAGGTCCTCTGCCCATTTTTAAATCAGATTGTTAGTTTCTTGGTTATTGAGTTGTGTCAGTTCTTTATGTATCATAGATCCTTTATCAGGTATGAGTTGCAAATATTTTCTCTCATTTGGTAGCTTGCCTTCATTTCGTTGATGATTTCCTTTAGTTTGATGTAGTCCACTCATTTATTTTAGCTTTTGTTACTGTTGCTTTTGGAGTTAGATAAAAAAAAAAAAATCATTGCCAAGACGGATATCAAGAAGCTTACTGCTTGTTTTCTCCTGTGAGTTTTGTGATTTTGGATCTTATGTTCAAATCTTTAACTCATTTTGAGTTAATTTTTTTTGTGCATCACATAAAATCGTAGTCCAGTTTCATTCTTTTGCATATGCTGTACAGATAGCTCATTTCTTTTTATTGCTGAATAGTATTCCATTGCATGGACTACCACAGTTTATCTGTTTACTTAAGGATGGGCATCTTGGTTGCTTCCACTTGTTAGCATTTGTGAATAAATCTGCTATTAACGTTTGTATACAGGTTTGACATTTTTTTATGTGTAACATAAAACTTAGCATCCTAATCATTTCTAAGTGTGCAGTTCAGTTCATTATCTTCAGACTGTTAAGCAATCATCTCCAAAAATTTTTCATCTTGAAAAGCTGAAACTATACCCAATAAACATCAATTTCCCATTCCCCCTTATCCCTGGCAATTACCATTCTAATTTCTGTTGTATGAATTGGCCACTCAAGATATTTCATGTAAGTGGAATCATACGGTATTTTCTTTGGAGTGACTTGCTTATTTCATTTAATATATGTTTTCCATAGTAGCTGCACCATTTTACATTCCTATCAACATGTATGAGGATTCTGATCTCTCCACATCATATAACCAACATTGATTATTTTGTGTTTGATAGTAGACATCCTAATGAGAATGAGGTGATATTTCCTGTGGTTTTGCTTTACCCTAATGATTAGTGATATTGAACATCCTATTACATACTTATTGACCATTCATATGTCATCTTTGGAAAAGTGTCTATTTAAGTCCTTTGCCCATTCATTTGTATTTTTAAATGTAATCATGAAAAGAAATTAATTGTAGAATTTTCTGTATATAAGATCATATCGTCTGCAAAAAGAGACATTTTTACTTCTTTGTTTCTGATTTTGAAGCTGTGTTTATTTTTTGCCTAATTGCTTTGGCTACGACTTCGAGCACCATATTTAATGGGAGTAGTGACAGTGCCTACATTTATCCTGTTCCTGATCTTAGAAGAAAAATTTTCAAGCTTTAACCATTGAGTATGATACCAGCTTTGGGTCTGATATATATGGCCTTTATAATATTGAGGTAGTTTCTTCTATACTCAATTTGTTGAGAGTTTCTTTTTTCATCATGACAAATACTGAATTTTATTAAACGCTATCTGCATCTAGTGAGATGATCATGATTTTTTAATTTCGTTCTGTGAATATGGTATACCACATTTATTAATTTGCATATGTTGAACCCTCCTTGTATCCCAGGGATAAATGCCACCTGATAATGTTTGATCCATTTAGTGTGCTGTTGAATTCAGTTTACTAATACTTTGTTGGGAATTTTTTTCTGTTTCTATTCATCAGTGAGATTGGCCTTCATTTTCTTTTCCTATAATGTCCATATCTGACTTTGATATCAGAGTAATGCTGGGCATGTAAAATGATTTGGGGAATGTTCTCTTTTTCAGTTTTTTGGGAGAGATTGCAGGAGTGGTATTAATTCTTTAAATGTCTGGTAGTATTCATCTGTGAAGCCATCTGGTTCTGGGCTTTTCTTTGTTAGGAGGTTTTGATTACGGATTCAATGTCCTTACTTATTACTGTTCTTTTCAGATTTTCTGTTTCTT
Source organism: Nyctereutes procyonoides (assembly GCF_905146905.1). Lineage (NCBI taxonomy): Eukaryota > Metazoa > Chordata > Mammalia > Carnivora > Canidae > Nyctereutes > Nyctereutes procyonoides. The sequence continues at coordinate 39,423,592 of NW_026575024.1, forward strand.
CATGATTCAGTATTGGTAGGTTGGATGTTTCCAGAAATTTATTAATTTTTTTACAATATCTAAATTGTTGTAGCTAGCTGTTCATGATAGTCTCTTATGATCCTTTATATTCATCAGTTATAACATCTTTTCTTTCATTCCTGATTTTATTAAGCATTTTCTCTCTTTCTCTTTTAGCCTTTATGAAGGTTTGCCAATTTTATCTTAAAAAAAAAAAAAACAACAAAACCCAGCTCTTCAATTCATTGATCTTTTCCATCTATTTCTACTCTGATCTTTGTTATTTCCTTTAATCTTCTTATTTTGTTCTTAGTGTATTCTATTTCTAGTCATTTGAAATATCAAGGTAGATTGTTTATGTGAGATTTCTCTTTTACCTAAATGTAGTACATTTATTACTCCAAAGTTCCTTCTTTGAACTACTTTTGCTGCTCCCATAAATTTTGGTATGCTGTGTTTCCATTTTCATTTGTTTAAAGATACATTTTGATTTCTCTCTTGATTTTTCTTCTTTGACCCATTTCTTCTCTCCCATTTAATTTTTTCTTCAAAGTGTATTTAATTTCCACATATTTGTGATTTTTCCAGTTTTCCTTGTTACTGATTTCTAGTTTTATACCAGTATGGTTGGAAAAGATACTTGATATAATTTCAGTCTTCTTAAATTTATTAAGATTGTTTTGTTTCCTAACTTATGATATGTTCTGGCGAATGTTCCATGTGAAGTTGAGAAGAATGGGTATTCTCCTCTTGGGTGGAGTGTTTTGTATGTGTCTGTTAGGTCCATTTGGTCTAAGGTATAGTTCTGATCCAATATTTCTATATGGTTTTGGTCTGGATGATATATGAAAATGAGTTATTCATATTTCCTACTATTGTGTTATCTATTTTCCCCTTCAGATGTGCTAGTATTTGCTTAAATGTATTTAGCTGCTCCAGTGTTGGTTGCATATTTATTTTTGTTTTAAAAGTCTATTTTGTCTGAAAAAGTATAGCTCCTCCACTTCTCTTTCGTTTTCCATTTGAATGGAAGATCTTTTCTCATTCCTTTACTTTCATCCTGTGTGTGTCTTCTAAAGCTAAAGTGAGTCACTTGTAGGCAGCATATAGTTCAGTTTTGTGTTTCTGGTGGTTGTTTATTTGGTTTTTGTTTTTTTTCCATTCAACCACTTTATATCTTTTCATTGGAGAATTCAATCAATTTACATATGAAACAGTTACTGATGGATAAGTGCTCACTAGTGCCATTTTATTAGTTGTGTTCTTGCTGTTTTGTAAATCTTTGTTCTTTTCTTTATCTCTTATTGTATTCCTTTGTGAATTGATGATTTCCCATGGTCACATGATTTGATTTCTTTTTTTTTATTTTTTTTATTTTTTTATTTATGATAGTCACACAGAGAGAGAGCAAGGCAGAGACACAGGCAGAGGGAGAAGCAGGCTCCATGCACCGGGAGCCCAACGTGGGATTTGATCCCGGGTCTCCAGGATCACGCCCTGGGCCAAAGGCAGGCACTAAACCGCTGCGCCACCCAGGGATCCCTTGATTTCTTTCTTTATCTTTTGAGTATCTAAGTGAGTTTTTGCTTTGTGGTCATCATAAGGCTTTTACATAAAACATCTTATAGATTAACAGCCTATTTTAGCTGATAGCTGATTAACCTTTCATTGTAACCTGTCCTCAAATTTTATGTGGATGTCACAATTTACATCTTTTTAAAATGTGTATCCATTAAAAATTTCTTGTGTTTATAGTTATTTTTATGTACTTTTTTCTTTTAACCTTAAAATAGAGTTAAGTAATGAATCTACTATCCTATTCTAGTATTAGAATTTTCTGAATTTGACTTTATGGTTACGTTTACCAGTGTGTTTAGTAATATGAAAACATGTGAAAATATTAATCAGTTTCCTTAAATTTCATCCTGATGAACTCCTTTTGGCATTCCTTGTAAGACAAGTCTAGTGGTGATGAATTCCCTCAGTTCCTATTTGTCAGAAAAAGTGTTTATTTCTCCTTCATTTCTGAAGGGCAACTTTTCCATGTGAAGTATTCTTGTTTGCCAGTTTTTTCTTTCAGCATTTTGGATATATCATCCCATTCTTTTCCTGACTTGCCTGGTTTCCTCTGATAATCCTCTGACAGATGAAGTTTTCTTTGTATGTGAGCAGTTTTTTTCTCTTCCTGTCTTTAAAATTCTTTCTCTGATTTATACAGTTTCATTATAACGTGTTTTGCAGATCTTTTTGAGTTGAAATTTTTTGAGTCCCTAAGGACTTCATGAACTTGAAAGTCCAAATCTTTCTCCAGATTTGGAAGTTCTCAGCCATTATTTCTTAAAATAAGTTTTTTCCCTCCTTTCCCCCTTCCTTCTCCCTTTGGAATCTAATAGTGCATAAATTTTTTCCCTTAGTGGTATCTTAAAGCTCATAAAGGTTTTCTCCACTATTTTCATTCTTTTTTCTTTATTCTTTTCTGACTAGGTAACTTCAAATAATCAGTTTACTACTTTGCAGATTGTTGCTTCTTGATCAGGTCTGCTGTTGTGACTTTCTATTGCATTTTAATTTTATTTATTGTATTCGTCAGCTCCAGCATTTCTAGGTTGTATATGTGTGTAGGAGTTCTTTATATAGTCTCAATATTAATTCCTTATCAGATATAATTTGCAAATATTTCATAGATTATCTTTTTACTGTGTTGTTTCCTTTGATGCACAGAGTTGTAAATTTTGATGTCATCTGCTTTGTCTTTTTTTTTTTCTTGTGTTCCCTGTGTTTTGGGGTTATGTCTAGGAAATCCTTGCCAAATCCAATATTATGAAGTTTTCCTTCTCTATTTTCTTCTAAGAGTTTTGTAGTTATATAGTTGTCATGCCACTCCTTGTTTGGACATAATTTTTCAACTTATTTGGGTAAATACCAAGTAGTGTGATTGCTGGATCATATGGCAACACTACTCGGTTTAGTTTTTTAAGAAACTGCCAATCAGTCTTAGAAAGTGGCTCTACCATTTTGCATTTCTACCAGCAGTGAATGAGAGCTCCTATTATTCCACAATTTGGTGTTGTCAGTGTTTTGGTTTTTTTTTTTTTTTTTAAGATTTTATTTATTTATTCATGAGAAACACAGAGAGAGAGGGACACAGACACAGGCATAGGGAGAAGCAGGCTCCATGCAGGAAGCCCGACTTGGGACTTGACCCTCGGTCTCCAGGATCACGTTGTGGGCTGAAGGCGAACCTAAACCACTGAGCCACCAAGGCTGCCTGAACATGGAATATTTATTTACTTTTTTATTTCTTTCATCTGAAATTTGTAATTTTACTCATATACGTATTGTGCCTGTTTTGTTAGATTTATACCTAAGTTTTCAATTTTTTTGTACCAATGTGCTAATGTAAATGGTGTTATATTTTATTTGCAAATTCCACTTGTTCATTGCTAGTATATCAGAAAGTAATTTTTATATATTAATCTTGTCTCTTATAACCTTAATACAACTGATTATTAGTTCTAGCAATTTTTTTGTTATTGATTCTTTGGGATTTTCTACATAGACAATTGGGTCATCTATGAACAAAAAATATTTTTTTTTTATTCCTAATTGTATACTACTTATTTTATTGTTCTTACTATATTAGTCGGGACTTCCAGTTTGATGTTGATAGGAATAGTGAGATGTGACACCATTTTCATGTTATGTTCCTCATCTTAAGAAAGCATCTAGTGGGGTGCCTTGGTGGCTCAGTTGGTTAAGCAGCCAATCCCTGATTTTGGCTCACATTTTATCTCAAGGTTCTGGGATAGAGCCCTCCATCAGGCTCCGCACTCAGCAGGGATTCACCTTGAGGTTTCTCTCTTTCCCTCTCCCTCTGGCCCTCCCCCTCATTCATGCTCTGTCTCTCAAATACATAAATAAATCTTTTTAAAAAATCTAGTTCCTCATCATTTAGTATGATGCTATCTGTAGTTTTCTTTGGTAGATGTTCTTTATTGAGTTCAGGAAGTTACCTTCTGTTAGTTTTCTGAGAATTTTTTTCATTTTTATTTTGAATGGGTTTTAGATTTTGTCAAATGTTTTTCATGCCTTTAGAAATATGGTCATGTGATTTCTTTACCATGCTAATGTGACTGAGTAGTTTCATTGGGTTTTATTTATTTTTTTAAAGTTTTATTTATTTATTTATTTATTTATTTATTTATTTATTTATTTATGATAGAGAGAGAGAGAGGCAGAGACACAGCCAGAGGGAGAAGCAGGCTCCTTGCCGGGAGCCCGACGCGGGACTCGATCCTGGGACTCCAGGATTGCGTCTGGGCCAAAGGCAGGCGCCAAACCGCTGAGCCACCCAGGGATCCCCTCATTGGGTTTTAAATGTTGAACCAGCCTTGCATACTTGGAATAAATCCATCTTTGGTTGGAGTGTACAATTTTTTTATACATTGTTGGATTCAAATTGCTAATGTTTTGTTGAGGATCTTCATATCTATGTTCATAAGAGGTATTTGTTGTTTTCCTTTCTTGTAATATCTTTTTCTGGTTTTGGTATTAGGGTAATGCTAACGTTATAAAATGAGTTAGGTAGTATTCCCTTTGACTATATGTCCTGGAAAAAAAATTAGGGAGAATTGGTATTGTTTTACTCTTAAATGCTTGGTAGAATACACTAATAAACCCATCTGCAACTAGTGCTTTCAGTTTTTGAGGGTGATTAATAATTAAATAAATTTCTTTATAGACATAGACTTATTCAGATTGTCTAGTTCTTTTTGTAATATTTTATTTATTTACTCATGAGAGACACAGAGAGAAATGCAGAGAGGTAGGCAGAGGGAGAAGCAGGCTTCCTGTGGGGAGCACGATGTGGGATGTGATCCGATGACTCCTGGATCACGCCAGAGCCAAAGGCAGATGCTCAACCACTGAGCTACCCAGGTGTCCCTGTCTATTTATTTTTGTATAAGTTTTTGTAGATTGTGTCTTTCAAGGAATTAGTCCATTTCCCCCCTGTTATCAGGTATGTGGACATAAAATTGTTCATAATACTCTCATTAATCTTTTATCTGTGGGATCATTAGTGATCTCCCTTCTTTCATTTCTGATATTAGTAATTTGTGTCTTCTTTTTTGTTTTTCTTGGTTAGCTGCATAGGAGATTATAAATTTTGTTCATCTTTTCACAGTACCAGGTTAGGTTTTGTTGATTTGTGTGTGTGTGTGTGTGTGTGTACTGATTTCCTATTTTCAATTTTATTTATTTTTACTCTAGTTGTTATCTCTTCTGCTTATTTTAGATTTATTTTTTTTCTTTTTGTGTACCAATGTGTAAGATTTGATAATTGGTTTTAGGTTCTTTTTTAAAAATGTATATGTCCAATGATATAAATTTCCTTCTAAGAACTGTTTTGCTGCATCCTGGAAATTTTGATAGTTGCAATTTTATTATTTAGTTCATATTTTTATTTTTCTGCTGAGACTTATTTGACTCATGTAGTATTTAGAAGTATGTTGTTTAATCTGTATTTATTTGGGGATTTTTCTAGATCTGTAATTGATTTGTAGCTTCATTGTAGTCTGAAAACATATTTTGTATGATTTCTATTTTACAATTTTTAAGGTTTATTTTATGGCACAGAATATGGTCCATCTTAGTGAATGTTTTATGTGCACTTGGGAAGAATGTGTATTTTGTTTTTGGTTGGAATATTCTGTAAATGTCAATTAGATCCAGTAAATTGATGATACTGTTCAGTTCAACTATATTCTTACTGATTTTTGGTCTGCTAGATCTGTTATTTGCTGATACAGGGGTGTGGAGGTCTCCAGCTATAATAGTTATATCATCGGTTCTTGCAGTTCTGTCATTTTTGCCTCATGTATTTTGATGCTATGTTGTTAGATGCATATACATTGAGGATTGTTCTGTCTTTTTGAAGAATGACCCCTATGTTATGGTGTAATACCCCTTGTTATCCCTAATAATTTTCCTTGCTCTGTAGTCTGTTTTGTGAAGTTAATGTAACTCCTAAGTTTTCTTTTGATTATTGTCAGCATAGTATGTCTTTCTCCATCTGTACTTTTAATCTGTTTCTATATTTACAGTGGTTTATTACAGACAACATATAGTTGAGTCTTAACTTTTTAGCCACCTTGACAGTCTGTCTTTTAATTGGTATATTTAGATCACAGTATTACAGTGATTATTGATAAAATTCTTTTAGCATCTACAATTTTGTAACTGTTTCCCACTTGTTGCCCTTGATTTGTTTCCTTTTCTGTCTTTCATTGTTTTCCTGCCTTCTCTGTGTATTAGACATATTTATATGGTTTCATTTTTCTCCTCTTTTAGCATATCAATCATGTTTATTTTTTAAAAAAATGTTTAGTGGTGCCCTGGGGTTTGAAATACACATTTACTTCCAATCTAACCCATTTTCAAATAACACTATCTTGGATATCCATGGATAGTGTACATATTCCCATTTCCTCCCTCCTTTCCTTTTTTGTCTTTGATTTTCTGCAGTTTGAATATGATATACATTAATGTAGATTTTTCTTTCTTTCTTTCTTTCTTTTTTTTTTTAGATTTTTTTCATATCCTATGTGGTGTTCTCTGAGTTTCCTAGATGTGTGGTTTGGTTTTGTTATTATGGAAAATTTGTATTCATTAGTATTTCAGATATTTTATTCCTTCCCTTCCTTTTTTCCTCTTCCTGCTTATTTCCCTTTCTCTCTTTTTTGTTCTCCTGGTTTCCCCATTACACATAATTATCCCTTTTGTAATTGTCCTACAGTTCTTAGTCTGTTCTATTTTTAAAAAATTCTTTTCATTTTGGTTTGAGAAATTTCTAGTAACATCTACCTCACTGATTCACTAGGGATGTCCAATATTTTGATGAACCCATCAAAGGCATTTTTCATTTCTTTTACAATGTTTTTTATTTCCAGTGTTTTCTAGAAATTCTTTCCTAGAATTAGCATCTCTCAGTTTATATTATCTATCTGTTCCTGCATGTTGTCCCCATTTCTTTCATTAGAGCTCTGAATGTATTATAGTATTTTAAATTCCAGGTCTGATAATTCCAAAATCTCTAACATATCTGAGTCTGGTTCTTAGGCTTTGTTTGTCTCTTCAGCCTGCTTTTTTTTTCCTGCTAGCATGTCTTGTGATTTTTTTGAAACTGAGATGGGATGAATTAAGTAAAAGGAAGTAAGGTAACCACGCCTTTAATGTTTTACCTTTATGTAGCTTGGAGTTAGATTGTGTTACCATTTACTGTAGCAATAGGTATGTGAGGCTAAAATTTCCTCCTCTGATGTCACTGTTTTTATATCTGTTGTCTCTGGATTTCCTTAAAGACTCCTTCTTAAATAGGGTCTTAGGGTCTTCACTTAGGTCTTACTCTTATTTGTTTTGTTTTGTTTTGTTTTGTTTTTTTCCAGCTATAATCCACAGTTATATAAGAGCCTGGTATTGATGTGGTTAAAAAGTGTCAGGGGAGTGGAAGCCTATAGTCCTATGATTAGATCTCCTTTTTTATATGAGCCTTTTATGTTGGGCTGTGACCTTCACAAGAGCTTCTGTTTTTCCCATCGTATGTGAGACAGGAAGGAAGGCTAGCAGTGGCTGGAGTTGGGCATTTCCCTTACCCCATGACGAAGGCTAAAGGAGGCTAGAGTTGGCTATTTCCCTTTCCCTTCCTCCAAACTGACTAGGCTCTGATAAAACCCAAGTGGGTTAGTCTGTAGCAAAAAATTTTTCTTTGAGTTTTAGTTTTATTTTTTTTTAAAGATTTTATTTGAGAGAGAGAGACAGAGACAGAGAGAATGAATGAATGTGTGAGCACAAAAGCAGGGGGAGGGTCAGAGGGACAAGTAGACTCCCTACTTAGCATAGAGCCTGATGCAGGGCTAGATCCTAGGACCCTGAGATCATGACCTGAGCTGAAATCAGACACTTGACTGAGCCACCCAGGCACCCTGAGTTTGGTTTTTCTAACCAAACTCATAACAGCTTGTTCAAACTGTGCCTAAAAATCAGGGAAAATAGATGCTTGTTGAGTGTTTAAAAAAACTCCTATGAATTGTGTTTGTAAATTTAGTTACATTACCTTTGAGACAATTCGTTAGGTGTCTTTTAGTGTTGGAGCAGCTGGAGGATGAAGTTACCAATTTAATTCCTTATAGGCAAATGAGGTTTTATCCTGTAGTCCCTGTTTTTGATGAATTGCCTTTTGACCCTAAACTCCGAACAAATGTATTTATCCATTTAGAATTAGTAGAAGATCTGGTGATACGTTTTTTTTTGTTTGTTTGTTTGTTTTTGTTTTTTTGTTTTTTTTTTGTAAATATCACTAAACGTTGTGAACTATATTTGTAAGCTAAGTTGGCCATGGATTTCCCAAGGCCAACATCTACACGGTGGTATCCAGAGTGAATCAAACTTGAACTGGTTTCTCTCTGTTTTATTAGAAATGTTTATATGAGAGAATCAGGCTTATGAGATCACCTGTAGTGACAGAAGGCATTTTTTTAAAAAGTAGAGCTTCTGCAAATTTCCAAAAATAATTAAAATGCGTAAAACACATATAGCAGATGGTAAAAGGGTTTGAACCAATTGTGTGCGACTTTTTTACTACTTACTTTTCCATGATACTGATTTTGTGTAGTTAAGATGGTAATTTTTCATGATAACTTCTGCAGATATGTAAAGTGGAATGTGATTTCTGGAGTTCCTAATACCTGGCAATTTTAGAATAGATATGAAAGTATTTTCCTAATGCTTTATTATAATTTTACTATTGTAATATCAAATAAGCTGACTGTCATCTGGAGTCTCTTTTCTCTGATATTTACCCCTTTACCCAAATGGCTTAAGAAAACCAAAGTGGCATTTTATGTTGTTTCTATACCATTGTTTCCCCTTTTAAACTGAGAAGTGTTATGTTATTTAAACATTATTTTTAAAATGCCTTTGAATATAAGCAGAAATATTATGATCTTTGATATTATCTTATTTTTGAGGACATAATTACCATTCATCATTTATCCCCTTTATCCTCAAAATAATGTGGTCTTCTGACTTAATTTTCTGCTGGCGATAGTGGAGTTTTGATAATTTCATCTGTTTTGATTATCTGTTGTTGTGTGAGAAACCACTGCAGACTTAGTAGCCTAAGGAAATAACAGTTTAAATTGCAATGAAGATTAAATTCTTAAGAATAAATTTAATGAGATATGTGTAAAAGCTGTACTAGAAAAAAAATTCGAACATTCCTGAAACATGAATAGAATTGGACAAATAGACTTCCTCTCTTCTTATACTAACACTCAACATTATGAAAATGACAGTCTTCGTTTTATTAACATACAGAGTTAATGAAGCCCCAACAAAAGTACCAATGATTCATTTAGTGGAACTATATAAGTTGATGCTGAAGTTCATACAAATATTTAACAGTAGCCAGAAAAACACTGAAAAAGAAAAAAAACCAAGTGATGACTAGCCCTACCAGACATTAAAATATGCTAGAATACTTGATGGCCTCTATAAATAAAGCATTGTAGTACTCACATGTGAATAGAGCGATGTGATAGAAGAGAAAGTCTAGAAATAAATCCATTACATATGAAAATTTAGTGTATGATAAGTATAGCATCTCAAATGACTGAGATAAAGATAGACTTTTAAATAAATGGTTCTTCAATAATTAAGTGGCCATTTGGAAAAAGTTACTTTACACTATGTCTTACATTATACCTAAAGATAATGGATTTTGTATCTAAGTGTAAAAGTTAAACCATACAGACACTAGAAGGAAACACAAGTGCATTTATTTAACCTTTAACTCTGACTCAAAATACAGGCAATAATAGAAAAGAGTGATAAATTTGACTATATAAGATGTTTTTAAATACTGTGTGGCTAAGAACACCATAAACAAAGTGAAAAGACAACTGACAAAGTATCTTGCTAAGAAAATATTCATAGTGTCTACACAGACAAAAGGTAATACCCTTAATACACAAAGAACTCTTTATTTTAAAATTTTTTGTTTGTCCAGGTCTGCTTTATATTATTATTATTATTATTTTTAAATATTTTTTTTTAACTTGAGAGAAAACACAAGCTGCTGGGGTGGGCAGAGGGAGAGTGAGAAGCAGGCTCAGCGGGAGCCTGACATGGGACTCGATCCCTGGACCTTGAGATCATTACCTGAGCCAAAGGCAGACACTTAACCAACGAGCCCCCTGGTGCCTCCAGAAAGAACTCATTAAATTATTTATTATTCAAGTATATTTGACATACAGTGTTATATTAGTTTCATGTGTATAACAGTGATTCAAGAATTCTCTATAATGCACAGAGCTCACCATAGTAAGTATAGTTACCATCTGCTACCATACAACATTATTTGTATTACTGATCTATATTCCCTATGCTGTACTTTTCACCTTCAGGACTTTTTTATTTTATAACTGGAAGTTTGTACCTCTTAATCTTCTTTCCCTATTTTTCCAATTCCCCTACCTTTCTTCCTTCTGGCAACCATTAGTTTGTTTCTGTATTTGTGAGTTTGTTTCTGGTTTTTGTTTATTTGTTCATCTGTTTTTTAGTTTCTATATATTTGTGAAATCATATGGTATTTGCCTTTTTCTGTCTGACTTACTTCACTTAGCATAATACTTTCTAGGTCCGTTCATTTTGTCACCAATGGCATGATCCCATTCTTTTTGTGGCTGAGTAATATTCTATTATTATAAGATATATAATTATATATCATATATAATTTTTTTATATATTATATATGTAAAACATACCATGTCTTCTGAATCCATTCATCTATTGATGGACACTTAAGTTGTTTCCATATCTTGTATATTGTAAATAATTCTGCAATAAACATAGGGGTGGATATTTTTTTGAATTTGTGTTTTCATTTTCTTTGGGTAAGTGCTCAGTAGTAGAATTGCTAGATCATATGGTATTTCTATTTTTAATTTTTTGAGGAGTTTCCATCCAATTTTCCACAGTGGTTGTACTAATTTACATTTCCACTAGTAGTTGAGGGTTCCCTTTTCTCTAAATCCTTGTTAACACTTGTTATGTCTTGCCTTTTTAATACTAGGCCTTCTGACTAGTGTGAGGTAATACCTCATTGTGATTTTTGTCTTTCTCTGATGATTAGTGATGTTGAACATCTTTTCAGGCATCTGTTGGCCATGTATATGTCTTTTTTGGAAAAAGTCCTCTGCCCATGTTTTAACTGACACTTGTGGTGTGTGTGTGTGTGTGTGTGTGTGTGTGTGTGTGTGTGTTGTATAAGCTCATTATATATTTTGGATACCTACCCTTTAACAGATATGTCATTTGCAGATATCTTCTCCTATCTCGTAGGTTGCCTTTTTGTTTGTTGTTGTTTTCTTCTCTGTGCAAATGATTTTTATTTCATTGTACTTCTAATAGTTTATTTTTGCTTTTGTCTTCCTTGCTATAGGAGACATATCTAGAAAATGTTGCTAATGCTGATAGCCAAGACATTATTGCTGATGTTTTCCTTAGGAGTTATATGGTGTCAGGTCTCACATTTAGTTCTTTAACCTGTTATTTTTTGTGTATGGTGTAAGAAGATGTTTAGTTCAATTATTTTGCCTGTAAATGTCCAGTTTACCCAATACCCATTAATTGAAACAAGTCTTTCCCCCATTGTATATTCTTGCCTTCTTTGTTGTATAACAATTGACCATATAAATGTGGGTTTATTTCTGGACTCTATTCTGTTCCATTGATCTGTGTTCCATTTTTGTACAGTACCATATGGTTTTGAGTACTATAGCTTTGTAGTATATCTTGAAATCTGGGATTGTGTTATATTCAGCCTCGTTCTTATTTCTAAAGATTGTGTTGGCTATTCAGGGTCTTCTGTGGATCCATACAAATTTTAGGATTATTTTTTTTAAGATTTTATTTATTTATTTATAGACACAGAGAGAGAGAGGGGCAGAGACAAAGACAGAGGGAGAAGCAGGCTCCACGCAGGGAGCCGGATGTGGGACTCGATCCTCGGTCGCCAGGATCACACCCCAGGCTGCAGGCGGCGCCAAACCGCTGCGCCACCGGGGCTGCCCCAAATTTTAGGATTATTTGTTCTAGTTCTGTTGAAAATACTATTGATATTTTGATAAGGGATTGCCTAGAATCTTTAGATTGCTCTGTGTAATACGGACATTTTAACAGTATCAATTCTTTGAATCCATAGATATGGTTCATACAAAGAACTCCTAAAAATGCTGGGACAAAAACCCAAACATTCCATAGAAAAATAGGAAAAAGACATGGATGATTCATAAGAAGCAAACATGAATATATGATAAACATAAAAAATCTTCAAACTCATTCATAATTGGAGAAATATTACTTAAAACAGCACTACAATATGATTTCTCACATTTTACAGTGATATTTTTTAAACTTATATTTTGTTAGGGAGGCTGAAGGAAAACAGTCATTCTTACATGTTGTTAGGAGGAATTCAAACCAATAAAATCCTCTGAAGGAAATTTGGTAGTACCTACCAAAACTATATATTTATGATTTTTTAAAGGATTTTACTTATTTATTCATGAGAGATAGAGAGAGGCAGAGACATAGACAGAGGGAGAAGCAGGCTCCCTTTGGGGAGACTAATGGAATCCCAGGATCATGCCGGAGCCAAAGGCAGACACTCAACCACTGAGCCACCCAGGAATCTTATCTTTTGAACCCAGTGGTTCCACTCATAAGAACCAATGATAATGATATACCTCCCAAAATATGAAAATGAACATTTATAAGGTTATTTACTGCAACATTATTTGTAATTGTAAAATATTAGAAGTAACCTGAATGTCCATACATGAGTGGTTTAATAAATTATGGCATATCGTATATTAATTCCATAAAGTATTAGGCAACTGTAAAAAGTCGTGATGAAGGTATCGGTGAACTTACTTGGAGTTATTTATAGTATATACTGTTATAAGAAAACTAAAAAAAATATATAGGGTGCAATCATTAATGTAAGAAAGAAGGAGATATAAAGAAATTTGTGCAAAAGAAATACAAGAGTGATAAATCACAATTTGAAAAATTAGTTATCTATAAGTGGTGGGTAGAAGTGGGATAAACAGGACAATGAGAGCAGAGTTGTAAGGATGAGAAGGGTATACCTTTTTTGTTTTGTTTTTGTTTTTGTGTAACTTTGACTCTTAGAATCAGAGTTATGTTTTCCATATCAAATAAAAGAAATCATTGAAATCTACCAGGATTGTGGGCAAAGTTACAAATGAATATACATGGTAACAATTGAACCTAATCTTATGACAGATGAATAAAATATCCATACTGAACAGAATGGGGACCAAGATAACTGATCTATATAATTAACTTTGGAAAACAGTATTTTGACTAGAATATACAAATATTGCATCTTGTTTATAAAAGGTATTTTTTTTCAGAGATATGGGTTAATAGTTCAGTAACTACTTTATGTATTTCTTTCAGAGGTATGAGTTAATAATTCAGTGTTTTAGAATTGAACAAATGAATAAATGTATATAATAAAAGCCAGGGATCCTTGGGTGGCTCAGTGGTTTCGCACCTGCTTTCAGCCCAGGACATGATACTGGAGTCCCAGGATTGAGTCCCACATCAGGCTCCCTGCATGGAGCCTGCTTCTCCCTCTGCCTGTGTCTCTTCCTCTCTCTCTCTCTGTGTCTCTCATGAGTAAATAAAATAAAATAAAATAAAATAAAATAATAAATAAAAGCCAGGTTTCTTACTATCAGAGAAGGAAGTAGCAAATAAGGAAATAAGAGGGCTATAATGAATCTTGTAATAAATGAAAATCAGAGTTATCAGTCAATTTTTAATTAAATATGTAGAGACAAAGATGTGCATATCTGTACATACATAAAGATCAACATAGAAATAACTATATATGTATGTATATGCATAGGTCAGTATACATATACATACATATATAGCTTCTTAGCACTGTTTGCTTGACAAGGCCTTGGAAGAGTGACACCTCCATAGTAGTGAGCACACCTAATAACAAATCTTGGTTTTTATTTATTTATTTTTTGTTTTTATTTTTTATCTTGTTTATTTGTTGTTTTTTAGAGAGAGCATGAGCAGGGTGGGGAGAGGCAGAGGAAGAGGGAGAGAGAGAATCTTAAACAGGTTCGACACTTCGTAGAGCTGGATGTGGGGCACTTAGTGTAGAGCTGGATGTGGGGCTTGATCTCTCAATCCTGAGATCATGACCTGAGCTGAAATCAAGAGTTAGACGCTTAACTGACTGAGCCACTCAGGCACCTCAACAGATCTTGGTTTTTAAATACCATTCTCCATTGAAAGGAACCAGAGATCTTTGGAGAAGTGGTACATTCTAGAGTTGGAGTAGAGAAAGTATATATATATTCCTGGAACTTGTGGGGGGTAAGGAATAGTCAAAAGAACACAAGAGCCAATGTGAAGAAGTTCCTAATACCCAAAGCTGGAACAATTTGAGGAACAAAATAGTGATAAGTATCAGAGTATAACTCATAGATTAAACTAAATATCCATACTAATCTACATAGATAATTGAAGAAATGAAGAAAGAACACTTTTTCCTTACAAAGAATTCCAATTAATATATGTCGAAGGAATGAAGGAAATATAACACCATGATTAGACAAGTACCACAGTAATAACTTGTAGGCAAGATCCACCAAAGAATGGACAAAATCAGTCAGTGAATGTTTGTGAAGAAACAGGATGTTTACAGTCTCAGAGTCCCAAGATCTTTATCAATAATGGGGGAGAAAATAGTAATGTTACTGTGGAGAAACCGAGTGGATAATCAGCTTAACCAAGTGATGAAGGTTAACACAATCTGCGAAGACGTGGGGTACTAATGTCATGTACCCCTGCTGTGATACAGTGAGAAGGATGCAATATTAGTTTTGTGGTGATTTTGCCAAAAATATTATAATGTCAGTCTAATCCTGAAAAAAACATCAAGCCAAAATGAAAAGATATTCTATAAAAAAAAAGACTAGTTATCATAAAAATGTCCTGGTCAGAAAGATGAAGACTATGGAATAGTCATAGTTTGGAGGAAACTGAAGAGAAACAATAGATGTAGTGTGGGATCCTATATTGAATGCTAGAATAGAAAAAGGACATTAGGGGGAAAAAACTGTTAAAATTTTAATAAGGTCTAGTCAGTAAAATTGTACCAGTGTTAAATTCCTTGATTTGATAATCGTACTATGGTTATGTAAGTTAACATTAGGGGAAGATGGGTATGAAGGATACATGAACTCTCTGTATGAATTTTGAAACACTGTAAATCTAAACTTGTTTCAAAATTAAAAATATTAGAAACTCAACAATAACCATTTTTCCTCCCTTTTGTGGTTGTTTGGCCCAGCTGGACATTTTCGTTATTTATAACTGTAGTCAGAGGTCTACTTGGCTGGGATTTTTTGGAGAGTTGACTCGGATGTAGAGATAGCTGCTGGGCCTCTCTTCTTCCTGTAGTTTCAGGGCTTCTCCAGTAATTTCCTCTCTCTACCAAGTAGACTGTACTTCTTATATAATGGCTCCAAACTCCAAGAATGCAAGAACAGAAGCTACAAAATATTAACATCTCAAATCCCAAAACATCCCTTCTTCCATATTCAATGCCAAAATAGAGGCCAGCCAAAACCAAAGTCATTGAGGAATGACTTTTACCTCTTGATGAGAGAGTGGCTTGTGCATATAAAAGGGAAGGAGATTAAGTACTACTGACATGGCCCCTTTTTGGGTTCCCCTAGAGATGATTAGCAGATGTCTGACTCTGGCTTATGAAGCTCTGATTCAGCCTAGCTGAGGGCAGTGCCCAGTAACTCATAAATGGAGAGAAACTTCAAGACTGGCTTGACAGTGGTGCTACAAAAACCAAAAACCAAAAACCAAAAAGACCAAGACAAAAAACCAGTACTAAGACTGCTACAGAGTCTTTTTCAGGAAAGAAAATTTGCATTTGAGTTTCTTAAAACATTTTCTTCTTCTTTTTAATGGGTTTTAATACTTGAAACAACTACAAAATATCTCTAGAATCCAAATTTTGCTTTTTTGGCAGGATCATACCTAAACCATTCTGATTAGATGCAAATCTACTCTATTTTAAATATGTGTATGAAGGGCAGTTGTCTTGCATCACATATTCCAACAATTAGCAACCTATAAGTTTAAAAAGTCCGTTGAAGTCCTTTATCTAAATCTCCTAGACTCAGATTTTCCTTCCATTTTGTTTGTCCCATTCTTGGTGGAACAGTAGCTCAATTTACTTTGTCCAGTGTACCCTTGGAACAATGTGAGAACTAGGGGTATTGATCTCCTGTAGAGTCAAAAATATGCATGTAACTTTTGATTCCTTAAAAACTTTAATACTAATATTCTACTGTTGACTGGAGCCTTACAAATAACATCAATAGTTGACTGACACATTTTTTTCTATGTTATATGTATTCTTATCATAAAGTAAGCTAGAGGAAAGAAAATGTTAGGAAAATCATAAGGAAGAGAAAATACATTTACAATACTATAGTGTATTTTTCAAAAAAGTTCATGTACAAGTGGAACTATGAAATTCAAAACTGTGTTGTTGAAGGGTCACCTGTACCTGCAAAAAAAACCATGCCTAAGTGAGCACATATTGAACCTGCCAGAAATGTATTTTTTTTTCCTCTTCTAGAATTGTAACTACATATATAGCACCTGTTTTAAGGGTTTTACAGTGATCCTTACAATGACCAAATTAGGCATTAATATTATTTACATTTATACATGAGGAAATTAAGAAACTAACATAGCTTATCCTTATATGCCTTCTCATGTTGCTTGGCTTGAGTCTGAGTTTTTGTCCATTACACTTTGCTATGCTTATTAGCACGACTAGTTTCTATTCCTGACAGAAGTGTCTTCAAATTCTGTTTTTAATTTTGTATCCTGCAACTTTACTGTTCATTGGTTAGATCTAACAGTTCTTTGTTTGAGTCCTTAGGATTTGTATATATAAAATCATGTCATCTGTAAATAGAGACCATTTTAGTTCTTCCTTTCCGATTCTGATACTGTTTCTTTATCTTACCTGATTGCTCTGGCTAGACTTCTAGTACTGTATTGAATAGGAGTTGTGAGGTTGGGGCACTCTTATCTTGTTCCTGATCTTAGAGGAAAATCAACCATTGAATATGTTCTTCAATATGTTAGTTTTGGGCTTGCCACATGTGGCCTTTATTATTGAGATATGTTCATCCTATGACAGTTAAAGAATTTTTATCATGAATGGATGGTGATTTTTGTCAGATGCTTTTTCTGCATCTATTGAGATGATCATATGATTCTTTCATTCTGTTTATGTGATATATTACTTTGATTGATTTGCATAAGTTAACCATCCTTGCATCCCTGAAATAAATACCACTTGATCATGGCAAATTATCTTTTTTTTTCCTTTTTCTTTTCTTTTCTTTATTTTTTTTTTAAATAAGCTGTATGCCCAGTGTAGGGCTTGAACTCATGATCCCACAATTGAGTCACATATTTTATTGATTGAGCTGGTCAGGTGCCATGCAAATGACCCTTTTAATGTGCTCCCAAATTTGGGTTGCTAGTATTCTATTGAGAATTTTCATATCTGTATTCATTAGGGATTTTGGCTTATAGTTTCTGTTAGTGTTAGTATCAGGATAATGTTAGCCTTAAAATATGAGTTTGGAAATACTTCCTTCTGTTCGATTTTTTTTAACAGTTTGAGGATAGTTGTTAATTCTTCTTTAAATGTTTGTTACAATTCACCAATGAAGCCATCTTGTCCTGGGCTTCACTTTGTTGGAAGAATTTTGATTACTGATTCAGTCTCTACACTAGTATTGGTCTATTCAGATTTTCAATTTAGTCCTGATTCAGCTGTAGTATGTTGGAAATTCTTCTAGATTGTCCAGTTTGTTGATATATAGCTGTTCATAGTAGCTATGGTATATAGCTGTTCATAGTAGAATTTCTGTGGTATCCATTGTAAAGTTTTCTTTTCCATTTTTTGCTTTGTTAATTCAGGTCCTTTTCTTCTTCATTAGCCTAAGAGTTTGTCAGTTTTATTTAACTTTTCAGACTCAACTCTTAATTTGGTTAACCTTTTCTATAGTTTTTCTGTTTTCAATTTCATTTGTTTCAGATGTAATCTCTGTTTTTTCCTTTCTTCTGCTAATGTTGGGCTGTTTATTCTTTTTCTAGTTCCTTAAAGTGTAGAGTTAGGTTCTTTATTTGGGATGTTTGTTGCCTGTTTCTTGTAGGTGTTTATTGCTATGGACTTCCCTCTTAAAGCTGTTTTTGATGCATCCCATAAATTCTGGTATTTGTGGTTTCCATTTTCGTGTGTCTAAAAAAACTTTTCTGTTTGTTCTTTAATTTCTTCTCTGATTTATTGATTGCACAAGAGAGTATTATTTAATTGCCACATGTTTGTGAATTTTCTGTTTTTCCTTTTTTTGTAGTTTAGGTTTAATGCCATTGTGGTCAGAGATACTTGTAAGGATTTCAGTCCTCTTGAACTTGGTAAGACTTATTTTGTAGCCTAACATATGGTCTGTCCTAGTAAATGTTCCATGGGTCCTTGAGAAGAATGTGTATTCTGTTGGATAGAATGTTTTGTACATATCTGTTAGGTTCATTTGGCCTATAGTGTTGTTCAAGTTCACGGTTTCCTTATTGATTTTCTGGATAATTTATCCATTGTCAACAATGGGGTGTTAAAGTGACTGTTACTGTATTACTGTTTATTTCTTCTTTTAGTTCTGTTTTGCTTTATATATTTTAGATGCTCCAATATTGCCACATAAATAAAGTTGTTATATATCCTCTTGATGTACTGACACTTTTCTCAGTATATTATGACCTTTTTTGTCTCCTTTTACCATTTTTAGTTTGAAGTCCATTTTGTTTAATATAAATATGGCTATCCCTGCTTTTTTTGTTTACCATTTGCTTGAAATGTGTTTTTACATCCTTTCACTGTCAGTCTATGTGTCGTCGTCGTCTTCTTCTTCTTCTTCTTCTTCTTCTTCTTCCTTCTTCCTTCTTCTTCCTTCTTCTTCCTTCTTCTTCCTTCTTCTTCTTCCTTTTTTGGTGATAGACTTTCTTTATAAATATCCAGAAGGAAGTTTTTTCACCTATCTTCTCGAGATGTCCCAAGAGGAAGAGAGGATGAAGCTTTCTGGAGCAGAGCTAGGATCTGGGGCTTCATTCAAGCCAGGCCCGGCATGTGGTTTCAGGGCTCCATGGGGGGAGGGCAGCAGGTGGGGGAGAGGGAGCCCATGGAATCCCCAGTATGAGCCCTTATCTTTATTGTCACTGACACAAACCTGACCAGATGGGGGTCAAAGTGGGGATAAAGGTCTCAGCCCCACTGGACACTGGGCTGCAGGGGCCACCCCCTGGGTGAGGGTGCCCACAGGGATAAAGGCAGCTCCTGTACTGGTGGCCAGCCTATGGGGTACTGGAAGATGGTGCTTCTCATAGGTTCGACCCTGCTGCTCAGAGCTGAGCTCAGCCACTTGGCTCTCTTTTCTAACCAGTCTTCTAGATGGCCCTCAGGGAGTTTGACAACATCTAGTGGGCACTCCTTGGCCTGCCTCTCCTCCTCCACCTGGATACTCAGTTCCTGCAGGTCCCTCTCTGACATGTGGGAAAATCTGCAGTTAGAGCCAAAGTCACACTGGCCTGTCAGTAGAAACCTCCTGCAGGGCTGCTTGTTCTGTTCATCTAGCAAGATGGCAACTGCATCTCGAAATATGTCATACCAGACCTTCTTGGCCTTGAGGTGTTATAGCCCATTTAGGTGCTTCTTGTGGTTGTGGAGGTTGTCCTGGAAGGAGCAGTTGCAGTAGTCACAAAATTAATGCTTCCCCATGGCCACTTACACCAGGTGCTGCAGCTGCCTGGTTCCACAGGGCCCGATGGCTCGAGCTCCTCCTCCTTCTGCCTATGTGTGTCTTTAAGCCTAAAGTGATTCTCTTGTAGTTGACATATTGTGCTATCTTGTTTTTCTTACCCATTACACCATTTTTTGTCCTTTTTTTGGAGAATTTAATACATTTACAGTTTATATAATTATGTATAGCTAAGAAGTTACTATTCCTATTTTGTTAATTTTTTCTTCTTTTCTTTTTTCTTTTTTTTTTTTTGTAAATATGTTGTTCCTTGTTCTTATCCTACTGTTTCGTGTGTTTGTCTTTTGGTATCATACTAATGGCTTATAGAACTCACTTATTCATTTTTTTTTTGTATAATTACTACAGGATTTTCCCTTGTCATTATCATGAGGCTTATATAAAATATGTTCAAGTTATTATACCCTTCTTTAATAACAACTTAATTTTTTGTAAATATTTTATTTATTTATTTGAGCAAGAGAGACATGGAGCACTAGAGAGCACAAGTACAAGCAAAGGAGAAGGGCAGAAGGAGAGGGAGAAGTAGGCTTCCTCCTGAACAGGAAGCCCAATGTGGAGCTCAATCCCAGGACCCCAGGATTGTGACCTGAGCCACCCAGGTGCCCTGATAACAATTTAATTTTGATAGGATCAATAAACTTTACAATTTTACTTTTCTTCCTCCTTACATTTTAGGTTATTGCTGTTACAATTTACATGTTGTATATATTGTGTAACTATACCAGATGATGGTCATTTTTGTTACTTCTACTTTTTTTAACTTTTAGAGTTCTAAGTAAATTATGCATTACTGTTACCATATTGCAGAATCTAACCATGAATGTATATTTACCATTATCAGTGAGATTTACACTACTTTTTAGTGTTTTTATGATGTTAACTAGCATTTTTTCAGCTCCACTTTAGAGTTCTACTTCAAAGAACTGCTGTTAGCATTTCCTGTAAGGCAGGTCTGGTGATAAGGAACTAAATGCCACTGTATATAGGGCTGTTGAATGGCTGTGCAGCTTTAACAGGAGGTCTGGTTAGGTTGACAGGCTGAAGGCTGTATTGAGTGATGAGCAGGACTACCAGTTAGATACTCTGCCCAAGTGTAATGGGGGAAGCAGCTCTAAAGCTGGTAAAACTCTTTTTTGTCTTAACTCCAACTGACTCACACCACAAGTTCCCTGACTGAACAGGCCACTGGGTTTTCTCTGCCAGCCCACCTTTGGCTCAAGTGCCACTATGCCACACAACTTCTAGGAGTTGTCATCAGCCCTTCTGGTCATATGGGGTCAAAAGACACTCTCCACAGCAGGTGGGACAATTTAACAGCTCCCTTGCCTGAGAGGCATCAAGCTACTCTCAGTTTTCCAAACAGGTGCTAGTTGGGGGCTGGGAACCACCCTTTGCCTTGGCTATAAATTAACTACCAGCCTATTTATATTATACCATGGGGATGCTCCATGCCTCGAACTGGCTTTGCTGTGGGGTAGTCAGCTCTGCTGGCCTACCTCTCAGCTTGAGCACTGCTGGGCCACACTGCTTCTGGTTGTCACCAGTCCTTCTGGTCAGATACCACTGGAAGACTATTCTGGTTTCTTTTCTTTGAATCAAATTAGAAATTTAATTTCTGCTTTTTTAGACGTACTGATTATTATAGGACAGGTAAACAGCAGTCCTAGTGAGTAAAAAACAAGAGAGTTGGCTGCTTATTATAACTGAATTCTTGCCACTTGAATCAGAACATATGATCCCCACAGGTTTAATGCAGAGAGTGTATTTTGGAAGACAAATTTCTGGTTCATTATGGAAATACTTTTGGATACATTCCAGGTTTACTCTTGCTGGTATTCTATTTTGAGAGCATTGGGCTATAACTCCCAAACTGGCCACTTGGTTAAACTGGAATTTATTATTCAGTGGTATGATAAAAAATACAACTGCTAAGGGTTTCATCTGCTTTTATTTCTTTGTTTCAGTTTTAAGAAATATGTATATTTAATATATAATAATTATAAACATATATAAATATTATATTAATATAAATGTATAATGTATATAGGTTATTAAAATTGCCTGAGGTATTATTCAGGCTCTTGATTATCTCCTTTCAATCTAAAAATAATTATGAAGTAATAAAACTGCCATAGAAAAGTAAATGTTGAAGTAATTAATATTTCATTATTTCCCTTTGTTTATTGTTATTTTCCTGTTTATGCTGGCTTGAAATTATACTGGCGCACATATGAATGTGGAGATTAGTGACAGTAGATGTGCCACTTTAATTTCTGCTGCATCTTAAAGGAGTAATGATAAATTGCTTGAATATCAGAGATTATGCATAGAATTCGCAGTATAAATCAAGTGGTCAATGTTATGTTAAAATTATTTCATATATTATGTGTACTGTAAAAGAGATTGGTAATTTTGTAGGGATATTGTGTTAATCATATTTGGCTTAGATGCAACACATTTCTCATCTGAAAATTTATAGAGAATGACTATTTTTCTTTTATTCTGTAATTTTTGTTAATTTATTTAATTTGTTCTGCCATTTCTCAATTATTTGATTATTAAGGTAAAGAAAATGATGAAACTTTTTGTTAGGTTCTCATTACTTTGCTTTTCTTCATATTTTTAAAAATTGTGATATAATATACCTAATCCAAAATTTACCCTTTTAAAGTATACACTTCAGTAGATTTTAGTATATCTACAATATTGTGCAAGTATTATCACTGTATAATTCCAGGACATTTTTATCACCTGAAGAGAAATCTTGCACCTTTTACCTGTGTCTTCCCATTCCTCATTTCCCAACTCTTAGCAACCACTAATCTCTCTGTCTCCATGGATTTGCTTATTCTGAACATTTCACATACATAGAATTATACAATCTGCTGCGTTTTGTGTCTGGCTTCTTTTATTTAGCATACTGTTTTCAGGGTTCATCCACATTGTAGCATGTATTCATACTTTATCCCCCCCAGTTTTATTGAGATATAACTAATATATAATTTTCTATTTACGGTGTACAGCATAATGGTTTGCTATGTGTATGTATTGTGAAATGATTACCATGATACATTTAGTTAACATCTGTTACCACACAGAATTACAAATTTGTTTTCCTTGTGGTAAGGACTTTTAAGATCTATTCCCTTGCAACTATGCAATACAGTATTGTTAACTACAGATGCCATGTTGTACATTACATCCCCAGAACTTATTTATATTGTAACTAGAATTTTGTACCTTTTGGCCACCTTTAGTCATTCCCTATCTCTTTTCTTCTTATGGCCAAATAACACTCTACTGTATGGATATACCAAAATTGTTTATCCATTCATCATTTGATGGGCACCTGTGTTGTTTCCACTTTTTGGCTATTATGAATAATTCTTCCAAGACCATTTATGTGCAAGTTTTTGCATGAATATGTTTTTGATTCTCTTGGTTCTGGAAGTGGTGAAGTTGTACAAATTTATGAATATACTGTAAACCACTAAAATATTAAAAGGACGAATTTTGTGGTATGTGAATTGTAGCTCATTTTGAAAATATGAAGAAAGCAAAAAATCAGTACTTAGTAAAAACTTTCCTCACTTTTATTCTACTTTGGTAATAGCATAGTCGAGAAATGACAAAAATAAAAAATTTATTAACAAAATAAATTAGTAAAAATTAGAGAAAGCAAAGAAAGTAGTGAAATTGCTCTGTTGTTTGGTAACTCTGTTTAACTTTGTGAGGAATGGCCAACCTGTTTTCCACTGTAGTTACAAAATTTGACATTCCCACCAGCAATGTTTGAAGGTTCTGCTTTTTCCACATCCTTGCCAACACTTATAATTTTGCATTTTTATAAAAAACTAAAGCCATCTTTTGAAGTGGTATGTCATTGTGGCTTTGAGTAGCATTTCCCAAGTGACTAAGGATGATGAACATCTTTTCGTGTGCTTACTAGCAATCAGTGTATCTTTGGAGAAATGTCTATTTAGATATTTTTTAGAATGTCTTTAGAATATCCTTTTTTTCAAATTTGTTGAGGTATAATTGAGAAATGAAATTGTCAGAATAGCCAAATAACCTGTGTTTACTTTTTTAAAAAGCCTTTATTTATTTATTTATTTATTTATTTATTTATTTATGACAGTGTGAGAGCCAGGGTGGGTTGGGGGGCCAGGAGGAGAAGGAGAGAAACCCAAATAGACTCCACTCCAACTGTGGAGCCTGACATGGCTTCCATCTCAGGACCCTGAGATTATGACTTGAGCTGAAATCAAGAGTCAGACACTCAACCAATTGAGCCACCCAGGTGCCCCAACCTAAATGTTTATTAATGGATGAATGGATAAAGAAAATGTGTGTTATATATTAAACATATAAAAGGTAATATATAAAAAATAGGATAAAATGTAAATATGTATAATAAATGGGATAAAAATATTTATATTTTATATATGTGTGTATATAAAGAAGATACATATACATATATTATAAATGGAATATGACTCAACTTTAAAAAAAGAGGGAAATTCTGCCATTTGTGACAACATGGATCAACCTGGAGGGGATGGTAAGTGAAGTAAGCCAGACAGAGAAAGATAAACACTGCATAGTATCACTTATATGTGAAAACTTTATATAAAAAAAAAGTCATAGAAACAGAAAGTGGAATGTAGGTTGTCATTGGTGGCTGGTGGGCAGAGAAAATTGGGAGAATCTGGTAAAAAGTATAAACTTTCAGTTATAAGATAAATAAGATCTGGGAATCTAATGTATACTTGGTGACTGTAGTTGATAATACTGTATTGTATAATCAAAATTTTATAGGATTGAACTTTAAGGGTTTTTACACACAAAAAGATAAACATATGAGGTGATGAGTATGTTAAACACAATGGTGGGACTCTTTTCAGAATGTATACATATATCAGCTTGTACAATTCAGATCCCTTGCCCATTTTAAAATTAGCTTATTTGTTTTTGTTTTTGATATTGAGTTGTAGCAGTTCCTTATATATTTTGGATGTTAACCCCTTAGTAAAATTTTCTTTCATTCCATGAAAAGATTGACTTTTCATTTTGTTGATGATTTCCTTTTCTGTGCAAAATCTCTTAAGTTTGGTAGTCCCACCTTTTAACTTTTCTGTTGTTCACTATTTATTGCATCTCCCTGGAGTATCAGTTCCATGAGTGTGGGTATCTTGTGTATCTATATGCAGTATTTGTAATTGTGCGACACATAATAGTTGCTCAATAATAGCTTGTTGAGTGAATTGAATGCATTGTTGTACAGGGATGGGACATAGCATTTTTATCTCTTTTATGATAGATATTTCTTGAGTCATGGCTTGATTTGGTACCTAGAAATCACAAAACTGTCAATTAAAAGATCTACCTTAACTGGAAAAGAAGTATTTCATTCTCTGTGAGTTTTTTACATGTTCTGAACCGTTCTCAGATGTTAAAATATCCTCTGTTCATATTCTGCAGAATTCTGTGTAATAGACTTTATTAGAAAGTGGCTCATTTCTTCTCAGTCTGTTCCTGGAAAAGAAAGTCAAACTCAGTCCCAAAGGAGTGGTATAATTGGTTGCTGTACATCTGAACTTGGATGAAATATTAATTTAGTTATGGATATGACCAACAATTTAATTCAAGCAGTATTTAATGGGTACCTGTGTAGAAGGTACTGCTAGATGCTGGGGATAGAAATGTTGATAATGTCATTAGAGGAAGTACATATATGTATATAGATATGTTTTTTTTATTTTGTAAGATTATAAAAATAAAATCAAGACAATTTAAAATACAAAGCTCTACAGCATAATAATTCAAAGAATTGATTTTAAGGTCAGAATCCTGGGTTCAAATTCCAACTCAGGTGCTTGCTAGCTCTAGAGACTCAGGTGAACTAGTATTTTTAAGCTTCAGTTGCTTTTCTTTTTTTTTTAATTTTTTTTTTTATTTATTATAGTCTTACAGAGAGAGAGAGAGAGAGGCAGAGACATAGGCAGAGGGAGAAGCAGGCTCCATGCACCAGGAGCCCGACGTGGGATTCGATCCCGGGTCTCCAGGATCGCGCCCTGGGCCAAAGGCAGGCGCCAAACCGCTGCGCCACCCAGGGTTCCCTTCAGTTGCTTTTCTAAGTGATGATAATATTGCTTACCTCCCAGGGTTTTTGTGAAGATTTAATGAGAAAATGTCTATAAAACTCCTTTGCACCTACATAGTAAATATTTATTATGCTATAACATATATGAACTAGAGTTTTGAAACTTGTGTTTTTCAAGATTTTTTCCCATAACTGCCTGACTTGGCTGACTTGCTATTGGAATGTCTCCCACCTCACTGGCAAGCCCAGCACATAGTAACATACAGTGCCTTTACCAGCTTTTCTCCCCCACAGCATATAGCTCTATTTCTGATCTTTCTGATGCCCAGCCTAGTGGGGCTTGCTAGCTATATTCTGACAGATGTTTTCAATGCTGACTGCTTTATTGGATCCATAGGGGTTGTTACCAGATTATTTATAATCCACATCTTCCTAGGTTCTTTGGGGAATTAAAGTAGGCATGAGAAGAAAACATTCCCCAGTCAAATAGACCTGTATAAAATTAGTCTTCAGTCAGATTAATATGAATTTTTACTTTTGCTTATTCCATCAAAAGTTTTGCCATTCTCTTAGTGATTAAAAGATGTGGTAAATGTGTCTGTGTTTTTAACTGACTATATTACACCTTAAGGAATACAATGTAAATTGACTATATAAAATAGAAAATTTGATAGAGATTTCATGAAGTTGGATTAAATGATCCTGTAGAATTTATTGAATCATATGTAATGCCACCAACAAAGAATTCAGCAGTTGACAATTGAAGCAGAGAAAATTGATGAAAGTAATGCCATTAAATTCTTCAGTAGAGACTAGAATGGCAAAGGATTAAGAGATTATTTGGAAAACTGATGAAACCCTGGAATATTTCTCTTAGGTGACATTTATTACTGCCTTTTATGAATTAAATGTGAATTGACAGCTGTTATATCACAGTATTATGAAGTAATTTTAGGAAAATCAACAAAAACCTTTAAGTAGTTTATTCTTTGATCAAAAAATTATCATAGTTAAAATCATAACTAAATTTTGTTAAATGTAACATAAAGACAGCTTACTTTTATACTTATCCAAATTCCTTTTTCAGATGGAATCTTGCTGTAAGTGGATTCAAGTGAACTTTGTAAGGACCAACTAGTCATAAAGCATCACTCTTTACTACCCATTCTTTCTTTCCCTATGATCTTTTCTACCTAGGGACACTTCAGTTAGGATCTCTCTGGTTCTGATGACTGAATTAAAGCAAATGCCCATCATTTATTTTCCATATCCCATGAACCAGCCTTCAGCTGGTCTGAATCCATCATGTGATATAAAGGATCTAAGAAGTTCAGATCCAGACTGTGGTACTTAGCACAAAGCTAAGATGGTGGTAATTAATCAAATTAGGTAGCTCATTTTATGGAATAAACTTGAAAGGTAGAATAAAACCAGATCATGAAAGAAATATTGGTCTAAAGGAAATGAACTTTATCCTACAGGTTAGTGTTTCTCAAATTGTGGTACATAGACCATTTACATTAATATCACTTGTGATATATGTTAAAAACTCTAATTTTTGCTCCCCATCAATGGATTAGAATTTCTGGGGCTAACTCTGGGAATATACATTTAAAAGATATTTTTATGTGATTCTTTTTTTAAAAGAAATTTTAGAGCCTGCACTTGCAAGCACTTGCACAGGCATGCACATGAATGGGGGGGAAGGGCAGAGGGAGTGACACCCCACTGAGCATAGAGCCTGTTGCTGGGCTTGATCTCAGGACCCATAATATCATGGCCTGAGCAGAAACCAAGGCTTGGTTGCTTAAATGCCGGAGCCACCCAGGCACCCCTCTTTGTATGACTCATATACACTATTATTTTAGAGCCCTTGATAAGCACAAATAATTTGAAGAATTGTTCCCTGCATTTTTCTTTTTTAAAATTAAGTGCTTCCAATGGTATATTAGAAAACCTTTGTTACAGTCTAAGAACTTTGAAGTAAAGTCCTATTTACCTGTAATTAGAGTTTCATTAATTGTTTGATACTATTTCTAAGCTTGCTATAAAGACAAATGAATATGGTTCATATGTTAACTCTGTATGTGGAATAGTTTAAAATAGCCTAACACTTATTTC
Organism: Nyctereutes procyonoides; assembly: GCF_905146905.1. Lineage (NCBI taxonomy): Eukaryota > Metazoa > Chordata > Mammalia > Carnivora > Canidae > Nyctereutes > Nyctereutes procyonoides. Next base: position 39,451,849 of record NW_026575024.1, read on the forward strand.
CATGCTTTTTGTTATAAAAATAATTTTTCTTCGAAAGTGTTATCTAAATCTTTTCAGTTTTTTCACATGGAGACCCCTGCTGTTATGCAACATTGAAATAACAACATTGTTTTTCACCCATTAAAATACCACTGCAAGATATTGTGAATCGGCTCATTTGCCTTGCCTTTTTTTTTTTTTAACAAATAAGGCAGTGTTTTGAGTTATGCCAGATGTACAAATGAGAGATTTGAGTGCACTTGTAGAATATAAATTGAAATGCTAATGAGATTCTGACAGGCAGAGAAAACAACACAGCCTACATTTTCATCTGTTTTATTAAAGTCATTATTTAACTGGAAAAACACATTATTTAGAGCTATTTATTTATGTGGCATTTGTAATTCAGCTCTTAAATTTTATCCAATTAAAGTGCTTCTCATTCCATTTTCACTTAATGTGGTAGATTGTTTTGGGCATTCATCTTTTGCTCTGTTTCATTCAGTTGTAGAGTGGCAGTAACTCAATTGAATGAATGCATCTTTCTCTTTTCTGTTTTTTTTTTCCTAATGCTTACATGTGCTGCTTCATGCTGTGGTGCTACATTGACATCTTTATTTTTTATTCACAGTAATTCCATCGAAATTTCATGGTTGATTGTCACACAAGATTTTTTATGGTTGTTTTATGCTTTGGTTATTTCATTAGTATTAATAGATTGTGAAAGTAAGGAAAATAATACTGTTCAACAAAATCAAACTTTTGAGAAGGTAAATTGATCTTAGAGATGATTGAACAGAGGACACTAACCCTTAAAAGTACTTATTTCCACAAAGATATCCAATGCCTTATGAGAAATATTTCTAATTTTTAAAATTTTTAATTATTATCTATTTGCACAATTTTTTCAATCATTTGTTTTTTAATTGTTTTTGTGTTTTTTGAGATTTATTCAAATGTCTCTATTTTGAACATTGACTTAAAGCAGGTTTTAGATTTCTTTTACTTATGTTTATCACCTTGCCTCTCAAATGAGAGTAAAATTAGAGTATTTGTGGTTATAGAGGTTTAAAATTTCATGTACATATACAAAGTACATTTGGAGGAAGAAGTACTGCAGAATTTCAAAGGCTAGTGTGAGTCTGGTTGAGGTCAAGCTCATGTTGGAATGCAGACATTATGGGAGGGTCTAGAAGACAATGTGTCTCCTTGAGAAGGCAACCGCTAGGAAGAGAGAGAAATATGTGAGTCCAGAATCATATAGATATCATCACAAATGTCAGATCTTCTTTTTATTGTATTTTACAACAGGTTTGGAGATTCTTCTATTGTTAGAATGCTTCAGTTATTTCAAACTGTCTATGATGCTTTTATGAAAATCTGTGGTAAAACAAGCTCTATTAGCATAAAAACCATTTCAGTAAATGTTCAATGACTAAAGTCTCTATATTAACTGGAATTTGAACTAATGACTGTCAGTTCCCAGACATTTACACAAAGATTCTCTCAAGGGTCCTCCATTAAGCAGCATTAGGGACTTTCATACACAGAACTGTTTCTTTATATCTGAAAGTTTGTAAGAGGGAGACTCCTGAAGGTCAGTGAACCGAGAGTCTGAGACAGCTCTGGTTCAGACTATAGCACACATGAACTTTGTGAACCTAGATGCGCCACTTGTGTATGCTCAGATTCTTTACCTGCAAAGTGAAGAGGTTGGTGGTGACCTTGAAGAGTGCTACTAGCTCTGTAACTGATTTTGTGATTCTTTTTTTCCTGCCATTCCCCTTCCCAGACTCGTCATTGTCTTATTTACATAGTTGCATTTCTAATTATGATTCTTTTACTGACCCTCAAGAAGCCAGAGCACATAACATTTAAATGATAATTAGGTTTATCACATCTACATACCTTCTTAATATGGTGTCCAGAATTATTTTTGAAGATATATATTTGGGGTGAAATTCCTAATTAGTATTCAGGATACCTATAGAAAATAGCTTTTGTAGGTACAGTTAACTTTTGATTATTTATATTAATGTGGGATAAGATGCCTAACTGAAATGTACAGGAAGACTTCATGCCTCATTTCATCTTTAAATTTGTCTGTCTTTGTAAGGAGTGTTTGAATGGACTAGTTTGAGTTTCATCTTCAGCCTGGGCAGAAAACTGCCTTAAGCATCTTTATGTAGCTTTATTTTTTTACCCATTGTCCCACTTTGCTAAAGGAAAAAAAAAGGATTCATTTCTGAACCATAGGAATTAACCTTATTTTATCCATTTCCCCCACTCTGTTCAGTGTTACATTATACTCCTGCTCATGCCATCCTCATCTAAGTGTCCATCTCTGTGCACAGTATTTCATAAACATATCCCAGCTTTTGTGCCTTTACTTATGTTCTTATCCTTTTTTTTTCTTTACTCCTGTGGCCCTCAAACATGCTTTTGACTAAATCCTATTCTTCTTGTAAAGCCTAGTCTTCCAGTCCTTTATATTTTTCCTAAACACATGAGCCTTATTGTCTAACAGATTGATTCTAGATTCTGGTCCTACAATTTGATGACTCTCTGATCCTGAGAAAAGTACCATAGTCCCTCTGATCCTCAGTCTTCTCATCTGAAAAATATGAATATCCAAATCTCAGGATTGTTTTAAATTTTAAATAGTATATATTTCTGATATTTGATAAATATTCAGGTAGTAATAGCATATATCAGTGATTGAAAAGAGACAAAACCCCTGTCCTCATAGAATTTACATTCTGGTAGGGATAGATAGGTAAATTAAGAACAAAATACATAGTATCAGAAGTGGTACAGAGAGGAAGGGTGGAGAATGCAGAAAGTGAAGGAAGAGTGAGGTTTCAGTTTTAAATAGGGTAGTTTGAAAAGGGCTTACTGAGAAGATGGCATTTGAGCAGGGACTGAAAAGAGCCTGGGGATATTTGAAGAAAGATGATTCCAGGCAGAGGGAACTACAGGTGTCAAGTCTCTTATATGTATGGGTGAATGGCATGTTTGAAGAACAACAAATAGATCAGTTGGCTATTTCAGATTGAAACTAAGGCAGAGAGAACAAGGCCAGATCATGCAGGGTCATTTAGGTCAATTTTTGTAAGGACTTTGTTTCTAAATGAGATGGGGAATCATTGGAAAATTTTGAGGCAAGGAGTCATGTGATATTATTTTTTATAACTATTTTCTGGTTTCTGTATAGTTTTGGGGGAAGGAATAAATGCAGATATTGAGTAGGCTTTTGAATACATTGGGTGAGCTGTACAAACCAAATGTGTCTGACCTATAGTAGACATTCTGTAATTGATAATGCTTTCCCTCTGACTTCCCTGTACTGCTACCTCTAGCTAGAAGTTATTTCTTGTTCTTTGGAAGTCTCTATTAGGGCACACATCACTTTTTGGCCATTTTCCTTATTTATTCTGCTAGCCTAAACATTTCTTGAGGGCAATTTCTTGACTCAATTTTACTTATCTTTATATATATCCCATGGAGTCCAGTGCAGACATTATACAAATTATTATCAAAATATTTTGATAAGGGCAGCCCAGGTGGCTCAGTGGTTTAGCACCGCCTTCAGCCCAGGCCGTGATCCTGGAGACCCGGGATCCAGTCCCATGTCGGGCTCTCTGCATGGAGCCTGCTTCTCCCTCTGCCTGTGCCTGTGCCTCTCTCTCTCTCTCTCTCTCTCTCTCTCTCTCTCTGTCTCTCATAAATAAATAAATTAAATCTTTAAAAAATATTTTGATGAAATGAATAAACTTGTGAATATATCTGCATAGATTTGGAAAAACATACAGCAGAATATCTTGCTGGGGCATTGGCAAGACAGGTTGGTGAGAGTGACAAACCTATGGTAAACTCTGGAGTTTTTGGAGGCATAGGTATAGGAAAGAAGTATGCCCGATACACGTCAGTCTGATGTGAGATATGTGCAAAAAATGAGGCAGTAAATACTTTGGCTCCTCTCTTAAAGAGGGTTAGATGAGTAGCAGGTTGAAAGTATATTTGGGATCTGATAAGCAATAGCATCCAAGAGAAATGGTTAGTAAGTGTGGAGGACAGGGAAGTAATAGCTCAGGAAACACATGGTTGTTTATCTTAGGATATATTAGCAGGAATTATTTATTTTTAATAAGTAGGACATATGTGGGAAGAGACACTGATACTGCCTTGTGAGGGATGTCAGGACAGGTCCAGCTAGGCATGCTGTCTAGGGACCTCGACCATCTTCATTTGTGATTCATGCAGATGTGTAGCTTTGGGGTCTGATATGATATAGTGGAGTGTCTAAGAGTTGGAAAATGCAGGCAAAGGAGTCTCCTCATAGGAGGCCCTTGGAAATATAGATGAGCTGCTGGCTGACCTCTGGGGCATCTCTCTGTATAGCAAGTCCCTATCCTTCAGGGGAATTGAGATAGAATTGAAAATAACTAGACTGGGGGCTTAGGATGGTGCTGGATCCTTTTGGATTCTTGCTTCTACAAGTGGTTGAATACCCAGCTCAGAGTTGCTGAAACAAAAATGATCCTTGTTGATTCATCTAACTGAAAAATCCATATGGAGTTATTGCCAAGCAAACTTGATCCACCTGCTCAAATGATGTCACTGAGGACCTGACTTCTTTGTAGTTCTCTGTGTCCTGGCTTTCCCAGTCATCCTCATCTTTATAGCGTTCTCTTGTGGCACCTCCATTTGAAGTATTTTAAACACCATATCCTCAGTACAATCCTATCTGGTGGAAGACAGCCTGTCTTTCTTGGCTAGCTCATATGGAAGCTCCAGACTTTAGTCCATTTGGACTTAAGTCATGTGTCTATCCCTAGCCATTTATTGGTAGTGAGCTAGGGTTATATTGGTAAGCATAGGTCTGAGCCTCATGCTTCATCCTGAGTCAGGGATGGAGTAAGTTATATCCCAAAACATGTGAGCTCTGTGGGGTGAGAGTAGACACCTGGAATGAAAGTTAGGCTGCTTTTATTAAGCAGTCTAGAGGGTGGGGTGTGATTCAGACCCATGAAAACTTCAGATGTCTACTACCAGGATTACATTGTCAGGGTCCTAGAAGGAAACACCGTTTACCTGAAATGGTTTAAATGAAGAGACTTTAAGGAAGGGGCTAGTTATTAAGATATGGGCAGGATTAAGGGTATAAGCAATGGCTAACTGTTCCTTTTGATCAGCATCAGCAGGAAGGTATTACCATCCCTAGGACTTAGTGATCAAGCAGAGGAAATAGCGTTAACAGAGCCAAGTAAGAAATTGAGTTACGGAGGAGAAGCTAGAGTTGTAATTGTGGGGGAATGCAGCCAGAGATGGAACACTGAAGCAAGGAGGAATAGAGAAGAAATATCTTCACCTTTTTCTCTTCTCATCTTCTAATCTGCTGTACCACTCATTGGCTCAACTGGAAACCAGACAGGAGAGGAACCTGTATGATGTAATCCTTAGGGGGATCAGCCTTCTGGAACGCATATAGGGCAAAATACGGATCTTAGAAGGGGTCAAATGGAGAATAAACAGCACAGAAAACAAATCAGAACCTCAGTCCAATAATAGGGAAATATATTGGGAAGAAAGATAAATTACAGGTAGAAATTTAGGATCTAGAGATTCATTATCAGAGGAAGGTCCAAGAGAAAGAGGGCTGGTCTTCCTTAAAGAGCATAATGAGAGACTTCAGTGATATGAAAGGGGGACTGAGCCCCAGGTCAGTCTACTGTAGAGACTTGATTCCAAGCTCTGCCCTTGTTGGGGGATGGATACCTGTGTACTCATCTTATTCCATATCATAATTTGCCTGGGAATGGGGGGTGTGGCTGCCCCTGAAAGTTGGAACTCATTGACACTTTTGTTTATATTATTGTTCTGTCCAGGTTGAGATTTATTCCTACTTAAGCTTGACTTGAAAACTCTCAGGAGAGTTCAAATAGTTGACTAAGTGAAGTGAAGAAGGATGACTCTACCAGTCATTATCCAGAGGTCATTCTGTGGGCTAGATGCTGTCACTAACTGCTGTGATAAATACCTAAAATATTGTGTCAAGGGGTTAAAGGCAATGTAGATTACAGCAGAAAGCTCAATTTGTGGCTGGCAACAAGATGGGAAGCAGAAGTAGTATAGCACCAACTCCACTGAAGGAGAGGGCAAATAACAACCTTAGTCAGCTGGGTCTGAGATGAGAATGCCTGAGGCAAAGTTGGGAACCAGAGGAGGACTGGGCTGAGCAATAAAACTGTTGGCTGAGCCTAAACTGATTTCAAAGCAGAACAAGGGTAGGATTGTTTAGTAGTGGAAAAGAAAGCTTGGTTTGATGCTTAGAGAGTATTACATGATTTTCTTTTTTTAAAAAAGGCCATTAGTTATTACATAATCAAGCAGTACAAACATATCAGCAAGTTGAGACAGTCTTTATCTGGGATTATTAGATCTACAGTTCAGGTGAGAGAATATTACCAGCTTGCTTATCAACCCTTGTGTAATGAGAGCACAAAAGTGAATGAAAACATATCCAGCCTGCAATGAAAGAGAAATGTAATAGACACAGATTTTTTTTCCCCTACTTTGTGGACCTAACCCTAAATTTAACTCGAGTTCATTTTAAAAGGAGCTTTTTAATTCAGGCTTTTAAAATGAAGGATTTGCCTATTAATGGGAAATATGCATTTTAAGATGAGCTTTATTTGGACTAGTAGGGGAGTATGAAGCGAGGAAACTAGTTGGAAAAAGAGATATAAAAGAAGAAAAGCTATAAAAAATGTTAAAAATGGAAGGATAACACAGCCAACTCCACAGCCATCTGCCCAAGAAACATTTCTCTTTGCCTTATTTTCCCTTGCTTTTGTGTTGGCCATTCTCTGCTAGGTTCTTGGACGGCTCCTCCTCCTATCTTCCCAAGCCAACTCTTCCTGTGCTTCAGGATGCTAGGCACATTCTGGCTTCCACACCTCTTACTATCCTCCCCACTCCCAATGTTGCCCCAGATAGATTTGTGGTATGCAAATCTGTGTTATGATGTACTTATCACATCATGTTGACATAACTTTCTGATGGAAAGTCTTCTTCATTACACTGTCGGCCATTGAGGGAATGAGCCAATGAAACAATGGCTATTTATACAGCCAGAATAAATAGCTTCAGGGAGAGCATAGAAGTATCCTAATGAACATTGCAGTGTGACTGAGGCATGCTGAGGGCAGAGATACAGCTGGACTTTGGGAATAACTGCAAGTAGAAGGTTGTATGCAGTTGGGACCCTTGCTATCTTTTATTTTGTTTTTTTCACCTCTTTTTAGTGTCTCTTACTCTTTCTCTGAAGAATGGCCTACATTCAGAAGATATGGTTGCTGACAGCTCTTAAGATGTACACAATAAAGCTTTGTCACTTTAGAAAGACTAAATCCTTTAGAAAGACTGAAGATTCTGACTTGACTTTCCTGTTCCCAAAGTCCTTGGTTTCTCAGAAATGTCCCAATTTGGGATAGTTGTGCCCTCCTCCTGCTTGATCGTTAGCTACTCTCATTGTAATCGTGTGTGTGTGCATGGTAGTTCCTGTAGCCAGATAAAATAGTATATGCTTCACACCCAACACATATTAGTCTGCCATGGAATAATGAACATTTTGAGGGCCCTGCTTGCTAGCATGTGTAGCTAACTCTGGGCCATACATATTTATGAAAGGGAATGATAATGAAGACAAGTGTACTAAACAGTTAAACTTTGGTTTGGTGTTTGAACTACTTAATATCATTATTCTTATTGGAGATTTACCTTCTTTGTTCTGTTTTCTGTTGGCTAGCATTATGATGCATTCTTTACATTTTTAAGCATAACTGACAGGAGCATCAAAGTGGGAAAGGTAGTCTGGATAATGAAAACAGTTGACGTGGGAGCAAAAATATGCTGTGGTTAATTGATAGAGCAAAGATGTTACTGACTAACTGAAAATATTTTTAGTCTTCTAAAAGGTATTACTAATTTCTTGCAAGTGAATTTTTAAATGCCACTTTCAACTGAAAATTTTCTTACCAGCTTGCTATATGGCCCTCAGGGACGACTGACATTAAAGTGAAAGAAACTGGTATGTTTGTTACTCATACCAGGTGAGTAGATGAGGATAAAGCTAGTCAGCCTTTTAAAAACGTCTTGTATACAACATTAAAATTAATGTGCGTGTGTGTAGCTTATATTCATGAAAGCTGATCCTAGATCTTAGTCAATTGTGTAGAATTTACATTACAAAAGAGACAGGAAAAATGAGCTTAATTCTTTTTTCCTTTTGTAAACGTCCAGGATGGAGGATGGTGAGTGGTGATCTCTGGCCATCGGTCCAATATTATGCCTACTTTATAACCATTTTTTTGGGGGGAGCTGGATGTAGATGTGTGTGTGGTGGGGAAGGAATGTACTCTGGGAGTTAGTTATTAAAGAGGAGACCTCTGATAACTTGATATTGAATGAGTTTATTGATCTGTCCCCTTTAGATACAAATCCTACAGAAGCAACCAAAGAGGAACAATACAGGGTGGATTACATGACAGAACATTGCTTCTAATTTGAATCTAGGAGCCTCTGAAGCCAGATATTAGATTTGATGGGCCGATCATAAGAGTTAGGAGCCTATCCATTATTTCTGTATCAACCACTGGGTTTCTTATAATTCAGTTAGAATCTTGATCTTAACACTTTAAAAATCTAAAACTCTGGTTATTCCTACTCTATGTTAATGTCAATATTTGTCCATATGTATTATATAGTCTGCTGGTGGAGTGTATGTTATTTCTATTTCTGGTTTGGCAAGAGACAAGAATTAATCAACTTTTCTCTCTTACTCTCTCTTTTTTCTCTACTTCTCCTCTCTCTCTCTCCCTCTTTCCTTAAACATGCTTATCTGTGAGAATTCATGAAGCCAAAGCGCCTTTATATATTACCTTTGTAAATGACCATAAGGAGGATTTTTCTGCAGTGACAGGAACTACTCACCTCAAATATAACCGTTTTTATTTATACACCTTGAAGCTAAATAAGGGGTTTCTTTTGTGTCATTATAATGCAAGTTGGGCTTCTTTCTTTTCTTTTGCTTTCTTGCTTTCTCTCTCTTCTTCTTTAGTAAAAGAACATAGCAATGTTTCGCCTTTGGTTGTTACTGAAACTTATGTTCAGGCAGAAAGTAACTTTGAAAATTAGTTACCTTGGGCACCCTGGTTGGCTCAGCGGTTTAGCCCTGCCTTCAGCCCAGGGTGTGATCCTGGAGTCACAGGATCCAGTCCCATGTCAGGCTTCCTGCATGGAGCCTGCTTCTCCCTCTGCCTGTGTCTCTGCCTCTCTCTCTCTCTCTCTCTCTTTCTCTCTCTGTCTCCCATGAATAAATAAATAATTTTTTTTAAAAAGAAAGAAAATTAGTTACTATAAATAGAATACAAATAGCTTTTTCCATAAAATAGATGCCTCTCTTCAGGAACTTTTGATTCCAGTCTGTTAATATTGCAAATGTAACTAAAATAGACATTATCTGTGCCGTATGTGCACCAGTGACAAGGGTTCTGCACTTACAGTTTTGCTAGAAAACTTGGAGGGCAGCCAAGTGGGAGCACTGTAATAGTGTTTTAAGAAGTTGGAATCTGAAATAATGTTTCAGGAAGAAAAGCTTTAAGTTTAGACAGTTGCATAGTTAACAATTATTACCTCCTGAGAACTAACAATTGGCTTTAGTCAGTGAAACCAACTTCTAATTTTATACCGGAGTGGAGTAGATAGCTTGCATAGCTTAAATGCACAGTAAACTCTTGATTTATGCTATCCAATTCCTTAGCAAAATCTTGTTTTTTGTTTTCCTCATTGACATTTTGGTGTAGTTCTCTTTGCTGATTGATTGATATACATCATGTCAGTGTCTTACTTTTTCACCTGGCTTTCAAGTGTAAGTTTTTTCCATATTCTTAATTTTGAATGACTGCATATATTTTATAGTGCTAATTATATATCAGACTATTTATTTTACATGTATTAATTTATAGTAACAGGATTTGCTGTTGCTTAGCCATTTCTTTTTATCTATCCATCCATTTTAACTATCTATTCGGTAGTTTCTTTTTTAAAAAAATTTATTTATTTTTATTTTTTTAAAAGATTTTATTTATTTAGTCATGAGACACACACAGAGAGAGAGGCAGAGACACAGGCAGAGGGAGAAGCAGGCTCCATGCAAGGAGCCCGACGTGGGACTCGATCCCAGTTCTCTAGGATCACATCCTGGGCCGAAGGCGGTGCTAAACCGCTGAGCCACTGGGGCTGCCCTATTCAGTAGTTTCTCATAAGTTTAGTATTATAAATATCACAAAAGCAAACATAATTAAGGAGGCATTTCCCACATTTTAAAGGGTCTTTGCCCTAGAGTAGTTTCCTAAAAACAGAATTACTGGAACAAAGTTTAAAAAAATTTAAGGCTGTTGATACACATTACCTTAATACCTTTCCTCATGGTTGATTACATTTCTGTAATAATTTATGAGTGCTTAGTTTAGTAAATTGTTGTCCTCTTTTCATGTTATATTTTAATATCTTTGCTAATTTGATAGCCAAATATGTATTTTTCCCACTTTGTTTTAATTTCCTGGTTTTTTTTTTTGTGTTTTTTGGTAATTTCATTTCCTCTTTTGTGAATTACTTATTCATGCTTCTTTGCCTGTTTTTCTCTTAAAGTTCTAGGCATATTCTTATGTCTGCAGTTCGTTAAGTTCCTTAACTAAGATACTAACCTTTGTTATATTTGTTGAAAGTATTTTTTTCCAGCCATTGGCCTTTTAGTTTTGAGTATTTCCTTTTATGTATAAAGGGTGTTTATATGTGGATGTGCATGGTGTGCGGGTTACTGAGGTGTAGCTGACATATGTTTTTGGTTTTTATTTATTTTTATTTTTTTATTTTTTAAAGATTTTATTTGTTTATTCCTGAGAGAGACAGAGAGAGAGAGAGAGAGAGAGAGAGAGAGGCCGAGGGAGAAGCATGCTCCATGCAGGGAGCATGATGTGGGACTCGATCCCGGGTCTCCAGGATGCGCCCTGGGCTGAAGGCAGCACTAACCCGCTGAGCCACCTGGCTTCCCTGTTTTTGGTTTTTAAACATTTCCTCCTTTTTGATTGCTTCCTTTTAGAAAAGCCTTCCATTTCCAAAATAATTGTTAAATTATCTTTTTTTCTGTGGATTTTTTCTGTTTAATTTTTAATCAGTGTAGAATTTATTCTATTATATGTGTTAGCTATCTGCAAGAATTTCAAGGAGCTAGAAAAATAATTTGTTTTACTTTTCTCTTTCAATGAATTGACTAATTAATATTTGGAAAAAAGTCTAGGATAATCCATAAACCATACAATCAGCTTCTTATTTTTTTTTACAGTCAGCTTCTTAAATATTGTTTTAAAGATTTTCTCTTTGCAAAGTAGAAATTAAGAATTGAATTGAGAATGTAATTAGGTACATGACCTTGCATATTTTTAAATATTGCATTTAAATATTGTTTTAAATATTATATTTGTTGTATTTTTGTCTTTTCTTTCATAACCAAATTTAAGAAACTATCTAACCTTCCTTGTTCTTAGAGGTTCTGTATGGCTCACTGAAGATGGTTTCTTATCCCTAGACTTTTCATCTTCATACTATAACTCAAAACAGAACTTCTATGAGGTTTCCTGGTAGATAAAAAGAGTGTTCTGATGGAAAGTAAACAACATTCATCGATGTCAGAAGTATTTTTTTTCTAATTGTTGTATTTACTATTTAGTTGCATGCTAAATAATAGTGTTGTTTAATCAGATATAAGTAATGTTTATTATAATAATAATAATGCCCATGTTGTCATTAGAAAATCAGTTATGTTAGGAATGAATATCAAAATCTAAAAGTAGGATGGCTATATATGCATGTTGCATATAACAAATATACATATATATGTTTTGTTAATAATTTGTGATTTAATAAAGCTGATCTTAAAAAAATGTTTATCAACAGATTTGACTATAATACCGATACTTCCAAATAATTTGAAATTTCCAAAATTATATAAATGGGAATCTTTGATCTCCAGTAGTAATTTTTCTGTTAATTATATTAGTACTAATTATTGGATAAGCTTTTTTTTACATTTTAGCTGCATATTAAAAGCAATGATAAATTAATATAAGTACAATGAATTGGCAGTGTTGAATAAATTGTTTCCTTTTCCCCACCCAAAGGGATTGTATTTAAAATACTTTGTAATCCAAATTCAGTGACTCATCTTTGAGGTTGGTTTATTACCTAGATTGATTTGTGTTGAAACTGGTTGTTTAAGATCTGACCACATCCAATTTTGTACACTGTTTTTGAAATGTAGGAATTTGGAAATTTTATTAGAATGGAAAAGAGACTTTTATACCTTATTTTCCTTTTACTTTGGTTATTTTTGTTCTTTGACAATTTTTCATTAAAAATAATTGCAGTCTTTGGCACATTGAAGACAACATAATTACTTAATAAATCTTTCTAATTATGTCTCTTTTATAACTTTCTTTTGCTTATTTTCTTCATTGTTCAAAAGAAACATACTAGTTAGAGAGTGGTGGAACCTAAAATTTTAGGGTCAAGGAATGGCGGAGGACATGTAAATAGGAATAAAATGAGAGAAGCATAGAGGTCTTTTAATAATATAAGTATTCTACAGACTACCTAATTATAGAGAGGAATAGATTTTTTTGTTCTCAAGGAGATCATGGAACAGACTTAGGTCTAAAGGAGTTTGAGGTTCCCAAGTGCCTGGATATATTAGAACTCTCTTTAAGTAAAGGCAGCACATATAGTAAAATTTTATTTTTCTTAAAAAATTGTAGACTCTCAAAAGATATGAAAAATGACAATAGGACCTCGTATACTACATAATTCTGAATTAAAAGAATTTCTTCAAGAAGTGGAAATTATAGAAAATGTTGTAGAGAGAAGAAATGCTATATAACTAACTGGGTTTATACTCCAGAGTTAAAAAAAAAAATGGGGAGGGGAGTTTAAAAAACTCACACAAAAATTAGGTATGATCAAATATCTGGAACAGGAATACAGATTGGGACACTGATGAACAGCAGTCTAAGCCATGGCATTATTTCCTTTTCCAGGGTTCGTATTGTCAAGTGAGCTCAGTATTCTTTCCTGCTTTGTCTATAAACATTTCTGGAATCCTTCTTAAAGTGACACTCTAGGTAGCTACCACCATTTGATTGATATTGTAAGAAATGCAGCCTCTTTGACATCGCAGTCTAGGAAAAGGTATCTCAAAATAATATAGGTTTGAGAGGCCTCTGTGCTAAAGCCTATTAATTAAAGCCCTTGGATTCAATTGTTAAATAAATACAAAGGCTCTTAACTTTTATATTATTCAGCCAGCATTTTTCTGTTTTATCCAACTAGGATAACTTGTGAGATGTTATATAATGTTCTGTTAGCATCTAGATCACAGTGTCTATAGACGTAATGAGGTCTTTTAGTTTAACAGACTACCCAAAAAGGTAATCTTGTTGATACAGAGCACTGGTTCTCTACCAGAAGCTATTTTGTTTCCATAGAGAACATTTGGCAGTGTCTTGTGGCAGGGTGTATGCACTACTGGCACCCAGTGGATAGAGACCAGGGATATTGTAACTCTCCACAACAAAGAACTATTCAGCCCATAATGTCAGTGTTCAATGTCAACAGTGCTGCTGTTGAGAAATCCTTGTCTAGAGTACTAGTTCTTGATTAGTAGCTTGTTAGGAAAGCACATTACTATTCTTCACTTCCAGTCTAGTGAATCAGAATTTCTAGAGGTAAAGCTTATTAGTTTGTCTTCTAATTAGTCCTTTGGGTGATTCTGATGTTACTTAAAGTTTTAAGACTGATTATTAGCCTATCTTGATATATAAGTACATTCAAGATTAAGCATCAAGCTTGTACCAGGAACTTACCTAAATGCTAAAAAAACCAGCCTTTTCATAATCAGTTTGGTTTTGCCATCTTACCTAAATGGACCTTGTTTCTTCTTGTAGTTCTCAAATCTTCTGTTGTCTATTACGTTTGTTGTTTAACGTGTGTTTGTTGAGTTGTATTCAGCTTTCTCTTCCTACTGTCTTCTTGTCGGCATTCTTACAAGAGCTTTTTTTTTTTTAATCAATAACTTGGCTGAAGAGGTAGTTATCATATTTATCAGGTTTTTAGACCCTGCAATGATGGTAAGTGTTAGATGTTAGAGACAATTCCTTATTCTTGATAGGCTAACAATAACACGGTCATAGTTGTCAAATTAAAAATTCCCATTATAGGGACACCTGGGTGGCTCAGCAGTTGGGTGTCTGCCTTTGGCTCAGGTCATGATCCCGGGATCTGGGATCAAGTCCCACATTGGGCTCCCTGTGAAGAGCCTGCTTCTCCCTCTGCCTATGTCTCTGCTTCTCTCTCTCTCTGTGTCTCTCATGAATAAATAAATAAATCCTTAAAAAAACCCTCCCATTATATCCACTATACAAGCAATTCTTACTTGCTAATCAAAATTAGGAACATTCTTAATTAATTGGGTGGATGGCACAACAGGAAGAGATTTTCAATATTTGTTGAATTGAATTAAAAATATCTCCTAAATAATTTGGAAGAATGGTGGTGATAGAGGGAAGTAGAAGAGAAAGGTAGACAATATGCTGACTTACTTTGGACTTGGTGAATATCAAGTGCTGATACACACTAAAGTAGAAATCCTCATCAGTTGGCATGAAGGAGAAAGAACAGAATCAAAGGAATGGATTCAAGGGTCACATAACTGACAGGAGGGAAGAAGAAAGGGAAGGTGACAAACCAATAAAAGAAATTTTGTCATGGAAGAAGTCATAGGAGTTTTTTGTTTTGTTTTGTTTTTGTTTTGTTTTGTTTTGTTTTGCAAACACACGAGGGTTTATTTACAAGCTCAAGCTTGGGTCCAAGTATACCTGATACAGTGGAGAAGGAACTTGGACCACGAGGTGGGTTTCAGCTTAGTTTTATGGGCTGGTCTAGGGGACCTCCAGAAGGGGTGGAAGAATTTCTCAAGTTCTGTTTACATTCTAATATGGGACTTTCAAGGGCATTGAGCTCTGTTCTCATTCTAATATGGGGCTTTCTAGGGTGTTAAGCTGTAAGCTTTTTTTTTCCCCTGTAACTGAAGTAATGTAAATTTCAGCTCTTATTCACAGGGGCCTGGGATGACTGTACTTGTGCTAACGCTGAACCTAAAGTGGAATGGCCTTAATTTTCTCAGCCTCCACATTTCCCCCTCTCAGAGGAACCTAAGGAAGGACCCAATCATGGGTCCAGGTTGCTCTCAGAGTGAGCCAGGGGGAATGATTAAATCAGGATTCGAACCAACCTTGTTGTTGTTCTTGCTCCCGTTTACATCCCAGTGAAGAAGCAACATCCTAGTTTAAGGAAGCACATAATTCCCCCCTTTGTTGTAAGAAGACTAAGTCTAATCCCCTTCTATTTTGAAGGACAACCTCAGACTAGGGAGTCTTGGAGGTAGGAAATAAGTGAGAATGGCGCAGTCTTAGCTTTAGGGGATTGTCCTTGTCTGGTTGGCTTTTCCATTCTGGAACAAAGTCCTTGAGAACAGCATGTGGGTCAGCTGGCCGGACGTGGGTGTAGTGGACCCAGGGAGTAATCCCGTCGACCTTGAGAGGGGTGGGAGTGGTCAGGATCACGATGTAGGGTCCCTTCCAGCCAGGCTGAAGTGTCTGGTGTTGGTATCTCCGCATGTACACCCCGTCACCCGGCCGATATCGATGGGTGTCCGGGGGTGGCCCAGTCTCGTAGAGGGCCCTCAGTTTAGGCCACATCTGGTCAGGGTGGCCGTCTGGTTTGTCCCTGAAGATCACGGCCTTAACCACACGTGAAACCCAGAAGTTAAGCCTCTGCCTTTGGCTCAGGGTGTGATCCTGGAGTTCCTGGATCAAATACCACATCAGGCTCCCTGCATGGAGCCTGCTTCTCCCTCTGCCTATGTCTCTGCCTCTCTCTCTCTCTCTCTCTCTCTCTCTATCTATCTATCTCTCTCTCTCTCTCTCTCTCTCTGTGTCTCTCTTGAATAAATAAAGCAAATATTTTTAAAGTAAATAATATATATAGTATATGAATATTTGAATAGAGGTACACAGAATAAGTGGGAAAAATCAGTAGGTTTTAACATAAGTGCCGCTTTCTGTGGAGCTGGTAATATGGAGAACAGAAAACAGAACATCTGCAGTAAGCCTTCTAGATGAAATGAGGGCAACTGAAGCCCATTCCACAATTTTTCTGATCCCAGATAGCCAGGATAATTATGGAAGGGTGGATGGGGTGGGGGAAAAGATAGGAAAGTCTCCAAATAGGTTCACATCACCCACTCACAATATGATTGGAGAGACCAGATTTGGATAAACTCAGTATAGATTTAGTGTAATTTTCTACTGCTTCTGGTAATTATGCAATTCTGTATTTAGCTCTCTAGATTTCTTCCTTCATTTCTTATCTCTCATCTTAGAAGAATGGTTCTCTTCTGATATATTTATCATAACTTTCTCAAGGCACTGTGTCCATAATGGGACATACGCAATAATTTTAAGTTGTAGACAATTTTTCAATTTAAATTATTATTTACAGATTCTATGCTTAGAACAAGATTAAGGATTTTTTAAAGTAAGTGGATTTTTTAATTTTTTTTTTTTTTATGAGAGATCATGGGCAAGGGACAAGGGGAAGCAGACTCCATGCTGAGCAGGGAGGCCCATGCAGGGCTGTATCCCAGGACCCTGAGATCACAACCTGAGCCAAAGGCAGACGCTCAAACGACTGATCCACACAGGCAACCCAAAGTAGGTAGATTAAAGGTAAAGCTCAATTTAAAAAAGGAAATAAATGGTAGTGCACATTTGCACAGATAAGATCCTCAAAAGAATAAGTTAATGACAGAAGTCTAAGAAAGATGGTGTTAAGGAAATACAGCTTCCTTAAATTTCATTGGCTTTTAACCATTCCAGACTATTCCTAGTATTTGCCTAAATTTAGTAAATTTTACATTTTAATGGTCTCTTTCTTTTCTACTATCCATTACGTCAATGTATAGAAAAATATAGCAAAGAAATTTGAAAACATTTTTCCTCAGTCTATTTTCCACCTACCTTAAAAAAAATTTCTTTTCCACTGGCTTCAGAAGCTGTCATTTTTAGCATTTAGATTAGCAAATGCTACTTTGGTCCCTTTTATTTGGTCTTATTTATTTATTTATTTATTTATGAATTTGTCCTTTTTTTTAATCTTTAATAGGTGTTAGCCATTTTAACTTTAGGTATTTCTCACATGTGTAGAAATATTATCATTTATTGTATCCTTAATATAGTCATTTCTTACTTAAGAAAAATATCCTGCAGTCTGAAAAAGTGTACTGATTCAGTTAAATCACACCCAGACATACCCTTTGAAACATAAGGTTACATAAAACAAAGACTGTGATGTAAGATTAAAATTAAATCTTTTACAGGTAAAAATACAAACACTTCATTATATAATTGAGAATACAGAAAGTTGTCTAGCTGTAGCAGCTCAGTTTCAACTCTTTTTTGAGGTACCCTTTGCAAATGTTTTGTTAAGAGAAAAAGGAGATATGCAATTAGCAGAGGAAAAGCATGCTACATAGTGCAATAAGACAGATGGTTTAGTCCCTGAAACCATTTTTCAGTGCATGGCAGTTATGAAGTTTTGTTGTGATCTGATAGTACATAGATCTTCAAACACATTTGAATTAATCTGTCACTTAATTTCATGAATCTAGAAGTGCCAGTGATAAAAGTATGTGTAGCTTTCAAAATCTATATAAAATATTATCGAACGATTATAAAAATGTTGTTTTTCAATTAAGTAATAAATACTCATTTTAATTATATTATTTACTGACAATCAATTAGAAGTCCATGAGAAACTAAAAAACCCTTAAAACAGCAATGCTATCTCTGGCTTTAAATCATATCACTTTATAAAGTCATACTTTCAGCTATACTTATTATTATATTTTTCTTTCATCAAATTCTAATAACTCTAGCAAAAAAGTTGGCATTATTATCACTTCGATTATTGTTCTTATTTTATTGCTACAATAAGCTGGGAATCTGGAGAACTGAATTATACATACTAAGGACAATTTGATATATTTGAAAAGGTAATAAGATAGCAAATTCTATGGATATAAGACAATTTTACAAATCAGATAATTGCCCACTCATCTATAATTCCCCAACAGCAAACAAGAATTTTCCATATGAAATGCTTTTTTCAAAAGGGTATGATGGCCTAAGAAGATCAGTCATGACCCGGACATAACACTTAAAAATTTGGATCAAAGAGTATCTTCCAATCTACTTTTTCTAAAAATAATGCAAATACCACCTCCTCTTGCCTTCCTGTCACTGCAAGGTGGATCCTTTTGCCCCAGTCAAACCTTTGGCATTCCTACTTGCACTGGCCTTCTGGCCAAAACAGGACATTTGTGTTTTTGATTGCCCAGCATCACCCCACTTCTAATAACAATACCTTGATTTTCCTTTGAAATTTATTATACTGTCTTGGTACACCCATTTTTGCTAAGGAGTATCAAGATAAAAATATGACAAGTAAGGTGTACTCTTCTTAAAATATAATTTCTGAGCAGAATGACAAAAGACCACATGAAGTTCAGGCTGAGGCACTCTGATGGCATAATTCTGTTGAGGCTGTTCATTAGAGCGTGATACCTTAATATGCACAGAAGCCTGGTCTCTGCTCTTTCGTAAGCTGATTCCTCAAAATTTCCTTCAAGTATGGTGTCTGTGAGCACCCACTTTGTCTTCCAATATGTTTCTTCTGTGTCTATAAGCAGAGTTGGGTACTGTTGCTTGCAGTCAAAGACCTGTATTTTTTTTCAGTCTAAAAAAAATTGTGGCCAAAATCATTTACTTCTGTATGTTTCTTCATCTTATGTACAAATACAGAACCTTTGATACATCCTTTACTGCCTGCCCTGCCATCCCCATTACTGCCTTGCCCTGTATTTGGAAAGGCCACACCCTCTGCCTGACAAGATTTTTCATACATTTCCATTTCTAACACTAGAATAACAGCTATATTTTAATCCTTCTCTGTGCCCCTTATTTGAACTCATCCTGCCATGTTATAATTTTTTTTGCTAGTTTGTTTTCTCTGAGTGAAAACACCGAATCTTTCATTATCACACATCCAGCACAGTGCCTAACATATAATAGGTGCCTATATTCTTGTTGAACAATGAATTAGGAACAAAAATTCTGAGATATAACCTGTAGTACACACTGCTGGTGCCTGATGAAATGCCCTTCACTGATCAGTGTACCCATTACCCACCTAGTATAATATTAATTGTTAATGTCTTTCAGCTGTCCCCTTCTTTGGAGAAATACACTACAACCAATGACTCACTATAGGAGCATGAAATGCCAGCCCCTTGCCTCAGTGTAGGACCAACTCTGTGGTACAATTCACAGATACCCACAGTATCATGCTTAAGCCGAACTATATACTTAATTAAGAACTTTAGCTTGCTTAGTTCCTTCTTTGCTTTGTGCTGCTTCCCTCCATCCCCTTCTTCTGACAGACCTCCCTCAATAAACAATGTGCACCAAATCACCTTCTCAGGTTGTTTATAGGAAATCCAGATTCTACAGATGATACTGAGACAAGATTTTTAACATATTTCCTTCTACAGTTTTGGCTGTTGGAATGAATTCAGAGGACTGAATCAGAGCAAAACTATTTTAGATGGTGCAGTAGTACAAAATGTAAAGTTTGTGTCGCCTACTATAAGATCTTTGAGACCATAGAAAAGAAGACCATAAGCAGAACAAAGAACCCACAAAGGATAATCTTTCAGTCATTATTTACCAGATCTTGCCTCTAGAAAAACTTCAGACATTAACTAAGAGTAATAATAGGAATAAAGAACGGCCATTTGGTTAGTAAGTGCTATTTAAACTGACACAGAATATAAAGGCTATTGTTTCCTATGTAACTAAGTAACACTAAAGAAAATGCATTTTAAAAATCTTCTATCTAAAGAAATATGAATTTCTTTGAATTATATTTATTTAATATATTATGAAAAGGAATTTTTATATAAAGATGTTATATGCTAATAATTTCTAATTATATTCCGCAAAGGTATATTTAATACTGCACCTTCAAACAAACTTAACAAGGCTGAATAAAACAGATTAAGGAAATGACTTCAAATATTACGATCAACTTTGAGTCATTCCCCACAATTATTATGTTTCTTAGTCTGAGCATATTCTGTGGATAAACACTACAAAAGTCCACATAAACACAACAATCACTAAGATGATGACAGTGACATTGCAAGCATACACATTGTTAGCCATCTCCATCATGAGAAAGCATCTTACTACTCTCCCATTTATTATTAATGGAAGGAGCCATGAAGCCTGGGATCTAAGTTGGATCTGCCTGCATTTGATGTTGAACCTCATTTACATTAGTTCAATCCTCTAGATTTGTTTCTCTATTGTTCATAACATATTTATTATTTATGCACTACTTCTTTCTAAAAATAGATTAAGTATGTAAGATCACCAATAGTGGAAAGTTGGTGACCTCAGCTAAACATTTTGGATGCTTATTAGTTAGTTATATTTTGTGGTATAGGAAAATTACCCTCAAATTTAGCAGTTTAAAATAATAAGCTTTTACTATCTCATATAGTTGAGGGTAAGGAATCTAAAAGCAGCTTAGTTGGGTAGTTCATGCTCAGGATATTGCTGTGGGCATTGAAAAATTTGAAAGGTGCTGTTGAATATACTTCCAAGGTCATTTACGTTGTTGTTGACAGGTCTGAGAGTTCTTTGTTGGCAGTTAGCTGGAGGTTTTGATTTCTCATAATGTGGTCTTCTTTGTAGGCTGCCTGAGTGTCCTCATGATAGGCATCTTGCTTGTGAATGATCCAAGAGATAGTGACTGAGCAAGAGAGTACCCAAAATTAAAGCAAAGTTCTTTTCTAACCTGATCATTCAAGTGACATACTAACACTTCTGTTAGAAGCTATTGGTCATAAAGATGAACCCTGGTTTGGTGTGGAAGAGAACTACACTGGGATGTGACTAGCAAGAGCTGGGAATCAGAGGAGACCACATTAAAGGCTTCCTGCCATAGACACATTTTTGAAAGACAGAAAGTACATAAAGTTGCATGGATCATGGCTATTGCAAAGGAACCATGTTCATTATGTAGCTCCAGAAGTGCTCTAGCTCAGAATCGGCAAGTACAAAAGTCAGATGAGGGGGAAATTGGAAATGATGAATTACAGGACCACCACGGGAAGAAAGCATACCTCAGACCCCTACTCTACACTCCATCAGTGCTTATTCCTGGATGAAGCTCTAAAACAATGATAGTACACTCAGGTACTCTACAGTAAAGTAGAGGAGTTACAGACAGGCAACTAAAATGAGTGAAAATGAGTAAGAAGACTAATCTGGAACTTGAGGTAACAGGTTTCCTTTAATAGCAATATTCTTCATGCCCACAATAAAATAGGATCACTTTTATTTTCCTTACACACAGTTTCTATCTATTTTTTTTTCTTCCTTTGGTAGGAAAATTGCTAGCAATTTTGCCAATAAACATTTCTTGGGAGCTTATTAAGTGCCAAATACTGTTCTAAGAATAGGGTATAAAATAAGATAGCTAAAAACTCTGCCCTGTAGGAGCTTATATTCTAGTGTGGCAGAGACAGATAAATGGTGCTTGGAGAAAATTATATAAGGTATAATGACAGAGAGGGGTTCTGAGCAGCTTTAGCGAAGTAGTCATAGAAAATCTCTTTGAAGAGATACTACCTGAGCTAAGAGCTGAACAATTCAAAGGAAACACGTGCACAAAGACAGGGGAACCCAATTCTAAGTGGAGGGAACTGAAAAATGTAGACTTTAAAATAAGAACAAATTTGACATGATGAAGAGAATAAATGAATACAATCAGGGTGTGGACAGAGAGACATTCCTCATATAACACTGTCATAATAACAATAGCAATAAACATTCAGCCCCAGTGTTGGGAAAACAAAAGGGAGAGGTGTGGAATATGCCACACTGAAGAGAAATGGCTTACCTCAATGGAGCAGCTATGCTAACAGTCCCAGACAACTGTTGTTACATTACAGATACTTCAGAGAAGTCACAAATTCATCTTGTGGGAAATATCTCATTTTTCAGGGGTTGGCTCAAATTGTGAAACAAAAAAACATCCATTGTGGCTGCCAATATGCCACCTTCATTCTAAAGAAATGTAGAGGGCTTATGGCTCTTGGTATATATGATCAGCACCTTAGAAATCAACCCTCTTCATTTTAGATAGAGGTGGGCAAGAAGTAAAGCAGCCTATCTGTCCTTTCCTTGTCTATGAATCTTGAAGAAGAAAAAAATTAAAGAGGTAGAGGGAAGTATGAAGTAGAATAAAAAATATGCCTCCTAGAACACAGCAAAAAGCATAGAGTTGAGGGGGCAGAGAAAAGACAAAAAAGAGAAACAAAGACAATCAACATTAGAAAGTTAGAACTTAAAAAGAATAAATTAATCAAATAAACAAGAGTCCAAAAATTCTGGAGCTTAAAAAAATTGTTTGGATTTTAAAAGGTTCACCAAGTGTCAAACAGGATGAATGCAAAGAGACCCACTCCTAGATGGGTTAACTGATGTATAGTTACAAAGAAACTATCACAAAAATGTATCACACCAAAGAAAAAGAGGTCTGAATTTTTTTTTACTAAAATGCAAAATAAAACAAACATAAATCAGATAACCTATAAAAGAATTAATCTGACCTAAGCCTTCTTAACAACAACAGGTATTTCAGAAACCAATGAATCAAATGACAGAAAAATTCTAAGATTCAATTATTTTGAACCTAGAATTCTATTCCCAGACAAACTCAATCATGGATGCACAATAAAAATATTTTCAAAAATTTTCAGATATGAGAGGACTCAGTTTACTTCTGAGAAATAACATTTACATAGTAGTATAGTATAAATGCTACAAAGAATAGTTTAATTATAAATGTGGAAAATTATGTGAAATCTATAAGCTATGACAAAGAAAAAATAATGATATAGAAGCTGGGAGGTCAAAGGAAAAGAGAAGTGCTGGTTTTCGGTTTTCTCATCTGACACTGTGGAGAGCTGAGGAATAATATTCTAAATATGATGGATCAGGAAAGTTACTTAAGTTACTGTGAAAGAGAAAATATATATTCTCCAGCAATCAAGTAGCTGGTTTATAAAAATTGTTCAATTACATGATGTAGGAATTTTCCAGCCCCAAATCTTTGAGTCTCATTGAAAATGTATTATATTGGAAAAGAGCTAATTTTTTGAATAATTTATTCTTGTTTTCTTATTATAAACATATTGTGAAACATATTATATTGGCCTCTGCCCCTGGTTCCTGACACAGGATTATGAAAGCCAAGGTAAATCGAGGTGCTAGCAGAATCATTGTTCTAACACTTAGTCTTTGACCCCAGTTACTGACACAGAGCTCCTAAAATCTTTGCAATTTCCTAAGTGATAAGAGCACTAGGAGCATCTTTTGTTCTAATACATAGTCTTTGTACCTGGTTCCTGACACAGAGCTCATAAATCTTTGGAATTTCCTGGGTGATAGCAATGTCTTTCTTTCTAAGGAGCTGACTCTTGGTGGGCTCCTGGATAGAGGGTGCTCAGAAGGAAGGCCAAGCCATGATTAGATGCTTAGAATTTTCAGAAGCACCTGGGTGGCTAGGTGAGCATCCAACACTTGGTTTCAGCTAAGGTCAGAATCTCAGAGTCTTGAGATTGAGTCCTGCCTCAGGCTCTGCTTTCAACTCAGAATCTGCTTGAATTTTTCTCTTTCCTCTCCTTCTGCCCCTACCTACTTGCTCACCTCACGTTCTCTCTCTCACTCTCTCTCAAATAAATAAATCTCTAAAAAAATAAAATAAAAAAAAGGCTTAGAATTTTCAGCCCTACTCCTCATTCTCTAGAGATGGGAAAGGGGCTGGAAATGGAATTAATAATTGATCATGCCTATGTGATAAAGTCCTTACAAAAATCCCAAAAGTACAGGATTCAGAGAGCTTTTGGTTGGTGAAAACATCTACATCCTGGGAGGGTGTTGCACCCCAACTCCACAGGGACAGAAGCTCCTGTACTTAGAGCCCTTCTGGGACCTTACACTATGTATCTCTTCACCTTGTTGTTCATTTGTATTCTGTATCATATCCTTTATCCCATAATAAACTGGCAAAGGTAAGTTAAGTGTTTCCGTTCTGTGACTGTTGTAACGAATAATTGAATGGGGTTGGGGCATCATGTGAACCTCCAATTTACAGCCAAGTTGGACAGAAGTTATGGGTAACCTGTGGACCTACTACTTGTGACTGGCATTTGGAGTAGGGGGACTATCTCATGGGATAGAGCCTTTAATCTGTGAGGTCTATGTTAATTCCATTACATGCTAGAACTGAATTGTAGGACATCCAGCTAGAGTCACAGAGAATTGCTTAGTGTGGGGACAAAACCCACACATCTATTATTAGAAGTACTGTTGAGTATGGTAACATATGAGAGTATAGGAGAAGCAAAGAAGAGAATTTTTCCTATATAGTTATAAAGGTAACTAACAGAATTAAAACTAGCCATAGTCTTCTAGTTCTGTGCTTCTCAGGTCTGACTGGGCATTCAGCATTGTGCACGGCACTAGAAAAATATAAATCATTTTTAAAATAAAACAAAGATGGAGAAAATAGTCATAAGGCATCACGTGCCCCAGATTCTGAATACTTAGATTATTCGGACATTTAATAGACAGACATTGAGTGACTCTTTGTCATGCACTGCTGAGTACAAAGATATCACCATAAAAAGGGACATGCTAGAGTCTGTGAATTGATCAAAGAGGAAAGCTCATGTATTGAAGAGGGAGAAAGTATCCAAATTGGGTAAATAACCTAGAAGCCAAAAGTAAGTTATTTTAGGAACGAGTGCACAAATCCAGGAAACCTTACAATTAGAGACAATGGAAAATAGCATTTTTTTTAATAACAGGAATGAGATAAGCCAAGAAGGTATTTTGGAATTTGATCAAGTAAAGATTTTTGGTAAAGGCAAAATTTCACTCGTAACCCACCTGAAATGAGGCTTCCAAATTTTGATAATTATATTCCAATGTGCGATAACACATATGCATAAAGTACTTTGTTAATTTCAAGTGGGGCTTCACCTTTGGGTAAGGCTGGGTAAGGGATTTGGAGAGAGGTCTGTGTAACAGAATAAAGAGAATTTCACTATATTTAAAAGTGAAATGTTTTATTTTTTTTTAAATTTTTTTATTGATTTATGATAGTCACAGAGAGAGAGAGAGAGAGAGAGAGGCAGAGACATAGGCAGAGGGAGGAGCAGGCTCCATGCACCAGGAGCCCGACGTGGGATTCGATCCCGGGTCTCCAGGATCGTGCCCTGGGCCAAAGGCAGGCGCCAAACTGCTGCGCCACCCAAGTATCCCCTAAAAGTGAAATGTTTTAAATTTCATTGTGTGCTACAATGTTTCTGATTCTGATAAACATATTGTTTGCTCAGAACCAGAGTAAATGAAGGTAATAGATGTATGATCACATCTTGTTCTACCTGCCTCCTTACTATCAGCCTGGAAGGTTGAAACCACCTATAAAAAGAAGCAGAGGGAGAACTAGGGGGTTGAAGTGGTGTGCTTTGTAAAGAAACCTAAGAGATCAGAGAGGATAAACAGACTAAATTAGGAATTAGGAAAGGCTTCACAAAACTGAGATATTTAAACTAGACTCAGAGAGCTGGGTTTTTCTTGGGCACTAAACAGAGAAAGGAGTTTTCCCAAGGGAGAGAGTGTAAGTATGGCTTGTTCAGGGGAGATTCATCATGCCTTAGCCTGATCTAACATCCACAGTACTAACGGTAAATATAGAAAGAGGTAAAAGTTGTGATGATACTAATGATATCCTGATTCTCCTCAGAGCATAATGCATGACTGCTTGCATGCTGAAGCATCAGGAGGCACACGGATGTTCTATGATTCTTAGAAGAACTATTAATGAACCCTAAGCAAATAAAGATGTACTCTAAACCTCAGGTAGACGCAAAAACTGTCTTGCAAAAAAACTTTTTGGAAATGGTTAATTTCATCAAGCCTTATAGTAAATGTGGTTCAGAATAACTACAAGCTATTATTTATGCTAAAGGAGGAATTTGATATTCACTAAGTTTGTCAACACAACTGTGCCCATCTTTAAATGGATAGGTTAGTCTGAGAGAAAACATAGCAATATTTACAGCAGTACTATGTCCACTTTGTAAGATGTGCAGAGCCTGATAGTACAGCCTTTGGGATTGGAGCAAGAGGTATGAGGAGCTTGCCTGATCTAAGCCAGAGCAGCTTGAAAGGAACGAGTGTAATGGAATGGTGTCTGTGAACTTTCAACTCTCAGGATGAAGAGTATCTATCTGTACACTGTTGGGGGTAGAGGTGATGGCAATGGGAACAAGAGAAGGATCCCATTCTCGCATTTTAGTTTTGGTACAAGTTGTACCAGTAAATGCTAATGAGTTTATAATATCACTTTGTTATTCAAAATGAAGCTGGTAGATTCTTTAATTTTACTCTTTGAAATGTAAAAGTTGTCTATTTTGTAATACCTGAGGATTAAAGATAACAAAAGCAAAGGGTTTGGAGTTCTACAGACTTAGGTTCTGATCCCAGATTCAATGCTTACTAATTGTATAACTTTATGCAAGTTACTCAGAGTCCTCTGGTTTTCACTTTCCTCCACCAAAAACTAAGGATGAATATACTTTAATTTCTGGGATGGTTGTGAAGAATAAATGATATAATGTCATGCATAGAAACTACCTAGCAAGGAAATTGTTAGCCTCTATAGCTCCTAGTTTCAGTCTATTTTTCTTCAGAAACATTCCTGAAGTAAGAATGTATGGAGCTTAAGTTCTTCTATGGCTAAAGAAGAAAAACCAGCATCAATTAAAAAAAAAAGTATACTGAACAACAACTGTGTACTTGGTGCTTTATTTGGAACTATAAAAATATTAAATTACTACTTATGGCTGATAACCAGGTTAATCTTTTTTCTAAAAGCTCACGGATATTTCATATTTCCTGAAGACTCACAATAAGCCAAGTAATATTACAGTATGCACAAGGTTCCATGTATTCATGCTGTAAGAGTAACGAGGAACAATTTATCTCTTAAAAATGTGTTGGCCCTGAAGAACCCAGCCATTCACTGCCATCACTTGTAACCTGTTTTGGAGAAAAGGACACCTATGCCAATGTCATATGCCCACACTAAGAAGTTGCTTTAAAAAGAGGTCAGAGAAAGAACAAACCTTCTTAGGTTAAGGCTTTTGCTCTGTGTAGACCTATCTATCAGCTCACTATAGACATTTTTTCCAGGTTCCAAATCCATTTACAACTTTCAACCTGCACACTATATCATACCTCCCTCCTGGGTGGGCCATCTACATACTGACACCCCAACCAAACATATGTGATGACACTTCTGCTGCTCATTACCGGATGTGATTCTCTGAACATCACCTCCAGCATATGCTATTGGATTTAGAGTTTTGCTTATCTCTCCACATTTGACTTAACATATCAGGCTCTGACCTCACACTCAGCCTAGTAGGCAACATAACATAGTGACTGAGGTGACCTGAGCCAGACTACCTATCTTCAAATCCAGATTACATCTTTCTACTATGTGACCTTGAGAAAGTGCCTTAATCTCTCTCTGCCTCAGTTTCTCCAGCTACAAAATAGAAATAGTATTAATATCTCAAAGAATTGTGAAAAATAAACTTGTACCTATAAAGCACTTTATAAGAGCCTAGAGCATAGCAATATTCAGTAATGACATTATCTTTAGATGTCCTATTTAGGACAAACTGCCTCTTTACTACCTAATGTGGCTCCTTCATAGGGTTGTGTAGCCAGTCCAATGTAGGTGTAGTTTGTCACCCTGACTCTGTCTTATCATATGCTGTTACAAAACCACTCACCACAGACAATAAGACATGCTATATGGAATATGCACAAAGCTTTCCTGAGCTTACAAATGCTTGCTAATTTTTCTAAGATGTAGACTAAAGAAACAGAATATATAATTTATTGCCAAGTGACAAATTATAGAACACATGTTGTCACGTTCCAGGGTACACTGTTTAAAACAGCCATGGTTTCCCAAGAAAGAAGTAAATTGGGACAAGCTACCCATTTAAGAGTTAACTTCCTTACTACTCTTGAGTTAACAGTTTTATTATATCTGAGATTTTCCCAATGTTAGAACTATTCAGGGAGATTCTTAACCAGAGTAAGTAACTGTAGCTGTGTACATAGTATGTACTATAAATGAATCTTCATCTGTGTTCATCAAGAAGGGAGAATAATGACATGGGGTCCAGCCAAAAAGAAGAAGGAAGGAAGGAAGGAAGGAAGGAAGGAAGGAAGGAAGGAAGGAAGGAAGGGAGGGAGGGAGGGAGGGAGGGAGGGAGGGAGGGAGGGAGGAAGGAAGATGAATAAAGAGGAGGAGGAGGAAGAAGAAGAAGAAGAAGATGGTGGTGGTGGCAGTAGCAAGCTTTCCTAACAGAGTGTAGGTACTTGTTTTCAGTCAAATTAACCAGCTGACATAATCTTTGTGCAGTGAACTTGTAAAAGAAAAAGTAAAAGATTGGAGAGAAAAAGCTAAACAGCTAAAAAAGACAGAAAGCAGGGAAATTCTTAAATTTCCACTTAACTTCACTTTGTTTCACTAAATGTGTATGAAATATCCTAACATTAGTATTCCACCCTCTGCAAAAGCACATAAAAGCTGACAAATCTTCTCTCAATAGATGCAGCATATAGTTTATGGTCTACGTGCAAAATTTGGTTAACACAGTTAACTGAAAAGCTGACTCTGCAGACATTAAGGCTCAAGCATATCTCCAGAGATGGCCCACTGATGAGCCAAAGCATACAATCAATATGTATGAGGACCAATGCACTTTATTTGGGGTCATGCATAGTTTCTTCAATCTAAGAACGGATTTTCTGCTCAAGAGGAATTTCTGAGAAAGAGATGGGAGAAGGTTACTTTTACTTAGTGGTATCTGTTTGATATGACAAGTTAATAAAATAATTTAGAATAATGGACCAAAAAAAATCTCTCTTCTGAAGGAAATGCTCTGAATATTAAGAATGTGATCATAATGAAAATTGTATGAGCTCATGTCTCTTGAATCCAAAGCATTTTTTTACATTGCTTTTATATGCTTACAAATAGGAAAGTTATATAATTTTGCTTTCTCTACTTAGGATTATAGAAAGCTAAAATCAGTAGTACAGCAAAGTAAACAAACTGCTCCATTTTCTTTTTTTTTCCACAAAAATCATGTTAACCATTTTTAAAAGAAAATAATTGGATGATTAATACCTGAATGTTATCTGCCACCCAATAGAGCATTTTTATAATTCAAATAAATAAAATTACTTCAGTGTAAGAATTTTTTAAGATTTTATTTATTTATTCATGAGAGACACACAGAAAAAGGCAGAGACTGGCAGACGGAGAAGGCTCCTCTGCGGGGAGCCCAATGTAGGACTTGACCCCAGGATCATGCCCTAAGCCAAAGGCAGACACTCAACCACTGAGCCACCCAGGTGCCCTCGATTTAAGAATTTCTGTATGTTAGGGACATATATGGCCCAAAGTCTCCTTTGAACAATATCATATTTAAAGACATACATACTTCTGCTAAAATACGGATATTCAATATGGAAAAATCATTCTGATTCAGCATAACTTAAATTCAAGGTCATATGTATTTCCAAACACTTTATGTGAAAGAATGGCAAAAACAATACCCAAAGTCTAAATTCTAAGTTCATTCTTTCTATGCCTTTTTAGAAATGCTTATGCATTGAAATGAAGTATGATTTTTCAAAGTACTGAATACAGAAACAGAAAAATTGATATCATGGGGGATCCCTGGGTGGCTCAGCGGTTTGGCGCCTGCCTTTGGCCCAGGGCGTGATCCTGGAGTCCCAGGATCGAGTCCCACATCAGGCTCCTGGCACGGAGCCTGCTTCTCCTTCCTCCTGTGTCTCTGCCTGCCTCTCTCTCTATCATAAATAAATAAATAAATAAATAAATAAATAAATAAATAAATAAATAAGTAAGTAAGTAAATAAATAAATAAATAAATAACAGATAGAAAAACTGATCCAAAACTTTAAAATAAGACAAGTGATAAATGAAATTACTTGTCAATTTGAGGAAGCTGAATCAAAACTAAAAATAGCAGAGAACATCCAAATTTTCATTTCCTCAACACTCAGAATAGAATTTGAGTTAAATGACCTTTAATCCGACCTTTAACATGAACATTGTGCATCTTCTGATTTTAACATAAATGACTGAGGTTTTTAAGATGTAATTTTAAGCTATTGCAATGTTCAAATTAAAAGTAAGGTTTATGACATCTACTACAGGTCTGGGACATAAATTAACA
Source organism: Nyctereutes procyonoides (assembly GCF_905146905.1). Taxonomy (NCBI): domain Eukaryota; kingdom Metazoa; phylum Chordata; class Mammalia; order Carnivora; family Canidae; genus Nyctereutes; species Nyctereutes procyonoides. Next base: position 39,482,492 of record NW_026575024.1, read on the forward strand.
TACATTTTGAGAAGGAATCAATTTGAGTTGGCTCCATTAAGCTTATGAAAAAGAACATTATTAAGCAATGGTATTAGCATGAAACATTGGTAAAATTAAAAACTAAATGCAAAGACAGGTTTTGTTTTTTTTTTTATTCTGTTTTTCCTCCTGCCCCTGGGCCTCTCCCTGAAATGGCATACCTACTCTTCAGTCAACTCTAACTCATCATCCCACAGGTTAGAGAGCAAACATCACTTGTTTAGGAAAACCTTCCTGGACTTTCTTGAATAGGTAAATTCCCTATCATTTCATATCATCATGTACTTTGACTTCAAGGCAATGGTCACAGCTACTATTTTATTGATGTATATGTAATTTGATAAATGTCTGCTTATCCTTCACACTGTGCAATGCTCCTGTTTCTGAAATGTATCTGTATTTACAATCCACTGATTCCCTGGCACTGATCATAAAGTAAATTTTCTACCAAAAAAAAATCATACACTAATCTGAATAAAAATCACAATTTTCTTTAAATATATAAATTATACAAATTTTTAGTTCTCTTGAAAATTGTACATTTATTTCTGGCACAGATGTAGCTACTGAGCAAGCCAATATTTTCCTTCATAAATTCTCAGGGAAACAATGGTAGTTATTATGAGATAGACAAAGCCCTGAAATAAACATATTTAGGAAATAGTTGTTCATTTTAAGTCTTCAAATAGTAAAACAAATTGTCAAAAAGGAAACCAAGCATCTAAAAGAAAAAAATAGAGTGTTAATACAAGCCTTGATTCTAGCCCAAAAAGAAAACTTTTAGGCCAAATTTGAGCCCAAAAAGAAATGAAGAGGAGTTAAAAATCCTCACAGGACATATATTTAATATATTAAAGAAGTAGAATGTAATACCTATCATGTAATAAGCCTGAGAAAGGGTAATGATGGACCATTAATTATGCAAATAGGGTGGGAAGGTATGCATGGTGCATAACAAGAAGAAATGATTCATGTTTATTATGTAATATTTTTAAAACCAAAAAATACATTTATATTAATAACTCAGGTAGTGATATCTTTTAAAAACCTCCTTATCACTGCATCTGAATTTTAACTCATTTCCAGGATCCCAGAACTTCCAAACTACTTGAGAGAGAGAATTTTATTTTCCCCGCAAAGGAAATCTGTCATATATGCTTCAGTAAAAATTCCTTAGCATAAAATTGCTTTCTCAAAACATCTTGATTCTTCTGATCTATAATTTGGGGTCGCTAAAGGACAACAAAGAATTAAAAGCAAATTGAGAAGAGAAAAACATAAGAAAATTTTAGTTTTGAAAAGCAGTGCCGGGGTGCCTGGGTAGCTGTCTGTTAAGCATCTGCTTTTGGCTCAGTGCATGATCTTAGGGTCCTGGGATACAGAGCCCTGCAAGAGGGAGCCTGCTTCTCCCTCTCCCTCTGCCATTCCCCCTGCTTGTGCTCTCTGCCCAATGAATAAATCGAAGGAAGGAAGGAAGGAAGGAAGGAAGGAAGGAAGGAAGGAAGGAAGGAAGGAGAAGGGAAGGGAAGGGAAGGGAAGGGAAGGGAAGGGAAGGGAAGGGAAGGGAAGGGAAGGGAAGGGAAGGGAAGGGAAGAAAGGGAGGAAAGAATGGAGGGGAGGGAAGGAAAGAAAAGGGAGGAAAGAAGGGAGGGAGGAAAGGAAGGAAGGAAGGAAGGAAGGAAGGAAGGAAGGAAGGAGAAAAAAATCAATGCCTATCAGTGTTTTTCTCCTTTAGAGGAATTCTGCTCTACAGGAAATTTAGAGGGAAAAAATAGGAAGCTGCAAACATAGGTAAGAGGAAATTGATAAGGCTTTATCCTGAGTACTAGAGGTGAGAAAGCCATACTAGAAGTGGACAGACTGCAAGATATCCCCAAAGAAAATTAAAAATCAAATCCAATTGTATTATATACTTCAACTGAGTAATACATATCTACATCCTAAAATGGAAATTCAACTTTAGTAAATAATATAGCAGATTTTTAAAAATCACTATCAATTAACTTGAAGCTTCACAAATAATAAAAGATATATCTAAACTCAAGGATATTTTAGAAATAAAATGTCTAAAAATAAACAGATTTGAATGTTTCAAGTGAAATAGTGAACAGAACCATCATAACATAAGAACTCATTATTTTATATATACCCACCTGATGCCACGTAATCTTTAGGGATTTTTTTATTTTACTTTCAACTGTGGCTATCTTTTTTTTAAATATAAGAAAATGATAACATGAAGAAAAATTTGTTAAATAATGAGGGAGGTATGTCCACAACTTTATAATTGTTTCTTGGTGTTTTTTAATTTTAATTTTAATTTATTTATTTATTTTTGCCATTATAGAATTGGATGGTAGATTATATGGTATTCATTTTATTTTTCTTATTTGTATTTTTTGGCATTCATTTTATTTTTTTCTTTAAAATAAACATATGCTTTATATCTATACTTTTAAGTTATACATTTTATATATATAAATTACATATACGTTTTACATAATAAATATTATGCAATATATATGTTACATAAGAAAAATCATTTTTAAAATCTCAGCATTAGACCATGATAAAAACTTTTATGGGGGATCCCTGGGTGGCGCAGCGGTTTGGCGCCTGCCTTTGGCCCAGGGCGCGATCCTGGAGACCCGGGATCGAATCCCACGTCGGGCTCCCGGTGCATGGAGCTTGCTTCTCCCTCTGCCTGTGTCTCTGCCTCTCTCTTTCTCTGTGTGTAACTATCATAAATAAATAAAAATTAAAAAATAAAAAAAAAACTTTTATGGATTCCCCTCTCAAGTATTATTTCTACAGGAATATACAGATTTTATCACTATTTTAGGTGATATGGATTATGTAGGTTATACTATAATCCTTCCTTCACTGATATACCAATATTTCATATCCTTTCTCCATTTATTATGACAGGCTGTATTTTTCAAAAATGACTACAATAATATCTCCCATTCCATATATTCCTAATGTGACTTTGACTTATGGAGAAGTAGGATGTAAGTTCCCTAGACTTGGATCTTGTCCAACTTGTGACCATGGTGGAAGTGATGGTATGACTTCTGAGGCTAAAAAGGTAGTAGAGCCTCTGTCTGATTCCTTTGGGACACGTGCTCTTGGAACTTTCCCACCATGCCATGAAGGAAGTCAAGCAGCCCATAGAAAACCAGGGATTCCTTCAACCCATCTGAAAGCCAACACCAGCTTGCCAGCTATGTAAAAGAACAACCTTAGAAATGAATGCTCTGGTCCCCAGTTGGGCCTCCCTGGGTGATGCCATATAAAAGAGAAAGAAGCTTTCCCCAACAAGCTCTGCCCCAACTGTGGAATCTTAAATTAAATAAATTATTGTTGTTTCAAGAAGTTTTGGAGTGGTTTGTTACACAGCAACAGATAACTACCACGATAAACAATAGTTTATATTATATTCTGATGAAAGAATATACCATAATTTAATTAGACATTTTCTGGAAATTGGATATTTTTAGGATTATTTCCTATAGCTTTTCCTATGCTTAGTAGAAATAAGAAAAATGTCTTCAGATTTAGAACAGTAAAAAAAACACCTCTAATGCTGAAAAAGATCTAAAGAACGCTCAGGCTTTAATATCTCCTGAACTGCCTAAAATAAAATACCCAAAGCATCTGTTTAACTCTAGTAGAAATAATTTAAGAGAAAAAGAATAGCTTTCATCATTTAAAACTGCATGAGTTCTACCTTTAAATACATGAATTTTGTAAAATAATTATATTTAATTATATTTTCCTGACACAAAAAAAGACTAACTCCTGGGGGAAAAAAAAAGAATGACTATATTGTTAAAAAACTATTTTATCTTGGGGCACCTGGGTAGTTCGGTGGTTGAGCATCTGCCTTTGGCTCAGGGTGTGACCCAGGGGTCCTGGCATCAAGTCCCATATGGGACTCCCTGTGGGGAGCCTGCTTCTCCCTTTGCCTGTATCTCTGCCTTTCTCTCTGTGCCTCTCATGAGTAAATAAATAAAATCTTTAAAATAAAAAAAAACTATTTTGTCTTAATTTCTATCCCTCTTATTTCTAAATCAAAATAAATATAAAATGGAAATAAAAATTTACCTGGCAAAGTTTTAAAAGAGGGAGTTCCAAATGCCATTTCATGATCTAGTGCCAGAATGACACCCTCAGACTCTAGAGAGTTGTTTAATAATACAAATTCTTATTTCCTCTCCACTATCCACCCAAAGAAATTCTCATTCACTAGCTCTGAAAGATGTGGGTATTTGGTCATATACTCCTTTCTCAGATCCCCAGCCCCAAAGAGGTGCCTCACTTCCTTTCTAAAGTTGATTTCTTCAACTGAGCTTTAAATTCTACGTGTTCTTGCTCCAGGGACTCTGCTCTCACTCTTATCTCCTCCCTCTCAATAGATTTATGGCTTTATTTTACTTTCACTTTAATTTCTCACATGCCACTAACTCTTTCAAATGTTTGCAAGTTTTTAATTTTAAAAACATACTTCCTTTACCCCCATTCCTCTTTGGGCTATTATTTTATTTCTTGTATTCCTCGTCCTGCTTATTTTTTTATTTCAAATAAATATGCAAAACCTCCTGCTTCCATTTCCTAGATGCCTGCAGTCTGGCTTTTCTCCTAACTCCTTTGTTGCCAAATCCAAAGATTCTTTTTCATTCTCTTTTACTCTTTTACTGCAGTTACTCCTTCCATAGCATTCTTCCATGGCTTTCTTCTTACCCTTTGGATCTCTCTTTTCTCCCTTAGTCTCTTAATGATGCTTGCTCCACTGTAAAGATTTTCTCTGGTATATCAACCAGAGAGGGCTCTCCCTCCATAAACCATTCTCTGAGGTCATCCATCCTCCTAACTTTCATGGATAGGACTTCCACATCTTTACCTATGATTCCAAATTATTCCTGATATTATACCCATGTCGTTAACTATTAACTAGATATTTACTCTCAATTCCCTAACCTCAGAATAAAAGTGCAGAGAAATAACTCTGTTATCTTCCTGGCCACCTACATGGCCCTCCTGAAACAATGGAAACCCTTGAGTTATTAAAAAAAAAAACATAAAATCTCAAAAGCACACACAATAAAATTAGTTTCTGCCATTGTGTCGGGGGAACAGGGTAGGTAAGTATACCAGAAATAACTTCTGGTTAACCCATCTTTGAAAAGGCTCTTTGAAAAAGAAAAAAAAAAGTATCTAATGTACTTTAAAAATAGGCAGATACATACATATATGATAAAATATTAGAAAAAACTAGTTCCTTTCTAAGTTTTTTCAGCAAACTTGAATCTTTTTTTTTTAATTTTTATTTATCTATGATAGTCAGAGAGAGAGAGGCAGAGACATAGGCAGAGGGAGAAGCAGGCTCCATGCACCGGGAGCCCGACGTGGGACTCTATCCCCGGTCTCCAGGATCGCGCCCTGGGCCAAAGGCAGGCGTCCAACTGCTGCGCCACCCAGGGATCCCGAGCAAACTTGAATCTTAAAATTGCAATTTTCCGTATTACATGTTCTTCACATATTCTGAGTATTAAGATATGCAAAATTATGCAAAACCGGAACCATGATATGTTTTATGGAAAAAAAACAAATTCACTTAAGGTAAATTCTCATTTTATAGAGAATTTTTTTAATAATATGTTAAAATGTAATTTTTGATTGAGGAACAAAATATACAACGCTGACTGTCAAAGGAAGATTACAATTTTCCCAAAGGAAGTACCTGAAAGCCCTGGGACTATTCAACTCTCCATCTACATTAATAGAAAAATCAGTATTTAGAGATTAACGTAATAAAGATTGAGAATACACTTTGAGAAGATCTTTGCACAGTGAAGCTCCAACCCCTAATAAAAGGAGGAAAGTGTGGGTGCCTGCTCCTTCCCTCTCAGTTTAATATGTGGCCATCAAAGTTTCAAAGTGACAGGATACAATCATAACTGACTTTTGCCTGAGAAGTCTAAAGAGAGAGAGGGGGGTTATTCAATTGCTTTGAAGGAAGGAGCTGCATGATACAATCAACCTAGGTTCCCAGAGATATTTTGCTCAACAAATGTGTTTCTCATGGGCCGCATGTAGACTATGTTTGAGAAAATGCTGGTTTGAGGTCATCTGGTCTAAGTCTGATCAAAGAGAGCCACCTGCAAAGGATATGAGATCTCAAAAGAAACTGCAGGTGTCACCACCAGATGCCTACAGACTTAAGAAACAGTAAGTTTCCAGCTACAATTAAGACATACTTCCCCTCAGTTAAGGGAACAGAAGGTGAGTGAGAGGGTGGGAGACGAAATCCCCTAAAAAAGAATAAGCTTGAAACATGAATCCAATTTAAAACAATACCAGTCAGGATAAAATATTTCTTGCTCTTCTATCTCTTTACCACTCTAACCCTGGAGTAGTCAGATGCTGCAGCTAGAACACAGAGGAGGTAAAGTAGGAGAATAATATGAAGAAGAGAGAAATAGCTGGCTTTGACCTCCCCTACATGCCCGCAACTGGCCTGCAGTAAATCCAAGCTGGGAGAAAAGAGGAGCCTCTACTTAAAATCAAAGTTGTGAATATTACACTGAACTGCTAGACCTATTAAGTATTGAATTGAGATTATTTGACATGTGAGACCATGGGTTTTCTATACCTAAAAGTGATCTGAAAAGCTACAAGACATACATGAGATCTTTCTAGGGGAAAGGGGAAAATGGACCCACTAAAGAGAGAGAACTGCATGAGTGCACACCATAATTTTTCTTTGTCTTCAAAGAAAGGCTGTATACTCATATATGCATGCATACATATGCACACATCCACAATGCAAAACTACAATGTGGTGTTAATTCTTCAAATTTCACTTAGTACATTTTGGTTAAGATACATCATGAAAATGTGGTGCATTTCAAATGCATCTCAGAGAAATTCTAAAGCTCAAAAATTTTATTTTTAAATATGAGAATTTGTAAAAGGATTCACTATCAAAAATTAACTGCCCTACCCCTTCATTAGAAATGAAGAGAAATTAAATTGGAGATTCAATACATAGGTCATATTGACTGTTGAAATGAGTACATTCAAATTATATTTTAAAATAGTGTTTGTGAAAGCAAGCCCCGAAAAAGATAAGCAAAACTTAGGAGTCCTTTTTTAAAAAAAGATATAAAATAATTTACAAGCACTACAACAAAGGTGTTCACATGAGAGACATTATTAGAAAATCAGGTTTATTACTGTTTTTAAGAATCCCAGGTGCCTCATCCATTCAAAGATATCTGCTTTCTTATCCATCTCAGCAAAATGATTTATAATCCCATCACTGGGCTTAAGTTCCTTTTACAGAATCTGTGGTACACACAGCAATAGACTATGGAAGCAATTAATTAGACGGGCTTACCTTACCTTACAGGCTTATTTGTATTACCAATACTTTACAGGAATGAATTTACATGAGATGCAAAATAAAAAGGCAAATCATGGACAAATTGAAGGTTAATCATTCAAAACATTGAGACTGTGTACTTTGCAATACACAGAAGATAGAAGCCTGTAATGGTTACTGAAGAAAAATATTTAATATTTACATTTTTATCAATGGTTATATTGCATTAGGAAAAAGGAATCTTTCAATATCACATTTTAAACACCAAGTAATCCTTCTTTACTGACTTTTTGCAACAATCCTTCAGAGGATTTTGCTGTCCAATTTTAACTTTTACAGATATATTTTTTGATAGCTATTCCTTTCTTCTTATTTTGAACAAGTTCGTAATAGTATCTTTTGACATTTCTCCCATATCAAATGTGGGGGAAAAAACATTTTTCAGGGTTTCTTCTTTCTATTTCAAAAACTAATTATACAGTATTGGCGTTGTCCTTAACTTTCCTTCTTTCTTCTTTGCTTGCCTATTCATCTTTGCATTTTCCATCAGCATTTCTAACACAGAGGACAGAAACATCTGTGTAAGATTTTCACACCCCTTTGTAAATTCCTCAGTGAGCAGGAACAATATCATATTCATATTTATAACCCTCACAACTCTCAGCTCAATGCTTTGCACATACTACAGTCCAAACACATATTTGATAACTTACTCTAAGATAAGATATCCTTTCCTGACCTGAGTCCAAGTTCTCAAAGCTGACTCTGCTGCCTAAATGGATTTCTGCCCATTGCCAGCAGCCAGACTCTGATGGTGTCACCTTCTGTGTCCTTTCCAAGGACTGCATCACAACACCAGATTTCCTTACCAACAGTGGTCACCTACATACACTTTCAGTAGAAATCCTGAAGGCCAGTCTCCCTACCAATTTGCCTACTTTGAAATTCTGTGAGTCCTTGCCACAGCCCAACAGACTTTCTCAAATCTCGAGTCTGATACACTCCATCTCAAACCTAAGCATCCTATCAGAAGACATTCTGCATTATGCAACAAACTAGGGACCTTTACCAGCCTCATATTCTAAAATTATTTTTCTATGACCCAGGAAAATGTATTTATTCAACATTGCATTTATACATTTAAATCTTAATTACAGGGAATTTACAGCATCAAATTTAAACAGAAAACTGAACTCTTCCTGTTTCTCAACAGTATTTTGTGGGGTTTTTTTGTTTTTTTGTCCAACCCAGAAAAAAAATGCTTTTAGAATCTCAGAAACAACTGATTTATCTGGACCATATGGTCAGTTTAGTTAAGAGGGGGGAAAAACCCTGTATTTTCAAACGGATATTATGATTGCTATATTTTTAAAAATATTTTTTAAAATGTCACTCTGAATTGGCTTTAGACAGCAGGTGTAGCACACAGCCCATAAAGCTTGTATACACAAACATTTTTACTTATTATCAAACTCCAACTAAAAAATCTAGAAATCCAACACCAAATGGCTCATTTGTTAACAACCTTAACACTGTTCCATGACTATCCCCTCTTTACACATTGCCTGATCTCTACACGTAACAAGAACACTCCTGTAAAAGTACACACAGACAACTTTAAAAGTATAAATTTCCTAAAGGAAATTTCCTATCTTATTTCTTCTGGCTATTTCATTTCAAGGTAACTTTTCCATTTCAAAGTTTAACTATGCTGTCAACATGTTTATAATTTCAGAATTTGCCAATCTATGTTCCCAAACCTATTCCTACATGTTTTTAAATTAGAGTCCACTATCCTGTGGGAAGCACCTCAAAATGAAAAATATTCCATCAGAACAAAAAAGGTGCTAGAAGATTGACTATTGGAGCCTCTAGAGTTACATATAATCCAAACTACTTCCTACATACTTGGTTATAGGCTGAACTTCACTGTATTTCCATATGGACTCAAACTATTTCACCAGTATCACTGTAGTAAATTTTCAGATGAAAACTATATCTGTGATAACTTCTTACAGAAGATTATATAGAATCTATACTACAGAAAGTTAAATAGAAAACATATTTGAATAATCTAATACGATTGGTTTTAACAACTATGTATTTAGGATTTACAATGTGCCAAGTATTATATCAAGCACTTTCTAGGTATATAATAACCTGAATCTCATAGAAACCCAGTGTTATAAGATTTATTAATTCTATTCTAGAGATTATGGTGCTAAATCTTAGACAAAAAGGGGCAAACATCACACAGCCAAATAAATGATAATAAAGAAATGTGGATTCAAACCTTGCCAGTCTGATACCAAAGTAGATTCTCTTAATCTCTAAAACACATTGCTTATTGCTTTTCTAAACCTATCTACTTCACAGGTATTGTTTTAAAAGAACTCATTGTGGAAATTAAACATATTTTGAACTTTATATTATTTGAACTACTTTAAAGTTGCTCTATTGCAATAACTATTCTCTTGAATCCATTCAGAGTGTAGCAGCTTAAGACTTTGGCCCAAGATGACCAGATGTTCATTGTATAAGAAGTAAGCATATTAATTGTCACCATCACAATGGGACACATAATTACAGAAAGGAAGACCTTGCAGAGAACAGAGCTTAAAAATGCCTGAGCATGTGCTAGGCAACTAGAATACATGTTTACTCATCTTAAGAAAGATTTATAAGATAGGGTAGCCAACTAGAGACATTTATAAGATAGGGTAGCCAACTAGAGACAAAGAAATCAGGGTTGACAAAGAGACCAGTGACTTTAAGGTAAGCATTTTGATTCTTCTGTAGTGGTCATCCATATATCCATTAATAGTTGGCTAGAAAATAGAAATAGAATCAAAACAAGGAAAACATGACAATCCCAGATAGGTCTAAATACCCCAGATATAAGTTTATGATTAGATATATTATATTGCATATTATAGAGTATTCTCTATTAAAGGAATTTCAGAAATCTGTGTATAAAACAGAAATTACAAACTGTCTGTTCTAGGAAATCCAGATCCTGATTATAAAGCAAGTTTTTTTTTTGGCAGAGCACAAATGCAAGCCAATGTTTTGTACTTTGGTTTTAGGTGAACTGATTTTAGTTCCCTGTTGGACTACCTCCCTAGATAATTTAACTTCTCTCTCACCTTCTTCATGCTTTAGTGCATAGGCAATGACACAGATGGTACTACCCTCACCTGTCACAGGAGGAGGGCCTTTCATATTCTCCTTAAATAACCAATTCTGAAACACAGCAACAAGCCCATCAGGCATGTAGAAACTGGTGATATCAGTCCATCACCCTATCTTAAGAATGTTGACATTTTAAAATAAGAGAAGTAGGCTGGTTTATAAATAAGACAAGCAGGAAAGGTGAGCCTATAATTTGCATTACAAGATAGAACTTCAAACATGTTTTACCACCTACCATCTTTCATTCAGTCATTCAACTGGCACAGCAGGGGAGAAAACATAAATTATCCCTATGATATATTCTTGGCTTTGCAAAGTCTTAGTTCTAGAATGTAGTAGTGGGGGAGGAGAAATATAAACTTAATCATCATTAGCTTTTTGCCTGATAGAAAGAATGAATGAATGTATATATGTGTGTATATATATATATATATATATATATATATATATATATATCAAAGCTCATTTGATTAATCAAATCTTTAGGTTAGAGTGAACTGCCTTTTTCTGGTCTGTTTTCCAATAAAATTGTATTCACAATAACAAATGGCATCAAGCCCTTTAAATAAGAGTGTAAGTTCTGGAAAGAATACACTTATCCAATAGGCTACAAAGTTAGTAGCAAGATTAAAACTAGAAAGTAGCCTCTTACAATCAACAAAACAAAAAGGCATCTTCCTAGATGGGAAAAGATATTTGCAAATGATATATCCCATAAAGGGTTAGTATACAAAATATATAAAAAATTGATACAACTCAACACCAAAAAAACAAATAACCCAACTAAAAAGTGGGAAGAAGACATGAACCAACATTTCTCCAAAGATGACATAATGGAGGACCGACAGACACATGAAAAGATCTTCAACATCACTCATTGTCATGGAAATGCAAATCAAAACTACAATGAGATATTACCTTACACCTGTCAGAATGGCTAAAATCAAAAACAAGAAACTAGTGGTGAGGATATGGAGAAAAAGGAAACCTTGTACCCTGTTAGTCGGAATGCAAACTGCCTCAGCCACTATGGAAGACAAAATGGGAGGTGCCTCAAAAATTTAAAAATAGAATTACCCTATCATCTAATAATCACACTGGGTATTTACACAAAAAATACGAAAAAAAAAAACTAAATCAGCGGGATACCTAAACTCCTATGTTCACAGTAGCATTAGTTACAATAGCCAAACTATGGAAGCAGCCCAATTGTTCAATGACAGATGAATGGATAAAAATGTGCCACACACACACACACACACACACACACGCAGGAATATTATTCAGCCATAAAAAATAATTAAATCTTGCCATTTCAATGACATAGATAGAACCAGAGAGTATAATGCTAAGTGAAATAAGGCAGTCAGAGAAAGACAAATACCATAGGATTTCACTCACACATGGAATTTAAGTTTATTTGCTGTAGTAAAGAGTCTGTTTCTGTGTTTGTTTTCCCCCATCTACTCATTTGTTTTAACTACAGCAAATAAACTGATGGTTACCAGAGGTGGGGGTAATAGATGAAATAGGTATTGGAGATTAAAGAGTACACTTAATCATGATGAAAAGAGTAAAATAATTTTATTGAAAAAAAAACACAGAAGTAGCCTCTTAGTGGTTTCACACTTACATATTTTGTCTTACAATATAGCTAACAATTATAGGTAAGTGAGCAAGAGTAAAAATGTCATACTGATATGTAAGAAGTATACAGAAGGTTCTTGAGTTTAAGAGAAAACTCTATTTCATAGAAATAAATCCAAACAGTGACAAGTTCTAATAAGATCCAGTCAATGTAGGTACTCATCCCCCACTAATCTTTCCATCTATACTGTGAACCCTAGAATTATCCCTTTCATTTGTCAATATATTTCTTTTCTAAAACGTTTCAGATTATTCTGGCAGTGTTTAATGGAAGCACATAAAATAAATCTAACGGAAATATTAATCCATCTCATAATGTTATTAAAATGTATGTACATATAAGATTGGCTGTTTCAAGTCCCCAGAAATGCAACAACAAAGAAATGCGTCTAGTTTGGAAATACATTCAGCCAACTCTTGGGTCACCTGGTGGCTGATGATCCAATGTGTTGAGCATATTTAGGGCACCTTGTTTTTCTTTGTTTCCTCTCCTGATGCTCATCGTTTTTCTTATTTAAGTGTTATTAGTGTATCACTGTTGGAAGAGGAAAAATTCATAAACCTCAAATCAGTCAATTTCACCTTCTTGAAGGTAGTACAAATAGTAAAATCATAAACAAAAAGTGTGTTGTTATTTTCCTATTATTTCTACGGTTACATTATTTGTGTTATGTGTCTCAACCACTTCCCACTGATAATAGCCAACTATCTCTTGGCAATTTTTTTGCCTACCGCATGAATTATATTTTTGAGCTGATCATTCTGAATTTGTCCTTACAACACACAAACACAATACTTCACAATGCAAATATAATCAGGGCTTCACCATTTGCTTTTTGATTTAACAAACACATATGAAGAAAGACTATAGGTATGACGGGAGAAGAAAATTGATTAAAAGTTAAATAAAAAGAAAGGCAAATGAAAAACTGGAGATGAAGAAAAAGAAAGATGCTACAGAAAACAAGGAACACTGAGATGAAGATGACATGCTGAAGGGCAGAAAGAAAAAATAAGCCAGTCACGAAAAAAAATACACATTCTTAGATCTTAAGAATAAGCTTTCAGTCATATTTCTTTTTATTATTATTTATTTATTTATTTTTATTTATGATAGTTACACACACACACACACACACAGAGAGAGAGAGAGAGAGAGAGAGAGGCAGAGACATAGGCAGAGGGAGAAGCAGGCTCCATGCACCGGGAACCCGATGTGGGATTTGATCCTGGGTCTCCAGGATCGCGCCCTGGGCCAAAGGCAGGCGCCAAACCGCTGCACCACCCAGGGATCCCTCAGTCATATTTCTAATGCAATGTTGACACCACTCTTCACAAGACAGAGGAAATGTGCACGTCAAGAGGAGCAGCACACAGATAGCAATTTATATGGTTCAAGTCTGAGAAGCCAGTTGATTATGGCTGTTGAGCGTTTTAGGCTCCAAAGATCCTGATATAACAGTCAGGAAGCTAGTTAAGTTAGTTAAACCACATTTAACTTACATCAAGTATCATACATGTTGTCCACGTGGACTGCAAATCTCGTTCCTCCAGTGTCTTATTCTGGTCTCTCCCACCTGGAACTCTTGATTGCAAAACTCTGTTCTGTGGGTCTGTAAATAGGGACTGGCTATAGTCCAAAAAGCTGGCAATACTGCTCAACTCAGAATGACAGGAAACCAACAGAACCATTTAGATTTTCCATTAAAATATGCCTTTAACTTAACAATGCAAACTTTCTATAACCTCACTGGATGCTTTTGTGGATTTTTGTCACATCTGTATAAAAATAATTTAAATTTCAAATCACTCAACTCAGCACTGAAACCTGTCAAATTTACTCTTCATTAACAATGATGAAAATAGGAAAAAATACTTTTAAACATCATCCTGTACTAATGTGTCTTAAGCAAAAAAAAAAAAATTAAAAAACACTGTGTCATAAATGACAGTCTCCTTTGAAGACAGACTCATTGAATTACAAAATAAGCTAATGATGTAAATCTTCTGCATGTGGGGTGGCATGGAGATGAAGTGGGAAGGGGAATGCTGTAATAAGAAATTGCTCAAGCCATTAATTTGAGTTATATAGAAGAAAGAGACTGAATTAAATTTTAAAGTGGTTCACTATTCAAAATAATCTTTTCGAATAGAATACATTAATTTATCAAATTTAATAAAATTATCTTACACTATATTTTTCCATATATTTCAGGTTTCTGGTTTAAAAATCCCCTCATTCCTCACACAAACAAAAACCATACACACAAAAGTAAAAAAAATTATACAAATATGTCTATATGTAACAAAATGTGAAAGAATATCTGCCAGGTGATTAAACCTGGCTTACTTCAGAAGGAATAAGAATGAATGGAACGGTAAGGAGAGAGAAGAAATAAATAGTCAAGTTTTACATATCTTTGAAGCTTTTAAAAATTCATTATAAAGCATGTGTTACTTTTTATAACAAAAATGGTAAAGACACTTTTGAAAAGAGAAGAGAATACATAGCATATGTTTATTTATACTCTTTAAGCAGGAAAGGTAATGCATAAAACCCAGAAATAAAAATAAAAAAAAATAAACATGATGATCTGAAAAAATTGATTCTGCATCAAAAATACCACAAAAAAGTAAAAAACAAATAGGTAAAACTAGGAAAACATTTTCATCCTTTATAACAGATAAAAAGCTAATTTCTACGATACACAGAGTACACAAAATCAAGTATCAAAAACATCAAATAGCCCAATCAAAAAATAGAAAAGTCTATGAGCAAGCAGGTCATGGCAAAATAAATGCAAATAGCAAGGAAACATGAAATATGATCAACCTCATTACCAATGAAAAGAAATGTAAATCAAAAAGCCAATAATATAGGTAGACATATGGAACAATGAAATAGAATTTAGAGTCCAGAAATAAAACAAATGTCTATTGTCAACTGATTTTTGACTAGGGTGTCAAAACCATTTAATAGGGAAAGAATGGTCTCTTCAACAAATGGTACTGGGACAAATGGATATCTACATGTGAAAGAAAAAAGTGAACCCCATCTCATAATATACATTTTGAAAAGAACTAAAAATGAATTAAAGATCCAAATGTAAGAGCTAAAACTATAAAACTCTTAGAAAATAACATATGGAAAAATCTTCATGACTTTGGATTTGGCAATGGATTCTAAGATACAACACCAAAAACATGAGCAACAAAAGAAAAAATAAGTCAGACTTCATTAAAATTAAAAATTTTTGTACATCAAAGGACACTATCAAGAAAGTAAAAAGATAACCCACAGAATGGGAAAAAAAAGATTTGTAAGTCATATATAAGGGCCTACTATCCAGAATATATAAAGAATTCTTATACCTTAACAACACAAAGACAAATCAATGGAGTTTAAATGGATATTTCTCTAAAGAAGATATAACTTCTATTTGCCAAAGACATATGAAAAGGTACTCAACATCATTACTCATTTGGGAAATACAAATAAAAACCACTCATACCCACTGGAATGGTTGTATTTTCATTTTAAGAAAATTTAAGTGTTGTTGAAGATGTAGAGAAATTGCAACCCTTGTACATTGCTGGTGAGAATGCAAAAAGATACAGTTGCTATGGAGAACAGTTTGGTGGGCCCTTTTGAGGGCCCACATAGAATTATCATAAGACTTGAAATTCTGCTCCTAGATATTTATTCAAAAGAACTCAAAATTATACTCAAATATATGTACACAAATGTTCATAGTAACATTATTCACAATAGCCAAAAGGTGTAAGTATACATCAATGGATGTACAAATAAACAAAATGATGTATATCCATGCAATAGAATATTAGCCATAAAAAGGAATGAAGCCTTGATATATGCTATAACATAGATGAAGATCAAAAATATGCTAAGCCGAAAGATGCTATAAACAAAAGGACAAATATTGTATATATTTCTACTTACAAGAAATACCTAAAATAATTAACTATATAGAGACAGAAAGCAGATTAGTGGTTGCTAGGGCCTGTGGGGATGAGGAGGAAAATGCCAAGTGACTGCTTCATGAGCATAGGGTCTCTGTTGGGGGTGATGAAAATGTTTTTGCACTAGAAAAGGCTGATGATTGCACAGCATTCTGAATGTACTAAATGTCACTAAATTATACATTTTACACTAACGAACTTTATATTATGTGAATCTCACTTCAATTATATATATTCATATACTTATATATATACTCACACATACACACACACAAACATACATACACGCACACACACACCATTTTCTCTTATCAGGTTGGAAAATAGCAAAAAGTTTTATACTATTCACACTGGTATATAGATAAAGAGAAAATAGGAATTCTCTTATTCCATTGCTGTGATTATATATCGATGAAACTATTTTTCAATTTGATATTGTCCAGCACTTTTATTCCGTCAATAGAAATTTGCCTTGCACTTTCCAAAGGATGTCAAGACATAGCTGTAAGGATGTTCGTTCTAGAAGTTTTCCTGATAATAAAGAACCGAAAATACCCTAAAATGTCTATCATTTAATAAATGATAATACAACCACAGGATAGAAGTTCTAAAAGTATTTTATATATATATATATTTTTTTCTTTATACTAAAATATCTCAAAGAAATTTAAAGTGAAAAATGACAAGGTACAAGACAATAGGTATATTATGATACCAATTTATTGTATTCATGTATAAAGACACATTTAAATCCTCAAATATGCAACAAAATAGTGGGGAAAAAAAACGCCTCCACTTTATGTCTCTTCTGATTATGTACATAGGCCATTTTATGTTTAATGTTGACTAATCTTAACAAGCATTATTTTTTGTTTATCCACTTCCAACATCTGGCATTATTAACTTTTGTTTACTTTTTAATATATTTTTCATTAAAAATAACTAATAAATGTAGTGTCACACTGGTGTTTTTTAAAATGTATGTAAGAAATGAATCCATCTATTAGTCCATAAAATATACAGTTTTTAAATCCACTTCAATTTCTTTCTCAGGTGAACAATGATGTCATTCTTTTGTAGTTAATTTATCACTATTTTTTTGAGAATTCTAATGAGGGCACAGACCCTCATTCCAAGTTCCTCCCAGGACAAAAAAGAAGTATTTCACAGATATACCTGATTTTATCTTAAATACCTGTTAGTAATTTGCAAGTCTTAATATTTCTAACCAAGAATATATATATAAGGTTGTTGCTGTTAAGCTAACCCCTTTGAGAAGAATATAGGATAAAAGTTAATTTCCCTAATGAGATTCAAGAGACCCACTGAAGGAACAACCACAGTATTTAAAGAAATGTAGGACAAAGAAGTCTTTTTGTTTTTATCTATAGTGTGTGTAACACTAGAATTTCTCTTACAAATGTGGATTATCTTTTCTTCTTGGGAGAGTACAAACTTTATCCCATTGATACTACTGTTGATGAAAACTGCTATGTGCACCTTTTTTTCTGAGCCTGTGCAAGGGACTGAATGTTTGTTGTCCTCCTAACCTGCCCCACCCAAATTCATATGTTGAAATTCTAACCCCCAATGTAGTGGTATTAGGAGGTGGGGCATTCAGGAGATTGACTAGGTCAGGAGGGTAAAGTTGTCATGGATGGGATCAATGCTCTTATAAAAGACACCTCAGAGAGCTCACTGCTTCTACTATGTAAGAACATAGTGACAAGAGGACCATCTATAAATGAAGGAAGCAGGCCCTCACCAGACACTGAATTTGTCAGCACTTTGATCCTGGACTTCCTAGCCTCCAGAACTATTAGAAATAAATGTTTGTTGTTTTAGGCACCCTGTCTATGGAAATTGTGTTATAGCAGCCCAAAAAGACTAAAGCAGCCTGCATAATTTTATATATTTGCATATGTTTTAAACAGCATAAATGATGGGCAATTAGTACCTTTTATGAGGATGGGCTTAATTTTTTAAAGGTTATTATTCTAATAGAGAAGCTACCAAAAACTGAAGTATGATGATAGCTACCAGTTACAAATGTCAGTCTCTTTTTTTATGTGTGTAATCTTGTAATCTAATTCTGAAAATAATTTTGAAGTAGGACTCACCAAAGCGGCTTAGTAGAACACTGAAATAAGAATACAGATCTTTGAGGCGATACTGGAATACTATGAACCTATCAATTCTGATATGTCTTTTTTTTTAATCTCAATTTTGCAATCATACATGCATATTCTAAAATGAAGACATTTATATAAGAAGTCACCCTCCCAAATTTGTATCCGAAAAATGAGTTATATAAAATAATTTAAGACATCCAGATGTTCTGTGATGCTCTATTATCAGAGATAGAATAAGGAAGTTATCACTGACCTCCTGTCACTAACTCCAATTCTCACTTCACATCTTACCCAGTCCAAATGGAACATTAAACGCTGAGTTGATTACTCCCCTAGTTTCTTACATCATTTTCTTCACAGCTTCGAAGCTCTGGTTTCTGCTTAGTTCTCCTTCTGCCTCAGTGGCTACTCTTTCTTAGTCTCCATTTCTGGTCACTCTCCATCTGCCTGTGCTCTACATACCAGAACTCAATCACTCCCTATATGATCTTGTCTACTGCTGTCTTCAATTACTGTCTTCATGATGATAACTCCCAAAATTTTATCATCAGGCTCAATTCTCTATTCAACATCTTGGATATTTAGTATATATCCAAACCATGCTCTTAATTTCCATACTCACATATGCTGCTTCTACAAATTACTCAATTTCAATAAATAGGAACTCTACTTTTCCAAACACTGAGGCTACAAACCTCAGGACTATCCTGAACTCCTTCCTTTCCTTCTCTCCACATTCATCTTTGAACAAATGCTTCCATATTCACCTTGGAAACACAACCAGAATATAACTACTTCTCAGTACCTTTGCTTTGACCATCCTGTTCCCACAACCATCATCTCTAGTTGGACTACTAAAACATCAGCCTACTTGGTGCTCATGCTTCCACTCTTATCTCCCACTCAATTTTTCCACAAAGCGGGTAGGTCATGCTTTTTAAAGAATCATCACACAGATCATGTCACTTGACTACTTAAAATCCTCCAAGGGCTTCCCACCTTGCTCAAAATCAAAGTGAAATTACATGAGCTGGCCCCTCTACCATTTATCTAATCTTACCTGTCATATGTCCACCTCACTAACTCCACTCCCTGCATTCTTAGAGCAGGTTGAGTGTAATCCTACTGAACATGCTGCCTGTAATATTCTTGCATCATTTATACACATAAATCACAGTTTCATTTTGGGGGTCTCTGCTCACACATTACTTTATTAGATACTTCTTTCCTAACTACAAATATAAAATAGCATCCTCTGGTGACACTCTATCTCCAATTACTCTATTTTATCTTTTTTCATTATACTTATAAAACTGTGATATATACTTTATTTATTGGTTTGTTTATTGACTGATTCCCAGCCCCCAACCATCAGAACATTGAAGCAAGAATCATATATACATATAATTACTAATATATCCTCTATGCTAAAATATTTTTAAAAGGTATATAAAGGGTATATAAATCAAGAATAGGGATTTGTAAAAAGGGTGGTGACTTACAAAAAGAACAAAAAAAAATTACCAGAAATGGAAAATGTCAATAAAAGAATGTGAAGATTGGGATGCCTGGGTGGCTCAGTGGTTGAGCATCTGCCTTTGGCTCAGGGCATGATCCTGGGGTCTGGGATTGAGTCCCACATCATGCTTCTTGAGAAGAGCTTGCTTCTCCCTCTGCCTTTGTCTCTGCCTCTCTCTCTGTGTCTCTCATGAGTAAATAAAATCTTTAAAAAAAAAAGAAAGTGAAGATCTATAAATTAGACTCATCCAAAGAGACATACAATATACATACAACATGGGGGAAAGGATGAAAAATATGAAAGAGAAATTAAGTGACTGAAGGTATAAATAAGAATGAAGAAACATCATACCTAACTTGTAGATGAGAAAAGAGGAATGTGTAGTGACAATATAGAAATGCTGGCTGCTCATTTTCCAAAATTAAAAAAAAGGAATCTTCAGATTGAAAAAAAAAGATATGTACACTTATACACAGATACACACCTTACATACATACAGACATTGTAATGAAACTCCGTAACACCAAAGGCAAAAACAAAATCTTTCAAACTATCAGAAAAAAATGAGATTGTTATAGAGGCAACTATTAGATTAACGGCCAACCTATCAGCAGCAATAAAGGCCAGCTACAAGACAACGAAATATTATCTTCTAATTGATGAAGAAAACGAATGGTCCACCTAGAATTCTACACCCAGAAACCTGCACCTAGAAATCTAAATTATTAGAGTGAGAATTAAATAAAAGGCTTATCATACATTTAAAAAATGAGAACTTGCTACTTATAGACTCTTACTAAAAACAAATTTTGGCAATAAGGAATCAGATGCAAGAAAAATTAAACATAGGATTTGATAATAAACACTGATTTTTCAAATACTAGTGACATTTTTATTGGAAGGAACTTAAAAATAAGGTGATGATTGATGCAAGCAGGCAGACTGAAAATAAAGCATTACAGATATGGTCTACCTCAGACTTTGATCACCATTTAAGGATAGCAACTCCCAAAACAGGAGAGGCAATAGGCAAAACTATGAACTAGAGGGATACTAAATTAATAAATGCAGTAGCTTCAGGAGGGAGGGAAGTGATGGGACAAAGAGGTAACATAGAGGACTTCAACATTACATGTAATGTCACATTTTTAATAAAAAAATAATATCGAATAGAAACAGCAAAATATTAATTTGTTGTTGAGTAAGCAAATCTTTCTTTTTATTGTTTTTCATGTTTTTAGCAGATGTATTATTCATTTCATTTTTTAGAGTAAGCAAGACTACTACAGGCCTCAAGTAAAAAGTATGATAGGTTTTTTTAATCTAAACCTCATAAAGCATCAAGAATTGTATGAAGTGAAAGAGTTCTAATCTCCAGTTGATTTCTCACGTAATCTAAAATGAATATGAAATCAAACTGTTTTTCAATTTTGAACTATTCCAAGGAAACCTGTCCAATTTTACACCTTGACTTTTAAATCGCAGGATAGCACAAGCAAAACAAAATAGTCTGTATTTGACTTTAAAAATATACTTGGGCTTCCTGTTCAGAGACCAAAAAGGTGGGGGGGGGGGCAGTAGGAGGGGATGAAAATGAATCTTTCCAAATAAATGTAAAGAGTTTCTTAGGAAATTTGGTTAGATATGCTAAGCAACTTGTTTCTTATGTTCAAACAAGCCACTCAATTTAGAAATTTTATACATCAGTGGGTTAGTCCATAAGCACCTTTTCAGTTGTAATAAAAACAGTATTCCCGTAAATATTGTTTCCTTATTTTCCTTTCAGCAAAAAAGAAAAGTTAAGCTTATAAAGGATGAGGTAGTTCCCAATGGCTATTTGCTCATGCACTTGTAAATGAGGTCTGCAGCTTTTAAAACCAAAATAGAGTGTGAACGTCCCAGTGAATCTGCATCAGATGTGCTTCAGGTTGAAAGAAAATGATACCAAATGCAAGTAGCTAAATGAATCGTGAAAAAAGTCTAATCTACACAGATAGACCACGTTATGCAACTGCTCTACAAGCCTATGTATAGGGCAAAACAACTCCTTACCATTTCCAAAAATAAATGTAGTTGGTTGTTCCTCTGCAGCTGGATGAGGTATTTCTTCACGAGATCTTTCAAGACATTTTAAGGGAGAAAAATGAGTTATCTTAGTTATGATGGAGGCAATATAGTGTAGCAGTTCAGAATGGGAAGCTCAGGCACGCTACTGTCTGGAATTTGAATCATGGCCTCCTTACTGGTTATGTAAGCTTGTGCAAGTTTAACCACTATGTTCCTCTGTTTCCTAATCTGCAAAATTGGAATAATAGCAGCAAGTAAGTATAACACCTGATATAATAAGCAATCAATAAGTGTTAACTGTTATTATCATCATCATTTTAATTTGGGGCTGTAAACTACCAAGGAAAAGAAAAGAAATATTCTCATATTACAACTAACCAAGCACAATTTTACCATTGAGAAAAGATGCTTCATATCTCTGACTGAAAATGGGCTGACTCAAAGTCCTAAAATTAATCCATAATGCATTATGTACAGTAATGTGAATATGAATACATATTCACCACTGGCAAAAATAAGGATCTCTAATTTCCATTAAAAATTTCAAGTTTATGTGGGCTATTTTCTGAAAATTTTGTTGTGTTTGTGTGTGCAAAAGATATTTATCATTATGCAAAATAATTCACTGTACAATCAGCATCTCCTCTTTCATGTTTTAGGAACTGTAATTGAAATATTTTCTAGTATGATTTTAGGCTTTATTAAGTTAAATCTACAGCTGTTCATAATATAAATGTTATCCCTTTCACATTTGGAAATATTAGTCTAGAGATGTGGCTTTATGTAGGCTTACATAACTAGATACCTTTTGTATTCTCCCTAGAGCGATAAGACTTCTCTGTTTAGATTGCCCTTATACCAAGTTCTGACTGCCAAATATGAATAGGAAGAGTGTGGGGTTTTTTTTCCCCCATTAAAAAAAATAAGACTTGGTTAAAAAATTACTTTCATTTCATATTTGACTTTCAAAACATAATAGCCAGTTCATTCTGATGCATTAAAAGACCATATATTTAAGTGCTCTGCAGAGCATATCCAAAACAGTGAGCAAAGAGGTCAAGCAAAAAGTATTCAAGTTAATGAGTAATACTGATCTCCCAAAGGAAGGAAGAGGTAGCTGCATTCACTCTGGAATCCCTAAGCCTTTTGACAAAAATCCAGCTTACCTGTAAAGTCCAAAAATCTGTATGTGTGTACATGTCTGTCTGTGAAGCCTTTGCATGTACATACATGGGGAAGGAGAGTAGAGAAGTAGAGAGAGAGAAATAGGAGGTGTGACACTGACAAAAGCCAGAAAAAGCCAGAAAAATAGAAGCCATTTAATCTGCTGAAAAAAAAGATACAACAAAGAGCACAGAGAGCACACCACACACTAAAACACACAGAGAGCTTCAATAATCTAAAACAACTAAAATAGTTTAGATAAAATCATGTTTAGCACAAGATCACTTTCTAATTTTGTTTGTACAACTATATACTTTTAGGAAATATGTACTTACGGGGAAATAATAGGTGAAATAGGAAGAACTTGACTAATGTGTAGCCAAGAAGTTCACAAAGTACCACCTCATTCAGAGACTGTCCTAAGACTCAGGGCATTCTTTATTAAGAGCTTCAATACTATAGACACAGATTCTTATTGCTCACTCACAAATGGGGTTCCAGAGCTAACACCTTTACAGTACACTATACTGTCACCTTCAACCTCTAAAGAAATTTCACAGTAACAATATCAGATCAGAATCATCAAGAACATTTACTGAATATTTACAATGTGACAGACACTATCTTAAGCACTTCCCGTGAATTAATTTATATAATCCTCACAACAATCCTATGAGGTAGGTACTATTATGATACCCATTTTATTAATGACATAACTGATATGCAGGATCCCCGTCACCCCCAGAAAGCAAACTGCTTATTTTTTCATGAGAGAAACGAAAAATAATTGAGTGTGCCGTTCAAATTAAAGTTCACTTATACTGGCATGTAATTTTATATAATCTATTTTTCAATATACTTCACAGAATCCCTTATCATCATCTTACTCCAAGACACTTGCAAGTCACATCGTACCTTCTATTATTATAAAATATTTAGAATAATATAAAAAGGATAGATAGTTTATTAAGAAATTTTTAAAGTGTGAAATATTTCTACCTAAAATGGGTAACAACCACCACAATGACATTTGATAACCATTGTTTAATTTAAACCAAATGCATGTCATATATCCACCATTACAGTATCATACAGAATAATTTTACTGCCCTAAAAATGTCATGTGCTCTACCTACTCATTCCTCTCCTACAACCCCAGCAACCACTGATCTTTTTACTGTCACTATAGTTTTGCCTTTTCTAGAATTTATAATTTCCTAGATGTTGAACATCTTTTCATATGCTTTCTGCGCTATTCTCTTTGGTGAGGTAGCTATTCAGGACTTTTGCCCACTTTCTAATTCGTCTTCTTGTTGTTGAGTTTTAAGAATTCTTTATATATTTTGGATACCAGTTCTTTATGTTTTGCAGTTTTCACCCAGTCTGTGGCTTGTCTTTTCTCTTAATAGTGCCTTTCACAGAACAAAAAATTTTAATTTTAATTTTAATTTTAATGAAATCCCACATGTCAATTTCTTTCACTGGGCATACTTATGGTGCTGTAAGGGTCATCAACAAACCCAAGACCACCTATATTTTGTCCTGTGTTATCTCCTAGAAGTTTTATAGTTTTGTAAGTTACATTTGAGATGTGTCGAACCAATAGTTGAAAATGAACTAACACTTTAGCAGTATTGAGTGTGTTCTTTGTAATTAATTTGTAATTAATTGTAATTACAATTAATTGTAATTGTAATTAATTTGTAATTAATTGAGTGTGTTCTTTGTAATTAATTTTTGAAGGCAAAGAAAAATTTAAAAGCCCTGGACCAGCAAATTCTAAAAAATGTAAAGCTGGCATCTAAATTTTGCCAAACACCAGATTCTTACAAACGTTCAGTTGACAAAGATCATATAGCTACCATCACTGGGACCTTTGCCAGGACCACATCCTTATTACTCCATCTATTGATCATATAGAAACACTGAGATTCTCTACTAAGGGGAGGGGCACAATTCCTGCTGCTGCTAGGCCCTAAGAGGCCACAGTCTCCCTTTGTTCTTTCCTGATGTTTAGCATCTCTCTAATCCACGAAGCTTCTATATCCAAACTCAACCCCCATTGATCAACAACCACTTTTATTTCTAATCACTGAAAAACTTCCCTCTCATGCTTACGAGCCAGAAAAACACAAAGAAAATCAGGAGTTACAGTGGTTTCAGAGAATTAAGAAGTTAAGCCACCATTAAAACACTATTTTCAGCTATACCATGGTTTAAATAGGCATTTGTGAGTAGGCCTGGGAACTTAGCATTTATTACTATAGATTTTGTAAAAAAGCATATAAAGTTTCAAACAACTACGTTAAAAAATATTTTGGATCACCTAAGTTTGAGACCACTGGCTCTTAATATTAACACAGAAAATTGAAATCAATATCCATAGAGAATCTCATTATGAAAGCCTATATTTTGAAATATTGATTGATTAGTCTGTTATAATTGCACTGAAATCAAGTAGTTTCTACCTTAGCAAACTACATTTGTGATCTGATTGACGTAAATAAGGTTATATTAAAGGCTTAAATGGTGATATTGATCTGAAGATTTCAACTACTGTACTTCAAAGTGAAACTGTTTCAGTAATCATTTTTTACAATACACAGGAGGCTGCGGGAGTCATATTTGAAATGCTAAGTACACTTAAAAAGAAATGATTATACTTTTTCAAGGAGAATAACTACATGTTAATATATATCTATTGTAGTTGTAAAATAAAACCAAATGTCAAAGCAGGCTTTTAGATGATTGAGATTTTATTGTTGTCATAATATTTTTCATATTTGTTTTTGAAAAGCAGTTATGTTTACAGACTAAAAGTTCTCCTGATTTAAGTTTCCCTCCCTGTTCAAAGCAAAAGAAAATACATACTTCTTTTTTGTAATATTCTATGTTACTAAAATATAACCTGTGAAGTTATTTGATGTAATTTTTAAGCTAGAATTGTTTCCACACTGCAATCATTCTAAAGAGAAAAACAAATTATCATTCCATTAGAGAAAAAAATACTAACAAATGGAGACCTAATAAATAAGATTTTAAAATGGTAGTGAACACACATCTGATGTACAACCTGAAAGAAACGTTCTCAATCAGGCAGATGGTAAGCTGTGAAATAACATCTGGAATTTAATCCCAGGAAATCAGATCCAACCTGAAACACTGAGCAGCAAGCACAGCACTCACTGGAATATTTTATCAGGTAGGGTGGCTAGTTTACAGGATATAGGCACCATGGAAACAACTCTACAGACAGCTATTCCAAACAGTGGCATTTGAAAACACAAAGAAACGCAGGCCCCTGAGAATAAAAGTCATAATGCATCAAAATAAGAAGGCTGGTATGAAGGTCATAAATACCACACATGTTCAATTATTAAAAGAATAATTTAATAATTATTCCTTCTCACAAAACACTGATGAGAGAACAAAGAAGACAGGAGTGGCCTTAAAATAAACGAGCTCTACCCAAAGCATAAGAGAAATACACCACATCACATACAGTGTTCTGTAAAAACTATTAGCAAAGTCTGGAAGTATTTGAAATTTGTAATAAAAATACCAGAAAATGCAATAACTTCTAAATAATATACAAAGCTAAGGGGAAGAGATTAACTTTCAGGACACTAAGGCTGCCTAACAGCTATTAGTGCCCTACTTTGGTCAGGAATCTATAGGCCAAGTCAACTATGCAGGAGACTAAAGTAGGCTAGGTTCAAGGTGGAACATAGGATTACCTATAGTTGAAGACAAACAGAGGTCTGCATAGGGCACAGAGGTTTGCCTTACTGGCAAAAGTAAGGCTAATGGTGTGGTCAGACAGGCACAAGGACTCAGCAATACCAATAGTCAAAATAGCTTCAAGCACAATGATGAACAAAGTCAGGACAGAATAGAAAATGATGAAAGCTTAAGGGCTGGAGAACTATATAAGGTTGAATCTGGTATGAGGTCCAAGGCAAACTCCAAGAACATGTCCTTGTGATGGTTAGTTTTATATGTCAACTTGGCTATGCTATAGTCCCCAGATATTTGGTCAAACATTATTCTAGATATTTCTATGAAGACATTTTAGATGACTTTAACACTTGGATCAATAGACTTTGAGTAAAGCAGATCATTCTCCATAAATACAGGTGGGCCTCATCCACTCAACTGAAGACCTTAATAGAAAAAACTTATCTCCCTGGAATAAGAGGGAATTTTTGCCAGCAGATCGCTTTCTAGACCAAAACTGAAACTTATTCCCTAGGTCTCCAGCTTACCAGCCTACACTGCAGATCCTAGACTTGTCAAGCCTCCACAGTTTCTTAAAATAAATCAATCTCTCTCCCATTCTCTCGTATACACATATTTGAGAGAGCCTTCTGGATCTGTCTCTTTGAAGAATCCTGACTAACAGAGTCCCAATAGCAAGAGTTTGGAACAACCATTTGTTTTAACTATTCCAGAGAGCTGTGCTCTCCAGGAGGGTTTTCCTAGAGCTATCAATTAATGGCATGTGAGCCTCAAGGGAAAGGGAGTTTGCCTTCTTCCTGTTTGTCTCCCATGCCATGTCTAGGAAGGGCCTGACATTCCAGTAGGTAATCAACAAATCCCTCCCAAACATATCTCAGATTAAGATTCAGGTACTTTCTGGCCCATATGATTTCTCAAGACTGTATATACTATTGATAATACTTCCAAACCATTCTTTATGTGAGCAAACAAAACCTATATGATTATCGGAGCACTTAAAATAGCATCACTTGTCTTTCTTCTTTCTTACAGCTAATCCTGAAAATTGAATTTAATTTTGTTCCCAATCATTACAAAGGCTTAATTTGACCATTCAAAAATCAACTCTAATCTGTCCTCCAAAATCTTTTTCACTTTCAGAAACCCAAAGGTTTAATTATGAGCAAAAAATATCTAGTTCTCCAAATCTAAGAATTGGAAATAAATCAGGAAGGAGCATCTAACAATAATACCTATCCCTATAGAGCTCTCACTGTTTTACAACTATCTGTGTCAGCCCCTTAACATGCATAATTTTGAAACAGAACTATAAGGTAGGAATTACTACCCTGTTTTACAAGTGAAGAAGTTGAAGCTAAAAAAAGTGAAAATTTGCCCAGCAGACTGGAAGATTAGAATCAGAATTAAAACTTTCTCATTCCAAATCCCAATCATAACCAAATAAAATAAATGTACAAAAAAAGTTTCATTCTCATTAAAAGAATTTTTTTAAGTATTTTTGTTATGCAGTGAAAACAAAACATATCCTAAAGGAACAATGTCTACTGCATCTAAGAAAATTAGAATGGTTATCCCAGCACTGTTGGATAAATTCTCAGGTAGAAATAATTAAGATTATCATAGATAAATGCAGGATAAAAATTAAATGTCTTAATTTTAAAAGATTTTAAAAGTTTAGGCAGACATAATCATGCCCATTTCTGATATGGCCAATTATAAACTCTGGACAAAACATAAGAAAACAAGTATCTAAAAGCTCTGGAGAATTCAAGACAAGCAGAGAAAACCCGAAGCAGAATTGACAGTGGAAGAAGGGAATGGCACTAGGTGATCCTCTTGCTCTGTTTTGTTTAATGATCTTGAGTATGAGGGTAATCCTCACAGTTGCCAATGTAAGCTTAGTGACTACAACTACAATAGACAGGTGGTGGTGATTATGATTTAAAAATTCCTCAAAATGTGTGACATTCTTCCTAAAGTAACAAAGACTTTTAAAAAAAGTTTTAAAGTCAACCAACCTACATACTTCAATTATTAAATAATACTTATGTGTAATACTTTGGTCTATTTTAAATAATACATATATATATATCTTAATTTTTTTAATATTCCCTAAAGCTGAAACTATCTTGAGATAAGTGAGGCAACTGTGTGCATAAAATAGCAATTAGTTAAGAAGCATAGTGAAATTTTCTTTGAACTATATGATAATCATATCCCCATTAAATGTGCTTCCTTTTACTAATGACTTATTTTAATCTTCTCCTTTCAGACTTCTTTTCCTTCTCAGATGGAATATTAATTGGAGGAGAAGAATAACGGAAAAAATCATATAACTTTTAATTTGGAAATACCAACATTTTATCTTAATCATAATCCTAGATTTCAAGTAATTTTAAATACAATATTTTATTTTGACTGCCAGAGAAAAAATTGTTATGCTATATTGTTCTTGAGATCTCCCAATCCACAGAGTTTGTTGCTAATTTTTTTAATGAATTACAAAAACTGACAAGGACAATTATTTCTTATTCCACCATCACTATTAAAGCTATATGCCAGTAAAATATATCAACTTTCACATGACTATTTGGCTCAACAAAGCAGTTTCCTATGTTTGAGTTTATTTCCGAAAGCTCTGTTTCTCTATACAAAATTGCTTGTGAATATTCTCAATGTATTATGCCATTTTACAAGGCCTTCAAAAGAAACTATTCTAAGGTCTTGGTACCAAGAAGCAACTAAGAACTCTTAGGAATCTTGAACTTGGCTTTTCTCCTTCCCCACAGCTAGCCACTAGGAGCTCAGAGTCAACTATATGGCCCTTCTCTAGCAGCTGTATAGCTTCACAGCATGGAATTCTTCATGCTTGAAATGGTTAGGGAATTTCATCTGAAAAAATTAAAACTTAATATAGGGAGGTAGGGCATAAAAATATAAAGTCTCTATGGCATGTTTTTATGGACAAAAAATGTTATTAACTTACAGTAACATTTTAATGATTTAAGTGCTAAATATACTACTTGTAAATTAATGGAAACACAAACTAAATATGTGGTTATAAACAAATAACACTCATTCTGTTCAGCTCCTCGCTTTTTCCCTGGCAAAATTCACATGTACTACTCTATACTGATTTTATTGTACTGATGTGCCACAAATGAGCCATGGTTTTCAAGTGTAAAACCTGGATGTTCTGGTCAGTCCATGAGGAGTACAAATTCCACAGCAGCAGTGGCATAGTCACTGATCAGTCTCATGGACACACCATCCTTTACTGAGCAGCTGTATTCACAAACTAATTCAAGGTTTGAGAAAAACTCTTACTCTGAGCACAGCTCCAAACCAGAAAACTAATACAGTTATTCTATTAATCCTCAGGATGCTGAAAGGTATCCACATCAGGTTTTGCTGCCAAATGAATTACAAAAAAAGAGGGAGGAGGAGGAGGAAGAGGAGGAAGAGGAGAAAAAGGAGAAGGAGAAGAAGTAGTTGTTTTCATTTTCATATCCTTTGGATATGGTTATTATCTCTATTTTACAGATGAGAACAGAGGCTTATTTAGGTGAAATAGCTTGTACAAGGACACAAAGCTAGTAAAGGAAAGAACCTCAGTGAATAACTACTCTACCCTGTCTCATCACTTTCTCTATAATTCAAG
Source organism: Nyctereutes procyonoides (assembly GCF_905146905.1). NCBI lineage: Eukaryota > Metazoa > Chordata > Mammalia > Carnivora > Canidae > Nyctereutes > Nyctereutes procyonoides. Next base: position 39,513,001 of record NW_026575024.1, read on the forward strand.
TTATAAATGATTCTACAATTCATATATGTTTACCTTATTTTCTGTGTAATTCCTCATCTTATAAAACCATGCAAAATTGCTATGGATGTAAAGTACATTCCATAGTATCAATAAACCTTAAAAGAAAAGTACTAGGCTTATAGTTTTTAAAACTCTGCGAAAAGTTTTGACTAGCCATGTAATCATAAGCATTTCCCTTTGTATTTAGTGTTTTAGAGTTAATATGTTCCTATAGTTGCAGAGTCACCAGTCAGCCAGTCATCTAAGAAGCATTTTCATATTTCATAGACCACAAAGGACCACCAAAGCTTAAAACTTTTTTTCCTTTGACTTTCAATCTTACTGGTCTTATTGAGCACAAGCCATGATTTTAATTGCACTTTGGACATCTGAAAATGTAATCTAATTTCAATCATCATAGTAGATACAAAATAAAGGATGAGATCTTGACATTTGCAATATGGATGGACCTACAGGGTATTATACTAAGTGAAATAAGTCAGACTGAGAAAGACAAATACCATATGATTTCACATACATATGTAATCTAAAAAAATAAAACAAGTGAATAAACAAAAAAAGCAAAATCAGACCTATTAATATAAAGAACAAACTGATGGTTGCTGGAGTGGAGGCAAATGGGCAAAGGTAAGTAGGAGATACAGGCTTCCAGTCATGGAATGAATAAGTAATGGAAATAAAAGGTACAACACAGATAGTAGCCATACTTGTGGTGAGTATAGCATAAAGTATAGAGTTGTCCAATCTCTATGCTGTACACCTGAAACTAATGTAATATTATGTCAACTATATTTTAAATAAATAAATGAAATATAAACAAAAACAAGAAATATGAAAAAAAATCAACAAACCTGAATGTGAACAACCTTTTATTTTATTTCCACTGGTACCACCAACTTTGCACCGTACTCATTTCAAATCTAAAAGCCATCAGGAGAACAGTGTGTTAATCCTAAATCAAGATGAAAGTTCTTCCCAGCACAGGCTGTAAAGCTCGGTCTCTTCAGTCCTGTTTCCAGCTAGGCAAGCCTATTTACCTGCTTTCTTCTCTGTAGGTAGCCCACACCATGGGCTTGACTCCTGCCCACCAATAAGTACACTGAAAGTTCTATAAATAAGGCACAGAGCCTCCTACTTTCTCTTTCCATGGATACCTATATTGGTTTCCTCTTTCACCTCTCTATCTGAATTCTACTCCTGACACTATAGCAGTTGCTAGCTTCCTGGAACCACCTCCAGTCCCACTCACATTAATACTCCCAATCTGCAAACCCCAGCTTGACTTATCTTTCCTGATCCTAGAATTGTTATCGTGAAGGATGATTATTTGTTAGCTCAGAATTTTACAGGTTGATAACAAGGAATGAATACAAAAGTGTATTCAGTGATTCTGAATACACATGGCAAAATGCAAGTGCATATAATTTGGCTTATTCAAATCTATTACTTTTCCTCCCCCAGTATAAACCTTATTTTTAAGTCATGAAACTCACAGGAGTTGGAGCAAAGGCACCAACTTTCTTTTGTTTTAAAGTAAAAAATCTTGTAATTATCAGAATTGCTGAGGAGTGAAATCTGGATAATAGTGGATAACCACAGGAGATGGGTTGTTAGATAGGTTGTTAGGTTGTTAGCTTTTCCTGCACACAAAGCAGACTACATTTCCCAGCCTCACTGAAAGTTAGGTGACCATGAGACTGAATTCTAGCCAAGTGAATGTGAACAGAAATGATATATAGTCAACTCTTGACAAAACTCCCCATGCTCTTTTCCTTTTCTGTTTGGCTGAGAAGAAGACAATACCCCATGGTGACCTCAGGAGCCACATGCTGATGATGACAAGCCTCCCTACCTGAGTTCCTAAATGACCACGAGAGGAATAACCAATCTACTGACCTGTTTACCCTCCAATAGTGTTACATGAGCAAGAAATAAATTACTACATTCAAGCCATTTTTCAAAAGTCCAGAATGTTTCGGATTCTCTTTGTTTTCACACTTAACATTAAGTTAATTTATATCCCATATTATAGACAATGAAAGTGGAATTTTAATTATTTTTTCTGGCACCATTAAATTTTGTGTTTTTTTTAAACTTTTTTTTATTGGAGTTCAATTTGTCAACATATAGCATATCACCCAGTGCTCATCCCGACAAGTGCCCCCCTCAGTGCATGTCACCCAGTCACCCCAAACCCCCGCTCACCTCCCTTTTTACCACCCCTTATTCATTTCCCAGAGTTAGGTGTCTCATGTTCTGTCACCCTCACTGATTTTTCCAACTCATTTTCTCTCCTTTAACCTTCATTCCCTTTCATTATTTTTTATACTCCCTAAATGAATGAGACCATATAACGTTTGTCCTTCTCCAATTGACTTCAGCATAATACCCTCCAGTTCCATCCACGTTGAAGCAAATGGTGGGTATTTGTCATTTCTAATGGCTGAGTAATATTGCATTGTATACATAGACCACATCTTCTTTATCCATTCATCTTTCGATGGGCACCGAGGCTCCTTCCACAGAGTAGCTATGGTGGACATTGCTGCTATAAACATTGGGGTGCAGGTGTCCCGGCGTTTCACTGCATCTGTATCTTTGGGGTAAATCCCCAGCAGTGCAATTGCTGGGTCGTAGGGCAGGTCTATTTTTAACTCTTTGAGGAACCTCCACACAGTTTTCCAGAGAGGCTGTACCAGTTCACATTCCCACCAACAGTGTAAGAGGGTTCCCTTTTCTCCACATCCTCTCCAACATTTGTGGTTTCCTGTCTTGTTAATTTTCCCCATTCTCACTGGTGTGAGGTGGGATCTCATTGTGGTTTTGATTTGTATTTCCCTGATGGCAAGTGATGCAGAGCATTTTCTCATGTGCTTGTTGGCCATGTCGATGTCTTCCTCGGTGAAATTTCTGTTCATGTCTTCTGCCCATTTCATGATTGGATGGTTTGTTTCTTTGCTGTTGAGTTTAAGAAGTTCTTCATAGATCTTGGATACTAGCCCTTTATCTGATATGTCATTTGCAAATATCTTCTCCCATTCTGTAGGTTGTCTTTTAGTTTTATGGACTGTTTCTTTTGCTGTCCAGAGCTTTTTATCTTAAGTCCCGATAATTGATTTTTGTTTTTGTTTCCCTTGCCTTTATAGATGTATCTTGCAAGAAGTTGCTGTGGCCAAGTTCAAAAAGGATGTTGCCTGTGTTCTCCTCTAGGATTTTGATGGATTCTGGTCTCACATTTAGATCTTTCATCCATTTTGAGTTTATCTTTGTGTATGGTGTAAGAGAATGGTCTAGTTTCATTCTTCTGCATGTGACTGTCCAATGTTCCCAACACCATTTATTGAAGAGACTGTCTTTTTTTCCAGTGGATAGTCTTTCCTGCTGTGTCGAACATTAGTTGACCATAGAGTTGAGGGCCCATTTCTGGATTCTCTATTCTGTTCCATTGATCTATTGTCTGTTTTTGTGCCAGCACTACACCATCTTGATGACTACAGTTTTGTAGTACAACCTGAAATCTGGCATTGTGATGCCCCCAGCTATGGTTTTCTTTTTTAATATTCCCCTGGCTATTCGGGGTCTTTTCTGATTCCACACAAATCTTAAGATGATTTGTTCCAACTCTCTGAAGAAAGTCCATGGCATTTTGATAGGGATTGCATTAAATGTGTAAATTGCCCCGGGTAGCATTGACATTTTCACAATATTAATTCTTCCAATTCACGAGCATGGAATATTTTTCCATCTTTTTGTGTCTTCCTCAATTTCTTTCAGAAGTGTTCTGTAGTTTTGAGGGTATAGATCCTTTACCTCTTTGGTTAGGTTTATTCCTAGGTATCTTATGCTTTTGGGTGCAATTGTAAATGGGATTGATTCCTTAATTTCTCTTTCTTCGGTCTCATTGTTAGTGTATAGAAATGCCACTGATTTCTGGGCATTGATATTGTATCCTGCCACGCTGCCGAATTGCCGTATGAGTTCTAGCAATCTTGGGGTGGAGTCTTTTGGGTTTTCGATGTACAGTATCATGTCATCTGCGAAGAGAGAGAATTTGACTTCTTCTTTGCCAATTTGAATGCCTTTGATTTCTTTTTGTTGCCTGATTGCTGAGGTTAGGACTTCTAGTACTTTGTTGAATAGCAGTGGTGAGAGTGGACATCCCTGTCGTGTGTCTGATCTTAGGGGAAAGGCTCCCAAGGTTTCCCCATTGAGAATGATATTTGCTGTGGGCTTTTTGTAGATGGCTTTTAAGATGCTGAGGAATGTTCCCTCTATCCCTACGCTCTGAAGAGTTTTGATCAGGAATGGATGCTGTATTTTGTCAAATGCTTTCTCTGCATCTATTGAGAGGATCATATGGTTCTTGTTTTTTCTCTTGTTGATATGATCTATCACATTGATTGCTTTATGAGTGTTGAACCAGCTTTGCATCGCGGGGATAAATCCCACTTGGTCATGGTGAATCATCTTCTTAATGTACTGTTGGATTCTATTGGTTAGTATCTTAGTGAGAATTTTTGCATCTGTGTTCATCAGGGATATTGGTCTATAATTCTCCTTTTTGGTAGTGTCTTTGTCTGGTTTTGGAATTAAGGTGATGCTGCTCTCAAAGAATGAGTTTGGAAGTATTCCATCCCTTTCTATCTTTCAGAACAGCTTAAGTAGAATAGGTATTGTTTCTTCTTTGAACGTTTGATAGAGGGATCCCTGGGTGGCGCAGCGGTTTAGCGCCTGCCTTTGGCCCAGGGCGCGATCCTGGAGACCCGGGATCGAATCCCACGTCGGGCTCCTGGTGCATGGAGCCTGCTTCTCCCTCTGCCTGTGTCTCTGCCTCTCTCTCTCTCTCACTGTGTGCCTATCATAAATAAATAAAAAAAATTAAAAAAAAAAGCCGGCATTAAAAAAAAAAAAAAAAAACCCTTTGATAGAATTCTCCTGGGAAGCCATCTGTCCCTGGACTTTTGTGTCTTGGGAGGTTTTTGATGACTGTTTCAATTTTCTCCCTGGTTATCGGCCTGTTCAGGTTTTCTATTTCTTCCTGTTCCAGTTTTGGTAGTTTGTGGTTTTCCAGAAATGCATCCATTTCTTCTAGATTGCCTAATTTATTGATGCATAGCTGCTCATAATATGTTTTAAAATCACTTGTATTTCCTTGGTATTGGTGGTGATCTCTTCTTTTTCATTCGTGATTTTTATTAATTTGAGTCTTTTCTCTTTTGTTTTTAATAAGGCTGGCTAATGGCTTATCTATCTGATTAACTCTTTCAAAGAACCAACTCCTGGTTTTGTTGATCTGTTCCACAATTCTTCTGGTCTCTATATCATTGAGTTCTGCTCAAATCTTTAGTATCTCTCTTCTTCTGCTGGGTGTAGGTTTTAGTTGCTGTTCTTTCTCCAGTTCCTTTAGGTACAAGGTTAGCTTTTGTACTTGAGTTTTTTTCCAGTAGTTTTGAGGGATGCTTGTATTGCGATGTATTTCCCTCTCAAGACTGCTTTTGCTGTATCCCAAAGATTTTGAACGGTTGTATCTTCATTCTCATTAGTTTCCATGAATCTTTTTAATTCTTCTCTAATTTCCTGGTTGACCCTTTCATCTTTTAGCAGGATGGTCTTTAACCTCTACATGTTTGAATTTCTTCAAAATTTCTTCTTGTGATTGAGTTCTAGCTTCAAAGCTTTATGGCCTGAAAATTGTTTTCTTTCCTCATGGTCTTTTAATTGTTTTTCTCTTTTTTCCTCAGCTTCCTTCCTTGCCATCCACTTGTCTTCTATGTCACTCACTCATTCTTCTACCTCCTTAACCCTCATCGTTAGGACTTCCAGTTTCGATTGCATCTCATTTAATTGATTTTTAATTTTGGCCTGATTAGATCTAAATTCTGCAGTCATGAAGTTCTTGAATCCTTTATGCTTTTCCCCAGAGCCACCAGTAGCTTTATAATTGTGCTTCTGAATTGGTTTCTGACATCGAATTGTAATCCAAATTCTGTAACTCTGTGGCAAGAGAGCACTGTCTCTGATTCATTCTTTTGTGGTGAGTTCTTCTTTCTAGTCATTTTGCTCAGTGCAGAGTGGCTAAAAACATGTTGTACTTGTTAGAAGTGCAAACTGTTCTCTCTATAGCGTTCCAGCTGTTCTCTCTAAATCTCAGGCCAAATTTGTAGGTTTTCAGGATGATTTGAAAGTTATCTATGTAAGTTGGTGGGGACAGGTAACTTGGGGACCCTACTCTTCTACCATCTTGACCTGCCCTCAATATTTGTTAGAGAGAAAATTTGCATAACTCCAGAGACCTTTTGTCAGGGAGGGAGATCCTGAAACTTCACCCTAAAAGTCAAAATTATTGAAACCTAACTGAACCCCTCTGCTGAAATAGTATTTACCAAAGATGAGTGGCAGAAAAGAGAACATGGCCCCAGAAAGAATGGAGGGTCTGCTAGTTTTACCCTGGGGAAGTAGTTATGCAAGTGAGATATCATTTGAAGAACCTGGGTCAATGAAAACACATAGCATTCTTTACTAAGTTTGTAATGAGAAGTGATCATTCTCCTTCTTTGTTTACATATCCAACAAATATTTACTGAACATCTGCTATATAACCTCTTCTCTATTCCTCAAGGAACTCCAAATCTCTTGTGTGAACACAAAGTAATACTGTCAGCCTTAGGCTCTGATACGCTTCTACCTCCTTTTATAACCTGAAAACTGTATTTTGCAAGATGCATCCTTTTCCTCTCAACTCTAATGAAAGGTATTTTTTTTTCTTTAGTGTTGGGAAGAAGAGGGTCAGCATGTTCTTTGTTCCTCACTGCCACTTCTACATCTTCAGTCTATTGTCAAAATTCAAATATTGAATCCTTTTTTTGGTTCATACTACTTACTTGTATATGACCAGGATGAGTTAAGACACTTCATAGAAATAAACAGAAAACTAACTATAATCAATGCAAACAAAAAAGTGGAATTAATTGAGAACACATACACTCTCAATGGAAATGAAGAAAGAGATCAATAACTACTTTTAGAGTAACAGAAACCAAAATAGCTATGGGGATCTCTAGTGTAGGCATTTGGAAACCTACTCTACAGCAGTACTATTAATGTGATTCAACCCTATCAAACATCAGATTTCAAATTTCAAATTTCCATAAGAGAGAATCTGAGTTTCCCAGCTTTAGTCAATTGTCAACTCCTCAGATGTAGCTACAAAGTCAAGGCTATATGGTACCAACATGGCCAATAGGAATCCCACCATAGATTTTGGGGGAAAGTCCCTCAGAAAGAAAATGGCTATTTGCTGTGCACTATACCAAAAAGGTACCCACAACATGCCAACCCCAAGCCTTGTAGCATATCTGAATACTCCCTACTTCCTATATATCCAAGAATGCCACAATTCAACTATCTAGACACAAAGGCGATATAACCACATCCCTCTGACTTTAAACAACTACATCCAGGATTGATATCTATTTCAAGTCTAGAATCTCCAGAAGAGCCCAGAATTCCTCTAGTTCAGCTGTAACCATGAAAACTGCCTCAGATCAACCAATCTACCTCATAGAGAAAGAATAATGCCAATGGGAGTCACGGTCATTATTCATTAAAACTTTCACTTTCATTACTATAATTCTTATTTCAAAAGGAAAAGAGAAGAATTATTGTCCGCTATCAGCAATAAAAAGTACAAATAAAACCAAGGCCTTATTTCTGCCTTAGCTAATATTTGGGATTTTTTTCCTCCAGTATCCATTCCATGTACCTTGCATTCAGGTACACAGAATGGAGCTCACATTTCAAAAAATACTTATTGATGCATATTTGCCTAGTAGAGTAGTCCAAACTTCCATCTTTTGGAAGCCTGATCCCTTAAGGGCTGCAAGAAAATTTCTATTAACCTTATTACTCTGCATGGTAGTAACAAGAGGCATCTCAGGGAATCCCATGGTTCTACCAAATTCCTCTTGGTATCTACCTGCAACAAAAACTCTATATCCCTTTAATAGATGAAGTCAATCATCCCAGCTACTATATGATCTCCTTTTTTACCTACTCCCTACTGGCATGAGGATGCCAAACAGCCAGATGCTATAATTAAGCACCTACTTCAGTAGAACTATTATCCTAAGCACTGAAAACAGTTGACAGGAATGTGGACACTTTGCAAAACTAGAATTCAGATAATATGAGAAGGCAGAGGTACTTTCCAAGTCAAAGTGTGAATATATCACCTATTGCTCACTATAAGAATTAGGATTCCAAAACAACATGTATTGGTGAGTAATGTGGAGAAAAAACCCTCATGTACTGCTGATGAGACTATAAACTGCTGAAGCCACTGTGGAAGACATGGAGGTTCCTCAAAAAAATTAAAAATAGAACTACTCTATGATCTAGTAACCACACTACTGGGTATTTACACAAAGAATATGAAGACACTAATCCAAAAGGGATATGTGCACCCTATGTTTATTACAGCGTATTTACAATAGCCAAATTATGGAAGTGGCCCAAGTGTCCATTGTTATCAATAGTTGAATGGATAAAGAAGATGTACCATATGTGTGGGATATCATTCAACCATAAAAAATAATGAAATCTTGCCATTTGCAACAACATGGATGGGCCTAAAGAGTATAATGCTAAGTGACATAACTCAAAGACAAATACCATATGATTTCACTCAAATGTGGAATTTAAGAAATAAAGGGAAAAATAAGAGACAAACTAAAAATCAGACACCTAACTATAGAGAACAAACTGATGGTTAAGATGGAAAGTAGATGGATTGATAGTGAAATAAGTGGAGGTGATTAAGAGTATATTTCTCTTGATGAGAAGCTGAGTAATAAATGAAGTTATTGAATCCCCATATTGTACACCTGAAATATATTACTATATATTAGCTTTACTGGAATTAAAATTATTAAAAAAGGAATTAAGATTCCAAGGGGCAAAAGTACATGTCCTCTAGCAATTAAAATTTCTATATTTATAAAACTAAGAATCATGAGCATAGGAAGCAAAAACAATTTTAGTAGGTCATTAGGTATAATCCCGAGACATTTATGCTTCTAACCTTCATTCTCTGACTAGAGAAGGACAACATTTTATATAAATCTCTGAGTCAGGACCCCACATTTACAAGGTTGCCAGCTGGCACCATAACTGAGTTTTCAGTAAGCTATCCCAACATTGTATCAGATCAGCTGCTTCAGGATAAGGGAATACATGATTATGATAAGACAGTGAATCCCACTGGCATTATTCTTTCTCTATGAAGTGGTTTGACTGATCTGAGGCAATAATACATTATTTATATCATGTCTGTATAGAAATTGGTCAGTTAATATACCTTTCACAATGTATTCGGGCCAATAGAATCAGATACCATGTCATGCACTGTTCTCAACATATGATATCTCCTATCTTGAACTCAGAATTGGCCAAAGCTACTAGAAAATTAATTATCCAGCAGTAGAAGCAACCTGGTAAGTCTCAGTGAGAAAATGTCCATGCTACTGAGGCCAGGCATACCCTACATCCTTGTCATCATATGAACTTTATTTCCAAACTCACTGAACAAAATGACTGATATCTTCAGAGAAGAATACCACATTCATCACATTATTAAGTCTTCAACTGAATATCATTAAATACAAATATTTTTGTTCCTGGGCCTATTGTGAGAGTTTCAGTCACAGTTTCCCCTAAACCCTCTAGTTACTATCTGCCAGTCTTACTACCAGAAAAGTAGTATAAAAATCTGACCTTAGGCTAGATCTCCTTCCATCCTAAACAGACAATAAGATGTACTGCCTGAAGTTACATGTCCTGAGAGTTTTCCTCTTCTTCAGCATTCTTCCCTTCTCTGCTGAGAGGGGCTATGATACTGCAGCACTTCATGTCTGGCTCATACCTGAATAGCTTCCAGAATTATCCGTAATTTTTTATCCTTAACCAAGTTTTCACAGGGAATTCACCATTAAAATGCTCACATGGGGATGCTGGAGTGGCTCAGTAGTTGGGCGTCTGCCTTCAGCTCCGGGTGTGATCCCAGGGTCCTGGGATCGAGTCCCGTGTGGGGCTCCCTGTAGGGAGCCTGCTTCTCCCTCTGCCTGTGTTTCTGCCTCTTTCTTTCTGTGTCTCTCATGAATAAATAAAAGTAAAATCTTTTTTTAAAAAAATGCTCACACGAGCAAAGGAAATGTTAGTGATGTAGCAAGTACTAATGGGTCAGAGTTATCACAGAGACCGCTGAAACCATTCTTCTTAAACTCCTATGACTCAGCCAAGTCCCTGCTCCGCTGTCGGGTATACTTGGATCCAAGCTCGAGCTTGTAAATAAACCCTCGTGTGTTTGCATTGGTGTCGGCTCCTTGGTGGTTTCTCGGATATGTAATCTTGGGCACAACATTTGGGGACTCGACTGGGATTCGAGAAACTCCCAGGACCCCATCTGGAGGTTTTCACGCGTGGTTAAGGCCATGATCTTCAGGGACAAACCAGACGGCCACCCTGACCAGGTGTGGCCTAAACTGAGGGCCCTCTACGAGACTGGGTCACCCCGGACTCCCATCGATATCGGCTGGGTGACGGGGTGTACATGCGGAGGGAGATACCAACACCAGACACTTCAGCCTCGCTGGAGGGGACCCTACATCGTGTTCCTGACCACTCCCACCCCTCTCAAGGTCGACGGGATTACTCCCTGGGTCCACTACACCCACGTCCGGCCAGCTGACCCACATGCTGTTCTCAAGGACTTTGTTCCAGAATGGAAAAGGCAACCAGACAAGGACAATCCCTAAAGCTAAGACTGCGCCATTGTCACTTATTTCCTACCTCCAAGACTCCCTAGTCTGAGGTTGTCCTTCAAAATAGAAGGGGATTAGACTTAGTCTTCTTACAACAAAGGGGGGGGGGATTATGTGCTTCCTTAAACTAGGATGTTGCTTCTTCACTGGGATGTAAACGGGAGCAAGAACAACAACAAGGTTGGTTCGAATCCTGATTTAATCATTCCCCTGGCTCACTCTGAGAGCAACCTGGACCCATGATTGGGTCCTTCCTTAGGTTCCTCTGAGAGGGGGATATGTGGAGGCTGAGAAAATTAAGGCCATTCCACTTTAGGTTCAGCGTTAGCACAAGTACAGTCATCCCAGGCCCTGTGAATAAGAGCTGAAATTTACATTACTTCAGTTACAGGGAAAAAAAAAAAGCTTACAGCTTAACGCCCTAGAAAGCCCCATATTAGAATGAGAACAGAGCTCAATGCCCTTGAAAGTCCCATATCAGAATGTAAACAGAACTTGAGAAATTCTTCCACCCCTTCTGGAGGTCCCCTAGACCAGCCCATAAAACTAAGCTGAAACCCACCTCGTGGTCCAAGTTCCTTCTCCACTGTGTCAGGTATACTTGGACCCAAGCTTGAGCTTGTAAATAAACCCTCGTGTGTTTGCAAAAACAAAACAAAACAAAACAAAAACAAAACAAAACAAAACAAAACACTCCTATGACTTCTTCCATGACAAAATTTCTTTTATTGGTTTGTCACCTTCCCTTTCTTCTTCCCTCCTGTCAGTTATGTGACCCTTGAATCCATTCCTTTGATTCTGTTCTTTCTCCTTCATGCCAACTGATGATTTCTACTTTAGTGTGTATCAGCACTTGATATTCACCAAGTCCAAAGTAAGTCAGCATATTGTCTACCTTTCTCTTCTACTTCCCTCTATCACCACCATTCTTCCAAATTATTTAGGAGATATTTTTAATTCAATTCAACAAATACTGAAAATCTCTTCCTGCTGTGCAATCCACTCAATTAATTAAGAATGTTCCTAATTTTGATTAGCAAGTAAGAACTGCTTGTATAGTGGATATAATGGGAAGTTTTTTTTAAGGATTTATTTATTTATTCATGAGAGACACACACAGAGAGAGAGGAGCAGAGACATAGGCAGAGGGAGAAGCAGGCTCTTCACGGGGAGCCCGATGTGGGACTTGATTCCAGATCCGGGATCTGGGTTAACTTTTGTACTTGAGTTTTTTTCCAGTAGTTTTGAGGGATGCTTGTATTGCGATGCATTTCCCTCTCAAGACTGCTTTTGCTGTATCCCAAAGATTTTGAATGGTTGTATCTTTATTCTCATTAGTTTCCATAAATCTGTTTAATTCTTCTCTAATTTCCTGGTTGACCCTTTCATCTTTTAGCAGGATGGTCTTTAACCTCCATGTGTTTGAATTTCTTAGAAATTTCTTCTTGTGATTGAGTTCTAGTTTCAAAGCATTAAAGTCTGAAAATATGCAGGGGATAGTCCCAATCTTTTGGTACCGGTTAATACCTGATTTGTTACTCCGTATGTGGTCTATTCTGAGAAACCTCCACGTGCACTTGAGAAGAATGTGTATTCAGTTGCATTTGTATATAAAGTTCTGTAAATATCTGTGAAATCCATCTGATTCAGTGTATCATTTAAAGCTCTTGCTTCTTTGGAGATGTTGTGCTTAGAAGATCTGTCATTTACAGAAAGTGCTGTGTTGATGTCTCCCACTATTAGTGGTATTATTATCTAAGTATGTCTTAACTGTTTATCAATTGATTGATATACTTGGCAGCTTCCACATTAGGGGTATAAAAATTCACGATTGTAAGGTCCTCTTGTTGGATAGATCCTTTAAGTATGATATAGTGTCCCTCTTCATCTCTTACTATGCAGTCTTTGGGATAAACTTTAATTTATCTGATATGAGGATGGCTACCCCTGCTTTCTTTTGAGGACCATTTGAATGGTAAATGGTTCTCCAACCTTTCATTTTCAGGCTGTAGGTGTCCTTATGTCTAAAATGAGTCTCTTCTAGACAGCAAATAGATGGGTCTTCCTTTTTTCTCCAGTCTGAAACCCTGCGACTTTTGATGGGATCATTAAGCCCATTCACGTTCAGAGTTACTATTGAAAGATATGAATTTAGTGTCATCATAATACATATTCAGTCCCTGAGTCCCTGTTTTTCTGGATTGTTTCTTTGGACTTCCTCTTTCTTTTACAGAGTCTCTCGTAATATTTCTTGCAGAGCTGGTTTGGTGGTCACATATTCTTTTAATTTCTGCCTATCTTGGAAGCTCTTTATCTTTCTTCTATTCTGAATAAGAAGCTTGCTGGATAGAGTATTCCTGGCTGCATGTTCTTCTCATGTAGGACCCTGAATATATCCTGCTAGCCCTTTCTGGCCTGCCAGGTCTCTGTGGAGAGGTGTGCTGTTATCCTAACACTTCTCCCCATATAAGTTAGGGGTCTCTTGTCTCTTGCTGCTTTTAGGATCTTCTCTTTTCTTTGGAATTTGCAAGTTTCACTATTAAATGTTGGAGTGTTGAAGTTTCTATTGATTTTAGTGGGGGGGATCCCTATCTCCTGGATCTGAATGCCTATTTCCCTCCCCAAGTTAGGGAAGTTCTCAGTTATGATTTGTTCAAATACACTTTATGGTCCTCTGTCCCTTTGGTGCCCTTTGGAACCCCAATTAAACATAGATGTTTCCTTCTAAGGCTGTCATTTATTTCCCTTAACCTTTCCTCATGATCTTTTAATTGTTTTTCTCTTTTTTTTCCTCAGCTTCCTTCCTTGCCATCAAGTTGGCTCCCATGTCACTCACTCATTCTTCTACCTCATTAACCCTCATCCTAGGACCTCCAGTTTAGATTGCATCTCATTTAATTGATTTTTAATTTCAGCCTGATTAGGTCTAAATTCTGCAGTCATGAAGTCTCTTGAATTCTTTATGCTTTTTTCCAGAGCCACCGGTAGCTTTATAATTGTGCTTCTGAATTGGCTTTATGACATCAAATTGTAATCCAAATTCTGTAACTCTGTGGGAGAGAGTACTATTTCTGATTCATTCTTTTGTGGTGAGTTCTTCTTTCTAGTCATTTTCCTCAGTGCAGAGTGGCTAAAAACAAGTTTTACTGGAAAAAGAAAGGGGAAAAAAAACAAAGAACAGAAAACAAAACAAATCTAAAAAGTGAGGAGGCATATCCTCTGCTTCTATATACTGTAAATCCCTCGACTTTCCCTGGAACTTTCTAGTGCTGCTGGGTCAAGAACTTGCTCTTCCCCTCCTTCCTGATGGTCTTCTCGGGGAGGGGCCTGCTGTGCTAATTCTCACGTGTGTGCACCTGGGTGAGCTGCCCTGCCCCCTGCCAGTTGCAGGGCTCAGTGGGAGCTGTTTATCCTGAGTCCCCTCTTCCCTGGCGGCTGCGACCCTACCAGGCACAGGGTGACACAAGGAGGAACAATAAGACTGGCAGCGGCCAGCCTTCCAGCCCTGGAGTCAGCTCCCGCAGTAACTACCACAGTCTCCCCGGCTGCCCTGGCCTGGATGCTCTGGGGGCAGCATGACCTGCACAGCTTGGGGTGCCTGGAGGCAGGAGTGCCTCGCTGTCCTGTGCCCTCCCCACCTCCACCGTCCGGAGGGGAGTGCAGGATCTTGGGCTGAGTCCCCCGGCGTCCTGGCAACCAGGGCCTGCGTAGCCCCCTCCGCCGGGAGCCTCTGCCTAAGCCGCTCCCGAGGCCCCGCCGGTGGCGCTCCAGCCCTTTAGGGAGCTCCGCCCGCCCTGTGCGGTGCGCTCTCCCCTGGGGCGCTCTTCCTCTGTTAGTGGCCACGGGAGACTGGAGGCTCCTGGGATTCTGCTCGAGTTCCCTGCTCGAGTTGAAGCGCCTTTCCATCCGGGAGGATTGTTAAATGGGCAGCCCGGGTGGCTCAGCAGTTTAGCGCTGCCTTCAGCCCAGGGCCTGATCCTGGAGACCCGGGATTGAGTCCCACGTCGGGCTCCCTGCGTGGAGCCTGCTTCTCCCTCTGTGTCTCTGCCTCTCTCTCTCGGTATTTCTCATGAATAAATAAATAAAATCTTAAAAAAAAAAAAAAAAGTTCCTGTTTCTCCGGGACTGGGCTTTCCTGTCCAGGGGGCTCTCACCACCCGGCCTTAGCCGGGCTCCTCGCAGGGACCCCTCCCCCACTGGATTCTTTTTCATTTATTTTTTCCGTCTTTCTACTTGTTAGAAGCATGAACTCTTCTCTCTGTAGTGTCCCTACTGTTCTCTCTTTAAATATCAGGCCGAATTCGTAGGTTTTCAGGATGATTTGAAAGTTATCTAGGAAGTTGGTGGGGACAGGTGACTTGGAGACCCTGCTCTCCATCTTGCCTGGCCCCTACTTTTATCATTTCTAAGTCCTTTATTTTTTTATTTTTATTTTTATTTTTTTATTTTTCTAAGTCCTTTAAATGTGTCTTATAAACAAGGAAGAGTTAAGTTCTTAAAATATCACTTGATAATATTTGTCTTTCAATCAGAATATTTAATCAATTTGCATTTGATATACCTATCGATATATTTAACCTAAAATCTACCATTTTACATTTTGCTTTATAAAGCCAATATGTTTATCTATTTTTATTTTTGATCTCTTTTTTAAATCACTAAATATTATTACTACATTTTCTTCCTTTATTAATTTGCTTGCTGTGTTTTATTTTGCTTTGGGTTACCTTATAGATTATACCAGTTGTTCTTGAAAAATTGTGATATTGATGGCTATTTTTACCATTTCCTGAAAGATACTAGACCAATAGGATAAAATCAGTCCATGTATTTTGCTTCTATACTCCTGTGATGCCATGCATCTTAATTTTATATACATTTTAAATTCTATAAGTCATTATTATGAATATTGAGTGAGACTGTTAATATAAATATAGATTTCCTTATTTATTTACCATTTTATTGTTCTTCATTTTATCTTACCCATACGCTCAGCTGGAATTATTCGTTTTTTTTTTTAATAGTACTGTTTGGTATTTCCTTTGTTTTTTTTCTGCTGGTGAAAAACTCATTCTTGTTTGTTTATAAATATAGTTATTTCAAAAGATATTTTTACTGGATGTAGAATTATAGGTTAACATTCATTTTCTTTTGCGCTTTGAAAGTATCTTTCAGTTGTATCTTGCACATTTCAAAAAGTCAACAGTAACTTTTGAAGATAATATATCTCTTTTAGCTACTTGAAATAATTTTTTTGCCTTTTAAGCAGTTTTATTATGAGAGGCATTGGTACTTTTCAAAAATTTTGCTACAGTGTTATGGTGCTTTTTGAATTTGTAACTTGTCTTCAATTTTGAAAAGTCCTCTGCCATTTTTTAAATTGCTTTTCTCCCATTTTCTCTTTCACCTGATGCCTTTTATGGGAATTCAGTTGCCCATATGTAGGCTTTTCCAAAGGGTCTTTTACAATCTTTTCCCCTGAATTTTGTATCTTTCTCTCTTTTTGTGCATATATCTATCCATATTCTAGTTTTATATGTTTTTCAGTTGTGTTAAATGAGATGCTTATTCTATACTTGAGTTATTTTCACTTATATTTTTTCTAGAATTTGATTTGTTTTTCTTTTTATGGTTTATCTCCTGACATTACTTTTACTTTGTTGTTTTTTTTTTTTTTTGAAAGATTTTATTTATTTATTCATGAGGGACGCACAGAGAGAGGCAGAGACAGAGGCAGAGGGAGAAGTAAGCTCCTTGCAGGGAGCCCAATGTGGGACTCGATCCCAGGGGCCCTGGGGATCAATCCCTCTATTTTTGTTTCAACCAGTAATGTCCCTGGCATTACTAACTTTTAAATAAATTCCTTGAATATCTTGATCACACTTATTTTGAAGTCCATGACTGATAATGCCATTTTATGAATTCCTTGTGTTTATATTACCCTTTTTTTTCCCCTTAGATTTTTGTATATGTTTTCTTTAGTGACTGGTTATTTTTGATTTTTTACTAGACGCTTTTAAATGTAGCAATATTATAAAGCTATGGAAGATGTTATCTTTCTCCAGAGAAGATTTACTTTTGCTTTTGAGAGCAATTAGCCTGGAAATGCTAGCATTCTCAGATCATCTTAACTCCATCGAAGACTGAAATTATTTGAAGTTGGTCTTTGTTTCTTGAGGCTGGCTTATTTCAGATTCACTCTATTTCTAAGATGTCCTGATGGAAAGTTTGTTCTGCCCAAGGCCTTCCTACTTGTTGGGCTATAAACTTCAATTTTGTACCTTCTTAAATCCCAAAATCTCTTGAATATTTTCTTCAGTTTCCTAAATTCTCAACTGTTACTAAATATTCTAAGTACTAGCCTTAGCTTAGATCTCTGGGATTTACTCTTCCTTCATACTTTGGTCCCTTCAAATTCATTTCTGCTTTGGTATTTTGAATGCCTTCAAATCATTATTTTAATATTTTTCTGGACATTTTGGTTATTTTCAGTATGAAGTTTGTTCCTAAATAATCTAGTTCACTATTGCCAGCAGCAGAAACAAAATTTTGGTGTTATTCTCTGGTTTTAGTTTCAGTCCCTCTTGCATACCAAAGAGATTATATGGGGAGGAAACAATAAAACAACGACAAATCTACCATGGTTCTAGTTATCTTTACCTCACAGTAATGGAGTACATTTACATACAAGAAAGACTTTTTATGTGAATCTTCCATGACAAAGATTCATGGTACATGGTGAGTTACTATACTCAGTGCTCATCATAAGGGTACTCTTAATCCCCTTCATGTATTTCACACTTTTTCCTTTACAGCTCCCCTCTGTAGCTATCAGTTTGTTTCTATAGTTGAGAGTCTATTTTTGGGTTTGTCTCTCTTTTTTGTTTGTTTTGTTTCTTAAGTTCCACATATGAGTGAAATCATAACTTATTTCTCTTTCTCTGACTGACTTATTTTGCTCAGCATTATACTTTCTAGATCCATCTGTGTTGCAAATGGCAAAATTTCATTCTTTTTCACTCCTGAAAAATATTTCATTGTGTATATATGTACTATATTTTCTTTATCCATTCACCTATCAGTGGACATTTGGGTTGCTTCCATAATTTGGCTTTTTGTAAATAATGCTTCAGTGAATATAGGGGTGCATATATCTTTCCAAATTAGTGTTTTCATATATTTTGGGTAAATACCCAGTAGTGAAATTACTAGATATATGGTAATACTATTTTTAATTTTTTTGAGGAATTCTCCATACTGTTTTCTACAGTGGCTGTACCAGTTTGGATTCCCACAAATTACGCATGAGGGTTCATTTTTCTCCACATTCTCACCAACACTTGTTTCTTACATTTTTGATTTTAGCCATTCTGATAGATGTGAGATGATATCTCATTGTGGTTTTGATATACATTTTCCTGATGATGAATGATGTTAAACATCTTTTCATGTGTCTGTTGGCCATCTGGATGTCTTCTTTGAAGAAATGTCTGTTCATGTTTTATGCCCATTTTTAATTGGTTACTTATTATTATTATTATTATTATTATTGGTGTTCAGTTATATACTAATCCTTTATTGAATATGTCATTTGCAAATATCTTCTATTCAGTGGGTTGTCTTTTAGTTTTATTGACTCCTTTCCTTTGCTGTGCAGGAGCTTTTTATTCATTTTGATGTAATCCCATTGGTTTAATTTTGCTTTTGTTTCCTTTGCCTCAGGAAACATATCTAGAAAAATGTTGCTATGGCCAATATCAGAGACATTACTGCCTGTGCTCTCTTCCAGAATTTTTATGGTTGCAAGTCTCACATTTAGGTCCTTAACCCATTTTTAAGTTTATTTTTGTGGATGGTGTAAGAAGTGGTCCAGTTTTTTGTTTGTTTTGTTTTTGCATGTAGCCGTCCAATTTTCCCAATGCTGTTGAAGAGACTTTTTTCACCATTGGGTATTCTTTCCTACTTTATTGAAGATTAATTGACCATATAATTGTGGTTTTATTTCTGATTTCTGTATTCTATTCCATTGATTTATGTGTCTGTTTTTGTGCCAGTACCATACTGTTTTTTGCTATAGATTTGTAGTATATCTTGAAATCTGGGTTGTGAC
Source organism: Nyctereutes procyonoides (assembly GCF_905146905.1). Lineage (NCBI taxonomy): Eukaryota > Metazoa > Chordata > Mammalia > Carnivora > Canidae > Nyctereutes > Nyctereutes procyonoides. The sequence continues at coordinate 39,531,949 of NW_026575024.1, forward strand.
ACATTCGGTTTGGTTCTTCTTTGTCAAGATTGCTTTGGTGATTTGGGATCTTTTATGGTTCCATATAAATTTTTGGATTATTGCAATTCTTTGAAAAATGCTGTTGGGATTTTGATAGAGGTTGCATTAAATTTGTAGATTGCTTTGGGTAGTATGGACATTTTAATTTTTTGGACATTTTAATAATGTTTGCTCTTCCAATCCATGAGCTTGGAATATTTTTCCTTTTTTTTGTGTGTGTGTGTGTTGTCTTTAATTTCTTTCATCAGTGTTTCATCGTTTTCAGAGTACAGGTCTTTCATTACCTTTCACCTAGTCAACATTTAAATGGTAGCTTCTCTTCACACCAAGCTGTAGGGGAATAATAATAATATGTATTCTTGAGGAAAAAATTAACTCTCTAAGAGTTTTAAAATGCTGATTTCTAAAAATAAAATAAAATAAAATGCTGATTTCTTTGAATATTTGTACTTTTTTAAAAACCCTGTCTAATTTTTCACTTTTATTTTGAGCCTAAAGTTAGACAATTCTAAAATTTTATAGTTTTTTTTTAATACGAAAGGACAGTATAGCTGTTTTGTATAACTACTTTGTAAGGAAGTAAATATTTCAATATAAATTTAAATGTTTTTAACACATACTTAGTTTCTAATAAGATTGCTTAGGTAGAAAGGGATAAAAATGTTTTCATAATTTAAACATTTTTATATGAAAGAGTCCTATAATTTAGTGATGATTTATAAACTAGCTTATCTTTTAATTAAGTGGATAATAATCAGTTCTTTTAAGATTTTATGATAAAAGTTGACAGCTAATTAGAAATTAACAGGAATCAGCTACTTTCACTCCTTAGAACATTTCATTTGAAATCTGTATTGTTTATCTTCCATCCCTAAACTGAAAACATTATAATGTTACAGTTAGGCTGAGGATGATAATGTTGACTAAAAAAGATTTCTTCAATGTCAACTCCCTAACTTGAGTAGTTAGAATGGTCTGAAAAACAGTGAGAAATATTTTAAACTTGAAGCACAAATTCATATGTACATTTAAGGTACAAATATACATAGTTCGTTTTTCTTAAATTTTATAAATCAGTTTTATTACTTATTTGGGCCAATTGTTTATAACATACTAGATTTTAGCCTTTGGTAGCTATTTAATTTTGTTACTATAGTCTGTACATTCATCATCAGTTCTTCATTCTTTGAATATGCTATTTATTACAAAGTGAATATAACTATGCAGAAACAACCACTGAAAGCAAAAAACAGTGTCTGTTTCTTCATATACCATTCATCCAATGCTTTTGAGTGTGTGTTATGTGTCAAACATTGTGTTAGATACTGGAGACCCAAAAATGAACTGAAAATGACATTTTTCTCAGGGAGCTGTAAGCTTAGTGAGGATACAGACAAGGAGAAAGAAAATTATGTCTGGTGTGATAAGTGCAAATCTAGAATTAAGTAGATACCGTGGAATCACATTCTTTTCTAACAGTTGCCAAACAGTGTCTTGGGTATGTGGAGAAGTAGGAGCCTCTTCTGTCCTTTGTTTATAAGGAATTGGAGGGGAGGCGGGGAGAATTTGTGAATCAATCAGTTGTTACAGAACAGCATTCCAGTGAGTTGTGTAAATGAGTTGGAAGCAAATTGAAGTTCCTTAACTCATGAAGCCCTAAAAATTGTTTGGAACAAGTATGCTTTGCTTTTGCATTTTAGTGTATGAAAGATAGTTCGTCATTCTGTTGACCCATATCCACCTCCAATTTGTGCTATTCATTGTGCTGTCATCAGAAAGAAAAGAACAATATTGTATTTATGTTTATATGTGCGTGTACATGTGAGTATACCACACATGTAGAAGTATGGGTGCATATGTCTGTGTATTTTTATGTGGATATACATTTGTGTGTGTATGTATGTGTGTGTGTGTAGTACATATTTAGATGGATGACATGACAAAGGAACTCTGGTTAAACATATTTGTGCCACAAGTGGGTAGTGTTAGCTTGGACTGCCAGAATTTACCTTATAGGATTTCTCATTACAAAGGAGTTTTGTCACATTTTTGTGTCCTTTCTCAAAGGTGTTTTGGATTTCCTAAGTACCTCTTAAAGAGGCAATGTGGTATATTGGCTAAGAACATGGATTCTAGAGCAAGACTGCCTGGGTTTGGGTCTTACTTCTGCCATTTATTACTTTTAATACATTACTTAACTCTCTGTGTCCTGGTTTCCATGACTGTAAAATGAAGATAATAATATTTATCTTGTAGGATTATTTGTGGGTGTTATATGTATATAAAGTTCTTAGGAGAGTACTGAGTACATAGTACTTTATAAGTATATATGCACTATCTATGCTTATACTATATCTGGAATGCCTGTTTTATATAGAGACTTGGTTGTAGAATGTGGATTCTTGGAAGGAAGGAAAGAAGGAAAGGAAGGAAAGGAAGGAAGGAAGGAAAGATGGAATGATTCAGGAAGGAAGGAAGGAAAGAAAGAAGGAAGGAAATAATTTGCATTTATAAAGTTTTGGTTCAGTATTTACATATTTTATTGGTGGGATGAACTAAGGCTAGAATATAATTTCCCAGATTCTCAATCCTATGTTTTATTTGATTACACATGCACACAGATTATGAGATAAATATATTAGCCTTATTTTTCACCTACTCTGAACTACAAATATCAAAACAACAGAGATAATATGAAGTATATCTTTTTAGTGGGTCCAAAAAAAAGTATAGGAAAAAAGTCATGCTAAATGAAAATGCAGAAAAAGAGATTCTTGGTTAAGGAAACAGAAGACAATATAACAGAAAGGGCTTTTTACAAACCCAAATGAATTTTTCTGAATGTTCCCTCATTTATATAATGAAATAAAAAAACCCTCACTTGCTCGTGTTCCAAATTTACTAACTTATTTTATTTGATAATAGCTTCCTCTCTTCTTCTTTAGTTTTTAATCAGCTAAACATCTGTTTTTGTTTTTGTTTTTTCTGATCACTTAAAACCCTCCAATCTCTCAGGATTTGTCCTTGTTTTCACCACCTATCTTATTATTTTTGTTGTTGTTGTTGTTAACATCTGCTATATCCTGGAAACCCAACATGAACTTACTGATTTTCATGTAACTTACATCTTATTATGACCTTGTTCCTGTAGGTCTCCTTAAATATTTTCCCAAGTAATTCTTAAGCCATAGAAGGAAAGCAAGAGACAAGAAAGAATATCCCCAAACTGGACATACCACAACCAATTCTGTAGGCTTCATTGAGATTCAAATGCATGTATTGTAAGTAGAGAAATGAACAGCTTGAAGAACAAAAACTATGAGAGACTAATATGCTGGAATTTGAGATTTTGAAATGGGAAAGTTCTAGGTACTAATATGTTTCATGAAAACAAAGTAGCTTATAATAATGTTGGAGAGAAGGTTAAAGAACTCATATTCTGGGTTGTTAAAGAGCTATTGGCATGGGTATTAAGGTGAGGTCAGCAATGATTATAACATTCTTCAGAGTTGAAAGTAAAACTGAATCAGGTATCAGAGTCTTCAAGGAATTGAGGGGACTGTGTGGAAGATAAACATGATAGTAATAAGGAGGAGTAAAGAGCAATACAGCCTGGTGATGTGTACCTCAAAGTGGGGAGGGTTTTGAAGTGAGACTGGGAAGGTAATGGTTTGAATGTGATAACTAGGAAAATGTCATCCATGGTCTTATGGTATTTGGTGAGAAAATGAGAAACTTCTTTATGAGAAGGCCAGGGTCTAGTTGAAGAAAGAAGGTCTAGAGGAAGTCCTGGAATTAGATTGAAAGAAGATTTACAGCAAAATGAAAGAGGCAAGCTAGGGATGTGAGATCGAAACACAACAGTGTGGGAACAACAGTGACAGAGGAGACTGAATTTTGATGGGTGGCCAAGCATAACCAAAATTAAAGATGTGATTGGATCAACCAATTTCAAAATTCCTGACCTAGGCACGCTGAGGTCCTTGTGGGTTGTGGTGGACCCATGTGTTTAGCAGCCTTTGCTCAGTGCTCAAATGTTTCATGCTGCTAATTCCTTTCCTCCCTCTGCTCTTCATAGAAATACACTAACCTTGGAAAACAGTTCACTTTCCTTTATTCCAGCATTGCCCTAGAATACAGTGTTTGGAAGTTTTTATGTTTATACCAGGTTATTTTTATTCACAACTGATGAGTTTCCAGGTATCACAGTGAGTAGAAGACTATTTCTGTATTAGAATAGGAAAAAAGTCTGAGAATTGGTGCTGGTTAAGGCTACTAGGTGAGTAATCTTGTTTTCACAGATAAGGTATTTAGTAGAATATTGCTGATGATGATCTTGATAAAAGGAAGGAAGGGGGAAGAGGAGAAAGAAAAAGGAGGATAATAAATTAGTGAATTGATTAACATCACTGTGTGGCAAACTCAAAATATATCATCTTATGCTTTTACCAGATTACATTGATTCTAGGTAGTACTTTGATTTAACATTTCAAAAATATTAATAAATTAAGACATTTTCATGTTACAATTAGAGCTGTTTGTGTTTTTTCTCTTTGTATTGGTCCATAGAAGGCCATCTTGGATTTAGTGAAACATTTTAAGTCCTTATGTTTTCATTCTCATCCACCCCCTTTTTAATTTCATTTTAATTTTTAAATTTTTCATTTTAAATTTCATTTTAAAGATTTATTTATTTACTGAGAGAGAGAGAGAGAGAGAGAGAGAGAGCAAGCAAGCAGGTCCAGAGAGGAGAGGAAGAGAATCTGGAGCAGACTTCCTGCTGAGTGTGGAGCTGGATTCAGGTTTGATCTCACAAACTTGAGATCATGACTGAGCAGAAATCAGGAATCCGCTGTTCAATGGACTGAACCACCCAGGCACCCCTCCATCCTCGTTTTTTAAAAGCTCTTTTATTTTCCATGTACTAATTTCCTTAATTTCTTGAGGTCTACACAATATTCAACTTGTCTCCTTCACCCTTTTTATTCAAACTTCATTTTTCTTCTGGCTTGTGGTCTACATAGAATATAGTTCTTCCTCTAAAATCTCAGGTTTTAGAAGTGTGTAGTAAAAGCTCTTTAGGCCCATTCTTTTATGAACTATTGTGTGCCTTTGGGTGAGTCATTCAACTTCTTTGGTCCATGTGTGTTTTCTTTACCTATAATGTAAAAAGATGTTGGGCTTAATGATATCAATGGTCTGATTTTGCTTTTTAATTTCTTAGTTACCTGACTCCTTAGAGGACCTTAGAGAGTAATCCCTACTCTTTAGCGTTCTTTTTGAGTGATTAATACAGAACAGTGGCATCAAGAAGCCTACCTTTCTTCCCAGATTCATCCTTAGTATTCTCTGGCTTTTGTTGCTGCCATGCTACTGAGAGCTAAAGGTTTATATCTGGACATAGGCATCCAGCAACGTCATCTTCAATTACATGAATCTACTAGATAAAAAATAATATAGGTCATTCTCTTCAAGTGTAGTACAAAAATTTTAAACACATTGTGGTAATTTGGATATTTAGTTCCTTCCAGGGGTATCATTATCTTTTATTGTCTCTGACATAAATCAAGATATAGTCTAACAACTGAAATGTTAGAAGAGATTATTTGCTATGGATCAGCATATGTATATGTGTACCTAGCAAGCACACTATAAAATAAGATATAAAGAAATAATATTTCTTATTAGATCACCCAGAAAGTAGCAATTATATGTTGCTTGATCAAGTTGGAATGGTTGTTTGTGTAACACATATTGTAATCAGTAATTTTTAGCAATGATAAATCCTAGAAAATAAACTCAGTTGCAAGTGAAAATAGTTGAGTACCAAGTTCTCTTTTTTTGCCAAGTGATTGCTTTTGGGCCAACTATAATGTCTGTTGATTTTATTTCCCCAGGGAAAAGTAATGCTATTGTCAGGTCTTAATTATAAAGTAGATACCATATCAGATTATCACTAGAGAGGGCAGATGATCCAAGAGAAGTGTACAGTAGTGTTCCCATAAGTGAAAAACCTACCTATGAAGGAAGCTGATAGCTCCTTATAAATTCCTGGAGAAATTACTTTAAATAACTTATAATTTGATAGATATTTGTATCCAAAAAATCCCTTACTAAGAGCACCAAGACTGCAAGAATGGTACGTGAAAGTATATGTAGTCCATTTAGGGAAAGAACTTAATGTAAGTGCTAGAGCATAAAACACAACATAAAGTTAACAATTATCTACTAAATCAGAGTAATTAGTAGGGAAGCACTGACTTAGCCAATGATATATACAGTTATTAGAGGGTCGGTATGAGCAATTAGAGTAAGCACAAACAATAACAACAAAAACTAATTTATTTCAAGTGTCTACTTACATTCCAGATATTTTCTAATTTGGACTCTAAGAGTGGCTTAGAGTTAGTATGACCATGTAACTTATCATCCAGACCTGTGCAACAGGAACTGAGTAGGCCTATTCCAGGCAAACAGGGGTACATACTTGTTTTAGTTTGTGTCCACCATACATCTATTCTCATTTCTGATTTATTTACCAAAAATATGTAGAAACACACAAGCTTAAAATGCCAGCTGAAGAGAAATAAAAAACTGTCTCAGTAAGTTTCTATTCCACTGATGGCTCCTAACCATTTTGGGGGATATCTTGGACAATGTGACACTGGACTCTCTGCCAGAGAAGCAAATTGAAAATGAAAGATCAGAGGATTTATAGACCTCTGAAATCCACCCAAAGGCAAGAATTTTAGTTTAAAGGCAGAGAAAAAAATAGGAAAGAAATAGTTTAAAAAAATTTTTTTAAAGATTTTTATTTATTTATTCTTGAGAGAGACATAGAGTCAGAGACACAGGCAGAGGGAGAAGCAGGCTCCATGCAGGGAGCCTGACGTGGGACTCGATCCCAGGTCCCCAGGATCACACCCCGGGCCGAAGGCAGGCGCTAAACCGCTGAGCCACCTGGGATGCCCGAAATTGTTTTATTATAGCAAAAACATTGCCCATAGCTATTGCCACTTAAGCCATTTTAATAAACCATAACATAAAATAAAAATTTTTATTTAAAAAATTCAAACATGTAAAAATAGAATATTATAATGAATTCTCATATAACTATCACTCCAACTCAATACTTATCAAGATTTTTCTATACTTGTTCACTATTCCTTTTTTAGTTGTGGTTATTGCAGATACATTTTGAAGCAAGTCCCAGATTCCATACCATTTCTCCCCCAAATATTTTAATAAACATCTCTTAAAATAAAGGATATTTTCTTACCTTACCACAATGCCATTATGACATCTAACAAAATTAACCCTGATTCTTTGGTTCATCTAATATTCTGTTTATATTCAGAATTTATCAGTTATCTGAAAAATACTATTTTCCATTTGCTTTATGTGAATTGGTATCTGAAGAAGGACCACACATTGCAATTTATTTTTTACAGTTCCTCCACTACCATACTTTTTGAAGCAAACTGAGCCAGTTTTCTCATATTCTATATGTATGTTTGCTTTTGTGGCATTTTATAGGTTGATTCCCTAGCCCCTGAATTTCTTGTAAACGAGAAGCGAGCTATTAGGCTTGATTAGATTCAGGTTTAATTTGTTTCCATTTTTCATGTTTTTCACAGATGAATGTTTCATAAATGATTCTATATAAAACTGTTATTGATTTTAGGACTTCTTGATGATCAGAAATTATAATCTTATGACCAAAAGAAATACCAGGACTAAATCCTTCTCCCTCAACCCTTCAAACTGTCTGTGGACTAACCCCAAGTGCTTTTGACCATCAACATATTAACAACTAATATGAAATGTTTATAAAAAGTGACAATGTCAAATAGATTTCTCTGTCATATTCATTAAATTATTACATAGTGCATGTGCTTTTTATTGCTGCCCCTCCTTTTTCTGATTTCTTTTATCTCATCTTTTGAAAAACAGTTTGTCAGTTCCCATAGCAGCCCTTACCAAAACAGATAAATATCAATATCATGGTTGAAATACCAAAGCACAGTGCCAACAATTATCCTACAATTTCTGTGTTGGCATACTAAAACACGGGGTCTTGAGCACATTGCTAATACCTGCAGAGGGTAGCAAGCTAGTCTCTAAGCATATTAAAATGCCTCAGAGGTCTTCTTCAGCACTACATAATCAAGATTTGGTGATATGAGCTGCTTTGTTAGGGCCTGTTGCGAATGTTGTGTTGCCTTATTGTGTATGTGAAATAAGTGCCGATCTTCATAAATTGGCTTAGATAGTATACAACCAGAAGATTAGCCAAAAGGAGATTAAACTAACTGAATGAAGCCTTTGCCAAATCACTGGGAAAAACAAACAAACAAACAAAAAAACCCACAACATATTATGTAGTGACTTTTAATTTGGAAATGAGAATGTAAGGATATATCCAATTTAATTTAGGCTTGTCTGAAAAATGTGCTGGTATCTGTCATCGTAGAACTGAAATGTTTTGGTTTGCTAAGGTTTGATTTACATTGCTGAAGACAAGGATACTTATGACCAAGAATGTATGAGTCTTTGGCTAAAATAAATCATTAAGCTGGCTTATCTTCATTCTTACTCTCTCAAGAAGGTATTCACAAATTAAGTCTTATTATTCTTAACAACATAAACAAGAAGTATAGGAGAAAAGAGCATTATGAGAAAAAAAGTTCAAAGTTATACTTTCTTTTGTTATTTTGGGAGTTTTCAGGAAAATTAGGAGAAAAATATTTTTCATACAGTGAGTGTCTTTGAGCAATGTTCATTAAACAAAATGAAGTAAGAATAATGAATAATGAATAGTTTGCTGGCCAAAAATTTGGAAGATTTCTGTCTCACTGAAGCCATTCTGTAAACATGTTGTGATTTGAGTGTCAGATTTTCTTCCACCTCCACAAACTTGTGTTTTTCATCATGTTGGTTTTTAAAGAGATTTTTGGATTTCTATCTGCCTTTGGTTATAGTGTATTGTGTTGAAAACTTCCTGCTTGCCACTCCTAATTCTGTCCCTGGGAAATTCCTGTTGGTGGATACTCCCATTGCTTAGGGAAATTTTATAAGCATTTTTAATCTACGAATCCAAGAAATCTGCATAAAATGTGCATTAATATGTATTATATTCAATAAAGAAATTACAGGGCAGGGCATTAAGCAGATGCCACATGCAAAGTTATTTCTTTAGTATTGTCTCATTTTAGAAAGTGATATGGAGTAAAATTTAAAATATATAAGGCCCATTAAAGCTTTAATTAATTTGCGTGCGCGTGTGTGTGTGTGCATATGAGCTTCTCTCAAAGGCAACATCTAAAAGTCTCTATGTATCAAAGAAGAGATTCCATTCCAGTTAGATATAATTATTAGGATATACCTTCTAAACTGAATTAAAATTCTCTTCTCTAGAACTTCCATTTAATTTCTATTTTCTGATATAATATTGAATGCATGTATACCCATTTCTTCTCTTTTACTTGGAAGTTTTTCAAATATATGAAGATAGAAATGTATCTCTTCTCAACTTCTTTTTTAAAGGCTAAATCTCTCTTATTTTCACAATTCTTTGTATGTCATCGTTTTAACATACTTGATAATTCTATTCAAACTACTTTAAATTTTGACACTATTGTTGGAATATAGTACTTAGTACCTAACACACTACCCAGGTGTGGTGTGGTTGGAGCATTAAGACTAATGTTTCCTAACATCTGGATGTTGTACTATTGGTTTTTCCATTAATACAGCCTAACATATGACATATTTTTGTTGCAAAACCATAGAATATTGTGGTCAACTAACCTTTATGTCATCATCATCATCTTTTAAAAAAATAGTAAATAGTATCAGGCCATGTTTTCCACATCTTACATGTGGTTAGTTGAGGCTTTAGGAGATGTTTCAAACCCCTGTTCATTCATATAACACATTAATTCTAACTCCTAGCTTTACATACACATATCAGAAGAGTTACAATTTGTATTAGTCAAAAATCTCTTCCTTTCCTCTCTTTTCCTGTTGTTCTTTCAAAGAGATTTGCGTTCTAAACCCAACTCTCCACTTAAGAGTTGTGAGTCTGTGAGTAGGATATGGAGACTCTCTGAACATTTATTTCTGCATTTATAAAGCATTGATAACAGGTGTGAATGTTAAATGAGATAATACATGCACAGATTTTAGTGTAGTATCTGGCCTACAGAAGGCATCTGATAAATACACATTTTCTTTCTTGTGTTGAGTTTATATATAAAAGAATCTATATTAATTAGCCACTTGCTAGATAACCCCTAAACCCAGACTGTTTTCAAATACTGTTCTTGATAAGACCCTTACTAATTTCTGCTAGGCAAAAGGCAGGGAGAATGCTAAATAATTTTGAATTTAAAATAATACACATTCTTTTTGTTATATAATGGAAATTATATTCAGTCTCAGAATCAGGATCAACATTTTCTGTTCATCTTGGCTGGTATAAAGTTAAATCCTCTGATTTATACTTTTTAACTTTTTTCTTTATTTCAGGAACTATGAACCCCCCTAGGGAAAATAGTGATAAATTTATTTGTACCTGAAGCTAGATACTGTCACATATGGCCAGTGAAAAATAGAGTAGCCCTTTATACTGTTTTGACCTATATTTGCTAAGTTATTAAGCATGTCCTTAATCTATAAAAAAAAATATTGGGGCACCTTGGAGGCTCAGTTGGTTAAGCATCCAACTCTTGGGCACCTGGGTGGCTCAATGGTTGAGTGTCTGCCTTTGGCTCAGGTTGTGATTCCGGAGTCCTGGGATGGAGTCCAACATCAGGCTCCCCGCAGGGAGCCTGCTTCTCCCTCTGCCTATGTCTCTGCCTCTCTCTCTGTGTCTCTCATGAATAAATAAATAAAATCTTTTTTTTTTTTTTTTTTTTTTTTAAAAAGCATCCACCTCTTGATTTCAGCCCAGGACACTCTCAGAGTCCTGGGATCTAGCCATGGCAGGCTCCACGGTAAATGTGGAATCTGTTGGAGATTCTCTTTCTCCCTGCCCCTTCCGCTACTTGTGCACTCACTCTCTTTCTCTCAAATAAATAAACAAATCTTAAAAAAAAAAAAAACTATTTAAGGGATGCCTGAGTGGCTCAGTGGTTGAGCTCCTGCCTTTGGCTCAAGGCATGATCCTAGTCCTGAGATAGAGTCCCACATCGGACTCCTCTCAGAGAGTCTACTTCTCCCTTTGCCTGTGTCTCTGCCTCTCTCTGTGTGTCTCTCGTGAATAAATAAATAAAATCTCTAAAAACAAAACAAAAAAAACCCCTCTATATTAAAAATGTCACTGCAGAAGCAGATTTTTTCTAAGATAGTTAAAAATGTAAAGACAATTGAATATATTCTGATACTTATCAAGCTTCATCTATAAGCATTACTTACTTTTTAAACAGAGAAACAATTTGACACAGATTCATTTGGCTTCCCATTAGAGTCTAGTAGGAGAGGAGTACAGTGAATATATAGGCTCTTTTTTATATCCCAGTCAAGTCTTAGATGAAATTCTTGAAACTTTTTTGATGATTAGTAAGTACTAACTTGAAAATAGAAGCCTTCTTTAGTTCTCCTATTTCTTATTTCTGGAAATTTTTTCCAGAACTAATGTAAGAAGGTTTTAGTATGGAGAAAATTCCATTGCTATTTAACAATAAATATGGATGAAGCACTATTGTGAGCATGGCACTTTGCTTGACTCTGTTCGTGATCAGCGAATTCTAAATTTTGTTGCTGTTACTTTTGTTTTGCTCTGAAGAAACTTCCTTACAATATAGCCTTTCAAAATACAGTTGACCTATAATAAGAATTTTGACTTGAGGGGAATATAGGAATAGATATAAATTTGGAGTATAATTAGAAATACACTAATGAAACTACATTAGATCTTTTATAAAACTTAAATTGTTAGAATAGGTGCTCAGGAAAGAACTTGCTGAGTGAATATGTTCAAAACATTCAGTTTAAGATATATAAGTCTAGAAAATGTTTCCGAAAGAACTAGTTTGCCTGATGGTTTAAAGATTTTGTGAGGCTAAGTAGTGTTTGAATAACTTAACTGAGAATCTGGTTGTTAACTAATTAAATATTGTGGGCTAGAAGGTCTTACATCAGAGAAAAGGGTGGAGACTGTTGTTTCACTCCCATTTATGCATTATCAATTATTTATTTGGTACCACTTTAGGGCCAGGAATTCTACTTTTAAAAAATAAGAAAGAAAAGAAATAGGCAAAGACTCTCCTATAATTTAATCAGTGGTGACAGAGGAGAGAAATAGATATATAAAATGGAAGAAGGAAATCTTAGATCTCTGCAGTTTTTTCCCCACTTTCTAATTCTTCCATATGGAAGTAAAGAAAACTGTGTTGAGAGGAGGAAATAAAATCTACAGTATTATTTCAGCATTTAGGATCAGGTAGGGGGAAAAAAAGGTAGGAAAAGAAAGTTTTCTAGGTTAAAATACTAATTTAGTCTCCTGGAAAGAAGCATCTCAATGTTTAGTTTTCCTGAGGGGGTGATAATTATTTGGAAAGGACTTCCAACTTCAGACTAAGATGAATGAGATGAAGTATAAGAGCATTCAAGCAGACCAATGGGTCAGGAAATGCTTAGAAAATGGTGTTAATAGTTAATGAACAGTGAATCTTTATAGGTAATTGTTAACTTTTATTTTTATTTTTTTAAAAGATTTTTAAAAATTTATTCATGAGAGACACAGGCAGAGGGAGAAGCAGGCTCCATGCAGGGAGCCCAATGTGGGACTCAATCCCGGGACTCCAGGACCACGCCCTGGACCGAAGGCAGGCGCCAAACCTCTGAGCCACCCAGGGATCCCCTAATTGTCAACTTTTAAATTTGTTCTTAGATTGATTTTAAATATTAACTTTACCTAATGGAAATTTTTAAAAAAGTAAACTTTTGAATAAAGTATTATTCAAAAGTATTCAGATACATACATGGGCATATGCCTATGCACTCATAATGCAGTTTCCACCTACTTTGTTGCCTTCTTGGTCCTTCTATTAAGAATGTACCAGGCACTGGGGAGGAAAAGGCCACAGGTTATCCACTAGTGGATAAGTTACCAAACTTTAAAAGAATTGAAAATTAATTGATGACTATGTAGACCATAAACAAAAGTACACTACTCGACTCGAGTGTTTGAGAAGCACAATAATATTTTTTATAAGTTCCAGTAGCCCCTTTTTAGCCATATTCTCCCTCCTTCCTTTCTGTTTTTGTAAAAAATGTAAGGTTGGGTGTCACTGTAAATAAATATACATACATAATATAAACATGATCTCTAAAAATTTTATTTGACTAACTGACATCCAGGGCAATAATATCTTTCTTTTTATTACCTTTATGCTTGTTCTTGCTGCAGTTAGGCCATTCTTCTATTCTAGGGGTTGCTGTGAATTTCAGGGTAGACCTATGTTGTCTTAAGGTGACTTTTACTGTGATAACAGTAATGACATCTATAATAAAAGAGAGCAATGTAGAGATCCTCTATACTTTATCAGTTAGTTTATTTGCATTTTGAAAATTAGTCTTCAAAGATACTACTTTTATGTTTGCAGATAGGGAAATTGAATCTCAGGGAGGTTTAACAACTTCCTTGTGATCTCTCTCTCTTTTTTAAAAGATTTTATTTATTTATTCATGAGAGACACAGAGAAAGGGGCAGAGACATAGGCAGAGGGAGAAGCAGGCTCCCTGCAAGGAGCCGGATGCAGTACTCAATCCCAGTACCCTGGGATCACGACCTGAGTTGATGGGCAGATGCTAAACCACTGAGCCACCCAGGTGCCCCACTTCCTTGTGATCTCTTAAGTAGATAAGAGATGGAACCAGGATTTGAACTCCAAAGCATTTTACTTTTCATGCTGCTTTAATGCCTTTTAATCAAAACATATCTTCTCTTGTATATGATATGTGTATATAATACACAATTACATCTAGGTATTTAAAAACAAAGGTTTTTTTTTTTTTCCCTTTCTAAATCTACATTTCAAATGAGTACTGTAGTATGTGAGTTCCAGCACTTGGGAGATGTCAGCACTAATGAGGAAACATTTCTGAATTAGTGTGTCACATGGGAATTCAACCAGTAGTAATTGGATGACCTTTGAGAAAATTAAGATCCCTGTCAGAGGGAAATTTCTATCTCACTCCATGGAACAGTCTTTCAGTGAAAGAGGGATTTACCTTAAATTCTCAGTAAAGAACAATAAAAAATTGTCCTGGACTATATGCCTATTATTGAAAAGTCTTTTTAATAATGAGAGAATAAATGAATATCCTATGGTAACTTTTCTGTTTTCAGATGTCTATTAGGGGATCCCTGGGTGGCGCAGCGGTTTGGCGCCTGCCTTTGGCCCAGGGCGAGATCCTGGAGACCCGGGATCGAATCCTACATTGGGCTCCCTGCATGGAGCCTGCTTCTCCCTCTGCCTGTGTCTTTGCCCCCCCCCCTCTCTCTCTGTGACTATCATAAATAAATAAAAAAAATTTAAAAAAAAGATGTCTATTAGGAACTTGAAATTATTACATGCAGGAAAACATGTCCTAAAGCCTTTAAGAACCTGGTTCACTACATGAATGTGTTTTTAAAATTTGGAGACATTCAGAAAGTGAGAATTACATATATAATTGTGAGTCAAAGGATATAACATAAACACATGTGTAATCATTTAATAACACCAAAGATGTGCTATAGAAGTTTATGAATTTAGCATCTTTTAGGGAAAACATGTACCAAATGTGCTTAATAGGAAATTTTGAAATTTTTCCTAAGGTTGAATATATAATGGTAGTTCAAGAATTATGATTATGAAATGCCTAATAAAAATAATATTCTATTAGCAATGAGTAGAGGGTAGAGGAATGCCAGCTACAAGAACGTTAATAAAAACTATATTGACAGGGCAGCCCGGGGGGCTCTGTGGTTTAGCACCGCCTTCAGCCCAGGACGAGATCCTGGAGACCGGGAATCGAGTCCCACGTCGGGGTCCCTGCATGGAGCCTACCTCTCTCTGCCTCTCTCTCTCTCTCTCATGAATAAATAAATAAAATCTTTTAAAAAACCAAAACTATATTGACAGATATCGGGGGAGACTGGGACCAAGATCTCTCCTACAAGTAGGAAAAGGCCAAGACAAGTACTATTATTATTTTTTAAAGATTTTATTTATTTATTCATGAGAGACACACACAGAGAGAGAGGAAGAAACATATAGGGAGAAGCGGGCTCCCTGCGAGGAGCCTGATGTGGGACTCGATCCCAGGACACCGTGATCATGACCTGAGCCAAAGGCAGATGCTCAATCACTGAGCCACCCAGATGCCCCAAAGGCAAGACAATTATTTCAAAGTTCCAATGATTGACATAGAGGCATGAAGCCCATTTAGGTCATGGATTTAAAGAAGCCATGTGTCCAAATTGAACTTAAAGATCTTGAGAAAGCTCTAGCAGTTTACAAAAAGTAATAAAGTATTTCACCTTTTTTAGCATCTTATAGGGAAAGGAAGCCCTCCTTATGCTATGATTCTTACCTTTATTTGCATGATCATATTGTATTGGTTGATCATTATTTCCCCTAACCTAGGAATAAAGCTGTCAAGATAACATGTTTTATAAAAGCTAAAAGTTATTTGGAATTTCTCTGAACCAATAGACTAAAGGAGATATGAGAAAGTTGTATTTTCATATTTCATTGAAAAGAAGAAGTAGAAAAAATATTCTGTATAACAGTGGTTTTCAAATTCTTGGTCTCAGCACCCTTTGTACTTTTAAACATTATCAAGGGTCCTAAAAATTTTCAATTTATGTAGATTTTATATTTTATAGTTTAGGAATGTTTAAAATAGTTAATCCCTCTGAAAATAGTCAATAACAATAGCCAAGAAAATTAAAAACATATCCACACAAAAGCTGGTACATGAATGTTCATAATCATTCATAATAGCAAAAAAAAAATGGAAAACAACTCAGAGGCTCATTATCTGATAAATGCGTAAACAAAATGCAATCTGTCCAAAAATGGAATAGTATAAAGACTCCTAACTCTGGGAAATGAACTAGGGGTGGTGAAAGGGGAGGAGGGCAGAGGGTGGGGGTGAATGGGTGACGGGCATTGAGGGGGGCACTTGACGGGATGAGCACTGAGTGTTATTCTGTATGTTGGTAAATTGAACACCAATAAAAAATAAATTTATTTAAAAAAAACAAAGTATAGGTACATACTACAGTATGGATGAACCTTGAAAATATTATGCTAACTGAAAGTAACCACACAAAAAGGCCATATAGTTTATGATTTTACTTATGTGAAATGTCCAGAATAGGAAAAAACACATAGAGACACAAAGAAGATTAGTTGTTGCCAGGGACTGAGGACAGGGAAATACGGAGTGACTATCAGTAGATACACATTTTCTTTTGGGGCTGGTGAAAGTATTCTGGAATTAGTGATGCTGGTACAGCTTGTGAATAAACGACTGAATTCTTTGCTTTATAATGCTTTCTATATAATGTTTTATAATGGTGAATTTTATAGTGTATCATTAAAAATATCCATAAAAATATAATAAAAACATATTTCAACATATATAATTTTATGAGGAATAACTATGTTTCCCAAACAAAATATAATGAGAGTTGTATTGCATTACATTTCTTTGCAAATCTCTTGATGATTGCTTGGTGAGATTAATTGGAGTCTTATGTTTGCTTCTGCATTCGATCTATTGTGATATGTTGTTTGGTTAAAATACGTAAGAAAATCTGGCCTTACACACACATGTTGAAAAAGGGAGGAGTATTATAGTTGGTTATTCGATAATTGTGGGTATTTTTCTCTGATTTCATATTAAAACTTGACACGTAGGAATTCTTAAAGTTTAGTTGCAGTGTAGAATCTCAAATCCCCAAGTGATGTTGGCTAGGCTGCAATTATTCAAAGGTCACTTTGGGATAGGAAGTTCAAGATGACTCAGACACATGGCTGACAGAGCTGGCTGTTGACTGGATTAGCTCAGCTAACCAGGATGCCCCAGTTTTCTTCTGTGTGGCCTCTGGGTGTGATTTGGGCTTCTCACAGCATGATGTCTGGATTCCAAAAGGAAAGATTCCAAAAGGAAGTATTCAGAGGGAGGAAGTAGAGGCTATGATCTCTTAAGGCCCAACCTGAGAAATTACAGTGTTACTTTCCCTCCATTCTGTTGGGCAAAGTTACAGGGTAGCTCCAGACTCAAGGACAAAAGTAGTAGACTCCATTTTTTGATAGGAAGAATGGCAAAGAATTTGAAGCTATCTTTCACTATGTGACCTTCTCTGACACCTTGGATACCATGATTTATGAGTGCTTAGTAAATATTATGATTAAGTGTTATTCTTTAGGGACGCCTGGGTGGCTCAGTGGTTGACTGTCTGCCTTTGGCCCAGGGCATGATCCTGGAGTCCAGGATCGAGTCCCACATCAGGCTCTCTAGATGGAGCCTGCTTCTACCTGTCCCTATGTCTCTGCCTCTCTCTCTGTGTCTCTCATGAATAAATAAAATCTTTTTTTTTTAAAGTATTGTTCTTTATACTGTTGAAACTTCTACTTTGCAAATTAACAGCGTCTTTTTTTTTAAGATTTTATTTATTCATGAGAAACACAGAGAGAGAGAGGCAGAGACACAGGCAGAGGGAGAAGCAGGCTCCATGCAGGAGCCTGATGTGGGACTCGATCCTGGGTCTCCAGGATCAGGCCCTGGGCTGAAGGTGGTGTTAAACTGCTGAGCCACCTGGGCTGCCCACATTAACAGCATCTTAATTGGATGCTTTTGTTTGAATTGTTTAAAATATATTACCAAACACCGTGTGTAATGCAATGAGAATCAAGAGTGCCTTATGGCTTTTTATTATCTGCCTATCCATCCTGTTTTTTAATTTGCGACATTATTGTTCAGTTTTTTTGTTTATATTCAATTACTTAATTTTTTTTCAATGAGATGTGAACAAGTGTAATATAAATAGAATATTAAACTGTGTGTTCTAATATGAGTCTGCTGTTTCTAAATTACATATTTTCACTTCTTGTCAATGTTTATTCTATAAGAATGCTCTGGTTTTGCCTTAAGGGCTATCTATCAGCAATAGTTATAAGTAGGTAAGTCAGGATTTAATTCATGTAGTTACGTAGATACAATCTCCTTTGGAAGAAATTAAGCCCACAAAAGAATAAAAAAAAAAAAGTGTTTCTTAATGTGGAGGCAAAAAGAAAGAGTAAGCAAAAAATACATATATTTTTAAAACTGGCTACAATTTTCAAATTGCTTTTCACATGTCCAAAAGTTAAAGTGCTGATGAAATGCCTTTCAGGTTTCCTTTTAGTTTCTTTAGGAAAGGTAATATTTTACACAGACCCAGGTTAGAAATGCTTACTTGTCATTAAGCATTTATGTAATTTGGGAATTTTGATAGTTATCAAAGCATGCTAAAAGCCTCATTCAGCTGCCGTTGGAAGTTGCGTCGGGAAATCTGCTTTGAAATTGCTTTTGAAAGCCTTATTCATGCCCTATAGAAAATTAAGCTTTTTCTCCATTGCAAAATGGCAAAGTGTCTGTAGATTGTTAGTAGGGGTGTTAGGTTAGGCATGCCTGCTGTTACTGATCATGGGTGAGTAAAGCACTGTACTTCCTTAAAAGAGCAGTATCAGAGAAACTAAAGCTTGATTGACAGTTCAGCATACTGAAAAATCTTAATGTTAAACTTGTTTCAAAATGTTTTATAGAAAGACATTATAGAACTTGGAACCTAGTATACACAGTTTCTCCAGAGCATTGCTGTCAACTCTTAAGTATTTGCAGTACGAAAGCATAATTGGTTGCTATTAACATTTGAAAATAGCAAATTTCCTTACTGTGGCATAATAGGTGTCTCTCAGCAACTCTCTGGCTATTTTAGTCACATATGAAAATCAAGATGTGGATTTTAAGTATTCTTGAAAGGGAGATGTAGAATTATGAAACATAATTTCAGATGAATCTGTACTGGTAACTAAACTGTCATTAAGATTAGTTTTCAGATTAGATTTGAGCTAGGATATAGCTGCCACACTCTTCTACCTTATAAAGCAACAGCCCTAATGATTCACAAAATGTTCTAAATTGCTTAATACTTTCTAAATGTCTGTAACAATTCTAGTGCATTCCTTAAATTCTATGAGTAATTCATATTTCCTTTGGTTCTATTTTGTTAGCTAGATGGTCTCTGTGATCAGTTTTGGTGGCTGGTTCATTTTGGAGAGTTCACATTTGAATGGAGAAACTCTTAGTTTCCTTGTATATAAATAATCTTGTAATTTAATGGTGGCATTTGGGAAAGATCTCGTCCTAGAAAAGAGGCTACATTCCTCACTTTGACTTTTTGTGTTATTTTGTCTTGCAGTAGTTCCCTCCCTCATGCCAATGCCTGCAATATCTTTAACCGCCACTTATCAGTTTTAGTCCTCAGGTCCTGTCCCCAGGATGCTCTGCCACACTGCCTCTATTAACCAGATTAACCTTTATTCATCTTTCCCTTCTTTGCATTCATAGTGTAGAGTTAATAGCATACATACACTGAACAGTTACCTCTTCTCTAATAATTTCATTCTTTTATCTACAGTTTTATCTATTCATTCTCTTATCCAATAAACATTTATTGTGCTTTTCAGTGTAATTTGCAAGGCACTGTCCTTATTCCTATGGTGGAAATACATTTGTATTCCATCTTTATCCTCAAAATGAGATACATGAAGGAATGGTCATAATACAAGGCATTATGTGTAGAATGGTACCACCAGAATTCATTTTATTTCCCCAAGTAGACTCTCTTTCACAAAAAAAAAAAAAAAAAAAAAAAAAAATCACTTTTAGTGTGATGATCAGGAGGGAAGACATAGAAAATGGACATTGGGGCAGCCTGGGTGGCTCAGCGGTTTAGCGACAGGCCGTGATCCTGGAGCCCCGGGATTGAGTCCCACGTCGGGCTCCCTGCATAGAGCCTGCTTCTCCCTCTGCCTGTGTCTCTGCCTCTCTCTCTCTCTCTCTCCTCTCTGTGTTTCTCATGAATAAATAAATAAAATCTTTAAAAAAATGGACATTGAACTGGAGAGTAAAGAATGGATGGGTAAGGTTTTACAGAGTGAAAAAGATGGTGCAGGATGGCATTCCTGGTAGAAGAAACTAACTTAGAAAACATGACTGAGGAAGAATAGATTAAATTTGGAGGATTCAGGTCAACTCTAGTTCAGTGTTAAGTATTAAGGAGTAATAAGAAAACATTTCTATTTTGTTAGAAGCATGTCAGTATCTCCAGATCCAGAATTCTACCCTGACCTCTTCTGTAAAGTAAGTCTTAAATGTTTATTCTGATTTCCATTTGGATTTTTTATGTTAATGATAGTCTTCATTTGGGTCACTATTTTGCACATGAAAAATTGTCCACAATGTCTCAAAGCCGTTTTTGAAACAGACTATTCAAGGTTATCTGATAATCTTTTTTAAGGATTAACTGTAAAAATGGTGAAAAATGTAAATTCCTAGAAGTTATAAAAAATAAACAGGTTAATATGAGTGTTATTTGGAAGTCCATAGTAACCAATGAAGCCCACATTGTCTCTATTGTAATGTGAACACACCTTTTCCTCCGAGGAAAGAAATATACAAGGAACCCTATTCAGTTACCTTAGGATATTTACTTTTTTAAAAAAAAATTATTTATTTGAGAGAGTGAGAAAGAACATGGGGAGGAGGGGTAGAAAAAGAGGGATAGATTCTTAAGCAGATTCCATGCTACCTGTGGAGCTCCATGAAGGGCTTGATCTCAAGAACCTGAGATTAGGACCTGAGCCGAAACCGAAAGTCAGATGCTTAACCGACTGAACCACCCAGGTGCCTCACCTTGTAATATTTACTTTTGAGTTAATATGTGTGCTTAGTTGGCTCGTAATTCACTCCATTTGGAAGATTTTTTTATTTGATGATGAGCATACCTCATTTATGGAATGAAAAACAAAACTAAATCTAGAGGGGGAGAAAAAAAAACAACTTGAGTTTATTCTCTTCCTTTCTCTTACTCATTTTATAGGAAGATGATACCATGACTTTTGGTTATGGATGACATTGACCTACTGTTGGTAGGGTATGTACTGAAGTGGTGACTGTTTCTGTAGAGACTGATAACAATTATATTTTCTCATTCACATCTCTCCCCCAAAGCATCAATGATATTTGCTTTGAGGTTTAGTGTTC
Organism: Nyctereutes procyonoides; assembly: GCF_905146905.1. Taxonomy (NCBI): domain Eukaryota; kingdom Metazoa; phylum Chordata; class Mammalia; order Carnivora; family Canidae; genus Nyctereutes; species Nyctereutes procyonoides. The sequence goes on from NW_026575024.1 coordinate 39,553,282, forward strand.
CCTACCCTCTTGCTTCATAGTTGTGTATCTGTTTGTACAAGGCTGACTCTAAAATTGGAAGGAACTTTCTGATCATGTTCTTACCCTGTCACTGATATCAGAAATAAGGGCATATTCTGCAGGAAAAAAACAACAAAAAACAATTCTGTAGAAATAAATTTTTATATGCAGAAACGTTAAAATATTTTCCATGTATATTCACTAAAATTTTGGGAGCTAATATACCATGTTTGTGGAACAAGAATATGAACCACATGAGGGAAAAAAACTAATTGCTTCTAAGAATTTAAAAATTACTGTCAATATTATAGTAGTTAAATTTTTATGTAATTATTCTGATATCTTCTATTAATTAATGCCACATATTTCTGGAATAAATCTTTCTTTTCCATTTTTAGCATCTCTATGTTTTAGTTTTTCTTATTTTTAGGTACTTTTTATTCCTTACAAAATGTGTTGTTTTACATTTTTTTCTATAAAAATAAACATAAGCAAAAACTACAGTATTTTCATATAATAGCTATTATCCCCATTTTCCCTCTAAGATTCTTGAGTTATAATAAGCCAAGAAACTAAAGTCCATTATTAGAATGTTCCCCATGACAGGTTTCTATTACTAATATATTGTTTATTTTTAATCATCTTTTGAATTATTGACTATTTTATGGTATCTCATAACAACAATTTCTATTTGTTTTATATACTTCATAGAGTAGATTTCATTTTCTTTGCCTTACTCTATTATATGTAATGGCTTAGCTCTGAAATCTTGGTTTCAAAAAAAAAAAAAGAAATCTTGGTTTCATTTAGGGGATATTAATTTGCTTTAACACATTACTGTCTAAAATAGCTCAGGTTTTGTATGGTCTTATAAAAACTTTATCTGGATATGCTCTGAAAGGTGCTTTATTTTTTATTCTTTTTTTTTAATTTTTAAAATTCCTCCTGGTAGTCTTGTCACATATCAGGAAATTAAACAGATGCTTAAATTGACTCTCCTAGATAACATTAAAATGCATAAATTCAGGTTTCAATGCAATTGATAACTTTCATTCCCACATTATTCTTCCAATATTTTACTCCTACTCAGTGACATTTTTACCTAAGGCTTTTAGCAGCTATTTTGCTACTTAACCTCTAGCTAATTGTTTCTTTTCCCCTCAGCTTGACTCCACAGAGTGATGGGTCTGTTTTCCCACAGGTTTGCCTGCGATTCTTAACTGAACCCCTAGAGTACTATGTCCTATCTTATTCTTTTCAATTCTTCCCCAATGAGGCATGACCAAAAGATTGTTGTATCCTTGAGAGGCAAGTTCATGGAATTGGAGTGGCAGATGGATATACAAAAATCACCAGTGCAATCCTAATGGAAATTCAATTCCAATTAGGTTTTAAAGTTAGTTGCTTCCAAAAAAAGTCTAGAAATACTATGAATAAAACTGTTTGCCCTGTTGGGATTTAATCCTTGCTAAGTAAGCTGTGAGGCAAGGTGGTGATGGTATTGGGGGAATCCAGATTTAGGAAATGATGATGATTGTAATAATGATGATGGTGATGATGATGATAATGATAATGATAATCATTGCAAGTAACATTTATAAATTAGGGAATGAGATGTTTTATGCAGTATTATGAGCATTTATTGGTTGCCCTTAATGTCAATGTATCATTTTTCTATTATTGTATAACAAATTACCACATACTTAGTGGTTTAATACAGCACACATTTATTATCTTGGTTTCTGTGCATCAGGAGTCTGGACAGAACTTAGGTGAGTTTGCTGTTTACAGTGTCATAAGGCTGCAGTCAAAGTTTCAATTAGGACTGGATTCTTATCTAGAGGCTCATCCAAGAAAGGCTCTCCTTCCTTGCTCTTGTGGTTGCTGGACTGAGAGCTTTATTTTTGCTGGCTTTTGTACAGAAGCTACCATCAACTCCTAGAGGCCATCCTCAGGTCCTTGCTACATGGAGTTTGCCAACATGGCCACTGGCTTCCTCACAGCCATTTCTGGAAGAGAGAAAAACTGTAAGACAAATGCTAATAAATCTTATGTACTGTAATCATGGACACTATTCATCTATATCCCATTTGTTCTATATTCTGTTGATTAGAAGCAAATCACAGGCTTTGCCCATACTCAAGAGGAAGGCGTTACACAAGGGTATAAACATCAGGTGGTAGAGATCATGAATTCATCTTAAGAATCCATATACCATGCCAGAGATTACTGTATGTGCCCCAATGTCTATCCTTTCTTTTTTCTGTCTCCCCCCAAAATAGAAAACACCTCATTGTTTAATGGGCATAGAGTCACCTGCAATAAAGACTTCATTCTCTAAATTCCCTGATATCTAGGTATACCCTTGTGACTAAGTATGGCAAGATATATGAATCTGGAATCTGGAGGTTTTGAGAAGTCACTCTATCAGCCTTTAATGATCCTTTACTCCTGACTTCTTTAATGTGAAGGAAAAACAAACTTTTATTTTGTGATTTTTGATTGTTATTTTGGATGCAGCTCAGCCTATTCTTAATTGATATTCTTTTATAACATCTATTCTCCCCCTTTTCTCTTCCCAACAGCCCTTTATTTCCATTTTTCCTCCAAGGAACTTGAAATGACCCCTAGGCTCAAGTGAAGCCAATGAGAATATTCTATCTCCTGCTCTAGGGTATGGAAGTACAACCTGTGCCAGTCTAATCAGACTGAATCTCACAACTTTTACTGAGAAATTATGGCATATACATGTATGTAGCAATAATTCTGACTAATCATATTTTCCATTCCAGCCTCTGATCCTATCTTTAGGCGAAACAGACTTTACCTGACTCTTGAGCCAGGAGGTGGCTCATGGGACATATAAATAAACCAAACTACTTCATTTTAATGGCTTATATTTAGGGAATGATCCAGAAGAAGCTTCTGTACAAGTCTTAAGGTTAGAAAGGAAGGTCTCTGGGAGGAATTGCTCTGTCTCCCTTCCAACTTCAACAGGATTAGTTGTGACTGACTCAGGTTGAATTGGGGGATTCGCATTTGGTATAGATCTCAGAGACATGTGAGTAGTGAGAATTGATATCCTTGTGCTAATAGATTGATGCAGATGTATCAAGATAGTGGCTTCATCCTTCCTAAATTGGATATCAGTTTCTACACTTTTAGTCTTTATTTTGGGGCAGAATGGTATTGAATTTATTATTGGACCTTCAAAAATGACCAAAATGATACTTGCTCACTTTAATAAGTTGAATAGTAGAAAAGTGTGGCCTTTTGTGTTTCAAACAGATGCTTTCTCTCTCGGCAAATCTGCTCTTCACTGTTCTTTAACTTATTCCTTTTAGTCTCATATTGATAAGATGTTCATTAAAAAAAAAAAGACCTGATTCAGTCCTTCTCATATTTCTTTATTTCAATGATTGTAAGAATTTAAAATATTTTTGGCCTAAGCAAAGAATAATCTATTAAATCCAAAATAGATGAAATTGCCCAGACTCTGGATACAGATTGGAAGTAAGTACTTGCTAGTGTTTACCAAGTAGGGACTTATAGCTGAATTAGGGGGTGAGAGGTTAAATAAGTGAAACAGTGAATAAAAAAGTGTTAATAATTTACTTAATCTGTTTTTAGAAGGGGAGTTACCACTACAAGTCTATATGCATAAAAAGAGAAGGCATTTGAAATAGTCAAAGATCCTTCTATTCCTTCCTTCCTTCCTTCCTTCCTTCCTTCCTTCCTTTCTTTCTTTCTTTCTTTCTTTCTTTCTTTCTTTCTTTCTCTTTTTCTCTTTCTTTTCTTTTTCTTTTTCTTTTTTTTTTTTTAAAGATGTTTCTTAAAAGGAAGTTGTGACCTGTCTGGGACTTGTAGTAAACAGGAGAAACAGGGAATTGGGGCTGTTCTGAGAATTCTTGGCATGGAAGAGAGAAACTGTTCCTATATCTGGCTGAGCATCCCATCATCCCACTTCAGATCTATTGGGACAGAGTCTCAGGCCAGGGTAGCTGTATTAAAAACAAATCTTTAGGTTGTTCTTTCCTAGAACTGCCATTTAGAAGATTTTCAAGCAGTGGTTGTGCCTTGTTATTACAGATCCTTGAAGATTAACTTTGCAACAGACTTCATGACTGAAGAGCTTTTGAAAAAGAAATAAAAGGCCATATTCATAGTTGGTTGGGGTATTAATTATACTCCTTAAAATCATGTATTTTTACATGAGTTGCTATTCTCTTGATTCTTCTTAAAAGTTTTGGAGTCCTTTATTTGTACAAGCTTTATCAAAAAGGAAACAAGAGTCCACAAAAATAATTTTCCCTCATTTCATTCATTCATTCATTCATTCATTCATTCATTCATTTATTTCATTGACAAACAATGGATAAAGCTGGTGGCAAGGAATGATACATTTTAAAGCAGAGCATTCTTCCAGCCCTAAGGAATTTTTGTAGAGGTGAAATTAAACACTAATAAATATAATGCATCGGGGGATCCCTGGGTGGCGCAGCGGTTTGGCGCTTGCCTTTGGCCCAGGGCGCGGTCCTGGAGACCCAGGATCGAATCCCACATCGGGCTCCCGGTGCATGGAGCCTGCTTCTCCCTCTGCCTGTGTCTCTGCCTCTCTCTCTCTCTCTCTCTCTGTGTGTGACTATCATAAATAAATAAAAATAAAAAAAATTAAAAAAAAATAAATATAATGCATCGGAAAGGTGCCAAAGGAGGGAACAATTACCTTTAGCCATGGGAATTTGGGAATCTTTTATGGAGCATTTTGATCTTGAATTTAAGATGTGGACAAAATGTGAGCATTTTGACCTAAGATAAAAGGTGTTCCAGACAGAAGATACAGTGTGAACAAAAGCTTCTAGGTTTTTATTTTCAAATAAAACCAGAAAGTGCACCTTTAGAAATACATACTTTGGAAATGTGATTCTGCTTAATTTTGTTAGAATGGCCATTAAATATATTTTTTGAAAAAAAAAAAAAACTATGGCTTTCAAATGGAGAAAGGCATGCTGTTTGCTTTGTGTCAGGTGCCAGACACATGGTGAATGAGTCATAGGATTTTGCAAATTTATAAGTAAATTTATGTTCATCATAAAAAAGGGAAAACTATGAATAATATAAGTTAAATCAACCTGGTGAACATCTTGAAGGGCAGAGTGTATGCAGCAGCATAACTGAGCTGCTGCCTATACCTTCACACCCATCTGCATCCTGTCAAGTTTTCACACAGAAGTACTGAATAAGTACTGTATTGTTTCTGCAGAAAAATCAGATGCCATTTATTATTTCTCAATTTGGTGGGAGGGAGGATGTATTTTTAATGCTTGCCTAAGTATCCTAAGTATCAGTCCATTTTTGTCCTCACTTACTGTCTTACATGTCTTAAGTTTGGTTCCCTAAAAACTGATCCTCAGATAGGAATTTTTATGCAAGCAGAAGAAATACTGAAGGTTTGTAGTGAGCTAACATGTCGTACAGGCTTTTGTTTAAAAAAATGTGTCCATTATTAGGATGTCTAACCTTGTCTAAAAAAAATGAGATGATTATAAGGAAAAGCTTTGGCAGTTTTTCTTAATAGCCAGTATTTTTGACCACTTAATATATTTCGGGCACTGTTACCAAGACTTCTTACATATCAACTCATTTAATCTTTACCACAATCCTATGAAATGTATTCTTATTATCCTTATTTAGAGAAAGGGAAATAGAGGCACAAAGAAGTTACCTAACCTACTGCCAAAGATCACATATTTAGTAAATGGTAGATTTAAAATTTTAACTCAGGAAGTCCGATTTCAGAGCTCACATATTAACCAATATATCATGCTGCATCTTCTTGAATAATTTGGATGTGAATATGCTGTATATTAAGACAATGAAAGGACATCAAGTATCATGGCAGATTGAATTTTTAATTTATTTTAAGATGAACTATCTGCAGACAGAGAAAGGCATTTATAGTTTGGTTGCCTTATAGTCTGCAAGACAATACACTTCATAGTATAGGTCTATAAGAATTGCCAAGCATTTGTGAACTCCTTTCATTTGTGTGAACCCTTGAGTGAGTAAAATTCAAGTACCAAAAAGTGTAGTTTTTGATTTCCCTAAAGCAACAATATTATGAAATGAGTGATGATCAGTTATGTTGGTCTCTTGTCATTCCTTGCTCAAAAAATGACCTTTATATCTATTGATTTCTACGTCTCTTTTTAAAAATGGGATATTTTTATTCTACCAAAGATTCATTTATTTATTTTTTAAAGATTGTTTATTTATTTATTAGAGAGAGAGAGAGAGAGAGAGAGAGAGAGAAACAGGCAGAGGGAGAAGCAGGCTCCATGCAGGGAGCCTGACGTGGGTCTCTATCCCGGGTCTCTAGGATAACGCCATGGGCGGAAGGTGACGCTAAACCGCTGAGCCACCTGGCCTGCCCTCTACCAAAGATTTGTTGGAAAGTTATATTATCTTCTCCTTGGGTCAGTTTGTGTGTGCGCGCGTGCGCGTGCATATGTATGATGCTTTTTCTTTTTCTTTTTTTTCCATTATTCACCATACATATGTTAGAATTCAGACCTGGAGATCATCTTAAAATTGGTGATAAGTATTTATTTCTTCTCTGTTCACTGAAAGACTGTAAAATATTCAGTAAAGGAGGTGGTAAGTAGCCTAAATCTGATTCCAAAGTCCCTTCCTCTGATAGGTCAGTGGAGAGATGCCATTTACCTGTCTTTTATTTATGGTAAAGGTCCAGAACATGCTGAATGTAAATTAAATTTCACAGAGAACTTATCTTTTCAAATTTCTTGATTTAGAGTACCACAGTTTTGCTATGGAATATTTTTTGCCATAAAACCTACCTATTTTCATAACGACCTCAAACCTCAAATCCTATTTCAGCAGCCATTTCTCACTGGAAATGCCCAAGGCCTCAGGAAACAAGCATGGGCAGAAGGGATCAGTAGATCTTTCCTCTGCTTGCAGGCTTCCACCATATTCTAGAGACCTTGCTTTCCTGAGGTGGAATGGTCACATCACCAGTAGTGTTATCCCTCAAATCCTCTCTGGAAAGCCACACTGGTGATCAATGCCCCAAGGAGAAAAGTAATCTTTAAGTTGTAAAACTTGATAACTACTTCAACTCCTCTTGGCTCTAGTTGGCTTTCATTCATTGATGAGACAGATTGAGATCAGAATAAACATTCTCCATGCACTTTCTAATCACTGAAATTCCCTCTTCCTGATTCTACCATTTGAGGACCTTTCTGCTGACCCCTGTTTCCTGTAGAACTGGTACTTATTATGCATTAAATATTTTTCTTTTTTTTAAAGATTTTATTTATTTATTAATGAGACACACACACACACACAGAGAGGCTGAGACATAGGCAGAGGAGAAGCAGGCACCCTGTGGAAGCCCAATGTGGGAGCCAAATGTGGGATTTAATCCCCAGACTCTGGGATCATGCTGTGAGCCAAAGGCAGATGCTCAACCACTGAGCCACTAGGCATCCCTAAATATTTCTTTTTTAAAGTTTATGGACTTCCAGTTCAGCGCAGTTCCCGATATTTTTTTAATCAGTCAGGTCTTCCTGAGAACCCTCCCTACTCTCTCCATTCCACAGCTTCCTGTGCATTTAACGTCATATTCAGCAGAACAAAATTTCACATTAGAGTCATACAGGGGCTTATTCATAAAATGCATTGGGACTCTTCTAATGAAGGATAGAGGCCAGCTATGCCATGGTCCCTTCTATGATTCTTTTGTGTGAATTCAACATCTACACTTATGCCCCTTGAAATACTGTGACCTTTAGCTTTATAACTTCAGTCTTTTATCATTTACCAGAATGACCATGTTTTGAGTCTCTTCATTATTTTGTACCACTTTATTTCTAAGATAAAGAAATTGGAATTCCTTCATTCTGCCTGAGACTTTTTCCATTCTGTTACTACTTATGAATGTGAACTTTCATGTCATCATCCTTTGGGTTAAAAAAAATGACCATTATTCCTAATAGAAATGATTTCCAGTTATTTTTCATTGTGTCTGCCTATCCTTGGACACTTTATTGGGTTGGCAAAATGAAGGTCAACTAAATAGGAGGCCCTTGAATTGTGGCAGCTCCCCCAGAAGTGCCAGTTAGCCACAGCTCCACTACCCCTTGGATATTTGAGCTAGAGGGGCAAATGCCACTAACTGGAACCAAACCATACTTGTACCCAGTCTGGATATTGATTGCTGCAGCTGGAACCTAAGTATTCTGTCCTACTTGAAGTGTGGTCCATGGATCTCACACACATACACACATTATTGAGAATTGAGAGGAAAGGAAAGGGATTTTATTAATCAGATAGGGAAATAAAGTATAAGTATACAAGTTAGGGTAGACTTACTGATAGTTGCTTACCATGAATTTAAAAATTTTAATTTAAAAATGAGATATCCTCCTTATTGATGTAATAAAGTTAACCTAAAATTTGAAGTCTTAGTATTGATTCAAGAGCCAAAGAGACCTCTGGTTGAATGGTCCTGAATTTTGGCTGGGAAATGTGAAAGTCAGTTGAATCTTGTCCTAAACTGATAACATGTGTAGATGAAAGACAGGCACTTTACCTTTCAGATTTTTTTCCTATGGCTTCGATCAAGAAATTTGGTGCTTTAAAAACAAAACAAAAACAAAAGAAAACAACAACAAAAAAAACCTTTCTTTTTATTTTATTTTTTGAAAATAAACTGGAGGATAATATAGATTTCATCTATTCACTTTTTCTTTAAATTAAATTTTAGTACTTATTTTAATTGATTTGAGAAACTATGTCATTTGGACATAGTCTAGGATAGTTGTCAAGCTTCTTTTTTTTTTCTTTTTTTTAAGAGCCATGAAATTTGATGTTAGTAAGTAATGTGTTAGAAAGATCACAAAATAATGAGCTGGGAAGAGAATGAAGATTTTCTACCTTTCAGAAAATACCGTTTATTAAGCCTTACATTGCCATGAATTCAGCAAGAACTTTAAGCATTATCAATGTTCTTTGAAATTTCTTGGGAAAATATTATTATTTAACTGTTTCTGGTGATACATTTTGGTAAATTATTTTGTCATTTGTGTTCATTTCTAGTTTTTTCTTTTCTAACAGTTGAGTTATATCTCAAGAGGTGGTGGAAGGGTAGGGATTATTTGTCATGACAGTTGATTAACTATTTTGGTTGATTTTACTGAAAGTTAAAGTTGACTATGTTCATCTGAAAAGCAAACAATTTTGACAATTAAGGCATACAAGCTGTGAATGTTACATCTAGCTGTTCCTACTATAATGTGTTGATTAGAGCTGTTTCATGAATGCTTCTCAGGAACAGCCCAAGTGTTACATACTGCTTAGGAAGAAAATACAGTCAGTGTATTTGCCATCACAATGTGCTGATGGCGGCAGCTTGCCCAGAGTTAAACTTGCTGTGATAAAAACTTCTCGACTGGAACATGGTGATGGCATTTATGTTATTTGCCTCCTAAGTTGTTTCTGCACTATATAAACCCAGTGCAAACAGCTCTCAGTTTGAGAACCTCACAGAGCTCTGTCACTAGGCACTATTGCATTCTCTTGTTGAACTGTTAAAGAATATGTTAGCTGAAGTCTTCCAGTGAACAGTGGAATCTGGATCTTAAATAGCTGAAGGCACTGGATTAAAATGGCTTATATCTTTTGACTTAGTCCAGGTCATTGTATGGAACTCACTTTGAGAGATGCCTTTCTGTAAGGGTGTTACTATTTTTAAAGACTTGTAGTGAATTCCTTGCCTTCTGGATTCTTAATGCCTTCTACAACAGCATTAAGTCAGGGAACTTAGGCTTAGCCATATCAGCATTGTTTGTGCTTAAGAAAATTTGAAAAAGGCCAAGGACAAATGACTGAATCCATTTTATAAATGCAGTATCCCTTACAAAATCGATTGTAGATTAGCTCTAGGAAATCATGTTTGTCTACATGGAAAGCTGCACAGATCTCCTACATATATTCCAAGGTCTGTCTACAATTGTCCCTTTTTAAATTTGTGAGGACAGCAATGCCTTTGAAGCCTCCTAAAGGATTGTGGAGGTAGGCCAAAACTAAAGAGAGAACAGGAAAGAATAAAGATGGAAGGAGTGGGAGATTTGAGATAGAAAGGATAAAGGATGAGTGATGAAAGCCTTATCAACAGTTAGGTCCTCTACTTGTAACAATCCCATAAAGAAGTGGCTCTCCTTTTGCTCAAAGAGGATCAACATTTTTTATTTGCCAGCTTTCACTGGGTTTCCAGGGTGTTTTTGGATCATACATCAGATGAATAGGGATGAATAGGAGTTCTTTTATCACTATTAGTGAAAACTGTTCTCATCACTTAGCATTGCTAGCTACTATGAACCATCCTTTTGAAGGTCTACATTTGGAAGTAGCACATGGAATTTCAGCCCTTGTATTATTATTTCTTGTATTGCTTTTATTAGATAAAATGAAGAAGACCTATGACAGATTTCCTTTGAGGGAGAATGTGACACAGCCTCTTCAAAGTTTTTTAATGGCCTTACTAATAAATTTTATCCCTCAGATAATATCCTTAAGTAATGGAATTGCTTTCCCTAGTAAGAAAAAGAATACATTACTTTCGTTTTTTTTTTTAAATTAGGAACTTTGGAAAGTCAGAAAAATAAAAAGAAAAATCCACCTATCATCTCTCCATTCAGCAATGATCACTCAGGAGTAGTTGTGAGTCCTAAGTGGCCCTTTATTTTCCTAAGTCTTGAGGCATTGATAACTGAAAAACCTGAAGTATTGTGCCTGGTCCCTTGGATCATATTTTAAGTAAGATTTAGTAGATACTTTATTTTATCTCATTCTTCTATGGATCAGTAATATTTGAATAGCTATAATGACTGCATTTAAATTTATTTTACTCTGAATTCATCCATGTAGTTAGCAATTCTTTAATGAGCTGATTATAGAGAATTACCTAATAATTTCACTGTTTTTCATCTTTACTTACTATATTAGATTTCAAACAGTAATAATTCTTGACCACAAGATGTACATGACAAATGTAATTAATGATTTATTATATTGAAATGTATACATATTTGCTATACTATGTAAGTATTCTTCATTCAGTAGAATAACATTAGTCTTATTTTTGGTGTTATAGCACTTGGGTTTCCTTACAAAATTATTTATACTTGTGTTTCTACTAGGAGGTAGATTCCAGATCTTTCAAGTGTAGAAGTTGCCCATAGTTTGAGCATGCATATAATGTATGTATGGGGCAGGTGTTCAAGCTTTGGAAAATAGAAACTTGTTTTCTCTTATCATTTTTTTTAAAGTGCAGATCCAAGTTTGTGCTAATTTTACTAATCAGAGATAAACTATACTGTTTCTAAAGACTAATGTTCAGAAGGGTCAAGGAAAAAATGGTTATACCATTTAAATTATTATTATTATTATTTTATTTATTCAGAGAGAGAGAGAGAGAAAGGCAGAGACACGGGCAGAAGGAGAAGCAGGCTCCATGCAGGGAGCCTGACATTGGACTCCATTCCGGGTCTCCAGGATCACACTCTGGGCCACAGGCAGCGCTAAACCACTGTGCCACCGGGGCTGCTCCCATTTAAATTATTTTTGCTGTGAATTTGTTATTTGAATCTTCTTCGGTCATTAGCATTTTTAGCTCATTAGCAATGGCAGCAGTGTCATAAATATAACAGACTTCTTGAAGAACCAGACCTCTTGACCAGTAAGACCCTTGCCCCAATACTTTCTGAACTCCTCAGGAAAAATGGTATCATATAATTATGTATAACTTTGCCAAGTATATTCCCTTCCTTTCTGTTTGCCACTATCATATCCCAAATGATGTTAATTTTTTAAGAAGTGGTTTCTTTTTTGTTTTTTTAATAGTTTTTTTTTTAAGATTTTATTTATTCACGAGAGACACAGAGAGAAAGAGAGAGGGAGGCAGAGACACAGGCAGAGGGAAAAGCAAGCTCCATGCAAGGAGCCCGATGTGGGACTCAATCCCAGGACCCCAGGATCACACCCCGAGCCAAAGGCAGACGTTCAACTGCTGAGCCACCCAGGCATCCCAAGAAGTAGTTTGTTTTTCAATTAATTTTCATATACCATTTTGCAAATGATACTATAATATGTGCTCAATGAATATTTTGTACTGATAAATACTCAACAAAATATTTCTTGAATAAAACAATATTTTTAACATTTCCATTACATATTACTTGTAAAACAGTAATTCTGTTCAGTGGATTTAACTGCTTGATATTCTCATATTCTGCAGTTAGGCACAGCTTCAATTAATACAGGGTTTTTGAGACTGCCCAATGTAGCACATACCAGGGAAGCTGATTATAGGTACAGATTCCAAGGCCCCACCCCAGACCTGCTCAGTCACTTTCTCTAGATGATTTGTATCATCAGACAAGTCTGGGAAACCTGAAACTAAGGAGTCCATACTAGCAGCTAGATTAATATATACTTACATATTGGTATGTAGGAACAATTTCTGGATTTGAATTAATAGTGTTCCTTTATTTCTAATGCCAGTCTATTCAAATACTGGAAGAGAAAATTGCTCTGATGTGCTCTTTAAATTTCAGCTTCTGTGAGACTTTGTTGAGTAATTTTTGAAATTATTTATTGAGCATTTACCATGTTCAAAGCCCTCTTCTAATCTTTTTCATATACCTACTAATATTAATAGAGGGAAGTAAAATAATTCGTCCAATACCAAACAAGTAACAAGTGGGAAAGCTTGGCTTTGAATCTAGGAAGTTGAATTTCAGAATTTATTCAATTAACCCTTGGAGTATACTGCCTATAACCTCTAAATGCTGTGGACTTACTAATGTATCAGGCACTACTATACTAAGCACTTTAAAGTATAACATATACTTTAAAATCATTTTCCATTTCCATAAAGTAGGGTTAAGAAAGACAAATTTAGAGATTAAGTAATTTGCCCAGAGTTACCCTACTACTAAGTGGTAGAACCAGTGTGGTTTCAACCTGGGTTGGCACAACTCCCAAATTCTGTGCTCTTAACCATTACCCTATATGGAAGAATGACATGTTTGAATATGCTGATATCTTGTCATCTCTCCAGCATTTTGTACAAAAAATAGTAGTTACTGGGGGCTTTCTAGAAGGTAATTATATAACACTTAGATATCTACATTAAGTAATGTCTGCATTTAACATCTACATTAAAACACTTTAACGTCAACATTAAATTTTAGAAAAAAATTCTGAAGTATTTAATTTCTTGCCTCAGATAGATTTTTAAATAATAAGTTAGTTATTCTGTTGTCTGCTGTAGACTGGCTGAAAGTAGAGCATAGGATTAATATACTTTTAAGAGATTTTTGATCTTATATTTCTTAATATTCAAAGAGTGTATATTTGGTGGATACTTATATATTTTGTGCACATTTGGAAAGAAGTTACACTTAATTTCCTTCATTTGAGCATTAATGATTTCACAAATGTGGTTTTGTCACAAGTAAATGGTTTCCTTTACTTTGCAATGACTTATAAATTTACATTCATTGCAGAGTTAGCTTGAAATGCTTCTCTTTTTCCCTCTTATTTGTCCCAAAATGAAAGTGAAGTGTTAATTGGTTTTAATGGCTCCTACTGCTACCTCTGTCTGGGATTTCTAAGAAAAGGTGAAGAATTGGAATAGAACTTGTGAAATTTATCTAGGAGGTGAGAAAGTTTAATGTACTTGTGAACTAGCACACTTCTTCTAGTTAATACTACTGCATTATAATAAATATTGAAATCTAATTTTCACTCTTAGACCTAACCGTTTAAGTATATTAGTTAACATTCAAAGAGGAATTTTCTGAGGAAACATGTTAATTAAATTTCTGTACCTGGAAAAGATCAACACCTGATAAACCAGGAAATAAGAATCTCTTGTTTAAACGTGTTTATAAAACCAAGAAAAAAACCTCTCTCTCCTTTCCTCTCAAACCCTTAAGTGAAGAGGAAGGGCATGCTAATTTAGATTCCCAACTAGAAGGGACTAGCCTGGATTATGCAGTTTGCTGTTACTGTTAAACAGAGGACTGTAGGTGCTAAAATTGTAGTCACCAGAGATGTGTGTCTGGCTGCTGTCACTCTCTCTTCCCCGATAAAAATAATTCCCACCAATGGGGGCTAATTCATATGAAACATAGTCCCTGGTGCTCATACACTGATACACCTTAGTAACTGTGACTTTATTTAACAAGTAGCCATCTAGATATTTGTTCTTATACAATACAAATTTTTATTGAGATTCTGGGAAATATAAAGAAGACTATTACCATTTTAATAGCTTTAAGATAACAAATCTTTTTTAAAAAAAGTTATGCCTTCTACTTTTTAGCAGTTACATTCCTACTTGTTCCTTTACTAAAAGGTAGCAGGGTAACACAATGAGCCCAGTCCTGTGTTGGGAAGAGAGAGAAAAGTGTGCCTTTGTTAAAGTATTATTTCTGTAAAATCAGTGCAGGGTTCAGAGGAAAACAGAAATGCAAAGAAAGTCTGTTGATCTTGCTTCCCCACTTTCCACTTTTTTTGCCATCCTGTGTTCAAATGATAGTTCTAATATATCAGGTACTCAGTAAATATTTCTTCATCATCAAAGGTGAAAATAAAATTTACTGGGCACTTACTAAGAGTCAGGTATGAGTTAAGTGCTCCACTTGAAATACATAATTTATTCCTTACAATTAGAGATACACTATTATTATCTTATTTCACAGAAGGTGAAACTGAGGCTTAGCTAGATTAGCTAGATTGCCAAAGGCCATACCCCAAGTAAGTGGCAGAAACTGGATGAAAACCCAGATTTGTCTGATTCAAAGACAGTGCTCTTAATCATCATCTCAAATATCAATTTTACATACAATTTAATAGAATGTTCTAGTATATTTTGTTTTACATACTTGGGATCAGTCAGCATGTCACAAGGAAGAGAGCAACATTAAAAAAACAGATCTGGGATTAAGGTCCTTGCATTTGGATTTGAATTTTTTTTTTAGAGCCTTTATTTTGCCATTTATATTGGATATTGGTTGAGTTGCTTAATCTGTTTGAATTTAAGTGTCTTTTGTGAATTGGGGAATAAAGGAGATAACAGGTATAGAGTGCTTAGTAAATGTTCTACACGAGTTATCATGAAGTTGGTGATAATATTCATAGAAGGATTCATAGAAGGATTTACAGTTTACAAAGAGCTTTCATGAAGAGTGTCTCAGATAATGCTTAGTGATACAACCCTTTCAAATTCATTATTTTATTGTTCATTTAACAATTTTTAAAAATTTTATTTATTTATTTTTTTATTTTTTAGTATCTGCTAGAATTGTTCTACAAGTTGGAGAGATTTATGTGAAACAGCAGGAGAAAAAATGTTACTTGCCTCATGAAGTTTGCATTTTAATAGGGGATAGGGAAAACACATAAGTAAAAATATTTAGCATATTAGATAATAACTGCCATAAAGGGAACATTTAACTCTCATACAGTGAGTGCTGTGAGCCATGCTATAATACAGTAATTAGAAGCATATTGTGATTCACAGAGTAGCTCCACGTTTTTCCATTAAGGACTTTTTAAAAACTGTAAACCAGTTATAGTTCAACTACAAATTTTTGTTTTTGAATTTATATGGTTTCATTTTTTTATTGAAGATTTTATTTATTTACTCATGAGAGACACACAGAAAGGCAGAGACATAGGCAGAGGGAGAAGCAGGTTCCCTGTGGGACCCGAATGTGGAACTTGATCCCAGGACCCCCAGGATCACGACTTGTGCCAAAGGCAGACGCTCAACCACTGAGCCACTCAGGTGCCTCTGAATTTGTATTGTTTTAAAACAATGAGGGGAAAAAATTTAAAAAATAATAAAACAAAGGGATTAATTTTTAAATTTATTAGTATACATCACCAAGGTTTATGAACTCTCTTCTTTCTAGTTCTAAGACTCTATGAACATGGAATTAAATGTAGATCTCTAATACCTTGTCTATATTTGTATATATCTGTTAAGTATATGCTGAATTTTAATAATTCAAAGATTATTGTAAAACAAATAATTATTGAAAACCATTAAATAATCTTGGCATTTCTTTACTATTGTAAGCTAAGCAGTGGTACTCATGGGTTATATTTCTCAAATTCATCACCAAGTCTGGCAAATAGGTGATATGGCACTTCTATTCTGGCTCTTAGAAGACTAAAAGGAATCATGAAGAGGTGTTGCAGTGAACTCAAACATTAAGATTTGTCTGCCAACTCCGAGTTTAAATTTATTGAAAGTGGGATCCCTGGGTGGCACAGCGGTTTAGCGCCTGCCTTTGGCTCAGGGCGCGATCCTGGAGACCCGGAATCGAATCCCACATCGGGCTCCCGGTGCATGGAGCCTGCTTCTCCCTCCGCCTGTGTCTCTGCCTCTCTCTCTCTCTCTCTCTCTCTCTCTCTCTCTCTCTCTGACTATCATAAATAAATAAAAATTAAAAAAAATAAAATAAATTTATTGAAAGCTGCAGAAAGACAAGTGTTACTCTCAGGGTAGTTTACAGCTAGTAACCACTGACCTCCAGAAGTTATCATTTAGCTTTGTGGAGCAGAGGTCTATAAGCCTTGGGGGAAAAATTCACATTTGCCCGATTAAAATGTTTTGAGATTTAATCCTAAAAATGTCTTCTAGTTGTTATCTCATGTTATCTCATTTTATTTCATTTTAGTCATTCAGGAATGTTTCTGCTCACTATTTAAAGAGAGTGGTTACGAGCTCATGCTTCAGGATCAGACAGTATCCTTGTTCCACTCCTTACTAACTATAAGATTCTAAGAAGGACTCCGTCACAGTTCCAGAATATATTTGGCATCTTTTCATGTCTGTCCTCACTACCACCATCCTGTTCCATATTACTCGTTCTCCATATAATGGCTAGTGACTTTATTACAATTGAATCTGATAGTACAATCCTCACACATTTTTCTTCTCCTCTTCCTTCTCCCCTCCCCTGCCCTGTCAAAAACCCGCCAATGGCTTTCTCTTTCACTAAAATGAAGCCTGACTCTTTACCTTGACTTTGGCCTGCAAGACCCTGCGTGCTCTGATCTGGGCCTGCCTCCCTGAACTTACTTCTGTCTTGCTCACTGAGCTTGAACCTCCTGGCATTTTTTTCAATCCTTAAACTCACTAAGCTGATTCTTTGTAACTTGAATATGTTCCCTCTCCTATGCTCAGTACACTCTTTACTTTATTCTTCAGATAACTTACACGTTATCCCTCAGGTCTTAGGCTTTTCTTTACCACCCAATCTAAATAGGTTTTCATGTTTTGCTCATTTGTAGTACTATGTTTTTCTCTTCTATGGCACCTGTCACAACTTTTCACTTGATATTCATTTGGTTTTTGGTTAGTATTGTGTCCCTACCTCCTCCAACTATAACCTCTGTATCTTTTTAGTTCAGTGCTGTATACTCAGCCTCAAGCACAGTTATTGAGTTGGGTACCCAATAAATCATTGTTAATGTTGAATGAACCAAATTTATCTCCATGACCTTTCAAAGCCTTAATGATCTGAGAAAAATAGATAGTAATTCCTAATTGTAAAGTTTTCCTGTGAACTAAATGAGATTAAAATATATAAAATATTTAGGAAATTAAAATGTGGAATTTCAGCAGTGATTCCATGCTTTCTAATGGAACAATGATATGAACTAGCCTCAGCTTTGTAAGTCACAATTATCAGAGCCGTGATGTATATTCAGAAGGGCAATTACTTTGAGTAGTAATTCGCTAGACCACCCCTTCACCCCGCCCTGCCCCAGCCAGCTGGCCTTGAAAAAGCAGTACCGCTTTTGTGTGTACACAATCAGTCTGTAAAATCCCATTATCCCCAACTTCCACACCCCTGTGGCTGCATTCTTCCTTTCGAAGCCTCTTAAAAAAGGAAAAAAAAAAAAAAAACCTTTCAAGTCAGCCCTAAAGTTCATTTCCAAACTCATTTTACCAAATAATATAAAAATTAGATAGGAGATGGGAAGTGGGAGGGTCCATAATGTGATTTGCTTACCTGTTTGCTGGGAATCCCTATGATACTTGTGGGAAAGACTAATAAAACTAGGGATAATTCATTGTATATTTTGAGATAAAGTGAGATTTTATTCTGTTTTGATGTTCAAAGAACAGAGCAAGATTAATTTGGTTATTCTAGTTCTTTTTCATCTGTTCAGAATGTCTATAGTATTTAGAACAGGAATTTCTACCAACCTCGCCTGGCCAACATCCTTTTGAACTATCATCATCTATTGGAGTCCTAAGTACAATGCCCTCCTTTGCTCTATTTTTGTTTCGTATGCCTTTATTTTTCCATCTGGAAGTTTGAATTCCTTTCAGGCCTATTTCCTAACTGCTTCCACCAGTCCCTTGTGATCTTTTTCTTTTGGATTCTAACTTCCCATGTAACTGACATTTTTCTTAGCATTCTTCCCACGACCTTGAATTAATTGACATCTGTTTCCTGAGGATGACACCTTCCTAGTCACCTGTTCCATCTCTTACTGTCACTATTTGATGAAACTTTTTGGTAGGGGAAGTGGTGAGGAAGTAGGAAGGGAGTTTCAAAAAATTTTTTCTGTCCCTGAAAGATCACTTCCTGGCTATGTTTATGTCACCATTATTCAAAAACCTTTCTTTTGAAGTCTTTGTTTTATATCTACATCACCCGATCCCATTATCATCTCCCATCTCTACAGCTCTGGGACATCGCCCCATCTTTCTGAGGACCTGTCTCATAAACCTTACCCTCACACCAACCCTTTCCATCTCTCTGTGTGACTTTGTACTCCTACTGCTGATTCTTCCAAAATTGCAGCTTCTCAGGCACATCTTTACTGCAGTCCTCTTAGATTCACAACTAAGACTTAGACCACACCTCTCCTGCATCTCTATTGTTTCCTGTTGACTGTCCTCATTGTAGGTTCCTATCTGTCTACCCTATCTTATTCCTGAGGTCAGTCAGTATCCCTCCTGGTACTTACTTCCTTCTTACCTATCCTGATCCCTTCACCCTCCAAACTTCTTAAAGAGTAATCTTAGTCATTTCTGTTTTATCTCCCATTATCCTGCCAACATCCTAGAAGCTCTTAGCTCTCTGCTGACACTACTTCAGAATCCCTGGCAGTTCCTTTTCCATTTAAAACAGTGTCCTCTTCCAAATCTACATTCCAGATCATCTTCTGACATCCTCCTTTTAAAAAACAAATTTGTAGTTCCTTGATTTTATAATTTTCTTCTCATGATTATTTTCCTCTTTGTAACCCCCCCCCTTTTCTTTTTACTTCTCTTCCTCTTCTTTCCTCACAAAATGTGGGTGTCCCTGTGGCTCATCTCTTTTCCCTCCCTCTGCTTACTTCTGCTGCTGCTGTCCTTCAACCTCTTGGCTTAAATAATAACCTGTTAGATATGCTGAAGATCTCTCCCCAGACCCTCATTTTCTATTTCCCAATAGACATTTCCAGAGGGATAACATCCAAGTATTTTAAAACCTAAAGCAATTATACTTTATCATCCAAACTGGATCCCAACTGGGTCACTTAGAAGGTTAAAGAAGGTGCTATTGATAATTAGCCAGTGTAAATCTGGAGCATATGGTCACCTGTTCAAACCTAATGTACAGAATACTCTTGAGATTTGCTCTTCTAGTACTATTCATCATTAAATGCCTCAACAACATTCTGCTTACCTGGGCTAACAATCATCATCTTCAATTCTTATTCTTTGCTTGGTTCCCAGTTCCTGTGAATTCTAACTTTCCTGTATCTTTGAATTACACTTAAAACAAAAACAAAAACAAAAAAAAACCAACCCATTCCACTGTTTAGGCCCTTGTTTCCTCTTACCTGCAATACTTGTATGTCCTAACTTGTCTTCTTGTGCTGTTTCTCCTCATTCATCCTTCATTCGATAGTCTTTATATCTATCCCCAAAGTGTACTGATTATTGATACACCTACTCAGAAACTGTCACCAAAGCATATCATCCAGACTTCTCAGCTAGGGATCCAACACACTACATAGTCTGATGTAAAAGAACTTTTCCAGCCTTACCTCCTTTCTGGACCTTGTATTTCAGCAGGCCTGTTGGCCTTTCCCCAGATAACTCCAAAATCAGTAGTCCCTAGTTGCATCAGAATCACCTTTGGAATTAAAGAAAAATTTAAATACCCAACTTCAATCTGGGAGATTTGAATTTAGTAGGTCTGTATTTAAGCCTGGTTATCTTTGTAAAAGCCTCCCCAAGTGATTGTGACCAAAGCCAGCACTGAGAAACATTGCCCTTGTTTCCCTATCTCTATGACTTTGTTCACCATTTTTCTCCATGGCCAATATCTAGTTTTCTTGTTTTCTTTTTAAATATTTTCTTATCCTTCAATACCTGGACTTCATTTTACCTCCTTCATGAGGTTTTCTTTGACCCATCCAAAGAGATCTAGTTATATCTTCTATACCGCAGTTGTAGTAAACTTTCATTAGATTTTATGTTTATGCCTTACATCCCATAGACAGTATACTTCTTGGATGCAAATGCTTCTGCTATTTATAATGTGGAAGCCATTCTATATAGGTCGTTGGCTGTTGAGATTATATGTAGAGATCTTTGAAGTTCTTAAGAAAGTGATTGATAAGCATGAGTTATTTTTGCTAATTTAACCAAAAGTCCAAAAGCATAAAATACAAGTTTTAATTCTAAGACTACGCTAAATTAAGATTTGCTAATCATGCTAAGTAGGAGAAAGGAATTAGAATTTTAAAAATCACTACTGTTTTCAGCAACAGATGAGCTAATATTAAAGTAAATTCAGTGGTGGGTTGGTTCCTTTCACATTCGTGCTTCAGGTGCTTTAAAGCATGTGGGTCTCTTTGGATTCCTTAGGAAAACTGTCATGTAGGCATGCAGCTATAAAATGTGCTTCACTCAGAAACTTGTAGTTAGTAAAGCAGAGTTTTTTTGTTTGTTTTGTTTTTTTTACTAGTTCTTTTGAAGGCACAGGGGAATACTTTTAATAAATCGGCCTTGCTGAAAGATAGAATACAGTGTTGTTTTTAATAGGGAATGAGAGCATAAGTGCAGTGATTTAATGTAGTTACAAAAGGCTGCTTCCAAAAACAATTTTTGATTTTTGTCAAACATTCAGCAAAAGAACGATTTTTCCCTCAAAACAAATTTTTTTTTTGTCACTTCCCAAATTGTATTCTTGTTAAATCTGTAAGTTGTATATTCAGGATGGGATTTTTCTTTGTACTACAATTTTCTCTGTGCCTGATCAGTAAAAATTGTAACCATATAGTTTGATATATATATGCAGATGGATTTTATAATTAATTTAATGCCCTTTAAGGTAGATATTTGTATTTAATTATTTTATTGAAAGAATATATATTTGGATTTCATAGCAAGCCTAGAGAAATAATAAACTTTTACTGTTAGTGCTGTCTCTATTTGCTGATATAGAACCGATTTCTGATTTATCCCAGGTAAAATAATTAAAATGCATGTATTAGAACATACATAAAATTTTCTGTACTCATGCAAGATGTACTAACTGGAAAATAGTCGATATAATCTCTTGGCTTTTGACTTTTTATAAACTCACAGGTTTATAGTGAATTTATGGAACCATGTAGCTGTTTCCCTGATTTGTGGCAGCACTGTAGCTGAACTTCTCAAAACCTCTAGAAGCAAAAGTCAAACTTCCTTCACAAAATGTTCCTTATATTTACTGTTAATCACACGAATCTTTGCCAAGTTATTCCTAGAAAATAGGCATTCTTCATAATAGGAACTCAAAAGAGAAGGTATTGGGAAACTTATGAAGATGGCAAATGAATAATGAATGAGTTTTCGCAGGCAGCTGGAGATACTTGTTAGTAGACCAGTAGAAACAGAAATTATCTGCCAAACCTCTGGAAACACATGGCAAACTTTTCTTGACCATAATAGTGGTAACGTATATTCAATTGAACATTGTGCAGTCTCCATACATATTATTTAGGCCTCACAACAACCCTGTGAAGTGGGCTGAACTAATAGCCCCCATTTTACAGACAAGGAAACTAAGCTAAGAAGAAAAAGTGGTTTGTTTTTGAGTACATACTTAACCAAGGATATGTACTCAGTTTGGATCTGAGATTCCAAATCCTCTAATGCCAACTCATACTACCAAAAATCTATTTTAAAAAATATTAGTTTTTCAAAGACCACCATAAAAAATATCAGTCAGGACAATGGCAGCAGTGTAAAAAAGACAGAAAGATGACCACACCACTTCTGAGGTTTTCTGTCTTTGGAATAAATAAGCAAAACAATAGTATCCTAAAAGACTGCTAGGAAATTAGTTTGTACATGAAACACTGAACTCTTTCAAGTATAATGATACACAAGCTCAAGATACTGCTACTTTTATTTGTAGCCAACGTTTATTTTTATGCCTAGAAAAATACATGGGGGTGCTTAGGAATCATGTGCTGGGCAATTTGCTACTTCAGTGATAGTAACATAATCCCGAAAAAGCAAGCACGATTATTTTGTACTTTTTCTTCTTGTTTTATTCAGCAATATGACCATAATTTTTCATATTTAAGGAAGTATGAAAAATTTGTCGAGTTTTAAAAGCTGAATACATGTAGCGTTGGATCAAGGCACATACAAGACTGGCCAAAGGGCGTACAATGCACTTTGGTTTTTTGTTGGGAAAAAAAAAATGGCAACAGAAAAATGATGTGGTTTTTAAACAAGTAATAGCTCACAATTCTGTAGGAAGCTAGAAAGAAATGTTACATTACAAGTTCATTATGTGATACGTGGAAAACTGTGACAGTAATGGGCAGTATTCTTGGTCATTGTGAAAGTAAATTGAACTTTTTTATGTACAGTGTTAAAACATTTCACATAAACCAGATCTAAATTTGATTTCTAGTATTCATTTTTCTTTTAAATTCTTTCTTATTTAAAGTACTACTTTCTCTGCATTGTTGAGGGGAATTGCTTATGGTTATACTATCTTTTTAAATACATGTGTTTCTTTTTTGACATCGTTTATGATAAAAACATAAACATTAACAATTATGTCTTTAGAATTCACTTTTCAAAAATTGGGATGGTATAGGCAAAACCAAAATGCAATTCTGGTATTTGTGTTCATTATACTATGGAGTCTAAGTTTTCATGTTTTCCTAAGTACAAATTTCCCCCCTAACGTAGAAGCATGCTCACATTATTGATTTGTGAAGTCCTTCATTCTCAAAACTTTGTTAACAGTGCTTTTAACAACAGACTTCATACTCCTTTATGCCAGCTGATGTATTCAGTTCGAAAGATAATGCTTTCTTAAGGATATCTACTTTGCTTAGAGTAGAAATGGAGATATGCAGCAAGTTTGATATTGCCCATTACTTCACATATTTTAATTTACTGAATACCACTGGGATAATACAAATTTAATAGTTGGAGCATCATTTCATAACTATTTTTTGAACTTTAATTTTTCTCATTCAGCCAGTTTTTTTTTACATTTTATTAATACCAAAGTGAAAAATGGCCTGTGCTTATACTACAAGGATCTCATGTGAACTCAGTCCTGATTGTTCAACACAGCAAGGAAATCACTTTCACAGTCAACAAGTCATCTTACTCAGTAGAACACAAAGTAAATGGTTTATAACTTCAATATTTGCAAGGAAAATACAGTACAAATTACTAAAAAATACTAAAATATAGAATTGTGTTCAGGCATCTCCACTACATCAATCGCAGCAGTAACCTGAAATTTGAAACTTTTAATAAAAAGTTCTTAAATATAAATTATATGGCAAATGTACAGTACATTGCTTTTTCCAGTCTCTTTTTTCCAGTGTTTTGCAGTAGAACAGGGTTCCTACCATCACTTCCCTTAGGTTTAAAAAAACTGAAACACAGTCTGCTACAAGGCCTCCAGCATCATGAGTGCGAGTGATCTGAGTCTGGAATACCACTGTCTCTGTAGCTTCGGTTACTACTGCTTTCACTGTGATTGTTTTTATACAGATTCATTCCATTAGGAGGAAATATGGTGTGTATTACAAATTCCTCCTTTGAGATTGGCTCATTGCTTATTGGTAACATCTGAAAAGAAGTCTCCCTGATTTCCAGGATGGAGTTGTCCTTCTTAGTGCCAGCTTCCGCATAGTCATCCTTTCTTCTTCTCCCTTTGCTGTATGCACAGTTCCTTGAGAAGAGTGATCCATTCCTATGAACATACCAGCACACTAAAGCAAGAAGGGCAATGGTCACCAGGGCCACAGCCCCACCAATGATGGCAGCCAATGGTAAATTGGGGTTTTTGTAAGGTTCTTTCTCTTGCTCTCTATTAAGGGTGGTTGTAGGGTTGTACATTCGAAGGGGTGCAGTTTCAGTCTCAATACAAACACGGGTGTCATCAAATAGGTAGAGGTTACTGGTTTCCATGGGAACCATGCAGACTCGATAGGGCGAATCAGGCTCTAGGGCTGTGACCAAGTATTCATTACGTTCTCCTGTTACAATTGTTTCTGTTATAGATCCAGATGCTGGGCTATGGCCCAGTTTGAGCCAGCTGAGTCTTAAAGCAGTCATAGGTAGGACAAGTTTCCAAGAGATGTGAATTGTGTCAGAGGTGACAGATTTCACAGTAATTATAATTGTTTTTCTTGCTGGACTCCCTGTGGTTCGCTGATCTTTAGTGAGCTTAGGATTCTTGATGTCTGGTTGTTTGGTCACTGGAGCTGGCCACTGTCCTTGAGCAGGATATACCGTGTTGGGTATTGCAGTGGTTATCTGAATGGTGCTTACAACTGCACTGTCCTTACAATCAAATAGCTCTGCATTAAGGTCCTTAATCGCCATCCCCCGAACTTTTTCAGGGGCTTGGCACATAAGCCCACGCACATTGACCTTCATAGGTAGTGATTGCAACCAGTCACGTACCCATTTCATCTTGCACCCACAATACCAGGGATTGTTGCGAAGAATCAGTTGGGTTATATTGTCCAAATCATCAAAGATACCCTGAGGTAAATTACTTAGGTTGTTATTGGACATATCAAGTCGATACAGCTGCCTTAGATAAGAAAAAGCATTTGGGGGCACCCGATTGATGTGGTTATCTTGAAGATAAAGCTTCCTCAGGTTTGTGCCTGGAAGGTTTACTGGTGCAGCAGTCAGGGAATTCCGTACCAGGGACAGTTCTGTTAAGTTGACTAGGTTGAAAAAAACTTTATCACCTAAACCATGGTTGTTCAATAGATTTCCATCCAAAACCAGGCGTTTTAGGCTAGTGAGACCTTGAAGAGATGGGGATGAAATAGTGGATATGCGGTTATCATCCAAGCGTAGTTCTTCTATAGTCCTAGGCAAACCCCAGGGGATTGTGCTAAGGTGATTACGGGACAGGAAAAGCAGTCGAAGATAGTTGCTGTCTCGGAATGCCCCCTCTTCAATGCTAACAGCAGAGACTGAATTATCATCTAAGTGTAATTCTTCCAGGTAGGGAATTTTGGAAAGAGAATCATAAGTGATAGTCCTTATGTTATTTTCTTGCAAATGTAACTCTTTTACATACTTTGGTAGGTTGGTAGGAAATTCATCTAAACTGTTGTGGTATAGGTATATTCTTTCTACTTTTAGTAAGTTTTTCAAATCTGAAGGAATTCCAGCGTTATTGATTTGGTTGTTCTGAAGGTAGAGAGTTGTAGCATCCTCTGGTATTCCTGCTGGAATGGATGTCAGAAAGCGATCATTACAGTAAATGAAACCTGCATCACAGCGGCACACAGATGGGCAGGATTTAGCCATAACTGATTGAGGTGCCACCTGAAGGAACAGCCCAATTTTAGTCCCGATGAGGAAAATGCTCCAGGCTGGGTTGATCATGGTCAGCAGTGTTAAGGTCTTTGTACACGGTAGTGTCAGAGCCCTAAAATGGAATGAGTGAAAAGAAAGACCAAAAACAATCAGGTCAGGATACTTAAAATAGTATTCCAAATAGATGTGGAAACTAAAATATCGATAATCACTTTTAATGTATTAATTTTTTTTGCATGCTTAGAATTTCTTGCTAGCTAGCTAACAGTGAACATGATCAAATAATCTCTTTACCTTAACTGTTTGTAGTATTAATATCATGTCCCAAATCCATTTGATTTTGAAACATTAAATATAATGTTTTATTGAGCATTTTCATAATACTTGATATCAATTCTATACCCAGTCACTGACCAAGCTAATCAATTTTCTATTTTTTCTTAATATTCATAATGAATTGACACATAGGAATATGATTTTTTGTATTTAAAAATCAAAATTTGATGTTTACTTCTTAGGTAGACTGTATAGGTGTAGAAATGTGTAGTAAAAAAAAAATCTATCCTCTTAGTATTCAAGAATATTAAGTTAAATACAAATACCTCTTAAGATCCTGAATCCTAGTAAAGCCATTCATTTGTTTTGATTGTTTATGTTACTTTTTAAATTATTAATATTAAATATCATTACATAGATATTTCTAACAAGAAAATCAGAAGGAATTTTTTTCATCTATTTTAAGGAAGGAAAGACTACATAGCTAATACATCCAGCTAACCTAAGTGAAAATTCCATTTCACATTAAACTAGTTCTTTGTTTTGTTCCCATTTTTTTTATGTTTCATACTACAAGTTTTAATGACTTTATGCAGATTTCCCATTATGTTCACATTATATATTTCACAATGCATTTATCTTTCTACAAATTCTAATCTAGAATATGGTTCAACTTTCCCCATGGCTGGAGAGTTGTAGATTTGTACTGATCTATTGTGGGTAATAACGATCTTGTCTGCACTTTTACGTATTAATTGGCCTTTGTAATTTCAGGCATGAAAATAAAACACTTTAATATTTTTCCTACCTTTTTGAATCATGTGAATAAATTTTGCATGAGTGAAAATCCAATGCACAAAAATTATTTTCCTGATGAGGGACTGGGACTTATAAACTCTTGTTCAGTCCTTGGAAATGGTTCTTCACTGTTTATTCATGTAATCCTATGCCGCACACACCTCCAGATCAGGCTCGCTGTTGTCAGTGAACATTCCAGCTACAGTTCAGCATGGTAGGCAAGCTCATTAAAGTAGGGACCAGAGACAATTCAGCTTCCTGTTACTATGTAGAACACATGGCTTCCTATGCACTTTTTTTTTCCTGATAGAGTTTCTGTGTGAAGGTTCCTTTTGTGTAGCTTAATTCCCTTAGTAGAAATTGCTGTCTTTAAAATTCTTATTGGCTCTTCTGTGCAATGTGGTCAGAGATAGTAACTTCAGATCCTCATGAAGAAAGCCATTCATGATGCTAAGGCCTGTATAGTAATAGGTTTTTCCATCAGTTACCCCCCACCTTTATTCCTGTCCAGGATTATCCAAGTATAAACTTTGTACAGTAGCTATATCCTGAGGTATGATTACCTGCTGTGAAATAGCTATTTCCAGCTTTTGCTTCTTGCTGCTTTCTCAGAATAGCTGGCGCAGTCACGTTATATAAGAACAGGTATTCTTTTTTAAGAGGTAAAACTTAATTCAGATATTCTTCATGAGAAAAAATAGGAAGCATACTAGATTTCCTTTACTTTTCTCTTCCTTAAAATATATTGGGTCTGAGCATCTCCTGTAAAAGCAAAAGGTTTTAATGAACTATTAATAATGAACTTTAACATGATAGAGAAATCTCCTAGACATTTAACTTCAGTTTTTCTTTAAGCAACATATCTTTCATCATAGTAACTGGTGAAAAGGAGTAAGATGACCTCTTTGTTTTTTACTTCCCAATTTTACTATATAAATAAAGTAGGAGCTAAAGCTGAGATTGTCACCAAACAGATAATTTCTACTGTTAAATGTTAATGCCACTTTAAACTAAACACAGAAGCAAATCTTTATTCAAGGACCAGCCAGTGCCTTCCATGGCTTTTGAATTCAAGTCAGGCTAATCTTTAAAAGTTCATGTTTAAATCTTAGATATAAAATGAAAAAAATGTTTGAAAAGAAGAAAACAAATATATGTCAAAGAGGTGAGCAAATACATCACAAGGGTTTTTGATAGAAATGCCATGATAACTTTTAAGAGATTTCTGATCATCGTTTTACAAAGTCATACAATGTACAATGTAAAGACTTGAAAAGAATTTGCGTTAGAATCTTTTCTTTTGATTTGCTCGGTGCCCTGTTTAATTCTTCCTGTAGGCCTCAATTTTCTCAATTGTAGAATGTGAACGTCATCACCTTTCTCTTTAGAGGTATTTCTGAGGACTAGTTGATGATCCTGAAACTCTGGTTACTCAGGTGTTCTTGGCCGAAAGATAGCATAGATATTCAACTAATTATTAGTTTTTTAGGAGAATATAAATTTAATTTTCTTTTAGCAAACTGAAAATCTGTATTTGTAATAGAAAGGATGCTATGTCAAGCTATCTTCTTAGAATGACCATTCGGAAAGTTTATCAAAACCTGACAAGGCATTTCTCTCTAGGTTCAAACATGAACAAGCCAATTTCCAGTAAGTATATTTTTCATTTCTGAAAGAAGACCTAAGGCTTCACCAAAAAGACTAGTGATTTTAATGATGACTGTTTTGCCCATTATCTAATATGCATGAAGATTTTTTTTTTTTTTTGGTAGAGCTGAGGAAGTGAGTAACTTTAGTATCTATTATGCAAGGTTACCCACTCAGGTGATTTCTGTCTAGTAGGGAGCATTAAGGTTTGACCCTGAAATTAAGGACTACAGTAGAAGCAATTTGCTTCCCCCAGTAATTACCTAGTATCCCACAACGATAGCATCTGTTCCAGAATTCAAATACTACTGAAAGTAAACATGAAAAAGGCCAAGATTTGTGTTTCTGATTCTATCAGAAAATTCAGTGTCTTTTAGTTTGCCACCAAATACCAGTACTATCATAGAATGCATTAGCAGAAGGAAACTTAAAAAAAAAAAAATTACAGCTCCATTTAATTTATTATTTAAGCAACTTGAAACAAAAATAGCAGTTAGCAGATGGATTAAGTAGTCTCTAGTGTGTATTGCAAACTGCCCACAGAGGAAAGTTTAAATGATTTATTGTTTCAAGTGAGGTTTTACTGTGGTGCATTTAGTACTTTGCTCATTATTGTTGAATTTCAATAGCATAGTTTCATGAAAACTGTTGCTTTTGTGGATTGTGGAAATGAAAAACCAAGCTGTTCAAATTATAAGTACAAAGTTTAAAAAGTATCATTATTTTAAAAGGTATCTGCTGAAAATATTTTCTAAGCTTGAAAATTATTCAACATTTAAAATCATATGGTTAATTTAAGGTTAGGAAACAATTACTTCTGTTAAATTGCATTAGAACCTAATTAAAAACTATAATAAAAGTCACTGGTGAGAATCTTCTTAAAATATTGCCAATAGTCAGGCATTTGTCATACTTCAACACACACTGTAAACAGATGAATCTGATGAATGAGGATTTAAAAATTGTTGACTGTCCCCCAAATGAGATCAGCCTAGGGAATGCCTAAAATAATGATTGTAATGATAACTAGTGCTAGAGGTTGTATCTGAACTATAAATATTTTATGAAATCAAGTTTTAAGAATATGTATTGATTTTCACATTTTTAACCAGAGAGGAAAAAAAATCTAAATTGGTGTGAAAAGAAGGCTAATTTGTTTATTTTTCTTGTTTTGTATCTGTAAAACTGCTTTTTTTTTGCTCTGTTTGATATGCAAATTCACATTGCCATTAATACAATGGTGTTAATAATGTGGGATTAACAGAAAGCCTTAAATCTCATTAAATTCTTGGAAAATGTCATTCTCTTTTCCTCAAATTGCATTAAAACAAGAGGCAAAAATATAAATTATAGCAGGTTTCTTTAGAGAGGATACTTTTAGAAATGAAGATTCCTTCAAAAATTCCTGCTCCCTTTATTTAAGCTCAAAGCTTTCTTTTGTATTAAGCTCAAGCTTTTTCATATTAAAGCCAATAATAATCTATCTAAAATACATGATTCTGCCCCCATTTTTACAGCTCCCATTTTTCTGAGCTGGCTCTACATATTCATGCACATAGAGACTTGGTAGTTGATTGTGAATGATAAAAAGAAAAATGAGCCCCACTGGTATGGACACTGTGGCCAGTTTCCACAACATAGACTTCAGAAGCCTTTATGTCTGCATAGGCTTGAAAAAAGGCCATTACTTCTGAACAAAAACGAATTGATCTTTCAGAAAAAAAAAATTGTTAATAGGGTAACTTGGGGAAAAACATAAATGGACCCTGGTTACTTAAAGAAATGTTTTAAAATTATTTTTAATGGAATCATTACTAACTAGATAGCATTTAAAACTGTGGCAAAAAGGACAACATAATCACCTCACTGACAAATCAAATTTTTAATAGGGATCTTTCTCATCAGTTTCTTTTTATAAAGAAAAATTGTGGAGTTAAAAAAATATGCATTTATAATGTAATCAAGTCTGTGAAAAGTCTCCAATTTAGTTTCATGATACACCTAAGAAAGTATTAGACAATGATGCTATCGTTTTATGATATTTTTTAAAAAGCTAATATAATTAATACGTTTTATCAAATAGAAAACTGGCATTTACATACAATCAAGGATTTGAGGCAATCTGCATGTTTATATGATTTCTTCTCTGTTACTACATTATTTTAGAGGTGGGGATGTTTGAAATGAGAAGGTATTCTCATGTTCTGATCACTTAGTTTAAGATTATATATTGATAATATGCGCTAACTTCCTAAACCCTTTATTTTCTGCCTTTTATTTGAATTGATTTTGATTTGAAATCATTGCTCATTTTTTTAAAAAAAACTTAATTCAAGTACAGAGTTTTGAGATTTTAGTAAAGTCTTCTTAATGATTTGCTTCACAAATGATATCTTAATGATGGGAACTTTTTAAAAATATTTAATCTAAAAGTAGAACTTTTAATTTTAATCTAAGTTAATTGCATTATTATCTTGAATAAAATCTTGAGATTGAAGAAGACACATGCGTAATCAGATTTATCCAAGTCTATGAATATTTCTAGATAAATTGGAGTTTATATAATCATAATCTAGAGTTTTAGAAGGTAATTTGTTTATGAAGGCTAAATTGCTGCTAGAAAGCACAACAAAATGATCAACCTGTGAATGCTACGTCTTTGTAATGACAAATGGTATTTAGAATAAGCTACATATATGGTTAAACTGAAAAAACTGGAGTATATCAGGTTAGTTGATAGTGACAGCAAAATGCTTTCTAAGCAGCCTGTCTGGTGGTTAAATTTTCCACGATCATCAGATTTCAGGAAAGTTCCAATTCTTTTGTTTAATGCCAGGCAAGCAGAAGGACCTCTAACTCCCCTCTTGAGAGTCATGAAGTCTGAAGGGTTTGCTGAGCAGCAGAGAAGCAAGTGTGCCTTTTCATACTTGGTTTTATCTAGACTATTTTCTAGCCTGAAAAAGGTTGTGTTTTACTTATGCAAAATAGAGGATAAAAGTTCTAAAGCAAAGGATTTTTCCTTCCTCCTTTTATATTACTGGTTCTTTTTCTCCCAATAGATTTGTGATAAATGAATCCAAATCTGCTTCATTTATATTGGCTTTTAAAGTTAAATTGAGCATCCTTAAAACAAAAAGGCAAACTAGGATGTTATCTTTCATCACAGTGAATGCTTCTTCCTTTTGTGATATTTAAAGCCAGACTAAATCAATTAGAGAACCAAGGTTTGTATAAATAAGACATTAATTTAAAGGGTGGTAAAGGTGAGCAGTCCAGGGCTTGGGCAGGGAACATGCTTTAAGTTTGCATTGACCTTTGAACCATTGCAAGTTAAAACTATAGTATTTAAAATTGCATTTTCCCATTGCAAACTTTAAAGTTCCTTTTTCAGTGTTGTGTGTACAATTTGGTTGATGTGCTTTACATTTCTAATATTCAAGTTTCTATACATGAATTCAACTCTTTGGGTCTACTGTGTGCCTAGCACTGTGCTGGTTGATGAGAACATCCCAAGTCATAAAACACTTTGTGTTTTTTGTTTTGTTTTGTTTTTCATTTCAGAGTAGGGTATTATTGATGTAAAGCAAATGAAGAGGGAGAAAATCAACAACACATAAACTGATCAATCCACAGTCCAGTGGCACACTTTAAAAATGGTATTTAACCAAATGTGGTCTGTGGGTTTTCTTTTCAAAGTTGCCACGGTAACTTGTGCACATGAAAAGTGAAAGAATAAAGAACAAAAGCTGTCATTGTCTTATCAAGTGAGAACAATTTCTCTGTCCTCTCATTTAAGGAGACTAATACCTGGAGAGAGCTTTTTATACATTCCTGACACTGAATTTTGAGTCTAGGAAAAAGATAATGCATATGCAAAACAAATGTAAGTTTAGCTGCTGCTTAAATTATATTTCATTCCTTTGTGACTTAAAATGTTTTCTCTGGGGTTCTTGTCAAGTCAAAGTTCTGAAACCCGCTCCTTAATGCAACGTAAACACGGCTTTCAAAACTCTTTTTTAGTGGTAATGTTTCAACAAATTTAGTGATGCTGATTTGCAGTTTCAGAGTGCAAAATGCTCTCTGAAACATATATTCTTATTTTGGTTCTTAAAAGGAAGAAGGCTTTTCCAGAAGACATTGTTGGAAACTGGTTTTTAAATGGTGGAATATTAGAAGACGAGAAACAGCCCTTTTTTATGCTCTGAAGAAAAAAAAATGCAGTTTTGAGAATTAATATTGCTGAGAGATTTACTGTAGAGTTTTTGCCCACTGGGGGGTGGTACACTCTACCAGAACACTGCTTTCAGAAGCTGCAACGCAAGTCAGATGTTGGCTGCTGCCGGCCAGTTTTTCTCTGGTTTAATTACAACAAAGCCTCCCGTTGAGAAGAACAGTGAAGGCCTCTAGGGCAAAAGGTGGGGGGTGGGAGGGGAAGGGGATGCAGGGAAGAGGGAAGAAATTACAGCCTTTGAAAAATTACTGAATCTTAGTTCCCTCATTGACTTCATTTATGGTGGTCTTCATTTGACTTTCAAGAATTATTTATAATGCTATTAAACAAACTGATTGAATGAAAATACTTAAGGCGGTTTAATTCAAAATTTTTAAGTTAACTTTGAATCCTGCTATTCATCACATTCTTTGTTATGCAGCCCACCCACCTTAATAAAAGAAGGGAAAGTTAAGATCGACCAAAATTTTTCTTTAAATGACCAGATTTAATTTCGTATTGGTATAACATTGGCACACCAAAAATAAGAAGCAGAAGGAAGAAACATTCATATAATATTACCATAAGGCAAATTCTCTGCTACTGATTTTTGTAGGGTTTTAAATTGTTCAAAATAATTCAGAAAGGAGGAAGCCTTAGGGTGTGTGGCCAAGAAAAGCGCAGACAGATCTCTCTGTGGTGAACTTGCATGTTTAAAGCTGATAATTGTATTTTTCATCTGGAGACAGTGAGTGTTCATTAGGGTCTGGTGTCCCTAGGAAAGAGAGGCTGAACATAATTGGAGTTTCTATTTGATTGGGCAATATAGTCTAGAGAAGAAACTGGGGTAAAGATAATTAATAGCTTGCTAACAAAGTCTGACAGCCACAAGATTTCAACCAAATTTATTTCACACTGCTTCATTTAGCCCTGAAAAAGTTTTGATAGAATTGGAGTCTCCTTAATTAACACTTGAAAGCAAAAGAAACATACCTTCTATTTTGCTGCCACACTCAGTTATGACAAATTTCCTTACTGTTTTTCCTCCTTTGTAAAAACTTTATTTGGTGCCCAATTATGTATTTCACAAATGTTAATGTTTAGGAAGTGTTTAGTTGGGCATATTGAACGTAATCATAATTGATTTAAAAGGTGGGGGGCAGAGGAATGAAAAGTCCAGTTAATAACTGATGGTTAGTATTATACTTGAACAATATTAATGTATTCACTATGTTTATTCATTCTGTAATATCTTGCTGATTCTTGGATTTGATGTGTTTTGGCAATACTCCATTAAAAAAAAGATTAGATGTGATTTTCCTACTTAACTACATACAATCAGGGTTTTGAAACCTTGTTTATTTCAGGCTAATATACATATATGTGTGTGTGTTTGTGTAATTGTGTATATATTGTGTATACCCACATATTTGCAAACTAAGTAGTGTATCTCTGATTTAATCTTCTTAGAGATTAAAATGTGGTATATTATTCTTAATATTGGTAGTAATGATAATATTAATATTTTGTGGTACTTTTAAGGGATTAATTTCTTTACTCATTTCAAAAGAGATAAGTATCAATCATCTGTCACTTTGGGGCAGGAAAAAATGGTTCTATCTCAAAAGAGACAAATTCTTTATGTTTTAAGCTAATCAGGATATTCTCATGCAGATCGGGATAAATGAAAGGCATTGCTACAGCTGAAGCTCTTTTCTAGTGGTTGTATTCATGTTGTTTTCTGCTTATAAAATAACATGCATTTTTGAGCAGATAAATTTAAGAAAATTTAAAATAGCTATTTGTTAAAGCCATTTGAGAATTTGGTTATATAAGTGGAAAATATCAAGGCTTTTAAATTTTAAATAGATAGATAGATGTTGAAAAATATAGGCCTGTTGTACTTTTTACCTCTATGCAACCACTTTGTTTCAGACCTAATTCATTGAAAAAAAAATTTTTTTGAGAAGATACATTTAACTACTTTTTGGAAGCTTTTTGGTATAAAATCATTTCTTCCAATATAAAATATTCTTATTGTAAGTTGCAAGTGAATGAATACTCTGTGCATCCCACTTGATGAAGGCTCTACTCATTTTTTCCCCTGCCACCCCAAACTCACTGCATACATCAGGCATAGCTTCCACGCTGAGCTTTGTTAGTTTTTCTGAGTAGGCTTTGCCAATTACTATGCAAGTCACATACTGCATTTGCCCAAGCAGTGGATTTTGGCATTCTCCTGGATGGGAAGTATGGTTTGGAAGTAAAGTCTCCCCCTCCTCTGAGCTGAATTCACTAGTTTAGATTTGCAAGCCTGAAATGCTTGAAGCAGCTCTGGCAGGATAGCAGTGCAAGCTTTAAAATCTAGGTGTAGCTGTTAATCCTTACAGAGGCACAGTAGTCTCCAGGAGTAGCTCGGCTAGCTGTGAGCAAGATGTATGCTTTTCATGTACTGCGTACTCATGGGCTGAGGGATTATTGATTTTCTTTCACAGTTGTAAAAACAGCAATTGGTGATCATACCACACATACAGTACACCCCAAGTTAGCAAGACCTTTTGCTTCCCTCTCTCTGAAAAAAATCTGCCTTGTATTCTTCATGATTAACACTTAACTTTCCAACTTAAGGTTTTCCGAGGCTCTTTTCAAATAGCAACTATTACAAGGCAGAAAATAGCCATTAATTATTACTTTTTAATGAAAGAAGGTTTAAAGAAACTTCTTAGATGTGGCTATATCATCAAATTTTTCCTTGCTGGCTCGTACACACACATATTGCTCTTACTGGTGACAGAACAAGCGTTCCTATTTGGATGCCTCATAGTACCAAGTCATTTCTGTCTACAGAGTAAAACCAAGCAAACTTTCTGGGACAATCTTAAGGAAAAACATGGGAAACACTTACCAGGAAGACGAGAAAAAGCAATCCCATATATACTGCCGCTATAGCTGTAATTCCACTGTGAACTGGAGTGATAACCCTCCCCCTCTCCCAAGCTCCGCGTCCAGTGCACACAAAGCCAACAGCAGCTGCAGGCAGAACTTGTCCTGCTTCGGATCACTCCTACACTGAGGAGTGAGGGAGAGCATTCCAGTTTACTGCACACAGCCCACCTCCAAGTCTGAAGTTAAAGCTTCACCTCGCAGTGGTTGAAGAAGGGGGTGATGTCATAGATGGGCAGGACTTAGGCGAGCTCTTGTTCAGTGAGGTAACTGGATAATCAGACAGATGAGCTTTGCAAACACTAGAGGGAGTGAGAGGAGCCAAAATGAGGCGCTTAGCTTGCCAAAGCTGGGATGCCATTTGGTTTGTAGGCAGCCTTTTGGAATTTCAGCGTTTTCTAAAGTTTAATACAACAAGGTAGTGATAGCAAGTTTTTTTAAAAATATATGAGCATGTAAATGGATATTTATGAGTACAGTAGAAGAACACAGGTTCTTTTTATTTTTGAGTTAATATGTATTAAGAAGTTAACCAAAAATCCTATTATTTTCATTTTCAAATCGTTCCAATAGCATTGCAATTTTTAAGGCTAGTAAGTCCAACATGAATACTTATTTGACAAATAAGTAGAAGGCAGGTTCACATGAATGACATTTATTTAAGGAAAGGGAAACAGGAATGACAAAAGATAGAGATCCTTGAAGTAACCAGTTCTTTTTCCTAGAGGTAATGAGTAACTTGTTCTATGTTTTAGAAAATGAAAGTATTTTTCACATACTTCTACTATTTGTCCATCTCTTTTGAACTTAGTAGATATTAGATTTTTTTCCTATTTAAGGAGCCCTCCCTAAATATGAATAGTTGTAGAAGAATTAAATATTCTTTTCTTTTCCGATATGTTTTTGCTACTCTAAGTATGAATTAAAATATAAACATATTAAGGGCAGCCCAGGTGGCTCAGCGGTTTAGTGCCGCCTTCAGCCCAGGGCCTGGTCCTGGAGACCTGGGATCAAGTCCCACATTGGGCTTCCTGCATGGAGCCTGCTTCTCCCTCTGCCTGTGTCTCTGCTTCTCTCTCTCTCTCTCTCTCTCTCTTTCCCTGTGTCTCTCATGAATTAATAAAAGAATTAAATCTTTAAACATATTAAGAAAAAAAGCTTTCATGGGAGGTTTTGCTTTTATTAAAATAATTTTATTTTAATTTTGATACATGAATAAACACTGGACAATTATAAGACAGGCATAAATATCTATGTCTAATTAGTAGAATGGTAGACTTTAATATTCAACTATGATTTTCATAGACTGATCTGTATTTGATCAGCAATTGCTTTGGGCTCATAGATTTCTATTAAATTCATTTCATTTTTTAATGTTGCTGGGGGGAATTTCGTTTTTATATTTACCTGGAGGGCAATTTCCTTAAACTAATATTATTTGCTTTAGTTTTAGAGGTTCACAGCATTGTCCTTTATGCTTTTAAAAAAGTTTCTATAAATGTTTGTTTCTGAAGAAGGCCAGCTAATTGTCCTTCCCAGGAGTATTTGATTATGGTCTCTTCATTAGCTTCATTTAGTTTATCTATTTATGTGCTTCTTTGATAGCAGTTTGACCTTCTGAGTTCCCTCCAAGAATGGGTGATATCAAGGTAGAGGGTGAACCCCTGATAAGAGGTTATATTGACCCCTATTGTTCTGTGATTGCACTTTTGTTGGCCACGGAGGGCAGACCCATTAAATCCAGGAGTTTTAGAATTCTAATGTCTGTTGATAAGCCAGTTTCTCATAAATGATAGATAGCACAACCTAAACTGAGATTCAACTGCTGACTTTTTGGAGGAGAGGGAGGTGGGAATAACAATCTCTCAGTAAATGGTGAATTTTTTCTGTTACTGCAAACCAAATACATGAATTAAATTATTTTATGAAATAATTCCTTCTAGAGGCTATTTTCAGATGGGAATTGGTTATGTTTAACAAGGACTTTTTGCCTGGCCAAATTACTGTGGGCTTATATCCATATTTAATCAGTTGTGTTTCCATCCAGGCAGAGCTTAAACTGAAAAGAAAGATGAATGGACAATTTTTGGTTATAGGTAGCTAACAGATCATGTACTGGCCTGGGAGTTAGGAGTTCTGAGGTTTCCATTCCCTCGGCTGCCATTTGTTATATGACTTCATATTATGTGCTCTGGCCTTCGGTTTCAGCACATGGCAAGTAAAGGCAGCAAATGCCAATTATGTACTTTTTTTTTTTAAGATACGGATTAAAATGTAAAAGACGGTAGGAGATTGTGAAAAGTATGATATGTACTAGAGACACTGACTTTGGAGGCAAACTC
Organism: Nyctereutes procyonoides; assembly: GCF_905146905.1. Lineage (NCBI taxonomy): Eukaryota > Metazoa > Chordata > Mammalia > Carnivora > Canidae > Nyctereutes > Nyctereutes procyonoides. The sequence continues at coordinate 39,591,422 of NW_026575024.1, forward strand.
TTAAGGTAGCCTCTATCATCCTACCGTGTCCAAAAATATACTCTTCCTGCTTCCCTGTGTGTGTTTGTTTTTTTGCTTTTGTTTTTTAATTTCCTGCTTTTATCAGCTGCCTAAAGTTCTGCCAGTTGGAGGTGAACTTATGTACCACCTCTGGAAAGATTAAGAGTTACCCTGAGTTACTGCAGACTGCTTTCCTTCTTTGTTACCTAAAGGAGATTAGCTGTAATAAAGGAATGGCTGTCCTGGTTTGAGGGAAAGGCAGGCAGGCAGTTTTCAGCCTGATGCCCTTTGATAGGAAAGGAGGGGCTGATTCTAACCAGTAACCAGTAGCATACCCTAGTTTTAAAATTCTAAACTGGTCATATCAAAGAACTTTGTGTTTTTCTGTTTTTGTAAGAGGATATGAGATGTTCCCTAGTGGAAAACAGGGGAGATTGGATTTGGAATCAGGTTTCCCAGGCTTTGCCATTTACTTGTGTATCCAAGTGAAAACAACAACAACAAATCCAATCTTTTTTAGTATAAACAACCCCCAGCTAGATATGACTGCAATACATAATTATTCCATGGAACCGTTTAATTCAGGAATTTTAACCTGCCTAGACTTAAGGTACCTCATTCACTTACTCATTCATTCATTCATTATGTGAAAATGCATTGAACATCCCTATAAAAGAAGCTAGTAGGAGTATGTGATCCACCAAATCACCTCCAACTACACTATTTGTGATTTAATTTAGAATGTATTAAAGTTCTTTTAAGCCTTAGAAAGAAACATTCTTCATTATTTTTCTTCTACTCAGCATTATTAATGGGAATTAAGTCTTCAAATTTGGATAAAAAACAAACCAGCAAAAAAAAAAAAAACAGCTCAGGCTTTTGATGTATTAAATGCCTTGGGCTGGGGCACCTTGGTGGTTCAGTAGGTTAAGCATCTGCCTTTGGCAGCAGGGCTTCCTGCTCAGTGGGGGGCCCGCTTCTCCCTCTGCCTCTGCCTGCTGCTCCCCTTGGTTGTGCTCTCTCTCTCTCTGTCAAATGAATAAATAAAAATATTTAAAGAAAATAAACACCTTCAGCTCTCATAGTTGAGAATCTTTGGGTTGCAAGTGATTGAAAGTCCAAACCTTCCTGTTAACTAACAATTGGAATCTATTGGTTCATATAACTGAAATGTTCAAAGGTATGGTCTGGCTTCAGGTAAAGCTTGATACAGTGGCTTAAAATGTGTAGACAAAATTACAGTTTCTCTCTGGCTCATAGCGTTCTGCCTTTTTCAGTGTTGGCAGCCTCCTTAGGCTATTTGCAGTGGACCTTTGGCAGCTCTGGGCTTTTCCCTTAGGCAATAACAGTTCCACATATCACATTACCATATTACAGTGTTCTAGGGAAGAGAGGTCACCTCCAGAAGGTCCTGCACATAACCCTCTGATTTAACTTCTCTCATTCCTGAACCTATTACCAGAAGGTGGGGGATATGTTGGTAAGCTTAAGGCCTCTATAATAGCTGTAAGTAGGGTCCACTCTCCTCATACACATGGCTGAGAATGGAGACCAGGGTATGGCTCAGAGGAAGATTGGACACTATCAGTTTGAGAAGGAAGGGGCAGATGCTGGAGATTATTTCATGTTCAGAAGACTTGGCATGCTGAAACTTGGGCATGTTTTATAAATTTATAAACTTGAAGCTTTCTTTCTTTCTTTCTTTCTTTCTCTTTCTTTCTTTCTTTCTTTTTTAGCCAGAGTTTCTGTTTAAATTGCCAAAACATCTTTAAAAGATTTTCTATTTGTAGACCCTCTCAAGTCTAGCCCAGTTTTTTTCTGTCAACAGGTAGTGATGCATGTCAGGGCATATCAGTACTACATCTTAACATGAGCCTATGGGATATTAATAAAATAGAGAGTGCACATTCAACTATCTGTAATTCTGTGAAGTCAGGCCAGATGCTTAATGCACCAGTTAGAAACTGTACCACATCTTTCTGAACAATTCCAAAGGGTATTGGAGAAATAATTAGATTTTAGCAGGTCACAGATGTCTTAGAATATTAAAAATTTAAAAATGCTATATTAAACTGTTCTTCTGATATTTGCCTTTTATTAGTCAACACTTAAAATGTACCTTTTATTAGTCAACACTTAAAATGTACCTAAAAACAATCACATATCCCTTTTAAGTGTATTTCCAAAACATACTGTGCTGGAGTGGGATCTGTCATTACAGGACTTGAAACAGAAATCAAAGCAAAGTCAGAGTGGTTATTTCCCTGCCTGACTGCTTGTCTGCCTACCCTCTGGAACACCCTTCTTTCCCCCTACCTTGAGTTGGGGAAATACTTCAGGGGCTGGGAGAAAGGGGATTTAAAACAGCAACAACAGCAACCACCTGAGAAAAAAAAAGCACGTCTTTGGCCTCTGGGGAAAGAAGAGGAGAACTGGGGTTCAGAACAGGTTAGCACTTAGCCAAAAGTGATGGAGTGAAGCAGCTGGCAAAACTGAAAATCAGTGGATTCCTACTTTCTTCCATATTCAGTGCTTTCCCATATGACGATGTAAATGGTGCACTGCACAGCACCCAATTATATAGGCATCCCCTTGACCCCTTCGTGCTCCCAATGTCCTGTCATCTTTCTCTCTTTGTTTTAAAATGCAAAAAAGAAAAAAAATAAAATGCAAAAAAGAGATTTTATAAGTGGACCCTGGAGAAAGGTGAGACTTGAGTTAAGCAGAGTGAGTGAATTCTCCCTCTGGTGCTTTATGTGTGGCCCTGGGAAAAGTAGTTCAGTTCTTTGAGCCCTACTTCTCTCATTTATGAGGGTGAAGATAGGGGACCCCCATTTAGCTATTGTGGACTTCAATGAAGTGGTGCTTATAATAGTTCATTACTAAATCTGAGAAAGCACTTACCAAGACAGAGCTAAAACCTTGGATAGTTGCTTTTAATCTTCATGGTGATGAGTGAGGCCATGATCCATTTAAAAGACACGATCCATTAATGTTAAATTGAGCTATGTGTTTTAACAGTTTATCTTCGGGAATGAAACAATTTGAGAAATGCTTCTGCCTACTGTCCTGGATGCTGAGACCTTGAGATAACAGTATCTAAGGCTGGTTCTGAGACTTAATTTCAACCAAAGGACAAATTCCTTTTCCTTGGAAATTATTAGTGTAAAACATAGTTTTGGATGGATGACTAACAATTAATAAGGGCAAATCAGTGTATGTCTAATTATTGAGATGGGTGCATCATATAAGGCATTGTCCTGGAGCCATGTGACTGTCTTTAATAGCTGGCTCTTGCTATTTAGTCTTGACCAAAGCTGTCATCACTTGCAAACCATCTTATTATTTCACTATTTCTGGAGTATTGGTGCTAATTTTGGGTATACAAATAGACCTTCTGAAAGGAAGATTTCCTGAAATTATTGCTAGATTTTTCTTATTTCTGGAAACCAATACTGTAGTTCTCTTTCTGTTTGGGATTATCTTTTTAAAGGATTGCTGTTTCCCTGCAGTCTAGATTACTTAGGTACATAAACTTGTTTGGTGTTGAAAGAACATGGTTAAAGTAGAATCAAAGACTGTTTTATGTTATATCTATTTTATACATGACTATAGAAACTGTATCTCGTTGGACCATTTCGGAGAAACAGATTTACTGTGGTTAGTATTTCTTTTCACTTGGGAACTGGTATGAATTGATTATTTGCAAAATTTTTAAAGGATAAAGTATTCTCAATTGATTAGGTTTGGACTAAGTGAATGTTTTACGATATCATCTATCCTCTCAAAGAAAAAGTTACGATTGAGTCATGTTTACCATTTGGAGATTTTCTAGAAATTAATCTATTTAAATTTTTAGAGCATGATTCTTGACAAATAAAGATGAATCCATGTCTGTAGTTTCCTCTGCTTCACTTCCTTTGAACTATAAGTGATTAACCTTAAATTTAGGGAATTTAAAATGTTTTATAATTCTTTCATTAGTTAGGTTTTATTCTTTTTGACATTTAAAATATATTAGTGCTGCAAACTTACAGATGCTTTCCTAGTTTCACATGAGTTTAAAAATTAAAATCTAGATTTGACAAGTCTTATTAAGGTCTATATATATTACCCCAAATTACTTATACTTTAGCGAGTTTTTATTCTTAATAAGTTGTTTTTAAAAAACAAAGGTAGAATTAAAAAGTATTTTAAGAAGCATCACTTTTTAAAGTCAGTCATTTTTGTTTGGAAGAAAGCTGAGAAGCTTTTTGGTAGTTTAATTGCCATGTTTACATAGAGGCGATATGGAGCTAACTCCCTTCCCAAGCAGTCCCACTTTGTTTTCCTCAGTAGCCCAGGGAACAGACTTGTCACTTCTCAAGTGCCCCTGTGTTAATTCTGCCCTCCCCTTTTTCCCCAGGGCAAGCCAGAAATAAGCTTATCAGATCATATCTTACTGACAAAGAGCAAAGCTTGTTGGCTGACTAAAAAAGAGGAAAGGACAAGTGAAATAAATATAAATGACAAGTTTTATATGAAAAATGCTAGCTTAATACTGGTTTTTCAATAGCCAAACTTTTTTTGAAAGTAAAATTTATATATTTTTAAAACATTTGTTTGACTTTCACTTTATGTACAGTTTTAAGCACTGTAAAAATTAAAAGTTTTACCCATATGTTATACACTGTAAGTGAAGTTATCAACATCATCATTATTGTTGTTGGCACTGTTATTATTTGTTCCTTGTGAGCAAATCTTCCTATCTTATCATGGAAGTGGTTACAGAAAATATCTTGCGTGTCTTCAGTGCTTACAGAATAGTTTTCTAACAGAAAGTACAAATAGCTTCCTGATAGAAAGTGGAAATATTAGAAATGTAGAAAGAAATTATTATGTGTTAATTATAAGGAATTTTTTATATCATATCTATATCCTATCTTCTTGACTAAACATTAAACAGTATATCCTGTCTTCCTGACTAACAAAACAATATGACCATCTCCATTCTAATACCAGCTGATATCTACTAATTGCCTAGCAGCCCCCAAAGCAGAAGCTTGTTTGGGGCACTCTGAAGATGGTATTAAGGTGGTCTCTCTGGTTCTAAGAAAAGCAGATGCTATTCAGGCTTAGAAGGCTTGCAGTTTTTGTTGCACTTGATTCAACTCACCAGCATCCTCTTTGTTTTGTTTAAATTGGCTTTATTTCCAACTAAGTCTCCGCATCAGCTGGTTAGGCGGAATGAGTGGTGAGATCGCCTAAGGAAGCTCTTGGTATTCAGTAAACACTCAGAACAAAAGGGGTGAGAATGAGAAGGTAGAATAGGCTTTCTAAGGAGGCCCTTCAAAGCTCGATGTCTAATTTGCCTAGTGTCTTCCTACTGCTTTTCAACAAATGTTTATTGGTTGGTAAGATATGTACCATCAGTCTGGTCATTATGACTCATTCTCTGTTTTCCAAAGATCTCATAACCAATCTCCTAACGTTGCTCTATCCACTCACATAGAGGAAGGTAAACCAAATCCATTTCATGACAGATACAGCTAGATACAGGTTCCTAGGCAATCCCAAAGAAACAGCAAAGAAACCCCTTCTTAGTCTCTGGTTGGAAAGTCAGGAGAAATTTAAACAATACACTCTGGGCTACACAACTATATTAGAAATGAAACTGATAGCAACTAAGCAGGGAAAGCTTTTGAAGAGATATTAAGGAGAGAATCCGAGCCACTGAGATAGCAGCATTATGATAATTTGAAGCAGATAGAGCCATAGAAGGTAGATTTTGAACTCCACCAGTTACTGTGGTGGTAAGTGCAAGTAAGGAAGACAGAGGAAATTAAGAATATTCATAAGGCATGTTGCCCTCACCCATCCTTGTACTGAATTTTGGGGAAGAATAGAAGAGATTACTGAATTATAGAGGCCAATGAAGAAGAAGAAAGAAGTTCAGAGATTTGAGCAAAATAATAGTGTTGTGCCCAAGATTGTGAATCCAAGAAACCACCAAGGAGCCGACACCGATGCAAGCACAGGAGGGTTTATTTGCAAGCTTGAGCTTGGGTCCAAGTATACCCGACACAGCGGAGCAGGGACTTGGACCCCGAAGTAGGTTACAGCTGATGTTTTTATAGGCTGGTCTAGGGGATTTTCAGAAGGGGTGGAGGAATTTCTCAAGTTCTGTTTACATTCTGATGTGGGGCTTTCAAGGGCATTGAGCTCTGTTCTCATTCTAATATGGGACTTTCTACCACGGGCGGCGGGTGGGCTCTGTTGTCTTTCTGATATGGGATTACCTGCCAAGGACATTGAGGACATTCTGCAGTTTTTCCCATAAAGTTCAGCTCTTATTCACAGGGGCCTAAGATGGCTGTACTTGTCCTAATGCTCAACTTGAGGTGGACTGGCCTTGATTTTTCTCAGCCTCCACAAATAGTATCAATGTAATTATTTCTATAATGGTGATAGTTTGAAAAGAGTGGTGGAAAGCTTAGCATAGACTGAGATGGTAACATTTGATTGCAGATGAGGGGAAAGAATATTCAAATATAGAGATGTTACTAATTATGGTATAAGGAATATGACCTGACTCTCCTCATTCCCTTCTGAGGCTCCTCCAGGGAAGAAAGTTGAGGCTTTCCCAAAGCTGCCAGTTCTAAGTTTATAGGAAAGTCCATGAGAATCCATAGTCATTATTCTGCATTCAGGATTGTAATCCCTTGACTGAGGAAGGGTCTTCTCGATGTGGCAAGGAAATCATCTGCTTTAGGAGGTTGAAAGCAGACACTTGCTGAGAAGGCTAGAATAGCCCAACTAAGCCATGACCATTAAAGAGAGATGTGTGTATGAGGCCACATGTCACAGTCAGATCACCCACATGTCCATTAGGAATATGGGGCAGCTTTCAGAGGCTTCTGGTTTGTATCCAGATTCACATCCAATCTAACATTGTAATGATGGAGAAGAAACAGAGTTACTCAAAATATGAAACCAGAACAAATATATAGGTCTTAGATATGGAATAGAAATACTATAATATTAAGAGTTCATTATAATTTGTATCAGAACATACATGAACATGAAAGAAAATATTGAAAAAAGTTATACCAGTTTAGGATGTGTCATTTATCATATAGTGAGCCAAAATCCTACCATGCATTTCTGTTTACACTTGGCTTTTCTGAACCTCATTCCCTTTTTTGAGTTTCATTTATGAACAATATCCTAAGTTAGTAAACAAAGTTTGTTTGCCCATTGGTTAAGGAAAACCACTGATTGTCCTATTAGTCCTAAGAATTGATTTTGATGAAATATGTACCAATTGTATTTTTTCCCTCAGTATCTCTAATATGGGATGCTTATTACTATTTTAAAAGTAAATTGATACTGTTTAAGAGAGGAGACCGAATGACTCAGAAAACTATGCTATTATGAGCCACTTATGCATTTTGTAATGATAAGAAATGAATTTGACCAGTATTGTTTATTTCCATCAGACTGGTTGCAATCAACTGTTGCAATTCCCTTTATAGTTTACCTATTGCCATTAAAGGACACTATTTAGTCATTTGTTTGTTGTGGAAAATTCGAAAATAATGATCATAAGAAGAAAATAAAAATATTGTGAATTCCCAGTATCAACACTGGGTGGCATAAAGCCAGTCAGACTTTTACAACATATCTATATGAAAAAATAAAATTAGGAATATACTGTTCTTATTGTTTTATAACTTACATGCTTTATAACTTTTTTCCACTTAAGAAAATTGTGAACTTATATCTGCCTTATCAAATATACCTGGGTATCATCAGTTATAATGGAAGCAGAATGTTGTATTGTTTGCACAGGTAGTAATGAATGTAACTAGTCTGTCTTGCTGGCCATTTGTGTGGTTTTCAACTTTTCAAGACTATAAGCAAACTTACCATGAAAATGCTTCTGACTAAATCTTTGTGCTCATCAAAATTTAAGATAACTTCTTTGAGGTAAAATTAGTGGTTTATAGAGCTGACAATCTTTTGTTGAATTTGCTATAATTACAAGATTACCCTCCAGGAAAGATGTGTTCTAATCTTTGCAATATCAACAACATTGAGTAATGTTAATCTTCAATTTAAGGATATAAATTGGATCTTGATACTGTTTTAATTTGTAAACACAGAAGGAGCCCATGTTCTTTTTCTTTGGGGCAAAGAATATTTTCTTTTCATTCCTATCCTCCTCCTTCCACCCCACCTTCTGCCTTTCCACCCTTTTTGGTAAACCTTCGTTTATGTTATCCATTTGTTTTGAGAAGTTAAATATAGGGAAGTACAGAGAGTAACACAACAGTAGAGTATGCACCACCTAGAATTAACAAAGGTTAACATTTATTTTAATTAATTTACTATTACTTTCGATTCATAATTAAAAGTAGAATGTAAAAGTATAATAAAATTGAAATATTCTTCATTTCCTCTTTCATCCAGTTAGTTACCTCTTTCCTTCCCCATAGGCATCCACTGTCGTGAATTTGGGGGTTTGTTTTCAGCCTGTGTTTTTATTTTTATTTAATTTAAGTTAGGGTCAGCTGTGAGGTACCAAAATCTTAAAGTAAGAAAGGCTTAAACAATGTAGACAGTGGTTTCTCGCTTGTATAAAAGCCCAGCCAAGTAGCTCAGGGTGGACATGGCCCCCTACACAGTCACTGACTTAGGCTTCTTTTAGCTTGTTGCTTCATAGTAAGTTGTATCCCTGTATCAACAAAACTACAAAGAACATTCTTTTCCATATCTCCTACTCCACATGGGTGAGCTTCTCTGGCTTATATACTTAGAAGTAGAATTTGTGGGTCTTAGGAGATGACTATAGGTATAGATAACTATATTAGATATTGCAGAATTCTCCTCTTTGTTAGAGTGCTTTGAGCTGGAGATAATAGACAATGGAGTTCAAAGTGACTTAAAGAAATGTCTCACCTAACAAGTGGTCTAGAGGTAGAATCTGCTCTAGTTTTAGTTAATTCAGTGATTCAATGGCTTGCTGTCCTCAGGGTTACAAGGAATCACATGCAGACAAAACTATGGCCAGAGCCATTTAATCTCTGCATATATTTCTTTTTAAAATTGAGGTATAATTGACATACAACATTATATTTGAGTGTACAACATGATGATTCAATATTTGTATCAGGGCAAAATGATCACCACAATAAGTCTGGTTTCCCCCTTTCACCATATAAAGTTTTGTAATATATACCATAATATTATTGACTGTCATCACCATTTTGTACATTATATCCCCATGACTTATGTGTTTGGAGACCGGAAGTTTGTACCTCATGATTTCCTTCTCCCATTTCACTCACCCATAAGCCCTCTGCCCACTGGCAGCCATGTATTTGTTCTCTGCATCTGTGAGTTTTGTTTGTTTTGTTTTTCAGATTCCACGTATGAGTGAAATCATCTTTCTTTTTTTTTTTAATTTTTTTTTAATTTATTTATGATAGGCACACAGTGAGAGAGAGAGAGGCAGAGACACAGGCAGAGGGAGAAACAGGCTCCATGCACCGGGAGCCCGACGTGGGATTCGATCCCGGGTCTCCAGGATCGCGCCCTGGGCCAAAGGCAGGCGCCAAACCGCTGCGCCACCCAGGGATCCCTGAAATCATCTTTCTGTGTTCGACTTAATCACTTTGCATAATATCCTCAAGGTCTATCCATTCTGTCAAATGGCAAAATTATTTTTTATGGCTGAATGATATTCCAGTGTGTGTATGTGTATGGATATGTATACTTCATCTTTTTTATTTATTCATCCATTGATAGATATGTCAGTTATTTCCAATATCATAGCTATTGTGAAAAATGCTGCAATGAACATAAGAGTGCATATAACTTTATGAATTAGTGTTTTCATTTTCCTTGCATAAATACTCAGAAGTGGAATTGCTGGGTCATAAGGTAGTTCTATTTTTATTTTTTTGAGAACCTCTCTACTGTTTTCCTTTATTTTTATTTTTATTTTTAAGACCTTATTTATTTATTCATGAGAGAGAGAGAGAGAGGTAGAGGTAGAGACACAGGCAGAGGGAGAAGCAGGGAGAAGTTCCCATACAGGGAGCCCGATGTGGGACTGGACTCCAGGACCCCAGGATCATGCCCTGAGTCAAAGACAGACGATCAACCGCTCAACCACCCAGGCGTCCCTATACTGCTTTCCATAGTGGATACACCAATTTACATTCTGAACCAACAGTACACAAGGGTTTCTGAGAAGTGCACAAGGGTTTTTGAGAACCTCTAGACTGTTTTCCATAGTGGATACATCAATTTCCTTAGTGGCTACACCAGTTTCCATAGTGGATACACCAATTTACATTCCCACTAACAGTGCACAAGGGTTCCTTTTTCTCTAAATTCTTGCCAACATTTAGAATTTCTTGTCTTTTTTGGTAACAGCCATTCTGACAGGTGTAAGATGATCTCTCACTCTGGCTTTAATTTGCAATGATCTGATGATTCATGACCGAGCATCTTTTCATGTGCCTGTTTGCTGTTTGTATGTCTTCTTTGGAAAAATGTCTCCTCAGGTTTTCCGTCCATTTTCAATTGGATTGTTTGGAGTTTTTTGTTGTTATTTATATATTTTGGATATTACTCCTTACTGAATATATGATTTGCAAATATCTTCTCCCATTCAGTAGGTTGCCTTTTTATTTTGTTGATGCCTGCCTTCACTGTGTGGAGCTTTTAGTTCAATGTAATCTCATTTGTTTATTTTTGCTTTTGTTGCCATTGCCTTTGAAGTCAGATCCAAAAAAATATCACCAAGTGTGATGTCAAGGAGCTTACTGTCCTTGTTTTCTCCTAGGAATTTTGTGGTTTCTGGGCTTATAGTGAAGTCTTTAATCCATTTTGAGTTAACTTTTATGTATGGTATAAAATAGTGGTCCAGTTTCAGTCTTTTGTATATTAAAGAGACTGTTATTTCTCCATTGTATGTTTTTGCTTTCTTTGTCATAAAGTAAGTGAACATATTTGCATGGTTTATTTCTGGGTTATCTGTTCTGTTCTGTTGATCTATATGTCTGTTTTTAATTCCAATACTATATTGTTTTGATTATGAGAGCTTTGTAATATAGTTTGAAATCAGGGAGTGTGATGCCTCCAGCTTTGTTGTTCTTTCTTAAGAATGCTTTGGCTATTTGGGATCTTTTGAGTTCATCAGGATTGTTTATTCTTTTTGTGAAAAATGCCATTGGAATTATGATAGGGTTGCATTGACTCTATAGATTGCTGTGGCTAATATGGACATTTTAACAATATTAGTTCTTCTAATCCATGAGCATGAAATATCTTTGTTGTGCCCAAGATTGCGAATCTGAGAAAACACCAAGGAGCCGACACCAATGCAAGCGCACGAGGGTTTATTAGCAAGCTCAAGCTTGGGTCCAAGTATACCCGAAACAGCAGAGCAGGGATTTAGACCCCGAAGTGGGTTACAGCTGGTCTAGGGGATTTTCAGAAGGGGTGGAGGAATTTCTCAAGTTCTGTTTACATTCTGATGTGGGGCTTTCAAGGGCATTGAGCTCTGTTCTCATTCTAATATGGGACTTTGTACCACAGGCGTGGGCTCTGTTGTCTTTCTGATATGGGATTCTCTACCAAGGGCAATTCTGAGCTCTGTTGTCTTTCTGATATCGGATTCCCTGCAGAGGACATTCTGCATTTTTCCTGTAAAGTTCAGCTCTTATTCACAGGGGCCTAAGATGGCTGTACTTGTGCTAATGCTAAACTTTAGGTGGGATGGCCTTAATTTTTCTAGGCCTCCACAATCTTTCCATTTATTTGTTTCTTCTTTACTTTCTTTCATCAGTATCATGTAGTTTTCAGTGTACAGGTCTTTCACTTCCTCGGTTAAATTTATTCCTAGGTATTTTATACTTTTTTGATGTAATTGTAAGTGGGATTATTTGCAGAGATGTAAAACAATTATGCTATCTTCTGAATAAATCTGTAATTTGTCTGAAAAATAGTTTATTTCCCCCCAAAATACTTTTTTATGCAGGTGTGTATTGGAGTATTGTTATTTTAAAGTTAATTTATAAATTAAAGCTTTATTTTAATTTCTAACATATTAAACATTGAGAAATGTAATTCACATAAATCAAAAGCTCTTCGGAGAACTTAATAGTTTTTTAAGAATATAAAGGAGTCCTGAAACCAAATTTGTGAACTATTGCTATATATGAACAATAATTTTTAATTCTAAATTTCCTTACCTTGTAGCCATGTGTCAAAAATTAGAACATTTATTTCATTGTCCTTGGGAAAATGTGATTTGGAAGACCGTTCTGTTCCCATAGAAATCTATGTTTATTTAAAGTAAAAATAATTAGAATTATCTATAATTTTTATTACGCATCTACTGCAATCATCCATTAGCCCAATGGGTAATGTAAAATTGTAGAAAGAGCGTGAGTTTTGGTGTCAGGCAGATCTGGATTTGGATTCCCAGCATGGACACTCTGTAACTTTAACCTAGTGAGTTAATCTAAATCTCAGCTTCTTGAACCGTGCTTTAAAAAAATTAAACAATTTTTAGTGTTGTCATGTCAGATTAAATGTTTATATAGGACCTAATAAATGCCAAGAATTAAGATGGTGCTAAATAAAAAGTAGCTGCTATTATGTTAGTATTTTGTCTTAGAATATGTAATATCAATTACTGTGTTCTCTTACTTAAGATCATTTTGAATATTCTATGCATGTAATCAATGAAATGAAAGTTAAAGTAAAAGATACTATTCATTACCTATCACGTTACAGAATAATGTTTTAAATGGTAAGTAGTGTGGGACAGTGAGGTATAATTCTGTGACTGGGAGTGTCACATGGTAACTTTCCAGAAACATGTGTCAAGGACCTTAATGATCCATATATTTTTAACTCAGTGATTTCTGCACTAGGAAGCTATTTTTTAAGATTTTGTTTATTTATTTGAAAGTGAGAGAGAGAAAGAGAGAGAGTAAGAGTATGAGTTGGGGGAGTGGTAGAGGGAGAAACAGATTCCTTTCTGAGCACAGAACCAGACACAGGATTTGATTCCAGGACCCTGAGATATTATGACCTGAGCCGAAATCAAGAGTCCCCTTAACAGACTGAGACACCCATGCGTCCCTCTAGGAAGTTGTCTTAAGGAGATTGTAAGAAAGATATTTATTGCAGAATTACTTATAAGAGGAAACAAAACAGAATCAACCAGTTGATCATCAATAAAATGTGAATCATGCTATACCTATGGAGATGATCCTTTTGCAATCATTTAAAAATATTTTCAGAGGTTTCACAGGAAAAAGCTGATAATATGATTGTGAGGAAACCTGGATATAAAAATGTCTATATATTTCAGTGATATTAAAAACAAAATAGAAATAGGAAAAGAAAGGAAGGAAATATATCAAAATGCTAAAATGGTTATCTCTGAGTACCTTTATGAGGCCTTTTTATTATATGTATTTGAGCTTTACAGGTTTTTTTTTTACAGTAAATATGTATTTTTTTTTCAATATCAAAGTTTTATTAAAAAAAAAAAACTTTGGTAAAGATTAGCTATTTTCCATGCTAGCCTTAGAATGACTGGGGTTGGAGAGAATTTTTCTATGACAATAAAATCTCTGATCAGTGTTGAGGAGGAAGTAGTCCATCTAGTTGTGTGTCTTTTTCATTAGGAAGAAAGGAATGTGGCTAAGGAGGGCCTGAGGCAGAGGATACTGACTCAGCTGCATCTCAGAAACAACTGTTGGAGTGGAGCACTTGACAGGATGAGTACTGGGTGTTATACTCTATTTTGGCAAATTGAACTCCCATACAAAAATACAAAAAACAACAATTAAAAAAAAAAACAACAACTATTGGATCTCAATTAAGTGAAATATATTTTGGATTGCTCAGTGTTGTGGTTGAGGGCATTGACTTTGTAGCCTGTCCTCTAGTTCATAGCCCATTTCTGTGACTTGTCCTAGCTGAGTTAATTTGCGGATGCATTATTTAATGTATGTGTGCATGCATGAATATCACTGCATGTAAACTGGAAGTAATAGTATTCTCTATGCCATGGGGTTATTGTGAGAATTAACTGCAATATTACATTTAAAACCCTTATTAACAGTGTTACCCATAATAAAGCTTATTATTTCAATTATTATAGCTCTTACTATTAGTTTAAGTAGTTAATTATTGCCTCATAACAAATCACCCCCAAAACTTAGTGCCCTAAAATAAAAACAATAGTGTATTTTGTTCATGAATCTCAATAATTAAGAGTTTATCTCTGTCCATGTGGCTTCAGGTGGGGTGGCTCACTTGAGGGGTATGGGAATCTACTTTCAAGATAGTTCACTTACAAAATTGCTCCTGACTTCCCCTAAAAGCTCAGCCAGGGCTGTGTGCCCCAGGCCTCTCTTCTTCCCCAAGTTGGCTTCTTCTTGGACTGCACAGGCTTCATGGCATGATAGTAGGGTTCTAAGAGTAAGCATCTCAAGAGACATAGACGGAAGTGCATCACGTTTTAAAAACTTGTCCTTAGTAGTCACCTCATGTTATTTTAATTAGTCAGAAATTCATCCATATTTAAGAGGTGGGAACATAGATACCCACCTCTCCATGGGGGGAGTATCAAAGTCACATTGTAAGAAGAGTATGAGAACTGAGACATACTATTGCAGCCATCGTTGAAAAATACAGTTTCCACAATAACAGTCTACCGACCTGTTAGATAACATAAGTTCTTGGCATTCTCAACCACCATCAGCAGCAGTCTGGCCCATCAAAGTCTGTGTTATCAAAACAATCTTAGTACTTTTTATAAAATGCAGATTGTGGGTGACTTAATTTCTTTTTAATCCTTTTCTGTATTTTCTGCCTTTTTTTCAGTGTTGAACACTCATTACTATAATAAGAATTTTTAAATGAAAGTATTGACAGTTTTTACAGTGTATAAAGATATTGTGTATTCTATTAATATAGAATTTCTGTATAAAATTTATGAAGTCAAAGATGAAAATTTGTTAACTGCTTCTTTCTCAATTTGGTCATATTTCTAGGAGCAGTGACCTCTAGAATGGAAGAAAAAGAAAAAAAAGTGTTTCTATTCACAAATATTTCTAGGTTAAATGTAGGCTTAATCAGGACAAACTTCAGTTGCTAAATATAACTCATAAAACCATAAATGGGGTCCTTGCTGTGTTATCCTTAGAACTGTGGGTTGCAAATGACTGATGAACTGCTGCTAGCTTTTACTGCTGATGGACTTGGACAGAAAGCAATTTCTTTATCTGTCAAGAAATGCACACAGTAATTATGTGAGTACATTTGATATTGATAAGATGCATGCAAATAAACTTGCAAATAAGGTAGCGCTCTTGAGATTTTGGAAAATAGCCAGAGGCTGTTTTGTCCAAAAAACTTTGGATTTGCCCTGATCTTACACAAAGCCATATCTCCTGACTTAAATGTATCTTATTCTCAAAGATGCCAGGCATAGTTCTTTGAAATATTCAAGTTATCTTTGCAGCTGTAATATATTTCTTCCTGTAAAATGGAAAAAAAATTCATTTTAAAATTTTTTTAGAAAAATTTCAGAAGAAAATGAAGACCATTTCAGGTTTGAGGCAAAAAAAAAAAAAGAGTGAAATATGGAAGCAATGGATCAGTGTCAGGGAGGAAAAATACAACAATTTAGTTTATGTACAAGTGGTAGGTATTGTTAAATACATAGAGGACATAGCAAAGTACCCAGGAGTAAACAGTAGACTGAATGTCATACTGGGACTTAGAAAGCATTAATGCAACTTCTCAAGAATGTTTATTTAGCCCTAGCGGCTAAATTACAAGATAGCAGATTTTTGGCTCAAAATGAC
This sequence comes from Nyctereutes procyonoides, assembly GCF_905146905.1. Lineage (NCBI taxonomy): Eukaryota > Metazoa > Chordata > Mammalia > Carnivora > Canidae > Nyctereutes > Nyctereutes procyonoides. The sequence continues at coordinate 39,607,306 of NW_026575024.1, forward strand.
TTTCATTTACTGAGCATGTATTATATTCCAGGTCATTTCCTAAGCACTTTACTTACATTAATTCATTTGATTTACTCAACCACTTTATGGGATAGTTAATACAATTATCGTCCCCTTTTGCAGTCTAGAACAAAGTGGTTAAAAACGTGTCCACAGTGACACCGTACTGCCAGCAATCAGGTTTCATATCCAGACTGACTGGCTTGAGCCAGAACCCAAGATCTTACCCACTGTGCTCCTGATTGCCTTGCAAATGAGTTTTTTTAAAAGTCCTATTGCTTCGAAATTTTGCATTGGGTGATTTTAATTGTGCAGTATTGCTTGGAAATTTTTGTTTTAGCTCAAGAGAATATAAGTATCTGCATGAGATTTTTTCAGAGTTCACATGCAGAAACCAAGGGGGCAAGGCAGATGTCTACAAGGGAGGTTAGGCAGTAAATTATTAAATTGCTCAACTTTCTTTACATCTGGAAGTCAAGTCTAATATGTTCAGAATCTAGGCAAGGGCTTGATACCTTGCACTCTTTGAAATAAGAATTCGGGTGAGTCATTTCATCTCTCCCAGGGTTACTAATGGCTGCCCTACCACTCTAAAGGGGTTGTTGGAAAGAGCAAATGAATTACTGTGGTTATCAAATTCAGTTGCAAGCTATAAAGTCCTCATTTTTTGTTAGTTACTACTGTGATCAGGCATCATTTCTTTAGGAAAGCATTTAGAAGTACCTACTTTTAGGAAATCACTTTTGGTAGTTTTGCCTATATTTGATACAAATGTTTAGCTTTGTGCTTTGTTTATAGTCACACTCCATAGAGGCTAGCAATTATTACTTAATTCTAGTCTTTGATTTGAGGGAGCAATAAAAGGAAAGTATCTCCTGGACAGGACGGATGCTACTGAACTAAGATCTGAAACGTGTCTTTTTGGCCTTCCTTGGTTGGCAGGGGCTGTAGTGTACTGAGGACATTTGGGAAATTTAATTCACATTTTCAGTTTTCAATAATAATAATCTCTCTAATTTATACTATTTGTACATTTGTGCCAAAACTGATTTATTCATGGTGGCTCTCTGAGGACAGTTAAGTATTCCAAGGTCACGTCCAGTTTGATGAGATGGGATGTTTGATCCAGGAGGGATGGAGTATTTGCCATCCATAGACTATCCTCTAAAGTTTTTCAGATGCTTTTGATTCTACTTCTTAATCATACCCTCAACTATAGCCCTCTACATTTGTCAGGGTGTACATTGTTCCCTGATGACACAAGGATGTGGAAACTGTGATTCCTATTCTACCATCTCTCTATTTTTTTCACCAGAACATACTGTCATGGCTTTGTATATCCCTCCTCAGCTAACAGGTCTTAGCTGTTGTCTTGAAATCTTGCATGGATCTGGACACATAATAGATGGTTCATATATTTTTTTTATGGAATTAAACTTTAGTGAATTAAAAATTCACTCCTAACTGATTGATGCTTAAGGATAAAACCCTCAATACTTAAAACTGGAGTTGTTAGCACTTCTCCTGTTCTTCCTAAAGACCAGATATTTCGGTTTCTGTAGGTGAAAAAGATGCACAGAGTAATTTAACTGCCTGATACTGTTCTCAGACTATTTTTGTCAGATTGGTCTGAGGACTAGGCAGCTGTTTAGAAACTATGAAGACTTATGAGCAGGATGCCAAAAAAAGGAGCCAATAGCTAATCTAGTGACCACCGTGACTAAGGGAAAAAAAGGCTCAGTAGATAGGAATGCATGCTTCTTCCCATTGTATCTTTCTGACATTTAGCCTTCTTATGTTTTGTTCACAGCTCACCTTAACCTTTTGTTTTCTTTGTGCATGTCCAGCACAAGTTTATTTTCTAGAGCCCCTTTATTGGCACTGCTGATTTATCTGCACATTTCACTTCCTTTTCTAGCTGCTTAATAAAGGTCATGTTTATAACTTCAGTATTGATGTACCCAGTAGGCTGAGGTGTTAGCTTCTGTAATGTCCAATAGAATTCCTTTCCACAAGACAAAATCCTAAGATTCCATTCTGTAGTATCTGAGCTTTCATAGCTCCAAATAGTGACTCGTGGTCTACAAAAATATATACTGTAGTAATGATAACTTACTACATACTGGCCACTGTCATAAAATTGATCTTTTTAAAATGAACAATTTAATGGCATGTAGTACGTTCACAATGTTGTGCAATCACCACCTCCATCTAGTTGCAGAACATTTCATCACTTCAGAAGGAAACCCATACCCATTAAATAGTTATTCCACATTTTTCCCACCTTCCCCAGCTCCTGGCAACCATCAGTCTGCAATCTGTTTCTATAGATTTGCCAATCTGGATATTTTAAATAAATGGGATCATATGTTCTGTGTCTGACTCCTTTTGGTTATCATAATGTTTTTGAGGTTTATATACTAACATGTATCAGTACATCACCCTTTGTTTGTTTTATGGCTGAATAATATTCTTTTGTGTGTATATATATATACACCAAACTTTGTTTATTCACTCTTGTGTTGGTGAACATTTGGGTAGTTTCTTCTTTTTTTTTTTGCTATTATGAATAATGCTTTTATAAACATTAGTATATAAATTTCTGTGTGGACATAGTTTTCATTTCTTTTGGATATATATACCTAGCAGTGGAATTGCCATGTTGTCATAATTCTGTATTTACCTTTCTTTTTTTTTTTTTTTTTTTTGTATTTACCTTTTTTCAGGAGCCACAGTGATTGTACTGTTTTACATTCCCACAGCATTGTATGATGGTTCCAATTTCTCTACACCTTTGTCAAGAGTTATTATTTTACATTTTTGGTTATACCCATCCTAGTGGATGAGAAATGGTATCTTACTGTGGTTTTGAATTCCATTTCCCTAATGACTCGTGATGTTGAGCATCTCTTCTTATGCTTGTTTGCCATTTTATATCTCTGTAGAAATGTCTACTCAAGACTACTGCCCATTATGATTGGATTATTTGCCTTTTTGTTTGTTTGTTTTTTGACTTGCAAATATTTTGTCCCATTTTGTGGATTGTCTTTTCACTCTCTTGATACTCTTTTGATGCATAAAAGTTTTTAATTTTGAAGGAATCCAATTATATTTAATTTTTTCTTTCTTTGCTTGTGGTGTTTGTGTCATACCTAACAATCTTTTGCCAAATCCAAAGTCCTAAAGATATATTCCCAGAGTTTCTTCTAAGAGTTTTATAGATTTAGCTCTTTTTTTTTTTAAAGATTTTATTTATTTAATCATGAAAGACAGAGAGAGAGAGAGAGAGAGAGAGAGAGAGAGAGAGAGGCAGAGAGGCATAGGCAGAGGGAGAAGCAGGCTCCATGCAGGGAGCCCAATGTGGGACTTGATCCCAGGTACCCAGGATCAGGCCCTGGGCCAAAGGCGGCGCTAAACCACTGAGCCACCTGGGCTGCCCAGGGTTTTTTTCTTTTAATCTATCCTACCAAACTCTGACCTTTGATTGAAGAGTTAATTATTTGTATTTATGGGAACTACTGATAGGGAAGACCTATCTTTTGCCATTTTTACTCTTTGTTTTCTGTATGTGTAATAGCTCTTTTGTTCTTCATGTACTCTATTATGCCTTCTTTACTACTTAAATCATTTTGGTAGTGTACTGTTTTGATTCTCTTCTAGTTTTTTTGTATATATGTTTTTTTTTTATTTTTTTTTTTGATTTTTTTTTAATTTTTATTTATTTATGATAGTCACAGAGAGAGAGGCGCAGAGACACAGGCAGAGGGAGAAGCAGGCTCCATGCACCAGGAGCCCGATGTGGGACTCGATCCTGGGTCTCCAGGATCGCGCCCTGGGCCAAAGGCAGGCGCCAAACCACTGCGCCACCCAGGGATCCCCTGTATATATGTTTTAAGACTTTTTTCCTGGTTACCATGGGGATTACAATTAAAATCCTAAACTTCTAACTACCTAGTTTGAAATGATATCACTTTAGGATTGGTAACATACAAAAACTACACCTGTACAGATATCCCCCTTATATTGTCATCACAAACTACATCTTTGTACATTGTGTGCTCATTAATATTATCATAGATCATAATTATTATTTTATGTATTTGTCCTTTTATTTTTTAATTTTAATTTTGTAAAGATTTTATTTATTTGAGAGAGAGCGAGCAAGTGAGAGAATGAGCAAGGGGGTAGGGCAGGGGGAGAGAAAGAAGGAGACTCCCTACCAAGTAGAGAGCCTGACCTGGGGCTCAATCCCAGGACCCTGGGATCATGACCTGAGCTGAAGGCATACACTCAACCAATTGAGCCACTTGGCACCCCAAAGCACTGGTTTCTTATTAGGTCTTTCCTGGACATATGCATGGCTTTTTAAATTCTCCAGTATACATGACTACCCTATATGCCCTATTTTCCAAAAAAACTCTCTCCCCAGCCTTTTCTCCCTATCTTTGGTTGCTGTATTGTATGTCTCAATCATAAACTTTTGTTCCAGGTCGTTGTGGATTGTTTACCTTACAATATGTTTAATGAATCCTTGCCACTTTCTACCCTAAGTGAGTTCCTCATTGGGCAAAACAAAGTCAGATGCTATCAGTTGCTCACCCAGGTATGCCCTGGAAGATTAGAATAGGTAATTCTTTGTAAGTAAGGCCTTCTGTGTTTCTTCTGGAACCGAGGACCAGGGTTGCATATGAGGAAATCTAGCAGCCATCTTTAAGACCGCTTTGAACAAAGAGGGAGTTGGGGCAAGGGCAAATAAAAAATATCACAAATCTTTTCTGACATTTTTAAGTTTCCTTTGTTTTAATTCAGTGCTGACTTGGTTGGTGTAAGCCTCAGAATTCTCAGTCTGAGAATTCTGACAAAGTTGATTCTGACATTTGCTTGATTTCTTGATGTTTCTGTTGGGGCATGGACTCTTTGCACTGCCTACTCTGCCATCTTAACTGATAATACCCACAGTTACCTTTTGGGCCTTAGTTATTGCATGACATGATATGCTGTTCCTTGAATACAATGATGATCTATACATATAAGATCCTATTTCCCACTTACCTTAACACCCCCCCATTTTAATTATCTAGATGTATTTGTTTTATAATATAGGCATTTCAGGTCTCCTTTGTACTTTATCAAATCTACACCCTCATAAAAAAGTATCTATAATATAGTTGAAAATACTTATTACAGAAATAACCTCCACTTTTTCCCCCACATACTTTCAGATTAAATAAAGTGAAAGATCATTTCAGAAGTAATTATTGTACAACTTAAAAAAAATTGGCTACTTGAAATCAATTTGAATTGTTGACAAAATCAAAGGATTTTTGAACAGAGTGAAATATGAACTCTCGTGAAGTTAAACCGATTGTTTTGTTGTTGACTTTTTTCAAAGAGAAATAATTGCTATAAAATTTTCAAGACTATAATTAGAGATAAAGAGAAATTAACTTTTCTCAGCCATTTTGAAAATATCATTTTAAACTTTAATATTAGATTGCTATTCAATACTTTACAAATTAATATGGTTAAGGATGATTTGGGGGAAAGTATTAATGTATGAGTTGTAATTGATTTCTCATGTTATATAGTTTAACATAATTATTAGAAAGCAGAGTTACCTGAAAAAAAATCTATGTTGAGAAATATAAAAAACACTAAAATAAATAATCAAAAGGATACCCTTTGATGAAAATTTAGACTTGATTGTAGAAGTAGTGAGACTGGAAGGACTTTAAAGGTAAAGTTTCATTTCATTGTGTTTGGGAAGACAGTGAATACTTGAGATAAAGTGGTGGTGGGGTTTGTTTTTTTAACTTTATTTTTTTTTTTTTTTAAGAGAAGAGAAAATGTACATAGACTGTGTCCCAGTGAGAGGAAGTGGAGCACAAAAGGCCACATAAAGAATGAAATTCCTATAAAGAGTCTTCTGAGCCACTTATATCAACTACTCAGAACTTAGATTTAATTAAATTTACAAGGCTGAGGTGGGGGCAGGACAATAGCCTGTTTTAGGGACAGAGTACCAGCTTTAATTTTAACTTTGAATCTCCTGGCCCCAATCCATTGGTGTCACTACCTCAGTGTTATTTAAATGCAGGGTTTTCAATTTAATTTCCTTTCAAGGGAGACATAAAAAACAGTTTTCTTTTTCCAAGAAACTGCCAACCAATCTCCTTGGGTCTTAGTGGGTAAACAATTGCATTTTCAGTAGAGGAATGCAGTGTATATGGTAACATGTTAAAGCATTAAAGCATAAATGTATAGATGAAGGTCCTAAAAATTAAACAAGTATTAGATTATTAATAGTGCTGAATTCATTTATATAAATATTGAATGCAGTGAGAGAATTGCTAATTATAAGAGAGTTTTGTTTAGGATACTAAAATTTAAATGTAAAAATAGAATGAGTTATTTCTTATAAGAAATATTTCTCTGTCATGCCTTAGATTAATTACAGCTTCTCTCATATTTTATGACTGAGAAATTTGTAATAAACTTCTTTCTATTGAAAATAGAATATTTTTAGGGTAATCCATATTTTTATAAGCTTCAAAAATAATAACTGACCATATTTCATCTACTTTTATCTAAACATGTTTTTTTTTCTTAGTTAATAGGATAAGAAAAAGATACTGGTTGTTTTCTAATTATTGACTTTATGTATTTGAATCCTGAACAGTTGCTATATTGAGATTCTCAGAAATCAAGTAGTAAAATAACCAAGTAAAGAGGCTTTTAGATTCTATATGGTATATATGTGGTTATTATATATTTTTAAGAGGCCTTTGCCAGACTTTCTTCCAGTATAAGGCTTTTGCACATAGGTTTCCTCTTCCAACATTAGTCTTCTTTTCTTTCTTCATCTAGTTAAATTCTTCTCATTCTTTAGATTTTAGAGTATCATAAACTATATAGAATTAGCAAAATATGGATTATTACATGTCAAAACCTATGTTACATAGCCAAAGCAGTAAGCAGAGGAAAATATACAATCTCAAATATATTTATTGCCAAGCAAGAGTAGAAAAAATAAACCAGAAATAGAACAATATAAGCATAAAAAATGTAAGACGAAGAATTAGATAAGTGTTAGTTAATAATTTAAACAAGTAGTTGATCAAAAAGGCTGAGACAACTTAAACATTAGCAAATCTGATTTCCAAACAAAAATAAAAGCAACACAAATTAAGAGTGAGAAAGAGAACATGAAAACAGTTCAAAGATTAAGAAAATGGTAAGAGAATGTTATAACCATGTGTTTAAGAATCTGGATGAAATACATTATTTTCTAAGAACAGATAATTACAAAATTTGATTCAAGAGATTTAGAAACCTAAGTAGATCAATAACCATAGAAGAAATTAAAGATGCGGTCCTTCACATTTTTTATCTACCTTAATCCCCTTGGGTGGATTTATACTGATTATTCAGGACTGTGGAAGAGAAAACAAGCGTGCAGTACTCATTCTAGAATTTGAAAGCTCAATAAATCCTCTTTATTTCCAAGTCAAGGCTATCCTCCTCATGGCCCCATCCTATGTCCCAATTTCTTCCACTCAACTTCCATAAGAAGGTTCTAAATTCTGATAACTATGTAGTGCATTTGCATGAGTCTTTCTGCATAATAGCTGATGTATGGAAACAGGAACAACCAGAAGTCATTTGGCATGCACTGCATAGTTGAGTCTAAGGGGGAGATCCTCTATTCCAGGAGTAGGATTCCAATCAGATTCTTGGCTCACTTCAAACATTTCGGATTTTAGTACTGTAAACAAACACTCCACATTTTCTTTAGAGTTTTTCTGTTTCCCCGATGTTTCTTAACTCACTGGTTTGATACATTGTATTTCTACTAACAATCACTAAATTCAATATATGCCAGCCTTTTAGAGTTAGCAAAAACTGAAATGAAACCAAAGTTAGCACACATATAAATGAAAAATATTGGCCAGTCTTAATTAAGAACATTAATACAGATATTCTAAATAAAATATTAGCAAATTATATCCAGTAGTGAGTGTATTAAAAGAAATAATACATTATGACTAAGTATGTTTTGAGGCAAATAACAGACACAGTGACTATAACGTGAAAATGAAATGTACTTTGGAGATTTGGTGTCTATATAAACGTCTATATAAAAGCCCTTAGGCCCTGTGTCTTTTTTAGTGGTACTTAGCCATTCTTGTTAAAACTGATCAATTTTTAAAATATAATTGTTTGTTTTTCTGGTTCAGTGTCTCCCAACATTACTCCTAACTCCCAGCCTTCCCTATCTCCCCTGCACCTTTATTTCTTATTTACATTAGACTTCCAGTGTGCTTATAATATTTTCCTATTTTTGGAAGGAAAATATTTTTGGAAGGAAAAAATTTCCATGACATATTTCTTCATATTACTAACTACCGATGCTTTAAAAACAAAAAAAGTTTTCAACCTGGGATTTATTTTCATCTAGTCTATAGCCAGGCAGAAAAATATGTGACCAAAAGATTTCATTGGATCTTTTTGTTGTATATTATTTACTGGCCACACTTGATTCTATCATGTCTTTATAACTTATGTGTCCTAGTGTGGTTTGTTTAGAAGCATTCTCTTCCCCGAGACCTACTGTCAAAATTCAGTGATGTGACCCACACTTGAATTTTCTTTAAGTCTTCAAATCTTTTGCCATTCCAAAGGCTCCTTCAAACCTTGTAAAGACAACTGAAGTCTCCAGGGCACACATGGTAGAAAAATTACCGGTATATTCTTTTGAACATGTATGTAGGTGACAGATGAGGAAAAAAAGAAGCCAATGGGATCTAGTCTTTCAGCAGTTCTGCTTTCTGAGACTCTCCAAACTCCCAAATGAAAAACAAAAGAAATATGTAGTATCCTCTCTTTTCCGGGTGATTATATATCTGTAAAATTTGTGTGTGACCTTCTTCCAGATTCTTTAGATAAAAATAGATTTTATTAGTTACAAAATAATGGCAAATGTGAATTGTATGTGGAATTTGTGTAGAGTGTGTGTTTTTTAAAAAGTTGAGTTGGTTGAGGGACCATTTAAATGTTTGGTTATGTAGAAAATACCCTTGCTTCCTATTATTCTCCAGAGCTCCACCCCCACTCATATATACATATTATTATAAATATAGTATTAACAAGTAAATACACTAAATAGTTTGTTTCCAATGATTAGAATAGAAATAATCATAGCTTCAGGATACATATCCATAAAGTAATGCTTTAGAACATGCCTTTTTGTGGAAAAGGTTAATCTAGCTTATTGATGTAATTAGAAAATCTTGAGAACAGAGGTTCACAGTTTCTATGTGAAGTTCTGCTTTAATTATGCAGTAAGAGCACACCTAAATATAGGAGGTGCTCATATTTAGGAGTAGTAGTCACCACTATGTGGTGTTAACACTATTTCTATATTCACATAGATGCTCATTGTTTTTATTATAGATTTTCCTTAGAGAATAATACTGTGTGTGTATGTAGGCAGTTTTGATTTAATATTTATTAAAGCAAATGAGAATTCATTAATAAGAATGTCCCTTGTTTAAAAAAATGATCATTTTATCATTTTGATTACTTTAGCGTAGGAATTTGCAGATAAAATGATTTACTTGTGATTGTGTAGACCTTGATAATGGGGGTATATTATATTACATGTACAAGTTGTAGGAATATATTATTGAATGTTGAACATGAATTGTACTTTTACTTCCAACTTCCTTAGAGTGTAATGAATTGATTTCTTTGCATGTTTCACAACCTCTAACAAAGTACTATTCTGAAAACTTTAACAGATCAAAAAAATTTAACTAGTTTCCTTATCACGAAAAGCTTCAGCACAATTGACCTGCTGACCTTAATTCCCAGGAAACTGTCACATTACTTCTTTACCCCTTTGTCTAACTTAACAATGTGACCCAAAATACTGCAGAGCTTTAAAGTTTCTCAGCATTGTAAGGTCAAGCTTTGGTCACCATAGTTACAGTTTAGATCTGTGGGTCAGAGGTCAAATAGATTAATGATGTCAGACACATCTTTAAATGGTTCTAACACTACTTCACCATGCGGTAAACAGCTGAGCATATTTGATATGACAAAGACATTCTTCAGTCTTGCTAATAAGATCTTCAGAGACATCTTATAGAAAGGCATGTTCTATAAGAACTTATGATATAGGGCTGTAGAGTAGGCAGTGATAGTTGGCAATTAGATTATCATCAGATGGAGATTGAAAAATAAAATGTAAAAAATTGAAATTACACTTTTTGCACATTTTCTGTTTTATCTGTCTATATACCTATCTGTCATCAATTTAATTGATCATCAGTTTATAAAAACAGGTATCCTCAATTCCCTATTCATTTGTGATTAACTATGAAAATGGATAGAAAACACAGATTTTCTGAATAGGAGTATATACTTTTTTTGTGAATGACTTATGGTATTTTTTTTTCTCCTGATTTGGGAAGTATGGACTTAAAATAGTCATATTTGTTTAGGAAAGTATGTCAGAAGCTCTCACATTAGAGATCAGGTAAATTCTCCATCTATGTTTTATATCCAAATACTTTTTTATAATGGCCCCAGAGTCTCCCTTTACAGATCTTGGGATCCTATATGCGATTTTGTTGTTGCTCCAAAAAGAAACTGTTCCCTCCTTTTTAAATCAGAATGGAAGAGAAACAAAACAACCCAAAACTTGTAAAAAAAAAAAAAAAAATCCAAATGCTATTTTTTAAAATAAATAAATACTTTGTAAATAACAGTTTTGAAAAAATCACAGAAACATGAAGGGAAATATTAAGCAAGATGAAATTAAAATTACTATATCAAAATATATTTTTAGAAAATCAAAAAAATATATATATTCAAGTGAATTTTAAAAATCACCAAATTGTGACTTAAAAATGTGAAGTATGCTGTAGAATACTTTTAAAAATCTCTAAGTATGGAATTTTGTAACCAGTAGACAGAAATATGTTTAAGCAACATGCTTAGGTTAAATTAAACATTAAAAGATGCCCTGTTCTGGAAGGTTTTGTTTCCCATGTGTATTTTGTGCAGCTGTAAAATTTTAAGCTTGCTGAAGCATTTGCTCTTGATCTCATACTATAGAGGTAGACAAAGGAGAAGACTAGGAGGTTTGGCAGCTGGAGGTGTTAATATGGAATTTAATAGCAAAAAAAGAGGGGTTGGGGCTTTTCTAGGTGAAATGGAGTTTGGCAACTGGGAGGAGGAAATAAGTCTTGGTGTCTGAGAAAAGCTGCTAGAGCAGTTGCTTTGAGTTTCAGATGACAAGCTAGCTTTCATGTGAATGAATGGATTGTCTCCTGTTTTGCTTTCAATTCAAAGAAGATCATTTTCTTGTAGATATCATGGAAACCAACTACTCAGCAAAGACATTAATTGCTGACCTGTTTGGCAGCACTTAAGGACATTGGTTCAACAAACTGATGGAGTATTCTGTTTGGTTATTATGCCAAGAGAATGGCAAATCAATATTTAACTATCTTTTGAAGAAGCTATACCATTAAAACATTGGTTTTGTTTAAAATTGTTCATTTACACACATGGGAAATATCCTGAAATGCAAAAAAATATTATTCTAAATGTAGAAAAATTATAAGTCAAATAAAATATCAGGTTGAGTTCTGGCCTTCAGAATCTGAAGTACCATTCTATTTATTAAAACGATGTGTGCCTTGCTTTTAGATTTCTTGCCCTGATACTCGCATTATTAACATGGGTAAATCTACCAATACTTGATTTCTGAATCTTTGTTTATCAAAAATGTAGAATTTGGGGTATTACATTTTATTTACTCTTCTTTCTTAAAATAACTCATTTCTTGTTTACTTCCTAGGCCTTTTTATTTAATTTAATTTTGTCAGTTTACCCATTACACTCTAGCTTGTGTCCTGGTCAGAATTATATGTGTTTTGCCACTGTAGCAGAGTTTATCCATCCTAGGTACACATTAAAATCGCCTAAGCACTCTGCCCTGGCCCACCCAAGACCGGTTGAGATAGTATAGTGGAAGGAATGTATGCTTTGGACCCAAACTTCCCTGTGCTCTGACTCTGCCATGTAGTAGCTGTGCACTGTTGGCCAAACTACCTAACCTCTTGTTGTCTGTTTCTTTATCTCTAAGAGAGAAAAATAATACTTAATTTGAAGGAGTTTGTGAGGATTTTATAAAATATTGGTATTAACTTCTAGCCTCATCTGTGGTACCTAGGAAACATTCAATAAAAATAAGAGATAATAATAATAACACTCTTCAATTAGTTTGCTATGGGACCTTGAGCAAGTCACTTAACCTTTTCAGGCCCATTTCTTTACATACAGAATATGGATACCACACTGTCCACCTCAGTGAATATTTCTGGAAATCAAATTATAGATGTCCATGAAAGGGCTTTGAAAATAGAGAACTATGCAGTAATGTAGGATAGAGCTTTTACACCAATTGCTAAGGCTGCTAGTTCCAGGCTTAAATAAAACACCATGAAAATTTGGAACTATTTGTGTGAGGCATCCGATGCTTCATTTATCATTTTCTCAGGTTTCCTGGAATGCTCTAATGAGTTGCAGATTACACCATGGTTCCTATGTTGTTGAATACTTGGAGTGATGATATCTGTGAAGAAGAATATTTTCACCACCTTGTCCTGTCACTATTTGGCATTTGTCTTCCAACTCTCTGTCACATAGAGTTAATGAAGACTTGAAGGTTTCTTTGACTTTTTCCAACTCTGTATATCCCTCTTGGTTACAAAGACCCCTTCTTCAGGAAAGGTAAATTGCCTGGAAGTCATTCCCTCCCTCCTTTCTGAACTCATCTTGTTATTTTCACCTGAGGATCTTTGAAACCTAAGGAGAGAGTCAAATGCCAACCAAATTGGATTTGTCTAGAATTATCCACCTCTTAGCATTTTGCTTTACTCAGTTCATATATTTTTTTTTGTGCTTAGCATGTTCTTTTATGTTTATAGCCCCCTCCTTTTTTTTTGCAATGAGTATAGCTTTATTGTTTTAAAGCTATTGTTTATTGTGTTATAACTATTGCTTTTCATTGATCTGTGTCACATGTAAAATGCCATATCAAATATTCCTATAGCTTAGTAGTTACCTTCAAGTCTGTAACCAACAGCCTGTAACTGACCCAAAGTGCTCTAAGTGATTAATTTTTTTGTTTTCCAGGAGTACTGAATATCAGTCCATGATATGCATTTACAAAGCACAGGTTGAATGACACCTGTTGCTGCAGTGAAATAATTTTGTGTGCATTTCATATTTTACGTAGTATATATGGCAGTGGTTCTCATACTTAGCATGTGTCAGGATTACCCTGAGGACTTCTTGAAACACACACTGCTAAGCCCACTTCCAGAATTTCCTGTTCAGTAGCTCTGGCATGGGACCTCAGAATTTGCATTTTTAACAAGTTTCCAGGCCTTCCTGCTGCTACTGTTCTAGGGACTACAACCTAGGACTCATGGATGTGGTGAGTGCTCAGTTGCACTGCACAGATACCCTCCCACAGTAGAGCACTCATTCCCGACTGCAAGGAGTACTGGCTATGATGGCTCCCAGGCCCTCTCTGTCAATTACCTTCATCTGATAGGAGCTGCCTCATTTGAGGCTATACTCCTCATTATACTTGCACCTCACATAAAATGATAGGTCCATTCAGGAATTACAAAAAGCAGTCCTTTCCTCAGTTTAGGATAAAGAGTTCCTGTAGGATTGGTTGAGTCCTCTGTTGTAATTATATTACAGCCCAGTTTTTCTCTCTACCTAATCCTGCTTCCTTTACTCTCAAGAGCACTCTCTGATTAATCTTTATCTCAAAGTCTGTGTCCACAGATTTTGGCCTGCAGAAGTAGATAATAAAATAATATTGTAGTTTTTAAGTACATATCTGACAATAATTAAATATCCCAACTCATTCTTATATAGGAGCATGAGGAAATTTGTTGTGGCTTATTTGGTGATTTGTGAGGCCCTAGCCATCTAATTCATCATCAGAATCCGAGGAGGGTAGTACCTAATCTTCTTATACTGTGATTTAGAATTTTTAATAGTTCTCTTTAGCTATTTTATTGCCTTTCCAGTAGCATGTCAGTTCTTCTCTTCTTAGGCAAAATTTGGTCACTGTCTTCTGTTCTGTTCAGCTGCATTCTAGTTGCTAAGGTTTTCCCGCAATTGCCATTTTTCAATCCCATATTGATTCCATTTCATTTGCAACAAATGTTTTTCAAGAAGCTCTTGAAATTCCATGTCTTTCATAAAGCAGGTTGTTCTGTAGTGGGTTAGAAATAGTATAACTCCCTCTCCACATCCACCCTAGAGCACATCACTAGATGTGCTTTTCTTCAGGCAGTTTTGCTGCTAATAAGGGCTAGCACTAATGTTTCATATGTGATCAGTACTCAATTAAACACTTTGGACAAATTAACTATTTTAATCCTCATGGTACTCTGTGAAGAAGGTCCTATATTCCTATTTTAGAATAGAAAAAAACCAAGGCCCAGAGAGGTTAAATAACTTTATAGAATCATGTAACCAAGAAGCAGTGGAACCACAATTTAAATCCAGGAAGATTGGCTCTAGAATTTGTGCTTTTCACTTGTGCAGCGTGCTATAAATGTTTATACCTGATGTGTTAGCAGTTGGAATTGTGTTTTGCTTTGGTTCAAGTTAACATAATTCTTAACAGCTTTATTGAGATGTAATTCACATACTATAAAATTCAGCCATCTAAGTGGTAGATTCAGTGGGTATTCATATATTACAATATTATTTTTTAATTGTAAAATATAATAGAAAATTAGCCATTTATCTATTTTCCCAGTTTTATTGAAAAGTACATATTGAAAGTGCATATAGTACTGTGTAATGATTTAATAAATGTATATATTGTGAAATGATTGCCACAATAAATTTAGTAACATTCATCACCTGATACAGTTGCAGTTTTTTTTCTTATGATGACTTTTAAAAATCTATACTTGTAGCAACTTTTAAATATGTGATACAGTTATATTGTTAACTGTAGTCACCATGCTGTGTACTATATCCCCAATCACATTATTCCATGAACTACGTAAGTTTTTGAAGCTCTGGCTTTGATGAAAATGGTCATCAATTTTCTAAAATTAAACTATGGTGATAAAAAGGATAATGTTTCATTTGTTCTGGCATGACATATACTATAAGTTTCTCAATCCTGAGAAGGTTAACATGGCTTCTTGTCTAGGACCTACAAATTTGTCAAGTATTCTATGTTTTTCAGGAGGCAACCTTAGGATTTCCCACACTCCATTCAGTCTTGAACCACTTTCAGAATTTTTGCTATAACTGATAATCCATTATTAATATTTGGTGCCTCTTCTGTTATGTTGTTTTAAGAAAAAAAAACCCTAAATTTAAAAAGGAACATTGGTATATCTTTAATAAAAGAAAAATCAATGTTTCCAATAAATACATAATTACTAAAGTAAAAAAGCTGTTCCTGTGTTTGCTACTTGAAATCATCTTAAAAAACACTGTAAACCAAGACACCAGACTCTCAGGAACACTACTCCAAGTTGAAACAAGAATTTGATGCACCTTCTGAGAGGATGCATTTATTAAAAAAGTTAGGGGATGAGGGAACCCACAAAATTTTCTCTCAGTCTGGAATTAAGAACGTGTTGGTGCTATATATATATATATATACACATACACACATACACACACACACATATATATATAAATATATACATATACATACACACATATACACATACACACATATATAAATGTATATATATATATATATATATATATATATATATATATATATATATTTATTTATTCCTGAGAGAGAGAGAGGCAGAGACACAGGCAGAGGGAGAAGTAGGCTCTATGCAGTGAGCCTGATGTGGGACTTGATCCCAAATCTCCAGGATCAGGCCCTGGGCTGAAGGCGGCATGAAACGCTGAGCCACCAGGGCTGCCCGGTGCTATTTATATTTAAGAATAAAAATACAGGGCAGGAAATTATTATTGGTTAGAGAAATCGTGGGGACTTTGTTGTTTCTAAACACTTCAAAAATTTAATGTATCAGCTATAGGGATGGATCCTTTAATTAATTTGGCTGTTTGAAGGGAGAAAAAAGGAGACTATTATTAGGAATAAAAGCCAACTTTTCATTAAGTTCGACTTTTATCCATTATAGTAATTCAGAATTATGGCCATCAGCATCTTCGTTACTTCTTATGTGTGTTTTCTAATAGAGAAATTTAATGACATATTTTCATCAACTCTTTTATCAGGGTTTTATAATTTAATGTATTGCCAGTCTTTGGAAATATAGATTCAAATCCCTTGTAGTTTTCAGATTTTATTTATACTATTTGTTTTTAAAACTTTGGTTATTTAAATGCTTTATTTACTCATTTGCTAATGCTTCTTGGAAACCTAGTCTTGCATTATGAAAAGGCTAAAATGCCAGAATACTTTGGTAAATAAAAATGTCCACTTAAATTCTCATATTATTTAACACCAAGGAGTGTAGTCTAATTGATACTTCTAGGATTCAAATTCATAAAAATCTAAGATTTTAAGTCAATGATATTTTATTAGAGAAGAAAACCATTGGGAAAGGAATTTTTAATTGTCAGGGAACAAAGAGGAACTGATTATCATTTGAAATTATTAATCAATGGGGATCTCTGGGTAGCTCAGTGGTTTAGAACATGCCTTTGGTTCCAGGGCATGATCCTGGAGACCTGGGATCAAGTCTCACATCAGGCTCCCTGCATGGAGCCTACTTCTCCCTCTGTCTCTCCTCTCTGTGTGTCTGTCATGAATAAATAAATAAAATCTTTTTTAAAAAAAGAAATTATTAGTCAAGAGCTTTCTTTCACTTGCCTAACATTAAAAAAATATATTTTTTGAGACAACTATATGGAAAGTCATGGCTTTTACCATTTTATAATCGGTACCAGCTGTAATTGGCATGAAGGCACGAAGTGAACTAAAATTGTGTTAATATAAACACAAACGTTTTGTTTCCATCTGAGAGAAGAAAGGTTTTTAATGTCCCCTGTTGTGCATATTTATTGGAGAAAAGTCCATGGCCAGGCTACATTACACTGCAGTTGATTTTTAAATATGGAGCTAAACGGGAAATGTCATGAGTGATGTGACCATATGTCAAGTGTAAATGGAGTCAGAGCAAGTGAACAAAATCTGCACAAAGCCAGGCAAATGCATTGGAGGACAGTCTGAAGAATTTTAAATTCATGAAGCTATGAGCCCAGTGTATAATGTTTATTACACATACTTGTAGTTCTTGTGCAATTTGGCTCATTGTAGCTCTTGTTACAACCGTGGTAATTTTTGCTAAGTGAATTTAAATAACATCTCATTCCATTTCAGATATGCTTTTAGAATACCAGGAACTTTTTAGGAGTTCTCTTTTGAAATCCTTAGGAGTTCTTTCCTAGCCAAAAAATCAGTTTTCACAGTAATTATAAATTGGGAATGCAGGTAAGAGGAAGGAAGAAACACAAAAGGGTGCTTTATGTAATCCCACTCCTCTGCTCTGTTCAAAGGTGTCAAAAAAGAAATCAGGGATTGTTAAAACTCATACTGAGGGATTTTAGAAGGCATCAAATTGGTGACAAGTTACAATGAAAACTTTTCATTGTAAATGCTCTCAGCTAACAGCATGACATCTCATCTTAGTAATCAGTAGAAAAAAACTTCTTTTGCGCAAAGTGTATTCTAAAGTAATTTTTTTTAGATGGAAATGTAGATAGACTAATCATTTAAGTAAAGCTTTAGGAGTAAAATGATACATCTATCATTTTAGTTATATATGTTATATACATTTTTATTAAAATGTAGATGGCTATACCTTTATCAAATTACAGTTTTATTATTTCATTGCTGTTTACATTAACTTCCATTAACTCTGTTGTGATTCATAGTTTAAAATGGGCCACAGAAATTACTTTCATCATTTCACAATTTTAAAATAAGTATCAACATAAGGCTATTCTGTTCCTTTAATGGATCAGTTTAATCCTTAGTAATGTAACCCTTTAATGTCTACATGTCAAAGATAGCATTTTAACTTGAAGAAAGTAAACATAAAAGAACTTTAAAGTTTTTAGTATCTGTTTCTTTTACTGATTTTAATGGACTTCCAAAACAATCAAGGACAGTGGGTGGCCTCTTACTGGCAGAAAAATTTTTTAAGTGCAAATGTTTCTTTTCCCATGTTGACTTATTACCTGGAATATATATGCTCTCTTTTAAAATCATATTTGGCAAATTAGCTTATTGAAATGCCAAGTAATAGGATATTGCTTTTCAGTAGTAACTTGAAAATCTACCCTTTACTATTTCAAATGATCAAAAAAACAAAATACATTCATACTTAGGTACACATTGCATATACCAAAAGACATGTAAAGACGTGTGATTTTGCAATAATGGTTGCATTACCTGCATATTTTTAAAATTAAAGAACACATTATTTACTCATATTTTCATGCACATTTTTATTGAAGACTTGTAAGCACATAGCTAGAACAGCTTATTTTTGTTGGGCAACTAATAGGTCCTTTGCTAAATGCATTCAATTCAATATATTATTTAGTTTTCACCATAACCTTAAGATACATATTGTTTTTATCTCCATTTGCTGAGAACACGAAGACAAACAGAATGACTTACTCAAGGGCATATTCCTAGATAGTGTTAGCTTAGTGATTGGAATTCTCATCTCTCTGTGTTTACAAAGAGCCATGATGTAGAGTACCATGCTGTGAAATCTGTCCTGTAGAATTCATTGTTTCCTAAAATACTGCAATGGCAATGATAGCTTACCTCCATTGAATTCTGCCATACTTATTCTTCCAGATTCTTCTCTCTTTTCTCTGGTGGCTCAATCTTAGTCTCCTTTGTTTTAAATGCAGAAGAGAGGCCAAGGCCAGAGATAGATATGGCATGAGGGTATGGCTCTGGATGAGATCACCAAGACAGTCTGGAGCAAAAGCAGAGCTGAGGATAGAAACCAGGAAGCTCCAGTGATCCGATCAAATTTATGCTTCAGGAGAATGAATCCAACAGCAGGTAAAATCTACTGAGGAAGAATATAGCAGTAAATTGCCACTTCAATCCAAATGTATGATTTTTGAGATTCTTCTGCTGACAGTGACTTGAGAAGTCATGACAATTCTCCCAGTGATTCTTGGCTTTGTCTTTTGTTTATGGCTTCATAATTTACCATAATTTTTCCCTGCAGCCATTTTTATTGCCTTCTAGCACTATCTTTTGGAATTGTAAATTCTCTAAGTTTGCTAGTCATGCTATAAGGTAGAACTTTTAGTGAAGAAGACATTATTATATCTATTTTACAGAGGAAATAAGACAGAATGGTCAATTTCTTGAAAAGCAACACAGCTAAAAAGAAGAGGCAGGGACAAGAGGCCTAAGTGGGTGTTCATAGACCTAGGACTCTTTCTGTTAAACTACAGTTGCCCTTTAATGAGGTTGAGAGTTTTTTTTTTTTCTCACTAGATGATATTGATGAGTATTGATTGATTAATATGAACGACTTATAAATCTCCTTCAGGTTATTCACTAGGATATTGCAGCTTAGTGGATTTTTCTGATGGCAGTTGCCATCTCTCTTAAAGGCCAGTTCCTTTTGATTTTAAGTATATTTTGTGGAGATCTTATAAGACACACTACTTTGTTTAACATATAATAACAACAAAAGGACAACCATTTGTTGATACCTTTGTGATAACATGAAGATCATTTACTATATTTTGATTACTCCACAAGAGCCATTTGCTTGTTTATCAGGTATTTCTAGATTGTTAGGCTGCCTGAATCCTTACCTCTGCTTTTTATAGTTGGTCAGCCACTGTCCTTCATGTACTACTGCCATTCTTTTTTTTTTTATTTTTGAATTCAAGTATAATTAGCATACAGTTATATTAGTTTCAGTTGTACAGTATGATTCAGCAATTTTATACATTACTCATTGTTCATCATGACAACTGTACTCTTAATCCCCTTCGCCTATTTCACCCATCCCTTCCTTCATCAGTCACCCCTCTGACAAGCAACAGTTTGTTCTCTATATTTAAGAGTCTGTTTGTTTGTCTTTCTTTCTTTGTTTGTTGCTTTTTAAATTCCACATATGAGTGGAGGCATATGGTATTTGTCTTCTCCTGGCTGATTTATTTCTTTTAGCATTATACCCTCTAGTTCCATCCATATTATTGCAAATAGCATATTATATTTTTTTTCTATGGGTGAGTAATATTCCAATGTATATATATTCCACTTCTTTTTCCATTTGTCTATGGATGGACACTTGGGTTGCTTCCATATCCTGGCTATCATGAATAGTGCTGCAATAAATGTGTGGGTGCATATTCTTTCCTTTCAAATTAGTGTTTTTGTACTCTTTGAGTAAATACTCAGTAGTGGAATTACTGGATCATATGACAATTCTATTTTTTTGAGGAACTTCCATACTGTGTTCTCCAGTGGCTATGCCAGTTTGCCAAAGGAGACATATCTAGAAAAATGTTTCCATGGCTGATGTCAAAGAGGTTACTACCTATGTTTTCTTCTAGAAATTTTATGGTTTCAGGTCTCACATTTAGGTTGTTAAACCACTTTGAGTTTATTTTTGTATATGGTATAAGAAAGTGATTTCATTCTTTCGCATGTAAGTGTCCAGTTTTCCCAGAACTATTTGTTGAAGAAACTTTTCCACATGATATATTCTTGCCTCCTTTGTTGTATATTAATTGACCATATAATCATGGGTTTATTTCTGGGCTCTCTATTCTGTTCCATTGATCTATGTGTCTGTTTCTGTGCCAGTACCATACTGTTTTGATTACCATAGCACTGAACTGCTGGGCACTATCCCTGCATTGTTCCCTGTGAGGCTTTTGTGGGGGGGGGGGGGGCGGGTCTGCTGTCAGACCACATGTCTGCCCCCTTGTCTGTCTGTTGGGATCACAGTAACCCTGATAGTTCAGTGGAGTTCTTTTGGTGGGTGAGGCCAGCAGTCAGATGAGATATCTGCCCCAGCCCACTGGTGGGACTGCTGTGGAACTGGTGTGTGTGGTTCTTTCCCTCTCCTCAGGGCAAGAGTGATTTTTGGAGTGGTGCTGGCCAGTGTTGAAGCTGCTTGCACAATAAGATGCTTGTGGTGGCTTTGCATGGACCCCCGCCAAGGGCAAGTTGAATGGAGCAGTCAGCAGGGGAATATTGGGGCAGGGCATGAGGTTTTAGAAAGTTAGGTGGTAAGCCTTCATGCTGGTTCCCGCAGTTGTCTGGGTATTTTGGCTGGAGGTAGGGGAGATAAATTGTGCCAGCTCTTGTCTTTGGAGAAGTCTCCTAAAAATCTACCCCTTTTGCACACATTCTGATATAAATAAATAAATAAATGTCCTTCCCATATACCCCATCCCCTTGTAAAACTGCTGCTTCTGTGCTGTTTCTCCTCGAGGCTGGTGGTTATGCTGTCTCTTTAAGGGTGAGACTGTTTCCTATTGCCCTCTGGCTCTTGCAGAGCCAGGCCAGTTGATTTTTAAAGTTCCTGGTGTTAAGCCTCACTGATTGTAAAAACTCATGAAGTTAAGCCCCTATGGTTTTCAAAACCAAAGGTTATGGGGATTTGTTTTCCCAGTGCAGGTCCTCCATGTATGCAGTTCCTCATGTGGGGTCTCTTTCTCTCCCTTCTCCATACTTGTAGTGTCTCTCCCTTTTGCGGTTAGTCTCTCACACGTGCCTGACTGTGTCTCCACCTTTCCTACCATTTTCAATATGACTTCCTTTCTATGATTGACTGTGGAGAGCCTGTTCTGCCAGTCTTTGGGTAATTTTCTGGGTTAGTTATACTGATACAAGTTTTATATTGGTATTTCCATAGGACAAGGTAAGCTCAGTATCCTCCTACTCTGCCATCTTCCCTGGAAGTCTAAAACTGCCATTCTTTGGCAGCTGCTGTCTCACTTCTAATTTGCTGTTCCTAGTTAGCATAACATTGAGGAACAAATATTGCAGTTCACAGAACTATAGCTGTAGCAAGAATACATAGTCTATGGATGAGGGAAGACCTGGGTAACTCCTTTATGAATGCAGGCTAGTTGTATGGGCTTCAGTAAATATAAGCACTGGGGAGAGACTGTTTTTGACCATCTTTTGATTTGTTGTCTGGTGTCTAGATAGTTAAAATTGACAGAAAAGTAGCCTGTGTATAAATGAAGTGCCACTGAACCTTTTTTCTTTTTCAGGCCTGGATATGCCCCCCCACTCCCTGCTCCAGTCATTAGGACAGATCAGTAACTTGAAACAAGTAGGGGCAAATCTATAATATAAAAAACCAATGTGCTTTGAGGAACTTTTAGTTTATTAGGTAAGTTATCAATGGCATTTGGACTAGATCGGCAGCTTCCCTGGGGATGAAAGTAGGAGGTTAGAAATGTGCTAAGATTGTCAGAACATTCTGTTTAGGCCACCATTGGACCTGTATGTTTTATATTTAAGAAGCAGTAGACAGAACAGCAGTCTAATTTTGTAGAAGTAACTGATAATACCTTTTCAGGAAACTATGAAATTAGTTTTAGTGTCATTTTTTTCTCTCCTCTTCTTTTAATTGAAGTGAAATTCACATAACATATGTAAGGTGACAGTTCAGTAGCATTTAGTACAATTTTAATGTTGCCTATCACCTCTAGTTTCAAAATCTTTTCATTATCTCCAGAAAAATACCCCATACCTATTTAAGTATTCACTCCCTATTTTCTCTTCTCTCCATTAATAGTAAAGCTACCATTAATCTACCTTTTGTTTCTGTGGATTTACCTATTCTGGATATTTCATATAAATGAATCATACAATGTATGACCTTTTGTGTCTTACTTCTTTCACTTAGTATGAAGTTTTCAAGGCTCATTCAAGCTGTGGCATGTATCAGTACTTTGCTCCTCTTTATGACTGAATAATATTCACATATATCACAATTTTTATATTCATTTGTTGATGGGCAGTTAGGTCATTTCTACTTTTGACTATTTATACATAAGACTGCTATAAATATTTGTGTACAAATTTCTATGTGGATAGAAAGTTTTCATTTTTCTTGGTAATGTATCTAGGATGGAATTCCTATGTCATATGATAATACTTTAACATTTGAAGGCTTTTTTAGTAGGGTGAAGTTAGCCTTACAGAAATTGCTATGAAGTCTTCCCTCCATTTTTTGAAAGAGTGTGAGAGAATTGATAGCATTCACCAGGGAAAAACTGCCTGGTTCTGAATTTTTCTTAGGAGGCTTCTGGTTACTGATTCAATCTCTTTACATTTGATTCTCCTTATTCACAGTAGTGATTTTTATAAAGTCACTGCAAACACTGAATTAGAGAAAATTGAGCCATTGCGTCTAGAGGAAATTCAGGGTTAGGTTTCTGGAAGCCTCTTGTCACAAATTTTTGTCAACCGATCACTACCTAACCTTGTTTTATGTATGCATCTCTTTGTGTATGTGTATGTGTATGTCTCTTTAAAGATACCTATTTAATATTTATTTCTTAAAATTAATTATATATTATTTTCTTTTGACAATAAAACAGCCAACAGAGTTTAACATTTTCTAGACTTTGGGTAACATTACTATAATTTATTTAGCTTTTAACATCAGAACAATGCTTTCCACTATGGTTTTTGTTATTAGCTGTCATCTCATGAATCCACAAATTTAGCTGCTTTTCTGTCTTTCCATAACTACATCACACATTCTAAGTGTTATTTAGCACTTTATGGAGTGCACTTAAAAAGAGATTGGCAAGTGTCCTCTTCCTTTGTCTGGATGTACCATATTATTGATTCATTAACATTAAACTCATGGCCAACAGACTGTATAACTGATGCCTGAACACAAATTTTCTCCAAAAGGCACATCACTTTTGGCCCTTAGGAACACTAACCTACGTTTCAGCACTATTTAAAAATTTTTTTTTAAGTTTTTATTTATTTATGATAGTCACATAGAATGAGAGAGAGAGAGGCAGAGACACAGGCAGAGGGAGAAGCAGGCTCCATGCACAGGGAGCCCGACGTGGGATTCGATCCCGGGTCTCCAGGATCGCGCCCTGGGCCAAAGGCAGGCGCCAAACTGCTGCGCCACCCAAGGATCCCCGTTTCAGCACTATTTAAACAGTGAAATCACTACCAAAGAGCACAAAAATGTAAAAATAATAATAATGATAATTAAGTAGACTGAAAAGAATATTGAGTATGAGAGCTTAAACAAGAAAACAGAGCTTTTTTGAACTCAGCTGGGAATGTGCATATTAGACGATTGAAATTTTTTGCTAAATGTACATGAATGACTATAAAAATGCTGGTGAATATTGCTTTTGGGGTTACACATAAATTTTAGTGAGCAGGTGAATTTGCAAATATTGAGTCCATAAATAAAGAGGTTTGACTATTTTTAAAATATTTTATTCTGTCTCTTTTTTTTCCCCTTTCCTCCTTGTGGGACTTTCATCATGCATATGTTGATATGCTTTATGGTGTGGCATTTCAATGCTTTGGCTTTTTGCATTAGAAAAAAAATATTCTTTTTCCTTTCTGCTCCTTAGATTGAATAATTTCAAATACTCTACCTTCAAGTTTACTTTTCTTCTTCTGACTGATACAACCACTATTGAATCCTTCTAGAAAATTTTTATTTCAGTTTCTATACTTTTTCAGTTCCATAATTTCTATTTGATTCCTTTTTATAATTTCTATCTTTATTTATGTCCCCTACTTGTTCATACATTATTCTCCTTTTGTTCTCTGTTCATGATTTCCTTCAGCTTCCTAAGCTTAAGACCATAATTTAGTCTTTGTATGTTTAAGTCCAATAACTGGGCTTCCTTAGGAATGGTTTCTGTTTTCTTCTTCTTCTTCTTCTTCTTCTTCTTCTTCTTCTTCTTCTTCTTCTTCTTCTTTTTTCTGTAAATGGACCATGTGGCTTTGCATGTTTTGTAATTTTTTCTGGAGAACTGGACATTTTGAATATTGTAGTGTAGTGACTGTAGAAATCAGATTCTTAACCCTCACTTTGTGTTTTTGTTGTTACTTGATAAAGTCTACAGTCATCCATTTATTTAGTGAATTTTTCTATTTTTCTCCACCAAACTTATATTCCTTGTCATGTGTAGTCCCTAAAGTATGTGTTCCATGCTCAGCTAGTGATCTTACAAAGAATTCCTTGAAGGCCTGGATCTAAAAAGAAAAGAAAAAAAGTATTCTTTATCTCTAAAATTTATTGACAGTTGCTACTTAGGAAGCTGCTTTAGCCCAGTATGTTTGAAACAGTGGCCAGCCTCTGTGCCAGTTCCTCAGTGAATGGACAAACAGATCAGAATACACAACCTCAGTTTTTGTTGGATAATGTAGATGGGAATTGGAGGATAATAGCTGCCATGTGAATGCCAAATTTGAGAAATTTATCAGGAATTTTACAGTTTTTCATTCCGCCACCCCTGGATGCTGCCAGTGTTTCACTAGACGTCAGAATGCTGAAATAGTTTATTCTGACAGTTCTAGACACTTCAATAGTTGTTTCTGTGGATAGATTAATTCCTGGAGCATTCTACTCCACCTTATCTGTGTTGTTACTTTGGTCCAATTTTTACTTTGTCTTTAATTTTTTTTTTTGTAGATGAATTTTAAGTGTTGTTTGCAGTCATTTGGAATTTCATAATAAGTACTTCAAGTCATTTAACAGTAGAGGTTAACTAAAATGGGAAAATGCACATAAAATAAAACATTTGTTATCATCATGGTTTTTCTTTTTATGGAATTGACTTAACTATTCTTCATTAATGACACAAATTAAGTTGCATGTGGAGTTTTTTCATTTATAAAACAATAGTTTCAGGTTTTAGAGTTTAAAACTTGGTAGACCTTTAGATTCTAAAACTTACAGAAAGAAGTGGGAAAAATTGTTCACAGGGATATTACATGATTTTCAGAGGAAGCTATAGTTTTGGAAGGAAGCTTTTTTGTATACATATTGATAATGATGATGGCACAGTCATACTTATTTTCCTAAAATAACTATACTGCACATTAAATTAACTGAATAAATATTTAGGAAATATATCCAAATAATGAAGGACACATAATTAAAACCTAAATAGCTCATTTTTTAAGCTAATCCTAAATTTATTTTTCTATTTTTTCTTTTTTTTAAATAATAAATTTATTTTTTATTGGTGTTCAATTTGCCAACATACAGAATAACACCCAGTGCTCATCCCATCAAGTGCCCCCCTCAGTGCCCATCACCCATTCACCCCCAACCATATAAAACATTGTTAGATAAATTCAGCACATGATTAAAACTCATTAAAATATCTATTCTTTAGTGATGAATTTGGAAATCCATTGATTGCACAGTAGACATTCAATAACTGCTTCATGATGAGGAAGACAAAGAAGAAAATATTTTTTCTTACCCTTAAAAGCTGTTATTGTTTTACAGAATTACAATGGGACTAAATAAGTAAAATCTGGGAAGGAAATTACTTCTTTATATAATCTAAAATATGATGAATAAAGAGCTTGTACACTTGATCTTAGACAAAAGGCTGAGAAGCTATAATCAAGAGCTTTTCAAGTAACTACTTTTGGCACTAAAGTTATGAAAACTTTTGGTGGTGAAGTCAGTTTTGAAAAAAGATAAATGGAAGTATCTATATTAAAATCTTATTGAAATCTGTAGTATTCAAATCAAAACATTCTTTTGAAGCTTAAAGAACTCTTGTCTTAGGAATGTGACTTTTCTTTTTTTTCCTCAGTAAAAATAAACCTCCATAATACTTCTTTCCGTAATTTTTTTTTAAATTGTCATTCTATTTCCATAGGAAACGTTCTCATATTTTATCAATACCTCACAAAACCAAATTAGACTTTCTAATGAAGTCTCAAATAGAAACTGAGATATCTCAATTAGATAATTGGACTTGGTACGTTTAGTGAATTGTTACATATTTTAAGATTGTACAAATACTTTTCTTTTTTTCCTTCCTCCTTTTGTTCCTCCCTCCCTCATCTCTTCCTCTTTCTTTTCCTTTCTTCTCTCTCTCCTTCCTTTCTTTTTTCCTTTTTATTCTTAAGGTATGATATAAAGTGGCTTCTATCTACTTATCTATGTAGGTATATAATTGCACTATTTTCCAAAACCTTATATGATCTCAGAAGATTATTCTAATTTATTTATATAGATCAGATATTGATTCCTTTGGGAGAATCTTTAATATTATAAGCCACTGAAATATTTACTATGCTGAAGTTGGACTTTACTAATACATAATAATTAATACCCAATATCAAAGTATATAAATTAAGATCAGGAAAATTGTTTAAAAAATTTAAAAATAATTATATAATACATTTCTAATTATCAGAAATATTTTATGATTTTGCCTTCAGTTAAATATTAGACCAAGATACAGCTTCATTTTGTCCTAATATTATAAAAATGGCTTAATCATTAGATATAAGAAATCCTTTTATTGGGATAATTTTTAAACTCATTTCTGAGAAAAAATAGCATGAAATGATTTTTTTGAACTACAGTCTTGACATTTTATGAAGTTTGTTGGTAGTAATGATGATGGTGGTAGTGATGATGATAATATTGGTAATGATAATGCAGCCATCTCAACAACATATCTATGATTTGAGTACATTAATGTTTTTAAAATGTCTGATACCTTAGTATTGATGTCTTTTTTTTTTAATGCTGTAACTTACAGATTTGACTTTTAAAAGTCACATTGAGGTATTATTAACAAATTAGAATGCTGATCTTGGAAAGATTGTACATTTTGGTAAATGAAAAATAATGAAGTATTTCAAATTTTGCTAATTTGTTGTCTGTTTAACCAAAGATTAAGCTGTTTTAGAGTTTGTGAGTAAAATTTAAATTTGTAAACTATGTTGACTTTTACAGAGAGGAAGTACTTTATAAAATTAAAAACAGTGAACTAATGTAAAATATTATTTTAATATGCAAACACATTTCATGAGAGTGGTATTTATTTATTTATTTATTTATTTATTTATTTATTTATGAGAGAGAGAGAGAGAGAGAGAGAAAGCATGAGTGGGGCACAGGGGCAGAGAGAGGGAGAGAGAGAGAATCTCTGTCAGACTTCATGTTGAATGTGAAACCTGATGTAGGTTTCTCACAACCCTGAGATCTTGACCTGAGATGAAATCAAGAGTTGGATGCTTAAGTGAGTAAACCTTAGAATGGCCATTTTGTACCTGTGCTTTGATAATGGTTCAGGTAAAGGATTATATAGATATAGATATAGATAGATATAGATATAGATATATGTTGTTAAAATGGGTATACATTAATGTCATACAAAATAGTGGGAAGATAATTATGTAATTGAAAAATAAATATGCGTATAAAAGTTTAATGCTCAGTAAAATTTCATATCAGCATTTGAAGGAAATGATTAGAAAATAAATGTCTTTTTATTTATTTTATTTTATTTTTTTTTTATAAATTAATTTTTATTGGTGTTCAATTTACCAACATACAGAATAACACCCAGTGCTCATCCCGTCAAGTGTACCCCTCAGTGCCTGTCACCCATTCACCCCCACCCCCCGCCCTCCTCCCCCTCCACCACCCCTAGTTCATTTCCCAGAGTTAGAAGTCTTTATGTTCTGTCTCCCTTTCTGATATTTCTCACACATTTCTTCTCCCTTCCCTTATATTCCCTTTCACTATTATTCATATTCCCCAAATGAATGAGAACATACACTGTTTGTCCTTCTCCGGTTACTGTGGCCAAGTTCAAAAAGGGTGTTGCCTGAGTTCTTCTCTGGGATTTTGATGGAATCTTGTCTCACATTTAGATCTTTCATCTATTTTGAGTTTATCTTTGTGTATGGTGCAAGAGAGTGGTCCAGTTTCATTCTTCTGCATGTGGATGTCCAATTTTCCCAGCACCATTTATTGAAGAGACTGTCTTTCTTCTAGTGGATCGTCTTTCCTCCTTTATCGTATATTAGTTGAGCATGAAGTTCAGGGTCCACTTCTGGGTTCTCTGTTCTGTTCCATTGATCTATATGTCTGTTTTTGTGCCAGTACTACACTGTCTTGATGAACACAGCTTTGTAGTACAACCTGAAATCTGGCATTGTGATGCCCCCAGATATGGTTTTCTTTTTTTAAAATTCCCCTGGCTGTTTGGGGTCTTTTCTGATTCCACACAAATCTTAAAATAATTTGTTCTAAGTCTCTGAAGAAAGTCCATGGTATTTTGATAGGGATTGCATTATACGTGTAAATTGCCCTGGGTAACATTGACATTTTCACAATATTAATTCTGCCAATCCATGAGCATGGAATATTTTTCCATCTCTTTGTGTCTTCCTCAATTTCTTTCAGAAGTGTTCTGTAGTTTTTAGGGTATATTTTGAGAACCATTTGAATGGTAAATGGTTCTCCAACCTTTTATTTTCAGGTTGTAGGTGTCCTTCTGTCTAAAATGAGTCTCTTGTAGACAGCAAATAGATGGGTCCTGTTTTTTTATCCAGTCTGAAACTCTGCGCCTTTTGATGGGGTCATTAAGCCCATTCACGTTCAGAGTTACTTGAACTTCTTCTTAAAGGGGAGTTTTAAGAGCCCCCCCCTTAAAATTTCTTGCAGAGCTGGTTTGGAGGTCACATATTCTTTCAGTTCCTGCCTGTCTTGGAAGCTCTTTATCTCTCCTTCCATTTTGAATGAGAGCCTTGCTGGATAAAGTATTCTTGGTTGCATGTTCTTCTCATTTAGGACCCTGAATATATCCTGCCAGCCCTTTCTGGCCTGCCAGGTCTCTGTGGAGAGGTCTGCTGTTACCCTAATATTCCTCCCCATGAAAGTCAGGGACTTCTTGTCTCTTGCTGCTTTAAGGATCTTCTCTTTATCTTTGGAATTTGCAAGCTTCACTATTAGATGTCGAGGTGTTGAACGGTTTTTATTGATTTTAGGGGGGGATCTCTCTATTTCCTGGATCTGAATGCCTGTTTCCCTTCCCAGATTGGGAAAGTTTTCAGCTAGGATTTGTTCAAATACATATTCTGGCCCTCTGTCCCTTTCGGCGCCCTCGGGAACCCCAATTAAACGTAGGTTTTTCTTCCTTAGAGTGTCATTTATTTGCCTTAATCTGTCTTCATGGTTCTTTAATTGTTTATCTCTTTTTTCCTCAGTTTCCCTCTTTGCCATTAACTTGTCTTCTATGTCACTCACTCGTTCTTCCACCTCGTTAACCCTCGTCGTTAGGACTTCTAGTTTGGATTGCATCTCATTCAATTGATTTTTAATTTCTGCCTGATTGGATCTAAATTCTGCAGTCATGAAGTCTCGTGAGGCCTTAATGCTTTTTTCTAGAGCCACCAGTAGCTGTAGAATAGTGCTTCTGAATTGGCTTTCTGACATTGAAGTGTAATCCAGATTTTGTAACTCTGTGGGAGAGAGGGCTGTTTCTGATTCTTTCTTTTGAGGTGAGGTTTTCCTTCTAGTCATTTTGCTCAGTGCGGAGTGGCCAAAAACAAGTTGTATTGGAACACGGGGGAGTATCACTGGTCCCTCTAGCTGGTCTTCTGGGGGAGGGGCCTGTTGCGCTGATTTTCAGGTGTTAGCACTTGGGGGAGCTGCTCTGCCCCTGCCTGCTGCCGGGCTCAGCGGGGGTTGTTCACCCCGTGGGGCCCCAGGAGGAACAGCCGCAGTGGCTATGGCAACTCTGGAAGCCTGGATTCAGCCTCCGCAGGAACTACGGGGCTCGGGGCTCTCGGTTCTCCGTCCGCAGGGCCTGGAGGCTCCGGGGCGGGGCCGCTGATCTGCTCAGCTCGGGGCAGGAGCGTCCTCGCTGTCTCGGGCCCTCCCGGCCTCTGCCTGTCCCGGGGGAGGCCGGGTCCTGGGCTGTGTCCCGGCGCCCTGTGCTCCGGGGCCTGCGCTGGTGGATTCGCGCTCCCGCCCTGCAGCTCCCTCCCTGGAGCCGCTCCCGAGCCCCTCCGAGCTGCTCCGGGTCCCGCCGTGCGCGCTGCAGCCCTTAGGGAGCTCGGAGCACTCTCCCGGGGCGCAGGTGTCTGTTAGTGTCCCCGGGAGCCCGAGGGCATCCCCGCCCTCCTGGGTCCTGCTCCAACTCCCTGCGAGCCCCTTTCCGCCCGCCCGGGAAGGTTGGTGCAGCTCCTGCTCCTCCGGGACGGGGCTCTCCTGTCCTGGGGACACTCGCCCCGGCCTCAGCCCGGCTCCTCGCGGGGCCCCTCCCCCTCGGAGGCCTTTTGTTCCTTTATTTCTTTTTCCCCGTCTTCCTACCTTGATAGAAGCGCGGACTCTTCTCACTGTAGCGTTCCAGCTGGTCTCTCTTTACATCTCAGGCCGAATTCGTAAATTTTCAGGATGGTTTTAAGGTTATCTAGGTAATTTGGTGGGGACAGGTGATTTGGGGACCCTGCTCTTCCGCCATCTTGCCCCTCCCTCCTCTAAATGTCTTTTTAATATGAATAATAGGGACACCTGGGTGGCTCAGTGATTGAAAGTCTGCCTTTGGCTCTGGGTTTGGTCCTGGAGTCCCAAGATCAAGTCCCACATTGGGCTTCCTGTAAGGGGCCTGCTTCTCCCTCTGCATATGTCTCTGTCTCTCTCTCTATGTCTCTCATGAATACATAAATAAAATCTTTAAAAAGTAATAATAATATGAATAATAACTGGAATTTTGCCACCTTAGTGGTATAAATTGGAGTAAAATCTTGATGGCCTTTCTGTTATCTATTGATATAAATAATATAGATAATAGATTCCTTTTATTATTTCTTTTTCTTTTTTTCCTTTTTTAAATTTTTTTTCCTTTTATTATTTCTTAAAGAGAATGTCTCTATTGGAAGACTCATTCTTAGACTTTTAATAATTATTCATTATATGTTACAGAAAACTCTTAAGTATAACATGTTTTCATTATGAACGTTTTAACTTAATTTAGAATGAACTCAACATGGCAAATATTTTGAGTTTACCTGAATTCATTTTATCAGGGAATGCACCCTGATTTATTAGGTGGGGAAGTGCCATGGTGAGTTTGGTTAAGTATTCTTCCAGGAATCAGAATTTCAGAGTGTTCATTCTGTCTTTGTCACAGTATTTGATGCTTTTTGAGCTAGCCACATGTGGTTGTTGAGTTAAAATATGGCTAGTAAAATTGTACCAAAACTGTAAATTGCATACAAATAAATACTTAAGAAAAAGAATATAAACTCTCATTAATAATTTATGTTGATTATATGTTGAATTGATAATATTTTGGGTATAGTGGATTAAATAAAATATTAAATTAGTTTCATCTGCTCTTTTTTTTAATGTAACAACTAGAAGATTTACAGTTCATATGTGGCTAACATTTGTGGCTTGCATTATACTTCTTTTGGACAGTATTGCCCTAGATGATCTCTTAATTTCTAGGTTGCAGTTTTCTCACTAGCCCAGTGAAAGAATTAAACACAAATGATCTCTAAAACCTTTTCTAGCTTCAATATTTTATTTTTTCACCTATAGTCTGCTTATTTTGCTACCTCTCTTCCCAAAATACTTACATTATATCCAGCTATATTTTACCTTGAAAGACATAGCAGTATAGAACATTAGCATAGTGCTTTGCCAAACATTTGGGAAGATTTGATATCTAGTATATCAGTCACTCCCATTTGGTATTTATTCTGACACAGATAACCTAATTTTTTCCTAATGGATCAGGTATTCTTTGGGATGTTTAATATTAAATGTTATGGTCTTAAAGTAAATGTATCTGTTGAACCCTGAGGGAGATCATTTTAGTCATTACTCATTTTTCCTGGCATACTCCAAAACTATGATAATGGGATTGTGCCTTTGTGCTTATGGTTTATCCTCAGCAAATTTAATGTAAACTACTTAATAAAGACAGAAGATGATGATCCAGGGTGTGATAGGAATTTATTTGGGACATTTCCCTAATTAATGTAGGTAGGTTCAACTAAAGTGAAAATCCTAACATATTAGTAGTTCACTAACACAGCTAATGGTTTTAAGACACTTAAAATGCATTTATTCAAAGGGGTTGATGGATTTTAGTTCATGGATTTGTTAAAATTATGTAGTTCTGGAATCTTGAAACTGTATTTTAGATGATAATTTACTTTTTAGTACATAGATTATTTTAAGAATTAAGTGGAAAGGGAATCTATAATTACAGATCTTAGATTTAATCATTACTTCCAACATTTACTAAGTGAATAACTGGTGGATTTCACATCTCTAAGCTTCAATTTCTAGCCTTACTAGCTTTTCAAAGTTGTAAGCCTAAAATAAGAATATACAGTATGTGTGAATGGCCTTTGAAGCTCTGTAAAAATGTAAAGTATTTGAGGTGGAGCTACAGTTTTGGCCTAAGTATATTAAGTGTATCACCCTACTTCCCCATACCAGACTGCAAGGAATACAGAAATCTTTTTTTTTTTTTTTAACCTAGATAGCTTTATCCCTTGCCTCTTTGTATTGTCCCTTCTCAACTTTTATACTTCCCAGCCCTGTAATCCTTTAGCTCTTCTCCCTGGATCCTGATAAGAGTCCCATCTTGGGTTTCTTATTTTGATGGCAATTTGGATGCACATTTCTTGCTGTGACCCCTGTATGGATTTGTGCCTGCCTCCAGACCCATGTAGTACAGCTCTGGGTCTGAAGCACTTCTGTAGCTAACTTCAGACCTGTACTATCCAGACTAGGCCTAACTGTGGTATCCATGGATTTCTAGGATACTAATGAAGGCTCACTGGCAGATTGAATCCAAACTCATTGCAGGGAAAATAACACTGGGTTGAGAACAAATATAGGTTTATTTTTCAAAGGGCAAGTTTTTTAGATTAGAAAGAGTGGAGAGGTAGAAGGCAGAGTTTATTTTTACAGCATGGAGTAGCTTCCAGTTTGATGTCTTATTATGAGCTGATTAAACAAAAGATATGGTATGAGATAGAATACCTGTGAAACACATTCAATTCCCAAGGTTAGGAAATTTGTGAATGGCCATGTTAATATGGATGTTGAAATCATGTCTGATGTATACAGTCCATTTATTTTAGGAAGGAATGGAAGAGATGCAAACTTAACAGAATGTTAGGAGTCAGTAACCTAGTATGCTACTGCTTTATGATATAACTCTGTTCATTTTGTGAGCTTCTTTTTACTTTTCTCCTTAGCCATGCCAAAGGCCAGAAAATTGAATATGTCCTATATTCCTTAGTATAGTTTTCCTCTTCCCTCCTTTTCATATTTTCTTGCCTTATGTCCTCTACCTGGAATCTCTTTCCCCTGCTGGCTGCAAGCCATAACATATGTGGCCATTAACACTTATCTGTGCAAAGCCTTCTTCCCTCCTCTTTTTTGTCCACCTCCTCTCTCTTACCAACAAAGAAATTTCCTCTTCTTAATTCCTGCTATAATTTTGACATGAGTATAATTGATTAGTTTCATATTTATATCTTAGCTTTATTTTGCTGTCTATACATGAGGAGAGGTGTTATGAATTGATGTTTGTGTCCTTTTAGAATTCATATGCTGGGGTCCTAACCACCAATTTGATGGTATTAGGAGGTGGGGGCCTTTGTAGGTCATCAGATTTAGGCGAGGTCATGAGGGTGGAGCCCCAGGATGGGATTAAAGTCCTTTTAAGAAGCAAAAGAGACACCTAGCTTTTTCTCTCCACCATTTGAGGATACAGTTAGGAAGTAGCTGTCTGCAGGTCAGAAGGAGGGCTCTCATCAAGAACCAAACCTCCTGGTACCTTGATCTTGGACTTCTCAGCCTCCAAAACTGTGAGAAATAAAAATCTGTTGTTTAAGCTACCTGGTCTGTACTATTTTGCTATAGCAGGCCAAGATAAGATAGGAGTATTATGTCTTATGCACAGCTCAACATTTTTAGTATATGTGTAATCAGCTTATCAATTGGGCTAGCATTAAATTTGCACATCAATTTGGGAAGAACTGACATTTTTATAATATTTAATTTTCCAGCCTATGTATTTAGGTGTTCTTTAATTTCTTTCAGCATTGTTTTATAGATTTCAATGTATAGGTTTTATACATTTTTTTGGTCAAATTTATCCCTAAATATTACATATTTTGATACTGTGGAAATGGTATCAAACTATTTTATTCAATTTTCAACTATTTATTGTTACTGCATAGAAATGTAATGAAAATATTGCTCTTTTATCCTGTAACCCTGCTAAAGTTATTTATTATAGTTTTTTTTTTTTTTGGTAAGATATATGAGATTTTCTACATAATAGATCATGCTATCTTTCTTTTATTTTTTTCATTCCTATATGGATGTCTTTTCTTTTGCTATATAGTTTTTAAAGATTTTATTTATTTATTTGAGAGACAGAGAGAGAGGGCACAACTATGGGGGAGGGCAGAGGAAGAGGGAGAAACAGATTCCCGACTGAACAGGGAGCCTGATTATGGGCTTGATCTCAGGACCCTGAGATTATGACTGAGCCAAAGGAAATCCCCAATCAACTGAGCCACCAAAGTGCCCATGTTTACTGTATTTTTAAAAATGTCTTGTCTTGTATTACCTTATTATAATGGCTAGAACTTCTAGTGCAATGTTGAATGGAAATTGAGCAGACATCCTTGCCTTGTTCCTGATCTTAGGGGGAAAGCACTCAGTCTTTTACCATTAAGTATAATGTTAGCCTGTAGTTTTATCATCATAATCATCATCGTCATCATCATCATTTATATTATGAATGATGGCTGTTATTGCTAGTTTGCTGAGAAGTCCTTTTTATTTTTTTCTTTTTAATTGGATATTGCTGTTAGATTTTGTCAAATGCTTGTTTTGCATCTATTGAAATGATTTTATGCCTTCTCTTTAATCTGTTGACATGATGAATTATATGGGTTGATTTTCAGATATTAAACCATTATTATATTTCTGAATAAACCCCATTTGGTCATTTTTTTTTAAGTTGCTGGATCTGATTCCCTTAAAATTTTGTTTAGGTTTTTGTATCTCTGTTGATCAGGGAGATTAGCCTGAAGTTTTCTTTTCTTGAAATATCTTTTTCTGGCTTTAATATGAGGCAATGTAGGTCTCATAGTTTTTTTCATCCTCTTCATCTTTCTGCAGGAGTTTTGTGGAATTGGTATTATTTGCTATTTAAATGTTTGGTGGAACTCACCAGTGAAGACATATGGTTTTAGAATTTTACATATATATTATAAAATAAATATTTATGGGAAAGCTTTTAACTACAGATTTAATTTTTATAATATATTTATGGCTATTCAGATTGATTTTTAAGGAGTTTGTGGTAGTTTGAGTTTTCTATTAATTTTCCCATTTCATCTAAATTTACTGGTATGAAGGTGTTCATAATATATCCTTATTTTCCTCTTAGTATATGTATAATCTGTAGTAATGTCACTTTGCTCAGTCCTAATTTGTTAATGTTTGTTCTGTTGTTTTTTCTTCATCACTGGTTAGAAATTTATCAATTATATTTAAAGGAACAGATTTTGATTTCATTGACCTTTTTTTTCCCCCTGTTTTTGCTTCATTAATTTACAATCTGATACTTATTATATGTTTTCTTTAGCTTACTTACTCTGTGTCATTTATTCTTATTTTTTTGGCTTCTTAATGTGCAAGGTAAGGTCAATGATTTGAGACCTTTATTTTTTTCAGTATAGATATTTAGAATTGCAAATATATATTTATGTACTGCCTTAACCACATCCCATAAAATTTAATATGCTGTGTTTTTAATTTTACTCAGTTAAACATATGTTCTAACTTCTCTTTTAATTTCATCTTTGACCCATGGGTTATATAGAGGTGTATGATTTAGTTTACAAGTATTTGGAGAGTTTTCCAGATATCTTTCTGTCATAAATTTCTAATTTAATTCTGTTGTGGTATAAGAACATACTTAGTGTGACTTCAGTCTTTTAAATTTTAGTGAGACTGGTTTCATGGTACAAGATGTTGTCCATCTTGGTAAATGTTCTATATGAATTTTAAAATATATATATTCTTGGAGTGCTTGGGTGGTGCAGTTGGTCAACCTTAGGTCACAGCTCAAGTCGTGATCGATCTCAGGATTGTGAGACTGAGCCTTGCATTGGGTTCTGTATTCAGTGCAGAGTCTGCTTAAGCCTCTCTGTGCCCCTCCCTCCCATGCTCATACTCACTCTCTCTCTAAAATAAATAAATAGATCTTTAAAAAAATGTATATTCTTGTTTTGCTGGGTGGAATGTCCTATAAATGTTAGTCAAGTTTGCTAATAGTCTTATTCTACATCTTTATTGATTTTCTCTGTTATAATCACTGGCTGTCATTGTAGGTTTGCAGATTTATCCTTACAGCTCTATCAGTTTTTGCTTCATGTATTTTGATTTTTTGTTATTAGGTGAATTAATGTCTAAGATCATTATATTTTCTTGATAAATTGATCTTTTTAACATTATGCCTCTTTATTTTTGATGTTATTTTTTCTGAAATTGACATTATCTGAATGACGACCCAGTTTTCTTGTATGTATGTTAGCATGGTATATATTGTGCTTTACTTTTAACTTTTTTGTGTTTTTTATTTAAATGAGAATTATTGTAGTCAGCATATATTTTGGTATTGATTTTAAAATCTGACCTGACATATTGCTGATTTTTAATTGGTATATATATATATTTTTAAAGTTTTATTATTTATTTATTCGTGAGAGACACAGACTGAGAGAAAGGGGTAGAGACACAGGCAGAGGGAGAAGCAGGCTCCTTGCAGGGGGCCTGATGTGGGACTTGATCCCAAATCCCAGGATCACGAAGGCAGGCGCCCAACTGCTGAGCTACCCAGGAGTCCCTTTAATTGGTACATTTATACCTTTTGCTTTTAATATAAATATTGATATGATTGGGTTTAAATACCATCTTGTTTTCTTATTGTTGGCTTATTAGATATAACTTTTCTTAGTGGTTTCTTTTTCTTTTAAGATTTTATTTATTTGTGTGTGAGAGAGAGAGGGAGAGGCACAGGCACAGGCAGAGGGAGAAGCAGGCTCCATGCAGAGAGCCTGACGTGGGACTTGATCCCGGGTCTCCAGGATCACACCCTGGGCTGAAGACTGAGCTAAACCACTGAACCACCCGGGCTGCCTCTTCTTAGGGGTTTCTTTGTGATTCATAGTGTACACAATGGATTTATTCTAGTCTGTCCTTCAAGTAATAGCATAATAATTCATGGATGTTAGAATAATCTTAAAACAGCATTTTTTCATTTTCCCCTTTTTGGCCTCTGTGCTATTTTTGTTATACTATCTTTTTGTTATAGTATATTTTATAAATATATTTTTGTATATTTATATATATTTTGTTATACTATCTTTAAATATATATTAAAGAGGGAGAAGGAGAGAAGAATCTTAAGCAGGCTCCTCACCCAGCACCAAGCCTAATGAAGGGCTTGACCTCACAACCCTGAGATCATGACCTGAGCTGAAAACAAGAGTCAGATGCTTAACCAACTGTGCCTACCTTTTAACATTTCTTATAGTACAGTTCTCCTGGAAATACATTTTTCAGCATTTGTGCAAAAAGTCTTTCTGAAGAAATCTTCATTTTTTCTGTGTTTTAAAACATATTTCACTGAGTTTACGTTTCTAGGTTGACAGTTTTTTTCTTTCTTTTAGTATTTTAACAGTATTCCCCTATTGTCTTATTCTTGCACTGTTTCCAAAGAGAAGTCTGCTGTCATTCTTTGGTAGAGTTTTTATCATTTTGATAGAGTTTTACTTTGGTAGAATTTTCATCATTTTGCTTGTGCTTATGGTTAGTTGAGTTTTTTGGTTCTGTGGGTCTGTAGTTTTCATAAAATTTGAACATTTTTCTTTGCTATTTTTCCAAAAAATTGTTCCTACCTTTTCTACCCCTACTTCTTTGGGGATTCAATACATATATTAGGATGCTTAAAATAGTTCTGGAGCTAGCTGATCTCTGTACATTTTTTTTTTATTTCAGTCCTTTTGCTTTATTTCATTCTGAATAGTTTCTGTGCTATGTTTTCAAATTTACTAAATTTCCTTCCATTTTATCTAATCAGTCTTTAATCACATCTACTATTATTTAAGATTTTATTTATTTATTTAGAGAATAAGTGGGGAGGGAGGAGCAGAGAGAGAAGGAGAAAGAGGGAATCTCAAGCAGACCCTGTGCTGAGTGTGGAGTCTGACCTGGGGCTCAGTCTCAAAACTGTGAGATCATGACCTGACCTGAAATCAAATTTGGATGCTTAAGCAGCTGAGCCACCCAACCACTCCTACTGTATTATTTTAATTTAGTATATTTCTCAACACTAGAAATTTGATTTTTAACAATCTTGTGTTCTAGTCTTCTTTTTCAACATATGGACTATAATTATAAAGATTCTTAATACCATGTCTACTAGTTTTCTTATCTGTGTCATCTCCAAGTCTTTCAATTGATTGATTTTTCTCCTCTTTATAGTTGTATTTTATGTGATGTATATGTATCTTTCCATGCATTACAATTGTTGACTAGATCACAAATATGAAATTTACTATTGTCAGTACTGAATATTTTTGTATTCTATTAACATCTTGACTTTTGTTCTGGAATATTGAATTTACTTGAAAATAGTTGGACTCTTTTGGGGCTTAATTTTAAGTTTTATTAGGCAGGACCAGAGTAGAGCTTCTTCTAGGACTAATTTTTTCACTACTGAATTTAGCATCTTTTTGTACTCTACATGGTGTGCTATAATTCATGAGATTCTTCAGTTTCAGGTAATTGAAACATCAACTTTTCTCAGACATGCATGCATACCAGAGATTATTCCTCTTAGATAGTCCCATCATATGCATGTACTTATTAGTACTCAGCTGAAAATAAGGAATTACTCTCTGTAGATCTTGTAGCTCTTTTGTATGGCTTTTTTTCTGTTAATATTTTGCTAGTGAACTATAGCTGCTTTAACATTTTTGGGTACTGTATTACATTTCTTCAACTTAGGAACACTGCCTGAATCCATCTTGGTTCTCTTTTGGCATTGTTGCCATATGGAAAATAATTTCTAGCAATTAGCTGTACAATCCTGGGGTTCATTTAATTTGTTTTTCTTCCTTTAGGGATCACTATTCTATACTGTTTTATGTCCTTTGTCTGGAAACTGTTGTGTTATGTATTTGGCCTCATAGTTTTAGTTGCTTCAGACTAGAGTTTATATCTGATCCCTGTTATTCTATCTTGTCCTACAGTAGAAGTGCTTTTACTATGTTTAAATTACATTATAAGTAATAACAATCTATAATAATAGCAGTTATTAATATTTATAGTGTTGATGGCCAATCTCCTTTGGTGTGTTTGTGTTATAGGGTTTGCCATAAGATATTATCATTGTGATGGTATATCCTGTATTCATGTGGGTCTGTACAGACTAAATGATTTGGCTTAATTGACCAGTCAATTTAAACACTTAATTCCATCAAAAACTAATTTTACTGGTCTTTCTTCAAATCAATTAATCACTTATTGAGTTAACTAAATTGAGCAGATTTTTGAGTGTAAGTATAATCTAGTTTTATTGCTTCTGCCAACAGATAGGGATGGTAGAAACTATATATTCCACTCCAGTAGAAAATAAAGTGAGGTGTGAATAGCAGTACTCTGTTTGGTGTGTCAGTGATTGAAAAAAAAAATTTTAATGTGTATACAATATCTTATAGGAATAAATTAGAAGGGTAAGGATGGAAGTAATCAGAGAATACTTCTTAGAAGAAGTAACTTTTTACTTGAGATTGTATGGAGTAGTAGGAATTAAACAAGAGTATCAGTATGTGTGAATGGTGGGGTGACTAGAGGGAGTGGGGATGGGAGCAATGAAGAATCTTATAGCTAAGGAGGCATAAAGAGAATTACTCTTTTTTTCCCCCTTGGGAAGCTTCAGCTCCTTGCCAGAATATAGCCTACATGTAGACAACACCCAAAGACCTTTACAGAGCATTCATTACAACATTGTTTATGATTATAAAAATTATTGTAGTGATCCAAATATTTATAAATAATATTATAGTTTTTTTTGAAATATAACATCATATATCTGTCTGTGTTCATGACTATAGAAAACTGTTATAATATTTTTCCAGGGGAAAAAAAGCAAATTGAAGAAAATTATGTGCAATATGACTTCTGGAGTGTGTACTGTATGAGAAATACAGTGCTGAGAGAGAGGGCAATTTTTCTTTTTATTTTACGCCTTTCTTTACTGACTGAAATTTTATAGTTTGCATATATTACATTCATAATTTTAAAATAAATTAATAAAATCAGACTAAAATTGTTTTTTTCCAGTTAAATTATCAGAATAAAAATCTAAGTCATGTGTATTTCTTCTCAGATATATTCTACCTCATTTGACAGCCGGCCATCCAATCAGTGTGTTTATTTGTATTGACTCAATCCAAGTAAAAACTCAGTGTGTTACTTCCTTTTTCTTTGTAACTCCCCACCTATCAGCATTGATGGATATGACTGTGAAAAGGCATCTTGTAGTGGTTTTGTTGGTTCAAAAATCTATCTTTTTTTCTGATACAAACTTAAGTCTACTATCATATACTTTAGTTCCATCATAATCTAGATTATGATTCCCTTTGTTTCCCCCTATGCTAAACAGTGATACTAAACATGTATGGGAGAGAATATGTCAATACTCTTACTTCCTGCTTTAGATCCACAAATTGAAGTCACATCCACCAGCTGTTGCTTTTTCTGAACATGCAGCTTGGTGATAAAGTAGAGATTTTCTGATGCACCATAGGTCCAGTTAGTTCTTTTAGTATTTGTAAGATACAAAAATATTTTCATAATACATAAAATATATTACCTGTTTTTATTGCACAAATAGTTATTCAATAAGTGTGCATTCTAAGTTAGACTATAAGTGTGTGGGTGTGCATGCATATGTGTGTCTCATGCTTAGTGTCTTCTGGCTTGAATTTTTGTTGTCTGGGATTAAAAATTATGAACTCTGAGTGTAAGTGACTCTCTTTTATTGGTGTGTTTTTCTGAAACAGCTAAGTTCTGGTCGTATTGTCTACAGTTTTTAATAGCACTTAAAATATGACCCAAAAGATGTTTTGGAATAAAATGTGCCTGAGAGGATTGTGTTTATCCCATTTATGTGCTGCTTGTGATTAATTGTTGCCTTATCCTGATCTTTATAAACATACTGCCCTAACTGTTCTAGCTTGGGTTCTCTAGATGAAGCATTTTATGAGAGTGGTTGCAAAATGAAAAGAAGGATCTACATAGGGAAAGTATGGTGTGTGTGTGTGTGTGTGTGTGCATGTACCTGCAAACACTACAAATGTTAAATCCTAGAAATGTTTTGATAGTTCATAAAAGATTTGCCTTAGTTATGGCTGAGTTAAATGAACCTGAGGCGATACCCTAACAAAACTTAACATATGATACCGTTTTCCTTAGTACTCCTTTAGGGCTGCCTAATAAGACCTCAGTCAGTCAGCTACCATGAATAATGACAATTAAAGAAAAAATCCTTTTTTTTAGAGGGAAAAAAACAGTTCCAGAGCCTTTAATCTGATTATGTTACAATAGTTCCTTTTGGCAACCACAGAAGGTTGGGCTGAGTTTTCATGACTAAAAAAGAGGAAGAGTCCACATTCTGCAAGGGTGCAGCTTACATGGGTAGGTAGATACTCAAATGCATTAAAATGGCTTATAAACACTTCAACATCTAGAGTTCATCTTTAATTTGTAAAGGAATCATTACCTCTTTAAATTTTTTTTTGTTTAAAAATGATAAGATATTAAGGAAATTTGTATTTTATTTTGGAATATTAAATAAATTTTTTTACATTAGAATTTTCTCCAGTTGAGAAAAATTTAGAATTATGAATTTGTTTAAATTCAGCTAAAATCAGAATGGTCATTTCTAAGGAGTCCATAAAGAATGTTTATCATGTTATTGATTTATTGTACCCTCTTCCTCCCCCTCTTCAAATTCACGTTACCAACACTTAGGTGATTTTCAGTAATTAAGGAAAATCGTGAGTTTTTTTTAGCTTATTTATAAGGATAGGTTTAGACACTGTCTTACTGTCTTTTACAGAAGAAAAACATTCACTACATCTTCCAAAAGTATTTGGTTGGCTTTATTTTAAATAAAAATCAAGACATGGTATTATTTATTTTCTAATAGCTTAAAGAATATAAATGTGAAACAATTCAGTAAATGATCAGAAGTTAATATACAATTTTTTATGGAAACATATTTCAAATTACTATAAAGGTTGAAATAGAATTGCAGCAGCAAAAATAATTTTTGCTCTATAATTCCAAATTGGTGTATTCTGTTGCTTATAAAAACAGCACTATATCATTATATAGAAGAGACAAATATCTTTTTTAAATTTATTTTATTTTTTATTTTTTACTTTT
Organism: Nyctereutes procyonoides; assembly: GCF_905146905.1. Lineage (NCBI taxonomy): Eukaryota > Metazoa > Chordata > Mammalia > Carnivora > Canidae > Nyctereutes > Nyctereutes procyonoides. The sequence goes on from NW_026575024.1 coordinate 39,650,925, forward strand.
TGACAAATATCCTTTTTATAGAATATTAATCTTCTGTAATTAAGTACCTGGTTGTCCAAAATTCCAAAAATAAGAATTTAGCTTAAAGTAGCTGCAGGTAGGCATTTACCCCACATGTTTTGGAAATACAAATCTATTAAGAGGAATACACAATAAACCAGGCCTCAGAGATTCACAGATAAAGCTCTAACAAATTTGAACTTGAAGCCAAAAACAAGGGAACCAAAAGATTTCAGATATTACAATAATTAGATACAGAATAGAAATATGTATGTTTAATATAGTTGAAGAAATAATTGGAGGAGTTGAAAATAAAAGTTAATTAAAACAATCAGTTTTAAATCCGTTAAATTGGAGAAAACAAGGATAAACAATTATAAATTAAATGTATAATAATTGAAACTGTAGACTGGAATGAACACATTTAATAAGTGAATTAATAAAATATAGATTTGAGGAGGGGTGCCTGCCTGGGTGCTGCAGTCAGTTAAGCATCTGACTCTTGGTTTCATCTCAGGTTGAGATCTCAGGTTTGTGAGAGCCAACCCTGCTTGGGACCCTGTGCTCAGTGAAAAGTCTGCCTAAGACTCTGTCCCTGCCCCCACCCTGCATGCTCTCTCTCTCTCTCTCTCTCTCTCTCTCTCTCTCTTTTTCTATAAAATAAAATAAAATAAAATAAATAAAATAAAGTGAAATGAAATGAAATGTAGATTGGTGGATATTACCAATATTATGATAGAGAGAGGTAAATAAACACAACACATAATAGAGACCAATAGACATCAAGGAGAGAGTTAGAATGTATATGTAATTAGAGTTCTAGAATGAGATAATAAACGAATGGGGTAGAGGTGGTATTTGAAAATATAATGGCTAAGAACTTTCTAGGTGTGATTTGGGAAGTACATATATATAAAACAAGATAAATCAAGTAATCTAAAAATAAAAATACATCTAAAACCAAAATAGAAATATTGAATAAAAACACTTGTAAAATATGTGAGAAAATCTAGATTCTGACTGTGTTTTAAAGTATACCAATTTTTATGGTCAAAGAAAACTAAAAAATTGGATGGTGGCATATAGAAGAGGGATAATTATTTATAAAGCAGTCTAATGTTCAAGTATTATTTAAAAGGAAGATAAACATATCATTTAATTCTGGATATTATAAAGTTAATTATTCATGCTATAGTTTCTGGTTTAATAATTGAAATAATAGAGTATATAAATTTTAAACCAGTAAAGGATTTCAAATGAAATGAAACAAGAAGATTCAATCAATTTAAAAAAAGTTAAACAAAAATTAGCAAGAGAAAACAGGGCAGACAAGCACAAAATATAGCTCTAGAAATATAGATAAATAGATGATAGATAGATAGATAGATAATAACAATACTTTCCTATAGACAAAACTCACTAAATAAAAGATTGTCAGAGTAGAGGCACATTTAATGTAAACATGTTGAAAGTTAAAAGTAAAAACATAGTAAAAGAAAGATATAACAGACAAATATCAACCAAAGAAGGATGGCATAGCTCTGATTACATCATAAAATAAATATTTTTTTTTTAAATTTTTATTTGTTTATGATAGTCACAGAGAGAGAGAGGCAGAGACACAGGCAGAGGGAGAAGCAGGCTCCATGCACCGGGAGCCCGACGTGGGATTCGATCCCGGGTCTCCAGGATCGCGCCCTGGGCCAAAGGCAGGCGCCAAACCGCTGCGCCACCCAGGGATCCCAATAAATATTTTTAAAGCAAGCATGTTGCTAGAGATAAAGAATTCTAAACATACATGTATTCAATATGAAGTTCAAATATAGAAAAAAATTCACAAATCCAAAACCATATTGAGACTTTTAAACACATCTCGAACAGTGATTCATATACCCAGATGAAATAATTAAGTAAAAATACAGAAGATTTGAAAGAACACTAGTGTTGTCAGCATTTGAGGTAAGTTGAAATTAATACAGCAAGATGGTTATTTAATAGGAAGACTGTAACCAGAAGTCCTTTTTTATAAATGGTTACCACAAGACTTTAAATATCTTCATGTGTGATTATCAAGGCAGCATTCATTGATGAATATTAGAAATGATCTCTTAAGTGAAATGGATTCAGAATGTGTGTGTTGGCTGGTAGCAGTATATAGGCATCTCTGCAGGAATGAAGTTTTAAGAATCTAGGGAGTTTGGGATGCCTGGGTGGCTCAGCAGTTGAGTGTCTGACTTTGGCTTAGGGCATGATCCTGGAGTCCCGGAATCGAGTCTCACATAGGGTTCCCTCATGGAGCCTGCTTCTCTCTCTGCCTATGTCTCTGCCCCTCTCTCTCTGTGTCTCTCATGAATAAATAAATACAATCTTAAAAAAAAAATCTAGGGAGTTCAATAGAGTCTAGGAGAATTTTGTCCTGTCCTGTGTTCAGCCACATTCAGGTGTTCCTGCTATTTGAACTCATTAGAACATTGCTGCTAGAATGGAGTTGAATCTGCTTCCATTGAGCCCTTTATAAAGATGCCTATAGAACAACCAATGGGCAGAAAACTGGGACTTCATTGATCTTACAGAATAACTTGTGATTGCTTACAAATTCATATTTGTATATATGGTATTATTCATATTTAGACGTTTTATTTGTAACATACCATGCACAGTTATAGATTTATTGGAGGTGAGATCAAACTATAAGACACAGATACTTCTATTTTTAAAAAGCAGTAACTATGAAGAATCTAATATATAGATTAGTTCACAACACCGTGGTTCCAGTTCATCCACTAAAGGTCAGAATCTAAAATAACTTGGGTCATTAGTATGGAATTTTTCTGGCTGATTTTATCTAATAAAGATTGACTATTTTATCTGAAAAACTTGAATCATTACTGTGGATTATAACTGGCTGATTTGACTGGTAGAAGATGAGAATATTTATGTTAAATATGGAAAAGTACTTACAGGTCATTTTCTTTTATAGAATTATAAAGACCTATTTGAGAACAACTTGCTTATTTCTGATATATCTCATGGGAAGAACACCAAAAATGGATAGAAGATTTTTATTCTTCATCTGAGATTCACTTTTTTTTTTGCATTGAGGATAGCAGTAAAAATTCTATAGGTATCTTTCTAAAATATGAACTAAGTAAGTTATTTATATATCACCTTTAGTAAATGGAAGAGATAAATGTTTAGGTTTTGATTTAGCAATATTCTGTTTTTATGTTCCTGCTAGTAACCCAAAACAGAGTTGGTAGAGAATAAGGTAATTTAGTAGACAAATGACATTAGATGTGGTAAATTATTTGTAGAACCAGGACAATACTAGATTGTATCACATTGTAAATTCTTTATCTAGTGAAACTGTCATACAATTATTTTTTCTTCTTTCTTTGAACTCCTTCAACTTTTGCCCCTTACCATTGTGGGGTTAGCTATTTTGCCCTTATCTTTCTAACTAAATAGATGCTAAATTCCTCGGGATTGGAAGACATTGCCTTTGGCTTTCTTTTCTTTCCTTTCCTTTCTTATATTTTTTTTTTAAATTTAGAAATAATTGATATCCATTTTATTAGTTTCTTAATTATATATTAGTTTGTATAAAGTCTTTGGCTTTCTTATATGCCAAACCTTTCTAGCCTTTTGCCTGACATAGTAAATATCTAGTAAATATTTGTTAACTGACTAATTCACTCAAACCTACCACCTATAGCTTTGCTGTCATCTCAGTCAGTGGTCTTTTGGGAAATGCTTGAATGTACCATATATTAATCATTGACCTTTCAGCAGCAAAGGGAGTGTTCTTATGACTTCAGCCCTAAATTACTTTTTGTTTCCTTGCACCTAGTAAAGAGCCTTTCCCAGAACAAGCCTTTGCACAAAATTGTTGAATTCTAACGAAGATTCTGTTGTTATGAGAAACTGTAATACAGCCTTGCAGATGGTTTTACAAAGCTATAAATGGCCTGCAGACATTTTTGGGCCACCATATTTTTCACTAATCCTTTAATCAGATGTAGTAATACTACATCTGGTAGCAGTGAAAAACCACAGTAAAAAAGTATAGTACCATTTCTATTGAATGTGGATTTAAGTTTCATTTAAATTCTTTCTTGCTCTTCTCTTTTTGGCACCATCCTTGTTTCCTTTTAGCATTTCATCTGTGGATCTATACTTACTTATTTGGCAGGTATAATCTGCCATTCCTTCCCGTCCTCCATTCTTTGGATGCCATTCTGACTTTGTGTCACCCCTATAGGTGATGTCAACTCTGTTTCCTGGCTTCATGGAAGGCTTTAAGCACTTTTTTTTTTTTTTAAATGAGCTGTCTTTGATTACAGCCTGTCAGTATGGTCTGATTGCTAACATTGATTCCCAGCAGTCAACAACTTTGTCATATTGTTCAAGATTAGGTTTCGATGTGTCATTTTAATAGACTAAAAAGCCATTCTCAGTAAAAATCGAATTTCTTGTGGGAATTGTTAAGGATGCTTTCAAAATGAAGAAAATTTGTAATGTTTTGGAGATTTCACTGGGGTGGTATCAGGTGACTACATTTACTGAAACCGCCAGTGTTTTAGCTGAGTTTTATATTCTTCAAATGCATTTTAAAACTTGCTTGCCTTTATTTAGGCAAAAAAAATGATTCACAATAATTAAGCTTTATGAACTTTTTCATTTAGCAGGTCAGAGAATATTTTTGTTTTTTGTTTTTTACAGAAGGAAAATATTTATTCTTTCTTCACATTTCTATTTGTGACCCTAACTAAATTCATGGTTGGGCCAAGACATATTGATATCCCATTAAGGCTAGATGTGTGGTATTTCTACAAACTAATATTATTTAATTATATGTTTTAGTGGTGAAAAAGCAGGCTCTAAAGCCAGACTATGAGAGTCAAATCCCACCTCTGCCATTTACTGACTCTGTGACTTTTAGTGCTAATTTCACTGCCTCAGTTTTTCATCTATAAAGGATATAGTAGTAGTACCTTCTTTATAGGATTTTTTTTTAAGATTTTATTTATTTATTCATGAGACACACACACACACACACACAGAGAGGGGCAGAGACACAGGCAGAGGGAGAAGCAGGCTCCATGCAGGGAGCCTGATGTGGGACTTGATCCTGGATCTCCAGGATCAGGCCCTGGGCTGAATGCGACGCTAAACCGCTGAGCCACCCGGGCTGCCCCGTTTTATAGGATTTTTTTAATTTATTTATTTTTTATTTTAATACTAAATTTATTTTTTATTGGTGTTCAATTTGCCAACATACAGAATAACACCTAGTGCTCATCCCATCAAGTGCTCCCTCACTGCCGGCCACCCAGTCACCCCCATCCCCCGCCCTCCTCCCCTTCCACCACCCCTAGTTCATTTCCCAGAGTTAGGAGTCTTCCATGTTCTGTCTCCCTTTCTAATATTTCCTACCCATTTCTTCTCCCTTCTCCTCTATTCCCTTTCACTATTATTTATATTCCCCAAATGAATGAGACAATATAATGTTTGTCCTTCTCCGATTGACTTACTTCACTCAGCATAATACCCTCCAGTTCCATCCACGTCGAAGCAAATGGTGGGTATTTGTCGTTTCTAATGGCTGAGGAATATTCCATTGTATACATAAACCACATCTTCTTTACCCATTCGTCTTTCAGTAGACACCGAGGCTCCTTCCACAGTTTGGCTATTGTGGACATTGCTGCTAGAAACATCGGGGTGCAGGTGTCCCGGTGTTTCATTGCATCTGTATCTTTGGGGTAAATCCTCAGCAGTGCAAATGCTGGGTCATAGGGCAGGTCTATTTTTAACTCTTTGAGGAACCTCCACACAGTTTTCCAGAGTGGCTGCACCAGTTCACATTCCCACCAACAGTGTGAGAGGGTTCCCCTTTCTCCATATCCTCTCCAACATTTGTGGTTTCCTGCCTTGTTAATTTTCCCCATTCTCACTGGTGTGAGGTGATATCTCATTGTGGTTTTTATTTGTATTTCCCTGATGGCAAGTGATGTGGAGCATTTTCTCAGGTGCGTGTTGGCCATGTCTATGTCTTCCTCTGTGAGATTTCTGTTCATGTCTTTTGCCCATTTCATGATTGGATTGTTTATTTCTTTGGTGTTGAGTTTAATAAGTTCTTTATAGATCTTGGAAAGTAGCCCTTTATCTGATAACGTCATTTGCAAATATCTTCTCCCATTCTGTAGGTTGTCTTTTAGTTTTGTTGACTGTATCCTTTGCTGTGCAAAAGCTTCTTATCTTGATGAAGTCCCAGTAGTTCATTTTTGCTTTTGTTTCTTTTGCCTTCATGGATGTATCTTGCAAGAAGTTACTGTGGCCGAGTTCAAAAAGGGTGTTGCCTGTGATCTCCTCTAGGATTTTGATGGAATCTTGTCTCACATTTAGATCTTTCATCCATTTTGAGTTAAGGTGGCCCTTTGTGGCCTGCCAGGTCTCTGTGGAGAGGTCTGCTGTTAACCTAATACTCCTCCCCATATAAGTTAGGGATTTCTTGTCTCTTGCTGCTTTAAGAATCTTCTCTTTATCTTTGGAATTTGCAAGCTTCACTATTAAATGTCGAGGTGTTGAATGGTTTTTATTGATTTTGGGGGGGGGGGGAATCTCTCTATTTCCTGGATCTGAATGCCTGTTTCCCTTCCCAGATTAGGAAAGTTCTCAGCTATGATTTGTTCAAATACATATTCTGGCCCTCTATCCCCTTCGGCACCCTCGGGAACCCCAATTAAACGTAGGTTTCTCTTCCTCAGGCTGTCACTTATTTCCCTTCATCTATCCTCATGATCTTTTTATTGTCTCTTTTTTCCTCAGTTTCCCTCTTTGCCATCATCTTGTCTTCTATATCACTCACTCGTTCTTCCACCTTGTTAACCCTCGTCATTAGGACTTCTAGTTTGGCTTGCATCTCATTCAATTGATTTTTAATTTCTGCCTGATTAGATCTAAATTCTGCAATCATGAAGTCTCTTGAGTCCTTATGCTTTTTTCTAGAGCCACCAGTAGCTGTATAATAGTGCTTCTGAATTGACTTTCTGACATTGAATTGTAAATCCAAATTTTGTAACTCTGTGGGAAAGAGGACTGTTTCTGATTCTTTCTTTTGAGGTGAGGTTTTCCTTCTAGTCCTTTTGCTCAGTGCAGAGTGGCCAAGAACAAGTTGTATTGGGAAAGGGGGAAAAAGAGAGAAGAGAAAGAAGAAAGGAAAAAGAAAAAAAGAAAAAAGAAAAAAAGGAAGAAAAACAGAGAAAAAAAGAGATAAAAAGAAGAAAAAGAGAAAAAAGAAAAAAGAAAAAAGGGGGGGGGGAAGCAAACAAATCAAAAAGGAAAGGAAAAAAAAAAAACACAAGGGGGAGTATCCTCTGATTCTGTATACTGTAAGTCCCTTGACTTCCCCTGGAACTTTCCAGTGCTGCTTGGTCAATAATTTGTTTTTCGGGATCCCTGGGTGGTGCAGCGGTTTAGCGCCTGCCTTTGGCCCAGGGCGGGATCCTGGAGACCCGGGATCGAATCCCACGTGGGGCTCCCGGTGCATGGAGCCTGCTTCTCCCTCTGCCTGTGTCTCTGCCTCTCTCTCTTTCTCTGTGTGACTATCATAAAAATTAAAAAAAAATTTTTTTTTGTTTTTCCCCTGTCCTTCTAGCTGGTCTTCTGGGGGAGGGGCCTGTTGTGCTGATTTTCAGGTGTTAGCACTTGGGGGAGCTGCTCAGCCCCCTCCAGGTGCAGAGCTCAGTGAGTGTTGTTTAAGCTGCTTATCTGGTAAGGCCACTGTGAGGCTCAGTGGGGGTTGTTTACCCCGTGAGGCCGCAGGAGGAACAACCGCAGTGGCGGGGCCAGCTCTGCAGCCCTGGAGTCAGCCCCCGCAGTAACTACGGGGCTCTCTGTCTGCAGGGCCTAGAGGCTCCGGGGCGGGGCCGCTGATCTGCTCAGCTCCGGGCAGGAGCGTCCTTGCTGTCCTGGGCCCTCCCGGCCTCTGCCTGTCCCGGGGGAGGCCGGATCCTGGGCTGTGTCCCGGCGCCCTGTGCTCCGGGGCCTGCGCTGTTGGATTCGCGCTCCCGCCCCGCAGCCCCCTCCGCGGAGCCGCCGCCCGAGCCCCTCCGAGCTGCTCCGGGTCCCGCCGTGCGCGCTGCAGCCCTTAGGGAGCTCGGCGCACTCTCCCGGGGCGCAGGTGCCTGTTAGTGTCCCCGGGAGCCCGAGGGCATCCCCGCCCTCCTGGGTCCTGCTCCAACTCCCTGCGAGCCCCTTTCCCCCGGGAAGGTTGGTGCAGCTCCTGCTTCTCCGGGACGGGGCTCTCCTGTCCTGGGGACACTCACCCCGGCCTCAGCCCGGCTCCTCGCGGGGCCCCTCCCCCTCGGAGGCCTTTTGTTTCTTTATTTCTTTTTCCCCGTCTTCCTACCTTGATAGAAGCGCGAACTCTTCTCACTGTAGCGTTCCAGCTGTTCTCTCTTTAAATCTCAGGCCGAATTTGTAGATTTTCAGGATGATTTGAAGGATATCTAGGTAATTTGGTGGGGACAGGTGACTTGGGGACCCTACTCTTCCGCCATCTTGCTCCGCCTCTCCTTATAGGATTTTTAAAAAAGATTTATTTATGTATTTGAGGGAGAGAGAATGGGGGGAGGGAGAGAAGGAGAGAAACTCAAGCAGACTTTGTGCTGAGTACCGAGCCCAGCATGGGGCTCGATCTCATGACCCTGAGATCGTGACCTGAGCCAAAATCAAGAGTTAGACATAACTGACTGAGCCACCCAGGTGCCCCTCTTTATAGGATTTTCGAATGAGAGTTAATATACTTATAAACTGTATACTTCATAATGTGCATAGCTTATATTTAGATCTTAGTAAATATTATTTGTTATTATGCTATAGTTTTTTGTCTTTTGTAGTTGATAATGTCCAATATTTATTTGGAGATATTTCCAACCTCACATGTGTGAAGGATGCAAAAGTAACCAAAGGTTATTTTACTGAACCAGCAGGTTATCTCTCACACCAAATTTGCATACACTAGGTAACAGAATGCAAGTTTTGTATTCTCTTTGGGCTGCAGCATAATAGCCCTCTGTGATTGCTTAAGCAGACTTCTGGGAGTCTGACTCCTGCCTCTCGCCCCCAATCTTCCCTTAGAAAAATTCTGTAAGTTAAGTTTTCCACACATTATTTAAATTTCTAGTGATGGTATTTTGCTTACCTGCACAGCCATCGAGGGAGGCCATCCTTAATCACCCCTTATATATACTATGTTAGGTTCAACTGCCAGGATGTCAGTTCCTTCCTTGAAGGGATATAGGACCTGGAAGGGCTCCAAAAGAAGCCACGTAGGCGGGCAGCCTGGGTGGTTCCGTGACTTAGCGCCTCCTTCAGCCCGGGGTGTGATCCTGGAGCCTCGGGATGGAGTCCCACGTCTGGCTCCCTGCATGGAGCCTGCTTCTCCCCCTGCCTGTGTTGTCTCTGCCTGTGTCTCTGCCTTTCTCTCTCTGTAGATCTTGAATAAATAAATAAAATCAAAAAAAAAAAAAAAAAAGAAGAAGAAGAAGCCAAGTAGGCAGATACTACTAAGCATTCAGGCATCTGTATTGGCCCATTAGCCATAGACGTGGCAATAGAGAGCTCTTAGCTGAATAAAGTCTAAATCTATGTGGACTTTTTTTTACAGGCACTCGCTATTCCAGGTCAAATAAGAATGACTCTGGAGAGAACTTGGTTGTTTCCAGAGAAAATTTATTTGCCACAGATGCTGGTCCTAGCAATAGACTCATCTTAGGGTTGTTTGTAGTATGTTCCTCAGACTTACTAGTAAGTTCAGTCAAAGTAATCCTGTCTATCCTACTTTTGTATCTTAGCTAAACCACTGCATACTGAGCCTTCAGCCCTGTAACGATTCCTGCCTGTGTCATGCATGTTTAGAGCTTAGTCTTGTTGGTACATGGGGTGAATTTGAAAACTGCTTTGTCCTTTTGACTAGATCTTCATATTGTCATGAACTTGAGACTTGTGTTCTTACCCACTGCTTGGGTTGGGGAAGAATTTGTTCCCAGAATGCTCACAGACTAAACAATTATGTGGGATGGAAACTCCAACTGCCAGTTTCTTTAGGAAAGATGGAGAGACCTAGATGTATGGTAGAGCTACAGCCTTTCCCATATCCCCAAGACATTCACCAATTCCTGTTGGTAGGTAGACACCAAGATTTCCAATTGTAAGTACCTACTACTGGTTGCCTGAAGGCTTTCTTTGGCTCCTGAAGCAATCTTAGCATGGAAAGGGAGAGTAAGCATAAAGTGTTTGGGAATTAATATCCAGGAGCCCTCATTCAATGACTAACAAGAGTTGATGGAGCAATACTAGGGTTCTCTAAAATGTTTTTTTTTAATTTTTTTTATTTTTATTTATTTATGATAGTTACAGAGAGAGAGAGAGAGAGAGAGATGCAGAGACACAGGCAGAGGGAGAAGCAGGCTCCATGCACCGGGAGCCCGATGTGGGATTCGATCCCGGGTCTCCAGGATCGCGCCCCGGGCCAAAGGCAAGCACCAAACCGCTGCGCCACCCATGGATCCCAAGGGTTCTCTAAAATGTTAATGTGCTTAAGAATCATAGGAATTGTTTAAAAATTATTGGATCAGAGATGAGGTCCATAATTTGGATTTCTAACAAGCTTCCAGATGATGTTAATCCTTGAACCATACTTTGAGTAGCAAGAACCTAGCCCCCTTAGCTCTCCTTTGGGATAAATGTGAGTTTTATTATATACTCTCTTCTAAGTTCCTTACCAGAATTAGGCTTCAGTTGCCCATAAATGTAACTTGCTAAATGGTGAATGTTTAATTATCTCTTTCTCTTTCCTATCTGACATCTTCATTTTTCTACTTATTCTCTCTGGCATCAGGATTCAAATAAACTACTTGCATTCTCATGCTTATCTCAGTATCTTCTGGTAGAGTCCAAACTAAGCAGATGACTACCAGCTTCTGGAATAGAGTGCCAATAAGATAGTGGGCCTGAGTTTAGTGCTCAAGACTTTAGCTAACATGGAGTCATCTGTGCATAGGTCTATATCACTGGGCTTGAGGTGGCTCAGGTTGAGCTAGCCAGAACTTTGCCTGTATTGATCTGAAAGTATTTGCAGATGAGGGGATAGCTGGTTTTCTTCCCTTGGGGATTTGCCAGGACCCTTATGTATGAGAAAGATCCTGTATTTCTCTCTAGAAAATCTAGGGCTTATCCACTCAATATGAACCACAAGTCCTAAGTTCTTAGGTAATTTTTTCCCTTAGAAGGAAAAGAAACAAAAGCAAAGACCCAAATCCCCAACCCTAGGAAGCTTCTCATCCTCTTGAGGATTCATTAAAAATAAAAGTTAGGGAGTGGTTAGTCAGTCACTTGCATGCTTTCACTCTGAATTCCTATTTTCAACTGAAGTCCTTTTAATCAAAGTCCCTTTTAACCTGTCTACTTGCTGCTGCATCTCACTCTGGTTCTCATTAGCTCCAAATTTAAACATGGCTCCTTCTACAACATTCTCCACAGCATACTCCCATCATACTATTCAATGTGTTAGACCTTTCCAGGAGGTCTGAAGTTAAAAGATGGGAATTGATAAAAGAACACTTGAAATTAAGTATCACTAAGATATGGAATCAGTACGACTCACTATCATTATCTGTCACTAAGAATCAAGATCGGAGTCAGTAAGATTTGGCATCCATTTTGCTGCAGGCTTCCCATACTGGTGGCTCCTTCACCTGTTGGCCCTTAGAACCCACTTTATTTCTTATCATCTCTAAGTCCAAGCCCTTCCCTACCAGAGCCTCTTTGTATGGCTGTGCAACTCCAGGAGGGCACAAGTTACATAATGTGTGGTAGAAAATTTGTGCAAGGAGGCAGCTTTGCATTCTCTCAACCCTAAAAGACTCAGGCCCTGTACCTATGAAACCAGGGGCTTTGTAAAATTTTCTATTATTTTATTATACTTTTCTTTAAACCTCCGTTTTCCAGAAGTGCCACTAGAATTCTACCATAGTATAACCAAAAATCTCATTAAAGTATTTTTTCCCCAACCAAAAGAATGGTTTTCATTCAATAAGGAAATCTATCTTCTTCTAAGCTCATATTGCCCCCAGCTTCTAAACTTGTAATTTCTTTGTCTGCTCTTTCTATTTAGCCCTTTGAAGGATGATGCTAAGCCTTAATCAAATATACCACTGTGAGGACCTCTATCTCAGCCGTGTCCCTGGGCCCTCAGGGAATTCTAGTTCCCTCCAGGATTTTTTTGGAGCTAGCTTTTTATCTTGATGTTGCCCTGCTTCCAAGGCAGCCTAAGAAAACCTTTCAAGTGAAGATGTCACCTTGACCATAATGGAAACAGTTCTTTGTATCTTTTTCTCCCCCCAAAAGACTGATTTTCTTTGCCAGTGATTCATAGAAACCATAGAAGAGTGTGAGATCTGAGCCATTCTCAATGACTAGCAGCAGTTGCAAAACTTAAGTAAAAAGATTGAATTCCAGAATTCATAGCCTCTATTCATGCCAATAATAATGAGAAGTAGAAACATAGGGATTGGAGCTATGGCAAAGCTCTCAAAGGGACCTAACTGCAGTACTGGATCTGTAAGCTTTTGCAATTTACTTAATTTATTTTCTCATCTGCAAAGTGGAAATGATAATCCCTATCTCACAAGGCTCTTACAAAATCAGATTAATATGCTAATGTTCATAAGGTTCTTAGCATAGAGTCTAATAAGTTCTCAAAAAAAAAATCTACTGTCACAAAACCTCTAAATTTGTGTGTGAGAGGTGTGGCATCATGCTTTAGACTGGTAACTTGAATCCACCCAGAAGATAGAAAAGTCCAATGAAGGAGAATTTAGAGATTCTGGGTGGCATGAGTAGCACACCTCTCTTGGCAGAATAGTGGTTCCATATTGTAATTAGCATAAACTAAAAGAACATCTTCCTATAAACTCCTGAGAGACTTAGAACCAGTGATAGAGACTCAGACCCTATAGGAGGTGATATTATCCACAGATGCAATCATAGTCTTCTGTTAGCATTTTTGGCAGAAGCCAGTTACACCTGCTTTGGCTACCCTGTGTTATCTCAATAAAATAAAATAGCAGTTATTTAATTCTCAACACCAAATCACATATAGTTGTAACTTAAGATTGTATTTAGAACCAATTTACTTTCTAGATAAAAATTAACACTGAAGGCTGAGTCATTCTTTTATCTTTCTGATCTTTGTATCTATCCACTTTACTGTTTTTCAAATCCAAGAATGTGCTCTTATCTTGGTCTGCCCCCTGTAGCTTTCTAGCTCTTTTTTTTCTTTCACTTTTAATACTCTTTTTATAGTGTCTTGTTTGGCAGACCCCTGTCTTCTTGTGCTCTCAAAAGACAACATTATAATGGAGACAGTGTGTGTCTTTTTTGTGTATGAACACATGTTCCAGAAGATCTTCTTTGTTGTCACTAATCATTTATTTAGCCAACATCCAGTTTTTTAGTGTTTCAGGTATAAGTAAAAATTTTAGATAATTTTCTTCTTTGTCTTCATAAACTGGGGGAGAAAAACCACAGTGACGATTAAGTGAACTAATATAAATATAGTAAATGTTTAGAAAAATGAAGATCATTATAAGTATCTGACATTGGTGGTTATATTGGCTATATCATGGTACTAACATGATTTCCTCTGTATTGTAAACATTATTTTTGAAAAATATGTATTATGAACATTAGAATACCTTTGGCTACGAGTGCCTGGTTACCTCAGTTGGAAGAGCATGTGACTCTTGATCTCAGGGTTGTGAGTTTGAGCCCCACATTGGGTGTTGATTACTTAAAAAAAACAGAGTATCTTAGGCTATCCTTGTTTTGTTCTTGTGAATTCTTGAATATTACATATACTTTAAAGAGTGGCCGTATAATAAATACTGTAATTCATAAAACTTTTTAGAGTTGTGAGGAATTGTTTTGGAATCTACTTAACCAAATTCATATTTATAATGTAAAATAAAAATATGCACCCTAATATAACAATAACAATAAACATAATATACATATGTAACATTTACTATTTCTTTTCAATGTTTTACATATATTAACTATTTCACTTTTATGAACATGTAGATACTAATATCATCCCATTTTGTAGATGAAGGAACTGATGTGAGAGAGGTTAAGTAATATGACAAAGATCTAAGAGGTTAGTAATTGGAAAGCTCAGATAGAAATTCAGTCCGGCTCTTGTGAACAGAGTTTTACTATTCATTATAATGTGCATATGCTGTATGCTATACATTTTATCAGAAAATAATCTCTTATGTTTTAACAATAGACTGTATTATCACAAAGTTCCAAAAAAGTAAGAAATGATGTGAATAAATCCCAATAAATCCAGTTTACCTTAATGGAAACATCACATCAACTTCACTAGACTTGAGGCAGTTTGTAGATAAAAAAGGAAAGTTATTCAGGAAGAGTGAAAAAATAATAAAGAGAAACTTGAGAGAATTAGAAAAAACACACTTGCTCATGGATATGTAATTCTATAATAATGACAGTAATACTAATCATTTTTATTTCTTGAGTGTTTACTATGTGCTAGGTACATATGTCTTTGATATTGTCAGGAAACTCAGCAGTTGTACTGTTATTATACCAGTTTTACAAATGAGAAACCTATAGCTATTCAAGGATTGGGCTATTAATGAAACCTAATAAGCAGGGGCACCTGGGTGGCTCAGTGGTTGAGCATCTGCCTTTGGCTCAGGTCGTGATCCCAGGGTCCTGGGATTGAGTTCTGCATCAGGCTCCCTGGAGGGAGCCTGCTTCTCCTTCTGCCTATGCCTCTGCCTCTCTCTGTGTGTCTCTCATGAATAAATAAAAAAAGAAAGAAAAAAAAGAAACCTAAACAATCCAACTTCAGAATCTGTGCTCTTAAATCACTATGTCTTCTTGTCTCTCTAAATATATATATATATGTACTTACCTATTTATACACATAAATAACAAATTATAAGCATTTACATATAGTATATTATAATGATATAAATATTATGTATGCAGTTTTACATTGCCTTAAATGTATTTCCCTGTAAAAATTAGTATTTTTAAGTTTAGAAAACACTTTTTTCCTTTATATTTGAACAATGCCCCCCTGTTTATTTTCATCTATAAATGAAATTTATCTGTCACTGGTGCTTCCTAAATTGAATATCTTATAGATTATATATATATATATATATATATATATATATATATATATTGATTGATTGAAGTTCGATTTGCCAACATATAACACCCAGTGCTCATCCCATCATTATGGATTATTTTTAAAGAAATTCTTATAGATCATTATAACTGACATAGTTTTCTATGGTTATTGTTAAATATATATGTAATCACATATAATAAACACACAAGTATACATTTCTTATGCTTTTAGTTCCTAAAGTTATTTTAAGATAAATAAATTTTGAGACTATAAATAAATGAAATTCAAATAACAACACAAGTTTAGGAACGCCTGGGTGGCTCAGTGGTTGAGCGTTTTGCCCTTGGCTCAGGACATGATCCCGGAGTTCTGGGATCAAGTCCCACATGGGGCTCCTGCATAGAGATTGCTTCTCCTCTGCCTATGTCTCTGCCTCTCTTTCTCTGTGTCTCTCGTGAATAAATAAATAAAACCTTTAAAAAAAAACAACACAAGTTTCACAGGATAGATAATGATGTTCTACTGAAATGAAGTTGCTGCTGGAGAAATCAAGATGATATAGACTTATCCCAAAAAGGATCTTTAGAGTTCAACATGGCAGACACACCAGTCTTTAAGTAGTGAAATGTTCTTTTACAGTTTTTTTTTTTCTGTTTTTCTGATGAAAGGACTATGAAACCTTCATTCACACAATGGGTAGAGGCAGCCTTTGGCCTTGGTGTGAATGCAGCATTTATGTACTCAATGCCTTTGTCTACCTCAGTCTGTCTTTGTTCCTCTAAAATAATGCTACTTTATGCAAATTTATTGTAAACACAAACACAAATGTGAGTCTGCAGTGACTTGTCAGTATTTGGTCAGAGGGGTCACGCAGATGGCAATAATTAGCTTCTGTACTACTATCTACACTCTCTCCCAAAGGGATCTCATCTGGTTTCCTAGTGTTAAATACCTTCTACTCACTGACGTCTCCAATTTTTTTTTAAGTTTTTATTTAAATTCCATTTAGTTAACATACAGTGTAATATTAGTTTCAGGTGTATAACACAGTGATTCAAGCGTCCATATATCACCTGGTTGCTCATCACAAGTGCATTCCTTAGTCCCATCACCTATTTAGCCTGTCCCTCACTCACCTTTCTGGTAACCATCAGTTGGTTCTGTTTCTTGGTTTGCCTCTTCTTTTTCCCTTTGCTCATTTGTTTTGTTTCTTAAATTATACATTTGAATGAAAAATATGATATTTGTCTTTCTATGACTGACTTATTTCACTTACCTTATACCCCAGGCTCCATCCATTTTGCAAATGGCACGATTTCATTCTTTTTATGGTGGAGTAATATTCCATTTATCTATCTTACATCTTCTTTATCCTTTCATCAATCGATGTATACTTTGGCTGTTTCCATAATGGCCACCATATATAAGCAATGCTTGATGCTATAAGCATCAAGGTGCATGTATCCCTTCAAATTAGTATTTTTGTATTCTTTGGGTAAATAGCTAGTAGTGCAATTGCTAGATCTTGGCGGGGGGGGGGAGGGTAGTTCTATTTTTAACTTTTTGAGGAGCCTCCATTTTGTCTTCCAGAGGGGCTATACCAGTTTGCATTCCCATCAATAGTGTGAGAGGGTTCCCCTTTCTCCACATCCTCGCCAACACCTGTTGTTGCTTTTAGTCATTCTGACAGGTTTGACGTGTTATCTCATTGTAGTTTTGATTTGTATCTCCTTGATAATTAGTGATGTTGAGCATCTTTTCATGTGTCTGTTGGCCATCTATCTATGTCTTCTTTGGAAAAATGTCTGTTATGACTTCTGCCCATTTTTAAATTGGATTATTCATCTTCATAGCTCCAAATTTTATCTATAGCCTAGACTGCTCTTTAGATTTCCAGCCTTATGTATCTAATTGCTTGGTAGACATCTCCTCTTAGACTTCCGAATGGCATCTTACAGTTAACAAGTTAATTTTAATATAGTTAACATACAAAACACATCTCCTGATTTCCCTGACCTGCTCCAAACTTGGTTCTACATCCTTCTCCAATACTCTAGAAAGGCAGTTCCTCCTTCCTGCTGTTCAAACCCCAAACCTTCATCATCCTTTGCTTTTCTCTTTTTCTCACATCTTGAATCTAATCAGACTGAAAAATCCTGCTTGCCTCATAGTATCCAGAATCTGAATACTTCATCTTCTTTTAAAGTAGGCTCCACACCCAGAGTGGAGCCTGATGCAGGGCTTGAACTCATGACCCTGAGATCAAGACCTGAGCTCCTCAGATCGAGTTGGATGCTTGACCGACTGTGCCACCCAGATGCCTCAGAATCTGAATACTTCTCATTACCTCCATTGCTGCCTCTCAGGTCCAGGACACCATTGCTTCTTGCCTGGATGACTGTAGTATCCTCAGTACTTTTACCCTGGCCTTCTTGATTATGTGGTACAAAGTATATTCTCTACAGCAAGGAGCGCAATGCCTTTAAAGTAGAACCCCTAAAAAAAAAAAAAAAGAAGTAGAACCCCTGGCAGATTACTATAGCTTTGCTTTTCTCCAAACCCTCCAAAGATTCCTGTTTCAGGATGGAAACCAAAACCCTTAAAGTGTCTATAGTGCCCTGCCACTGTCCCTTACTCAGGCTATTCCAGCCACACATTTCCTCAAACTATAAGCATGGAGTTTCTCAGAGCCTTTGCACCACTACTCATTTTTTGAGAACCCTGTTTCCCCAGGTGACCACCTGGTTTGCACCCCCACATTCTTCTGATCTCTGTTTAGATGCCATTTTATCAGTGAGGCTTTTGCGGACAATGCTATAAAACATCCCAACCCCAGCCAGCTCTTCCTTTCGACTCCCTCACCTGCTTTGATTTTTTTCTACTGCATCCATCACCATTTATTACATTGTATGTATTATACATTATATGTTATATGGTATTGTATACATATATTTATAAATTGCTTGTCTGTTTCTCTGCTTGGAATATAAGTTTCATGAAGGCAGGGACTTAGTTTTTCCTTAATAACTAAACTATTACTTGACACTTAATATGTGTGAAATAAACATCTGTTGAATGAATCA
Source organism: Nyctereutes procyonoides (assembly GCF_905146905.1). NCBI lineage: Eukaryota > Metazoa > Chordata > Mammalia > Carnivora > Canidae > Nyctereutes > Nyctereutes procyonoides. The sequence goes on from NW_026575024.1 coordinate 39,669,243, forward strand.
ATGAATGCTTAGCTTTTTACAATTATCACCAGAATGAAAACACAAAAGTAAATTTTATTAGGGAGGACTTATAGATCAGAGGATGAAAAATTTTGTGTCAGATTGTGACACAAGGGACTGAACTACTTGAGTGCAAGTTAGGTTTTGTAAAATGTTAAAAATCTTGCCACTGCCAGTTTTCATTTTTATCAACCTAGTATCTTTTAAATTTTACAGTTGAAATGAACTTCTAACTTCCCCCAAATATTTACCTGTTATTCTCTGCATGGATATTTCCTGCTTATTTGAAAGGCATTCTTGGCCGATTGTGTGACCACCAACACCATGCTGAGGTGTCAATGCAGCTCAGATTTGCTGAGAAAAAGGCCAGTTTGTAAATCCGCCACTCCCTTGATTTTCACTTGAAAGTCATCCAAATATTGACACTCTTTGGATTGTAAAATTTCCTGCACTCACAGGAAAGGGAAACTGGCTGAACAGAAGAACTCCTGATACGCAGTGGAGATTTACATTCAGAAGGAAACAGTGTCAGTTGAACTGTGTAACAACTGTCCATGTAGGAAACTAGAATGGTATCCAAAGAGCAAATAATTGTGGTGATTACACTGATAAGCTGGTCACAAAGTACAAATTGAAGTTTCAGTAACAGGTGTAAGGTGCATTGTCTTTATTTTCCCAGTATTCTTAGGAAAGTAATAAGATAACTTAATTGCATGATTAAAAGTCCAAGTGAAATCCCATAGTTACCTGTTTGCTTGCTTTCTTTCTCTTATTGGAAATGTTGAAATCTTTAGATTGCTGTGTTTTACCTTGCTGTTTTCCTGTAGTTTTTAGCTTTTATATCAAAGTACTGTTAATATAGAATTAAACCAAACCTATCTTCACATTTTGCTTTTTTCTCGATATAAATTGATGACTTACTCTAAAATTTTTAAGTTATTACAAGACAAAATATGTATAAATTTTAATTATATATTGTAGCAAGTAGTGTATTCATAAATAGTGTTTTGTTACATAATTTATTAACATATACTTTATATATTTGTTTATATTCTAAGAACACTAAGACAATAAGAGATGAAACCATGATTTGATTTTCAAGCATATGAAAAAGAATCTTTTTTTACATGAAAAATTGAGTCATATAAAAACTGTACTTTAATGTTGAAACTTGCCTTTTTAGATCAGGAAAATGAGAAGTAGGAAGCATCCTGTTAGAAGCACATCTTTCCTTTTGTTCTCTCTCCCTTTCTCTTTTCCTCCCATCCTCTTTTCCTCTCTTTTTTCTTCCTTCCTTTCCATTCTTCCTGTCTGAATAGTGAAGTGCCTACTATATGCCAGGCAATAAAGATACAAACTCAAGTTAAGATGGTGTGACGGATAATTTAGCAATCCCAGGTCATGTTGGAGTAGCTTCCAACATAGTACATTCCTCAAGGTACATAGGAATATAGTTGGAGTTGGCCTGCACCTGGCTTTTTAGCTTGACATGGGGAAGGTGAGGCTCATTTCCATGGATTTGGGGTCCTGGTAGTTTGGCTTTTTCCAGGAAAGGATGCTGCCTTCATTCCCTAAGGGAGTCTTAATCATTTGTTTGTTTGGCTTTAGTCTTTCAACAATCTGAAATCTGATCTGAACCTGTTATTATACCACATGCACACATACATTTCTACTCCTGTCTCTCTATATTTTCTATCCTCTATCTATCTATTTCTTTCTTTTTTTTCTATCTATCGAGAGTTGTTATGGTTTCCTTTCCACCCCCACCCTAGGTTTTAGACTTGTTTTATTTTTTTTTCCTTATTCCTCTTCTGAGTTCTCTGTTTTAGAGTAGTTAACTGTTTACATTTTTTTTTAAATTTTATTTATTTATTCATGAGAGACACAGAAACAGAGAGAGGCAGAGACACAGGCAGAGGGAGAAGCAGGCTCCATGCAGGGAGACCGACGTGGGACTTGATCCTGGGTCTCCAGGAGCATGCCCTGGGCTGAAGGCAGTCTAAACCGCTGAGCCACCCAGGCTGCCCAACTGTTTACATTTTATATTGTAGCAAATCTTTTTGAAGGGAATGTTCTACATTGAATCAATATGAAATAAATGTCTCCATGTCCACAGATTTGAAAAGACAGATTGAAACCCAAGATCGGATGTAATAGAAGATGAAAGTTTTTTTAGATGAAATGTTTTTTACAGAAAATTAAATAGACTTATTAACTTATTTCCCACAGACCATTAGCTAGACAGAAAATGATGGGGAAGTGCTGTCACTATGTACCTGATCATCTGTTCCAAAATTTAAATGGAGTCTAGAGGTTGCCTGTTCTATTACTGGTGTTTCCCAGTATTATACCTTCACATCAGGTACTTTTCCTTTGGTCCAGAGGGGGTGATTGCTACCTAAGAGAGTTTTCTGCAAATGCATTCATTTCAACAAGAGAAAAGTGTCTGAACTTTGTATAGGTCTCCCACAGTCCCAAAAGAAGATGGAGTTTTTGCCCTAGGCTGACCTGTATTTAAGTATAGATTGAGTGGTATATTAGTTCTGTTTGGAATCCTCCTTGAAGACTTGTCTATCATAGTCAAGCCCAGGGCTCAGTTTCTAAAAAATACATTGTATGGTAGCACTTAACGGTCCTTGAGAAAAATGATGCATGGGAGATATGATGGATTTTAGAAATTATACCAGCACCTTCTAGTTAGTGTTCCTTTACTTCTTCTATTATAAATCAGGAGTTTGCAATTCTGACAGCTAATTTTTTTTTTCTGTCAGCTAAAACTTGACTCAGCCTCTTAACTGTAAGCAAACTGGAAATGAAGACTCTCTCTTATATATACTGATATGATATATATATTTCCTTGCAATTATAGTTTGAATTGCTGAATTTATGTGTCTTTTACACTAATATACTCCATGGTAAACAGAAATAGACCTTTTTGCCTTCACATTTGGAATAAAGAGATAACTAAGATACTCATTTAGAAATAAATTTTTGGTTCCATAATACTATTAATTTATAGCATATTTTAAAACAAAGTAATGTGAAAACTGAGAATTTTTAACATAGACCTACAGCATGAGGTCTATTCTACCATCTTCATTCTAGCTGGAGAGATTATGAGGTGGCCAATTACAGCATTTATTAGCATTATCCATTTATCTATTTGATGGAGATCTTTGAATCTTCTAGTTGAAAAGGTCTTTTGGGACCTCCTCTTCAACTCTCTTAATTTACAGTTGAAGGGATCTTTGGGAAAAATTACTCCCCAAACTATTATGTATAACATTGTTGTTATTGAGTTCATTTGACTAGCAGTCAAATCTTTGTTAGGAATTCAACAGTTCCACAAATAGTTGTCCAACAAATAGTTGGAAAACTTCATATTCTCATTTGTAGGGAGGTCATCATATACAGGAAATAATTTTCCGTGTAAGTGTTCAAACCACAGTATAATGTTACATGCACTAGGACATAGCAAGGCCCAACTTCCATTTCTACTTCCACCATTTATTTGAAACCTCCTTCCTCTCCTTCTTTTCCTTTTTTCCTTCTCCACTTTGTTTCCAAAGGGAATTTTTATCTTGGGGAACATATTTCATCCCTTCTGGTAACTTCTGCTATTTTTCTCTTTCTGCTTCTATTCTGCAACCTTTCTATTCCCCACCTCCAAAACCCATTCAGTCAAATATATGCATGCATACACATACATACGTATGACACATGCCAAGTTCCCATCATCTAGTTTGGTTACAACTTTTGGAAAAGTTGCCCTGTAATGGAGGATTTGTCTTTTTTTTTCCTCTGTGTAGGCCTAGAAAACATGCTGAGAAAGATAACTGGTGTTCCTTTGATTTCATGCATGTTGATTAAATGTTAAACCTAGAGATCCTCAGTCCTGACTCCTTGTAGGTTTTTTCCCCCCCAAAGATTGTATTTATTCATGCATGAGACACACAGAAAGAGAGAGGCAGAGACATAGGCAGAGGGAGAGGGAGAAGCAGGCTCCATACAGGGAGCCTGATGTGGGACTCAATCCCGGTACTCCAGGATCATGCCCTGAGCTGAAGGCAGATGTGCTTAACTGCTGAGCCACCCGGCGTCCCAGCTCTTTTTTTTTTTTTTTAATTGACTTAATTCTTCAGTCTCAGTTTGAGAGTAAGGAATTACCAAATAGCTGAATTAGAAAATTTTGGCAGATTCTGTAATATTCTCTTCGAAAATGGAAATGGTTAGTAGTATAATGTAAATGTCCTAGAAAATTTAGGGAAAGATAGTAATTCTGTTTCCTTATTTGTAGCCTTATTATAATTTCTACCATAGTTATGGGCAGACTGGCAATTTAATGAATATGTTAATAAAATAATATCATGTGAGGCAGTTTAGATATAATTTCAAATATAATTTAGTAGAAAATATTAAACAGCTGTTTTGTAAACTGACAGAACTCAATTTTTAATGGGTTGAAATACAGATGGAAAAAAATATGAAAATGGGTTAATAGTGTTATAATAGCTAATCCTTTTAGACCAGACTGCACTGTCTTCAAGATATATGCCTGTTAAATCTTGGCATTCTAATTTTACATATGACAGTAATGCTATTAACATTAAAATATATGACTATTGATTAATAATGTTCAGGCTGTGGTTGTTTAACACTCACTTTCTCAAGAAGAAATCTTGTCTAGCATTTAAGAGAATTTCCTTAATTTTTAGAATTTAGAAGAGTAAGTAGAAGATGAATCAAAGTTTACCTGTTGTTTTATAAGATAAAAAGAATGCCTGTGGTTATCTTTTTAGACTAGGCAGACTGGCACAGAATTTCATCATCCTGATATTAATTTCATACTACTTCTGTATTTTTACTAAATTTGTTTTTGGAAGTGAAAGTAAATTACTTAAAAGAAGATCAATCTTTTGCAATTAAGCATTGATAGTAGAGTTGATTTGTAGGAGTGTTATCCCTTGAAGTGATAGTGCCAGTAAGAGTTGTTGACTAGAATTTTTCTTTAGGTACTTATTTTGAATTAGTAGAATGTGGATGTTTATTAACAGTGAAGACAAATATGGTCAGTGAAATATCCAATTCTTAAATTAACTAGAATGAATAAGAACCTTCAATGAATGAATTTTCATTGTATAACCTGATACACTCCTGAGTCTATATGGAGCTTTGCCTAGGAGTTAGCTCACAAATATTATGCTTTTGGATGAGGTCATTTTGGTCCTCCTGTAACTAAACCCCTGAATGGAAGTCTAATACTGTGCTGGTTTCTGAAATTTACTCCTAAATTTAGAGTGATGCAGTGAGGAGTTGCCTTTTAACATATAATATTTATTGCTTTAAAAACTGAAGTAAGTACTCTTCTTAGCCTATTATTAATGAATTGAGAGTTCAGCCTAACCTTCATGAACTGTTTAAACCAAGCACCTAGTGATATTTAAACTTACTGTAATATTTCACTTCAAATGATTGCCAGAGGTAGAGGTTCTAAGACTGTAAGAAATCTACAATCTTCCTTATGTACGTGTACTTACTTCTTTTACACTGTGCCAGACCTTTAAAATTTATAATCAGAATGGTTTTTGTGGCCTTTAAATGTCTATGATGCTTATTTTCCTGTTCATGGGACTGCAAGGTAAAAAATTTTACACTTAACAACTTGGATACCAAGCTTTCTCAAGAACCATAATGTGACAGATATAACATCTCCACAAGAATAAAAAAAATATCTAGAGAGAGAGCTCAAGTTGTGATCAAATACTTTGGGAGAGTTTGGAAGATCAGAGAAAAAGCTTCATGGAAGAATTAATTCCCCTGTAAGCCTCCCTCATTTGGGAGCTCAGAAGTCTCAGTAGGAGATGATAAAGAATCCATGGATGAACACCCCAGCCTCCTCACTCTCCTTCAGGAGTACAGTTTAGTAGTACAACCTCCCTGTTCTCCAGAGGGAACCTAACAGGATGGTGCTGCTACTGCTTATGGTGGTAACATGCTCATGAATGCAGCGTTATTGTGTTTTCTTTCTTTTCCCCTTTTCCATGTCTTTAGTTATACTTCTTGAGATCACTGCCCAAATAAACCACTCCAAAGTCCTTATCCCAACATCTACATTTTGTGGTACCCAAATTAAAACAGTTTGGTGGAGATGGAATAGTCTGGGTAAAGTTGTAAAGATTAAGTACAGCATCAGTGAATGCCTCAGTTTAATTGGACTTTTGGGTTTATGGTTCCAGGGTAATAAAATTGGTTAGATCAGAGAGAGCTTAATGTTCGACTAAGAATTGTGAGCTTTTCTTCAGGTATTGCAGATTTTCAATACACTTAAAAAAGGAAGGTGAAATGATCAGAGGTCTGCTTGCAAATTGTAGGCTGGTGGCAGTTTTTAGGAGAGATAGAGTTAGAAGAGACAGAGAGTAGGGGGAGTGTCTGTGAGACCATTCTGTAATCTAAGTGAGGTAATCATCCTAGTGGAAGTAGAAGGGAAGGATGGTAAATGCTACATTTGGTAATTGGTTTGATCTGGATGTCAGGGTACTGTAAAGCACTAAAAATAATGCAAATATACTGACCTCAATTGCTGCATGGGAGCAACAAAGCTGCCTGGCAATGCTTTGTTCAATGTAGAAAACCTTTAGGTTTAAAGGAGGAAAATTTTAATGTTTGTTTCTTATATATCTATCAGTTGCCTGAACAATGTCCATTTTCCCTTTCCTTTTTGTGTCAGAATCCTCATTTTATTCAAGTGCTCAGCTCAACGATATTTTCCAGTTCTCTTTGCAGCTGGTTGTAGCCATGTAACTAAGTTCTGGGTAATGCCATGTAAGTGTAAGCGTTGTCTTAGACTTCAGGGAAGACTGCAATATGAGAAGTAGGTTCATCTGGAGATGTGTCTCTTCACCTTGCCTTCATTCCACCTGTCTACTACATGGAACACAATAGTCCAGGAGCAATACTGGACAATGAGGTGACTTTGAGGATGGAAGCCAGGTCAAAGGAATTTCTTCGAACTAGGGAGACTATACCATCCCCAGACTGCCCACCTCCAGAGACAAACTTGTATAACAGACAAACTTCATCTTCTCTGAGCCACTGGTATATTGGGTTTTCTTGATGGAAATTGTACCTAATGCTAAATGATGACACAGAGTGTACTGAATTAAGAGGAGGTTGCCCAGGTGAAGATGTTCAATAGGCAGTTGGAAATAGAGATCAATCAATTGAGAAATAAATATTTGTAGCAGCTAGCATTGATACAGTAACTTTATATTAGGTCCTTATTTTATATGCAGATATAGAAGTGCTTAACAGTTGGTACAAGATGTACAACTGGTAAGTGGCAGAGTTGGGATTGAAACTCAGATTTGTCTGATACCAGAGGATAAACTCTTTGCTACAATGTGGCAACTCAGAAGAAAGGCAACAAGGATTTAGTTTTAAGGGAGATGAGCCGAGAGAAGAATCTTTAAAACTGAGAGCGCAAAAATATTAGTTGCATAAATATTTTGCAAAATTTTTATTAAAAATACTGTGTACATAAATACTTGAGTTCCACAGGACTTATAAGTAACATTATGTCATTAAAGATATTATATTAATAAAGAAATTCAGTTATCAATCTGAATTATAATAAATGGTAAGATAGGGAAGTTTATTAATATTCCCTCCTAACTTCTTAGAGATTTTTTATTAAAAATTCTATGAGGCCAAAACAAATGGAGAGACATACAATAATTTTAAAGCTAGAAGAGAATATAAAAGTTACCCAGTCAAATGCCCTACTCTTTCAGGTGAGAAACTAGACTGAAGTTGTTGAATGACTTGCTAAAGTTATAATACATATCAACTTGGACAGAACCGAGACAATAATGCCATCTTCTGACTCACTCTCACGTTTCCTCCATGCTGGGCTGAGTGAAGTACCACTGTGATTTTCTCTTGAGGTCTTGCTGATTCTAATTCCCAGAGTTCAGAGTCTACAGCACAGAGGGAAAGTCAAGCCAGAATGCGACTGTGGTGGCCATCTATTTCTAGGCAAAATTTCTAGTCCCAGTTCTCCTCCTCAGGAAATTTGGGTTATGGTTTAATGTGCTATTTGAGCAAAGAACATAGCAGCATAAAATTTAAACTCACCACTTGAGCATGCAAAGCCTTGTCTTATTTCTTTCCCTGTGTTTTACTCTGCTCTAGCCACAGTGACTTCCTTTGCTGTTCCTGAAAAATGTTGACTATGCTTCTACTTCAGGATAGTTTCTCTCACAGTCCCTTCTGCTTCAAATATCTACTACCTTATCTGCAGAGCTTAATTCCTCACTTCTTTTGGGTGCAATTTGTCACCTCATAGGATGTTTTACTGTTGATCTGTTTAAACAGGATCATTTATTTGTATATTCACTCATTAATCTGTCTGCTCTTGCTAGCTCCATGAGAGAAGGTGCTTTGTTTTGCTCACTGTTACATGTCCAATGCCTAGAGCAGCATCTGCCCAACACATAGTAGTTTCTCAGTAAAAGATGTGGAATGAAGAGGACAGGAGATGAGGGCCAACTTATTAAAGTGATATTCTATAATGTAGGCTATAATTTGAGAGCCTGCTCAATAGCTTTAGTTTTTCTTTTCTTAAAAACCACTATGGAATTATTGTAATATAGGAAGATTTAACATATTGAAAGTAAGATGTTAAAAATTATTCATTTGGAACACTTTGTGTTTAAGGCCCTTTCTGAGTCTTCCATCAGTAGCCAACAAGAGCTCTCTTATTCTTCAACTATTCTAAATTTCCAGAATATTTTTGCAGTTTTGAGCTAGGTCTGGGCACTCTGTCACCATTCCCTTTTGACAGTAAATAACCCTCTCATGACCAGACTAAGCTGGTATAGTTTAATTATTATTAATCAGGTGTAACTTGGAAGAATTTACTTCAGGGTATAAATCTTTTTCTTTTTTCAGCAGAGTTTAAAAATTTGATGTATACAAATTTATAGTCCTAGAAATGTACTTCCTAATAATATGGCTGTGAAACGATGATGATGAGGAGAAGGATGGCTAGGAGGAAGAGGGAGAGGATGATGATAGCAGCCGCTAATGTCTGTTGGTCACTCACTATGTGCTTGCACTGGTCTAAGCATTTCACATGTATTGAATTTCTAATAAGTGTGTCACCATTAACATGTAGGGAAGACTTTCTAGTTAGACAGCTACAGAACCAGTTTGTGTCCTTAAACAGAAAAGATAGTGGACAGTTCTACCTGTCTTCAAGGAAGTTGTAATTTTTATGGTCTTAATGAAGGAGATTAAAGAAACAATAAATAGCAATGAATGCAGAAACATGGTCAAAGAGACATAAAGCACACCCATAATAAAACTTCAGGTGACAAAGACATAAACTATGCATAACCAGCAATGAATGTGTAATAAGCAATGTCTTCAGATAATTTCTGTGAATATATCTTATTAAGAGAATAAATGGAAAGGTTTTTTTTTTGGCTTGGAAGATATTTAACTTTCTAATGTGACAAATAATACAGAAAATGAACAGAAAGGGTTGACTTTCTTGTATTACTAAAAGGATAAGATTTGTACAGCAGAACAAACAATAAATAAATGTATTTGGAAAGCAACTGAAGTACTTTAAGATGGAAAGAATTGCAGAATAATGTCGCAAACATAAGATTCAGCATTCACCAGATGGAAGGTTGATCATTCCTAGCTAAACAAAGCAACCATCTTTTGTTAAGTTTCCTGAAGAAGTAAGATGACTGCAAAATAGAAAATTTTAGCAACTAGCATATGGCAGCAGTGCAGTGAAATGGAAAGAAAAATGACCAGTTTACTGGAATATTCTCTCATCAAGAAATTTGTTAGTATTCTACAGGAATGTCTGAAGAATTGATTTGGTTGTATGTGATTTGACAGAGCAACATTTTTTGCAACCTGGAAAAGCAATTCCCAGCAGATTTAAAACAGAGAAATTCATCAAGTGATTTTTTTTTTTGGTTGTTCCTAATGTAGTTTTATATATGAAAATGGCTTGCATACACAGTTAATGTTGTAATATTATGGCAAAAAACACACAATTCTTTTATCCATTGTCATATATCACTGAAGACACACAGATCTAGAAGTTACAGGCAATTTGTGGATTTTCTAAATATTTAAAGTGTCATGAATGGTTGATCTTAGTTTTATTCATTATGTTTTTATTGCCAATAAGTTACAAATACAGCAGATAAATGGGCACAAAGTTAATCTTGTGATTGACTTAGGTGAAAGATATGGAACTTCTAATTTAAGTTCTCAAATACAATAATGTTATTCTGTGTATATTTGACATTGCTTGCAAAGCAAAGAGGAAAAAAAATGCCATACTGTAACTTATGAAATAAATGTAAGAGGTTACCAAATCAAATCAGGCAAACTGAAGTTACTTTGAACTTTCTATATATTTGGTTTTTTTTTATGCCTAAGGCTTTCTATCATTTTCTAACTCAGATAATGGTTCTTCACAAAAAGCTTCACTGACCCCTACATCCACCATCATCCTCTTTCATAAGATTAGGTTCTTCTCTTATACACTCTAACAGCACTTTTACCTCCCTTTCTGGTACTCGGTCCACTTGCAATGATTGGTTTAAAGTCTCTTATCTCAGGGCACCTGGGTGGCTTAGGAATTTAGCATCTGCCTTCAGATCAGGGTATGATTCCTGGAGTCCTGGGATCAAGTTTTGCATCAGACTCCCTGAAGGAAGCCTACTTCTCTGCCTATTCTCTGCCTCTCTCTCTTTGTCTCTCATGAATAAATAAATAAAATCTTTTTAAAAAAGTTCTCTTATCTCAGGTCCATTGCAGCATTATTCACAATAGCCAAGATATGGAAACAACCTAAGTGCTTATTAATGGATGAATGGATAAAGAAAATGTCCTTTTTTATGACTGAGTAATATTTCATTGTGTATGTATTATTTGGCCATAAAAAAAGAGGAAATCCTGCCATTTGTCTTGGAGGACGTTATGCTAAGTAAAATACACCAGACAGAGAAAGACAAATACTATATGATCTCAACTATGTATGGAACCTAAAAAAGCCAAACTTACAGAACCAGAGGGTAGAGCAGTAGTTACCATGGGCTTGGGGATGGGAAAAATGGGGAGATGATTGTCCAAAGGTACAAACTTATACCTCGCTTATAAAATGAATTAGGTTGTGAGGATCCAATGTATAGCATCATAGCTGTAGTTAATGATACTGTATTGTACTTGAAATTTACTAAAAGTGTCTTAATCACACCAAATACAAAAGAATATGATGACTGTGTGAGATAATAGATATGTTAAGTAGCTTGAGTGTGGTAATCATTTTACAGTGTATATGCAATCAAACTAAGGTATCACTTTGTGTACCTTAAATATATGCAATTTTTATTTGTCAATTTTTCTTCAATAAAGCTGGGGGAAAAAAAAGTTTCTCATCTTGACTTAATTGTAAAGTCTTTGAAGACAGCGATGATGTCAGTCTAATTAACAACCTGAAGTGATGGGATCCCTGGGTGTCTCAGCAGTTTAGTGTCTTCCTTCAGCCCAGGGCATGATCCTGGAGACCCGGGATCGAGTCCCACGTCAGGCTCCCTGTGTGGAGCCTGCTTCTCCCTCTGCCTGTGTCTCAGCCCCTCCGTTTCTCTCTGTGTCTCTCATAAATAAATAAATAAATAAATAAATAAATAAATAAATAAATAAATATAAGTCTTTTTAAAAAAATTAAAAAAAAAAAAAACAAAAACAACAACAAAAAACAACCTGAAGTGAATCTAGGACATTCCTCTATGGTTCTTCCTTCCCTTCTGAATCATCAGTTTTCCCTTCTCTATTGGCTTGTGCATACAAATATGCTTTATTTTTCCTTTTTCATTTCTATTTTCCTTACAACTTTTCAGTAAAGCGTTTTGAAATGGCTGTTCATACTTAATTATCTTGATGTTTTCTCCTTCCTTTTCCTCTCTAGTCCACTGTAATTAGCCTTTCACAACCCTTTACTGAAACTGCTCTTATCAAGATTGCCAATGAGTGCAAATGGTCATTTCTCATTTGCATATTATATACACCAGGGACTGATGTCTAATAAGTTTAAGGTCTCAATATCTTTTCAATTAAATAAGCTACAAAGCAACTACATATAGAGAATTTTTATGAAAAATATGGTAAGAATTTTTACCATATAGAGATGATCTGTTGTAACTGTATTAGTTTTCTCAGGTGCCTTTAATAAAATATCACAAAAACTCGATGCCTAAACCAACAGAAATCTATTCTCTCATAGTTTTGGAGGCCAAAAGTCTGCACTCAAGGCATTTGTAGGTATTTGCACTTCCTCCAAAGGCTCTAGGAGAGAATCCTTCCCTACTTCTTCTAGATTCTTGGCTTGTGGCTGTGTAACTCCAATCTCTGCCTCTATCTTCACATGGTCTTCTTCTCTGTATATGTGTATCTTTCTTCTATATATCTCTTATAAGGACAATTATCAGGGCACCTGGGTGGCTCAGTGGTTGAGCATCTACCTTTGGCTCAGGTCGTGATCCTGGACTTGAGTCCCTAATCGGGCTCCCCGCAGGGAGCCTGCTTTTACCTCTGCCTCCCTCTGTATCTCTCCTGAATAAATAAATAAAATCTTTTTTTTTTAAGAAAAGGACAATTATCATTAGATTTAGGGCTCACCTGGATAATCTATGATAATTTCATGTCAAGATCTTAATTAAATTATATCTGCAAAGACCCTTTTTCTAAGTAAGCTCACATTCAGGGTTCTGGGGATTAGGATGTGGTTGTATCTTTCATTCAATCCATTACACCATTAAACCCACTAAAATAATAATCCCCTCATTAGGTGTTTTTATTTATAGTAGAGGTATGATAAAGCATTTTAATGAAGATGGTAATTTAACAACTAATTAATTTTTTCATTCAATGAGTAAATATTGAGTCCTTCCTATGTGTCAGGCACCATTCTAGGTCTTAGAGTGAGAGTGATAAGCAAATCCTTACTCTCATGGAATTTGATTCTATTTAGGTGAGAAACAGAATTATCCTTTTGGTCTGACTATATTACTTAAAGTACAAGAGTGTATTTCCTAAAGTTATACACATCATTTTAAACTTGTAATTAAGTTGCCAGAGTGATAGTGTTATAAAATCCAGAACAAACAGAATTTTAAATAATAATATTTTGGTTTGCTCATTGCCAGACTATGTATCAGATGTTTTACCCATGTGCCAGAGCAAAAGGAAAAACAAAGTGCCAAAAGTCTGGTTAAATTTATATTTATGTGTTGACAAGTAACACAAAGACCTAATAATGTGATTGTAAACCCCCAGGGTAAGTAAGAAAGTGATAGAATGATTATTTCCTTCATTAATGTTATATTTGTACCACATTATTAGTCTAATTGAAGTAAATATAAACAATGTATCATCTATTATCATGAAGCCAATTTCTTTTTTTTTTCTTTTTTTTTTAAGATTTTTTTATTTATTCATGGGAGACACACACACACACACACACACAGAGAGAGAGAGAGAGAGAGAGAGAGAGAGAGAGAGAGGCAGAGACACAGGCAGAGGGAGAAGCAGGCTCCATGCAGGGAGCCCGATGTGGGATTTGATCCTGGGACACCAGATCACGCCCTGGGCTGAAGGCAGGCACTAAACCACTGAGCTACCCAGGGATCCCAATGAAGCCAATTTCAAACTAACTTCTGTTTCTATAAAATCTCCCCTGCTTCCTTCTTTTCTAAAGGACTTAGTTATGCTTTCTTCCCTGCTGGCTCTGTTTATTGTGTATGTTATTATTCTTGTTACCCCTGAATGAGTAAATGAGTACCTACTATATGCCTAAGCACTTGGTGCTTCATCATTATTATCCTATCATTAACCATCCTCCAGTATGTTCCCGTATGCATCCCACTACTGGATAGTAAATTCCTAAGAGGAGAGGCCATATATTTTCTATTTCTCTTTTCTTAGTATTTTTTTTCTTAGTATTTAATGTAGTGTATGACATGTAGTGCTAGATACTTAAAGATGACTTAAATTTAGTCAGCTATAAGATTGGCAACTATCATGAGCAAGATTGCTTGGATGGTAGTGACCTTGATGTGTTATGTCATCAGGCAGTTTGGAATTGAATCCCTCTTTACCAATTTAACTAACTTTGGGTCCTCATTCGTGAAAAAAAAAAATAATGAAAAGACTTATGAGGCTGTATAACTTTCCAGGACCCAATTCCTGTAAAGCACTTAGTAGTGTACTTAGCTTATAGTAAACACTCAGTAAATCTTAGTCATCAGCATTGCTTGGTTTTTATTTTTAGTATTATTGCTTTAAACACATATCCTGAAAATACAATGGATTTTCATATAATGCAAAATTACTTTTAATTGAAACACATGGATGCTTCAGTTTGGCAGGACCTAGAGTTTAAAATTACAGCCACATAATAAATAGAAAGCATAATTAATGGCTCAAAATTTAAAAGCCATTACGTATGATATTTTAGTGATATGTCTTGGAGTAATTGTCTACATAAAGCACATTTTTATAAGAGAAAAATAAGCAGTGATGTTTTCTAAGCTTTCTACTGTTTCTCACAGGCTATTCTCTTTGATTGGATGTCATCCTTAACTTTTAAATCTTTTTATATTTTATAACCAGCAATTCACCATGTTTTTAAAAGGCTTCCCCCTTAAATATTTCTTATATGCATCTCCTCTCTTAGTCAATTTGTCAATTCTCTCTTTACTTTATCACTTTGAAAATTGAAGTCTTAGAACTTACATAAATGAATTTTACTTTGCATTATAATACTCAGTGTATTTTAATGAAAATATTTTTGGGAAGTTTGGGGCCATTTCAAAAATATTCTATTAATTTTTCCTTTCCCAAAATTATATTAAGTCATTGAGAAATGAGTTTTAAAATCTAATAGTATTATTTGAAAGTATATATTTCTAAGAACTACCTATATAAGCTGTTGTATGAAACCATTGAGTTGGGTTAAGGTCACATTCTCCAGATCCAATCTTCCAGGGCTTAAATTTGGATTCTGATATGTATAGCTGTGGAACTTTGGGTGGAATACAAACCATGAGAGACTCTTAATTTTGGAAAACAAAGTGAGGGTTGCTAAAGAGGAAGTGGGTGGGGGGATGGGGCAACTGGGTGACAGGCATTAAGGAGGGCATTTGAGTGTTATATGCAACTGATGAATTATTGAAAACTATATTTGAAACCAATGGTGTACTGTATGTTGGCAAATTGAACTTAAATTTAAAAAAGAATACTTTTTCTCTACATGCCTCAGGCTTTTCATTTTCATCTGTAAAATGAAGGTAGTTATTATTTACTAATAGAGTTGTGCAGATTGAATTAATTAAATCACTGAAAACAGAGCAGTGCCTGATGCATAGTAAGAACTGAATAAGTACTTATTTTTCAAAATTATTAAGTGAGAACAGGTGAAGAAATGTTTTCAGTTTGAGAGAGTAACATGGGCAAGTCACAGAGGTAGGAATCCATGGGATTTGTATAGGAATACATGGAATTTTAAGGAGTATTGATAAGGGAGAGTAGGGGAAAGGAGTTTGGAGTCAAGTCCTAGAGATCTTGTCCTCAACATTCCAGAGGAGAAACCACAACAAGGCAACATCTCATAGATCATTTCTAAGAATATTGACATATTTGCCATTGTTGGAGAATTGAGCTTTATTGTATAGACAAGGGAAATGTTGAGGATAGTACAGGGGCTTTACCACCAAACTTCCTGGGATTGGCTTCTTTCTTTCTTTCTTTCTTTCTTTCTTTCTTTCTTCTTTCTTTCTTTCTTTCTTTCTTTTGTACCTGAGTTGCATAATGGTAATAATAATGATTTCTATATTATATGGTATTGTGAGGATTAAATGAGGCAATATAGGTAATATATTTAGAACACTACCTGGCTAATAGTAATTGCTCAGTAGAAATTAGCTATTATAAACTGTGAGCAGAAGAGTGATATATGATGAGATCTGTGTAAGCTATACATAATTCTAAACAAAATACTTGCTTTTCTATATGAGAACAGAGAAAAAAATGAGTAGTTTGCATAGAAGACATGATTAATGAGTGTCCTGCTCCTGACCTACTTTGGCACAAGGTTAGCCTTGGAAAGGTTCATTGCTGAAGTTATGGCAGCTATTTCAGAGACTCCGGGGCATTGATACCAAGGAAACTCCAGGTCTCTAATGAACAGCTATGGAGCCCAGAGAATGAAGACCACATCCAAAGCTCATAGATAGAACTGCCTCTATTCCATATGGTACCTTTATGCAGATTAGAAGATGTGCCTTTCTCTGGGGGCATAAATGTAGCAAGGCTCATGGCTTGATAAGAAGAGCCCAGAATGTACCTCCTTATCCAGACACTTGGGCAGGTACAGCCTGAGAAATCAAACACATCTGTCCTGACCAGAAAGCACTTGAGATTAGGAGAAATTCTGTTTTACTAGAGAACATGTGCATTATTTGTGTTTCTTTGCCCATCTCCTGATTTTGAGGTGGTTTTGTGATTTGCTTTGACTAAAGCAAATGGTAATGTCCATTTTTTAAAAAGAGTAATAGGAGTGACTTTATGTGACTTCTAAGGCTAAAATCTTAAGAGAACTTGAAGCTTTCATTTTGGAATTCTGCTCTATGTAAAAAAACTCATTCTGGACTATTAGAGGATGAGAGGTCATGTGGAAGAGAACAGAAATGCTGTAGTTGACAGCCAGCATTTCCTGACAGCTGCGTCTTCATGGGTGGTCCCAGGCAAGATCAGAAGAATCACTGCCTAGTCACAGAATTGCTGATCTGTATATTCTTTAGCAAGAATAATAGGTTTGGTTTTAAACCCAAGTTTTGGGGTGATTTGCTACATTATGATAAATAACTGATATACCTATATAGGCCCAAGGGGAAAGAACAATCAAACTAATCTCTATCAAAAACTCATTTCTAATGCTTATAGTCTCTCAGATTCCAGTAAAGATACTTTCAATGATAAGACATTGAGTCAGAACAAACATCTCCCTTTCACGAACAGAGATATTACTGCATTGTACAGATCAGTTTGGTCTGTAAGAGAGAGAGAGAGAGAAAAAAAAACTATATACAGAGATTTCCAGGATAATTTTTGATGCTCATATGGCCTGGAAATATCTGCTGGCTGATTGCCTTTTTAGTTACTGTATGCCTCATGAAGACTTCAGTGAAAAATTCAGAAACATTAAAAATGAAGAACTGCTAAGTCCCTGCCTAATTCCAGACATCATCATCACCAATGGTGCTCTGTTACATTGTCAATGATAATGTCCATTTTTTAAAAAGAGTAACTTTTAAAAATGCTGAACCAGAAACTCATATTAATGAGCCAGTAAAAAGTGCAACAAGAATCTGAAGGAATAAGAGAAATTAGAAGTTAAATGCTCTATAAAATTAAAAAATATATATATAAATTATTTTTAATTAATAGAGAAAATTAAATAAGCAGTAAAATATTTGTATTTTGGTCAATTTTACTATCTTACGATTTTATAAGTTTTATTTCCTTTGACTTTCCAGTGATTTTTTTTCCTTTAGTTTTTTTTTTAATTTTTATTTATTTATGATAGTCACACAGAATGAGAGAGAGAGAGGCAGAGACACAGGCAGAGGGAGAAGCAGGCTCCATGCACTGGGAGCCTGACGTGGGATTCGATCCCGGGTCTCCAGGATCGCGCCCTGGGCCAAAGGCAGGCGCCAAACCGCTGCGCCACCCAGGGATCCCTTTCCTTTAGTTTTAAGCTATGGAACCAGTTATATTGACTGCAAACTGAAAAATATGAGACATTTATTGGAATCACACAAGTTTCTTTTACTTTTTCCTCCTTCTTTCCCTCCTCTTTCTCCATAACATGAAGTCTCTCTGAAAGAGGAGTGAACAGTGAACACAACTGTATTCACACTGAGTTCCTGCTGGAACTTCCACTTGAATCCCTAGTGTCTCACTCTGATAGAGCAGAGGGCCAGACCCAAGCTGTCTCTGTATATCCTAAGACTTCAGCCTGGCCTTGCTTGGTTCTCAAGGCTCAAGTATGTTCCAGGTTTCTCCATAAGCAACAGCACAATAGTAAAAAGTGAGAGCTACATTGACCAACAGAATATTGACCCTTCCACTGAAGACTCCACATTCTGGTATCATGGCCTCTCAAGTTTAACACTCTTTCCTCCTAAGGATAAAGGGATGGGCAAGAAAGGGTTGGGCAGAGCCTGGGCTAAAGGTAGGAGAAAAAGCTGCCCTATGAGATTAAACGACGAGAGTTTAGAGCATATGACCCATGCTCATTATCTTACTACTAATAAATACTGAAATATATTGGTTATGGGGGAAAATGTCAAATCAATTCAGTTAAGATAGGAGAAGTATTAGTGAGTACATTATGTAGTGGTTATGTTTGGGTAGCATGGAATTAATCTAAATCTGAATCATGCCTCAGTTACCTGCTAGCTGGATACATTGGGTAGATTATTTAATTTCTAAACCCTGGTCTCCTTACCTGTAAAATGGGAATGATTGTAGGATCTGCCTTATAGGAGTACTGTCCAAACTGAATAAAACAGTGCATTTAAAGCACTTAACACAGTGCCTAGCACACAGTCAGTGCTCATTAGTGATAGATACTACTGTGGCATAAATTTTTTGTTCAGATAATGAGACAGATTAAATTTGAATTTATCATTTATCATTTAAAATAATTTAGTTGAAGCATTAACCACCAAATTGTACTATTTTATCTAAAAATTATAATATAATGAATGTCATTTGAGGAATATAAAAAATAGTGAAAGGTAATAAAGGGGAAAGGAGAAAAAAATGAGTGGGAAATATCAGGAAGGGAGACAGAACATGAGACTCCTAACTCTGGGAAACAAGCGAGGGGTGGTGTAAAGGGAGGTGGGCGGGGGGTGGGGGTGACTGGGTGACGGGCACTGAGGGGGGCACTTGATGGGATGAGCACTGGGTGTTATGCTATATGTTGGCAAATTGAACTCCAATAAAAATATGATGAATGTGATTTATAGCTAGTATCAATGTTATACAAAAAGTATGTAAAAACTGAAAAAAAAACAGGACAATATTATTAAGGGATATAGTAAAATAGAATTATAACAGAAGATTTAGGTAAAATCATTTATGACCCTGTTAAAAGGGAATACTATTGTCAGGAAGTTACTTTTCTCCAGGAGAATTATTTAAAATGAGTGCATTCTCATATCTCCAAATCTTTCAGATTGTTAAATTAGGTGACTGCTTCTCAGCCCTCATCATACATTCTGAGCAGCAGAATTTGACACACTGTCTCTCCTTAAAACATATTCTTTCTCTCCTAAGACACCACATTTGTCTGGTTTTTATTTTCTCTTTCTGCTTATCAATCTCTGCTGGTTCCCCCTTGTCTGCCCAACTTTTAAATACTGGAGTGTCCCAAGGAGTAGTCTTTGGTCTCTTTTCTAACTACAGTCACTCTTGGTGATCTCATTCAGTTTCACAAATTTAATTACAATCTATATTGAAATACTGTCGCTCTCCTTATTGGTGGTTTCACTTCCTCTGTTTCAGTTACACCTGCTCAACTAGGGTCTGGAAGCAGATGATCCTCCTTCTGACAGATTGTCAGAAGGTCAAAAGTAGCCTAACACTATGTCACAGTACCTACATCACTCACGTCACTTCATCTCATCACATTGGCATTTTACCATCTCATATCATCACAAGAAGGGTGAAAGAAATACAGTAAGATACTTTGAGAGAGAGAGACCACAATCATATACCTGTCATTATAGTATATTGTTATAATTGGTCTATTTACTATTAGTTATTCTTGTTAATTTCTTAATATGCCTAACTTATAAATTAGGTATGTATAGGAAAAAGCATACTATGTATAAAACTAGGTATAGTCTGTGGCTTCAGGCATCCACTGGGATCTTGGATAAGGGGAGAGACTACTGTATATATATGGAAATATATGTGTGTATATACATGTACATGTATATCTGTAAATGTACATGTATATACAGATATATATATACATATATTTAAATAATCTATATATGCATACACATACCCTCCCAAATTTAAATGTTTAGCTCATATCTCTTAATTCCAGACCCACATGCCAGCTGCCTATTTTATATCTTCACTTGAATATCCAACTCTACATTTCCAAAGTTAGTTCCTTTTTGTGGTCATCCCCATATCATAATAGTATTCAGTTTCTTTCCTTCCAGAAAATTAACACATTTTCTTCATTCCCCATTTTCCTGTGTGTTCTTGTATTCAGACTCTCATTCCCCTTCCCCTCATTTATCATATGGTGAAATATACTGTTCTTTCCTACCCTGGACTAGGTCTTGCAAAAGTTGATATATGGCTTCGGAAAAATGAATTTTCCCTTTTTCTTTTCTTTATTGTGGTACTTTTCCACTTGATGTTTAAAATCATCTTAAGATAGATTCTAGGGGCAAAAGTTAAAGTATATCTGTATAAAGTAGCACTACTTGCTCTAAAAGATAATTCCCTAGATCTCAGTGGCTTAACATCACAGATTTCCCCTCTTCCTCCTCAGTTATGTAAAGTGCAAAAAAGGTGTGTTTCTAATCACTGGCTTTTAAGTGGCATCTTTTATCATACAGACCTACCATCATACAAGTTTACCACAGAAAAGGGAAAGATTTTAGAAGATTATTGTGGAAATCTTTATGCAACAGGCCTGGGAATATATATTACTTCCACTCATATTCCCCTGTGTAGAATTCACTCAATAATCCTAGTAAGTTTTAGCAAAGCTGGGCAGTATGATTCATCTGTGTGCCCAGGAAGCAGAAGAAAGTTTGGTGATGACCAGTCTAGAGCCTCTGTTACATTTCATATTGCCTTCCTTTTTCTTCTTCACTCCCTATCTGTACATCTCTGAAATAGTGATCCTCTTTTTGCTTAGTGTTGGACAGAATACTAATAACAACAATAATAATGATAATAATACTTTCTGCTTTTCACTAATTATATTTTTTAATTCTTACAAACTTGTAAGGTAGGACTGTTTTCACTGCTTTATTGAAAAAAATTGAAGGAAAAGATAATATGTTTAGTGTCACCATCTTTTAAGTGCTAAGATTTAACCAAGCGGTCTGATCTCTCAGTCCGTCTACCTCACAAGCATACTGTATTGCTTCCCAAGTTTTGAAGGGAGTTAGAAAATATTTTCCACATGATATTGCTTCTCAAGGAGGTAGGATAAGCCTGGGGTGGGGGGGGGACTCTTGACACCCCACTTCAGATGGCCTCAGTTCATTTGCTGATTTGACCTCAACATTTATGTCCCCAATTCCTAACCAGAATGACTCAAGGCCTCCCAATTCTAGACCACTGCACACAATAGAGTAAAAACTTGGGGCTAAAGGATGGAGTGAAAAGCATAACCCTGTTTGTGTAAAAATCCACTCAGAGCATTTCATCATGGGTACTTTCATAGTTCTTAACTCTCCTAATTTAAAACGTGTTTCACCAAACAATACTGAAAATGGTACAGTAATTATAATGAACTCCCTTACAAAAAAAGCACAGGTACTAGTTATAAACAATCTATATACTTGTATAATACTAGCCATTAGTGATACTTCGTGTGAAGAAAAGAAAACAAAGCCGATACATTTTATGCTAATGCAACCGAATGTTATCTTTTTAGTTTCATCTGAGCCATGAGGGTACAGTAGACATCAGATACCAAAATGAGTTGTAAGAAACCAAGATGCAGATTTTCTTTTTTTTTTTTTTTAATTTTTATTTATTTATGATAGTCACACAGTGAGAGAGAGAGAGGCAGAGACACAGGCAGAGGGAGAAGCAGGCTCCATGCACCGGGAGCCCGACGTGGGATTCGATCCCGGGTCTCCAGGATCGCGCCCTGGGCCAAAGGCATGCGCCAAACCGCTGCGCCACCCAGGGATCCCAAGATGCAGATTTTCAAAGGAAATATTCAACTACTAGATTCCATCTTCCACAGAAAATATTAAAAAGGGATCAACTTGTTAGAGATTAGAGAGATTTGGTGAGGAAGCTTCCTTTGGAAAATAGCTTGTACTGTTATTTGACACCTATTGTATTATCTTCTGATGAGGGTGACTCCTCTGGACTTTGGGGAACACATTTAGCTGGTTTCTGAAACCTACCTGAGGTATAAAAGTGAAAGGCCTGCTAAAATGGCCTTCAGAAGCTAGGCAGAGGGTTGTGTCTGGGTAACTGAATTCCACTCTGAATGGGACAGAACATGTAAATCCTGAGGACCAGATAGGGGACCCAGAGAAGGAGAGATGATTGTGCTGAGTAATTTTGACCCCTCTTGAGAGGACTGCCAGGGAGAGCAAAGGAATGCCAGTGGAGTCTGAACAGTAGACTGTCAGGAACCCAGGGACTGGGGGAATTAGCTGCTGGGGGAATAGGATGGATGATCCATAGAACTAGAGTTGCAATCCAAGGAGCTCAGAAAGGGAACTTCTGTGAACTCATAAAAATGTCAGCAACAGAGGGTAGGAGAGTCAGAGAGACAGAGATATATTTATATTCCTGCAAGGCCAAGAGAGTGGGAAACATTTTATAAAAGTACCTGCCAAGGGAGAACTTTTCATGTTCCCTTTCTTTATCTCCCTTCTTTTGTTTAGGCTCTAGGGAAACTGTTTTTTTTTTTTAATTTAATAAATTAATTTTTATTGGTGTTCAATTTACCAACATACAGAATAACACCCAGTGCTCATCCCGTCAAGTGTCCCCCTCAGTGCCTGTCACCCATTCACCCCCACCCCCCGCCCTCCTCCCCTTCCACCACCCCTAGTTCGTTTCCCAGAGTTAGGAATCTTTATGTTCTGTCTCCCTCTCTGATATTTCCCACACATTTCTTCTCCCTTCCCTTATATTCCCTTTCACTATTATTCATATTCCCCAAATGAATGAGAACATACACTGTTTGTCCTTCTCTGATTGACTTACTTCACTCAGCATAATACCCTCCTTACTACAGGGTAGGAGTTAGTGAGGGGAGAAGGGAGTATAGCTTAGCCTGAGTGAAGGTAACTACTGTTTAATGTTTTAGACTGAACCTTTCATTCACTAAATTGAGACTGTTCTGCAACTAAGCAATTTTCTACCTAAGACTTTTCAGAAATATAGAGCCTGTTAGAGTTTTCATTCACTGGTAAGAGAAAAACTTACCCCAGGGAGTATCTTTTATAAAGATATTAGGAGACAAATATAAAGTTGCTTTTGGGTTACATTCCATGATCTATATTCTATGATTATATTTCATGTACAATATTAGCAAAATGTTGCTCTTCATAAATACAGACTTTCTAGCATCAGTAATTCTTAATTCCATATTGATATTTGAATGTATCACATTTCTACCTTTTAAAGGGTAAGAAAACTATTACTTAATTCATTGAGGGCTGATTGGTAAGTACCTTAAATTCCAGGCAATCTGAGACTTATTATAAATTTATAAATTGAATCCACCACTTAGGGCAGCCCGGGTGGCTCAGCAATTTAGCGCCGCCTTCAGCCCAGGGCCTGATCCTGGAGACCCGGGATCTGATCCCACGTCAGGCTTCCTGCATGGAGCCTGCTTCTCCCTCTGCCTGTGTCTCTGTCTCTCTCTCTCATTAATAAATAAATAAAATATTAAAAAAATAAAAAATAAATCTACCACTTAGAGACTCTTTTCTGTGGTACATTATGAAAGTTGAGATTTTAGATGAAGAGGTTTAAGAAAGCATAGGCAGTTTCTATGTCTTTCTGTGGCCGTGAGATTGCTTAACAGAGTTGGTTTTATTTCTGTGCTTTTTTCTCTCTTTATCTGAGTCCTTGGAAAAAGAAGGGATATCTTCAGTTTATGTTAGAAGCTTGACAGATTGATTTTTTTTCCTGACTCTAAGTTGAAAGAGTTGTTCAAAACCAGAGAAGTGAACAGATGGGTTTTTTTGGAGACTGGCATGGCATTTGTTTTCAGGGACTTCTTTGGATCTGTCACATAATGAATCAATCAACAGGCATTTTTTTTTTTTGAGCATCTACTAAGTTCTTAATACTCTGCTCAGCACCGTAAGGATTTAGAATTCAGTCCGACTAAATTGAGTGGATTTTTAAAAAGATTTTATTTATTTATTCATGAGAGACACACAGAAAGAAGCAGAGACATAGAGGGAGAAGCAAAGATAAGCTGCTTTGTACAAATCCCATAGCTAATAGGTGTCAAAACCAGCATCGAGGATCCAGGTCTATTTGGTTTCAAAGCCTATGTTCTTTTTAGCTATACTGTAAAGTCTGAGTTTGTGAAGGATCATTTCAGATTACAAGGAATTGTATAAGTAGGGTATAGACTCAAGAAGGAAGTTTTCACAGGTAGATTGTAGTCTATTGCAGTTGGACATGGCTTAGAAGACTTGGAGAGACTGGAGGCATAATTGTGGAAGATCATGAATTCCATGCAAGAGAATGGGGTTCATTCTAGGTTCCTTTTTAAAGAAGATTTTATTTACTTAATCATGAGAGACACACAGAGAGAGGCAGAGACATAGGCAGAGGGAGAAGCAGGCTCCCTGCAGGGAGCCTGATGTGGGACTCAATCCTGGGACGCTGGAATCATCTCCTGAGCTGAAGGCAGATGCTCAACCACTGAGCCACCCAGGTGTCCCTCATTCTATGTTCCTAATGAGAAGCCATTGAGATATTATATATAAAAGAGGACAAATAGATGATGGCAATGCTACTTGTTTGATGTTGCTCAGTGTTTCTAAATGTAATTTTAAAATATTGTGCTCTCATTTTTGTGTCATTATTAAAAATAATATGGATATAATCCAAATCATATGAGTCTAAGACAATGACTGTGTTTACTTTTGTGTGTAAGGATGCTGGTGATAAGAAGTACTCATTGAACTAATGAGAATAGAACAGAAGCAAATTTCATATCAAATTACACTGTTTTAGGAAGTAAATATTGATGACAGAGTGCACAAACTGAGCAAGTAAAGCTTTCACATTAAATAGGATATAAAAAAGGGAGGAGAGACACTTTTCATCTTATAGCTTACAGGAGGATGGGCACACCAAACTTCTAAGGACTTGAACCAGAGCCACATCTTTAGTGAAAGCAGTTAATAGAAGTAAAAATTATATTGAATTAATATTAATTTGAATTTTATTGATTTCTTAATTTTGGTATTTATAACTGCATTGATTTCATAATTGCCTAAGTGTTATCAACAAAAGGATTTTATATCATTTTAAGTTCGTATGTATTGAAATAAGAATGTACTATATAATTATACATAAGACTAACATTGAGGACTTAGGAACATTTTTCACTCAAGTTTGAGAAATACTTGAAGAGTAATTACTATGAGAATACTAAAAGGAGCATATGAAGAGAAAGAATGCAGGGGAGGGTGTAATGCGAAGTAGGCTAAGAACATAAGCAGAGACACAGAAATAGGAGTACAGGCATATCTTGTTTTATAGTGCTTTGCTATATTGTGCTTTGCAGGTACTGCATTTTTTTTTTTTTACACCTAAAGTTTGTGGCAGCAATTCTATTCTGAATCAAGCGATTCTATTAGCTCCATTTTTCTAACATTGTTTGCTTACTTCATGTCTGTGTGTCACATTTTGGTAATTCTCACAATATTTTAAACTTTTTCATTATTAGTATATTTGTTATGGTGTTCTGTCTGTGATCAGTAATATTTGATATTACAATTGTGATTATTTGGGCTTCATGAATCATGTCCATATAAGATGGAAGAAATTAATCAATAAATATTATGTGTTTTTTGACTGCTCCACTGACTGTCCCCTCCCCCATCTTTCCCTCTCCTCAGGTCTTCCTATTCCCCGAGAAACAACCATACTGACATTAGACCAATTAGTAACCCTATAATGGCCATTAGATGTTCAAGTGAAAGCGTCATTTATCTCTCACTTTAAATCTGAAGCTAGAAAGAATTAAGCTTACTAGGGAAGGCATGTTGAAAGCCGAGGTAGGCTGAAAGGCAGGCTGCTTGTTTCAAACTGTTAGGCAAGTTTTGAATGCAAAATGAAAGTTCTTGATGGAAAGTAAAAACGCTACTCCAGTGAATATACAAATGATAAAAAAGCATAATAGCTTTATTGCTGACATGGAGTCAATTTTAATGGTCTGGATAGAAGATCAAACCAGCTACATCATTCTTTTAAGCCAAAGCCTAATCCAGAGCAAGGCCCTAACTCTCTTCAGTTCTCTGAAGCCTGAGATTGGTGAAGAAGCTTCAGAAGGAAAGAATGAAGCTAGCGCAGATTGGTGCATGAGGTTTAAGGAAAGAAGCTGTCTCCACATAAAAGTACAAGGTAAAGCAGCAAATACTAATGTGGAAAATTCAGCAAGTCATCCAGAAAATCTAGCTAAGATAATTAGTGGAGATTACTAAACAACAGATATAACAATGTAGATGAAGCAGCCTTTATTGGAAGAAGATGCCATGTAGGATTTTCATAGGAGAAGCCAATGCCTGGCTTCAAAGCTTCAAAGGACAACTTGAGTCTCTTTTTAGGGGCTAATGCAGCTGGTAGCTTTAAGTTGGAGCTGATGTTCATTTACCATTCTAAAAGTCCTAGGGTTCTTAAGAATTATGCTAAATCTACTCTGCCTCTGCTCTTATAAATGGAACAAAAAGCCTAGATAATAGGACATCTCTTTATAACATGGTTTACTGAATATTTGAAGACCACTGTTGACAGTTGCTGCTTAGAAAAAAAAGATTTTCCTCAAAATATGACTGCTTATTGATGATGAATCTAGCTACTGAGATCTTTGATGGAGATGCACAATCAGATAAATGTCATACCTGCTAACACGATATCCATTCTGCAGCCCATGTATCAAGGAATAATTTCAACTGTCAGGTCTTATGATTTACAAAATACATTTAATAGGGCTACCACTGGGATAGTGATTCCTCTGATGAATCTGGGCAAAGTAAATTCAAAGCCTCTTGGAAAGGATTCACCTCTCTAGATGCCATTAAGAATATTTGTGATTCATGGGAAGAAGCCAAAATATCAATATGAACAGGAGTTTAGAATAAGTTTATTTCAACTCTCCTCAGTGACTTGGAGGGGTTCAAGACTAAACTGGAGGAAATAACTGTGATGATGAACCTTGAATGGATGAGGAGTTGCTTCTTATGAATGAGCAAAGAAAGTGGTTCCTTGAGGTGGAACCTACCCCTGGTGAAGATGATGTGAAGACTTTTGAAATGACAACAAAGGATTTGGGATATTACATAAACTTAGTTGATAAAGAAATGTCAAGGTTTAAGAGAAATGATGCTGATTTGAAAGAAGTTCTACTGTGAGTAGAATGCTATCAAACAGCATCATTTGTTCGTGAAAGGAAAAACCAATCAGTGTGTGATTTTTGTGCCTTGGGAAACAAAAAATCTGTTTGATTTGCTTTATTGTGGTGGTCTGGAACTGAACCTGCAATATCTCCAAGGTATGCCTGTAAAGAGATGACTGATGAGAACATGGAGTCCTTTTTGTGGTAATAGACAAGGTGGTTGGAAAAGTCAGAAATTCTCATATTACAGAAGTTTCCTATCCCCAAAGAGGAAAGCAGATATAGGGGAGGCAAATGAAATAATTAATGTCACTTAATTTGAGTTACCCCCAAATTACACCCTGGGAGAAGGATTGAGTGGAGGAGTCTATATGGGAGATGATCCCAGGACATACTGGTAGAGGCATGATGAAGTGTGAGACAAAGGAGAGAAGGAGGACAATGAAGAATGTGTTTATCAAGGAAGTTACCACTTTGGGTAACTAGAGCTTAATCCCACAGGGAGCTCTGGGAGCAAATGCAGAAACCTCTGCACCTGAATTATTACATCAGTTGACAGAAACTGGGATATTTAGTCATATACTTCCACTTATAGTTTACTGAGAGATTTTCCCGGGGCACATTGATTCTGCAGCACTTACAGACTATAGCATGGACAGCAGAGCAGGGCCTCAAGGCCAGAAAGAGCTCTCAGGCAAAGATTTTTAAGTACTGGCTCTTGAGGTAGGACTCTGTGCAATTAAGTGGTAAAGCCAAAGGATATGAGAGGAACATTTATGGCATTTGCTACAAGATGTTTTTAGAGATTGCCAGTTTTGTGTGTGAAGGAAGCTAATATTTCCCAGTGCCCATTGTTTACCTTGAATTATGATTTCTACTTGCATATTTGATTTCTGTAAAAGTTATGCAGAATAAAGATTCTCTCCATGTTTTATAGGGGATAAAACTCAGCCCTAGAGAAGTATAGTAACCTCTTGAAGGTCATAAAGCTAAATCTAAGATAAGAAGTAAAAAACATAATACCTAACTCTGAAAAAAGGGTTTTTAAAGGAAAGATGTGTGCTAATGCAAGATGATTTTTTTTTCTGTTCTGACATAAAAATTATGCCCATCTACATTGATAAATGACAGTGCTGATGGAGTTATTGCATTCTGGTGGACATCAGACCACCAAGGCCTTCATGTGACTTGAAATTCAGTCCTGAGGATGCTTATAGTTTGTCAGCAGTTTAGGGGCTATGGTTCTTCTCTGATGCTTGTGCCTACATACCCCTTGGGCTTAGGGTCCTTGTCTTCTATCTTTGATCACTGCTGTCACTTTATTGTAATGTGCAAGCTTCAGGCTATTTGGCTGCATTGTGTTATAGCATTTTTTCCCTACTTACCTTGTATGTCATTGTTCTAGTTCATCTCATTTCACTATATAAGCAGTTGCTTAGGAATTCTGTTATTATCTATCTGTCTTTGTATTCCTAACCCGAGGCATAAGCAATACACTTCAGTGATAGGAAGTTGATCAATGCTTTGAGTACATGAATCCATTGATGTTTTGAATGTCAGAGATATGAACAACCTTCATCCTCCCCCATCATCTTATTTTATATTACATTAAAAATAGAATGTATTGGTTTCCTCATCTTAAGTGGAAATTTTAGAACTTTATAAAAGTTGAAAAGAAATTACCCATATAACTGCTACCCAAAGAATGTTACTGTTAACAGTTTCTTTTATTTTTCCATGTAATTAAAAAGATTATATTCATGGCCAATATGTCTATAATTTTATATTCAGTTTCTTTCATTTAACAAGATATCATCTATAGTTTTTAACATATATAATTTATAAGATAATTTAATATTTATATGCCATTTAGAAAGGATTTTCATACCTTAATTTACTCAACCAAACCTCTACTGTTATGTTTTCAATATTTTAGTGAATATCACTAAATTGTCTTTTAAAAGTGTCATAAAAATTCACATCTTATTAGCAATGTATGATAGTGCCGATTTCACCAAACCATGCTCATTCATAGTAATTCTAATTAAAACCATAGTTTTTAGTAATCCACTGGATAAGAAATGCTATCTTCCTATAAAATAAGACTTTACTGGACTTCTAGTAAGAGTGGGCAACCGTCATATGTTTTTAAAACTTGATCCCTTCTTGTGAATTTTCTGTTTATATAGTCTTTGTCCATTTATCAATTTGTTTTATCAAAGGTTTTCTTATTGATATGTAATGAGTAATTTTCATGGTACATATGTTAATTTTTATCATATTCATAGCATGTATTTGGCAGGTTTTTTTTAAACATTCAGAAGCTTTACATTTTTATGCAGTCAGGTGTATTGGTTCTCCATGTGATTTTTTTTGTCGTTTTCTCATGAATATATTCACGGACAAGTAACAGAAATCTTTATTAACAGTGACATAAATAACAGGGGGGTTTATTTTTCTTGCATAAGCAGAAGTATGTATTAAGTTGTAACAGTGGTGGGCTAGTTTCTCATCTTGTTTTCTTAACTTTACTCATTTTTAAACCAACTATAAACTACACAGATTTATTTAATTTTATTTTAAATAAATATTAACATGATATATTCCTTTAAAATAACTTTAAATTGATTTTTGTTTATTATTCTATTATCTATCTATCATCTATCTATCTATCTATCTATCTATCTATCATCTATCGTTTTAGAAACAGTGCATGCACATGAGTAGAGGTGAGGAATGGCAGAGGGAGACAGAGAATCTTAAGCAGGATCCTTGCTCAGCATAGAGCCCTACAACGAGTTCAGGTTTCATGACCCTGTGATCATGACCTGAGCCAAAATCAAGAGTTAGACATTGAACCAGCTGAGCCACTCAGGTGCCCTAAGTTGATTTATTTTTAAAAGATAACTTCTTTTTATGTAATAATACCTATGAACTCATGAGTTTCATCTATTAGCTATTCTTGTTTTTAAAGCTATACTTCTTTTAACACCTAATAGTAAAAGTAAATCTATTGAAATAAAATAAATGGTACCCATGTACCACCTAAAATCATCACAGGTCTCAATCTTTAAGAAGCAATGGCTTAAACAATCAGTTACTATGGAGTTTAGATGAAGAACAATAGGACAGATTTTCAGTGACTCTGTTAAAAATGTGAATTAAAGAATTCTCTTGCTTCCCTAAAATCATAATCAAAACTATGGCTCAGATATATTGTCTGTCAGGTAATAGCATATTAATAAGGACGTCTTTGCTATTAGTAGATACTTTATATAATTTAGCTTTAAAAAACAGCCTCAAATAACAGCCTTTCACAAGCATTGAAAAGATTTTAGTTTCATTCTTAATCTTTCAATAGTAGATCCCAGGAGTGAATAAGGTTACACATTTCACTTTTATAATCATCTTCCCTTAATCTGCTAAAGTTAGGAATGCATTAATATGGCATAGCACATTATTTCTTCCAGGCTGCTTTATAATTTGTTCAGAATGACTGCAGATCCTACTAAAAGCAATTCAGATACTTCAAAAGTAGTTCATCATTCATGATTAAAGACACATAAGCCTAAAGAAGTATCTTCAGCTAAATTTCAAGAATCATTGAAAGATTTTGGGGAGCAGCCTTCCTAACCAAATTTAGAATTCTGTTTACAGTTAGAGATATTTGGGCTTATATTCATTCACTCATGAAATCTAGACTATAGATTGAAGGGAATATTTTAAAATGTTAACTATTTTGAATGGAAATCCTTCTTAAATGTATTATCCACTTTCATGCCTTCTTAAACAAATAATGCTAAATATATTGCATATTTCCTTTATGATTCAGGATCATCTTTTATGAGCTGCCATTAAGACACCATATTACCATCTGGTTCTGTGATTTTCAGTTTCACTGTCTAGTTTTCTGTTAGCTTTATTTTGCAGTTGTTATGCTTGTCTTCCTAATAAGCTTCTACCTTGATTCTTCAGCTTGCTGCTACCAGTTTTCTATGGCCTCAGCATTAAATAATGGAGTTTATTTAGTACTATTTGCCAATAAGTGTGATTATGAGAAATTTGTTAAATGTGCTGTTATAAAATGATAGGGTGAAGATTTCAGGGGTCTTTATCTTCCTACTTCTAATTCAGGATAGTGCTCTGAATGCTTGCATTTGTGAGAGAACTAAAATTTAAATAAGTGAGCTATTCAGTGAACTATTTTGTTTTTTGTTTCTTAGTTTTGGTCCTAAATGATGATAATATAGTGTTTCATCAGCACAGTTTTAGGGCACTTTTATATACCAGATTGAATTTTGTTTAGGCTCTTTGGATTTGCTTACACTGGTTTCCATCTTTGGGACTGGTGCAGTGAAGACAGTCATAAATGTTTAGAAAATCTTAAAGGCACACCTTTGAACTTGTTTGGACATAACAAAGAAGCATTCCCTTTCTTTTCCAACTCTGCTGGTTAGTCAGAACTTCTGTCTCTGTCAGTGAAGTTCTCTATCCATTTATACTCCTAAACCTAGTTGTGTATGCATAATCACACATGTGCACACACATCCCATCACACACACACAGAGCAATCACATTTATTATAATTTATACCATTCTCTTAAGGATCTGATGATGAGATCCAGGAAGTTATGTTACTATGCACCAAGAGGACTTTCTGTGATACCTTTGTTGGGCGTACAAGTTGGGAAATAGTGATCCATCAGTGGTGTTCATAACAAAGCATATAAGACATCTCAATGACAAGAAGTGAGAAAATGCTGGAATTGCTATTCCTATTTATATCATTTTAAAATTCAGGGATAAATAAAAGTTTCTAATATTTGATATTCAGAGATGATCTGAAATGGTAAGGTTTCAAATGAAGAGTGGGAATTCCATAATCCAAAATCATTGACAGAAGCCATTTGTTAACTTTCCAATTATTGCAACATGTTATGATTCATATACTGTTGGATGCCATTAATATAGTTAATCTTTTACAATAAAGATTTTAAAAATTTGGGTCCTTAGAATACTTTTTAATGAGTTGAGGAATGACCAAGAAAATGTTTTAAATTACATTGAGATCTAGGCTTTCTGATGACAAAGTACTTAGAATGTTTAAGATGAGTAACATAGATTCATATAAAAGCAAAGTTCCAGCTTATTTGACCTTTTTTTTTTTATGACAGTCAGGATCAGTGGTTGTCAGAAAGCAGTTAGTTTGAAAAACCAGCAATATACTTAATTGTCCCAAACACAGTAAAGTCAATGTTCTAGGAATTAGTGAAAAAGTAAGTGCTTTTCAAAAAGAACCCATTGAGAGAGCGTTCTGAAAATAGCTATTTGGAAATGCTCTCCTCATTATGTAATCCTCTTATTAGAGATGATGTATGTCATTCAAGAGTAGTAGCATACTTAAAAATCTTAGAAATAAAAAGTTTAACTTTTTCAAATGTCTTCTAGATAATATGTGGTTAATGGGAAGGCGTTAATTGTTCTTATTTATGTGAAACCACTCAGATGTGTTTTTATATTTTCAACAAATGAGGTAAAAATCTATTGAAACTCTTAATTTAGAAGGTGTTTTTTTTTATATATTTTTCCAGGGTTTTGTTATGAAAAGTTTCAAATATACAGAAAAGTTGAATTTTATAGTGAACATCCATACAAACAAGTTACCCTACAAAACAAGAGAGAGCTATTATACTAATTCTATATACTAATTCTATAGAGAAAAAAATTGAGAATCAGAGAGATTAGGTAAATGCCCTATGATCACACAACTAGTAAGGCAAAAAGGTTGGGACATGTACTTATTTATAACTCAGAGTGCAGTGTTTTTCAGCTCTATCACACTGCTATTGCACAAAATTGCAGCTTTGACCAAGCTGTTCATAAGAGTGGTTTTCAGTCCTGAATTCTCACTATAGGCATTCATTAGAGTCCCCATTTCTTCATCCATCCATCCTTTCATTCATTTTTTTAATCATCAAATATTTACTAAGTTTCTCTTATATGATATGCTTTGTAAATTAGACACGACTTCACTAGAAATAAGAACTAGCCCTACTTTAAGGCATGATGAATATATAAGCAAGTAAATTGCATTTATTTATTACTTTAATCATTTGTATTTTAAAATAGTATTGTAATTCCAATATTCTTCTGAGGGAAGAATAGCCAAATTTTAGGTTTATTTATTTAAGTTTATTTGAGTTTATTTAAGTCATATTTTGAGTTAATTTAAGAAAATAGCATGTAGAAAAACCAGAGATAAATTTTTGTTTTGCTGTGTTTTGAATTATTTGGCATTCTACATAGTTTATAAATAACTAGATTATTTAATGAGGATTAATAATAATAAGAAATATAAGCATAATGCTTTAAAGACTATTTAAATATTATATATGCATACACCTGTGTGTGTGTATATATCTTTAATGGATCCTTTAGCACCCATCTTTTTTTTTCTTTAGCACCCATCTTAATAGTTACGGACTTATTATCAAAAGAAGAAGGTATCTAACCTAAGAGCTCTGAGTATCATGCCAGATAAGACATTTGTAATGATTATCCATATTAGAATTTCCTGTTTCCTTTAGATGTTTCTGAAATTAAGGCTTTTTCTGTATATTCACTTCAAATGATTTCTTAGGGGCTCGGGAAGAGAATTTAGATTGATTGGCTTTGCAATAAAAGTTTTTTTTAAAAATTTATAGTATTCAAAAAAGATCCAATCTTTTGAGATCATGGGAATGAGAATTCTGAGGTATATAAAGATATACCTCCTTTTATTGTGCTTCACCTTATTGCACTTCACTTTATTGTACTTTGCAGATATTGAGTTTTTTTTATAAATTGAGGGTTTGTGGCAACTCTGCATCAAGCATATCTGTTGGCACCATTTTTCCAAAAGCTTTTTCTCACTTGATGTCTCTGTGTCACATTTTGGTAATTCTTGTGATATTTCAAACACCTTCATTTTTATTATATTTGCTAGGATGATCTACATTTTTTAGCAATAATGTATTTTTAAGATAAGGTTATATACATTTATTTTATTTTATTTTATTTTTTTTTATTTATTTATGATAGGCACACAGTGAGAGAGAGAGAGGCAGAGACACAGGCAGAGGGAGAAGCAGGCTCCATGCACCGGGAGCCCGACATGGGATTCGATCCCGGGTCTCCAGGATCGCGCCCTGGGCCAAAGGCAGGCGCCAAACCACTGCGCCACCCAGGGATCCCGATATACATTTATTTTAGACATAAAACTATCTTGTACATTTAGTAGACTACAATACAATGTTATTGTGTAAACATAACTTATATATGCACTGAGAAACCAAAAAATTTTCTTGAGTCACTTTATTGCAGTATTCACTTTATTGTAGTGGTCTGGAACTAAACCCACAATATCTCCAAGGTATGCCCGTATACGTTTACACAAAAGAGCTGACTTCTGAAGGAAAAGTACATAAATGTGTATATTAATACTCTAAGTAAAATATTATATATGTACATACATGAACATATCTGAAATGTATCTATATATAGACTATATATATAATCATATATAACCAGATTTATATATGTTTGTATTGTGTATCTGTCTATCTATCTATCTATGAAATACAGTTTTCCTTCAGAAGTTAGTTGCTTGGCTCTAACATTTTCCCCTTCAAAAAAGAAAAAAGTGGCATATAATTTTACTGATTTATATTTTTGTACTTTAGATTTTTATCTATGAAAATTATAAATATTAAGTTAAAAGTATAAGGAATTAAAAAAAAGTATAAGGAATTGTTTTGTAGAGCTGATGCATTTTGACATACTGAATGACAGTCTTAAAAGTTTTTTCATGTTTAAATACTTGTGTTAAGGCTTATAAGTGAGATTTAAAAGGTTTCCATTTTGTTGGAGGATTTCTGGATCATTATTGACATTTGGAATTATCTTTCTAAGTAATATCTTCGCTGCCTTTATTAATTGGTGGCACTTTTATCGTAACTTATGGCACAGCATTCTATTGTTTTTTTGAACATTTTATTTATTTTCATGAGAGACATACAGAGAGAGGCAGAGACATAGGCAGAAGGAGAAGCAGGCTCCTTGTGGGGAACCTGATGTGGAACTCCATTTCGGTACTCCAGGATCAAGCCGTAAGCTGAAGGCAGATGCACTTAACCACTGAGCCACCCAGGCATCCCTGACACAGTATTTTAAATGCAAAAAATAAAGTGCATGCTGATTTTACTAATTTTGGTTTCATTACTTTATGAATTAAAGAATAAGAACATTAAATAAACCATAAGTGATAGTATCGCTGACTGCAGGAATACCTTCTGAGATTCCCATATAGTTGTCTAAAACAAGAGTCTACCTTAGGAAGAACTATGCTGAGGGTAAAGCATGAAAAACCTTCTTTAAAAATAATTAATTTATTACAGTAATCTTGAAAATATGTACAAAATGGACATTAAGTCTTTCAAAATAATCAACTCTTTTTTTAAAGATTTAATTATTTATTTGAGAGAGGGAGGGATGGAGGGAGTTGGGAGGGGCAGAGGGAGAGGGAGAGAGAGAATCTCAAGCAGACTCCCTTCTAAGAGCTGAGCCCTATACTGGGCTTGATCTCATAACCCTGAGATCACTACCTGAGCTGAAGTCAAGAGTCAGATGCTTAACCAACTGAACCACCCAGATGCCCCCAAAATAATCGATTATTTTTGCTCAGGGAAAACTCAGGAAATAAAAGAAATAAAATCAGCATTATTATTTTTTTTGTTTGTTATGATGTTCAGCATTGTTTAAATGACTTCGAGTTTACAAGACAGACAACTATTGGCCTAAGTTTAGTTATTAAAAGCATTTCCTTGGGCAGCCCGGGTGGCTCAGCGGTTTAGCGCCGCCTTCCACCTGGGGCCTGATCCTGGAGACCCGGAATCAAGTCCCACGTCGGGCTCCCTGCATGGAAGCTGCTTCCCCCTCTGTCCCCTCTGTCTGTGTCTCTGCTGCGAGCGCTCTCTTTCTGTGTCTCTCAGGAATAAATAAATAAAATCTTAAATAAAAATAAATAAAATAAAAGCATTTCCTTAAGTACTGACTCAGGAAATCTTAAGAAGAGTTTCAACAAATCTTGAGTTTCTATTTAATAAAGTTCTTTATAATTCTCATTTATTTTGATATTTTCATTTGCCTCTGTATATAACAATCTAGTAACTGATTGGTGTTTAGAATAAACATTCTGTTCAATCTTTTTAAGAAGCAATTAATTTTGTAATGATAAGGATTATCACATTCATATTTTTTGCTTGATTTTTATTTTACTCTGTTTGAAATGAATTTTAAAAACAATCATATGTTCATTCCTGTTTTATTCATTTCCTAAGCCTTTATAGAATGCTTGCTACAGAATAAGCATTGTTTTCAATCCTAAAAAAAGCAATTTCTAACCTATGTTGAAGACTTTTTATAGTACTGCTAAGTGCTTTTATTATTTTTCTTAATCCTTACAATCCTATACTGGAAAGTAACCTATTTTATTGATGGCAGCACTGGGTGAAAAGAGATGAATAAATCATAATCTTTGCCCTTGGGAAGTTCATAGTCAAATGGAATAGGACTCCGAAAAACAGATAGTTACAATTTTATGGGGGAAATGTAGGACAGCTTGTTTTCATTGCCATGAATCTTCAGAAGAAGTGTATCCATTTGTGCACGATAGAGAAGTTATCACAAAAGAAATCATTTGAAGTGGGTTTTATTTTATTTTTTATTTATTTTTTATTATTTATTTATTTTTTTTTAAATTTTTTTTGAAGTGGGTTTTAAATGTTAAATAGACGTTTTGCTGGGGTGTGAAGGCAGAAAGATTGCTCATACCATGGCAAAAAGTGGTGAACGAGTCTGGTAGTTATTTGGTGGTTCCGTTAGGTTAACTTTGCCTGGCAGGAGACTTGGGTGTCTGTGTGTATATGTGTCTATGGGTGAGTGTGAGTGGTGAGTGTGTGTGTGGGGGGGGAGGGGGCGATTGGTATGGGTCTGAAAGGTCCGAGGGGCTAGCAGAGTGGTATGAAGAGGCTGGAAAGGTAGGTTGAGGCCTTAAGGTAAAGAGCCTCCAGTTTGGTTTGACGATAAGAGCAGAGCCACATCATTATATTACTCCATAAGCCAATATTTTAAAAATGCTTTAGCCACAGGGGGCAAGATGGCCAAAGAGTAGGGTCCCCAAGTCACCTGTCCCCACCAACTTACCTAGATAACTTTCAAACCTTCCCGAAAACCTACGAATTTGACCTGAGATTTGAAGAGAGAACAGCTGGAGCGCTACAGAGAGAAGGGTTTTCGCTTCTAACAAGGTAGGAAGGCGGGAAAAAAAAAAAGAATCAAGTAGGGGGTGGACCTTGCGAGGAACCGGGCTAAGGCCCCAGCGAGAGCCTCCAGGACCGGGAAGCCCAGGCCCGCAGAAGCAGGAACTTTAAAAATCCGCCGGATTCTTCCCGGATGAAAAGGCGCTTAGCAAGGAACTCGGGCAGAATGGCAGGAGGGGCCGTGGAACTTCTAGTCGACCCGGGTCACTAACAGAGGAGGTGCGCCCGGCGGAGAGCGCCCCACACACCGAGGGCCAATCTCATAAAGGGCTGGAGCGCGCCCGGCGGGGCCTTTGGGAGCAGCCTGTAGGTCAGGAGGGGGCTGGGGTGGAGGGGGCTGCGCCCTGCTGCCTGGGGGAACTGCGGCCTCTGAGGCGCGATTCCAGCAGCGCAGGCCCTGGAGCCCAGGGCGCCGGGGGACACAGCCCAGGATCCTGCGCTCCCCCCAGGACAGGCGGAGACGGGGAGGGTCCAGGACAGCGGGATGCTCCTGCCACCAGGACCCCCGAGCTGTGCAGATCAGCGCCCCCGCCCTGGAAGCATCCCGGCCAGTGCAGACTGGGAGCTGCGGTAGTTACTGCGGGAGCTGACTCCAGTGCTGGGGACTCGGCTGCTGCCAGTGTTGTTGT
The DNA here is from genome assembly GCF_905146905.1 of Nyctereutes procyonoides. Lineage (NCBI taxonomy): Eukaryota > Metazoa > Chordata > Mammalia > Carnivora > Canidae > Nyctereutes > Nyctereutes procyonoides. The sequence continues at coordinate 39,707,699 of NW_026575024.1, forward strand.
TCCTCCTGGTGTCACCGTGTGCCTGGGAGGAGGGGAGCCCCAGGGAACAGAGGCCTCATGGGGTAAAGAGCTCACACTGGCAGGGAGCGGGCATCACCCCCAGCTGCAGACACCTGAGAATCAGCACAGCAGGCCCCTCCCCCAGAAGACCAGCTGGAAGGACAGGGGAAGAGCAGGTTCTTAACCAAACAACGCTGGAAAGCTCCAGGGGAAGTCGAGGGATTTACAGTATGTAAAAGTAGAGGGTACCTTTCCTGTTTTTTTTTTTCTTACTTTTTCCAGTACAACTCATTTTTATATGACTGTAAATTTCCAATTTTTCTCTTTTTCCACCTTAACTACAATATTTTACCACCTCTTCCTTTTTAGGTTTCTTCCTTTCTGACTTTTATGTTTCTAAAATTACAGGTCCTAGATATATTTTCCACTTCTAGATTCCCTTCAACATACTCAACTTAATTTTGGGAGATATATATGGTTTTTGTTTTGTTTTGTTTTGTTTTTTTTTGTTTACTCTGCCTCATTTTCTTCTACAATGGCGGAAGTTAATACCGTCTAAAACATGACCAGCCTGCGCCCAGAACCAATTGGTATACTGTGCTGGTTCACACTGTGAGATTACATTCTCTCTTCATTCCCATTCTGCCCCTCTCTTCTATTTTCTTTTTTTTTTTCTTCTTCTTTTTTGGAATTTTTGGCCTTTTATTTTTTACTACTTTGTTTTAAAATTGTTTTTCACTTTAATGGTCCTTATGTTTTATTTTGTTCTGATCTTTGTTTTCAATTTCTGGCTTCTGACCTCGGCAGAGTCATTTAGGGTGAAATTTACTTAGGTCGTGGTTGATATTCTTGACTCAGCCAGTTCGTACAGCCACTCTGCACTGAGCAAAATGACTAGAAAGAACTCACCACAAAAGAAAGAATCAATTGCCATGAAGTTGCAGAATTTGGATTACAATTCGATGTCAGAAAGCCAATTCAGAAGCACAATTATAAAGCTACTAGTGGCTCTGAAAAAAAGCATAAAGGATTCAAGAGACTTCATGACTGCAGAATTTAGATCTACAAAGATCAAAATTAAGAATCAATTAAATGAGATGCAATCCAAACTGGAGGTCCTAACAACCAGGGTTAATGAGGTAGAAGAAAGAGTGAGTGACATAGAAGACAAGTTGATGGCAAGGAAAGAAGCTGAGGAAAAAAGAAAAACAAAAGACTATGAGGAAAGGTTAAGGGAAATAAATGATAGCCTCAGAAGGAAAAATCTATGTATAATTGGGGTTCCAGAGAGTGCCAAGAAGGCCAGAGGGCCAGAAAGCATATTTGAACAAATCATACCTGAGAACTTCCCTAATTTGGGGAGGGAAACAGGCATTCAGATCCAGGAGATAGAGAGGTCCCCCCCTAAAATCAATAAAAACCATTCAACACCTCAACATTTAATAGTGCAACTTGCAAATTCCAAAGATAAAAAGAAAGTCTTAAAGCAGCAGAAGACAGGAGATCCCTAACTTATATGGGGAGAAATACTGGATTAACAGCAGACCTTTCCACAGAGACCTGGCAGGGCAGAAAGGCCTGCCAGGATATATTCAGGGTCCTACATGAGAAGAACATGCAGCCAAGAATCACAAAATCACACACATAGATCAATGGAACAGAATAGAGAACCCAGAAATGGGCCCTCAACTGTATGGTCAATTAATATTCGACAAAGCAGAAAAGACTACTGGAAAAAGGACAGTCTCTTCAATAAATGGTGCTGGGAAAATTGGACAGCCACATGCAGAAGAATGAAACTAGACCATTCTCTTACACTACACACAAAGATAAACTCAAAGGGATCCCTGGGTGGCGCAGCGGCTTGGCGCCTGCCTTTGGCTCAGGGCGCGATCCTGGAGACCCGGGATCGAATCCCACGTCGGGCACCCGGTGCATGGAGCCTGCTTCTCCCTCTGCCTATGTCTCTGCCTCTCTCTCTCTCGCTCTCTCTCTGTGACTATCATAAATAAATAAATTAAAAAAAAAAGATAAACTCAAAATGAATGAAAGATCTAAATGTGAGACAAGAATCCACCAAAATCCTTAGGAAAACACAGGCAACACCCTTTTGAACTTGGCCACAGCAACTTCTTGCAAGATACATCTATGAAGGCAAGGGAAACATAAGCAAAAATGAACTATTGGGACCTAATCAAGATAAAAACTTCTGCACAGCAAAAGAAATAGTCAACAAAACTAAAAGACAACCTACAGAATGGGAGAAGATATTTGCAAATGACATATCAGATAAAGGGCTAGTATCCAAGATCTATAAAGCATTATTAAACTCAACAGCAAAGAAACAATCCAATCGTGCAATGGGCAAAAGACATGAACAGAAATTTCACCAAAGAAGACACAGAGATGGCCAACAAGCACATGAGAAAATGCTCTGCCTCACTTGCCATTAGGGAAATACAAATCAAAACCACAATGAGATACCACCTCATACCAGTGAGAAGGGAGAAAATTAACAAGACAGGAAACAACAAATGTTGGAGAGGATGTTGAGAAAGGGGAATCCTCTTGCACTGTTGGTGGGAATGTGAACTGGTACAGCCACTCTGGAAAACTGTGTGGAGGGTCCTCAAAGAGTTAAAAAAAATATAGCTACCCTACGACCCAGCAATTGCACTGCTGGAGATTTACCCCAAAGATACAGATGCAGGGAAAACCAAGGCACCTGCACCCCAATGTTTATAGCAGCAATGTCCACAATAGCCAAACTGTGGAAGGAGCCTCGGTGTCCATCGGAAGATGAATGGATAAAGAAGATGTGGTCTATGTATACAATGGAATATTACTCAGCCATTAGAAATGACAAATACCCACCTTTTCTTCAATGTGGATAAAACTGGAGGGTATTATGCTGAGTGAAATAAGCCAATCAGAGAAGGACAAACATTATATGGTTTCATTCATTCAGGGAATATAAAAAATAGTGAAAGGGAATAAAGGGAAAAGGAGAGAAAATGAGTGGGAAGTATCAGAGAGGGAGACAGAACGTGAGACATTCCTAACTCTGGGAAATGAACAAGGGGTAGTGGAAGGGAAGGTGGGCAGGGAGATGGGGTGTCTGTGTGATGGGCACTGAGGGGGGCACTTGATGGGACGAGCACTGGGTGTTATGCTATATGTTGACCAATTGAGTTCAAAATATATACAAAAAAAATTGAAAATGCTTTAAAAGTTTTAGAAGTAACTTTAGGGTAGCTCAATTAACCAACTGCTAAATGTATCTATCACAGATCCTTTTAGAGTTTATTCTCCTGTTTTTAAAATTTACCAATTAGAAATACCTTTTACTTTATAAAAACAAATTATTGAAACTATGCTTATTAGGATTAAAGTCTAGAAATGGGAAGAAAACATTTACCATTTCAAGTTCATTAATACTAAATATGGGTGTTTCCCTAGTATTATGTAATCTCGTGCAATCTAGTTTTGATTCCTGAGCACCTAATCAGTTTATAGATTATATAGGAACCTTCATTCCTTACTTTTCTCCTCCAATGAGCCACTTTCTCAGCTGTTTCTTGGTCTTACTGTAATTCTGCCAAAGATGAGTTACTTATGGATACTAAGAAAGTTGCATATATGTTTTAATACAAAGTAACATTTTTTAGTAAGAAAGATGAGAGGATTAGACCACATTAGATTGTTTGTTCCCATTAGTTAATCCGCTCTGTTTTTCTTCCTTATTACTATATTAAGTTAGGCGTCACTGGTTGAGTCTTTCCCTTGGAATGGTTGCCCAATCGTTGACAATTGACAGTGGATTGTGTCCGCTGACTCCATCAGTCTCTCAAGTACCATGGAGGAGGTAGAGATAATGGATAAGCAATGAGAGTTAAAATCAGAGTAATCCTTTTGCAGTGGCTCAGCACGTCTAAGGAATTGAGAAGAGGGAAGGAGGTCTATTAGGGCTGGATTGAGTTTGGCTGCTGGAAGGGTGTGGCAAATGGCATTAATCAAATGACCAGGAGTTCAAATGCACAGGGAAAAGGGTGCTATTATGCATGGAAGCAAATAATAAGCCTTGAGATTCTAAGGAGTTTACTGAAAATATACAAAAGTTGGGATCATTTAAGAAGTGGGTTTTGATATCTCTGTACACTGAGAGCAATTATTCTATAAAAGATAAATGATTCATGAGATGATTTTAGCAAATTCTGTAGCTAGCACAACACTGTTCATTGAGTAGAAGTAAACTGATAGTAAATTTTGTAATTTTAAACTTAAGATGTAAAGATTTATACAAGAAACATATTATTCAGAACTGTGAGAATAGTTGTGTCCAGGAATTTGCTTCTTTGTTTCTTCTTACACATTTTTATAGGTTTACTTCTTTTCTGGGGTTTTGTTTTCTGTTTCTTGTTGTTATTGTTTAATAAAAACAAGTTTACAGAATGCTTTCCAGTTTCTCCCATTATTTCAGCATTAACTCCATATCTACTACTGTTGTCATTAATGCTACATATATTTATTTGAATTTTCATTGTTGGAAGTTTAACATCTAATTAGAAATTGAATTATTAGGATTTTAATTTAAAGCAACATTTAATATTTGTTATTGTAGGTTCAGACTAGACTAGACTAGGATTTTAATTTAAAGCAACATTTAATATTTGTTACTGTAGGTTCGCTACTGTTATTGTAGCGAGATATTGGGGAATAGTTTTCTTGTTGCTCTGGGATTGAAAACTAAGACCTCAAGCTAATGGTGAAAAGGCATTAAGTGCCCACATTTTAAAGAGAGTTTCTTACAATTGGTGCTCAAAGACTCATTCCATTTAACCGTAAAAGCTTCTGCCCACTTCCATGGCTGAAGTCACAGGTTGTATTCCTAGGGGAGCAGACTGTGAGATAGAGATTAGCATACAGGATATTTATTGAGGAGCATTTTTAGGATTAAAAATAAAATCTGTGAAAGAAAGAATGAGGAATGAAGCAAAACCAGGCCAGGGGTGGGATATGAGGAGGAGTTTGAATTGTGTTGTAGTCTCAACAAAAGCCTGTTGAACATCTGGAAGCTAAGGTGGCCCTTCAGAGTTGTCTTGAGTTGGAGCAATGGCTGTGCCTTTCTGTCTCTTTATCGTCAGTCGTTGGGCAAGGGATAAGTCTTTTATATCACCAAGCTATGGGATATGAGCTACACAGGATGAGGGCTTGACTGAGAGTGAAACAGTGCTTCTTAGCTTATATAGTCCCTGGAGAGGCCACCAGCTAAGGACTGCATGCTGTCCTTTGAATTGATGTTTCCCTAAAGATAATGTTTTCTTTCTCTCTGGCTACTTTCAGGAGTTTTTTCTTTGTCTTTAGTTTTCTGGATTTAATTATGATATCTTTGAATGCATTTCTTTGGATTTATCTTATTTGGGGTTCACTTCATGAATCTATTGGTCTACATCTTTCACCAAAATTGTGACGTTTTCTGCTAATCATTCTTCAGATAATCCTTTGACCCTACTCTCTTTTTCCTCATTTGTAGAATCTTTTGTTTTTGTCCTTTGAGTCTCTCAGTCTGTGTTTTAGGAGACTCAGGAACCTATTTAAATATTTTATTTTATTAGGCAATGGCTCTGTTTAGGTGTAGCTCACAGGTCCTAGTCTACTTTAGTGGGCTCTAGTTCTGAGGATGATGGAATTTTCAGGGGCTTTGTGATGGTTATTTTTTTTGGCTTTGTGTAACAGGAGTGAGTGGGGCTCCCAGTGGTCTCTACTGCTTCTGCCTGAGAGGCAGAACTCATTTTCTGACGCAGGGATTCCTGGTGCTTCTAGCTGAGGGAAAGAAAGTCTCTGGCCTGTTGGGGGGAAGAGTACTCCTGGACCTGGCAGCTTATTGTGGTTGGGAGCTTCCCCTTTGCCAACTCTGTGCCCCTTCCCCTTTGATATTTCTTAGTAATAGAAGGATTCTCAGTCCCGGTGGGGAAGAAGAGCACTTGCTAAGCCAGAGCTTGTTGTGGTAGATACCCTATGCCTCTGGGGTATGGAAAGACCTCCGTAGCCTGGGGCTTGTAGTAGGATCCTTTTTGCTGGTGTCTGCCATCAACCTTCAACCACCCAGTGTCTTTTGGTGTTGGCATGCAGTCTCATTCAGACCCCATGGATCTTCCTAGCAGAGAACTTACTGAGACAGGATCCCCTTTGCTAGTGCTGTCCTGTGTTTTTCCATGCGGGAGAGGAATCTTAGTTTCTGAGGAGAAGGAGAACACATTTATTGAAGGCTTATTGTTAGTGGTCCTCCTGTGATCCAGGGAAGGAAAGAACCTACCTGCACTGTCTCATTTTGCTAGGTTGGATGTCAAGAAACTCAGGGGGTCTGGGTTACCTTCTTTCTTACCCTGGGATCTCTCATCAGTTCCCCTCCTGCCCTGAGCCTTCTGAGTTCTCCTTTGATTGCCTCTTTCATTATTTCCAGCACTTTTAGTTGTACTTAGCAAGGAAGTGGGGAGGAAAAATAGAATAAGAAAAAAAGAAATCTATGTGATCTTGCCTAGACTGAAAGTCTGAGAGAGCAAAAATTTTAGAAAATAAAATATCCTAAGGTACCACCAATCTGTAAAACAGTATTTTTTCTTAAATGACCTTTAATATCATGATTCTAATGTTTAGGTATTAAATGCATTAATTATAAAATATTGAGTGAATAATTATTAAAATATTTATAATTTGTAGATTTAATTTAATGTGTCTATTTTGCTCAGCTATTTATTCCAAAAGCATTGTATCCCAGAGCACCCACACACAGTGTCTGCTTAACAAATGGTTTTTAAACAATTAAATTACAATTTATATTTTTATAAAAGATAAATCAAGGCACAGAGGTTTAGATAGCTTGCCCAAAATTCTATAACTAATTATTGGTGAAATTAAGGATTAATATTAAGTATTTTTTTTTCAGTAGGCAGCGAATTCATTATATCTGGAAACTAAATACAAATTCTTTTATTAACTGTTGCAGCTTCTATTTTATTTCTGATATTTAGATATCTCAGAATAACATTAGACAAGCAATTATTTTTTAGTAAATATTATTTGGTTATCCTCTGAGATTTGTTAAATAATAATAAGTTTTAAAAAGCTTTTATAATCAGTAATCAGCATCTCACCAATAATACTTTGAGATCAGTATCAGTGCTTTTCAATGCATCAGAATAAAGCTAATCTCTGTTTTAGAATCCACAGCTGGCCTGATGGAACTTTAATAACAAAAGTAATTGGTATTTTTTGATATTCAAAGAACACAAATTATAATTTGTCTCCTGTGTACAGAAAAAAGTGGGTCTTTTTTCATAAATAATTAAACTTGGTATTGATAAAGTTATATTTTTCCATGTTTCAGAGATGATTTTTATGCTTGTAGTTTACATAAACATAATAATGCATTTATTATATCTTTGAACAATTTACAATTTTGTTGCACATTAATAGAAGGCAACTATAATTTGAAATAGATTTATTTGGCTTATGTAATATAGGAAGGAGAAAAATCATTATGGTTTTTACTTGTTACTTCAATTTATCAAAAATATTCTTTATTTGATAATCCTAAATTCAAGGATGAAAAATCCTAATGATGGAAAGTTTAGGACAAATGAAAGCATATATTTATTTTCATTTTGTGTTTTTCACTATAAGCATACAAAATATTAGATTTGTTTCAAAGGAGTTTTTCATTACAGACAATTTAGATTTTATGAGATCTAAATTGCTGATTATTATTATAATGTTATTAAATGATATGGGAAAGTATAACTGAAGATACTTAAATTTTTATAATTTTAAGTTGTATGATGGATATAAATACTATCCAATTTTAGTCCCGAGCTAGATTCAAAAACCAGTAATACTACCATTGGTGTTGTTTGAATACATGGTCATTGGATAGGCAACTATTTTAAAATAATTTTGAAGAAATAAAATAATTCTTTAAGAGAGAGTCTGGCATACTGTAAGTATAATTGATTAGGTGTTGAATGAAAGGACTCAAACCTTGGGTTGAATACTTAACTTAGAAGCCCATAATTTGGGGCAAGCAATTTAGTGTTACAATAGGCTTAGTTTCCTCATTTGCTAGAGGAAAAGTAAAAATTCCCACTTTATATAAAAGATTGTTTGGAATATGACAGACACCATACAGTTCAACTCTTAGACACTGCTTAATAGATGCTCAGAAAATTGTCATCATGATTTACTTGTATGTTCCTTTATTTGTGATAATGGCTATATTTTTTTATCTTGATAAGCTTACTAAAGTATGTGTCAGATTGGTGATTCAGAGCATGACTTTCTGATAAAAATGAATCATACTAGAGCTCGTTTTAAATTTTCATAACTTGGCCATATCATGAGACCAAATTGGGTACAATAGTGAGATCAGGACTGCTTGATGATCCAAGTATTATGTTAGGTTGGAAAGCCAGGTCAGCTTCTCTGTGAGACAGCACATTTTAGTTGTATAACAAGACTTTAATGAATTGGAAGAAGAATGCTGCTTTAAAATGTTATATTTAGATTGGAGAAAGAAAAAAATGGAAACATGTTATATTGAATTTTATTTAATTTAACAAGTAGAATTGGCACTGCTAGAGAAAGTCTTCATATGCTACAGTAGTCTCAAAAAGAGAAGAAATAGTTTTACTTAGCCCTGAAATTCATACTGAGCTGAAGCATTCTTGCATCTGTGTTTTTGATAAATTTCCCTTCCATATCTTTCTAATAAGTTGGTATCTTCTGAACTTCTATATCTTTAAACTTCTGAAGTATACTTTAAATTTGCAAGGAATTTAATTAGAAAGTAGTGGAGACTTTCTCTCTCTAATCTTTTCTAGCCAAATTTTTAGTTTGCTTTGAAGTTCAAGACCTGTCACGGTTTGTATCTAGTAAACATGAAAAGAAAGTGGTTAAAGAGACTCACCATCAGTTGAGATGGCTTTATTATTTTTACATTAAAAACAGACCATTTTAAAATTTATATATTTGAAATCAGAAACTCAGATCCTTTCAGGTATAAGTGAGAACTTTTCACTGATGTATTTTACATTTAAATCAGAAGCAGTTCAGTGAACTTCATGTACTTGTCAAAACATTTTGATCAGCTTATTTATTGGCAGATATCAAATGATACTGATGTTTTATGTGCTTCCCAGGGTGTACTTATGAATGTTAAATTTTTGCTAATTTTGACTTATTTTAATATACACATTATAATAATCTTGTTAAACTCTTAAATTTGAAAAATGCATATGCTCTTTTATGCATAAATACTCTGAAGGATTTTTTCTATAGTACAAGTACCAGTATGTAGGAATACACATACAAATGCACACAAGGATTTTTAGTAGATCATTGTCTGTAATGGGAAAACTGGAAACAACATTAAGTGCCCACAAATAATAGGAGTAATTTCACTCAGACTTTAGAAAGTTATAATACATTATATATTATTTATTTAGAGCTTTTAATGTATTGATAAATGTGAAAATTATGTTACATGGTATTATTTTGTAGTAGAATCCATTGTTTTTTAAACAACAGCCCCAGGAAGACTCAATTATGTATATATATTTGTATGAACATGGAGGAATAGTAGATAAGACCAGTTGTTTAATAAGATACATGATTCACATGTTCAAATGAGTATATATTATTTTATATGTTTATGTTCATATTTTTAATATATTTATATATTCTAATTAATAGGAAAAACATTAGTCTACTATATTTATTATTCCACAAATAGAAACATAAGAACAAGGGCCATCCTCATAAGACTTATAAACTAAGAGTTAGTTTGGGAAGGGATGTGATGAGATTTAGGCAGGTCACCAGTTGTGACCAGTCTGGGTAAGCCATATCTGTTCAATCAAGATCCCTATAGGAACCTTGGCACAATCAAAGTAAGATACTTCGAGGATGGCATGTTTATAAAGGGAATAAATACAAGGGTTAGAGCCAGGAATGGTATAGGAGAAACTCAAGGGATTGTTCAGGAACCAGTGGTTACCAACAGCACAACTATTACAAATAGCACAACTATTACCACTGTCAGCTCAAGGAGATAAATGGAGGGAGATAAGTCAGAACTCAAAAGGAGAGGAAGTCATATTATATACTAAATGACCTTGATTAGTGCAGTGATCTTTGTGTAAGGGATCTAGTCAGTTCAAGGTAAGCTTATAGACAGAGAACCAAGAAAATAAAAACTTTGAGCTGTTTTTATATTTCCCACTAGTTCCCATCAAGGTTCCCCATTTAACTGAACCCAACCAGAGGGTAAGATGTCCTCTATATAGATCACTTTGGGCAGAGAACAGGGCATTGAATAGAAAGTGGCTCTTAAGGAGTAACCAGAAGCTATCTGATATATATTTCTAACATCATTCTTGAACTAAATAATTCATATAACCCAGAAAGGAGAAATCTGATAACATGCAAAATATTGACATCCATTTTCTTCATGGGCATATAGAACTATTCTTTAATTGGCCTAAGCCCAAAGACAGAATTAAAAAAAAAAAATGAAAGGCACCTGGGTGGCTCAGGTGGTTAAGCATCTGGCTCCTAATTTCGGCTCAAGTTGTGATCTCTGGGTCTTGGAATTGAGCCACATGTTGGACTCTGTACTCGGTGTGAGCCTGCTTGAGATTCTCTCTCCCTCTCCTCCTCCCCCCATTCATGCTCTTTCTCTTTCTCTCTCATAAATAAATAAATCTTAAAAAAAAATGAATTTGCAGATGGCATTGTTCCTAACTCTCTGTACCTAAATCCTAGTGCCTTCCTAAAATCCTGATGAGGGTATAGCACAGGACATCTCCGAGTGAGGGCAGGGGTCTGTAGTTGTCTAAAATGAACATGACTGTGGCCCCTGCAAAGTGTAGATTGGTCTGAATGATTTTAATAGTTTGTTTTTAAAAAGATTTTATTTATTTATTTGAGAGAGAGGGAGCACATAAGCGGGAGAGGAGCAGGAGAAGAGACAGAAACAGAATTCCCACTGAGCAGGGAGCCTAAGGACTCTGGGGTCATGACTTAAGTCGAAGGCAGATGCTTAACTTACTGAGCCACTCAGGCACCCTGGGTCTTTTTTTTTTTTTAAACTTCTAGCATGAGTGCCAGATGTAGCAGAAATCAAGGTTATGGATGGGGAGCTAACATTTACTGAGTTTTAGCACCTACCAGGTACCTTGGAGTGGTTTACATAGTCATCAATCATATTTTGTTCATCAAACCTGTATCATGGCCATTATTTTACCAATATTTTACTGATTAAGAAACAGACACTCCAATGGGTTAGTTAGCTGGAGTTCAAGAACTTTCTCAAAGATGATGATAGAATCTGGAATTGGATCTAGATCTGTTTGGCTTTTCTGGCATAGCTCTATTTGGCTATGTGGAGTCGTTAACTATTATTCACCTGTCCCACAAATATGATTTTCCCTTTCCCCTCTCTCATTCCCCTGTATTCCAGTCATTCCCTTACTTATATATTTAACAAATATTTATTTAGTACCAGCTCTGTCCTAAGAATTATGTGTAGTGCTGTTGATACCAACAAATGCTTGTAAGGTAGCAATCCTATGTATTCCCCTTAACCCTAAATCCTTTACCTTTGAGATTCTTTGTCTCAAAGAATCTTCCCATCTATTTACTATGACTGAGAATTGTTCCTTTGTCTTATTTATTTAAATTAAAGTGTAATAAAAATAAACCTTTAAAAAAAACTCAATGCTGTTTCATTATTGAAGAGAAATAAAGATTCCATAATATTAAAAGAAATATGAAATAAGGAAACTATGCAAAACAGTGTTCTTAAAAGGGACTACCTAGTTTTATTGAAACAAATTGGTCTGCCCAAGAAGTATGTAAAGGAGGGTACAAGTTCAGGCCTGTGTTTTAACCAGGCTAAAAGTATATCATATTCCCTTAAATAAGCACATCTTCCATTTTTCAAATTGAGAATTGGTTTCTGTTAAAAATCTTTCTTGTCAAAGACAAGTTAAAACTGCTGTTCAAGTGTCTTGTATCACTATAACCACAAAGCTAATACACATTTGAACTCATTTTTTCCCTATTTAGACACACTTGTTCACTCTTTGGAAAGTCCCAGATTGGGTTACTTAAGTAATCCTATTTTTGTAACTGAGCCAGTGTTGTCATCATCAAAATTGCAACTGATTCGATATATAGTGTCGAGAAAGAGGACTGTGACATAAAAGCATGTGCTGATTCCTCTCATTTTGCATTAGTTACATTGCATTATGGAGCTGTAGGACCTGGCAATACTTTAGTTCACCCTTTTATAATTAAATTAGGTGATCTTCAGTAGGATAACATTCTGTAGATTCCATACATATTATGTTTTGTTACCATCTTTGGATGTGATTTATGAGGAGAAAAAAATATGTGTACATACATACATACACATATATACATACAGGTATCCCCTGCTTTTCAAAAGTTCACATTACACCACCTAGCTAGTACAAAAGACCTACAGTGGTAACTATTTTCTCTAACTGAAAGAAAGCTGAAGAGGATTTTTGCTTTTATCAAAGAAGTGAAAATAGCATTCAGTATTTTTCTGCAGCAAGCCATTACGTAGAACCAACGTGCACCCTGAGCGGTGAAAGTGGCCCTGCCAAGGTCCTTCTTTGAGAACTAGGCCCAGCATCTCAGCATCAAGTTGCCATAACTTTGAACTCTGTGAGCATCTGTCCCTTATCTCAGTTTATTTTGTGTATCCACTAGCAAGATGTGTCCTAAGATATTAGAAAAGCATAAAAGAGGTTATTTTTTGGGTCTGGGAATGGCTAAAAAATTTTTCCACATAAATGAATGATAATTACTTCTTTGCTTTATACCATTTTAGCTTACAAAAATGTTTCATGGGAGTGCTTTTTTTTCAGATAGTAAAGGAAACATCTGTGTGTGTGATTTTCCAGTTTCGTTGGCAGTATTGTAGAGTAGGTTCTCCTGCGTCTGAGCCTAGACAAGTCACCTGACCTCTTTGATCCACTTCTGTAAAATGAAGGAATTGGGCAAAATACGTGGTTTTCCTCCCATGTTGCAGTATTTCTTGAAGTCATTGAATACATAGAGTTGTAGCTGGTGAAGCCAAATTGGCTAACAAGGGGCAGCTCTTCTCCTCCCTCATGCTGCAACAGAAGTCATTATGTTTTGTTTTCTTTATTAATACTCCCAAGTAAGTTTTCTAATTCCTGATGCTTTTTCACCTATTCATCAACAGTAAGGCTTATTGTATTCTATTTTTGGCTTCATAGTAGGTTCCAACTTATATAAAACACACAGACCCTGGAATAATCAATGGTTTCTTTAAATTCTGCAGTTAGTATAAAATGTAAACTATTAATCTTGTGTTTATGCCTGGTTTCTGCATGTGAGATAGTTAAGCCTATGTTTAATTTTCTCTCTTTGTCAGCTTCAAAGCAGGATATTATACCAGTGCTCTGGCATTCCCTTGATTTTGTTTAGAAGGTATAAATCTAGTAAAGCATGAACAGAGAGTTGTTGCCAAACTGATGGCTGTATTTGTCTGTGTAGATTGTATTTCCACAGCTGTCACTTGGGATGGTTGCTCCCTGTATAAAGTAGTGCTAGAGTCATTCACATGCTTGGGATTTTAGTCTTAGATGTTTTAGCACTTCCTACTTTGAGCTTCACATTGTAAGGAATATAATGTGCCATTCTAACAGGTGATATTTCATCTTTTGTATCTTTTAGGATAACATGTTGTGAATGAAATAGTGTTTTACATAGAGCTTCTGGGGAATTTTTTGCCAACAATCATTTGACATCCCATGTGCTCTATTGTAATAAGAAAGCAGAATAAATAAACTTGGTGGTCAGGATCCTGTTAGAATAAAAGTACAATTTCTTTTATAACGAAAAGCAAACAAACTCTGCACAGTCTTAATCAATTTTTTGTTTGTTTTTTTAAAGATTTTATTTACTTATTCCTGAGAGGCACAGAGAGAGGCAGAGACACAGGCAGAGGGAGAAGCAGGCTCCATGCAGAGCCCGACTCTAGGGGGACTTGATCCCAGGTCTCCAGGATCACACCCTGGACTGAAGGCGGCACTAAACCGCCGAGCCACCTGGACTGCTCTTAATCAATGTTTAAATACTAGTCTCCCAGGCTGTTGCTTGTTTGCCAGATAGTCTTGGGTGGGGATAGAAATAGGATGCAAACAAATGATTACTGTAAAGATAATAGAAATTATCTTGGTAAGTGGAATACAAACTTGTTTCAAACACTTACCAGGCCAGTTTAGCTCATAGCATGAGTTACATCTCCCAGTCTGGATTTTTCACAGACTGGATTACAGCAGTTCCCCCTCATCTGCATTTCACTTTCTGGGGTTTCAGTTATCTGAGGTCAACCATATGATCTGGAGGCAGGTGATCCTGATGTATTATCAGAAGGAGGATCACCTGCTTTGCGTTAAAACCTAACATTACATACAGTGCTTACATCATTCACCTCACTTCATCTTCTCAGGTAGGCATTTTATAATCTCATATCATCACAAAAAGAAGTGTGAGTGCAGCACACCATATTCTGAGAGAGAGAGAAAGACCACATTTACCTAACTTTAATTACAGTCCTTTAAAAAAATGTTTTATTATTGTTGTTCTCAATCTTTTACTGTGCCCAATTTATAAATTAAACTTTACCATATGCAAAGAAAAAAAAACATAGTATGCATAGATTATGGTACTATCTGAAGTTTCAGGCATCTACTGCAGGTGTCTTCGAAGATGTCCCCTGTGGATAAACAAGAGCTACTATATTTCTGACTCACAAACTGCGGGGGCTGTTAAGTATGCTAAAATACAAGGCTGGCATGTGTTGGGTAGTGGCTTTGTTTCTTAAGATTACTGAATAAAATTTTATTGCATCAGAAACTGTCAAATCTAAGAGAACTGTCAAAACTAAGAGAAGTTAACTGATGTACAGATCTCCAATATATGTCATGCCTGCTGCCATTTCAATTCTCCTTACCCCACTCTGTGATCAGTATTAACTGATCATAGTTCTCTTTCCCACTCAGCCTAGATTTAGCTTTCGAATTCTGCTCAAATCAAGAGATACTGACAATTGGGGTACCTGGGCAGCTCAGCAGTTGAGTCTGTTTTTCACTCAGGTCATGATCCTGGGGTCCTGGGATCAAGTCCCTCTCAGGTTTCCTGCAGGGAGCCTGCTTCTCCCTCTGCCTATGTTTCTGCTTCTCTCTCTGTGTCTTTCATGAATAAATAAATAAAAGCAAGAGAGAGAGAGAGAGAGAGAGAGAGAGAGAGAGAGAGAGAGAGAGAGAGATACTGACAGTCTTTTCTAATTAATGAATCAGAATTATTTGAAATTTGTTTGCCATCCCTGTTAATTCTAAATTTCCTGATGGAAGAATATAGATAAGGTAGTTGACTATGACTTACTAAACCCACTGGACTATTTAGAAACTGAGGCAGAAGTAAAACAGGTTACCTGGCTCTTTCTATTACCCTATACAGACTAAAAAGGATTTTGAGATATTAGGAGGAAAAGTGCTTTAGGGGTCTGATTAACTACAGCTGTCTTAAATTTCTAACAATGTTATGGCATGCATTTCACTTAGGATCTTCCAGTAATGGAAGATTACTTATAGTATATAGTAATTTTATTTTTCATCATTTGATACATAATTTAATTGTATTTGTAAAAGGATACAAATGCATGCACACACAGACATGTATATGCACACAGAGGGTCATTCAAGATATTTTTATTTTTAGAAAGAAGGTAATGTAATATTCCATTTATGTTCTGAGAAACACATGAAATAATGAATGATACTATTGGTAAGTACCATGATCATTTTTCATTTAGGCTGATTATCCCAAGAAAAGGATTCCTAATTGAATTCACTTTTCCCTATGGTTTTGATAATTTAAAAGTGGATATACCTATAAAAATTTGATAATTTTCATTAAAAATTTCAGAACTGAGTTCAAATGGAAGAAAATAATTTCTTAAAAACTCTAAAAAATTAGTCATTTGGTTAGGATATCATAAATAAATTCTCCATATTTGCCATTTTGAAATTAGATTTAGGTAAATCTTTCTCCCATTTTATATTCACTGTTTTTCATTTTTGTGTTTTGTTTTGCCTTTTGCTTTATAAACAGTGAAACTGTTTATCTCATTGAGTTGTTATTTTGGGGGGGACAAAAAAGTGCAATACACAGATTCATTAACTTATAATGGCTCATTTTAGTTTCTCATTTAATTGATTTTTGAGGCAATTACTGTAGCTTGATTTTTTTTTCCTCTACCTCTCTGGTAATAGAAAGGATATTTTATTTAGGAAAATATGAATAATAATAGTGTCAGTAAGCATGCTCAGAAAAGAGATTTTTAAATCTTATTTTGGAAGCAGTGATATTATGCTCATAAACTTCAAGTTTTCTTTGTTTCTTTTCTCCTTTCCTTCTCTGAGAAGCTTTGGGAATAACAAGAAGCACTTCTGAAATTCCCTCTAGCAAGGGACTTAGATAGGGACAGAAATATATAAACATTTTTACATCCTTAGTCATTAAGTATTTCCAAAGAAATTTTAAGAGTTTTTTTTGATAGTCCTTGGTTTTACAAGCAGAAAAAGGACCAACGTTTACTTTTTCCACACACTTCAATAAACAAATACCTCTAGTATCAAAAGAAGTTGGACTAAACTTACGAATTATCCCGTTAGAAAAAATGTATTGAGAGCTTCTTGATGCAGTCCAAACTATTAAACTCAGACCACATCTTTAGGGGCTTCTATTTAATTGGGATGTACCTCAATTTATTAGAGATAATTAAGTAGAAATTAAATGACTATTAATTTTAAACATACAAAAGTCATTTTCACTTTTGTAAAATGGAAGAAACAATCCATCTGACTAATAAATGTTGAGCATCAGTTATATATAAGGTGCTTTGTGAAGGGAAAGATTATATTCAAAATCCTGATAAAAGGTTCACTTTTATTTGCCTTCATTTATGTCATTTTTACTGAAGAAAATTGCCTTGATATTTTTGCTAATAAACATTATATTAAAAAAATTATGAGAACAGGGGATCCATGGGTGGCGCAGCGGTTTGGCGCCTGCCTTTGGCCCAGGGCGCGATCCTGGAGACCCGGGATCCCACGTCAGGCTCCCGGTGCATGGAGCCTGCTTCTCACTCTGCCTATGTCTCTGCCTCTCTCTCTCTCTCTCTGTGTGTGACTATCATAAATAAAAAATAAATAAAAAAATTATGAGAACAAACATTGATAAAATAGGCTTAGATTTCATGAATTCTTTAGAAAAATCATTACCCAGGTTATAGTTATTAGAATTGCTTTGAATATATATATATACACACACACACATATATATACACAAAAATATTCACTATATATATAGTGTGTGTGTGTGAATATATTTTAGCAGCCTAGATTAAGTCCTATTACATGAATGATAATGCACATGAAATTATCTTAAAAATCTTGACACCGGGGATCCCTGGGTGGCACAGCGGTTTAGTGCCTGCCTTTGGCCCAGGGCGCATCCTGGAGATTAGGGATCGAATCCCACGTCGGGCTCCTGGTGCATGGAGCCTGCTTCTCCCTCTGCCTGTGTTTCTGCCTCTCTCTCTCTCTCTCTCTGTGTGACTATCATAAAAAAAAAAATCTTGACACCTAGGTGACTCAGTCAGTTATGCTCCCAACTCTTGATTTCAGTTCAGGTCATGTTGAGGATGGCGAGATGAAGCCCTGTTTCAGGCTCCACACCCAGTGCAGAGCCTGGTTAAAAGTCTCTTCCTCCCTCTCCTCCTCTCTACCCCTGCTCTCTCTCTCTCACTCTCTCAAAAAAAAAAAAGTTGATAATATACCATGCAGAATGCCACAGTTTGGTAAAGTAGTTCTATATTGATATTAAAATGTGACCAGAGACACTGATCTAGACATGAGCACACATCTGACATATATTGACTTGATGGTTCTCCGGCACTGGGATTCTAGTTCCTATACCTATGCCTACTCATCCACCCACATCTATTGGATAAGGGCTTAGTTAAATAGAGGGACCTTGGGCTATGTTCTCAAAACAGGCAACCTCTACCTTTATTGAGCAAAACATTGGGTGAAAGTAGCTACATCGTGTTATTGTGCTCCTGGCCATAATTTGAGTGAAAACTACCACTCTTGTTATTTTTTCTTGGAAATAACTTTCTTTATGAATGAATATGTGAAAGTTGGAGAAAAACAGTTTCAGGGATCTGGAAAACTTATAGATAGGGAAGTAGTTCTCAAGGAAATATAAAAATAAATAATCAGCAGGAGTGCGAAATGCCATGTGGTTTTATAAATGCATATAGCTAAGATTTTAGAAAATATTTGATTTAGCCAAGAGACATGGGTTGATCGTGAAAATTCTGCCATTCACAAAGGAGTATGGGAACCAAAATAGAATTCACAGCATGTTTCCTCTTGCCCCTGCAACAAGTTACCACTTCAACAGCTATAAAGATTAATTTGGTGCAGGACATTAAGTCCAGGCTACCATCTATGTAACTATGCACTCTCACTGTGAAGTCAGATAGATTTGGGACCTGAGTTGACAGAATGACAGAAGATTTTATGACATCAGGAATGTGTTTTATTTGTGATTGATTAATGACATTGCTATCTAGTCCATGTTTGTGGAATAAGTACTGAGAGGAAGGCAAGGGCAGCAATTAGATGACCCTGTCCTTGGAAGGTGATATGAAATAAGATTTGATGCTCTAATACTGACATATTGACAAGGCCTTCATAGGCATGTGGTCTTTATGCATTTTCATGATATTCTCTTTAGTGTTATATACATTATCACATATTTAACCTCATGGAACTATGAATATGGGCATTTGTTGCAAAAATGCCTATTGATGGAATTAGTAACAGATTTTTGCTTCTCTTACAATGGCAATGCATGGTCTGTGGACAGCACACTGAAGTTCAAGTTAAAGATTCCTACTTCTCTTTCCTAAATGATTTCTTTAATGTTTTGGTAGTTCAAGTTACACAAAGAAAGAGATCTTGGATGCCACATTCTTTCTTTATACTGCTGTAGGATTTCTTTTTTTTATATAATGGCATGAGATAATGCCTATTATACATAAGAACTCTATGGAATAAAACTCAGTGTGGTGTGTATTAACTTTTGTTTTCTGGCTGTTATAATGACAAGATAAACATAGGCATAATGTTTTTACTACTTACATAGAAACCTGCAATGGAGCTTCATAAAACTTTGACCTCTTGAAACGAATTCAAATGGAATTATCTTATATTTTGCTTATTATTTGGCTTCTAGAAATATGTGTGCTAGAATAATGGATAACTGTATAAGAAATGGCACAACATTATTTTATGAAAATGCTTTTCTTTCCTTCAAATAAAAAATTAATGCTAAAAGTAATAAATCTGTTACTGGTTAAGGGTTCTTACTGTACAGTGTCAGGATACTTTATTTGATGAGATTTTATTAAAATTATTATTATTATTATGTTACATTGTCCTTTGAAATCATCGAATTGCCTAAATAGCATTATTCTATCTCTACTTGATGAAACAGAGAACATAGAAGATTAATTTCGATACAGAATAGAAAATAAAAGAATCATAATATGTACCTCATTTATTAGAAGGGAGTACATATAAAAATAGTCATTTGAAGAGAAAAAAGATAGTGAATTATTTTAATTTTCATATCATCATAAAGCAGTAATAAATGCTATCTTTATATGAAAGTGCGTAGTGTGAGTTTGTGTGTATTTATGAGACATGATCACCACCAGGTTTTTCTTAGACTATCTGACATATTATTGACATATTATAGTTTTTATATATTATTTAATTGTTTTTGTTTGTTTTGTTTTAAACAGCAAATGCCAGTCTTCTTGGAGGAGGAGGTGGTAAGTCCTGAACATCACTTATTTTACAATATATTTTTTACTACACCAACCACAAGATATTAAGTTCTATGATACTTATAAGAAAATTAACTGTAATTATTAAACAAAAAATGATAATCTTCTAGAAAATAATTTATAATAAAAATACATATATTGGTTAGCCTAAATGTAATTTTGAAAGACTTCAAAATATGTGGAATATTGTTTTTCTTCTCATCAAACTGTATTTCTACCTTTGGCATAAGCTGTAACAGCTCTAAGCTATTGAGACAAACACACATATAGGAAATGATGGAGTCACTTTTGATATAAATTCCAAAATAATACGTTTGGAGATTTGCAGTTTTAGGGTTTTTTTCCTATCAGAATGATTTTACAAAAGTTATGGCTTTGTAGCATGAGAGCTTGATATATCAGCCACTTAGGAAATTAACATCTGCATTTTGCTTTTTCTCTTAGCTTGTTTAGAGGAGAATAAATGAGATCAAATTGAGATGAAGAGAGTATTTTTTTGGTACCAAAATCTTGGAGATGTTTATTATTTTAATTTCTTTATTATTAATTATTATTATTATTATTATTATTATTATTATTTTAATTTCTGCGTTGAAAGATGAAAACTTTCCTAGCCCATCTATATCTAATATAGTAGGGGGGGAAATATACAATAGAATATAGTCGTGTTAGACCCATGTAGACATAAATAGGTTTGTTTTCTCTCTTCCTCTTTGTTTTTTCCCCAATTGCTCCTTCTTTTCATGTATATCGTTGAAGTAAATATAATTGCACTGAGATTTAGGCTTTCAAAAAAAATTCCCTGGCCATCATGAGGAGGTTATTGGGTAAATTTTATTTGGAAACTAAAATCTTAATCATTGTTCATATATAGGAATCAACAGATTTTTAGAAAACAGAATCCTGGAAGTAGAAATATAGAAAAATAAATCTAGAAAGTACTCTTCATATTATCACATTAATGTACATTCTATGGTAGACTATTTCTTGTTTTCTTCCCTAAAGTACTTTAGAAAATATAAATTGACAGGATTTCTCATTATATTTTTGGGAAATTAGAAGGGAAAATTTTCCTTCAGAGTTGGGTTCCAGTGAATTTTTATCTCTAGGTCTCTTTTGTAAAGAAAACATTATTAAAATAAATCCCCCATAGTGCTGATATTCTTACAAAACACATTAGTATTTTAACAAATTTGATGAATACTATTAAATAGGAAAAATCTTTCTCATGTACAAGTAGTCTAGATACAGACTAGAGAGTGGGAGTGGGTTGTTTTTTTTTTTACTGACCCAACCTGTGGCCCTTGAATGTACCCTAGCTGACCCCTGTGACCGTTTGCAGCATTTTACAGGCCAACCCAACCCTAGGCCTACGGCTGATGTGGTTCTGTTGAAAATGGTGCTCTCTTATAAAGTGGTTTTCCCAGTGCCTGTGTGTGGCCCACGGAGGTGGATGGAATGAGCCCCTGTTTCCCATGATCCTGGGGAGCTGCAGGCATGGCTAGCTGGTAGGAGAGTAATTCCATGGTGTCATCAAACATTCAAACTCTTACTTTTTTGGTCTTTTTCCCCTAGTGCATAGAACTCAGGGGTCCATGGTAGTAACTGGAGTAAATGGAGCTCTAGCCATTATAGATATGGGGGTCAGGAGGAATAATGGGCATGTGGAAGAAGGGGGAAGAACTTGGTACTTCTGGCATATAGCAGATGTGTGTTAGGTCATCTCTATTAAAGGTAGGAGAGACAAGTGGAGTGACGTATTTAAGAAACTTCTTTTTAGATGAAATCAAGGGCAGGGTCATAAGATTCTGCAGGTTTTTCAGATCTCACTACCAGAGAGATTGAAACGCTTTCTTTCCTCCCTTCCTTTCTCCCTTCTCTCTCCCTCTCTATCTTTCACTCTCTCTTGCCCTCTCCCTTCCCTTCCCTTTCTTATTGAAGAACAGTTGACATACAGAGTGGTATTAATTTCAGGTGTACAACATAATGATTCAAAATTTACATATATTATGAAGTGGTCACTATAATAAGTCTAGTTATCATCTATCCTCATTGCAAGGTTGTTACAATATTATTAACTGTATTCCTTGTTCTGTACGTTACATCTCTCTGTGTTATTTATTATATAACTGGAAAGTTGTACCTCTTGATTTCCCTTACTTATTTCATCCATCTTCTTACCCTCCTACCCTCTGGTTCTCTCTATCTATAAGTCTGTTTCTATTTTGTTTTGTTTGCTTACTTATTTGTTATTTTTTAATGATGTTTTGTTTTTTAGATTCCACACATGAGTAAAATCATGGTATTTGTCTTGTCTGACTTATTTTACTTAGCATATTACCTTCTAGGTCCATCCATATTATTGCACATGGAAAGATTTCATTCTTTAGTATGGATGGGTGCAATTCCATTGTGTGTGTGTGTGTTTGTGTGTGTGATATACACACTATGTGTGTGTCTGTGTGTGTATATATATATACATATATTCATATATACATATATACTTATATTTATATACACACATTTTATTTGGAAACTAAAATCAGATATATATATCTCCTATATTTTTATCCGTTCATCTGTCTCTGGATATTTAGGTTCCTTCTATAGCTTAGCTATTGTAAATAATGCTGTTATGAACATAGGAGTGCTTGTTTTTTTTGAATTAGCATTTTAATTTTCTTCAGATAAATACCTAAAAATGGAATTGCTGGAATTAGGACTTTGTTCTCTAAGAAGGAAGGGGAGAGTGGTGGTTTTGATAGGCAATAAGTAGTTCCCTACCATAGTGAAAGGTAGGCTACTGTTCAGAAAGCCTTACCAAGCTGCTTCGTTTCAGTATGTGGAAACACAGTTGGTGTATATATGTATATAGAATTAACTCTAGTGATCTGGCCTGTATTTTCTTATGGTTCTTCTAACCTGTGTGAGAAGATACATTATGAATTCTTAGCAGTGTCAAGAAATTCAGAAATAGGCAAACTTAGGTTTCTGTTTACCTGAAGTATATACTTTACTGTCTGCCTCTAGATTGTTGATTTTGCTAAAATGCAGTTTTTGCTATAATTTCTAATTTCCGAATTCTAAAATTAGTGACTTGGCATCATCATAAAGATAAATTGCAAGTATTTAAGATGGCTGTAATTTCTTTCTTTAAAGTAGGTCATTGATGGGTTTAAATTTATTTATGTACTTCCAGATATGTCAAGATTGCTCTAAAGTACATGTTCCTTAAATTAAATTTAAGGGACATTTTTATCCTTCTTTGAATGGAATTTGTCTTCTGATTCTATGACAAATCTTTTTAATCCTGTCAGTGATATTTGTAAAGTAACAATAATTATCCAATAAGGGGTAATTGAATTGATGTAATTCTCTTGAATTGATATATCTCCAAAAATCTCTAAAGGGAATAATTTATTGATCGACTAAACAATTTGATCGAGAAAATAATAATGCTATCTTAGGTACCATTTTTTCAGGCCCTCAGGAAGGCTCCCCCCCCAATTGTATGTAAATAGTACTTGAAATTTAGACAAAATCAGTGTATATAAAATTGTATTATCTGTAAAATCTTCACATTGTGTTGTTTTTTTTCTGAGTGCTTATAAACCAAGAAGAATGGTTTCCTAAAAGGAGATTTAAAAAAAAAAAAAAAAGGTCACTATCATCCTCTCAGTTCTTTTTTTTTTTTTTTTTTTTTTTTTTTCAGTTCTTATTTGAAAGTGAGAGAATCACTTCACACCAGTGTGAATTTTTATCTTTGGGCTAGAGGTCACTCTTTCTAGAAATTTAGTGTCACAGATCAGACTTCATTCATTGTAATAAACACAGGTGATGAAGTTACAAATACCCAATCATTTCAGGTGAAATGGATCATCTCTGTCTTTATTTCCTAGATATATTAAAGGCAGAGACAAATGCTAATTTCTTATATAAGTATTTAACTGGTCTGTGGTGATTGAATTCTACCTTTCAGGATGACTTTATGTTACCTACGTAATGGTATAATGTCAAAAATACCTTAGGATTTCTGATAAGTTTTTACAAGCTTTCTATCATTGCTACCAGTACTACCCTGTATAGCTAGCTGTATAGCCCATTAATATATAAACCAAGTAAAATTTATTTTCTAATTTTGCCATTTTATTAGTAAGGATAGGCTATATTATATGTGGTATCCAATAAGCCTAAAAATCTTAATGGCTTAATAAAATGAGTTTCCTTGCTCACATCGTAGGCTAAATAGGATTATTGGCTCTCCTACTTATGCTTTCCTATAGGTGGCAATTCAGAGACTCAGGGTGTTATAAGCTATACTGTCTGATGTGTGGCTGCTAAGAATGTCACAGTATAGGAGGAGAGAGCTAGAGGATCTTGTGAAATATATTTACAGACCAGTTTGGGAATGGCGTATATCACTTTTGTTCATATTTCACTGGTTAGAATTTAGGCAGGTGACAACCACCTCCACACCCCCCATTCAACCTAACCACAAGGAAGACTGGGAAGAGTGGATCCTGCAGTTTCCAGGAAGAGGAAATCATATGGTAAATACATAGTAACTTTCTCTGCCACAGTGTTCAAATGAGATCAGTGTTATTCTTCTTATTATTATTATTATTAAATTAATGGTGAGCAAAATGAGACTTTGGGATATTTGGTGACTTCTTCAATGTTATATAGCTTATAAAGGGCAAACATTGAATGAGAAGACAGGGTTCTTGATTTCCACTCTAGAGCTCTTTGCCTTTCCTCTGTGATTTTTAATATATATTTGTTCTTCTGATTTGCTATTTCTGTGCTCAGGTAAATAACTTTATACCAGGAAAAATGAACGAGAGGACAGGAAAACATGTATCTGGGATATGGAGATGTTTTCCTTGGCTTATTTTCACAAGTCTCAGCCTCAATTGATAATTTGAAAGTACATACAATGGCACTGTCTTACAGTATTTGGATTGCTTTGGATTGCTGCCCAGATTCATGCACTTTTTTGTGTATTTGAGGTTCAGTCTTAGAATACATTGCATTTTAATTACCTGTTCACTCGTCTGTAATGAGAATGTCTTACATGCACAAAGTCCTGTGATGTACTTTTGGAATATATAATAAAAAAAACCCCAATATTTGCATCTAGCCTCAAATTATGTGAAGAAGCAGAATTAGAAAGAAAAATCAGAATTAAAGAGTTAATTCCTTGATTTCTTTTAGATCATTGCATTAAATAGACCAGAACAAAATTTATAATCTCTTACTTCAGATATTTTCCCTCTCATTGTCACAATAATTAACATAAGGCCAGTACTTTCTGATAGACCAAATAGGACATTATTCATGGAATTTGCTTCCTTTTCCAGTCTGTCAGAGCCTCTGAGTGCTAAACCTTGAAGCACAATGTTAGACTATTTAAATGACATTTCCTGACAAAGTGGCAATTTAAGGTTGGTATTTTTATACACATATTTAGTAGGGCTGCTGTTTTAAACATATACACACATATATTTGTATCAATACTATAATTTTTAGCTCATCCTTGAGGTGTTTCTGTGGCGGGTTAATCTTAAAACTCTAAGTATAAGCAACTACCACTAAGTAGTACATGAAAGCCATTTTTCTAGAATGAGATATAGCATATTTTATCACCTTTACCATTTCCAAAGGCTTCTTGCTTTCTTTGTGCTCCTTAGATGAATAAGGTTCAGTGGCCTGGGGTTAGTAACTGTTCCTCCGAGGTCTCTTATTTCTTGTTTAGATAGTCTGTACTTGCAGAGAGAACTCCTAATGCTTTTTGTTATTAAAGTCCACTTATATGTTCATGGAGTTTGTGTGAGATATCAAAATACATGCTTTAAAAGCCCTGAAATCATAAAACTACTTGGTGTTATGCAATAGATTTCATTGGTAAATCTCCATCCACCTATCACCTTCTTCTACATATAAACACATAGATGTGGACATGTTCATTCATTCATTCAACAAATACTGGTTCAGTCACTACTGTGTATCAGTATTAATGATTGATTTGGCAATAAACACACCCTTTCCCTGTAACTAATCACGGTCCCTGTTTCACTGATATAATTCCTCAGGTTCTTTCAAGTGTTTCAGGTATCAGACTCCTTCTTTAAAAAGCAAAACAGATGTGCTGAAAAATAATCTTTTTACAAAAAAATCTGATTTGTTTCTAAGAATTCCTAACATGGAAAACAACATATTTAAAGAGCTTTTTGAGTGTGTTTAAGTGGCTGTTTTTCATAAATTACTTTGTAAACATTCACAGGCAAAGTGGATTGCCTTCTCACCCTCTTTCTACACACCAAAGAGCCTTCCTCTGGCATATATCACACACCAAGAGCCTTCCTCTGGCATATATCACTCCATTGCTCAAAAATCCCCACAGAGATTCTGTGTTTCACTCTTGTTGAACCTTGAGATCTGGCCAGGCCTTGAGCATGCTGAGAGGAATGATCAGCATTATCTGCTGCTGCTGATCAGCAGAGAGGGACCAAGTCCAGTGAAAGCTGGTCGGCTGTTGGGTTGCCCCTGAAGAGAGGTCATAAAGCATGTCTGACAGTGAGTTAGCCAGCTGGCCTAAGCTCAGTAGGTGGAGGGGTCCCAGCCATGGGCCTGGATGGTGGTAATGATCTCAGTTCTGGTCAGGGACCCAGTCTTAGGATAAGTGACAGGAAGGGACATGATACTAAACCATAGAAAATAGGCTTGAATCTTGACTGCCTCAGGGAGGATTGATCCTAGACACTGCAGAATGTTAAGCCTCCTAGAGGTCAGGAGACTGAGAAGTGAGGAAGGAGAGAAGAAGGAGGATACAGGGGCCAGGAGTCAGGCCAGATCTGACAACATTTAGTTATTGCCTTTGTCCCCTCTCCCTCCCTCTTCTGTCCCTCTTTTCCTCCCTTCCCTCATTCTCCACCTTTTTTCTTTCCTTTCATTCCCACCCCCCCTTTTCAGTCAACAGCATGTCTGATTACCTCTTTTATACTAGTTTTGATGTTGAGATAGCAAAGATTCTTACAAGTAGGTGCAGTTAGAGCTAAACATTTTTATTTATACATCATCTTGAGAACTGGAAAGATTCTTAATACAGGAAAAATGAAGCAGAAAAGATGAAATCAACATCTTGGAGTGGTTGGGGAAGCCTTTCCAGAAGAGGTCACTCTTGGAGGATGAATATGATTTACCATGAGAGGAAGGAAAGGACCCACTCAGTTATATTTCCTACTGTGTGATTTAGAAATCATATAGACACCCTGCTCTACTTCAGTTAGCCTCCTAACTCTTCAGTCAGAATATCTGGACCTTGGTTAAACAGTGGATACCTGACCATCTAGGCATGCCACTTAAAATGGGGTCAACCCATTTTAGAACTAAAGAAAGGAGCTCTGATGCTGGTGGTATTGGCAGCAAACCTCTACCAGTCAACCTGGGCAAGGTGGTCAACCCCAGCACGGACTCCTCCCTGCCATGCCTTCTCCTCTGATGACCTTCCCTGCATCTCAGTCTAGGGACCAGCTCTACAGCTGCTCATACCAGTTGGATTTTGATTATATGATTTTCTCATTCCACATAAGCTTGTCTAGTTCTATTCGTAGGAGTTTGACCCAGCTGTGGTTGCCCTAATCCTGTCTGCCATTTGTCATTAAGCCTTCCAGATGCTTCCTGGTGGAGGAAGGAGAGGAGTGTGAGGTCCAGGTCATATCTGTGCTTGAACTTTTCTATTTTAATGGCCATTCCATGGACATGTTTTTTTTTTTTTTTTTTTTATGATAGTCACAGAGAGAGAGAGAAGCAGAGACACAGGCAGAGGGAGAAGCAGGCTCCATGCACCGGGAGCCCGACGTGGGATTCAATCCTGGGTCTCCAGGATCGCCTCCTGGGCCAAAGGCAGGCGCCAAACTGCTGCGCCACCCAGGGATCCCTGTTTTGTTTATTCCACTTCTAACTTTGAACACCATGATGTCTTTAGTCTAAAGCTAAATTTTAAAGTTATTCTTCTGATTGACTGCATACCTACTCCCCCTTCTAAGTGAAACCGCACCATCTAAAAACCCTGTCAAAGGGGTAGCCCTATGCAGATTAAATGCCTCTTTTCATTCCAGCCATAGCTGATAGAACCTGGAAGGATACATTTCCAATTAGGGAATATACTGCTCATGTGCCAGTTAATGAGATTTGATGTTCATTTAGAAATAGGATCAAGGATATACCTTAGGAAAAGTTTTAAGAAGGTTGGCTTAGCTGTTGAAACTCACACTTGAAAAGCATATGACAGTGAGATTTATGGACAGTAATCTCTTAATATTTTACTTGATTTGGGTTTCTCATTGAAAACAATGAATTGATTTTGTAATGCACTTCTTTATTTATTTATTTATTTATTTATTTATTTATTTATTTATTTATTTTTTTATAAATTAATTTTTATTGGTGTTCAATTTACCAACATACAGAATAACACCCAGTGCTCATCCCGTCAAGTGTCCCCCTCAGTGCCCGTCACCCATTCACCCCCACCCCCCGCCCTCCTCCCCCTCCACCACCCCTAGTTCATTTCCCAGAGTTAGAAGTCTTTATGTTTTGTCTCCCTTTCTGATATTTCTCACACATTTCTTCTCCCTTCTCTTATATTCCCTTTCACTATTATTCATATTCCCCAAATGAATGACTGTTTGTCCTTCTCCGGTTACTGTGGCCAAGTTCAAAAAGGGTGTTGCCTGAGTTCTCCTCTGGGATTTTGATGGAATCTTGTCTCACATTTAGATCTTTCATCTATTTTGAGTTTATCTTTGTGTATGGTGCAAGAGAGTGGTCCAGTTTCATTCTTCTGCATGTGGATGTCCAATTTTCCCAGCACCATTTATTGAAGAGACTGTCTTTCTTCCAATGGATCGTCTTTCCTCCTTTACCGAATATTAGTTGACCATAAAGTTGAGGGTCCACTTCTGGGTTCTCTATTCTGTTCCATTGATCTATGTGTCTGTTTTTGTGCCAGTACCACACTATCTTGATGACCACAGCTTTGTAGTACAACCTGAAATCTGGCATTGTGATGCCCCCAGATATGGTTTTCTTTTTTTAAAATTCCCCTGGCTGTTCGGGGTCTTTTCTGATTCCACACAAATCTTAAAATAATTTGTTCTAAGTCTCTGAAGAAAGTCCATGGTATTTTGATAGGGATTGCATTAAATGTGTAAATTGCCCTGGGTAACATTGACATTTTCACAATATTAATTCTGCCAATCCATGAGCATGGAATATTTTTCCATCTCTTTGTGTCTTCCTCAATTTCTTTCAGAAGTGTTCTGTAGTTTTTAGGGTATATTTTGAGAACCATTTGAATGGTAAATGGTTCTCCAACCTTTTATTTTCAGGTTGTAGGTGTCCTTCTGTCTAAAATGAGTCTCTTGTAGACAGCAAATAGATGGGTCCTGTTTTTTTATCCAGTCTGAAACCCTGCGCCTTTTGATGGGGTCATTAAGGCCATTCACGTTCAGAGTTACTATTGACAGATATGAGTTTAGTGTCATCATGATATCTATTTAGTCCTTGTTTTTGTGGATTGTTCCACTGAACTTCTTCTTAAAGGGGAGTTTTAAGAGTCCCCCTTAAAATTTCTTGCAGAGCTGGTTTGGAGGTCACATATTCTTTCAGTTCCTGCCTGTCTTGGAAGCTCTTTATCTCTCCTTCCATTTTGAATGAGAGCCTTGCTGGATAAAGTATTCTTGGTTGCATGTTCTTCTCATTTAGGACCCTGAATATATCCTGCCAGCCCTTTCTGGCCTGCCACGTCTCTGTGGAGAGGTCTGCTGTTACCCTAATATTCCTCCCCATGAAAGTCAGGGACTTCTTGTCTCTTGCTGCTTTAAGGATCTTCTCTTTATCTTTGGAATTTGCAAGCTTCACTATTAGATGTCGAGGTGTTGAACGGTTTTTATTGATTTTAGGGGGGATCTCTCTATTTCCTGGATCTCAATGCCTGTTTCCCTTCCCAGATTGGGAAAGTTTTCAGCTAGGATTTGTTCAAATACATATTCTGGCCCTCTGTTCCTTTCGGCGCCCTCGGGAACCCCAATTAAACGTAGGTTTTTCTTCCTTAGACTGTCATTTATTTGCCTTAATCTGTCTTCATGGTCCCTTAATTGATTGTCTCTTTTTTCCTCAGTTTCCCTCTTTGCCATTAACTTGTCTTCTATGTCACTCACTCGTTCTTCCACCTCGTTAACCCTCGTCGTTAGGACTTCTAGTTTGGATTGCATCTCATTCAATTGATTTTTAATTTCTGCCTGATTGGATCTAAAATCTGCAGTCATGAAGTCTCGTGAGTCCTTAATGCTTTTTTCTAGAGCCACCAGTAGCTGTAGAATAGTGCTTCTGAATTGGCTTTCTGACATTGAAGTGTAATCCAGATTTTGTAACTCTGTGGGAGAGAGGGCTGTTTCTGACTCTTTCTTTTGAGGTGAAGTTTTCCTTCTAGTCATTTTGCTCAGTGCAGAGTGGCCAAAAACAAGTTGTATTGGAACACGGGGGAGTATCACTGGTCCGTCCAGCTGGTCTTCTGGGGGAGGGGCCTGTTGCGCTGATTTTCAGGTGTTAGCACTTGGGGGAGCTGCTCTGCCCCTGCCTGCTGCCGGGCTCAGCGGGGGTTGTTTACCCCGTCAGGCCCCAGGAGGAACAGCCGCAGTTGCTATGGCAACTCTGGAAGCCTGGAGTCAGCCTCCGCAGGAACTACGGGCTCGGGGCTCTCGGCTCTCCGTCCGCAGGGCCTGGAGGCTCCGGGGCGGGGCCGCTGATCTGCTCAGCTCGGGGCAGGAGCGTCCTCGCTGTCCTGGGCCCTCCCGGCCTCTGCCTGTCCTGGGGGAGGCCGGATCCTGGGCTGTGTCCCGGCGCCCTGTGCTCCGGGGCCTGCGCTGTTGGATTCACGCTCCCGCCCCGCAGCCCCCTCCGCGGAGACGCCGCCCGAGCCCCTCCGAGCTGCTCCGGGTCCCGCCGTGCGCGCTGCAGCCCTTAGGGAGCTCGGCGCACTCTCCCGGGGCGCAGGTGTCTGTTAGTGTCCCAGGGAGCCCGAGGGCATCCCCGCCCTCCTGGGTCCTGCTCCACCTCCCTGCGAGCCCCTTTCCCCCGGGAAGGATGGTGCAGCTCCTGCTCCTCCGGGACGGGGCTCTCCTGTCCTGGGGACACTCGCCCCGGCCTCAGCCCGGCTCCTCGCGGGCCCCTCCCCCTCGGAGGCCTTTTGTTCCTTTATTTCTTTTTCCCCGTCTTCCTACCTTGATAGAAGCGCGGACTCTTCTCACTGTAGCCTTCCAGCTGGTCTCTCTTTACATCTCAGGCCGAATTCGTAAATTTTCAGGATGGTTTGAAGGTTATCTAGGTAATTTGGTGGGGACAGGTGACTTGGGGACCCTGCTCTTCCGCCATCTTGCCCCTCCTCTGTAATGCACTTCTAATTTAAAATATTAGGATATGAAAATGGGAGGTTACTTAGAAATAGAAGTGTGAACATTGACACCATAACCTCTATATTATGATTAATTAAAATAAATAATCACTTTTTAGGTTCATAGCTTTGTTTTATTAAAGATAATTGATTCTTTTCTCTGACATAGGCTTTATTTAATTAGCTTGTGGGTGTTTCATAAAACCTTTGTGTGATCCTTGTGTTCAACCTTTAGAAGAAAAATACAGATGATTGCACACGTAAGGTTTTGGCACAATTTTCTGAGATTATGAAGGTGCATAAGCTATACACACTCAATTAAAACCATACTCTGAATTTTGAATTTTGATCTCTTCCCTAGCTAGCCATGTGCGGGATGATGCTTCTGTGATGCTGGGCAGTGGCAGTAAACCTCAGCTCTCAGTCGTTCATGTGATCTTGAGGATAAATAATTGATATGCTTACAACCATTCTGTACCTATACAACAATTCTGTTTTTTTTTTTCACTTTCAGTATAGTATTCAACATATTACATGAAGCATTTCAACTCTATTATAAAATAGATTTTGTATTAGATGATTTTGTCCAACTGTAGGCTAATGTAAGTATTCAGAGCACATTTAAGGTAGGCTAAGCCAACCTATGATGTTTGGTAGTGGGTATATTAAATACTTTTTTGACTTATTACATTTTCAACTTATAATGGATTTATCAGGATGTAATCACTTTGAAGGTAAATGCCCAACACAAGGCCACAGGGTATTCCCACAAAAGAAAAAGCCATAGCAAAATGATGTAATTATCAGAAGTTATAAAACAATGAGGAAATTTACAGTGGGGAAGCCTCATAAACTCTACCTCACCCAGATAATCAAAGTCACAACCAGCAGTGATTAGTCACATTGGTAAGATGTACCTTTAATATGATTTAATGAAAAATGCAATTTTAATTATTTCATTGTTTCATTTTCATGTTATTTTCCTCTCAACCACCGATAACTGTAATCTAATCATGAATAAAATATCAGATGAATTTTCTTTTATTTTAAAGATTTTATTTATTTGTGTATTTGAGGAGAGAGAGTGAGCAGGAGGGAGAGAGAGAGAGAGAGAGAGAGAGAGAGAGAGAGAGAATCTGAAGCAAACTCTGTGCTGAGCACAGAGCCTGATGAGATACTCAATCCCACAAATGTCAGATCATGACCTGAGCCAACACAAAGAGTCAACCTCTTAACTGATTGGGCTATCCAGGCATCCTCAGGCAAATTGTAATAGAATGGCATCCTACAAAATATTTAATTGGTATGCCTCAAAACTATAAAGGTCATCAAAAATTAGGAAAATCTGAGAAACTTTCAAAACTAAGAGGAACTTAAGATTTGTCAATTCACTGTAATGTAGTATACTGAAACAGAAGAAAACATTAGGTAAAACTAAGGAAATATTAATAAACTTGGAACTTAGTTAATAATATGTTAATATTGGTTTGTTAATTGTAACAAACAATTAGTGTACATACTCACGATATTAACAGTACAGGAAACTTGGTGTGAAGTACATGGGAACTCTGTAACATCTTTTAAATTTCTCTGTTAAACCTAAAACTCTTCTAAAAGAGAGTCTATTATGAAAAAAACCGAGGAATCAGTCCCAAATGCATCCCAAATATGCAAGAGTCAGAGTAAGCATCAAGACTCGACTCCCAATAGGGGTGCCTGGGTAGCTCAGTTGGTTAAGCCTCTGACTCTTGGTTTTGGTTCTAGTCATGAAATTGAACCCTGCAAAGGACTCCTTGCTTAGTGGGGAGCCTGCTTGAAATTCTCTCCCTCTGCCCTTCTCCCTACTCGTACATGCACTTCCTCTCTCTAAAATAAATAAATAAATCTTTAAAAAAAAAGCTAGACTTCCAAGAAACTAAGGTAGTCAGATAGCATCCAAATAGAGAATAGAAAATACCAATAAATATGTTTAACATAATTAAAGGCATACAGATTAGAATTGAAATTCTAAGAAAAATGATAAAATACCAAAAAGAGGCTGATGTGAAAAAGAAACAAATTGAAATCCTAAGAGTGAAATATGTGAAATTAAAAACTCTAATAACAGATTTTATAAAATTTTAGACCTAACCAGAGAGAGAATTAGTGACTTAGAAGATGGCACTGTAGGAATTACCCATAATGCATCACAGAGATATAAATGGTAAATATGAAGAGATGGGATAGAAAGAAGACTGATAGAAGGAAAGTATCCAGTATGTATAGAATGGCAATTCCAGAAAATAAAAGATTGAAAGAAAGGCAATATTTGAAGACTTAATAATTGATGATTTTTCACAATTGCCTCAGAAATAAGTTATCCTATAGAATGCACATTCTGATTTCTAGTGAGGAAAAAATAAATTAAATCCAGAAGTGAACACATTATAGTGAAGATGTAGAATATGAAAGAGAAAGATAAAAACTTAAATGCTACCAGAAAGAAATAATTTTCTACAAAGAAACAACGTTTAGACTAACAGCTGAATTATCAGCAACAATAGATACTAAAAGGCAACAAAGCAATATTTGGGAAAATTGATATTAACCTGGAATTTCTTTATCCACAAAAACTATCACTCAGTATTGAGGCAAAATAATTTTCATATAAATATTGAAAAGAAAATTAATCATAGACTTGCTGAGAACTACCAAAACCTAATCTTAAGAAGGAATTTGAATCCATCTTCCACACCTCAAAAAAGATTGTTATGACAACTCTATTGTATTATTATTTTTCTAAGATTTAGGATAGAAAATTTTACACATGTAGAAATGTAGATAGAGTAATGTGATAAATCCACTTTTCTCATCATGCAGCTTCAACAGCTTCAACTCATAGCTTATATTGTTTCATCTATACCTCTATCCACTCAAAAACCTAGATTATTTTCAAGCAAATCCAAGAATCATTCTCATAAATATTTTGGTATGCACATTTAATAGGTAGGGGCTGTATTTTTCCTCTATTTTTATTTTAACATAATAAAATATAAATTTTAAATTAAAAAAAAACACTCCTTACTATTATCAAATGTCCAGTAGTGTATGGATTATTCCTTTATAATTTTTTACAGTATATTTGGTTGAGTTGGGATACAAATGAGAGGTTTTATTTGCCTAATTGTTATGTCACTTTCATCTCTTGTAATATATGGATTCCTCTTCCATATCTGATCTCAGTGTATCTCTAAAAGATAGTTTTTCTGTGTGTTTATGCTTTCAACTGGATACTTATTTAAGTTATTTTGTTTTAATTTTGTTCTTGATTTGCAGGGGTTGTATTTTAAAATGTAGTTTCATAATTGTTAAACATTTGACATTACTTTTATAATTCTGTCTCATAGTTAACTGTTTGGGAAAAAAGCAAAGCTTAAGTAATTCTGTTAAAAATATTTAGATAGGTACATCATACTCAAAGATAAGAATAAATAATTGCAAAATAATTTTGCAAAAACCTTTTGAGACATGGAAATTTCTTGTAAAAATTCTGGGCTTTTCTAAGCTTTCCTACTGTGTTTGGCTAGCTAAATAGGACCCAAACTCTTAGATGCAGATATTTATATCCACCCCCCCCAACAAAATATTTTAGAGTTCAGAATGTTTACTGAACATAGCTATGTTTACTTTACATAGCTGCCAGAATATGTCTATTTATCTATCTAATTATATAGTAGATCTGGTATAGTGTGCTTGTGCAGCTGATCTCCTTGTATTAAAGGTATACTCTTTTCAAAAGTATACAAAAGAAAAAAAATTATAGAATTCCTGTTTTAAATATCATTCCTTATCCCCAAGGAGACTCTGAATGTGACTGCGAAGGGCACAGTAGGAAATAAAAGTCCAAGAAAATAGTATAGGTCACGTCTCTTGTGTTGTAGGATTACTATACTATATCCCTTCAGTTTATGGGGGCGGGGTGAGGGATGGTTTTCTTTACTGTATCTTTTTTGGCTCCATAGAAATACAAAGTGGGCCAGTTTCTTTAAAAGATGCTTTATTATCTTTTTAATTTCAGTGCTATTAAGAATCCTATTCCATTCCTTGGAGCTGCCTTAATTTGACCCTAAGCTAGAGATGTGCAGTGGAGTATAGGGAGGAATGAACCTGGCCACTTCTGAATGGCAACAAATCCAAGGAGATACCAGGAGTCTAGTCATAGACATTGAGGATTTGTTCCACTCAGAGTCCTTTAACTTTACATGATCACTTATTGCTGAAGTTGTGGTTTTGGCCAGAAGTCATTAATAGCTTTTGCTGTTGTTTATTTTTCATGAGTTAGGACAAATTCATTATTTTGTGTCCTAGTTTCCTTCTTTGAAAAGATGATTATAATATGTAGCATCTTTGTAGAAGTGGAATAACTAATTGCTCATTGTAAAGTGCTTTTCAAATACAAAGTGGTTATTACTGTAGTTATTATTATTATATTCTAAAACTGAGAGATGAAAGGTGCTAGATAATTGTAAGATATGTGATGTTATATCCAAATAAAGAAGAGTAACTTGGATTGTTGGATAACAGAAATCCAAATACCTGTGTGTGGTAGAGGTGAGTTTCTTTTGTTGGAAGATAATATAGGTAATTGTGCTTTAGTTAACCCCAAGTAAACCCACAGATTTTACATGTAAATATAGACAGAAGATTATTCTAATAGCAGTTCATTTCATACTCTATAGTAGTAGTTGTAAGGAACCTTTCTTTCAAGCATTTAAATGCCCAGAGTCAGAAATTATTTTATCCTAGTACATGAAGTATTCCAGCTTCATGCAACATTACCGGACTAGGAAAAGGTGAGCTAAACACAGTGTTTAGAACAGGACATTTGCTGAGGCTATCTCGCAAAGCACTCTTGAAAGAGGAACAAGAAATAGCAGGGTATCCCTATTCAGGCAATTACTTGGCTCTGTGGAAGACTGAGGGATCCTACAAAACTGAAATGATGGGCCATTTAATTTGTATGGCCAGTAGGCATAGAGTTTGGCCATGTATGGCCAGGGCTAGGAGTAGGAGGAGGGAAGGAGGAATCCAATAGAAGCTGACTGAACACATAAGGGTTGGAAGGAAGAAGTGTCCTGAAACTTGGAGGACTGCAGAGAAGACCCATCAGGCTTCTCATCCAGGATCTGAATGGCATTTGCAGAGACCTGGGCAATGGTCTGGAGCCCAGGGGTCAGTGCTGAGGTCAATATCCAGACTTTGGGTCAGAAAAGGTGACCCAAGTCAAACTTCAGCTCCTGAAAGTACCTGAGCCTCCAAAATTGGCTTTGGGATGAACAGAACTTTTATGTGGGGAGTGTCAATGGATTCAAGTATGAACAATTTAGAGGAAGCAGAAGGAGGATGGAAAAATGGACAACATCAGACCATTTTCTCAGAGATGATAAACAACAGGTAATTTGTCAGGAGCATGCAGCTAAAACACTTCCTCTGCTTCTGCTGCAGGGTTATTTCTGGCAAAGAAAAATCTCATAAATAGTTGCAAGGGGCACAGAACCCTCTGCTAAACTAAATATGCCAGTTTTTGCAACTTCCTGTAGGTTGGACACACCCACAGTCTCAGAATCACAAATGTAATATATATGATGTCTGTACCTACAGGGTTAGCTTTGCAAGATATAGTTCACAAAAACATTTGTAAATCTCCAAGTTTCATTTCTACTATAATTCTAAAAAATGTAATTTGCTAGTTGGATTTTGTTAAGCCAGGAATAATTCTACACGTCTATTAGTCCAAATCCCCTGTTATATTTGCCAGATAAATTCTTATTCATTCTTTAGATCTCCATTTAGTAGTTCTCCAGCAGACCCCTCTCATGGCCTAACACATTAGGATACAACTCTTCCTGCTGTGTCTCCATCAAAGGTAGTGTGTTTTCTTAGGTAACTGTCCCTCTTTCCTGTTAAATTATAGGTTCTTTAATACCATGGGCTGCATCTGTCTTGTTCATTTGCTGTATCCTCAGAACTATGAAGAGTATCTGACGTATACTAGGCACTGACCAACTAAACATTGGACAGATGAATAAAGGAATGAAAATCATAACTAACCTTAATGGGATACTGGCTCTATTCCAAGCACCATACTAAGGTTGATACCTTCATTATCTCCTTTAATCCTATCAGTAGTCCTAGGATAAGGGTACTATTATTCTCACTTTAGAAGTGAAAGATTGAAAGTTCAGAGGTTAGGATGACAACATATTGGCAGATCCAATATTTTTATTTTTTATTTTTATTTATTTATGATAGTCACAGAGAGAGAGAGAGAGAGAGAGAGAGAGAGAGAGAGAGAGAGGCAGAGACTTAGGCAGAGGGAGAAGCAGGCTCCATGCACCGGGAGCCCAACGTGGGATTCGATCCCGGGTCTCCAGGATCGCCTCCTGGGCCAAAGGCAGGCGCCAAACCGCTGCGCCACCCAGGGATCCCGATCCAATATTTTTATTAAGTCTCTCTGATTTGACATCTCCACCTTTTAATCATTACATCATTAAACCATGATTTTAGATTACTCTGGAATTAATTATGGTATAAAGACATAGCCATAAATTTATATGTCTTCTAACTCTCCTCTTTTGATTTCTCTGGATAACAAATTTTATTCTTCTTAAATTGCAGTATCTCTTCCCCATGTCTAATTCTCATTCTCTGGAAATAACTTCGAACCCTCAGAGTTATTTTCTGAGAACAGAAGAATCCAGGATCTGGATACTAGGTCTATCTGTCCTGTCTGAGAATTGCCCTCAGTTCAAGTAAGCTACAGCGTCCATTCTGTAGCCCAAGAGTTCTTCCCTATACTTCATTCTGAGAAAGTAATATTTCCAGTGTTCAAGATCTGTGAGGATTTTGTCATATTTTTTAAAAGATTTTATTTATTTTTTAGTGAGAGACACACAGAGAGAAAGAGGCAGAGACAGAGGCAGAGGGAGAAGCAGGCTCCATGCAAGGAGCCCGACATGGGACTAGATCCCGGGTCTCCAGGATCACGCCCGGGGCCGAA
Source organism: Nyctereutes procyonoides (assembly GCF_905146905.1). NCBI lineage: Eukaryota > Metazoa > Chordata > Mammalia > Carnivora > Canidae > Nyctereutes > Nyctereutes procyonoides. The sequence goes on from NW_026575024.1 coordinate 39,746,234, forward strand.
GGTGGCGCTAAACCGCTGAGCCACCCAGGCTGCCCGATTTTGTCATATTTTTAAATAAAAGAAAACATTATAAAATTGAAACCTCTTTGACTTATCTTCCCAGTTTTACTTTTCCTTCACATGAAGATAGTCGTTATCATGCATTTGATGTATATCTTTCTGCTTGTCACAGTTCTATAGACATATGTATTTATAAATAAGAAGTAATATTGTTTTATTTTAAAACTTTGCATAAAAATGTTATATATTATAGGTATTTCTAAAGTTTTTTCAGTAAACATTGTTTAAGCATGTATTTATGGAGGTATAGGGACCGCTAACTACAAAATGATTACTTTAAGGATAATGTTTTTGCTTGAAAGAAGAATGGCTTTCTACCTTTAAAATGAAGGCCTATAAATAATGTGGCTTTTAGGAACATACATACTAGTTGTGCAAAAATATGTCTTCATTATCTTGGTACAGCCAAGTCTTTTTAGTGAAGAAAAGCTGTCATATTGGGCATACATTTTTGAAAAGGCATCAGTACTAAATCTCAGCTCCTATAAATTGGAATGTAGCACAGTAGTACATCTAGATAACATTCAGGTTGGTGCTCTTAAATCCTGTCTAGCCCTTCTTTGTATGTATCAGGTAACACTAGTTTTTGACCTAAAGATTAAAAAAAAAATCATTCCAGCCTTTGGACTGAAGAGTTCAAAGGATATGCCAATGTTTCATCATCCTTTGTCAAATCATATGAAGTAACTTTGATAAAACATCTAAAAAGGCCTTATATTTGGTTATTTTCCCTTGAAATAGAAAACTCCAACAAAAATTATTATTATTAAATATACTCTGAATTAGGGTTCTGAACTTTTGTGTGCCATCAGAATTGCCTGAAGGGTTGGTTAAAACACAAATTACTGAGCCCCATATCCAGAGTTTCTGGTTTAGTAGGTCTGGGGTGGAGCCTAAGAATTTACATTTCTAACAAGTTCCCTGATGATGCTAACATGCCTGAGGACCACACTTTGAGAATTTCTCCTCTAAAAGACAATCATTAAAGAGCAGACTTCAGGCTATATATTGTAGTGAGGAGGTTGGTAAATCTTCTCCTCCCCAGCGTCCTCCACCCAAAAGGCAACTATGAACCTGGACAAAACAACCCCACAACCATTTCAGATCTCCAGAATTCAAGCCATGGAATTCAACAATCTGAAGAGTATATGCTTCAAAAGTTGCTGAACTTCAGATAAGAAAGGTGGAAATCTTGACATTCTTGCTCCTATCTTTGCTCTTTTGATCAGTTTGGAAGTTCTGCAGGGAGAGACAGGCTGTGTGGCTGTGGTCAAAAGAAACTTGCTTGACTTGGATGTGGTAATAGTCATACCCAGCAGAGGTGTTAGTAGAAGACAGGATTTAGGCCAGCTGAAGGGTCAAAGCCTGAGGTTATGGTTGTGGTTGGGACAAACGTATTTCTGGCTGAGGCTGAACACATGTGCAGTGGAGACCAAGGAGGCTCCAAGATTTTTGTATATTCCCAGTCAATCCTGAGGCTGTATCTATGTGCATAGAAGACACACAAGGCCCAGCAGAGTATAAAAGCCAGAGAAGACTTGAAGATAGTCTGAGCTTTGATTGTGCTCTTAACCCACACCAAGAACTATCAGCAGAGAATGGAAGCCTAACTCCATCAGTGGTATTTGACCAAAATGACTGTCCAATCATTGGCTGACAACTAGGCTACAATGAAACAGGAGCAACTCTTAACTAGCTCAGATTAAAAATAAAAACAGGAAATTAAAAACATAAGCAAAGATATAAGAGAAAAATATGGGAAAAACATATTTCACAGATTTAGCCCAGGTAAGTTACTAAACAAAAAACCTACAAACTCCCAACAGTAACCTTCAGATGGAAAATAATCAGATTCCAGAGCTTTTGTAATATATTATCCAAAATTTCTAGTAAACAACAACAACAACAACAAGAAAGAGACATGAAAGAAATGGGAAATTGATGGATGCTCAAGAAGAAATACAGCCCGGAAGTAAAACGGTGATTGCCAGGGACCAGCAGAATGGGGAGTTATTGTTTAATGGGTACAAAATTTCAGTTTGGGAAGATGAAAAAAGTTCTGGAGATTGGTGCTAGTAATGGTTGCATAGCAGCATGAATGCACTTTATGACACTGAACTGTGCACTTCCAGTTAAAATAGTAATTTTATGTTATACGTATTTTACTACAGCAAAAAAAAAAAAACGCAGTCAGTAGACACTGTCAGTGAATGTTCTCATATGTCCAGCTTAGCATACAAGTAATTAAGGAAAGCTATTATAAATACAGTTGACCCTTCATGGGTCAACAACATGGGTTTGAAGTGGGTGGGTCCATTTTACATATAGTTTTGTTTTATAAATACAGTACTGTAAGTGTATTTTTCTCTTTATGATTTTAATAACATCTTTTGTCTAGCTTACTTTATTGTAAGAATACAGTATATAATATGTATACAAAATATGTGTTAATTGACTTATCATTAAGGCTTCTGGTCAACAGTAGGCTCTTAGCAGTTAGATTGGGGGGAAGATAAAAGTTATGTAGAGATTTTTGACTGTGAGGGGTCAGCACCCCTAACCTCAGTGTTGTTAAAGGGTCAACTTATATTTGAGAAACAAAAAGGGCACATGTTTAAATAATTAAAGGAAAGTATGATAATAATGAATCAACAAATTATAGGTTCTCAATAATGATATAGAAATGATCACATTCTACATTGACAAGTGCGATAACTGAAAGAGCCCTGAAATTAATAGCAGATTAAAGATGTCGGAAGAAAGAGTCTTTGAACCTGAATTTAGGTCAATTGAAATTATTCAATCTAAAGAAACAGAGAAAAAGAAAAGATTGAAGAAAAATGAACAGAGTCTCAAGAGCTGTGGGATAAGAACAAGCATACCAACATGTTTGTAACGGGAGTCCCAAAAAAGAATAGAAAAAGGGAGGAGGGATCCCTGGGTGGCGCAGCGGTTTGGCGCCTGCCTTTGGCCCAGAGCGCGATCCTGGAGACCCGGGATCGAATCCCACGTCAGGCTCCCGGTGCATGGGACCTGCTTCTCCCTCTGTCTATGTCTCTGCCTCTCTCTCTATCATCAATCATAAAAAAAAAAAAAAAGAAAGAAAAAGGGAGGAATAAATATTTGAAGAAACAATGGCCAAAATCTTATCAAATTTGAGAAGAAACATAAGTCACACATCTAGGAAACTACAAGAACCATTAGTAAGATAAGTAAGTACAAAGAGATCTGCTTAGCAGAACTGTTGAAAGACAAAGAGAAAATTAGGAAAGGAGCAAGAGAAAAAATAAGTCATCATGTGCAAGGGACTATCAATATGATTAATGGTTAATTTATCTTCTCATATAATGGAGGCCAAAGGTAATAAAATAATATTTAAAGTCCCCCAAAAAACCCAAACAAAAAACCCTTCCAGGCAAGAATCCAATATCTACAAAACTTTAAAAACGTGGGTGAAATAAAGGCATTCCCAGATAAAGAAAGATTGAAGACCTTTCTTATAAGAAATACTTAAGAGAAATACTAGAGTCCCCAGGCTGAAGGAAAACCATACCAGATGGTTACATGAAACCACACATACACACAAAAAAGCACCAGACATCATAAATATGTGGGTTGATATAAAAGACTCTATAAATATATTTTTCCTCATTTCTTCATTAACTTTAAAATATATAAGATTGGTTTATAACATACATAGGCGGGCTACGTTTGATGACAATAGAACAAATGAGGGTAGGAATGAAAATATATTAAAGCAAAATTTACATATTGAATTACACATAGAAAAGTTAAAAGTTTCATGGTGATCTCTCATATGTCCACCACCTTGATCTACCATTAATATTTGACTATACTTGTGCTATCACACTATGTCTGTGTAGCCATCTATCCATGCATCAATCCATTTTTTTCTTATGGTTTATATGTAAGAGAACAAAATGGAAATAACTTAATGTCCCATGGTAGGGATTAGTTAAGTAAATTGATCAGTGCTTCCACTCCATGGAATTATATGCAGTCATTCAAATTTGTAATTTTCAGTCTATAAAGAAAATCCTATATCTAGTGATAAAATAACAGAATATGAAAGTACTCGCTGCACATTGTGATTTAAATACCATAAAACAAATTATACAAATGGAAAGATCCATAAATGAATATAGAAAAATAAGAGATGCTTGATCTGTTAGGGTAGTGGAATTTTTGTAAATATTTGTTCCCTCTCTTTATTTTGATTTTCATTAAGTTATTGCATTGTTATTCATTGCACACATTTAACATTTTAAGGTTAGGACAGTTAAACCATTAACTAGGATGTATATCCAGAATTATTTAGCAGGGCAGGGAATAAATGGAATGTCTTTTATTAAGTAACTGTATACTGAACATTTTCTAGTGCTCACATATAAGAAGATGAATAAAATAGAGTTCCTGTCCATTAGAAGCTTACAATATGTTATAGACTATGTGTCTTTAAAAGAATAACTATATGATGAACAAAACTTATGCTGTATATATATATTATATAGTAGTTGAAAAAGTGGGTTCTGAATGCAGACTGTCTCTGTTTGCTTCCAGGCTTCATTTCATACCACCTGTTTGCTATTGGGCAAGTTACTTAAACTTCTCTTTCCCTCAGTTCCTCATTTAGAATGAGGTTGAATATAATTCCTATCTCTCAGAATTTGTGAGGATTAAATGAGTTCATACAAATGTTGAGAATAGTGTCTGGCATATGATAAGTATGAAACAAATATCGGCTGTTGTTACCATTTAATATTAATGTGGTTTTTTAAATTTTTATTTATTTATTCATGGGAGATAGAGAGGAGAGAGAGAGAGAGAGAGAGAGAGAGAGAGAGAGAGAGAGAGAGAGAAAGGCAGAGACACAGGCAGAGGGAGGAGTAGGCCCCATTCAGGGAGCCTAACATGGGACTGGATCCCAGGATCAGGCCCAGGGCTGAAGGCGGCGCTAAATGGCTGAGCCACCCCGGCTTCCCTAATGTGTTGTTTTTAAGGTTCTACAATCAGAGTCTTATTCAGAGCAACAAATATAAGTTATGTATTTATACATATTTTAATTTATGTGCTCTAATAAAACAAAGTAAAGTTAACATAATTATGTTTAGATGTTCAGACTTTAAAACCTTACACTTTACTTCAGGTTGATATATTTAAATTCCCTTTTAAAAATCTTTCTTGGCAAAACAGCTATTAAGAAATGTGAGGAAAAATCCATCTCTAGCTACAAAATTATTTGTTTTACAGTACAGATTGATTTCTTTAGAAAGTCATTCATAGTTTCAACTATCTTAGTTTAAGTTTTCCATATTTATGGCAGCCTTTTGAACTTGCTCAAGGATTACGTTTGATCAGGACATGTGGTCGGATGAAAAGCAGTTTCTCTTTAGCTCTAAGCCTACTGCCAGTAGAAAGCTACATTTAAAAGAAAAATGTCTTTTGAGTTTTCAAAGTATATTGTGTGATTTCTTAGTAAATACAAATGTAAATATTTTGAGATTAATGAAGAGGGGAAACACATGAAAATATAGAGGCTTATCTCACAAATCACCCAACAAAGAGAACATTTATTTACTCATTTGTGTGTCTTTACCTCCTTTCCATGAGGAACTGAAGGTGGAAAAGTTGCCAGTTTTTAGTTCTCTCTCTGAATATTTTAGTGTCATTAAATGGGAATAATTTGGATCACATACAAGATTATGATGAAAATGATGGAATGATGTAATGACTTTGGAGCAAGTTTTATCCTGTCTCAGGAGAACTCATAATTGGATTGTGTTTATGGAAGATGAAGGAGGAGAAGACTTATAAAAATGGAGTAACCTCTTTATATTCACCTGACTTTCCAGTCTGTATTACAGTTTTTATTTTCAGGAGGACACAAAAATTTGTTTAGTTTTGCTTTTCCATAAACTTCTCTTGAAGGAAAGTTTTGTTTGTTTGTTTTACACAGTGGAAACTAAATTTAAAAAATTATGTTCTATTCATTGTGTGTTATTTTTATATGAGTTTCATAGTGAAACTCTGAAGCTAAAGTGGTGAATTTTAAAAACCTGATGTAGCATGAAAGCACTGAGAAAGGGTAGGTGCAGGGAATGGATGGTGTAGCAAGACTGTGTGGGGCCAGTTTCAGAACTGCAGGTTTGTAAACCCTTTTTTTTATAAGTTAGAAGATAATTTAAGATTACCTACATGATTGCTGTACTCCTCACCATCCTTTGAGGTCTTTGGCAAGACAGAATGAAAGAACATCAGATCTTAACTGTTTGTCAATAACTGCTTTTCCTCAGAGTTGATACACATGGTTCAGAAGGAAGACTGTTCAGATAGTGATGAAGACAAGAGTTGTCAGGAGTTAAGTTGAAGATTAAGGTTATTTTTGAGTAAGAAAAAATGATATATGTATGTTTTATAAATATATGATAGAAATTATATATGTACATATTTGTAAAAATATATTTTTATAATTATTATTTACATTTATGTATGTAATATATAATATATAAATAAAAACTATTCCCAGTCCAGTTAAAATCTGTGGTCTTTTTGGATTTTGTATTCTGAAAATGACTTTAGATGCTTTTATTAGAGATAATCTGAAATATTTTGAAAGATATTATACCTCATAAAATTTAATTAATAACTTCAAACCACACTTGAAATATATAAACATGATGTCTGTTGAGTTTGGCTTATGAAAAAGCACAACTTTCATAAACCAAATGGCTTTCCCGATAGATTTTAGATTTTGTAGTCTAAGACTCTCCACATAAATTATACAAAGTTGCTGACATTGAAAAAAAGGTTGTATATATTGTTGCAAGTTTGATTTAATCATCTCCTCTAGGATACTATACTTTAACAATTATGAGGAACTAATAAAATTTTATTCTGTATAGAGCTTGCCACAGCACCTCTATCCTAACTTTCCCCATAGCACTGTACCACACAATTCAATAAAGAGTTAATTTCTTTCAACCTATTTATTATTTAAGGTGTACAGTCTGGAGGGGGAAAATAGAGGATTTCCGTTGTATTTGAAATGAGATGGAGAGTTAGTAAGACAGAGAGATAACAGAGAGTCTGTTCTAGCTGACAGGAATTCCCAGGGAGGTCAAGAGTAGGGTAGATGGAGGAGGCAAAAATGAATTTAAAATACAAAGGCAGAGAGAAGGGTGTCTGTGAAGGCCTATGATCTATGATATTAGCTGGAGCAAACAGGCAGATTTTCTCTTCCAAAAGGAGGGTATATTGAAAGAAAAATTAGGCTTAAGGAGAACCTTGAAAGTGATTTGTAGAAATCCCATAACAAGTGAGTTGACCTTTGTTTCCCAGTCCATGAGGAAGCATTCTGCATCTGTCATCTGACATCTGATGAAAAAGAACATTGAATTCTTAGACTCAGGGAGCACCCTCTGTCAGGGAAGGCAAAGATGCAGTGTGTGGATGACAGCATGGTTGGGTGAAGTGTGGAGGTGGGGGGGATCTGTAGGGTGTTGGAGGCAGTAGGCCTGTGTTAGGCCGGATGAATGAAAGACATACCAGTTAGAGGAGAGTAGGGGGAAGGAAAATTAAATCTGTCAAGAAGAATTCTGATTGCTTACTCATCTGGAAATGAACAGAGATTTGCTGCCCAGAAGCTAGCAAATAGCTCAGAAGTAATGTTCCCTAGCGGATAAAGCAGTGGGCAGGGAGGAATTTCAGTCACTGAATCTGTTCTTGTCTCTCACAGGCACACATGTACTTGAGAGGAACTGTTCTTGTCTGAGACCAACTTTGCCCTCCCATGCCACATAGGATAGAGTAGCCAGAAATGAAAGATTCAAGCTGAAAGAACTCATCTATGAGTTCTACCTCATGTTTAGAATTTTTTTTTTCTGTCTTGATTTCACAGCAAAACTACTCATGTAGCCCGAACTCCAAGTTGTGCCATCTGCATACCTGACATCGTGTACAAATGGCAGTGGTTGATGGAATTTCACTTAAGATCTGATTGTGTCCAGGGAGCTTCACAGACTCCAAATGCCTGCTTTTATCTTACATATCAAGAAGCCCATTCAGACTTTTAGGGCTCTGCCAACTTGGCAAAAAGAGTTGGCAAACTTCTCATGCTGGGTTTCTTTAGTTTGAAAGTTTTGAAGTGGGTCTGGGTCTGATGAGTGAGGTTGTGATAAATGCTGTGTGGAGTCCTTTTGAGGTCTTTTTATTTGTTGACTGTAAGCTTTTCATCATTTGACATGAATGAGAAGCATCATTCCTTTGCAAGGGTACAGTCTCTTTTTTTTCTGTTACATTATTCTACAGATTTTTCAGTTACCATAAGAAATCATAAAATCTCTGAGCAGATGCCTGTTTTGACAAAGTATTTTAGGATGCATGGCAAAAGTTTAAACAGGTCCTAATGATAGGACTTAAACACTGTATATAGTAATTAGTATTGTTCATAAAAAAAAAAAAACAACAAAACCAAATCACACACAAACACACACACACAAACCCTAAAACACTCATTGTATTTTTTCTTCTTTATCTCTTCCAAGTTATTTCTCTAAGATGCAAAATTCATGAATTAATCAAATTAGGTTAAGGAATATAATTGTGTTAAATCTCCTAAGTACTTGACACACTGATGAAAAATGTTAAAGTTTACACTAAATTTACAAATTGCCAGTGGGGACTTATTTTAGTAGCTTCTTTAAATAAAATCCCCAAGCAGAATAAAGAAATTGCAGATAATTCCCACAGAAGTAATGCATTAAAAACAAACAAACAAACAGCTTACTAAATACTAGATACTTGAGTATATTTGGTTTGGTACGTCTAGATTAATTCTAATTGAATGAAATGATACTAAAGCAATTAGTTTTTATGACTCTCTTATATGGACTGATTATGTATTTTGTATCTCAGACTCTGTCTTTTTTAATGTTGTTCTTTAAGTTACCATTACATTTCTCTAGTTTTTACAGGATAAAGAGGTGCATTTAAATTTTTTCTCCCTTTTTTACTGAATAAAATCCTCCCCCAATACTATGCTATTTTTGCTTTAATTTATGAAACATGGTTTATCCATGGTTTTCTCATCTAACTCTTAATATTATGGCTTTATACTTTTCAAAGTGCTAGAAGGGATATCTTTATCACTGGCCTGATTGTAAAGTGACTTCTTACTTTTCATCACTTCCTGAGTCAAAAGTAAGTGAGTTTCTTGTCTCATTATATTATGAGATGCTTAGAATTAGGGGCAGAAGAGAAGGCTTCACTCTCTTTGAGGGCTAGAATAATATGGCACAGACATCTAATAGTCCACTGAAGTATGAGTACCCTGTAAATAATAGAGAATTATTGCCAGGAATCAGCTACTTAGCCAGCCAACATCTCACCATCCCCCTTGCATCTAAATGGGCCTTGTGTCTAGTTTTCTAATTTGAATGTGAAGGAAAATGGTATGTGTCATTTCTAGGTCACAGCTGTTCGAAAACAGGGGTGACTTGTTCATGTTGTTTTTCCCTGTCTGCTGTCTGAGGATAGAAGCCTCTGAGAACATAGGGAATGCCAGAGTCACAAGATGGAAGGTGTATGGGTTTCTGCATCACCACATGGAAGAAAGCTGTCTACCAGCAAGAAACAATTACGTTGGACTGCTGCATGAGCACAAGATATACTTCTTTTGTGTAAAACCACTAAATTTTTAAGACAGCTAATATCTTCACTAATTCAGGTGAAGATATTTGCTGCTTATCATTCTTGGAGAGGTCTCCTAACCTTGTTAATCCCAGAAGAACTGGAGGAAGGCTGCTTTAGTGTGTCGAATGGTACCAAGACCTTATGGATTGGAGAAGACTGCACTACCAAAAGATCTTGGTTAGGATAGATGCATTCCACACCTTCCACAAAGTGCTGACTATAAAACCCGAACAGCTGCAGCTGGGACTTACATGGTACATTTTGCACTGCTTGGAAAATGGTATCTGTCTAGCAAATATGTTTGCTAAAGAAGCATTCAGACAATAAAGGGAAGGATATTCACAATTTATTAAAGAATATTCTAGATGAGGAGCAACATTTAGATAACTAGAAGAATAGACTCCCATTGAAACAGAAATAAAGAACTGGAGGGAAAACTTTATAAAAAAAAAGTGCTCTCATGAAGATGGAAGAATACTTAAGAAGTGCATCCAAGTATTCTGGAACTAAAAAAAAAAAAAAAAGGGAAAAATCAAAATACTACCAAACTCAGCAGATGAGTTGAAAATGAGAATAATCTTGTTGCTTATCATGCAGAATTAATTTTGTACATCAAATAAATATTCTACAACATAATGCAAAAATAGAAATAAAAAACCCTTTAATTATAGAACTAAGTCTGAAAAAACTGTGAAATTTACATGGAAATCAAAATGCAACTTTTATAAACCCTTTAAACATCTGAGTATACCGTTAGTATTAAGGAATATTCCTTACCTCAGAGTTCTTAAGTAATCTATTTTTTAATGCTATTATCTTACTTTTTGACATTTATTATTTTAAATTATAGTTTTATTTACTTTTTATATAGTTTACTTTTTCCACACAGTGCCAGCTATTAGTGCCATTTAATAAATAAAGGATCCTTTCCCACTGATTTGACATAATGCAACTTTTGTCATATATTGCATCCTCTTGATACATATTTTCTGGACTCTGTTCTTTTTTACTGATATTTTGTCTCTTCAAGTAGCCATATCATGCTGTATTGATTATGACATCTTTATAAATTATTAAAATTCTGATGGGAAAAGTACTCTTTCAGTATTCTTTTTTTGTAAAAAAAATTGGCTTTCTATTCTTATGAATTTTAAAATCTTTTGCCAGTTTACAACAGTCACCACAAAACATTGACATTGTAACTGTTTTTTTTCTTATTTTATGTCTTTTATATGATTTTAAAGTTTTGTTTATGAAGACACCGTGACTTTATTATGAACTTATTCTTACATATTTTGTAGTTCATACTGGTTTGGTGAATAGAATTTATTTTTTTCATGTCCACTAATAATTATTAGTCTAATGAAATGCTATTGATTATGTATATGTTTACTTGAATCCAGCTAGCACATTAAATTCTCTTATTACTCTACTCATTTGTTAAATCTGAAATAAAGACATTTTGTCTTTTTCTTCCCAATATTTGTATCAGTCATATAATTTGAGAGTCAGTCATTAGCTAGAACTTCAAAGACAAATATTGATATAATAGTGATAAAGCAGGAGTCTCTTTCTTTGAATTGAAATGGCTTCACTGTTTATTGGATTTTGATAGTCTTTAAGATGAATATTGTTACTTGTGTTAAATGGATTATTTAGATGGTTACTGAATATTACCAAATGACTTTTAGATGTTTGTTGATATAATTATTTCTTTTTTCTCCTCTTACTTCTTAGAGGAGGTTTTGATATCTCAGAATCCAAGAGAGAAGTCAAGAAAGGAGTGGCCCTTCATATAACAACATAAAGCCTGTCTCCTACTCTTGTGAACGAGTCAGCAAGTAAGGGAAAGAAGACTAACATGTTTATATTGGCTCTTCATAAGCACTTGTCGAAGTCTTCTTCCCTTAAAAATTTATCAATTTTTGAGAGCCAGTGAATGAAAATAGAGGATTAAGTTGTTAATAATAACTAACATTTATAGTTAGTTTACCATATGCCAGATACTATGCTAAGTACTTCATATACACATTTAAATGAGATTTTCTTTATGTTCCTGTATCTACAGGTCTCTCTCCTATAGAAGACTGAGCATTTTCACAGTGAGGACTGCACATTATTTTTCTTTGTATTGTAATACCTAGCAACATGCCTGGCACATAGTAAGCACTTTACAAATGCTTGTTGGATGAATAAGGTGTATGAGTGTACTCTAATTGGTGGTGAGAAGAATCAGCCTGTTCACAATACCCTTAGTCATAATTCTTTTTCATGTTTGTTTTCTGTTTTCATTTCACTGTGGTTTTCCTCTGCTAATTCGTCTTTGTGGTCAATACAGGCTCTAGTTGTCACTTTACTCTCCATGGGCATTGCCAGTTCTTATATTCTGTCAGTTTGTTATCCCATGGGAAATCTTTTAATCAGGACTCTCTTTGTTTACACTGAAATGGCTTATACCTTCTGATACATCCCTTTTCACTAGTACAGGGCAGTGCTGTTGGCTGGATGGTGTGGATGGGAGGGAGCATATCCTGCCAATGTAGATGGGCCAGGAATTTTGGCTTGTGTTTGTGAGCATCTGGAGGGGTTTAGCAGAGCTCCTTAAAGGCTTCTATGATAGGAGAAAAGATAGAAGCCTTCTACCTGCTCTAGTTCCAATAACAGCAACTTTGCTGCTGCTTCTTCTGCATATTCATCTTTTCAGTGAAATGCTGTTATTAGGACCTATTTGAAAATCACTAGGTAGAAATTCATAGAAAAATCCACAATTTAGGCTCCTACTATTCTTTTTAAAATATTGGTATCGTTAAATAATGCAGATAGCCATCTAATGTGCCCTTAACATTGGAAGGCTGAGACAATATAGTCTATTTCTGAAAATAAATCAAAATGAAACAAAACAAAAAACCACTTCACCCTCAAAAAACAACAACAAGCAAACAAACAAACAAAAAAAGCCAAAATCAGATGCAAGGATAAAGAGACTTTTTATAATTCTATAAATTATAATTTATTTATAGACTTTTTTTAAATTTTTTATTTATTATGATAGTCACAGAGAGAGAGAGAGAGGCAGAGACATAGGCAGAGGGAGAAGCAGGCTCCATGAACCGGAAGCCCGACGTGGGATTCGATCCCGGGTCTCCAGGATCGCGCCCTGGGCCAAAGGCAGGCGCTAAACCGCTGCGCCACCCAAGGATCCCATATTTATAGACTTTTATTTAAACTTCTATAAATTAGAATCATTAAATTAGAATTTATTTATAGACTGCTGGTCAGTCACAGCAGTAAATCCAGAAGGAAGTTCTTTACTCTGAATTTGAGAAGCCTATGGCAATCTACACAGAGACCATTGTTGGGTGAGGTACCTCTACTTTTTTGGGCTTGTCCCTTTAGCTTCTCAGTGGGTGCCAGAGGCCTTTGGTCTAACTACACAAGCATTACCCTTTTTTATTTGTGGAACCTCCAATTTATTTCTCTTTTCAACAGGCTTTGTGGTTTCTTAAAACTTTCTGTACCTTGTCCCCTGCCATTTTGTCTTCTTTGTATGGTGTTTGGCCCAGGTTGCCATTCATTAATCTCCTTGGATGGGATTCTGGTCCACTCTGTGGATAAAGGCAATCAAAAGCCCACCCTCATGGATCTGGTCTCAACATTAAGCATTATCATGTAAGGTCCCAACTGTAGGATATAGAAGCTTCAGTGAGCTTCAGTGAACCAAGACTGAATGTTTCTTTGGCTTATCCATCTTTGTGTTACTAATCATGCTGAAAAGATTTCTTTGCTTTTAGATGTAGTATAGAAGATCCTCTGTGTTCTTGTTTCCATAGGTCCACTTCCTGAAGAAACAAATAAAAGCTAGTATTTTCCTGCTTCAGGAATAGCTACAACTCCTTTCACTCTCTTCCCCAGAAGAGCCCTTTGTGGCCTCATGCATAGATGGCTTGCTTTCCCTCCAATTGCCAGCAGGCAGAGAGAGCTTGGTGTTAATCACTAGTCTCCACATTGTCCACAAGTAACATCCTCTCTGGCATTCCGATTCCTCAAAGTACAGTTGATTGGGGGGTAGATTTTTCCATTGTTCCTTTAAAAGGAGTTATCATTTTCTACTCATAAAAGACTGTCCAGCTCTACCCTGCTCAAGGTATTTGGTCCTTCTGCTACATTTTCTGTGTCTTGATGCTAATGGCATGATCCACAGATTCAGAATCAGAGGCATCCAGCTTATATTCCTATGTTGGTATAACACATGTGCTGCCTCTCTTGGATTGTTTGTAATCACTGAGCCTCCACCTCAAGAAACCAGGGTACTCTGTCTTCTAATATTTTCTCATTTCCTCTTTTCTCATGGTTGCTGAGCTCCTACTAGACCTCACTGGGAGCATCCATTGTTAAGCTAATCATGACCATTAATTTCAGTGTCTGTTTTCTACAGACTGGCCTCCAGCTGTACTTTGTAAAATAGCAGAGATCCTCTCTAGTCTGCTGACAAATGTCAAACATTAAGTCTTCTTCCAGGAATTTCCTAATTTATGCTTTCTGGGTACCTTCAAATTATATAACAAGATCCAATTCTGGGCCTTCCAATACTGTATCTGAGCACTTAATGTATCTACATGTGTTTGTGTATTCACAAGAGTGCAGGGGCTAATTTTAATGGTCCTCTTTTGTCTCCAGCAATTGCACTTTGATCATTCTCTGGTTGACGAAGACATTGTGAGAGGTTTGGTGATCTGGACATCATTCTTGATAAAAAGCAAATGAAATAATGAACTTTAAAATATCCTTAGTTTTCTAATATTTATGGAATGTACCCTACAGGTTATGGTTAAATTGATTATAGAATTTATAATTTAAAACATGACACTTTGAAAGTGAAAGGGAGTAGTATTTATAATCACATCGGGTCAGAAGTCATAAACCAGGACATACAGTCTTTCTGGTTATGGCAGAAATCTGTTGGAAAAGCCTGTGTCCAATTTATTTCACCAAATCATTTCAGAACTCCTCTGAGTCTGTTACCTTCAAGTTTCACTTTTTCAGACCTATCAATGTCCTTTCCAATATAATTTCGTGGTCTGAATTCATCCAGACTTTCAAATTCTTCATATTCTTAGCTCCCTTCTCCATCTTAGCATTAGAAGTTGGTTAGGGCTCTAGAGATGCCCTAAGTTTTTCCTTAAACAAAAACCAGTAGACTGGACAAATGGAGGCTTTCTTTTCTAATTTATTGTAGTAAATTGGAATTTCACTCTTATGTTGTCCCAGTGCCAAGTATGGACTACTGCATAGTCAGGGATGACTTAGAGGGGAGAGGGAAGGACAGGATGAAGGAATGATGCATACCGTCTAGGCACATGTCAAAATCTGTTATGCTTTTGGCCATTACCTGCATTAGCCTCTCATTCACTACTCCCTTGATTACCTTAAAGATTCCACTGATGGGGAAAAGGAATGTGTATTTAGAATACTCTCCCCTGTCTTCCTTCATCCCCTTCACCAGTGCTTCCCAAGTCCTTGATCGCATTAGCTTCCTGGCCCTTCTTCATGGTCCTGAGTGGCTTCTGTACTGCTTCTCCTAGCAGAGCCTCATGCTTTCTCACATGTCTCACACTCTGGATTGTTTCTACTTTGCAAGAACTCCCTTAGCATGCTAGGGTAAAAGCTTGGAGAATCTTTAAGAATGAAAGTTTGAGGGATTGGAAAGAGCCCCAATTTTCCTTTTTTCCATATCAAGAATGACAAGTAGAGAAGATGTGGTTTTAGCATCCAGTTTAGAATTCTGAAACAATTTTCTCATTGAAATTCCTTTAAAACTAGCCATTTTGTTCTAGAATGCTACTAGTAGTAAGTACCCATTGGTAATAATATTGGCATTTAAATAGACATTTGTGTTCTTATTTGTCAACCTATTCACCAACTATAACAATATTTCTATACAAAAATCTGAAGTTAACTCTCCAAGTTTGCTTAGATGAAATTCAGAGATATAGTCTATTTATAATTAGGTCTGTTTATACTATTTACTGGTTGTCATTTGAACACATTCAGTTCCAAGCTGTTGAAAGTTAGCAATGTTAATGATAATGATGAGCATCAGTGTTTATTAAGCATCCACCATGTATCAGGTACTGTGCTAGTCACTACATTTTCATTATTTTCTATACCCACACTGTGATGCAAGTATTATTTTCATGTTACAGATGAGAAAAGTGAAGCACAGAGAGGAAAAGTCTCAGGTGCTTGTATGGTAATTTACATAATGGTAAATGATGAAGCTAAGCTTCATGCCCAAGCTTGTCAGGCTTATAATTGACATCTTTCTACATGCGATGTGGTTGCCTGTGCTCAGCCATATCTTACTATATTGGTATGCCTATTTTAAGTTATGAGCAATTTTGAGAGGTGCCATACCCTATTCTGCATTTTTACTGACATTTAGGCATATTAATTAGAACAGTTGGATGTTAAAGCACTTAGAATAACTTCCTAGATCATTTGTATTTCTAAAGAGTGTAAATGAAGATGTCAAATAAATCATATATTCACATTAATTTCAAGTTGCCTGTTATGTTCTCCCCCCTCTTTCTGGTTTTCTATTCAATGAAGCCAGCAAATATTGGATACATGGTGA
The DNA here is from genome assembly GCF_905146905.1 of Nyctereutes procyonoides. Lineage (NCBI taxonomy): Eukaryota > Metazoa > Chordata > Mammalia > Carnivora > Canidae > Nyctereutes > Nyctereutes procyonoides. The sequence continues at coordinate 39,762,639 of NW_026575024.1, forward strand.
TGATCAGGTTAAATCTTTTTAAATCATGCTCCCTGTGTTTGGAGGGGGTTAGAGAGGTTGTGGGGGGACAAACATTTATCATGGAATTGATTCCTAAGAACAGAGCAGTAGTAAGACTGATGTCAGGATACTGATTAAAAAGGAACAAAACAGGGGCAGTTGGCTGGGTCAGTCAGTGGAGACTATAACTCTTAATCTCAGGGTTGTGATTTTGAGCCTCATGCTAGTATAGACATTACTTAAAAAATCTTAAAAAACAAAAGTCCTTTCTAATATTGTTATGGCTGTAATGAAATATCTTGCATAGCTTAGAGTACAATAAAGGTTCAATGAAAGTCACCAGAATGACAGAATGACTCTGAAATTAGTGTTTCTCATGTTCCTTTCAACCCAGTTGTGATTCTTGTGGTACTTAAGTCACATCAAAATACTTTTTCACACTGTCTTTAAATCCTGGTTCTCTTTCTTGTTATCTTTCTTTGTTATTTCTCTGTTAACATAGGGTACATAAATATCACACAAATTCTGCAGTTGCAAAAAATCTATTTTGAGAGTAATAGTGGTTCTATGAAGATCCAGTGTTATCTTTCAGAATTTCATTTATATTCTGCCCATTCACACTTTTACAAGAGAGCCTTCTTGTCTTGTCTATGTCTCAAAGTAAGCTGCCAGCTATTGTTAGTGGTTTTGGTTGGAATTTTGTCTTCACAGAAGTCTTTCAAGTTTCATTTATATTTCTTTTCAGATTGCAGTTTTGAGTTCAACCCTTCAAAGACATTGACAACACTCCTCACATCAGCTAGTTTTCCAGAATATGCTTACAACCAATCGTGACTACATAGGCATAAAAAAAAACCAGGTTTCTAGTGAACAACTTGAAAACCATAAATAAAATATACACCAATGGATTACACCAACATTATAGGAAAATATGCTAACATACCACTTCTATAGACAGAATGCTTTGGGGACAATGACTCACACTGTGCATTATGAAATCACGAATTTCAGCAGTTTCATTTTCTGTGACTTACATTAAAATAGCTAAGAAAGAGTACATGTTTGGAAAACTATTTCTTAATGATCTGTTAGACACATCCCCAAATGTCCTAATGTGTTTCACATGTGGTTCAACTGAGCCTGTGAAGTTTGATGACACACTATTCTGAAGTAAATGTGTGCCTCTAGATTTAGTCTTATTTTCCAGGTCCACTTAGGGGGCAATTATTCTAATCATTATGGTTAGGGGAAAAGGCTGATTAAATAGCTGTCTTCAGAAGGCTGAGTAAAATACACAGTCTGGTTCATGAGGAAGGGACTTGATTCAAGAGAAATGGATGAGACTCTCTATAGTTTTGTCTTTCTCAATTCTATCCTCAGTAGCCATCAGTATAATATAAACTAACATCTTTCTTTGAGATATCTTTTTTTCATTCTAATACCTATTCACCTCACTGGTGGATTACTTCAAGGGTCAGTTGATCTTCTGTCACCCAGAAAACAGATGTTAACCATTGATCAGGGTGGATTGGGCCATCTTCTTTGATCCAGTAGTAAGAAATAACCAGGATTTGCAGAGCAATAGGACAGGCTCTTGGTTAATCCTGTATGTGTGTTGTCTCATTTAACCTCTATACTAAACTTAAGACAGGTATATGAGGATGGATCTTATATAATCATAACTAGACCACAGATTAAGCACTGATTTTTCAGTAACTTTTGATCTTTTGCCTTTTTCTGTTGCATATAACTAGATCCTGGAGGGTAAACATTGATTAATCATGACTTATTGTGTTTATTCATTTCCCACTTTCCGTGTTTGCTCAGGAAAGAACACGATATACTGTCATGACTGAGACCACTACAGGATCTACTAGCTAGGTTGCCCTTATCTAGAGAGCTGACATACTCTATGTGAAAGCATTTTGCACACTGCACAGACTTTGGTTTTAGAATGTAACAGGAAATCCAACAGATTAAACAATAAGACTTGTTATCTCATATCACAACTCCATAGATATGCCTATTTCATATTTAGTTAATACAGGTGTTCATAGAGATCATACATCCATTTCTCCTTTTATTTTTCTGCCCTACCACCCTTAGCATGCTGACATTTGTCTTCAGGCTTGTCACTTCATGCTTGTGATATGGCTACCATGACTTTTAGACCACCTCCTTACATGGCGTGTAAAGGCTTGGGGAGAGAAAGGCTTCTCTTTATGTCCTCTTTAAATATTGAGGTAAACATTTTCAGAAGCTTTACAACTTCTCCTGGGCTGGTCCCATCAACCAGAAGTACATCTCCTGCACATTCCTGAGCAGTCAGTGAAATGGGAATTAAATGAACATGATTGGTCATACTGATCAAGGTTCGCTTCCTAGACCTCTGGAGGAGTTGAGTTGCCCAGAGGCATGTAGCCATTCAACACTTAAATGAAATAGGAATGCTAATGAGGGAAGAAGGGGATAAAGCATGCCTTTTTGTTAATGATCAGTATGTGCCACCATCCTATACAATTTTGAGTTCTACATTTTTAATGTTAGTATATTCGTATTTAGTGTGTGGCAATAGTTTCAGAAAAAATCGCCTTTAAGGTAATTTTAAAGCAAAGAAGTATTTATTTCCTTTTTGAAGGGTAATACTATTTCTTGTTTTCTGTTTTAGGTTGCATTGCCTTAGAAGCAAACTCTAGAAGCGTTGAGTTTTTTATTTTCTTTTTTTCGGGGGGGGAAGTGGGGCTTTATTTCCTTTATTGCAACAGACACATGCAAATGGGAACTACAGAGCTTTTGGAGGGGTACACAGTGGCTCCCACCCCAGCTCTGGGGGCCTAGGCACATGGGAGGACACCTCTGCCGGACCCCGCAGCTGGGTCCTGAGGTCCTGGTCAGTTCATTTGGAAGGTAGGGAAGAATGGGATGTGATATAGAAAAGCAGGGAAGAAAAGGCAGCTGAAGGGATGAAGCATCAAACCAGTCCCTAATGCCGCATGGCATTAGGCTTCTGTGGGATAGAAACCTAATGCCATACGGACACTTTGGGAAATAGTATAAAATTAGACCGAGTCATCCTACATGAGTAAGGGAACTGGGGTATTCATGCCCCAATTTTTATTAGTCATCTGTTTAGAAAATCAGGAGAGGTTGGCCTCTCTGATATTAGGAGGCCTAATATCTCAGGCCCCCCTGTGATGTGGCTTTTTGCAGTATATGGGGAAGCTCAGACAAAGATATCATCGGTATTGGAAATTGGAAGTCTCTGGGAAGTGATGAGCTCAGGGGATATGGGCTAAGGATAAAATAGCAACTACCACATTTCTTTATGACTAACACTATAAAGAGCATAAATGGAGAGCCTGCAAAACTATTGGGAATTGTCTTGACGAAAAGGAGGAGGAGGCACTTTCATATTTTTTACTTAGGTCTCAAAAGGAGTGATTTTTAAAACTGGGCAGTTTGCATATGTATTATAGTGAATTGTTCCCCTGCACACTGCTTACAATCAGATACATTGCCAGAAGAAACCTGATTTTAATAGCTCTAAAAATAGATGTTATCACCTACAGGATTTGTCTTGATACTTAAGGCAATATAAGAGTTGAAACCTTACATTAAGAATATTAGTTTTGGGTAGCTGAGTATATTTTGATATTACAGCATTGGTTTATTTATTTTTTTAAAGATTTTTATTTATTTATTCATGAGAGACAGAGAGAGAGAGAGAAGCAGAGACACAGGCAGAGGGAGAAGCAGGCTCCACACAGGGAGCCTGATGTGGGACTTGATCCTGGGACTCCAGGATCACACCCTGGGCAGAAGGCAGGCACTAAACCTGCTGAGCCACACAGGCATCCCTACAGCATTGGTTTAAATACTGGTATCCTTCCACCTTCCAACCTGATTAAGTGCATCAAAATACAATTTATCTTCAATTTTTCAGTGTGTGTTTAATTTTCTCATTTATTCCATATATAACAGAATGTCAATTAATTATTAAATCCAAAGTAAGAGAATCATTGTTCAAACAGGCAGGCTATGTTTCACTTAAATGTTATAAATATCACATTCTAGTGAAACAAACTTGTGTATTCCAGTTGCAAAAGGTTGCTAATAATAAAATAATCATTGTGTATACTTGCCTGGCAAGATATTTTCTCCAGCTTGTTTTTTTGTTATTTTCTCCTTTTGTTTTCCCAAGAATACCATAATCAGTTAGCTAAAAGCATATGAAAAACTCTGGAAATCATTTTATTTTCTATATGTACTTTGAGGGCAGGGCAAATGGGAGCAGGAGGGATCGGGAGGTGTAGTGGTTGACTTTTGTGCTCCCCAAAAAGGTATGTTCCTCTAGAACCTTTGAAGGTGACCTTGTTTGGAGAAAGCGTCTTTGCAAATGTAATTAAGTTAAGGATCTCAGGATGAGATCATCCTAGATTAGGGTGGGCTTAAAGTCAGAAGGAGATTTGAGACACAGATACACAAGGATGAGAAGACAGAGACAGAGGCTGGAGTCATGCTGCTCCAAACCAGGGAATGCCGGGAGTCACTAAAAGCTAGATGAAGCCAGGAGGGATTCTTCCTCTAGAGCCTTCTGAGAGAGCACAGCTCTGCTGACATCTTGATTTCAGACTCCTGGCCTCCAGAACTGTGACAGAATAAATTTCTGTTGTTTTAAGCCATCAAGTTTGTGGTCATTGGTTATAGCAACCCTAGGAAATTAATACAGCAGATAATCACATTAGTGGTAGTATTGATAATGAAGGTGATACATTTTTATTTGTTTGTTTGTTTTTGCCTTTGCTTTTATATAGTTTATCACATGTTCTCATTCTCACAGTAAATGGTGAACTGAATGACTCAGATTAGTGAAATGAACTGCCCAGGTTCTGGCCGTAAGCACCAGATAGAGAGACACCAACTCATAGGGGGCCAGCTATGTGGGGGGGAAAGGTTGAGGAGTTTATTCAAGCCTCTGAAGAGTAATAAGTCCTATGAAAAGTTGTATCTCTACACTGTTGATTTCGTCTTTTAAACCTGACTTTACAAAAGCTGCCCCTCAATTTTTTCGTGAAAATTTCCTTTGAACACTCCATGTTCACTGTGTAGACACATTCCAATGAGTTTTTGGTTTTTTCTTTACTATATGATTATTTCAGTTTGTGCCCATTCATTTCTTTATTGAATGAACATGCACTTTTAGTATTTGCTAAGGGCCTAACCCTTGCTTATTCTGAAAGATAACAGTATGATGGTTTTAGATCCAAGGTTTCTAAGAAGCATGGCTTTGAGAGGATGCCCAAAATACGATTCTGTAACTAATAAAAATTTTCAGTGTAAAATTTTTGCAATATTAAGAGCTATTACTTAGTATTATATATGTGCAAGTACTGTGTGATTGAGATCATTTATAGTCATTCACTATTTGGACAAGTTGGTTTTCATTAGTAGGTTTTTTGTTTGCTTTTGTTCTTTTCTAATGCCTTTTCTCTTGGTTAAGAGTGAATGCTTCATATGTGATGACTTGGACACCTGTTGCCATTGGCATTTTCTTAGAATGTTAGCCACTTCATCTCTGCTTAAATTTACTGCATATATTGCTCATAGTACTGAATTATTGATGAGGACTTGAAGTTTTGGGTCTGGTTGATGTATGCCTTTGTAGCAGATATTATGGAGAAGTGTGCTGAGCTGTGGTGTCTCGCTATACTTCTTGTTTTGTGTGAGGGACAGAAAGATGTGAAGGTGTATTTATCTGTAAAAAAACAAGTAGCCAAATGACTTATGATTATTAATTTGTTGTAAATTATTTCTTGGTCATTAAGTTTCACAAATTTATTAAGAAAATAATTTAAATGACTGCTTTTTTTTTTTTTTTTTTTGCTTTGTAGTAGAACCAGGTGGTGAAACATTTGATCTTGGAAAAAGAAGAGACTCAAAGTAGGATAAAAATAACAAAATTACATACATTCCTGTATCTAAACATCTGGTCGTGTTATGAAATTCTCTTTTACCTTTAAATAGTATTGTTTTAACTGTTTTTCTGTTATATATCTCTTTCACCAGAATAATTATAGTCTTCTGCAAAAAAAAAAAAGGTGTGATTATGTTTTTAGTTGGAATTTTTCCTTTATAGAAGACTTTCAAGTCTGATTTGTATTCTTTTCAGATTGCAAAAAAATACAATGATACCCTTTTGGAAGCTAGTGAGTACTTCTTAGAAATATTTAAAATAGAAAATAAAAGAATGATTTTATCTCAGTACTGTAACATTTGAGTGGAACATTAAAGGAACATCCAAGGTCCCTTCAGAATTTAAGATTAAGTTACTCTACTGTTGAATCAGGCATATTTATGAGGATTACTTTCTTATTTTACAAGGAGTCTTGTCAAAGACTTGGGTATTTCTTTGGTTAGTGTCTGGGAGGCTCTGGCTTAATAGTCATCAAAGTCTTGAATAAATAATGAAGAAGCCATGCAGAATTGATTATGTACTCAGGTCTCCCCAGAATCCTCCTTTACCTGTCATGACTTTACCAAGACCCTCACATTCCTTGAATTGAATAGCCAGGTAGTGCTCAGATGATAGGCTTAAGCATGAGAAACTGAACTTATCATATTGAATCCTAAAAAGGTATCTAGAATTGAATTTGTGGAAGGTTTCCTTAATTATTTAAGCATATATATATATATATATATATATATATATATATATATCTTTGTAGATAGAAAGTATTAAGGTTAGTACTAATATTAACTACTTTTGTTTATGGAGTAGTATATGAAAGAGTTTAAATTTTATGGAAATAACTCTCTTGATTATTGGAGAGAAACACATCAGAGCTACACAAAATACAAGCTGGGACATGGCAACTTCTAGAAGTAAAATCTTTGAACTGTTTGTCATTGGGAGAAATTGACTATAGTTTCACAGAGATCTCATAAAAAAGAACCTTGCCATGATACCCAACAACATGTATATATGCAACATAGATTTTTGGTCATTACCATTTAATAGAAAATATTTTTCTGTTACCATTGTCATTTCTTAAAAATGCATTATCAATTAACATTATTGGAACTTAACTAGCTGATGCTTTTAAACTTTCATGTCTCAAGTGGAATTTCATTGGGTACAAAAGAATGAAGACAAATTTATAGCATGGACAGATGAGAATTGAACTTTGTTTCATTTTATACTTGTGGAATAATAAGAAAAGCATATGAGAATCAAAGATGTAGAAAACATGCATGAAATAGCTGGCAATTTATTCTTCATGAGGAAAGTTTATCTTTATAGAGAAGTATTAAATGGTTAAATACAAGTTCTTTAATAGTAAAATAGTATAATATGATGATGAATTATTTTGAACTTTGAACAAAAAGTAAAGTAACTGAGGCTGAATATTAAGTACTTCAGTAGTTTACTAAAGTAATTGAACGTGACTGGTTGCCATGGTGTGTGTGTGTGTGTGTGTGTGTGTGTGTGTGTGAATTCCTATTTTGTACCACTTTTGACTGAAGGCATATATTGTTGGAGAACAGATCTATTTGTGAAACCTTATTGGGAACATCCAAATTGGCAAAATGACTTGGTGCCCATCTGCAGTAAATCAAGAGGTACATCTGACTAGGTTGGGGCTTTGTGCCAGTGCCTGTCTCAACATGTTCAGTTTTTAACTGAATTCTGTCAAAATTTTGAGTCAGATAATAATGCTACAGACGTTTTATATATATTTCTTATGGAAGTGTCTATGTGACTGTGAGTCTAGTCAGAAAGGCTCGAGGTGTCTTGGCCATGACGTTAACTTAGAGTTCCTCCTACCAATGGTAAGTCTTCTCCCTTATACCCCCTCATCTTCTTTCCACTCTCACTCCACTCTGTAATTGATCATTAGGATGGGTTTTGGGAATTCTTCCCTCCCACTGTGGAAGGGAGTTTTCATGAGTATTGAGCTATTTGGGGACAGTATTTGGTATCCTGGTTTGGATTTCTCCAAAAGCAATGATTTGGATATAGTATTTATTTGATAACTTTAAGAAATAGGAGTAAGGCAAAGATAGCAAAGGATGCCCCAAAATCTTTCTTAATGAAGAAAATAAAGAAGTTGCTAGGGCTCAGTTTTACTGGGCATCTTGTGTAAAATGGCCTCTGAATTGTTCACTCTCCATGCAACATCTGATGTAATAACTATACTGCATAAATCAGGTCACACTACCCCTGCCTAAAACCCTCTACTGGAATCCCATTGCACTTAGAGCAAAATCCACACTGCTTATCTTTACCTATAAGAACCCAGCTATCTATGTGTCCACTCTTTCTGATCCCAGCCCACATCTCCCATCTCTCTGCTGTGACTCCTCTCAGCTTCATTCACACCAGACAACTTTCTGTTCCAGGTACATACTGTGCTGATCCCCTCCTCAGGGAGTGAGTATTTCTCACTCAGTCTGCCTGGGATACTCTTCTCTCCTGCATCTTTATCCAGCTGGCCCCTTGTTATCATTCAGTTGTTAGCTCAGAAGCTATCTCCTCATGTTGATTATCTGCCTACATGTTTATTGTATGTCTCCTTGGCTCCATCTCCCTTCCAGATTTAAGTTCTATGAGAATCAGGACTTTGTGTGTCTTGTTTCACTACTGTATACCTAATGCCCAGAACTTTCTGGCACATCATAAGTACTCAGTAAATATTTGATATATGACTGGCTAACTAATGAATAAAGTAATGAATTAATGAATGAATAAGTGATCTATAAATTTAGTTACTGTATTCTGAGTTACACAAAATTTGGCAATACTTGAAATCAAGACATTTCTCTGGCCTGCTCATGTGACTGTTCACAGTGATCTCAGATCCATTGTGTATAATGTTTTGAGCCAGAGACATTTTCCCTCTTAAAATTCCACTTTTCTCTTATTTGGGGGTGGGGGAGAATATAATAGGAGGTTTTTTTCTCCCCAGAGGAAAGTACCCACATATTACAGGGTGGCACCTCTTTTAGCTTGCCTAGTCAATTTTAGATAATCATACAAGGAACTTTATAAATACCTTCTTCTGCCATCCTCCCTTAACTTCTGTTTTTTTTTGTTTTTTTTTTCAGGGAGAATGGCAAAGGTAGCAGAGTGGGCTGGAAAGCAGAGTGGGGTAGGAAAATAGAGAGTGTTAGGAGGAGTGAGGAAAGAACTTTTATGAAAATGACTTGATTGCATCATTTAGGGAAGGTAGGCAATATAAAAGCCCTGAGTCAGTAGTGAGAACTTTTAAGAATTAGCCTCATTTTTTGCACAAGTAAATATATTAGCCCTCAAACTACTAAAATATTTTATAAAATGTTTCCTCTAAAACGGAATTATATCTAAATTTCCTTAGCAAATAACTTTAAAAAAATTAATAAGATGCATTTAGCATATATACCATAAATGCACTATTTTTTAAAATAAGCCATGGGAACTGAAAGAATAATGCTGCTGGCATATGACAGGCTGCTTAGTTTTCTTTTGGAGAAATTGAGAGCTTGGGTCTTGTTTTTGTCCCCAAATATAGAGATAATAAATTCTGGTAAGGAAGTGACTCACGTTTGTCCACTGGTTTATGGAAGGTAGGCTGGGAGGAATGCATTAGACAAAAGGGCAGCTGTTGCCAGTTTCTAGATGCTAAGTGAATCTTCTCAAGTGAGTATCTTGGGGATCTTTTATTGTTTGGACTGTTTTACCATTCTTTTTAAAGGGTCCTGGTAGCTTTTTTTTTTTTATTTTAGATTTTACTTATTTACTTGACAGAGAGAGAACACAAGTAGGGGAGTGGCAGGGAGAGGGAGAAGCAGGCAATCTACTGAGCAGGGAGGCGGATGTAGAGCTGGATCCCAGGAACCTGAGATCATGACCTGAGTTGAAATCAAGAGTTGATGCTTAACTGACAGCCATGAAGGCATCCCTATCTTCATATATATTTTAAAAGATGAGATGTTAAGGCAATGTCCTTAAGTAATGGCACAGCCAGAGTTTTAATGTTTACCTGAGTCTAGTGTAGATTTTCAAGAGTCCCAATTTACTAAAAATAAAACTCGAGAACTGAAAATGATGGGACAATGTCTTTATATTGCTCTTGTTTGCATTCAGGACATTTTCAAATTAATCATATCTGTGAACTTGGTTATGTTTATTACCCAGATGGTATTTTACCACATGAGCAATTAATATAATTGGAGACATAAATGAAGTGTTTATGTCAAGGCAAGAAGCAGTAGAAGCTTCAATGTGGTAACTTTGCAGACAGCTGAACATATTTTACTGTGTGCTTCCAACCTTTCCTTCTCCTGTCCTTCCCTTTCTATTTTTATATTTAACAGAAAAGAAAGGAAGTTCACAAAGGTACAGAGAAACTGGCAGTTTCTTGTAGCATGTGGTATATTTCTAATTTCCATATATTTCCTTCAAGTGGAATGGCCCTGGGAGCACAATTACCTTTGGTCTTGACAGGTTTGAATGAGGCAAATTCTGCCAGTTTCTGATTGAAATGTTATACCGGCTTTTCTGAAACTGGCATGATGGGTGACAAAAGACAGAGACGTTGCTGGGTCAGGTGAAGTTGTTGCCATAATGCCTTTTCCCTGTTTTGAGCTCTTGAGCAAGAAAATCCTGTGTCAAGGTATATTAGCAGCACCTGCTACCAGCACCTTGGAGGGGTTGACAATGGACAGGCTCTAGCTTTCAGGATCATATTCTCTGTTCAAAGGGGCTCAAGGATAGAAAATCAGGCATGATCTCTGAAGACTATATAATGAACCCACATTTTCATTCTTCATCTACATTTTATTTTCTTATATGAAGAAAATGCCAGCTGTCCATAATTAGGCCTTTCTTACTCTACACTGTAATATATATGCTTATGAATTCTGTTGATAAGAGTCTATTCCTTCATGTAATAAGTGAATTCCAAAAAAGAAAGTGTACATCAAAAATTGTAAATCATATTATTTCTTATTACAGAATTGATCTCTCTGAATAATAAGCTTGTGATAAATCCTTGATAGAGTTTTATATTTTAAAATCCCAAATAATGTATTGTTATCTCAGTTTGGATATATTTTGTATATACTTCATGCTTAAAGGGAAGCACACATATATTAGTTGGCATTTAGTGACAAACTTCTGCAAGATGGATCTGAGGTCTTTCCATTTAGTCTGGCAAATTCTTTCTCTATGGATCCCTCCTCCTCCAGGATATTCTCAGGATTCTGTCTCTTACTTGCTTTCACCTCTGTTCAGATGTCATCTTGTCAGAGAGGTTTTCTCTGACCACCTTATATAATCCTCTTACCTCTATCCTGCTCTGTTTTTCTCCTATCACTCACAATCACAAAGCATGTTATACATTTGTTGTCTATCTCTCCTGAACTCAATTCCATGAATCCTGGGTCTTTATTTTAGTTACAATTATATTAGCGGACCTAGGACAGTGCCTGGTACACATATACACACTATATATGTGTCAGATGAATGCATAAGTGAACAAATGAAGAATTGAGAGGGACTGGCATCAAAACTCCCAATTTTATCTGTCCCATTTCGTGAGAGTGTATATAGGTGTATTTCCTGGGGAGAAAGAAACTGTATTACTATATACTTTTTGTTTCTCTTGATCCGATGATATCTGCTATAATGGGATCTGGTGTACCTAACTGCTCGAGTCTTAAGCTTTTAAAATATACTAATAAATACAACCTTTAAGTCTTATAATTAAAAGAATGATCTGGTCATCATATATATATACTACTTTAGGGAACTATAAGTCATGAAATAGTGTGAAGTTCCAAGCAAGAGAAGGCAAATTGTGGGGTTTATATAGTCTCCTATGATTGAACCACTTAACATTTTTTTTGAAAAAAAATTGATAATCAAATGTTGAGGAAATCTGAATTGCTACTATGACTCTTATTTGCATATGTTTCTGCTATTTTAATTGTTTTTGAAATTCAATGTAAATAGTGGCATTATCAACCATAGCCAAATTATGGAAAGAGTCCAAATGCCTATTGACTGATGAATGGATAAAGAAGATGTGATAGATAAGTAGATAGATAGATAGATAGATAGATAGATAGATAGATAGATGCAATGGAATATTACTCAGCCATCAAAAAGAGTGAAATCTTGCCATTTGCAATGATGTGGGTGGAGCTAGAGTATATTGTCCTAAGTAAAATATGTCCTTCAGAAAAAGGCAAATACCATATGATTCCACTTGTGGAATTTAAGAACCAAAACACGTGAACATAAGAGAAAGAAAAAATATGGAGGCAAAACGTAAAAGACTCTTAATTCAAGAGAATAAACTGAGGGTTGTGGAGGAGAGGTATGTGATGATGTGGGCTAAATGGGTGATGGGTATTAAGGAGGCATTTGTGATAAGCACTGGGTGTTATATGTAAGTGATGAATCACTAAATTCTACTCCTGCAACTAATATTACACTAGAATTTACACTAAATAGAATTTAAGTTAAAAAAATCATTAAAAATGTAAAAAATGTACACAAGGACATAGGAAATTCCTATAAATTTTTTTATTCTGCTTCTCTAGGATTACTTTTAAAAGAGTTTCATGGGGATCCCTGGGTGGCTCAGCGGTTTGGCGCCTGCCTTTGGCCCAGGGCATGATCCTGGGGTCCCAGGATGGAGCCCCGTGTTGGGCTCCTGGTGTGGAGCCTGCTTCTCCCTCCTCCTGTGTCTCTGTCTCTCTCTATGTCTATCATAAATAAATAAATAAATCTTAAAAAATAAAATAAAAGAGTTTCATATTAAAAAAAAAACCTGAAGAGTAATTAGAAATGTAATTGTGGGATATTTTTATTCTGCAGAAAATTATCCTTTTTGCTCATTTTCTTACTCTTCTATATATTTAGAAATTTCTCTTTGGCAATTATAAATAGGAGTTTGTAGTACTATTAAAAGTACTTAATTGTAAATATTTGAAGTGGTAAAGTGTTGTAGGTAATGGCTAAACTACCCAACCCTGAGCGAGAAATAAGCTTTACTTTTTGATTAAAGGATACAAGTTATTAGGGTAAATATTTGGTTTGTTAGTGGGCAGAATTTGTCTACAAGTCTTCAAGTAAAGCTGTTTCCTTCTTTTTGGAAAAGAAACCCACCACCTGTTCTTTGGCAGAATGATTAGAATTTGCAATAGGGTATCTTCAGTGACATGAAGCAAATCTATGCTGTAACATCCAGAGTTCTAAACTCTAGAATTCTCCTTCTTCCAGATCACTCTAAATTCAATTTATTTTTTTCAAGGTATTTAATTAGTATATCAAAACATCACTTACAGTGCAATGTCAGATGTCTTCGAAGTACAGATCATTCTCTGTACAGATAACATCATCAAGAAGACCATAGAACTCATTTCTCCTCATTTAGTAAAAATTCTCTTCCCTATGAAGGGGCTCCAATCTTTATTGCTCCAGTTTGAGCCTTATTAAAATCAGTTTCACCCCAAATATTTCTGTCTCATTAAAATTTACTAGAACTCCAGTTCAGCTAACATTCACTGAATGCCTATTAGGCTAGTTCCTGAGAATGTAGACACAATAAGACACCACCCCTGCCCTTGAGGAGGCCCTATGTACCTATAAAAATACTATTGTAGCAAAAAGGAGACACAACCAAACATTTTATGAAGAACTGTTCCAAATGAATTAAAATACTATGCATGTTCTAATGACTCTTTTTGAAATGACAAATGTATTGGACATTTATTACTATGTAGTTGAATAAAATTATTTACTTCTATTTTTAAGAAAATAGAGAAAGGCTCAACATATGAATTTGTTTCTAAATAATTTTAATTTTTGCTTATATGGGTGGGAGTAGAATACAGGAGATTGAACAAAATGTGTTTGTAATCAAACAGCTCTTACCCTCTAGTCTTCGCTTATGAAGTCAGTGATCTAGATCTTGGCAACTTGTTTAAACCCCCATGCCTCTCTTTTCTGAGTTGTGAGATACAGGTAATATAGCTGCCTGTCATGAACACTAAAGTTTTAATAGAATAATGAAGGGAATTCTCAAGTCCATATAGTAGTAGCCCAATAACTAGTAAGGACTATTATTATTCTTGTCATGATGTTGATAATGATAGTTTTAATTTGGGTTCCTAGAGAACCAAACCTGACACAAATATTATACTATAAGCAGTTTGTGTAGGAGGCAGTCCCAAGGGACACTAGTAGTAAAGTTAATTAAACAAAAAGGTCAGAAAAGGAAGAAAGCCAATAAAATGATGGACAACTGGAGCTTAATGATGCTAGGGAGTCCTGAGAGACAGTGTAGAATATGTACCTCAGAATTATCTCACCTGAGGGATAAAGGAGATGAGGTGTTTACATTTCTTGTCAGCCATAGGTAGAGGGCTGCTCTCAGGGGATATTAATTCCTTGGCATTTGTAGCCTGCCATATTAATAGGCAGAGTGGTCTTTGAGAGGTAGAGAAAGCCTTTAGTCAATGACTTAGGTGTTGACAGTTAGAAGTCAGCCTGACATGTCTAAAATGGTCAAGTGGAGAGGATATGGACCAAGTACTGATAGTATCTGTCCAAGGTGTTGAGACTACTTAATGAAGGGGGGGGGGGTGGGATGTATATCTTTTCTGAGAAATGAAGTATAAATGTGGATGATTAAATGCAGGGAGAAACCTGTCTAGGAAAAAGAAGCACTATGTGTCTGCATTCCTATACACACAATTTATCTGAGAGTTTGGGAATTAATCTAGCCTTGGCCAATGAGTCATTTTATTGGGCACACATGTACTGTGTACAGGTCTGTCTGAGCCTGGGTAGGTTTTGTATATTATTGGCGGCTCCTTGTATCTGAGAATGCAGTGTTCATTATTCTGACCTCATCTCCTAGAGCAGTGTGCACTTCCCAGCCAGCAACCTTGGTCTGAGGTGATCTAGTCATTATGGCCTGCAGGATCCTTTAATAGCTATGATTCAACTTAACCAAAGCTAATGAGCAGGAAGGAGCAGTTCCACCACTCCCTTGCATTGTTTGAGGAGATATCCCACCATCTTCCAATTTAATTATGGGATGTGGTTTCTGGGCAGGAGAGCAAGTGAGATCTGCTTTTTGCATTTTGTTTTGTTCATAATTGAATCATAGCAATTAAGCAATCATGCAGGGTGTAAGCAATAACTTTTATGAACATTAAGATATGCATTTCATAACATCTAAGTGCTATGTTTGTTAAAGTTCACTTTTGAGAAGTTGTGGTAGTTATTAGGAAAACACTATTAATTTGAAGGTGTGGAGGAGAGAGATAAGGCACCTATCCTAGAATTTTGTGTGTTCTAGTGACTATTATCTTTGGGAAGCACTGAAGGTTTCTTCTTTAATAAATCTTAGAAGGTATTCAAGCCACAAACAATCATTTACATATATGGGTTTAGAGATAGTTGTGTACATGTGTACTTATTTCAGCCATGTCCTGGATACTTAACCAAGATGTAATTGCATTGACTGGTTGCTTGCAGTGTCAAAGACAAAAGGTAAACTCTTTTTACCAGTGTTCCTATAAATTCATAAATGTACTCTATTATTTTTACTTTGAAAATTGAGAACAAATTACTAAAGAAGTAAATATATTAACAATCACTATATTTAAATAAGAATAGGAAAATAGATCCCCCTATTAATTTTTGAAGCATGAAATGCTGTGCATCCACATTGTAGAAATTAGAAGCCATTGAAACTCTCCTTTAATATGCTAAAAATCTGTCATAGAAGGCAATATGAGATAATTTCTACAACCTTTCATGTATTGATAGCATCAACTGTTAAGGTAAGCATTTCAGTAGATATGATATAGTTATAGCAATAAGTATGTGGTTGACTAGTATGTGGTTTGCCTAAATAGAATGAAGAGGCATCTGGGAGAGAAAAGAAGTAAATGCTTTACAAATCTACTTTTCAACAGTTATTAGAAGATGGGTAATATTTTGCTACCCTTTATAAGTGATTCTCTTAACATTTTGACTGGCTCAAAGAAAAAAAAGGTATGATCACTATACCTTTTTAGAAAGCAAGCTTTAGGATAATGAAATAAGAAAACAAGAGAGATCTTATTATGCACAGTTCCTACTGCTCTCACCTGCTTATAAGATAGATCCTTGTTGTTATCTCTCCTTGGCCTCTTGCCTTTTTTCTCAACTCCTCCTTCTTCCTTGATGGCTTTCCCTTCTTTTGATCCTAGCGCCTATCCTTCGACCAGTCCAAATATATATCTTTTTTCTTTTAACTTTTATTGTCCATAGGGTCACAGTCATACTGCTCATAAGTTGGATATTCTCTAATCATTACAAATAATAGCCATTGTTGCTAGAAAAATATAGGTATTTACAGCAGCAATCACATTGTTGTGTGGTAATATCTCATAAGAGGTGCTCACCCACTAACTACCTTTTCTTTGTCCTCCTTTGCACTTTATACATCACTCCAGTAGACTTATTAAGCTGTATAATAATAATCTCTTGCTATTTCAGTTATGTGTGCTGCTTGACAAACTTCCCCAGTATTTGGTGGCTTAAAACAACAATTTATTATTCCTCATGACTCTGTAAGTTAGGTGGCCTCAGCTCAGGGCATTTTTCTTCCTTGATTGTGTAGCTGAGTTCACTCATGCAGCTATATTCCTCTGAGAGCGTATTTGGGGCTTGAACATCCAGGATGGCTTCTCTCCTTCCAAAGTCTCCTCTGTGAGTCTTTAGTAATTCTTCAATCTTGTCTGAAATTCTAGAATGATGTCTAAGCTCCAAGAGAGGGAAGTCAAAGCTGTCGGTCCTCTTTAGGACACACTAGCAGTCCCAGATACTACTTCTACTGCATTTAGGTACAAATCATAAGATCAACCCAGATTCACAGTGAGGGAAATAGACCTCATCTCTTGATGAGAGGAGCAGCAAAGTCTCATAGTAAAGGAGCATGTTGTGCAACCATGGGAGGAGTAATTGGTGGCCATGTTTGGAGACTATCTTTACACTGTATCAGGCCCTTGCATTAGACTTTGATTTCTTCAGAGCAAGGACTATGTCTTCCTCAGATTTTTAGGATCAGAATATGAAAATATTTCACTCTTTATTTCTTGAATGAATGATAGTTCTACCTCTCGCTTTATCTCTAACTGTCGGTGATAAACTTAGTTTTATAAATTCAGATTGCTGGTAGGAACGTGGGTGGCTCAGTGGTTGAGTGCCTGCCTTCAGCCCTAGGACGCGATCCTGGAGTCCCAGGATTGAGTCCCACATCAGGGTCCCTGCATGGAGCCTATTTCTCTGCATGTGTCTCTGCCTCTCTCTCTCTCGTGAATAAATAAATAATTTTTTTTAAAAAAATTAGAATAATAAATTCAGATTGCTGTTATAAAATAATTCTACATATTAATTTTTCTCTCTCTCTCTCTTTTTTTTACCTTTCAAGTTCTTTTCTGATAGGAATATTAGACATACATACTGTCTTGGGGTTTCTTTATATAGAGAAAGACACGGAGTTACAGATTAAAATGCAAGTAGTTCCTTTAGGAGCTGAGTTCCTTGGGGTGTCAAGCAGGTAACTTGGAGCAGTTAGAGGTTATTTCTACAAGGGGACTCAGGGAAACAGTGTAGACATGTGCGAGTTATTTTACATGAGCGATGAGAGAGCTGGAGGACAGTCATTAGCACTTACAGCTGTCCACAGGCAAAGCAGACTCCAGTGGCCAGAGAAAGTCCTCTGGCAGAAAGACACAGGTACTGGAAGTTGGACCAATGGCACAGAAATGATCAGTGGCATTGATCAGTAGGATACCATCAGCTATGTCATACACACAAATCCACTCCTTTCCTCTTCCATCCCTTCCTCAAAAGAAGGCTTAGCTGTCTCATCAGCCTTTGTTTAAGGACAGGGTCATTTGACAATTTCTCCTCCTACCAGAAAGTTTTAGCTAAAAGGAGAACCAAGAAGAAAAAATCACGCTTTTTTAGCCAGCACACTTGTTCCAGGTGGCATCATAAGAAGTTCTTAAAGATTATATTCGTAGATAGGGGAATAGCTGTTTCACAAAGCACCACCTAACCCTGATGGCCTCTCATTTTTAGAAAGGAACATGAGGGCTTTGGGCCCTAAATTCACAGAAGCTGGGTTCATATCTGTTGTTGCACATCGTTGTGACCCCATTGCCTCAAAAAGTGTCTGATAGTAGTAGGTACTCCACAATTATTTGATCAATAAATGAATTAATAAAGAAAAGTGGAAGATAATGTGGTGAAAATCTAATTGTAAATATCTTTGTTATTTTCTTGCTGTATGACTTGGTAAGGAACTTAATATTGATGAGATTCAGCCCTGTTTTTCTAAAACTGTGACTTAATTTTTTCACAATCTGTTCTATGATTTCCTTTCTTTCATTTTACCCTCTACTTTATCTGCATTATGTTGTGGGCAGAGTAAGTTTTTACCTAGAGAAAACTTATGTTGCTAAAATAAATTTCCAGATGATTTTTCATCTGGAAAAATAAGTAAAGAAAGTTGGTAAAGGAAATAAATTAAAGACCATTACACTTGTGCAGAACCTTCATTTGTGCATTCTTTCATCATCTTGTAAGAAAGAATGCTCTCCTTAAAGCCACCTTTGGCCATTTTAGTGTTCTTGGAAATATCCATAGGATACAAAGTATCTTTTTAGCTTAGACAAAGAGTCTCGTTATTAAGAAACAAAGGGAAAATCACTACCTAAGGTGGCAGACCAGAAGGTCCCTATTGAGCACTTTCTTATAGTGAAGTGAATTACACAGTCTTCTACAATGTTAAAACTGTAAAGTCATTGGATAGAAGAATGCATCTTACTCATTTTTGGGGGGTCTGTAGCACTTTGTACCTTGCTTAGCAAAAATAAAGCTCTTGGTTGTTTTTTGCTGAATAAATGGAGGAATAAGTGATTGAATACGTAGCTAAAATAAAACATCATGGGAGGGGGGTGCCTGCGTGGCTCAGTCAGTTGGGCATCTGACTCTTGATTTCAGTTCAGGTCATCATCTGAGGGTCGTGAGATCGACCCATGTGTCAGACTCCGTGTTCTATGAGGAGTCTGAAATTTTCTCTCTCCATCTCTCTCCCCCACTCATGTCGCTGTGCACATTTTCTTTTTCTCTCTCAAATAAATAAATAAGTAAATAAATATTTTTAAAAATAAAAATTATTAAAAAATAAATAAAACATCATGCATAAGGCAAGGGGATCCTTGTTGGTAGGAAAACTGGAGGAAGCCAATATCATATAGTGAATTAGGACTTACATGGAAATTGGAAGGAGGAATGACAGAGTGAGGTGGAAGGTGTTGAGTGAGATCCCCATCTTCTATCAGTAGTAGCAGTAGTTTTGTTTTGAAGAATAATGGTGCTATGGCTTCCTTACCTCTTAGTTCCCACTGAAGACCAATAACTAATTATGTTGTTTTTTCACCTGCTCATATCGACTAACATGCTGTCTTCTTATACAGGAGATATTCAAGTTGAAGGGGAAAAAATAATCTTTTCCCCTCTTTTCACTCAGTGTAATTGTTACTAGCTTTGAATAATTTTTGTAATACAAGGTCTCCATACATGCAGTAGAATGCTCTTTATGTGCAGTTCTGTGCTGTGTAGTTTCATTTTATAGACTGTTGTAAGAAACATGAAAATTAAGATTTGATTTGTACTCTTTTGGAATAAGGTAGTAGAATCAGTTCTTTAATACAGTGTGTAGTTTTAGACTATAGTGTAAATTAAATCAACCTGTGATTCAGTCATGCCTTTATTAGTTCTTAAATATTGATTTAAGTAATGATATTAAATTATGTATGGTTGAAAAGATAAGTCTTGTTTCTACCATAGTACATGAATGCCATGAAAATGTTTTCCTTTTCTTGCAATAAAATCAGAAGTAGAACGTAGGTTAAACACACTTCTCATCATACCTCATAATTTCTGACACAGTAACTTATGTTGAGGAAAAAAGAGACATTAAATTAACAATAGACTTTTGTTTATAAATATGCCAGATGATTGGGGTACAGATTGATGGAGTGATCAGTTCTGCCACTGCAATTATTATTTGTTACAAAGATGGCTGAACTAAAAGGGCATAACTTCCTTACCTAAATTTTGAGGTGGATTACCATTTGAGACATTGACTATGCACTTGTTTTATTTTATAAAGGAATGTATAAGAATAGAGCTTTATAGTTATTAAGTAAATTGAAATTATAAAAGATAAAAAGGCAGCTTAATATTCTTTTATTTAAATGTTTATCATATTAAACTTTGAATGAGGATATTCCTGAGTTGTTATGCAATTACCACTGTAAAGTTGGCTATAATTTTATATGCTTTTGTATGCATAACAACATTCTTCTGTATTTTTTTGAAGACTATATATGCGTGGATATATATGGAGTTATTTTAAAGCTGAAACTTCATTTTTCTCCACTTTGTTTTAAGTTGATCATTGAATTTTTTTTCAGGATGGCACTGAATGAATGTTACATTTAAAAAATGTTTAATTCTTTTAATACTTTTTACAGATAAAAGTATATGCCTTTTATCTTTGCCCTTAAAATAACAAGGACTTCTCATTAAGGAGGTTAGAAACCATAAGTGCCATGCTCAACCTAGTATTAGAACATCTTGGTTTTATTCTTTATTTAATTTGACCATGGAATGATGCAATCAATGGTTCTTGTATTATTTTCTTGAAAAGGACTCCATTTCTCATTCATTTATATTTCAGTGACATATCGAGTTCTCTCTTATGCTGACTTATCTCTTTTAATCTTTATAAGAAGTAAAATTTAGATTATTCATAGCCTATTGGAAGAAGAGTGTGGATAAAGGTCATGGATAAAGGTGTCCTCACACCTATTTTCTCAGGAAAGTAGCAGACAACGACATCTTATGCACTCACCCCCCACCCCACCAATAGAGTTAGCCATAAGAAGAGTAAAGTGCACCTGGAAAAAAAAAAAGGTCTATGGCATAGGATGGACAATTTCAAAATGTGTTGGGCTTCAGCATTAAGCAAGGAGGTTTGCAGAAAATATATATTCCAAACCTACCGAGCCAAAATTTAGACTGTTAGGGCATGGACAGCTGGCTAATATCCATCAGAGGTGGTAGGATATGAGTCAAGACCAAGTCCAAGTTGAAGTAAGATATTGGGAAGCATTCTTGCTAACTTTAATTCTTCCATTATCTGAATCATTTCAAAACTTTGAATCGTGGTTTTCTATCTGTCACAGTTTAAGTGACTATTAATATTAAAATTCCTGGCCCTGGATGGCAATGTGTCGTCCACAGAACTCAACTTTCTTGACTGTCTCATTTCCCCGTGTCCTGTATAGCTGTTTTGCTCTTTCTTTATCCTTTCATCTGCCACCTTAATATCTGTTAGCTGCTATTATTTTGGGCTTTTAATCCTCCTTTCCATATTCCTATGCTTTTCCAGTTTTTCTCTTTAGCCCTCAAAGGCAATGTTTTTTCTATCTCAGGGGCTGCCTATGAATCATCTACAATTTGTACATCACCCTGTGGGAAACACCAAGATTCTCAAATGTTCATTTCTCTGCCATTAAATGAGGGCAGGAATGGCTGCTGACATTTCCCTTGACACTGGAGGGAGTGGTCAGGCTAGATGAGAAAATACTTGTTGAAGAGGAACACTGTGCTGTTACTGGCACTTAGCTGGGAAACTGAAGCCTGAGCAGTTTAATAATTTGCCTGGGCTGTGCAACTGATTTGCCATCAGTGTCAAGCCAGGATTACAACCTGGAGAATTTGGGTTATTCTTTCAGAGAACATTCCATTGGATAAACTGGACTTATTATTTGAAGTGTTCCCCATCCCTGTAGATCAAGAAGGTAGAATTTATGATAGCAGTTTGATCTTCAGAAACTCCTCTTAACCCAGAATTACCCTTTAGTTTAGTGAATACTGGGAAAAAGGGAGTGATGAACGAGTATTTAATTAATGAGATTCTGTTGTTTATTTGTAAGGGATATGTGTGTGGGAATCTTACATAATATAAAAATTCCTTTTAATCCTCAAACAACTCTTAGGAAAAAAAATACAGAATTAAAATGGAAGTTCTTGAGATTTGTCCTTGAGTATATGTTTAGAGAAAGTATACTTGGAATTTGATGACTTATAGAGAAAGTTTATCAGGAAGGTTAGAATTTTTACATTTATTCAAATTAAATACATGAGTGCATTTTGAAGCCAAGCTTTTGTTTTTGTGTGTGTGTGCGTGTGTTTTTTTAAACACACATTTGGGAGAGAGATTTCCTTAGAACAAAAGTGAGTATGCGAACCCATAATATCATTTTTTGGTTGGTATTCTGCATTATAGAGTTGGGATTCTACCCCTTAAATTAGAATTTGGGGGAATGTCAAAGCCAATCTAGGTGGCCCAGAGATATGTGAGCTCTAGATCCACTGTTTTACAGGTGAAAAATCAGGGTTTTAAATACGTACTTATTTAACATTTTCTGTTAGCCAAAGTACTGCAAAAGGTACTTTATATACTTTCACTTAACAGCTGGAGAATTAACAGCTTTAGGAGCCCATGTGTTCTAGATAAGGAAACTGAGGTTCTGAGATGTTAAGTAATCTACCTAACATGGAACTGAGATGATAAATCAGCTTTGTCCCAACCAAAAACACATAGTCCATTTGTTTCTAAAAGGAGTGCATGTTACCAGCATTTCATTAAATGTTGGCACCAAGGACAGGACTTGGAAATAACATGGACACCTTCTGGTATGTACACAAGGCTCTGCCTACATCAAATGCTAGCTTGCATGACTACAAAGGCCCAAATACAACCTGTGTGCACCGTATCTCTTCATTAGCACATTTTCTTTTGCATGGTTATTCACTGTGAGTATGTGATGAGTTGGGACTGTGGGTAGAAGCTGCTGCAATTAGTTTTGCCTCAGGTAGAATGCTGACGTCTGTTGTAATGAGATTAAAATCTTCTACTCAGCTGTTACTTGAAATATTCTGTTGTGTTCTCATCCAACTGTTTTAACTAATTGAAGTGACTTAACCATATAATTATTTTCAAATGTTTACAATTACTTTTAGATAAACATAAATGAATGTTTGCCTGCATATTAGCAGCAAAGGGAATAATTTGGTATCTTCACTCAAATATTCTAACCCTCCTAAGGAAAGATTAGAGTGTATCAGTGGAATTCAAATGACACAGATGGGCATTCTTCATACTGAATGAAATATTACTTTCAGTTCCACTAAGATGGAGTAGCCCCATTCCTGCCAAGTCCTCCCCCTTACAACTAAAACTCTCTAGATATAACAAGAACAGGAACTCTCTGAAAGATCAAAGAAGAAGGTGAGCTGCCTAGGGATTGGAGGGATTGGAGGAACTATACAGCAGTGAGATCCTTGGATTTCTTTATTGTTTCTCAAATATCCTGGATGGAGTGCTGCAGAAGTTTCCAATCCTGGACCATCAATAGGCAGAGACACCAAAAGCTCCAAGAAAATCCTGTTTCCCTTAGCTAAAGGACCAAGAAAAGGACAACCTAACAAAAACAAAACAAAAAAAAAAAATTGGCAGTATCTTCCAAACACCATCAGAAAAACTATACCTTCCCCCCTACATGGTTTCAGGGGTGCTGAACAGAAAGTTGATCCTCCCCCATGCCCATTAATTGCTAATATAGTTAGACTATGATAAGTTATATATGTGTATTGTATCATATATAGAGAAACACTAAGAAAACGATCCAAAGCAATATAGTAAAGGACACTGTAAATAAATGAAGAAACTTTAAAAATGATAAAAAAGCATAGCAAGCTATAAAATGACAGACTTAAGCCCTAATATCAATACATTACTTTAAATAGAAAAAGTCTATAGAAATGCAAGGGACCCAGAATAGTTGGCACAATCTTAAAAAGGAAGGACAAAGTTGGAGGATTTAAACTTTCCAATTTCAAAATTTATTACAAAGATACAGTGGTGTGGTGTCATACTAGTATAGGAATAGACATATAGACTAATGATATGAAATTGATAGTTCAGAAATAAACTCTTACATTGATGGACAGATGACTTGCAATAAGAGTGCCAAGGCTATTCAATGAGAAAAGAATAATCTTCAACAAATGGTAATAGCATAACTGGATATCCACATGTAGAAGAATAAAGGCAAAACCTCTTCCTTACACCATCCATGAAAGTTAACTCCAAAATGGATCATAGATCTTAAATGTAAGAATGAAAGCTGTAAAACTCTTAGAAGAAATCGTAGGTATAAAATTCATGACCTTAGTTAGGTGATGAATTCTTCCACGTGACACCAAAAGCATAAGCAATAAAAGAAAGATAGATACTGTGGAGTTCATAAAAATTTAAAACTTTTGCTTCAATCATACCACAAAGAAAGTGAAAACCAACTCAAAGAATTGGAGAAGATAGTAAAAAAGGAGTGTGTGAGGGTTCTGAACACACACACACACACACACCCCCCACTCCAGTGAAGTTTTTTGAATGACCAATAAGAATATGAAAAGATGCTGAACATTGTTAGCCATCAGAGAAATGTAAAGCAAAACCACAACTGCTGATTAGGATATGAAAAAAATGAAACTCTCCTATGTTGTGGGTGGGACTCTAAGATGGTATGCCCACTTTAGAAAATGTTATGACATGTTCTCAAATTGCAAAATATCGCAATTCTACTTCTAGGTATATACCTGAGAGATAAAAAGACATACATTAATACAATAACTTGTATGTGAATGTTCATAGCAACATTATCCATAGTAGCCCCCAAATGGGAACAATCCAAATGTCCATCAACTGATAAATGGATAAAAAATGTATTATATTCAGAAAAGAAAGTAGTTCATAAAAAGGAAGGAAGTACTGAATCTTATAACATGAATGAACTTTGGAAACTTTATGCTGGGTGAAAAAAGCTAGTCATAAAAGACTGCGCATTATATAATTCCATTTCTATGAAATGTTTCAAAATAGACAAATCTATTGATGCAGGAAACGATCTCCTGGTTTCCTAGGATGGAGTTGAGGTGGGGTAGTTGGGATTGAGGTGGGGATTGGAAGAAAACATAGAGTGAATACTAATTGGTATGGGTTTCTTGGGGAGATAGTGTAAGTTCAATAATTGATTATGGCAGTAGTTGAACAAGCCTATGAATATACAAAAGCCACTGAATTGTGGACTTTAAATGAGCCGATAGTATGATGTCAATCATAAAGCTGCTAAAAATGTAAGTGGTCTATATGAAACATAAAAAACAGATTCTAGCAAAGTGAATTTAAAAAATGATTCAATAATATGCATATCTGTTCCAAAGTGACTTTTTTTTTTTACTAATTGTTGTGACTGACAACTGTTATGACTCTTCTATCTTTAAGGAGAAATTATGAATTTTAGAAGTAAAGGCAAATTTCAGTATTTATATTTGGGAGCAATAAACTAACTGCTAGGAATATTTATCAAATGGAAGTATAATTGCCTGCTATCTCCCTGAACTTTATTAGGTATAATAATTGTGTTTTTTGAATTTACTCTTCTTAAGGGATATAAACTAAACATTCTAACAGCTTGTTTTTTCTAAATGAATAAGATAATATACAATTGTCATTTAGACAAAGAATTGTATTTTATATAAATAAATACTAGATAATATCTGGTAATTTTAATACATTATCCATATAAATCCTATCCTGTAGAGTAAATAACCTCTAAAGTAGTCAGCTATGGTAGAGGATGAAGCTAGTATACTTATATAGTTCCTTCCACAACCACCAACCCTCATTTTTTCATTGTTGGTCCACTTTTTGGTTAGAAAAAAGATTATATACTCAAATCTATTTACTTGATTTATTAGTTTCAAGCATTACCTCTTAACCTTTCTGTATGCAAAATTAGAATGTCAGCACTTTTACACTTTTCTCTTGTTCTTCTTTGTTAATATTATGATTTCTATTATATTTATAGCTTATATTATGATTTCTAAAATCTTCAAGACTTATTTGTAAATTTTATAACTATGATTTCAACAATTTTTTTAGTTATATAGATGTTAAATGGATTTAAGGCTGACCTCCAAAGCTTTTAAAACAAATTTTCTTTTATTTTAATTTACTCATTTGACACAGAAGGCACAAGCAAGGGGAACAGCAGGCAGAGGGAGAGGGAGAAACAGGCTCCTTGCTAAGCAGGAGCTTAGCTCCCCAAGTAGGGAGCCTGATGCTAGGCTAGATTCCAGGACCCTGTGATCAGGACTTGATCTGAAGGCAGACGCTTAACCGGTTGAGCCACCCAGGCACCCGTCAAAGCCTCCATTTTATAGGTTGACCAAGGTGATCTCCAAATATGTGTCATGCATAATTTGTAGGTCCCTTGGAAAGTCCCAAGACTCTAAGAAGTTTTACTTGTGTCATCAGCTGAAGACAATAATGGCTGCTACTAGTTCCCATCTCTGCCACTCTGGTGTTGAACAGGGCTCAAGGATCCACCTAATGCTGCAATTTGGAGCTTTGTCTTTCCTTTAAACATTTACATTTCCTCCTCCTCCTCCTCCTCCTCCTCCTCCTTCTTCTTCTTCTTTTTGACCTTCTAAATATTAAAATATTTTAATAGCATGTGTATTTCTGTGTTTAAGTATTCAAGCTCTACTGCATAGTTATTAATAATTCTACCTGTGCTTTTTGACCAGCCAAGAGAGGAAGAGTTCTTGCTACCTGTCTTAAAGAGCCCTTTCTAGAGACTTTTAAAAAGCAAGCAATTGTTAGGATTGTTAGAGAAACTTTTGACATATCACAAGAAAGTGGTGAGTTTCATGGAGATGCTAGACAGAATTGTTTGCTATTCATACTTTGTTGCTTGGAAATGGACAGCTATGCTTAATGTAACACACGCACATGCACACACATGTACAAATACACAAATAATATAGGAGATGAAAATGGTATAAAAAACTGACCTCTAGAATACTCAGATGCAAACACCATTCTGTAGTTGTCTACCTAGGTCATCTAGGGACTGCAATAGGAAGTGCAACCTACCTCAGAGAACCAGTACTGTAAGAGCAAGGAAAAATAGGACCATTTTAAATGTCATAACTCATTCTATGAATGAAAACCATCCAAACTTATTATTTAAGTAATAAAATTCATCCTATGTTTGACTATCATAAACACCATTCTTTTGAAGTGATTTTCTCGAGAATACTGTTATTAATGTGTTTTGCATCCTCCAGTAGACCTGGTGCATCAGAGTGGGTCATATTTTGTCCAACCTACGTATGTCACTGCCACTTTTAAGCAGTATTGATTTCTGGTGAATGCCAACACTTATTTTAGCACTGATTGCAGAGTCACTTATTTCTAATTTTTATATGACAGCAAACAAACTAATAAAATATATTGAATTTTAATTTTTTTTACCTCTTATTCCTTCTCTTCTTATGAATAAACTTTAGAATTTGACCTTATTAACCTACAAAGAACCTCAGAAACAATTTCCATGAAATAAAGTTTGATTTATTTTCATTCATCTGAAATACCAAGAACTTTAACAGATGGACTGTCAGATTCAAATGAAGTTTTATTGCTTTATGGCAATATGTGGTAATTAAGATATTGTCCAGATAGATTAACACCTAGATCCTGAGTCTTGCAGTGTGGCATGTAGGTAGAGGTGTCTGATAAATTTGTAATACTGCATGTAGGCCAAGGAACATCTCTGTCTATTATAATTTTAAGTAAATTATATATGAGGGATTGTTTATAATCTAAGATGATATTTTTAAAAAGCATTTTATTAGATTTATTTTTAGAGTTGTAACTTGATTAGAAAACATCCATTTTTAAATTGTTCTTTCTAAATGCCTTGACCTTCAGGACATTTTAGTTCAGTTGTAAGTTGTCTTATGATTGTGTACTAGAAACTGCTATAAGTTTGGGCAAATAATAATTGCTGAAAGACCTTTTATTATGTACTTGTTATATGGACTGTTATATACATGTTTTGGACTTGTTATATGGACTTTTCAACATGTTATATGGACTTTTGAATTTTAACAAAGTGATCTTGATTCCTATGTTAGATTTTGGGGCTGGGTAGGGAAGTTTTCTATTTTTTAATTTTTAATACATTACAGGATTTCTCCAGGTATTTTGATTGTTCTTTTTGTACAGTAAACTTCTTACTTGCTTTTCTAATAGCTAAGAAACAATTTAAATCTTGATGGTATTATTACTGTTTCAGTTGCAAGAGTTCCACTTATAAATACTTTATTGATGAGGAAGGCATACCATATTGAACACATAAAACAGTTCATGTGGGTTACTTGAAAATGACAAATCAAAAGCTGTCATGTAATAGAAAAAATACACTTTGAAGCATATCTCTCGTGCTTTGTCCTCCTTTCTACTATGATTTAAACTGCACTCTTCATGTCATGCATAAAGAATGAACTTTGCAGTCAGTTTTAAAAGCTGAAATAATTGGGATAAGAAACATAAAATGCCCAAGAAATTATTCTGATGAGAATTGCAAGTCTAGGTTAAGAAAGTAAATAATGCAGACTGCGAGGCATGATTAAAAAAAAATTAACTTTAACAGTCCTTAGCCGTAATTGACAATTTACTGATTTTAACAGGAAACAAACATTACTCTGCTACCATCTGGACATCCTAAATAGAACCTATGCCTCTGGATGAGGGAAGGCATAATGATTAGGTAGATATTTTGGCAGAAAACTCCTTTTTTTTTTTAATGTCTTGGGATTTAGAATGTAAAACCAATGGCCATAATTTTGAAACATCTGTTCTTTTCATGATCTCTTCCACATAGAAAGAGATTAGGAAATGGAATGTCCTCAAATATCTTTGTTGCCGTGATCAAAATTTTTCATTTTGTCCAAATACGTAAATGGAGTCAAATTCACTTCTTAGTAAACCCTGTTATCCTGAATATGTAGTTCGCTTTTTTTTTTCTGAATTCAACATTGTCTTATTTAGCTTGGTTATTTATTATTATTTTTTAAAGGTTTTATTAATTTGAGAGAGTGTGTGTGTGTGAGAAAGAGAGCATGAGCATGGGAAAGGGGTAGAGGGAGAGAGAGGAGCAAACTCCCTGCTGAGCAGGGAGCCTGATGCCAGACTCCATCCCAGGACTCTGGGATCATCACATATTTAATCAACTGTGCCACCCAGGTGCCTCTGGTTTATTTATTATTATATACATCCACCTATTTCCAAAAAGGAGGCAAGCGATTTTACACTAAAAATAAATAGGTATAATAAAAGCAGTAATGTTCACTAAGGAATGCATGATAGCAAAAGGATGATCAAACCAAAATATATTTGTCAGGTGTAACTGTAGTCAACTAAAAAATTAGGCCTATATACTCCAACCCCAGGTCATCTTCTTACTGTTTAAAATTAATGTCCAACTATCTTTTGGATGCATTTCCCTCTCTCTTGAGGATAAAAAGAAGTGAGAATATCAGTGAATCTAATACTCTATACACCAA
Source organism: Nyctereutes procyonoides (assembly GCF_905146905.1). Taxonomy (NCBI): domain Eukaryota; kingdom Metazoa; phylum Chordata; class Mammalia; order Carnivora; family Canidae; genus Nyctereutes; species Nyctereutes procyonoides. Next base: position 39,792,241 of record NW_026575024.1, read on the forward strand.
AATGGGATGACTTTAAAAATGAATTAGTCTGTTCACCTGTTCTGTCTGGCTTTCTTGGCTTCCTGGCTTGTTTTTCTCCTCTTGAATTCATTCCTCCCCTTCAAGGCTAGGGGACTCTGCAGGAAAGCCTTTCTCTGGATCTTTGCCTGCCATATTCTTTCCAACTCTCTCCCGTGGGGTTACACTATATTCTGTTTTAGTGCTCTTTTATCTCACTTTAAGGCTACTAGAAAAATCGGATCATTTTGATCATTTCTGTTCTGTGTTTTGCAAGCCTTGTGTCTACTCATTCCTCCTAGATCAGATTTCTGTTGGACCTCATCACTGACCTAAAATGATCAGGACCTACAGTTATAGCCTTCCTTGGACTAGACTATCCAATCAATCTATGGACATTCTGCATGCAGGTCTAGGGTAGAATTAAGCTCAATTCTGTCCCCACTTTTCAACGCTTCTAATTTATTTCCCACTAGCATCTGCCCCTGGATTGTTCCCTCTTCCTTTACCTGTATCTCTGGTGGGTTGCATAAATCTAGGATGTGTTAGTCCTTTACAGCAGTAAAACCCCTGCACAAGCTTCCAGGAAGTCAAGTACAAGAGGGAATATGCAGTGATCTGTGAACTCTGAGTATAATGAAAGCAAACATAGCAGTGTTTAGGGCATAAAGCAACCCTCAAAAAGGGAATCAGTCTTTTTTATATTGAAGAAAAACACTTCATTATTCCAGTGTGCCATATATTTAAAGGTTAAAAATTATGGGCACCACAACACACCTATTAGAATCGCTAACAATTTTTTGAGAGATTTATTTATTTGGGAGAGAGTGCAGCTGCACAAAGTGGGGAGGGGCAGAGCGAGAGGGAGAGAAAGTCTTAAGCAGACTGTGTGGAGCTCAATGTGGGGCTTGATCTCATGAACCTGAGACCACGACCCTGAGATCATGACCCTGAGACACAAACTGAGCTGAAACCAAGAGTCAGACACTTAACCAAATGTGCCACCCAGGTACCCCATAGAATGGCTACAATTTTTAAATGATGCAACACCAAATGCTGTTGAGAATGCAGAGAAACTAGTTCTCTCATCATTGCTGATGATAATATAAAATGGTATAACCCTTCTCTAAAGGAGTTTTATAGTTTTTTTTGTTAAAATATTTATTTTGAGATAATTGTAGATTTATATGTAGTTCTAAGAAATAATACAGAGAGATTCCATGGACGCTGTACCTAGTTCTCCCCAATGGTAACACATCGTAGAGCTATACTACAATATCAGTTCTATAATTTCTATTTGGTTCTTTTTCATTCATTTTATTTCTTTCAGAGAAGTTCTAATTTTTCATTTGCAAAACAATGGCGCAGTATCATTGCCAGGATATTGACATTGACAGTCAAGAGAGAGAGTACTTTGTCATCACAAGGATCTCTCATGATTCCCTTTTGCAGTCACACTCACTTCCCTCTCACCATATCCTCTCCTTAGCCCTCTTGTCATTTTGAGAATGTTTTATAAGTGGAATAATATAGTGTGTAGGTTTGGTATTGTCCTTTTCTCTCAATATATTTCTCTAGAGTTTCATCCAGATTGTTGCATGTATCAGTAATTCCTTTATATTGCTGAGAAGGATTCCATGGTATGGATTTGCCAAGTATGTCTCACCTACTGAAGGACATCCGTAGTGGTTCCTAGTTTTTGGCTATTTTGACTATGGCTGCTATAAACATTCATGTACAAGTTTTAGTGCCAACAGAAGTCTTCATTTCTCTGGGTTATCCTCAAGAGCCCAGTTGCTGGATCATATGGTAGTTATATGTTTACTTTTTAAAGAGTTTGTAAGAATATTTTCCAGGGTGACTGTAGCATTTTACATTCCTACCAGCAACGTGTGAGTAATCCAATGTCTCTGTGTCCTCACCAGCATTTCTGTTGAATATATATATATATATATATATATATATATATATATGCCATTTTGATAATTTTGATAGGTGTTTTGATAGGCATTTGACATCTTGTTTTGACTTTATTTTATTTTTTAAAGATCTTATTTATTTATTCATGAGAGACAGAGAGAGACAGAGAGAGAGAGAGAGAGAGAGAAGCGGGGGGGAGAGAGAGAGAGAGAGAGAGAGAGAGAGAGAGAGGCAGAGGGAGAAGCAGGCTCCATGCAGGGAGCATGATGTGGGACTCCATCCCGGGACTCCAGGATCACTACCTGGCCCAAAAGCAGGTGCTAAACTGCTGGGCTACCCAGGGATCCCCTTGTTTTGACTTTAATGTGCATTTTCTAAATGGCTGAACTTTTCATGGCTGATTTGCTCATTTGCCATTAGTCTATCATCTTTAATGAAATGTTTCTTTATGTCTTTTGCCCATTTTCTAATTGAAATTTTTTATTTTTAAAAGTTCTTTATATATTATAGGTATTAGTGCTTTGTTGGGTATGTGGTTTACAAGTATTTTCTCTTAAAAATGTCATTCATAGAACAAAAGTTTTAAATTTTGATGAAATCTAGTTTTCCTTTTATAAATCATACTTTTGGAATCCAGGATAAGAACTCTATTTATATGTAGAATCAAAGATTTTCTTTTTTTTCATGTAAGTTTTTTAGTCCATTATTTATTTTGAATTAATTTTTGTATAAGGTGTAAAACATTGATCAGGATTTATTTTTTGTCTGTGAATATCCAGTTGCTCTAGCACTATTTCTTGAAAAGATCTTTTTTCTCTCATTTAATTGCTTTTGCTTTTTTGTTAAGAATCCTTTGGCATATTTATGTGGATCCATTTCTGGGTTCTCTAATCTTTCTGTTCCGTTGTAATCTATGTGCCTGTCCCTCCACCAATACCCCTCAATCTTGCTTATAGTACCTATACTATATAACTTATCACAGTATACTGGTACTGTCACTTTATCAGTTTGAGTGAAGCATAGAAATCTTACTTCCTTTTACATCTTTTTGCCTTCCTACATTTACAGTGTCATTACCTTAAACATTTTACCTATATACATTTAAAACTATATTAGGGGGGAAGGTGGAGCAAGATGGTGGAAGAGTAGGATTCCCCAAGTCACCTGTCCCCACCAACTTACCTAGATAACTTTCAAATCATCCTGAAAACCTAAGACTTCGGCCTGAGATTTAAAGAGAGAACAGCTGGAATGCTACCGAGAGAATAGTCCGCACTTCTATCAAGGTAGGAAGACGAAAAAAATAAACAAATAAAAAAGCCTCCAAGGGAGAGGGGCCCCGCAAGGAGCTGGGCTGAGGCCGGGGTGAGTGTCCCCAGGACAGGAGAGCCCCGTCCCGGAGAAGCAGGAGCTGCACCAACCTTTCCGGAGGGAAAGGTGCTCGCGGGGACCTCGGGCAGGATCCCAGGAGGGCGGGGATGCCCTCGGCTCCCAGGGGCACCAGCAGACACCTGCGCCCCAGGGAGAGCGCGCCACACCCCGCGGCCGAGCTCCCTAAAGGGCTGCAGCGCACTCCTGGCCCCAGAGGCAGCTCCACGCGGAGGGGGCTGCGCGGCCCTGGGAGCAATTCCAGCAGTGCAGGCCCCGAGCCCAGGGCGCCGGGAGACACAGCCCAGGATCTGGCGCTCCCCACGGGACCGGCAGAGGCCGGGAGAACACAGGGCACCGAGGACACTCCTGCCACCGGGCGGCCGAAGCTGTGCAGAGCAGCGCCCCGCCCCCGGAGCATCCAGGCTGCTGTGGACTGGGAGACTGTGGTAGTTACTGGGGGACCTGACTCCAGAGCTGGAGAGCTGGCCGCCGCCACTGTTGCTGCTCCTTCCGGTGTCACCTTGTACCTGGGACTACATAGGGCCACCAGGAGCAGGGGCCTCACAGGATAAGCAGCTCCCACTGAGCCAAGCACCTGACGGGGTGGGGCAGCTCCCCCAGGTGCACACACCTGAGAATCAGCACAGCAGCCCCTCCCCCAGAAGACCAGCTGGAAGGACAGGAGAAGAGCAAGTTCTTGACCAAGCAGCGCTGGAAAATTCCAGGGGAAGTCTAGGGACTTCCAGTATATAGAATCAGAGGATACCCCTCCTTGTGTTTTGTTTTTTGTTTGTTACCCTCCCCCCTTTTTCTCTTTTTGTCCTTTTTCCAGTACAACTTGTTTTTAGCCACTCTGCACTGAGCAAAATGACTAGAAGAAAGAACTCATGACAAAAGAAAGAATCAGAAACAGTACTCTCTCACACAGAATTGCAGAATTTGGATTACAATTCAATGTCAGAAAGCCAATTTAGAAGCACAGTTATGCTACTGGTGGCTCTAGGAAAAAACATAAAGGATTCAAGAGACTTCATGACTGCAGAATTTAGATCTAATCAGGCCATAATTAAAAATCAATTAAATGAGATGCAATCCAAACTGGAGGTCCTAACAACGAGGGTTAATGAGGTTGGAGAATGAGCGAGTGACATAGAAGACAAGTTGATGGCAAGAAGGAAGCTGAGGAAAAGAGAAAGGCAATTAAAAGACCACGAGGAAAGGTTAAGGGAAATAAATGATAGCCTCAGAAGGAAAAAAATCTACGTTTACTTGGGGTTCCAGAGGGCACCAGGAGGGAAAGAGGACCAGAAAGCATATTTGAACAAATCATAGCTGAGAACTTCCCTAATCTGGGGAGGGAAACATTCAGATCCAGGAGATAGAGAGGTCCCCCCTAAAATAAAAAAAAAAAACGTTCAACACCCTGATATTTAATAGTGCAACTTGCAAATTCCAAAGATAAAGAGAAAGTCCTAAAGCAGCAGAAGACAGGAGATCCCTAACTTATATGGGGAGAAATATTTGATTAACAGCAGACCTCTCCACAGAGACCTGGCTGGCCAGAAAGGGCTGGCAGGATGTATTCAGGGCCCTAAGTGAGAAGAACATGCAACCAAGATTACTTTATCCAGCAAGGCTCTCATTCAGAATAGAAGGAAAGATAAAGACCTTCCAAGATAGGCAAAATCTAAAAGAATATGTGACCACCAAACCAGCTCTGCAAGAAATATTAAGGGGGACTCTGTAAAAGAAAGGGGAAGCCCAAGAAACAATCCACAAAAACAGGGGCTGAATAATATTATGTTGACACTAAATTCATATCTTTCAATAGTAACTCTGAACATGAATGGGCTAAATAATCCCATCAAAATAAGCAGTATTCCAGACTGGATAAAAAAGCAAGACCCATTTTTTGCTGTCTACAAGAGACTCATTTTAGATCTAAGGACACCTACAGCCTGAAAATGAAAGGCTGGAGAACCATTTACCATTCAAATGGTCCTCAAAAGAAAGCAGGGGTAGCAATCCTCATATCAGATAAATTAAAGGTTATCCCAAAGACTGTTGTAAGAGATGAAGAAGGACACTATATCATACTTAAAGGATCTATCCAACTAGAGGACATAACAATCATGAATATTTATGCCCCTAATGTGGGAGCTGCCAAATATATCAATCAATAACCAAAGTAAAGATATACTTAGATAATAATAAACTAAGACTGGAAGACTTCAACACCACACTTTCTGCAAATGACAGATTTTCTAAACACAACATCTCCAAAGAAACAAGAGCTTTAAATGATGCACTGGACCAGATGGATTTCAGAGATATTTACAGACTTTGTATCCAAATGCAACTGAATACACATTCTTCTCAAGTGCACATGGAACTTTCTCCAGAATAGACCACATACTGGGTCACAAATCAGGTCTTACCTGATACCAAAAGATTGGGATTGTCCCCTGCATATTTTCAGACCATAATGCTTTAAAACTAGAACTCAATCACAAGAAGAAATTTGGAAGAAATTCAAACACGTGGAGGTTAAAGAGCATCCTGCTAAAAGATGAAAGGGTCAACCAGGAAATTAGAGAAGAATTAAAAAGATTCATGGAAAGTAATGAGAATGATGATACAACCATTCAAAATCTTTGGGATACAGCAAAAGTAGTCTTCAGAGGGAAATATATTGCAATACAAGCATCCCTCAAAAAATTAGAAAAAACTCAAATACACAAGCTAACCTTGTACCTAAAGGAACTGGGAAAAAACAGCAAATAAAACCTACACCAAGCAGAAGAAGAGAGTTAATAAAGATCTGAGCAGAACTCAATGAAATAGAGACCAGAAGAACTGTAGAATAGATCAACAACCCCTAGAGTTGGTTCTTTGAAAGAATTAATAAGATAGATAAACCATTAGCCAGCCTTATTAAAAACAAAAAAGAGTCTAATTAATAAAATCATGAAGGGAAGAGGAGAAATCACAACCAATACCAGGGAAATACAAATGATTTTAAAAACATATTATGAGTAGCTATACACCAATAAATTAGGAAATCTAGAAGAAATGAACGCATTTCAGGAAAACCACAAACTACCAAAACTGGAACAGGAAGAAATAGAAAACCTAAACAGGCCAATAACCAGAGAGGAAATTGAAGCAGTCATCAAAAACCTCCCAAAACACAAAAGTCCAGGGCCAGATGGCTTCCCAGGGGAATTGTATCAAATGTTTAAAGAAGAAACAATACCTATTCTACTAAAGTTGTTCTGAAAGATAGAAAGGGATGGAATACTTCCAAACTCATTCTATGAGGTAGAATCACCTTAATTCCAAAACCAGACAAAGACCCCACCAAAAAGGAGAATTATAGACCAATATCCCTGATGAACACAGATGCAAAAATTCTCAACAAGATACTAGCCAATAGGATCCAGCAGTACATTAAGAAGATAGTTCACCATGATGAAGTGGGATTTATCCCTGGGATACAAGGCTGGTTCAACATTTGTAAAGCAATCAATGTGATAGATCATATCAACAAGAGAAAAAACAAGAACCATATGATCCTCTCAATAGATACAGAGAAAGCATTTGACAAAAATACAGCATCTATTCCTGATCAAAACTCTTGAGAGTGTAGGGATAGAGGGAACCTCCCTCAGCATCTTAAAAGCCATCTTGAAAAGCCCACAGCAAATATGATTCTCAGTGGGGAGACACTGGGATCCTTTCCCCTAAGATCAGGAACACGACAGGGATGTCCACTCTCAGCACTGCTATTCAGCATAGTACTAGAAGTCCTAGCCTCAACAATCAGGCAATAAAAAGAACTCAAAGGCATTCAAATTGGCAAAGAAGAAGTCAAACCCTCCCTCTTTGCAGATGAAATGATACTGTACATCAAAAACTCAAAAGACTCCACCCCAAGATTGCTAGAACTCATACAGCAATTTGGCAGTGTGGCAAGATACAAAATCAATGCCCAGAAATCAGTGGCATTTCTATACACCAGCAATGAGACTAAAGAAAGAGAAATTAAGGAATCAATCCCATTTATAATTGCACCCAAAAGCATAAGATACCTAGGAATAAACCTAACCAAAGAGGTAAAGGATCTATGCCCTCAAAACTACAGAACACTTCTGAAAGAAATTGAGGAAGACACAAAGATATGAAAAAATATTCCATGCTCATGGATTGGAAGAATTAATATTGTGAAAATGTCTGTTACCCAGGGCAATTTACACATTTAAAGCAATCCCTATCAAAATGCCATGGACTTTCTTCAGAGAGTTGGAACAAACCATATTAAGATTTGTTCTTAATCAGAAATCAGAAAAGACCCCGAATAGCCAGAGGTATATTAAAACAGAAAACCACAGCTGGGGGCATCACAATGCCAGATTTCAGGTTGTACTACAAAACTGTAGTGATCAAGACAGTGTGGTACTGACACAAAAACACATAGATCAATGGAACAGAATAGAGAACCCAGAAGTGGCCCCTCAACTTTATGGTGAACTAATATTCGACAAAGCAGAAAAGACTATCTAATGGGAAAAAAGTCTCTTCAATAAATGGTGCTGGGAAAATTGGACATCCACATGCAGAAGAATGAAACTAGAAGACTATTCTCTTACACTATACACAAAGATAAACTCAAAATTGATGAAAGATCTAATTGTGAGACAAGATTCCATCAAAATCCAAACACAGGCAACACCCTTTTTGAACTTGGCCACAGCAACTTCTTGCAAGATACATCAGTGAAGGCAAGATAAACAAAAGCAAACATGAATTATTGGGTCTTCATCAAGATAAAAAGCTTCTGGACAGCAAAAGAAACAGTCCACACAACTAAGACAACCTACAGAATGGGAGAAGATATTTGCAAATGACCTATCAGATAAAGGGCTAGTATCCAAGATCTATAAAGAACTTCTTAAACTCAACAGCAAAGAAAAAACAATCCAATCATGAAATGGGCAGAAGACATGAACAGAAATTTCACTAAGGAAGACATAGGCATGACCAAGAAGCACATGAGAAAAGGCTCCGCATCACTGACCAACAGGGAAATTACAAATCAAAACCGCAATGAGATTCCACCTCACACCAGTGAGAAGTGAAAATTAACAAGACAGGAAACAACATATGTTGGAGAGGATGTGGAGAAAGGGGAATCCTCTCACACTGTTGGGGATGTGAACTGGTGCAGCCACTCTGGAAAACTGTCTTGAGGGTCCTCAAAGAGGTAAAATATAACTGTCCTAGAACCCAGCATTGCACTGCTGGGGATTTACCCCAAAGATACAGATGCAGTGAAATGCCGAGACACCTGCACCCCGATGTTTCTAGCAACAATGTCCACAATAGCCAAACTGTGGAAGGAGCCTCGGTGTCCATCGAAAGATGAATGGATAAAGCAGATGTGGTCTATGTATACAATGGAATATTCCTCAGCCATTAGAAACGACAAAACCCACCATTTGCTTTGTCGTGGATGGAACTGGAGGGTATTATCCTGGGTGAAATAAGTCAGTCAGAGAAGTACAAACATTGTATGTTCTCATTCATTTGGGGAATATAAAAATTAATGAAAGGGAATAAAGGGAAAGGAGGAAAATGAGTGCAAATATCAGTGAGGGTGACAAAACATGAGAGACTCCTAACTCTGGGAAATGAACAAGGGGGGGATCCCTGGGTGGCGCAGCGGTTTGGCGCCTGCCTTTGGCCCAGGGCGCGATCCTGGAGACTCGGGATCGAATCCCATATCGGGCTTCCGGTGCATGGAGCCTGCTTCTCCCTCTGCCTGTGTCTCTGCCTCTCTCTCTCTCTCTCTCTCTCTCTCTCTGTGACTATCATAAATAAATAAATTAAAAAAAATGAACAAGGGGGAGTGGAAAGGGAGGTGGGCGGGGTGTTGGGGTGATGGTGATGGGCACTGAGGGGGGCACTTGGCGGGATGAGCACTGGGTGTTATGCTGTATGTTGGCAAATTGAACTCCAATAAAAAATTTTTTAAAAAATTAAACTATATTAGGGTCATAATTTTTAACTGTAATACATAATTTACAAAACCCATGAGGAGAAGAAAATCCTATTGTCTTTACCCATACTTTTTCTTGCCATATTCTTTTTTCCTTCCTGGTATTCCAAGGTTCATTTTTTTTTTCCATCATTTCTGTTTAGAGAACTTTTTTTAGCCATCCTTATAGGGTGGGTATGTTGGTTACAAATTCTCATTGTTTTTGTTAATCTGAGAATGCATTGATTTTTCCACCATTCTTGAAGGATATTTTCACTACATATGAGATTCGGGGTTACTTCTTTTACCACTTAAGATAAATTGCGCCACTTCACTCTAACCTCCCTGATTTAAGTGAGAAATCCACAGTCATTTGGATTATTTTTCCACCAAAATAAATTATTGTTTTCTTAAGCTGCTTTCAAGAGGTTTTTTTTGGGGGGGGGTGGGGGGGGAAGGGGTGGTCTTTAGTTTTCAAGAGTTTAAGTATAGTGTATATGGCATGGATTTTTTTTTCTTTTTTCTTTTTAAGATTATTTATTTATTTATTTATTTATTTATTTATTTATTTATTTATTTATTCATGATAGACAGAGACAGGCAGAGAGACAGGCAGAGGGAAAAGCAGGCTCCATGCTGGTAGCCCAATGGGACTCCAGGATCACGCCCTGGGCCAAAGGCAGGCGCTAAACCGCTGAGCCACCCAGGGATCCCCTTTTTTCTTTTTTAAAGTTTATTCTGCTTAGGATTTATTTGGGTTCTTGAATCAGTAAGTTTATGACTCTTCCCAAATTTGAGAAGTCTCCAACCTTTTTTTCTTCCTTTTTTTTTAATTTTTAATTTTAATTTTATTTTTTTTAGCTTTTCTGCCCTCTTTGTGTTCTCTAAGGACTCAGATGACATGAATTCAGATCTGGTAGTTCTATTTTTCTGTCTTTCAGTTCACTGATTCTTTCCTCTGTCCCCTCCATTGTGTTGTTGAGCCCATTCCCTGATCTTTTTATTTTGGTTATCCTATTTTTCACTTCTAACATTTCTGTTTTGTTCTTCTTTTTATCTTCTACTTCCTTGCTGAAATTTCCTATTGTTTTATTTGTTTCAAGTGTATTTTTAATTGCTTATTGAAGTATTTTTATCTTGGCTGCTTTAAAATCATTATCAGATAACTTTAACATCTCCCATCTCAATTTTGACATTTATTGTTACTTTTCATTCAGTTTGATATTGTTCTGGTTCTTGGTATGATGAGCAATTTTTGTTTATTGCAACCTGGACATTTCTATATTATGTTATGAGACTCTAAATCTTATTTAAACTTCCTGTCTTAACTGAATTCCTCTGACTAGGAACTAGCAGAGGAAGGGGTGGGGAACTGCCTCATTACAGCCAGATAGAAAAAGTACAGGTACCCTGCTGGGCCCCTGTTCATGCCCAACAATGGACTTCCTCTTTGCTGGTGGGTGAGAGTAGGGAATTCTGGCTCTCTAGCTAATCTTCATTAATGTGTGTTTAGAAGCCTCACCATCAGCTGATGAGGATGAAAGTCCTGGCTCCATGATTGGTCTTCTCTGACCCCTCCTTAATGGGGAAGGGGAAGTGGGAGTGTCTCAATGCAGCCTTGCAAAGGTAGAAGTCTATACTCTTCAACTGGCCTTACTGGTAGGCTTGGGGCACATTATTTTTCTGTTGTCTTTGTCTGGAATAGATGAGTTATTATCTGAAATTTTTCTTGATTGGCAGCCAGCTTTTGATAGGCTTTTTTTTTTTTTTTTTTTTTTTTTTTTTTTGGCCTTTGTCCATTGGCATTTCTGGGCTACCAACTTCTTCAGTTCCAAGTCTAGGATACATGGGACAAGGAGTAAACCCAGTAAATCCAGGGAACTCAATACTCTGTCATTCTTTGGGTCTTCAGGTCATTTCTGAATTGCTTTTTTTATTCCACTTTTAATTTTTTTGTATTTGTTTTGTATATAAAATCCAGGGTTCTTAGTTGTTTTTAGCATGAGAAATAAAGAAAATTGCATGTACCTGACAAGTGGAAATAGCAGTTTCTTATAAAATTAAACATAAACATCCATATTATCTGACAATTGGGCATTTACCCCAGGGAAATGAAGACTTATATTCACACAAAACCTGTCATTAAAGTTCCAAGCAGCTTTGTTTGTAATAGCCAAAGACAGGAAATAAGCCATTGGGTAAATAGATTTTCATGGGTAAATAGATAAGCAAATTGTGGTACATCCATACAATTAGATGCTGCTCAATAATGAGGACAAATCCTTAATACTTGCAGCAGCTGCTAGGATAGATCTCAGTAGCATTATGCTGAGAAAAAAAAAAGCCAATTTTGGATATTTATATACTTTGTGATCCTATTTGTTAATATTCTCAAAGTGACAAAATTTTCCAGGAGTTAGCGTTTGGAGAAGTATGTGACTATTAAGTATTAACATAGTAGAATTTATCTGTGGTAATGGAACAAATCTGTGTCTTTATTATACTGATATTTACCCGAATTTATACTTTCAAGGAAAGTTCACAGAACTACACACACACACACACGCATACACATACACATTTGAGTGCATGTAAAAACTGGTAAAGTCTAAATAACATCTGCACCTGAGTGAATAATATTGTACTAGAGTCACTTTCCTGATTTTGATAATGTGCTATGGTTGTGTTCATTTGGTTATCTTCATTGGTCAAAGTTCTATATATTTTTGCAACTTCTTGGGTCTTGAACTATTTTAAAAAATATTCAAAAACCTGTAGCAATGATAAAAATAATAGTGCTTCAGGAGTTTTTTTTTTAATTTTAATGTTGGCCTACACATAAATTTCAGTGTTTTATGTGAAATGTTGATTAATCTAAATTTTTCCTCATCGAACCCTGAATCCTTTCTATTCTTCTCGGGCTTACTTTATGCCGCAGGAGACTTGTTTTATTGACTATACCACCTGGGCCCCTCCTCTTCCACATCTCTATCTTTTATCATACTCTGTTCATTCTCTTATCTTTTCTTATTCCTGAAACTTAGTGATAGAAATAACTTTCTCTTATTCTGATTCTCTTATTCTTTGTTGTTTCCCTTAACCCTGCCTGTGTCTCTAGACATAGCCTTTTTATTTAATTATTTTCAGTTAAAACCTTTGAGGCTGCGATCTGTCCCTGCCAAGATCCTGATATATTTGGCAAAAAATAGTTGAGTTGGGATGTTTGGGTGACTCAGTGGTTGAGCATCTGCCTTCAGCTCAGGGTGTGATCCCAGGTCTGGGGATTGAGTCCCACATAGGGCTCCCTATGAGGAGCCTGCTTCTCCCTCTGCCTATGTTTCTGCTTCTCTCTCTCTTTCTCTGTGTCTCTCATGAATAAATAAATAAAATCTTTTAAAAAAATAGATGAGGGATCCCTGGGTGGCTCAGCAGTTTAGTGCCTGCCTTTGGCCTAGGGTGTGATCCTGGAGTTCTGGGATCGAGTCCCATATCAGGCTCCCTGCATGGAGCCTGCTTCTCCCTCTGCCTGTGTCTCTGCCTCTCTCTCTCTGTGTGTGTGTCTCTCATAAATAAATAAATAAATAAAATCTTTTAAAAAAAATAAAAAAAATAGATGAGTTAAACAGAATCAAAAAAAGCTAGATTGGGGTAAATATTTGTAACTCATGTGATAAATAAAGATTTGCTCTTCCTAATATCCAAGGAGTTCCACAAAATTATAAGAAGAAAGTCAATAACTGAAAGAAAAATGGGCAAAGGGTATGAACATGCATGCCACAGAAGAGAAATTCCAAACAGCCAATAAACATGTGAAGGTATGTTTCTAAGTTAGTATTTAGGGAAATACAAATTAAAACAACAATGAAATACATTTTTTTTTACCCATAGGATGGGGTCAGATTTCCTTTTTGGTTGAAGAATTCTTCCTGCTACTGAGAGTTTGGGTGGCCGACCACTCAGCTGATTCCTTCCTCAAGAGTTCTCCGAGACCTATCTTGCCCAAGATTATGCTTTCTTTTTGAGGATGGCCTGCAAGCAATGACTCGTAATGTGAGATGTAAAAGTCCAACTCCTTGCCTCCAGGCTGGACAACTCCAAAAGGCTATTTTCCAGGGAACTCAAACCACAGTATAACATGTGTGAACCTGAATGGATATTGGAACTCTTGCAGTGTGAATTGTTGCAATCTCTTTTGGAAAACAATCTCACATAATTAGTTAAAAACAAAACAAAACAAATGTATCTTTTGACTTATCAATCATAATGTTCAGTATTAAAAGCAAGAAAACATTAATATAAGGATATATGTATAAATAATGTGTATTGCAATTTTATTTGCTGGGATAACTGAAAGAAGTTTAAATATTTCATCTATAGGGAAATGTTCTACCAATCCATGCTCTGAGGTCTGATGGTGCTAAGAAAAATGAACTACATCTGTATCTGGTGGCATGCAGAGGATATGTAAATGTCAGTGATACAATGTTGTATAAAAATAAATGAAAAGCAAGTTATAGATGTGTGTGTGTGTGAATTTGTACATGTGTATGTCTTGCTCGTTGAAGGTCAACAAATAATAGTGACTGTTAGAAGAACATGCTTTATTAGAGCTGCTCCTCAGCCAGAGCATGCTTGCATGGCTGTGTTTGTTATTTATGATGATGACCACTTTGATTGGCTGGGTGTTTATTATGATTAGTCAGTGCCTGTGCTGCCCTGGTTGTTAATTATTTTGATTGCTGTCCCTGCCTGTAAAGCATATTGTCAGCTGACTGACAATTTTTGAAAGCCTCTGTATATAGTTGGCTACAGAAATAAAAAAGATTCAATAAACCACATTTGTATTCAAATTATGTCAGACATTTGGATGAGAAAGGAAGTATTGAATCCAGAATGTTTGTATAACAAATATAAACAAGTTAGAATTATAATAAAAACTTATAATTCTTTCTGGTAAGCTCTTTATAATAGACACTCCCTCTGCATTATAAATAGCCTATGGAAGGAGAGAAAGCTTACACATTTTATAACTGAATACTGACAAAGCATTATTTCTCATTACCCCCACCATGGGCTTCTGGATACTGGAGCATGTATTAGGAGTGCCAAACTCTGAAGTTTAGGAGATACTGTTATAAAGCATAACGGATGGGTCAGAGATACATTACAGAGACACAGAGGTAGCATTTAAGCTATTTAGTGGAGTAATAAGTCTATTTTTGTGTTAGCTTTATATGATTTATGTTACCTTTCTTCTATAGTGAAAATATAATAGTAGAATGAAAGAATATTTTGATTGGCTTTATAAACAGATTACTTAAGAAATAAATATATCCAGGTTATAGTTTGCTCATTTGTATTTGATATGATCTGACACTGCAGAAGAGCAAAGGATCTCATTATTACCCAGGTCTTTACAAGAAAGGGTCCCCAATGCATGACATGGCAATTTGTTGCCAGTATTTGGATGGATTTAGACAAAGCTTGCATCGTTTAGCATTCAGTTCCTTTGACAGTACCTTTTAACATCCTTCTTATTGTTCCATTTGTGGGTCATTGCAAAGCCTTCATGAAGACTGTATGATTTAGGGAGCAAGTGAGGCTGTTGTCTAATTTGTTGTAATTGCTTAACTTACTCAAATAGTTTAATTTACCTCTGAATATGTTCAGCAGCTTAGAAGAGGGTGTTTGTTCAAACATGAAATCTTTATAATTAGAAAAAAAATAATTGTATGGATTTGTATTATATAAATCTTGGTGAACTTTCTCCCTGCCTAATTTAATTAATCTTTAAATAATAGCATTGGCTTCATTCTTTGTGGGGGGGAAAGAGGCAAGGAAAGATTATGCAGACGTTCAGAAAATTTAGGCTTTTTTGAGAAGTAACATCATATTTTTCTGTTAGAGACTTTTTTCTTCCTAAATCTCTTCCTAAACACCATTTCAACTTCTGCCTGAGGGAGTGGATTAGCTGTATCTTTCCTCACTCTCAAATTAGCCCCCTCCCTGCAAAATGATACAACCCCAGTCTGCTTTCAGGTTACCAAACCATGGGGAGTGCACAAAACGTTCTTTCTCTTTTCCCATCTATCTTTGAAGTGCCAAGGAGAGATATTCCGGCAGCATGTAAATCTAAAATTCTGTTTTGCTTTAAAAAAAAAAAATGAGATTCTCCGTGAAGCATGATTCTCTTCAAAGCAGCAATCTTTTCCTTTTCTTTGTCTACCTCAATGTCTTTGAGGTATCTTATTAATGGGCTGGTATTCCTGACACAGTCCCTTTTAGGAGTTAGATTTCTTTTTTTTTTTTTTAAAGATTTTATTTATTTATTCATGATAGTCACACAGAGAGAGACAGAGAGGCAGAGACACAGGCAGAGGGAGAAGCAGGCTCCATGCACCGGGAGCCCGACGTGGGATTCGATCCCGGGTCTCCAGGATCGCGCCCCGGGCCAAAGGCAGGCGCCAAACCGCTGCGCCACCCAGGGATCCCAGGAATTAGATTTCTAACTAAGTCTACCCTGCATTTTTAGAGACAAAATAGCATACAGGGAAAATGAAAAATAACACGAGAGTCTTGAATAATGTTAGCTCACCTTCCATGATTTAATTACACTTCTTCTTTTAAAAAAATGAAAACAATTAAAGCTTAAATTTTACATGATGCTGTTTTACAGATACATTGGTTAATAGTATAGATATTGAGCCATTATTTAAAAATGAATTTGTGTTAGCTGGAGACTACAGTATAATATAGGATATTATATATATATATTTGACTTTGCATCCCTCCTTGCCAATCTGATCTCCTTTCCAGTCCAGTTTAATGAAACTACTCTTGTTTGATGAAGTTATCTCCTAGATTTGGTTTAGCAATCTACCATCATTTATGTCTCTTCACCTTTTTTATTTCTTCAATTTTTACAGAGGCTGAAATTGACTGAAAATGACTGCTTCTGCCTCTGCTTATAAAGCAAAAGTATAAAGGGAATAGACAAATTTATTTTAGGGTGAACCTACTATCTTTTATATGGCTAGAGGTATGTAGGAACCAAAGCTTTAGATGACAGATTGAATATTATAGACTGTGGAGAGTACAGTAACAAAGGGATCTGGATCCTAAACATCATTATTAAGGAAGATAGTTCAGAAACCAGCCAAGCCAGAGGAAATGCAAATAAAAACCACATTGAGGGGATCCCTGGGTGGCGCAGCGGTTTGGCGCCTGCCTTTGGCCCAGGGCGCGATCCTGGAGACCCGGGATCGATTCCCACGTCGGGTTCCCGGTGCATGGAGCCTGCTTCTCCCTCTGTCTGTGTCTCTGCCTCTCTCTCTCTCTCTCTCTCTCTCTCTGTGACTATCATAAATAAATAAAAATTTAAAATAAAATAAAATAAAAAAACCACATTGAATGGTTTAAATGAAAAGACAGGCAACATCAGGCATTGGGGCAACTAAGGTTCTTTGCTGAAGAAAGTGCCACCATGTGGGAAAACTGGCAATAAATCTAATGCTAAACATGCACCTACCTTGTGACTCATCAATTCCATTCCCAGGTATACATCCAACAGAAATGAGTTCCTATGTTCATCAAAGACACACAGAAAAGTGTTCATAGGAATGCTGTTAGTACTAGTCCCAAAGTGGAAATAATCAACAGAAGAATGGATGAATTTATCATGGCATACTGTTGTGAAAGAATAATGATAGCAAAAAGAATGAGCTAACTATAAGTACATTCAACACCATGGACAAATTATATAAGCTCAATGTTGAATGGAAGAAGCTGGATACTGATGAGTGCATCTCATTCAGTGTATATAAACTTCAAAAATAGATAAAACTAGGCAGCCTGGGCGGCTCAGTGGTTTAGTGCCGCCTTAGGCCCAGGGCCTGATCCTGGAGACCCGGGATCGAGTCCCATGACAGGCTCCCAGCATGAAGCCTACTTCTCCCTCTGCCCGTGTCTCTGCCTCTCTCTTTCTCTCTCTGTGTCTCTCGTGAATAAATAAATACAATCTTAAAAAAATAGATAACACTAATCTATATGTTAAAAGTTAGGGTGGTGGTTAGCATTACAGGGTAGTGACAAAAAGGGGACCCATAGGGAACTTCTGGAGTTCTGATGGTATTCCATTTCCTGATCTGAGTTCTGGTTACCTAAATAGGTTTACTTTGTGATTTTTGCAATTTTGTGCATATTTATTTACTTCAATAAAAAAAAAAGATTAAAAGAAAAGAATGAAGAAAAAAGCCAGCTATAGAAATGAAGAGGATTGGCAGCATAAAAGAGTATTTTATTTTCTTCAACCATAGAAAGAGATCAAGAAAGAGATGTATGTTTAAATCCTGTGAAAATCTGAGTCAAAGTTTTGAACTCTAAGTGGCCAAAGCTTATTGTTTGAACAGAATGCAAAACCTTACCACCATGTTAAAAACTGTCCTAATCTTTAGAATCACTTAAGGACACTTGTCAAAATATTGACTTGGCAACCTCTTTGGGAAATTCTAGTTTAGTGTGTTTAAACTAGGCATGGGGCCAGGTATTTTTATTTTTAAAACACGACTTAGATGATTCTAATGGTTAGTCAAAATGTGAGAAACAGAAATTTGTGATACCTTTTTTTTTTCTAACAGCTAAAAATTATGTAGACTGCGTTTTTCCTGTTTTCCTTCCTCCACCCCAACCTCCCACCAATCCCAAATTCCAATCTGAGCAGTGATTCTCAAATTTTGCTTTAAGCACTTGTTAAAAATACAGACTTCTTGGTCTCACCCTAAGGATTTTGAATTATTAAGTCTGATGAGAGGTATGTACATTTTTCATAAGTACCTTAAAAGGTACTCAGATTAGGTTTCAGTATACTTTGAGAAACTGGGGCCAGAGAAAAATAATACACTGGCCAAACAGATACATCTGGCTTAGTTTTTCTCCTTTATGGCTGGGCTAGTTATCTAACATTGGTTATTATTAAGTGTTTAATAAATGTTAAAGTCTTAGGAGAGGGGAAATGTGTCTCATTTCCTTTTTTAGGGGAAATTTCATAGTATCTATGAATGCACTGCTTAGCCAGTGAGCATTAGGGAAGTCATGAAGTTCAGATGATTGAAGTTACTTTTAGCACTGTTTTATTATAATCATTGTTAGAAATTAACCTGGAGGAGCACTGTTTCCTTTTATATTTACATTACTTTTAATAAAACAGTAATCTATTTTGCCAGTCTTAAGGTTTATTGAGTATCTAGTATGTACATGGCTGAGATATCTTTTGGTTCCTGTCATTTTTATGGGCCCTAATTGGAAATGTGGGGGCAAAAAAAATCGTGTTCCAAATGGTATGGGGCCTCATGAATTTTTGATGTTTCATTCATCAAAATTATAATGTAGATAAGTGTTTGCCTGCTCAAAATTCTTTGATAGGCATTTTATTAAAGTGCAGAGAAGTTGTCACAAATGGGTTTAGTTTATTATAATGCAGATTCACCAGTCCTTGGGAATTATAATCATGGGCTCTTTTTCCAATTAAGAAAGACCAAATTATTCAGTTGCCCAAAATCTTTGGTTGACTAACACCTTATCTTTTTGAATTAAGTAGTTGTTGTTATTCTAGGAGAAGGCACTTTATTATTTCAGGAATGTACAGATATATGGGAATGAAAGAAGGAGAAAGATGGTTATTACTCTAATCAAATGATCAAATTCAGGTAGGAAGTGTTTAGTTAATACATTTTATCAAAGGTAATATGAGATCTTAGAATTCCTGACATTTCTTTGCCACCAATATTCCTGTTGGCACATGGAAATACCTTATAGAGAAGAGGCTCATAACAGGGAACACTAAGGTATGTTTATTATGTTATTGCTATTTTTTAAATATAGATCAGTCCTATCTGAAATTCTTTGAAAATAAGTAAAATAATGAAGTTATGCCTAGAGATAAATTGGTGTCCATTTTGGAAGGAATTTTGGCATCTAATTGAAAAAGTTACAGCCTGGGTAATTAGAACTCTCCTGGCAAGAGAGTAAATTGTCACAACCACTTTGGAAACTGTTTGACAGTGTCTACTAAAGCTAAACATATATTTGCCCTCTGACTCAGCAGTGCTTCTCAATATACTCAAGAAAAATATGTAAAATGTTCACCAAAAGACTGCATAAGAATCTTCATAGCAGCACTATCCATAATTGTCCCCAAGTAGAAATTACTCTAATGCCAATCAATAATGTGGAGATGATAAATAAATTGAATGAGAATGGGCAGTCTCTAATTACAATAATATAATTGAATCTTACAGCCAATATTGAGAGAAAGAAGTTAGATGGAAAAGAGTATATATAGTTTTGATTCCATTTATTCAAAGCCACCAAATAGGCAAAACTAATCTCTGCTGTTAGAAACCAGGGCAGTGATTATTCTTGTAGTTTGTATAATAATGAAGGGGGTATAAGAAGGTATTTGGCGGGGAGGAATGGGGATGGGGAGTAGTAATGTTTTGGGGTTTTGGTTTTTTTGACGCTGCTTAGAAGATTATGTTTAGTTCATGAAAATTCATTGAGCTGTCCATTTACGATGCCCTTTTACATATATATGTCATCCTCTAATAAAAAGTCTAAAGATATTTATAAGCATGAGTTTTATGTGAACTAGAATTAATTTCAAGTTCTTATCAGTTATCCTTATATGCACCTATTTTAGAAATGCTGGTCTCAGAAAAGTAGAGAATAGTTTTAAGTATTCTATGTCTAGTATCATTAGGCATCATGAAATAGTGGTTATTTATTTATTTATTTATTTATTTATTTATTTATGCATCACGTTTAGTGTATGATAAGGAGGTGGGAAAGCCAGACAGTTTAATGTTGGGATTTGGTGTCATAAAACCATATCTGAGTTCTGGCTTTGTCCCTGATAAAATGAGTTCTTGGGCTAGGTCACATAACCCCTCTAGACCTTAGTTTCCTTACATAAAAGTAGGTTATAATAATATCTAAGGCTGTATGGATCTATTGTGAGTCTTTGGTATTATATATCATTTTATATATTGTTTGTTTACTAGAATGTGAATCTGATAAGAATAGAGATTTTTGTCTAATTCATTATAATATCCAAGTTCCTGGAATTATGTCTGACAAATAACTAGCACTTGCTAAATATTTCTTAAGTGAATAAATTGCTAAAGCAAGAATACTGAAGGAACTTTAAAATTAGAAAATCTGTGCACATTTTAGATTCTACACTTATTCCTGTCAGACTATCATTAAAGATCACCAGTGGAAAGCCGCAGTTAAAAACAATGAAACGGGACTCCAATCTTATCCCACATACAAAAAATCAACAAAGTCAATTAAGGACTTGAATATATGACCTGAAACTAAAATTCAAGAAAATGTAGAAGGTAAGTTCCTTGACATTGGTCTTAGAAATGATTTTTTTTTTTTTTGGATTTGATGTCAAAGGCAAAGACAACAGCAGAAATAAACTAGTGGGAGTACATCAAACTAAAAGGCTCTGTACATCAAAAGTCCAGAGGAATGGCCTTTTCCAGCCATAGGCACACCATACCTCCAAGCTCTGCTGTTACTTATTTCCCAAAAATATAGTGCTACCTCCATCATACCTTCTGGGTACATGAGGAAGTAATCTCAAATGTGAAAAACTGACCTTCCTGGTACTTTCTGGGCTCCATAAAGGATGTGATGTAATTATACTGGTTGGGTGGCAGTGTCTCTGAGAACATGAGATATTCCTAAGGCTGTCATTCCTGTACTGGCTCAAATTTTGTGTCTTGTTTCCGCTCTCATTGCTCCTGGGGCTCAGAGTGGAGACGTCTTCCCTGGGCTTTTACTTTTCCTTCCTTCCTTCCTTCCTTCCTTCCTTCCTTCCTTCCTTCCTTCCTTCCTCCCTCCCTTCCTTCCTTCCTTCTCTTTTTTTTCTTTTCTTTTTTCTTTTTTTCTTTTTTTTTTTAAATTTTTATTTATTTATGATAGTCACACAGGGAGAGAGAGAGAGAGAGAGAGAGAGAGAGAGAGAGAGAGGCAGAGACATAGGCAGAGGGAGAAGCAGGCTCCATGCACCGGGAGCCTGACGTGGGATTCGATCCCGGGTCTCCAGGATTGCGCCCTGGGCCAAAGGCAGGCGCCAAACCGCTGCGCCACCCAGGGTTCCCTCTTCTTTTCTTTTCTTTTCTTTCTTTCTTTCTTTCTTTCTTTCTTTCTTTCTTTCTTTCTTTCTTTCTTTCTTTCTTTCTCTTTCTTTCTTTTCTTTTCCTTTCTTTCTTTCTTTCTTTCTTTCTTTCTTTCTTTCTTTCTTTCTTTTCTTTCTTCTTTCTTCTCCATCTTCCCCTCCCTCCTCTTTCTTTCTTTCTTTCTTTCTTTCTTTCTTTCTTTCTTTCTTTCTTTCTTTCTTTCTTTCTTTCTTTCTTTCTTTCTTTCTTTCTTTCTTTCTTTCTTTCTTTCTTTCTTCTTTCCTTCCTTTCTTTCTTTTCTTTTCTAACCTTTCCTCTTTTCTTCTGTTTTGTTTTCTTTTCTCTTCTTTTCTTTGTTTTGGGCTGACCCATCCAGAGTATTATCTGGTCTTGTTCTATTGAACCTCAGCTACATTTCTATGACCAAGACATAGTATTTACCTTGCCCTTCAGATTCATTCATTCATCAAATATATGCTTAAGCCTATATTTGAGTGGGCAGACAGAGAGTGATCAGAATCTCTTCTTTGTTGGCAATGCCACGCCTTGCAGGGGGCTCACAGTCTAAGTCTCTGTTCGTGTACCCACTATTATCCTAAGGTAGATTAATGATGAACATGAGAATGTTAGGTCAGTGTTCTACATTTTGGAAGTGATCATTTATTTAATAAATTATAAATTATATATATTATTATTATTATATGTAAATTAAATATATACATTGTAAAGTATCATGCAAAATATATATAGTACATTAAATATTATTAAAAAATACACGTTTTTTGGTATCATGATCCCATTCTTAAAAATGATTGAGTACCTCAAAGAATTATATGTAACAATATTTACTGGGCTAGAAATTAGAACAGAATTGGGGCACCTGAGTGGTTTAGTCATTAAGAATCTGCCTTCAGCTAATTCAGCTTTGGGGTCCATGCTCATGGGGAGCCTGCTTCTTCTCCCTGCTCATGCTCTCTCTCACTATCTCTTGATCTCTCTCTCAAATAAGTAAATAAAATCTTTAAGAAAAAGAAATTAAAACAGGAAAATCTTAAATGTTAATCACTTTCAAATAATATACCTGTTATATAAATAGAAAAATAAAACCCATTGATATAAATATATTTTAAATGAAATATAATTATATTTTCAAATAAAAAATGTAGTAAGAAGAGTGGCATCATTTTATATTTTTGCAAGAACATTTATATTTAATACCTGGCTAATAGAAGACATCTGGATTCTGTTTTTACATCAACTTGTTATGACATCATACATCATACAGCCTCTGGAAAATTCCACTATACACTCTTGAGAAATGAGAATTAAAAGTCAAACAATGTCTTAGTATTATTATGAAAACAGTTTTGACCTTATGGACTCCTTGAAAAAGCCTAGAGAATGCCCAGAGTTTCCTGGACTACACTTGAGAAATGATGTCAGAAACTCACAATTCTATTTATTTCATATTGCATCACATTTGATCAACTGAATTTCAATGAGTATTCATAGACTTTTAATAATCCTATATCAAATAAGAAAATGATTTATTAATTTTGGTATATCTATCTTTTACAAGTACATATTTAGAATACATTATGAATGTAGGCAAAAATTACAATTGCCAGTATTTAAGTGTTATTTTGAATAGGGAATTTTTTTTTAAGATTTATTTATTTATTTGGGAGATAGAGTGAGTGGAGGGAAGGGCAGAGGGAGAAGGAGAGAGAGAGAATCTCAAGCAGACCCTGTGTTGACTGTGGAGCCCAACTCAGGGCTCAAATCATGACCCTAAGATCATGACCTGAGCCAAAACTAAGAGTCAGATACTTAACCAACTGGGCTACCCAGGCTTCCCTGAATAAGGAATGTTTTAAGTGTAATTTGAAAAAGGACATGTTCTATATTGGTTAGTGGACTTTATGAAAAAGGCATATTATTGCCAAAATAGTGTTAGAAGATTACCTAGACAAATATTTTCTTCTCTACTGAATGATACTTATAATGCTGTAATTAACTGTATAGCACTTGTTGGAAGAAAATCTCATTTTTATTAAAATGCCTGTATATGTTACAGGCACCTAAATAAGTAGCTGTCTTCATTTTTCATAGGTACATAGGTTTCATAGGTTCAATTTTTCATAGGTACATGATCTTTTAGGTAACATGCATCAGGAAGAGAAGTCAGTATGCTGATTTCCTAATTCAGATTCCCTATCCTACATTGATATTTATGAAAGGGAAGAAAAATGTCATCACTTGATCCTCAAGATGACACAGAGAGGCTTATGCCACTTGAAGTAGAGGCTTCAAAAATGTGCAGAATCAGGGACCCCTGGGTCACTCAGCGGTTGAGCTTCTGCCTTTGGCTCAGGTTGTGATCCTAGAATTCTAGGATCGAATCCCACATCAGGCTTCCTGCATGGATCCTGCTTCTCCCTCTGCCTATGTCTCTGCCTCTCTCTCTATCTCTCTCATGAAAAAATAAATAAATAAAAAATTTTTTAAAAATGCGCATAATTAGGCACAGTTTGTGATGTGATTTGATGGCCAATAGCAACAGAGCTGCCTCTCCTCATGGGTAATTAAAGACAACGGGAGTGAGATGGCAGTAACCACAAAGCCCTACTGCCACCTGACAGATTTTTCCTCCAATTCAAGGAAGCTCTTATGAGAGGCCCTTTATGTGAACCTAGTTCCCTTGCCAGAATCTATTTTGAATATTTTTTTATCTTTGCTACTGGATTGAAAGTGCAACTGCCATTTTCTATATGCCTCAGAGCTGCTAATGACAAAGTTGCATTTGGAAGCCAAATGATTAATTTAGACAATGCAAAACATAGAGGCCCTGAGTTAAGAACACTCTATAGGACTTTGTCGTATTTGGATATTATTAAAAGGCCCAGATTCAACTTAAATGTGACACTTTTTAGTGACATCTGACTTTCTATTTGCAAACATTGTTATAATAAGGGTTCTCAGAGGTCAAGAGAGCAGAAGGCCACTCCATTTTTCAAAACTTTTGGTATATTACAAAGATGAAGAAATTCAAAAGCAATATTAAAAACTGAATTATATTTTAAGGACCTATATTGGACAAGTTAATACTTTTAATACAAACATAGTGTGATATAACTGGGATATTTTCAAGGTAATTGCAGGATTTACTTTTTTCATTCAAGTATAGTTGACATACAATATTATATGAGTTTCAGGTATAGAACATAGTGACTATTTATATTTTTATACATTATGTATATGATTTATATATACATTTATATACATTATGTAATGATCACCATAATCTAGTTACCATCTGTCACCATACATAGTTATTACAGTATTATTGACTATTTTCCTTTGCTGTACTTTACATTGCTGTGACTTATTTATTTTATTTTATTTATTTTATTTTTTTTTAATTTTTATTTATTTATTTATGATAGTCACAGAGAGAGAGAGAGAGAGAGAGAGAGAGAGAGAGAGAGAGAGACAGGCAGAGGGAGAAGCAGGCTCCATGCACCGGGAGCCCGATGTGGGATTCGATCCCGGGTCTCCAGGATCGCGCTCTGGGCCAAAGGCAGGCGCCGAACCGCTGCGCCACCCAGGGATCCCCGACTTATTTATTTTATAACTGGAATTGTATCTCTTTATCCCTTTCACTTATTTCTCTCATTCTACCACCCACCCCTCCGGAAATTACCAGTCTATTCTTTGTATTTATGAATCTGTGTTTTGTTTTGTTTGTTTTTAGATTCCACATGTAAGTGAAATCAGGATATTTAGCTTTCTCTGACTTATTTTACTTATCATAAAATCTTTGGGTCTATCCGTATTGCAAATGGCAAGACTTCATTCTTTTATATGGCTGTTCCATATGACTTCATTCTTTTATATGGCTTTTATATGGTAATGTTCCATTGTGTGTGTGTGTGTATATATATAATATTAATATATATATTAATAATATATACACAAATGTGATATATATAGAGTGTATCTTTACATATATACATATAAATATATATGATATATATATTTATATATATCTCACATTTTTTTACCCATTAATCTATTAGTTAACACTTTAGTTGCTTCCATATCTTGGCCATTATAAATAATGTTGCAATGTGCATATACCTTGTGAGTTAGTGTTTTCATTTTTTTTCCAGATTAATATCCAGAAGTGGATTTGCTGGATTGTATGTGATTTCTATTTTTAAGTTTTTGAGGAGACAGATCAAAAAAAAAAATATTTCTGAGACCAATGTTTAAGGGTTTACTGCCTATGTTTTCCTTTAGAAATTTTACTGTTTTAGTTCTTACATTTAGGTATTTAATCCATTTTGATGCTATTTTTGTATAAGAATGTGATTCAGTTTTCTTCTTTTACATGTAGCTGTCCAATTTTTGCAGCATCTTTTATAAAGAGACTGTCTTTTCCCATTGTATATTCTTCCCTCCTTTGTAACACATTAGTTGATTATATAAGCATGAGTTTATTTCTGGGCTCTCTATTCTGTTCTATTGATCTGTAATACCTTTGTAGCATAGTTTGAAATCTGGGAGCATGGTATCTCCAAGCTTGTACTACTTCTCAGGATTACTTTGGCTATTCATGGTCTTTTGTCATTTCATAAACTTTTATAATTATTTACTCTAGTTCTCTGAAAAATGCTATTGATATATTGATAAGGATTTCATTGATTGTCTTGGGTAGTATGGATATTAAAAATATTAATTCTTCTAATCCATGAGCATGGTATATCTTTCTATTTTTTTATGTCATCTTCAATTTCTTTCATTAATGTCTTATAGTTTTCAGAGAATGAGTCTTTCCCCTCTTTGATTTAATTTATTCCTAGATGTTTTAGTCTCCTTATGTAATTATAAATGGGATTATTTTCTTAATTTCTCCTTCTGATAGTTTGTAATTAGCGTGTGAAAATGCCACAAATTTCTCCGTATTAATTCTGTATTCTGCAACTTTACTGAATTCATTTATTATTTCTTATTACTATTTGGTTGAGATTTTAGGATTTTCTACATATAGTATTGTAATGTCTGCAAATAGTGACAGTTTTACTTCTTACCATTTGGATGCCTTTCATTTCTTTTCCTTATCTAATTGCTGTTGGCTAGGACTTCCAGTACCATGCTGAATGAGAGTGGTGCCAATGAGCATCTTTGTTTTGTTTATGATCTTAGAGGAAATAATATTTTCACTCTTGGGTGTAATGTTAGCTGTGGGTTTGCTATATATGGCCTTTATAACATTGAGGTATGTTTC
This sequence comes from Nyctereutes procyonoides, assembly GCF_905146905.1. Lineage (NCBI taxonomy): Eukaryota > Metazoa > Chordata > Mammalia > Carnivora > Canidae > Nyctereutes > Nyctereutes procyonoides. Next base: position 39,819,041 of record NW_026575024.1, read on the forward strand.
CTCTATACCTATTTTATTAAGAGTTTTTATCATAAATGGAGGCTGAATTTTGTCAAATGCTTTCTCTGCATCTATTGAGAAGATAACAGGATTTTTATTATTCATTGTGTTAGTGTGGGGATTGATTTGCAGGTATGAATCATTCCTACATCCCTAAAATAAATCACACTTACTTGTGGTGTGTATATAATCTTTTAATATATTGTTGAATTTGGCTTGCAATTATTTTGTTGGAGATTTTTGTAGATATGTTCATCAGGGATATTAGGCCATAATTTTCTTTCTTTTTTTTTTTTTTGTGTCTTTGTCTGGTTTTCATGTCAGGGTAATGGAATGAATTTTAAACCATTCCTTCCTTTCCACTTTTTAAGAATAGTTTGAAAGGGATAGGTATTAAGTCTTCTTTGTTTATAATTTAATTTTTTATTTTTATCTATTTTTTATTTGAGCAGAGTGATATGCAGTGTTATATTAATTTCAGGTTGGTAGAGTTCACCTGTGAAGCCACCTGGTCCTAGACTTTTTGCTTGTTGAGAATTTTTGAATTATTGATTTAATTTCATTACTAGTGATCAGTCTGTTTTGATTTTCTATTTTTTGCTGATTCAGTCTTAGAAACTTTCTATGAATTTATCCATTTCTTCTAGGTTGTCCCATGTGCCAGCATGTAATTATTTGTGGTAGTCTCATAATCCTTTGTATTCCTGTGGTGTCAGTTATAACTTCTCTTTCATTTCTGATTTTATTTATGTGAGTCCTTTCTCTGTTTTTCTTGATGAGTTTGCTAAAGGTCTATTATTTGTCTATCTTTTAAAATACCAGCTCTTAGTTTAATTGATCTGTTCTATTGTTTCTTTAATTCTCTCTTTATTTCCACTGTGATATTTATGATTTTTTCCTTCTACTATTTTTTTCCTTCTACTATATTTTTCATTCTACTAATTTTTTTCCTTCTACTAAATTTTCTTCTACTAAATCTACTAAAATTCCTGTCTCTCTCTCTCTCTCTCTCTCTCTCTCTCTCTCTATTTCCTTTAGGTATAAGGTTAGTTTGTTTGAGATTTTTTTCATTTATTGAGGTAGGCTTATATTCCCTATTAGAACTGCTTTTGCTGCATCCCATACATTTTGGAATATTGAGTTTTCATTTTTCATTTGTATTAAGATATATATATATATTTATTTCCTCTTGGATTTCTTCAATGACCCACTGTTTTAGCATGCTATTTAGCTTCCATGTATTTATGTTTCTTCTAGTTTTTTTCTTGTAATTGATTTCTTGTTTCACATTATTGTCAAAAAATGCTTGGTGTGAGTTTGTTTAAAATTTATTGAAAGTTGTTTAGTGGTGTAACAGGTGATCTATCCTGGAGAATGTCCCATTTGCACCTGAAAAGAATATGTATTCTGCTGCATTTTGCTTGTAATGTTCTGTATATGTTTGTTAAATCTACCTGGCATGATGTGTTGTTTTAAGGGTACTGTTTGCTTATTGATTTTCTGCCTAAATGATCTATTCATTGATGTAAATGGGATGTTAAAGTCCCTTGATATTATTATCAGTTTCTTCCTTTATGTCTTAATTAATATTTGCTTTATGTGCTTATGTGTTCCTATTTTGGGTGTACAGATATTTATGATTATATCCTTTTGTTGGATTGTTCTTTGTCATTATATAGTGCCATTCTTTGTTTCTTGCTACAGTCTTGATTTTAAGTCTACTTTGATAAAAGTATTGCTACCCCAGATCTCTTGTTGTTTCCATTTACATGGGATATATTTTTCCATCCTTTCACTTTTAGTCTCTGTTCCTTTAGGTCTGAAGTGAGTCTCTTGTAGGCAGCATATACTTGGCTCTTATTTTGTTTTGTTTTGTTTTAATCCATTCAATCACCCTGTGTCTTTGGATTATAGCATTAAGGCTATTTATATTTACAGTCATTATTAATAGTCATGTACTTACTGCCATTTTGTTAATTGTTATTTATTTTTGTAGTTCTCTGTTTCTTCATGTCTTGCTCTCTTCCCTTATGTTTTGATAACTTTTTTGGGGGTTACGTTTAGATTCCTTTCTCTTTATTTTTTATGTATCTGTTATAGTTTTTGGTTTGTGTTACCATGAAGTTTATATATAATACTCTATGTATAGCAGTCTATTTTTTTTATTTTTATTTTTTATTTATTTATGATAGTCACAGAGAGAGAGAGAGAGAGAGAGAGAGAGAGAGAGAGAGGCAGAGACACAGGCAGAAGGAGAAGCAGGCTCCATGCACCGGGAGCCCGATGTGGGATTCGATCCCGGGTCTCCAGGATCGCGCCCTGGGCCAAAGGCAGACGCCAAACCGCTGCGCCACCCAGGGATCCCATAGCAGTCTATTTTAAGTTGATGCTTGCACAACCTTGAACACAATCTAAAAGCACTACATTTTTATTCCCCCTCCATATTTTATGTTTTTGACCTTGTATTTTATATATTTTTATTTCATGTATCCTCTATTTTTTGTAGATAGAGTTTGACTACTTTTGTCTTTTATCCTTCATACTAGCTTTATAAGTATGTGTTACTACTACTACTATTACTGTATATTTGCTTTTTAACCAATGATTTTTTTTCTCATAATTTTCTTATTTCTTTCATGGTCTTTTCTTTTCTACTTAAAGTAGTCTCTTTAATGTTTCCTGTAAGGCCAGCTTAGTGGTGATGAACTCCTTTAACTTTTGTTTGTCTGGGAAGCTCTTTATCTCTCGTTTAATTCTGAATGATAGCTTTGCTAGGTAAAACATTCTTGGTTGTAGTTTTTTTCTTTTTTCCCTTTTGGCACTTTGAATATATTCTTCTGCCCTGCAAAGTTTCTGCTAAAAAAAAAAAAAAAAAAAAAGTTTACTGATACTCTTGGGGTGTGTGTGTGTGTGGGGGGTCCCTCTCCTATGTAACTAGTTGCTTTTCTCTTGCTGCTTTAAATTTTTGACATTTAAATTATTATATGTCTTGATGTGGACCTCCTTGGGTTTATCTTGTTTGAGACTTTCTCTTCCTGGGCTTGGGTGTCTGTTTCCATTTCCAGGTTAGGGAAGTTTTCAGGTACTATTTTTTCAAATAAGTTTTTGCCCCTTTTCCTCCTACTTCTGGGACCCTTATAATGCAAATGTTAGTATATGTGATGTCCCAGATGTCCCTTAAATTTGTTTAATTTTTTTTCTTTTCAGCTTAGATAATTCCCACTCACCTGTTTTCCAGATCACTGATCTATCCTACTATATCATGTAATCTGTTATGTATTTTTTAATTTCATTTATTATATTCTTTAGCTTTAATTGGGTTTTTAAAAATATTTTTTTTATCATTCATCCATTCTTCTCTTGAGTTTGGTAATATTTTTATGATCATCACTTTGAACTCGTTATCAGGTAGATTGCTCATCTCTGTTTCATTGAGTTCTTTTTCTAAAATGTCATCTTAATCTTTTGCTTGGAACACATTCCTATATAATATCATTTTGCATGGATTTCTGGGTTTCTTTTTATTCATTAGGTAGATCAGCTACATCTTCTGGTCCTGAAGTAGTGGCTTTATGTAGAAGGCATCCTGTGGAGCCCCAAAGCACAATCTCTCCGGGTCGATAGAAGCAGTTGCTCCAGGGATGTCCCACTGTGGTCTGTGTGTGCCCTTTTGATGTGACTGGGCCACAATAACTGTGGGGTCCTGCTGGGTGGGGCTAGCCCCCAGTGAGAGAGGCTGTGCATCCTGGCCACAGATATTGTGAGCATGCTGGTATGGGTGTCTGGTCTCTCACCGCAGGGCAGGGGCTACTTTGGAGAGGTATGACTACCAGCCAAGGCTGCACCAAGTGTGGCAGTTCAGTAGCCACATGGATGGGGGGGAATGTAGTGCTGGTCCAGCTGAAGATACCTATCAATTGCAGCAGGGCATAAACTTCTTTAGGGGGTGCTGATTCTTACGGAGGGTGTCTCTTGGGTGTGGCAGGGTGGAAGTTGCTTTGGAAATGCTTCAGATGGATTGGGCAGGGCAAGTCTATAGGGGAATGCTGGGCCTGAGTGAAGAGAGCTAGTACAGAGTAGACAGAAAGTGCCAGAATTGGCACCAGCTCGTATTGGATCAGCTATGCAGAAGGTAGGACAAAAAAAGTAGCACCTATTAGCCCTTCTGTTTCCTGAGAAAGTTCCTACAGATTTTTGGCTACTGGCACACACCTTAACATCAGTCAATAAATCTTCATGTTTGGCCTGGGCACTTTTCAAACTGCTGCCTCTGTGCTGAGTCTCAGAGGGAGCGAGTTTGTGTGCAGGCCATTTAAGAATGAAGTCTCAGTTTTCTATACTTTTCTAGCTCTCTTGGAGTTAAGCCCTGCTGATTTCCAAATCCAAATGTTATGGGGGTTCATTTTCCTGATGCAGGTCCCTTGGGTGAGGTTTGTACCCAGGGTGGGGTTTTGAGCCCCTTGTTGCTCAGGGGGACCTCTATGCCCATAATTGCCCTTTTACTTGTGGATCACCACTCTGGAAGTATGTGTCTCCCAACCAGAACACACCTCTGTCTCTTGTACTTTTCTCTGGATCTTTTTTTTTTTTTAAGATTTTATTTATTTATTCATGAGAGACACAGAGGGCGAGGCAGAGACATAGGCAGAGTGAGAAGCAAGCTCCCTGCGGGGAGCTCAATGCGGGACTCAATCCCAGGACCCCTGGATCACGACCTGAGACAAAGGCAGATGCTCAACCACTGAGCCATCCAGGTACCCCCTCTGGCTCTTTCTCTATACTTTTACCTGTGGGAGAGCTGTTCTGCTAGTCTTTGGGTTGTTCTCAGAATTTCTCTCTGTTTGTAGCCTTCCTGTGTCCACAGTAGGAGGTGAACTCCGGATTCTCATACTCCATGATGATTTGATTCCCTTGCATTGTGTGTAAGATTTGTCTGAGTTATCTTTAAGTAAAGTTTGTTACTTCAACTTTGTCAATATATCCAGTAGTAGTTATGAGTTTGAGGTATATGGTAAAAACTGTTTTTTTCATCTAGTTAGAATATTCTATTTGTCTTTGTGAATTACCTCATTTGAAGATTAAATCCTAAATTTGAAACCCTTATTAGGTGTGATCCTCAAATGATAGGCACTGCTACTCCAACTTAATGAAGTGAAACCTCTTCATCAATAATCAGATACTATTGGGGCGCCTGGGTGTTCAGTCCATTAAGCATGTGCCTTCCTCTCAGGTCATGATCCTGGAGTCCTGGGATTGGCCTCATGTTGGACACCCTGCACAGCCAAGAATCTGCTTCTCCCTCTGTCCCTCACCCACTCATGCTCTTTCTCTCTTGCTCCCTCACTCAGATAAATAAATAAATCATAAAAAATCAGATATTATTTATGATATTTTTTTTTATTTTTTAAAGATTTTATTTATTTATTCATGAGAGACAGGGGGTGGGGGTGGGCAGAGACACAGGCAGAGGGAGAAACAGGCTCCATGCAGGGAGCCTGACATGGGACTTGATCCTGGGTCTCCAGGATCACACCCTGGGCTGAAGGCAGCACTAAACCACTGGGCTACCAGGGCTGCCCATGATAATGTTTTTAAACCTAAGGACATTAGATGGTCAAATCATGCAGGATGTGACTATTAAAGAAGAAATAGGTTTCCAAATTTTTTAATATTATATGTAAAATAACCTGTTAATGAAATCTCCAAATATGCAGTTTTTAAACATAATATGCTCACCCTGGAGAAAAATCTTATTTAATATATGAATATATAGGCATCAATAAATAACTAATTTTATATTGAGGATTACTCTACTGTACTTGTAAAGCACTGTACTTTAAAATTCCCTTTTAACCTAAAAGTGATTAAAATGATAACTTTATTTTAATCTGAACTTTATAATTATGCCTTTAGAATTTTAGCTCAGTTATTAGAATTATATAAGGAGTAGCTTGGAGTTAGAATTTGGAAAATTCTCCCTTTATTTAGAATCACAGAACTGGAAAGGAAAGTTGAGGAAATGGATGCCAATTCCCTCAATTAAAGATGATTTAATTGATTTCTCTAAGCAAGGTTGTTGTAGAGCTAGACCTGGAATCTAGAATTACTGAAGTACAATCTGATATTATTTCTATTCTCTGATTTGCCACCTTCTTAAAATTTTATAGATTCAAAAAATGGCATGGAATTTGAAAGGGTCTTCTTATAAGAGGAAAAATAATTATTTGTAGTCAAAAGATCTATGTATATGAAGATATATAAAGATTTATATATACATGTAATGCTTCTATAAATAACAACTTCACAGATTGAGTAAAAACTAGCACAGATTTAAATATATTATAGAAATACTAAATTTGTGCAATTTAAATGCTTTTATTATCACATTTTGAGCTTTTTCATCATTTGTCTTTACATATCACATAATTTTTTAATGATCTGATAGTGTGATTTTTTAAAAAAAATTTAACTGTTGTGCTTTACACAATTTTTAATATTTTATTACTATTGTCAGTTAGTTGATAATTTTTTTTAAAGATTTTATTTATTTATTTGTGAAAGACACAGAGAGGCAGAGACATAGGCAGAGGAAGAAGCAGGCTCCCTTTGGAGAGCCCAATGTGGGACTTGATCCCAGGATCTCAGGATCATGACCTGAACCAAAGGCAGACACTCAACCACTGAGCCACCCAGGTATCCCTGATAAAATGTATCTGATGAATTTTGGAATTTTTTTAGAAGATACAAAAATACTAAAAATATTCATGGATAAGGCAGTTTGTAATAGAAGATCTGTACTTTCATAAAAAAGAAAATGATGTGTGTGTTTGATTCATTTTAAAAAATGGAGGGAGGGATTTTAGCATTATATTTAATATAGGGATTGATAGTCTAGTGATTTTTATTCAAATGACTGCCTTTTAGAAATGTGTCTTTGATTAAATGTCATTTCTTCCTTAAAGGATCCTGTTGAGTCAAATGTTTACTTTGCTTTCTAATAGAAAGTAATGTAGGAACCCCTTCCTGCCTTTTAAATTGTGGTAGAGTGGAATTCTAAAAACAGTGCATCTAATTATAAATGCTTTTGTCTTTATTCATCCAAGACTTTGATAATATTATAACCAAATATCAGGTGGATTTAATTAAAAGCAGTTTGATTTTTATGTTTTAAGTGCTCAGATGTTTCTGAATAAAACAATAAGTTTATATCAGATGAAGGTAAATTCATTGAAAACTAAGATAGGACTCTATGAATAATAGTTTACTTATCTACAGCTTTACAGTTTTACAAAGTGGGGTGCATAGCTCTGGTTTACAGGTTTTTCAGCTGTTTTTTCTACAAATTCCTTTTATCTTCTCTATGTTTTTTTGAGCTTAAATGTTCTCCCTTACATGTTTCTTCGAAGTTTTTGTGAATTTTTTGGGTTGCCTTTCTTTAAACTGTTGCAGGCTCAAAGTACTTACCCTTGCTTTTTACTGTTTCTTCCCTTTTAATTCATATATTTGCTTATATTGAAAACCTTCTCCCCCCACCCCTACCTCAGGCAACAATTATATGCAATTTTTATTAACCAATCTTTGCTTGACAGATGCAAATGACACTTTATAATCAGATTAAAAATACATGTTTAATACTTACTTTTTGAACTTTTCAAACCTTTCAATATTTTTAATTTATGACACTTTATTTTTAATATAATCTCAGTTTTTGTAACATAGATGTACAATTTGATTATATTAACTTTTCCTTTTTATAAAGATATAAAGGAGCTTCAGGGAAAAGCCCACTTTAATGTATTGCAATAATTTTGCAAAATCCACTTTGCATATCTTTGTATACTTGAATTAATATAAAAGCTTGATAAAGAGATGAGAATTAGTGCACTCAACCTGTTAGGAGTAAGTAGTTGTATTGTTGATTTAAGCTTGTTGAATGAGCTATCTCAGAATGCTAAAAAGGCAGACCAGCAGGTTTCAGGTGATTAAAGAAATTCCCTCATCCTAGAGGAACTTGAAGGAACATGATGCTATTTATGTAGAACCTAATCAGGAAGAAGAAAAGCTTAGAAGTAAAAGGATGGAATGTTTCATGTCATTATTTGCAAAGCAACTGAACAAAAGGTGAGCAAGATAATTAAATGCCTTGCTGCTAAGTAGAATTTTTCAAAGCAGGTTGATTAGAGGTCTTCCTTTTAAAAAACAACAACAAAAAACTAAACATCTAAATTCAGATAATCTGGTTGTAAAAGCAAACTCAGTTATGTAGATAGAAACCAGTTTGGAAGAAAATTGACAGTATTGCGTATGCTGACAGATGTTCACAATGATGAACTTAATTGTTCAACAAAATCCTGATGAGCTTTTCATAGTTGTAGCATTAATAGTATTTTAGTGTGTATTAATAGTTTGAAAAAAATGGAAATCCAAGGAGATTCATGTGAAAGCACTAAATAGATTATTACATTGTTTACTTCATTTTTCAAATGATCCAGAAAAGTAGAATTTGATTCCTTTTTCCCTTTGCCTGAAAAAATGCCAAAAGCATGTTTTATCATTCTTATTATAAAATATTATTTCTAACTGTCAAGCATAGATTAGATGTCATCTCTCCTATCTGTATTTTGTACTTCAAGACATTTCTGATGCTAACACAAGGAAACTGGCATACTCCAGATTGTGCTTTGTAAAAACATCAGTAAGGCTCTGGCTTCTTTTAAAGGAATGGTAAAGTCAAAGTACTGATGGATACATAGTACACATAGTACACATACATACATGAATACATCTTATATACATAGCTTAAAACGAAAATGAGAAGTTATGACTTTAGTGCCTACCTTCTACGGAAGAAAGGAAGCTTGAAGCTAACAAGTCATGACAATCAAACACCTAGTAGAAATATGTTCTTTTGTTAGTATTTTTTAAAAATTCTTTCAACATTCTAATGACCTCCAGCTTACTTAGTAATGCATACTTTCTGGGCAAACATCCAGTAGCATATTGCCTCACTTATTATCAATGAATTTATTCATTCAATCATTGAATTGCTTGATCTCCAAAGAATACTTTTAAAAAGTTAAACTGATCCTCTGGTCACCTGGCAGTCCTCTTTGACTATAAAGTGAGTAACTACCAGTGTGCTTCTGAGGAGTTCCAAAGGCTGATGTTGTGAGTGTCATGTTGGGAACTCCTGTTGAAATCTAAAACAATAATAAGCCCGTACATTCTCAGTTGAAACATATGGTGTAAATACTTGAATTAGAAGGGAAAACATGTATTCTAGGCCCTACTGAGTTACTTAAAACAGTTTTGGTTTTTAATTTGTACTTTAAGATAGTGTTCCTCAACTTTACCTGCACATTAGAATCACCTGGGGAACTTGAAAAATTCTCATGTCCCAGCCATACTCCAGACCAATATCAGAATCTCTGACTGTGGGACTTGGGCATCTGTAGTTTTTTTTTTTTATTATTATTATTTTTAATTATTTTTATTTTTATTTATTTATGACAGTCAGAGAGAGAGAGAGAGAGAGAGAGAGAGAGAGAATGAGAGAGAGAGGCAGAGACACAGGCAGAGGGAGATGCAGGCTCCATACACCGGGAGCCCGACGTGGGATTCGATCCCGGGTCTCCAGGATCGCGCCCTGGGCCAAAGGCAGGTGCCAAACCGCTGCGCCACCCAGGGATCCCCCCCTTTTTTTTTAATTGGAGTTCAATTTGCCAACATGTAGCATAACACCCAGTGCTCATCCCATCAAGTGCTCCACTCAGTGCCCAACACCCAGTCACCCCCACCCCCCGCCCACCTTCCATTACCCCTTGTTCGTTTCCCAGAGTTAGGAGTCTCCCATGTTCTGTCTCCCTCTCTGGTATTTCCCACTCATTTTCTCTCCTTTCCCCTTTATTCAGAGAAGGACAAACATTATATAGTCTCATTCATTTGGGGAATATAAAAAATAGTGAAAGGGCATCTGTAGTTTTTAAAGCTCTCTGCATGATTCCAGCATGTAGGCAAGGGTGAGAATCACTGATTTCAACATTTATTATTTCTTAATCCATTGTGCTATTTATTTTTCTTGATTATTAAGACCAACATCCTGTATTATGACTTTCTTAACTTAGAATGCTGGTATAGAAGATTTTCTATTTAAAAATGTCCCTTCTGACAAACAGTGTATGTTCTCATTCATTTGGGGAATATGAATAATAGTGAAAGGGAATATAAGGGAAGGGAGAAGAAATGTGTGGGAAATATCAGAAAGGGACACAGAACATAAAGACTCCTAACTCTGGGAAATGAACTAGGGGTGGTGGAGGGGGAGGAGGGTGGGGGGTGGGGGTGAATGGGTGACGGGCACTGAGGGGGACAATTGACGGGATGAGCCCTGGGTGTTATTCTGTATGTTGGTAAATTGAACACCAATAAAAATTAATTTATTAAAAAAATAATAAAAATAAAAATGTCCCTTCTATGGAGTTAGGTTTGGGAGTATCACAGTAGACTATGATTCAGGGATTATATTATTTTTATATTATTTAAGTATATAAAATATTGTCACCATGGTTTGATTTACATGATGGACAAAGAGTACATTTTAATTAGAATGTTAGACATCTTTTATGCAAAACCTCACATTCTCCTAATTCGCTTTTGCATCAGCAGAGTACAAAAGAGATGTAGCCTGAGGATCCCTCACCTCAGCTGTACCCCAAACTATGTTTTCTGATTTGGGGCTAAATGGCTACTTCTTTTAGCACTATTCTTTGAGGTAATGGAACTCAGCTAGCCTAGTACTACATTCACATACCTGACTCAGTTTTTGATCAATATGGGATTGGTCCAAATGGTAACATGATCCTCTTTTCTGTGTCTTAGGCAGAAGTTCTAACTGTCTTCTACATATTTCCTGAGAAGGTCCCCAATAAGTTGAGTCCTAGCTCCTCACATTAGTCACCAGCTCAACTACACACCCCTGGATTAGCTTTTCCCCCTTCTTGTTTCCTACTTTCAGCCACCTCAATCTCCATCCTAGTTTCTTGGGGATCACTTCCCCAAATAAACAACTTGCATGTAGGAGATCATCTCAACTCTGCTGTTTAGTTTCATCCAAGCTGAAACAGTACAGAAGGGGAGAATCATAGTGGATACGCTTTGGTGTATGCTCCCTTTTCTATTGTGATTTTCTGTCACATGTTTTTGTATTTAATATATTAGTTTTATTGAATTATTATAGGAAACGATCTAATCTCAAATTTTGAAAGCCAGAAGAGATCCTCATCCCCTGTTATCAGTTCACAGGCCAGCTCTTGCATCTCCTGCCCTCATCACTTGTGTAATTTGGTCATCTTGAGTACTATTCCTGATCGCTTCCCACTAATTTACCCTGTAATCTTGATCTGTACCCACTTCACACCTTTCTTCAGACCATGCAGCTTATAGATTCAAATCATGTGTAACTCAGCAGCATCAGCATAATATTAAATGGAATGGAGAGATCTTGCAGAAAGAAAAATGATGCTGATGCAGTGTGATACAATTTGTGTAGCAGAAAGATAAGCACTTTATTGTTGGGGTCCTAGTTCAGGATAATTGCATCTTCTGTTGCTCAGAAAATGAATAAAGTTAACAGATATATTAATAAGGACAACACATTTTTTGCCCTCCACATTGAACGGATTTCCTTTTTTTTTTCAGTAGAGCACCATGAAAATAAATTTATTTGAATACTGTGAAGACTTTTAAAAAATGTTATAATGAATTAAGAAAAAAAGATTTTCTTATTTCAAATTTTTAGCCTTTAATATTAAGTTTGATTATTTTCCTAAATGGTCCCCTCAGTTTTGAATAATTCCTTATCTATATCTTAGAATATTGGGAAGAGAGAAAGGAGAATATGAAACAATAATAAAATTATAGAGCTGGGAGAAATATGATCTTTTAAAATCTTTTCCTACACTCATGCCACCAACCAAAGAATTTTTGAAATAGGGAAAGTGAATCATAGAGAAATTAAATGATTTCTCCAAAACCATCCAACAAGATAGTAACAAAGTTACATGAGTCAAAGAGCCTGAATGATAAATTCAAGACCTCAAAAACTACATCATTTTACTTCCTAGTTATTCCTGCAGGTGTGAAATCTGTGGAGCTACTTTGACTTTATAGAAGTATAATTTATTTTCAAATATTGGTGACAAATATTCCCCATTAAATGTTTCTTGATAAAATGAGAAGGGTGAATTCTCTACATGTTGCTAATACTTTTAAAATTCACTTAAACTAAAAAAAAAAAAATTCCCCAAACAAATACAAAAACAGTTTGTCTACTCCTTTTAACCTCTGGTAACCACCAATCTTTTTTCTGTATCTATGAGCATTTATATATATATATATATATATATATATATATATATAATCCACATATAAGAAAAATCATAAAGTATTTGTCTTTCTCTGACTTATTTTATAGCATATATACCAGTATATAATATATGTATTATATATATCTTCCACATATAAGAGAAATCACAGTATTTGTCTTTCTCTGATTTATTTGATAGCATAATGATCTCATCGTCCCTCCATATTTTCACAAATGGCAAATTTTTATTCTTTTTTTGTGGCTGAATAATATGCATCATATATATACACATATATGTACACATATATACACACATACACAAATATGAGAGGAGATTTATATATTTATATGCATGACAAAAATATGTTGACATATCTGTATTGATATACATATATGTGATATATATTATATATAATATATATGTATGTATTATATAATCTACATATAAGAGGAATCATATAGTATTTGTCTTTCTCTGACTTATTTTATAGCATATACCAATATATAACATATGTATTATATATAATATCTTCCACATATAAGAGAAATCACTCTTCCCTTCTATCATTCTAAGACTTTTATCACAAGGCATGATCAATCCCTTCACAGAATTAGTCTTTGCACTTATGTTACTTTGAATTGAGGTTTCCTACTATATTTGATTCCTTCTTCCTCTCTAACACATACTTTCAGGAATTAGAGATTCAACTTCATTTTCTTAATTTACTCACCTTCTAACTAGTCCCATTACATTTTATTTCAACCAATGAAGTATTCTACTTCTATCAAGGGTTTTTCCATTCTAAAATATTAAGTGGACCCAAATTTTCCACAAGTGTTTCATTTAGCCTGCATTATTTTGTTTTGAAATGAACTCTTCCATATACAGAGCATGCTGAGTAACTGGCACTTCTTTAAATTTTGTTTGCTTTAATACAAATATTAAAATCAGAGTCATTTTTTTAAAACTAAAAGTAAATATTGAGGGTGACAAATCTTTCAAAATTAGTGTACATTTTCCTACCTTTTTTCATAGAATACTTGGAGCCTAATTAAAAGTTTTTAAATGTATGCCTTAGGGTTATCATAACTTACAATCTGGTGATACTTTAGTTAATGAGAAGTGTGGCTTAAAAACAAATTTATTTCTCATGGTTCTGGAAGCTGGGAAGTCCGAGATGAGAGTGCCAGTAGATCAAGTGTCTGGTGAGGGCTCACTTGCTGATTTGTAGATGAACATTGTTTTATTATATTCTGACAGGGCTGAAAGGAAAGAGAAGAGAAGCCAGCTCTCTCATCTCTCTTCTTATAAGGGCACAAATTTTACTCATGAGAGTTCAACTCTCAAGACCTAATTAACTTCCAAAGGCTCAACTTCCAAATACTATCACACTGGAGATTAGTCTTCAACATATGAATTTTGGGGGACACAAAGCTAATAGATACACGTGCTTTAGTCTATCATTCACAAAGTATTCACAAATATATATATATATATATATCCACTTAAGTAATTACTGTCAATAGTCAATAAACCAGATAGATATGATTCCTGACCTCATGAAACTTACACAAAAAGATTAAATATGTAAATTATTCTTGTTCCATTTAGGGAACCATCTTAAGGAGGCTACTTACCATTCCACAGAGGGGAAAAAAAAACCCATTCCACAGAGGATAACAAACAATAGTAATTTTGATAGAGCTCTTCTTTTTCAAAGACACAGAATCTTGGGAGATTAAAATGTTTGTATTGGAATTAAAATATTTTTAAAGAAAATTTTGTTCTTTAGTAGTATTTAAAGTATGTAGCTTTCTATGTAGTTACTTTAATTTGAACCAATCAATAAATATTAAATCTAACCATTTAAACACCATTGAGGAACACAAAGAAAAATTATAGCTGTCTTTGTATACATTAAAAAACATATGACAAAAAGCCAGTGATTGTATTTAATTGCACAAACTTATGATGTCTCACATCTGTTGATGTGTTTGCTTTCTTTTAATTTTTTGTATTTTAGAGAATTTAGGGACTCATAGGTTGATAGAAAAAGAGGCAATATAAATTTATGAAACAAGGAAATCAAGACAGTTTATTTTCTCTTGCTAGGTAAATGTGCTCTTAGAACATCTGAAAAAGTGTGATGAGATACAAGACAGGTGTAATGTGTGTGTGTGCATGTTTAAGTTTTAAATGTTAACTCTGGTGATGGGTGTTTGCATATTCTTTGAATAAGTTGGTCTTTTATAATCTTTCTTAGAATCTTTTAGGTAAGTTGATTTAATTGATTACATCTTTCAAGTTTCCTAATTCTAGGTGCCATGCAAAAAGAATGGAAAAGAAAAATTTGTGCATATGCAGACAACCCTAAGGAATGAAACTTTCTGCTATTACAATGAAAAATTCAAGTACAAGTTTTCAATATCAAACAACTAAAATAAATACTTATTTAGAACTCTGTACAACAAATGTCAATTTTTCAGTAGTTAACGGATTAGAAAGGAAGAAAGTGACTTGAACTAATTTCAAATATTACAAATTCTTCAAAAATACTCCCAATTGGCATAGTTTTGCTCTATGGACTTATTTTATTTTACACCTCTTCTGACTTAGTCTTCGCAAAAGTTAGTCAATTACTGAATGATCTGTCTTTCCCCCAGTGTTTTAATATACTCTGAATTGGGATTTAGTTCAGGAATTTTTATTCTGTGTCACTCATCTGCCAGTTATTAATTCTGGTTCCAAATTATTTGAATTATTATAGTCTCAATATTTCAAGAGACCAGTACCTCCTCATTACTCCTCTTTCAAAAACTTCCAGGATTTATAAACAATAGGTTTTTTTTCCGCCAATTGTGTCTTTTTTATAGCTCTTATAGAATCTTGTACTTTGCAAATCTATATTCATTGCTACTCTTGTGATTAGAATGTTTAATTTTTAACTTGGTATATAATGATTAATAAATATTTCAGGTTACTGTTTGCCTATCTAGCTACTTTGTATTCCCTTTTTGTGCTAAAAAAAAAAAAATATCCCTTAAAGACTTTTATTTACTTGAAAGAGAGAGAGAGCATGAGTGGAAGGAATGGGGAGAGGGATAGGGACAAGCAGACTCCCCACTGAGCAGGGAGCCCAACATGGGGCTCAATCCCAGGACCCAGAGATCATGACCTGAACTGAAGTTAGCTACTTAGCCAACTGAGCCACCCAGGGACCCCTGTACTAAAATTTTTCTGGAAATATTTTTTATTTTTATTTTGATGTAAATAAAAATGCTTCTAATATTTCATTATTAAAAGCTTTTTTTTTTTAAGTTCCAAAGAAAATTCTCTTTTTCAAGTGAGGAAAGTTTTTTGTATTCTTTGATTATGCAGCATTATCTTTCATGTTAGAAATGGAATTTTTACTAAATATTTGTAAATATAGAGGGGCACCTGGGTAGCCCAGTTGACTAAGCATCTGTCTTCGGCTCAGGTCATGATCTCAGGGTCCTGGATTGAGCCCCATGTCAGGCTCCCTGCTCAATGTGGAATCTGCTTTTCACCCCTCTCTCTCTGATGCACCTCCCTTCTTGGGCTTTCTCTCTCTCTGTCAAATAAATAAATAAAATCTTTAAAAACTTATAAATATAGAGTTGAATTTATATATGTATATATGCATATACACATTTCTTTTAAATGAGTTAATTCAAGGAATTTCATGATATTGAACCATCATATTTTTGAGATAAACTCTACTCGGTCAGATGCATTAATCTTTTGCTATATTGTTTTATTTTCACATGGTATTTTTAAATTAATTTTTAGAGTTGATGGATAATTTACATACAGTAAAATTTACCATTTAGTGTATATTTCTATCAGTTTTGATAAATGAATATAGTAATGTTACTATTACCCTATTCAAATGTATTGCTTTGATTACTATAATTTATAATTTCAGCTTCTAATTCTGTAAGGAAAAAAGGACTATACTTTTATATTTATCTTTGAATTTAGGAAATCAAGTTTTCCATCTATATGTTGAGAAACAATAACATAGTAATCATCTATTTCTTTAATGATTTTATAGTAACTCCTTTCTTGCGGGAGTAGATCCTTTGAATACCCTTTCATTTTTTCCTCATTGTTGTTCCATTAAAGTTTCAAATCTTAATTTTGGTTATTTATGTTTTCCTAGAAAATTATCCATTTTATTTAAATTTTCAGAATTACTGGCAAATAGTTTGACATTTGCTAATATGTGCTTTTATTTTAAATTTACTTTGTAGGTATTTAAGTGTATTTTCTTTACCTTGATAGGTCATGGAAAAAATATTTTATATATCTTTTAAAAGGACAGCTTTTGCTTTTATAATTATATATTCTATGATTTTCTATTTATTCATTTTTGGACACATATTTCTCTTTTCTTTCACTGTTCGGTAATTTCTCTCACATTTACTATTTTCATGGGGTTTATTTCCTGCAGCTTTGAAGTGAGTGTTTATTTTCAAAATCTTTCATTTTCTAATATATAAATTTAAGATTACATATTTTTAAAAAGATTTTATTTATTTATTCATGACAGACACAGAGAGAGAGAGAGGCAGAGACATAGGCAGAGGGAGGAGAAGCAGGCTCCATGCAGGGAGCCCAAATGTGGGACTTGATCCCGGGACTCTGGGATTGTACCCTGAGCTGAAGGCAGATGCTCAACCACTGAGCCACCCAGGCGTCCCAAAATTACGTATTTTCTCCATTACATAGTAAAAGTTGTAAGACATTAATCTGTAGAAATACTCTTTGACTTCATCTCACAGCTTTTGATATGTATGGCTCATTTTGTCATTCATGTCTAAGAAGTTTGTAGTATTATTTTAACTTGCTTTTTAAACCAGTAATTATACATTTAAAAAATTCTCAGAAATTAGATTATTTTAAAGAAGTGGCAAGTAATTTCTATTATTAACTTGCAATTTTATAATTATAATTTCCACTGCCTCATAAAATGTATGTTATATAATTTTCTATTTTTAGAGTTGAAATTTTCTGTGTTCTAATGCATGATTCTTTTGTAGTATTATTTTTGTTTGAAAAGAATTTATTTCTTGATTCATGGGGTGTATTTCTGCGGTATGCGTATTTTACTTTATGTGTATGTGATTTTACTTTATGTGTTTGATTGGATCAAACTTATTGTAATAAGTAAAACTGTTAAGATAAAATGTCTTTCTTGGTTCCATTTTGTACTTTTTCATAGAAAAGAATATCTCATTTTATTTATATTAAAAATTCAAGAGTCTTTAAACATTACATGATCACTCAACTAATTCACTGTATTAATTAAAAGTATAAAACCATATATTCATTTATAATTATAGAGGTAGCAAATGCATTATAAAGTCCAAAATCCAGTGCCATTCACATTGAATTCTATTACATCTGATGGTAATATATCATTTATTCTTGCTTTTTCATTGTTCTCTTGTCTGTTATACTGTTATATCTTCTAGTGAGAATCTTTCTGTAACCATTTAATTTTATATGTAGCTCTACCCATTTTAAGAGTCTCTGTCTTTTAATAATTAAATGTAAACCATTCATGTTTATTATAATGATTAAACTCTTCAGGCTTATTACTGGCATTTCATTTTTTATTTTTGCCTGTACTAATTCCCCCTCCTCTAGCTACATTAGTTGTAGCAGCCAGATGTCAAGTTAAGCTGAATGTCCAGGTAAAATCTATTTTAAATTCAGAGAGAAGTGTTTAAACAACAATCAGTTGGAACCAGCAGTTTACAAAATGCTACACACTGGTATATGGCATGAATTTTTGCAGCACTTTATAAAAAATGCCGTTATGATATACAAAGGTGACTTACAGCTCTTTGCATCTGTCAGACATGTACTTTGAGCTGCTTTTCATGTGTTGGTGAAGAGTTATGTTGAACCATGGCATACATTTACATGACAGATTCTTGGAGTTAGGATTGAAAAATGGATATTGGGGACACCTGGGTGGCTCAGTGGTTGAGCGTCTGCCTTTGGCTTAGGGCGTGATCCTGGAGTTCTGGAGTCGAGTCCCACATCGGGCTCCCTGCATGGACCCTGCTTCTCTCTCTACCCATGTCTCTGCCTCTCTGTCTGTGTCTTTCATGAATAAATAAACAAACAACAACAACAACAACAACAACTGGATATTGGATAATTGTTCTTCTCTAGAGACCTATGAGAATTATTTTTTCAGTATTTTATAATTCATATCTCTTGATCACTTTAGAAGTATTTTCATACAGTTAGATGATCATAAATATATTATCTAAGCTGAATGCTTTTGACCATAAAAGGGGAGCACTATTAACTATACTATATAAACATGTACAAACTGGGGCCACCTGGGGAAAAATGGGATGTAAAGTCATCCTAAATCTACTAGTTAGGGGGAAAAGACTATAGGTATAATAGGAATGAAAATTTGTTCCCGTGTCTTCTATCATAGAAATACTTACTAAACAAAGTGGCAGAATTTTAAGGCTAGGCTTGGAGGTTTGTGAAACAGCAATGTTTGGAATGAGAGAAGAGATTATGATGCTGTGACATGGTTTAGGTAGGGTACATTCAACCTCCTAGCATACTCTATACACTTGATTGGTTATCAGGGTGGAACTGTAAACACACCCTGAAAGGACATATGAATCCAAATTCATCAATTTTGCACAATGTGCTAAAGGTCTGATTTCTCTCTCCCATTTTTACTGCCTTGTTTTTTATACTTATATGGTTATATTACCATGTTTCCCCTATATTTATAGTTTAATAGTTATTCTATTTCTAGTGGCATACCCAGTTGTGCATTGGATGACTTTTTTTTTTTTTATAGCTTGGTGCCATTGGACTTCCTTCTGTGTCCCAAACTTAATGCATTTAATTCAGTTTATTCCCTCATTGCTTTTGTCCCCAAAAGAACACAGGGCTTTTAACAGAATTCTTTGGTCCAGAGATAAGAGGCTGTACTCAACTCATTGTATGTCAGCTATCTTTGCTGTCTCCCTTTCTTGATAGTTTGGCTTGAATGGCTTCCTACAAGAATATCTCGTAGCAAAAGAAACTTAAAATATTTCCAGAAATGCTAGTTTTAAAAGCCATTTCATCATCAACTGTGCTTAAATCTGGCCACCTCTAATTCCAGGGGAATTTTCAGAATACCAAAACCAGTGATGAACTGGACATGACCAGTTCATGTCTGCAAAAGAAGAATATTAACTTAGCACAGTTTGATATCAAGAACAAAATACACATCCTCATAAAATTTGAAGAAGCTTTTTAAAATGTACTTTAAGCTTTAGTGTAATGCCTTTATAAGTGGTTCTGAGAACAGGAACAGTATTATCTTCACAGTCTAGTTAGTGTTACCACAGCCTTTTGCTGCAATAGTCAAACAAATTTTCATGGAAAACCAACTATATATCAAGTAGTATGCTGTGGGAGGTCTAGAAATATATGAAAATATTAAATAATGTATGATTATGTAATTAATGAATGAGTACACATTTTGATTTTATAATATTTCTAAGAAGGGAGAGCTCCGTACTTGGTCAGGATTCTAGACTGAATATGAAGGTAGCAGAAAATCATTGGGCAGACAAGAGAAAGGAAGACTTTCTCGATAGAGGGAGGTGGGTGTGGAAGGCCGTGGCAAATAGAAATGAAGAGCATGACTGCACAATCAATTGTATTTGTTATGGAATCACAATAGTTTTGTTTTTTGTTTGGTTTTGCTCTGGTGTTCCTTAAAAACTAGTCCCCAAACAATGGATAATTCATTGATAAGAGGCAGCCATGAAGGATATTTGATTGAGAAGGTGACACAAAAACCTCTGATTTTTAGAAGGTTAATTATGACTATACCATGGCTGGGCTGATTTGGAAGAAGCATCTCAAAAATCAAGGAAATGAATGAATGAATGAATGAATGAATGAATGACAAGGATAGTAGCTCATGATATAGTTGTTATGTTTTAGGAACTTTGGGACATTTGACTTGGCCTGCTAAGAGAAGGGAAAATTATAATACAGAGGAAATACATGTTCTTTAGTGTCTCTGTGTATTTTAATTTCCCATCTTTTAGATAGATTGCTTTTATTGGTGTGCATAGGTGCAGTTACTGTAGCAGATCTATCTCAACATTAATAGGTTGAACAATATTTCATTTTTTCTAGTGTATGCAAGATAAATTAATATGTTCCTTTATGTTTATGGTTTCTTTAACTGTGATATTTTTTCATATTTAGAAAATTTAGTACTAACAAGTCATTCCTTAAATTCTGGTCTTGCATGATCCTTTTTTTTTTTAATTTTTATTTATTTATGATAGTCAGAGAGAGAGAGAGAGAGAGAGGCAGAGACACAGGTAGAGGGAGATGCAGGCTCCATGCACCGGGAGCCCGACGTGGGATTCGATCCCGGGTCTCCAGGGTCACACCCTGGGCCAAAGGCAGGCGCTAAACCGCTGCACCACCCAGGGATCCCAGGTCTTGCATGATCCTAAAACATTTTTGGGATAGTTTGAGTTTAGGTAAATGATTGTAGATGATTGTTACAATCAGTATTACCCAGTATATTAATTATGACAAAATGTTAGGTTGAAATTTTATTTAGAGACATACATTACAGTATGTGAATAATTTTTCTATAAATCAGATAAAAAGTAGGAGATATATTTAATGTTATTCAAAACTATTTTTCTGCCATACCAGGTACTAAATATACCAGTGATATCTTCCAGGAGTAAAATGTTACAACTATTCTAAGTTGTTTCGTAAAATATATTATTGTGTTTTGTCATAATTTACATATACTCTTATTAGTTTTCTTGCTTGATTAGAGGAAAATATTGGATAAATCTCTTGTAAAAGGCAGATATATTTTTTAGTATGGATTATGTGTATAATGAGATGTATATGTGCAAGTAACATTTTGATTTGTATTTTAATTGCTGTTTATATGCAGTGTGAATTAAGAATAAAACAAGGTGAGGTGAGTAAGGGAAGAAGGAATAAGGAATATAATTAACAGACTTAGTAGTTTGCATTATAGCTGCTTTAATTAACAGCTTTGTGGTGGCAAAACAAATGTGATTTGGAAAAGCTAATAATAAGTAGGATCACGACATCCTCTTTAGGAAAATATCACGTTCTTAATATTTATTTGTTTTTTTGACACAGCAGAAAAACCAAGTATTTGACATATTTGTGTCAGAGAAGTTATTTATGTAATCAATTTCACAAACTTTATATATAGTAACAAATTTTTCCTTTATAGATTTACATAGATGCCAAGTATACTACTACTATTAATATATTTATTTGTATTCTTCCAGAATTATATGTATCTGTAGTATTAAAAAAAAAAACAACCAATTATGTTGAAATCGTATTCTTTGTAAATTGCTTCTTTTTTACCTAACTAGACGTCATGAATATATAGAATTGTTGACTTCCAAGAATGGAGTAAGAAAGGTAGTTCTCAATTCATTTCAATCTTTCCATTCATCAAAAACATTTTTCATATGCATCTTTTACATGTAAGCATGAAGCTAGGAGACAGGGCTAGAACAGAGGCTTTCAGAGATGAAGTGAGATTCTCAAGCACATAAAGAGATAATAAATGAGACTTGGTAAATGCTATTAAAGATATAGGAATGATGATAGTAGGAATACAGAGAAGGAGAAAATAACTTTGCCCAAGGGAATGGTAAGAAACTGAAGTAGATGATCTCTAAAGAGAAATTTTACCATAAAAGACATAAATGTGATTCTCATACATTGTGATGATTATTTATATTTTTCCTTCTGCCTCCCTCCCTTGCCATCCATTCAATGATGTCCTCCTGAGATGATAGTAATTAAATAGTGGGAAATCTCACTCTCACAGAAGGATGAGCACCTGTGACTTAACTAAAGTTATTATTGAGTGCTGATTTTCTTGAATGAAGTTTTTAAAAAATATTCCTGTCAATTAGTTACCTTATACAATTTATGGTTTAGTCTGTGTAAAAATGGAGTTTCTGTCTTCTTTCAGTACTCTTGTTTTCCTTTAGTACTTGTACCTATCTTATTTCACCAGTCAAATTGCCAAATTATTATGACTATGTGTCCATTTTTGTTGTTATACTTACATTTTAAGAGGTAGCGGAATGTAAAGAAATTGGAATCTGAAGACCCAGCTTTGATTCCTTTGATCATACACTTGTTAAGCTGTGGCTTTAGGCAAGTTGCCCAATGTTTCCAAGATTCAGTTTGCTCATTTGAACAATAGAGTTAATAATACCTGCCTTGCTGGTCTCTGGAGAATCAAATGAGATGTGTTTGTAAATGTGATTTGTAATCTGTAAAGGCCTACACATGTGCAACCTGTTATCATTTGAACATCTCACATTCAAAATTACTTCCATCATGTAAATTATTATGATTTGAAATTTGGTGTTCAATGTCATGGTTTTAAACATCACTGTACTGGAAATTTATAATGAAGTGTCATCTTTAGAAATATTTGTTTGGTCTCAGAAATACGATCTGCTAAAGGCATTGCATTTGAAGAACACTTTTTACAGTTTTATTCTCTCTCAGGGGATATAAGTGATGACTTCTTGATAAAATTGCATCACTATTGCTTACACACAGCGGATATATTTTCATTACGGTGTAAATAAATTACTATATAAACACTTGATTGAAACCAAATAAGTCTTATATGGGAATGAAAGAAGTTTGTTGTTCTTGGCTTTTCATTTCTTTCTTTCTTTTTTTTTAAAGATTTATTTATTTATTTATGATAGACACAGAGGGAGAGAAAGAGAGGCAGAGACACAGGCAGAGGGAGAAGCACGCTCCATGCTGGGAGCCCGATGCGGCACTCGATCCTGCGACTCCAGGATCACGCCCTGGGCCAAAGGCCGGGGACAAACCGCTGAGCCACCCAGGAATCCCTGGCTTTTCATCTCTTCACGAAAGCATTTCTTAATCTTTTAATTTCCAAATACAGTAGTGTTTTTTAAGAAATATAGAGGGAGGAGAACTGAAGAGTGAGTTGACTTGGAAGTGCTTATTTCGCCCTCAAAAAAACATGTGAAAAATATCAAGAAATTTATCATCTTAAAATCTGGAATGATTTTGGAAGATCTGCTTTGAAAATTAAGCTTCTAACACTGAGGAACTGGCTTACCCAACTATCTTGTTTCAAGGAAAATAGAGAAGGCAAGTTGGCTGAAATGAAATCTGGTTCATTATTCACTAGCCTTAGGGATAATCACATTTAGGAGAGAGGCTATAATTAGCTCAATTGTTGATTTACCCCATATGTAGTAAAATCCAATTATCCTTTCCTTTTCCCTTTTCTTTTTTGGTTTTATTTTGCTTTTAAAGCCTCCTAATGCTTCCAATTTATATATTTTCAATTTTGCAATTCTGATTATACTTCACTGACATTAATGTAAATTCAAAATTTTGTGCTTTAAAACTCATATTTTAGAGTTATCTATGGAACTTTTCTTTAAGCTAAGGTATTTTGTTATACTATGGCTGTATCCCAATATGAGTGATTAAAAATATACTCTTTTTTTTGTAATTGAGATATAGTTGACATACAATATTATATTAGTTTCAGGTGTACAACATGGTGATTAAACAATTACATCACAAAATGCTCACCATGGTAAGTATAGTTACCATCTGTTATCTTACAAGTTATTACAATATTATTGACTATTTCCCTAAGCTGTACTTTTCATCCCCATGACTTATTTATTTTATTACTGGAAGTTTGTATTTGTAATCTATTTTATCTATTTTACCCATGTCCCCCCTCTGACAACCATGTTTGTACTCTGTTTTTATGAGAAAATATACTCTTCTTATCAAAGTTCTCCAATATAAACAAATCCGTGCTCCTCTCTCTTTGTTTGCTTGCTTTCAGCCTCCAGTAAAGACTTCCAACTCCAGGTTGTAAGTTTATTTTAATTAGAGTTTAAAAGTAATGAACATTACAGTCAAACATATGGATATTCCCAGAAGCATTTCTGCAAGCAGGATGTTCATCTGCAGACTCACTCAAACTTCATGATTGTATTAAAAATTCTAAGATCGTTTTGCTTAAGCTATATGCAAGTTTCTTTCATATTTCTTCTTTTTTTAATAAATTTATTTTTTATTGGTGTTCAATTTACCAACATACAGAATAACACCCAGTGCTCATCCCGTCAAGTGCCCCCCTCAGTGCCCGTCACCCAGTCACCCCCACCCCCCGCCCTCCTCCCTTTCCACCACCCCTAGTTCGTTTCCCAGAGTTAGGAGTCTTCATGTTCTGTCTCCCTTTCTATTATTTATATTCCCCAAATGAATGAGACCATATAATGTTTGTCCTTCTCCAATTGACTTACCTCACTCAGCATAATACCCTCCAGTTCCCTCCACGTTGAAGCAAATGGTGGGTATTTGTCGTTTCTAATGGCTGAGTAATATTCCATTGTATACATAAACCACATCTTTATCCATTCATCTTTCGATGGACACCAAGGCTCCTTCCACAGTTTGGCTATTGTGGACATTGCTGCTATAAACATTGGGGTGCAGGTGTCCCAGCGTTTAATTGCATCTTTCATATTTCTTCTGATATTTCTAGTTTTTAAAAAGTTTATTATCATTATTATTATTTTTATCATTATTTTTAGAGGGAGAGAGAGACAGAATGAATTGGGGGCAGGGGGTGGCACAGAAGGAAAGGTTGAGAGAGAGAATCTCAAGCAGGTTCCATGCCCAGCATGGAGACAGGTGCGAGGCTTGATCTTACAACCCTGAAATCATAACCTGAGCCAAAATCAAGAGTCTAATGCTTAACCAACTGAGTCACCCAGGTAACCCTGATATTTCTAATTTAAAATGTAAAACAAAAGCCTCGTCTTTTTTTCCTTTATTTGTTTTTGCATTCACAATAACCATTTTTCAGAAGTGTTTATCTTCTTAGCATTTCATATTGATTTCTAGTATGAATATTCTAATACTTTTGCTATTATTTAAGTAGGACTATTAAGTCCTACCTACAATTGTGACTTTAAAAAATAGTAATGGTAGTATTGAATATAATTTTATGATGGTAATAAAAGTTTTTTAAAGATTTTATTTATTTATTCATGAGAGACACACAGAGGCAGAGACATAGGCAGAGGGAGAAGCAAGCTCCCTGCAGGGAGCCCAATGCAGGACTCAATCCCAGGATCCCACGAACATGACCTGAGCCAAAGGCAGATGCTCAACCACTGAGTAACCCAGGTGTCCCAATAAAAATTTTTATGTTCAGTGATTAAGTGTATTCTTGTTATATTTTGAATTCTTATTTTTTCACATTGTTTTAACCAATATTTCTCTGAAGAAACTATGTATATACTTATTTACATGTTAATTAAGTAATTTTCATTATGGGTACTTCCAGTGCAAATGATGGCATTTATTTACTGTGAAGCTTTCCTGATAACCTAGGTGCACATGAAGAAATGTAGTGGGGAAAGGAGTCTAAGGCTTAGCAAATGCCTGTAATAAAGGATTTCAGACTTCCTATTGCTCTGAAATTTCATATTATATATATTCTCTGTGGTGCTATGACACATGCCACAAATGTTGGACTAGATCATAAGAATTATAGCATATAAAAATCATCAATATGATAGAAGAAAAGTTATGATACTCTAAGCATGGTTTAATTATATTCGTATTATATCAATAAGATAATGGTTTTTTTGGTTTTGAATATATACTTTAAAGTGTAAGACAAAATATAGATATAAATGGGGCTAGCTAGGGGCACCTGGGTGGCTCAGTCAGTTAAGCATCTGCCTTCGACTCAGGTCATGATCCCAGGGTCCTGGGATGGAGCTCCACATTCTGTTCCCTGCTCAACACGGAGTCTACTTCTCCCACTCTCTTGCCCCTCCCCACTGCTCGTGCTCTCTCTCTCGTTCTCTCTCTCTCTCTCTCAGGTAAATAAATAAAATCTTTTTTAAAAATGGGGCTAGCTATTATTGATTTATACATATTGATTAAAGGATACATATTTGTGTTGAAGTCCACTAAAGGTGTTCTGGATATGTCAGTGTGTGGAGTTTACCATCTAACAGAGTGCAGGCATCGCCAAATAGCTATACATCTGTGTATTAATCACAGTAATAAAGGTATTGAAAAAAAGAACTCTAGAAAGCAGAGGAAGAATAGAAGGGGTGGAGGCTGGGGTGGCAAAGTCTTCCAGAAGATACGACACTTATGTTGAGTCCTAGTACAATGAATAATCAATGCTATTGAAGCATTGAGGACACAGATGGCAGGAAGTGGGGGAGAGAACTGGTGGGAGATAGAAGAAGGATTATTAGAAGATGGTGCATTTGATCGGAGTTTTGGAGGGCTAGTAGAATTCTGACAAACATAAATGGAGTAAAAGACCTCCAAATAGTGAAACAGTGGGTAGAAAGTAAAAAATGTGAGAACATGCTGGACCTATTGTGCAATATTCCATTTGACTGGATATGAGCTACATAAGAGGGAGATAAGGATGGGGAAATAGGTTGAGACCAGATCATAGGGAGCCTACTAAGCTAAACTAAGCTCATCTGTAGGAAGATTCTCTCAGCAGCAGTGCAGAGGATGGTTTAGAAGGTGGATTGAAAGCAGAGCCATATGCTATGTGTCAAGAGGCAGTAGTTGAATTATAATAATAAGGAGAAGATTTAATAAAGTCCTGAATGGAGCAGCAGTGGCATTAGTAATGGGAAGGTGGGAACAGATGTAAGAGACACTGTGGATGAAGCATTGACATGACTTGGTACTGGCCTCACATAGAGAGGGGAGCAGAGGAGGATTTCAGGATGGGCAGAATTTTGACTTCATGTGATGAGGAAGGTAGTACCAGTGACCAAGTTAGCTATCACTGCAATAGGAGTAGGGCTGTGAGTTGAATTAAGGTGTTTTTGTTTTTTTTGTTTTTTTTGTTTTAAAGCACAGAGAGGTTGACATTTTCAACAGTCACTTGGAATTAAGAGCCTGGAGAGTAGAAGAAACTCAAGTATTATGTCCACCACACTGTCTGGATAGGGGAGATGTGTCAAAAAATTAATATTTCAGGAAAAAAAGATTAAGTTTTTGAAAATGTAGCAAGGCCATTATCATCTATGGAATATACCCCAAAAACTTTCAGCTGTCAATCAAATCACTTAATTTTTCAATAGCTTAATTTTCTCAGCTCTAAGATGGGTAAAATAGTACCAGTTCCCTATCTGTCTCCTACATTCTGGGATTGCATTAAAGACATTGTTTTTATTTTTGTTTTGTTTTGTTTTTTTTAAGATTTCATTTATTCATGAGAAACACAGAGAGAGAGGCAGAGACATAGGCAGAGGGAGAAGCAGGCTCCATACAGGGAGCCTGATGTGGAACTTGATCCTGGGACTCAGGGATCACGCCCTGAGCTGAAGGCAGACGTTCAACCACTGAGCCACCCAGGCATCCCTGTAAATGTGCTTTGTAACTAAGATTTCACCTAGCACTTTAAGTAGCTGAAATGAGAAATTGTCATCCATCCTGCAAAATTATCTACTTATGACTTTTCTGTACTTTCATCACTACTCTCTACCTTCCTTATTATCCCTTAAAAATTGAAAAGGTAAATAATTTCATGTTGTCTTCCCTCCTTTGCTAAGTTAATTTAATTAAAATAGGGCCTATGAAAATATTCAAGGCCCTTTGATATCTTTATGTATACATTTTTGTGTTATAAATTATTATGCTCAACTGACCTAATAGAAATATAATGTGAGAGGGAGGGAAATGAATCTTAATTCCTCAGTACCAAAGACATACGAGCATTACCTAATTACAAAATAAGAGACAACATATATCACTACTCGAGTTTAAGTATCTAGTTTAATGGACAATGGCTTTTCTTATTTTACTTCAATATAATTTATAAAAGTTTTTTCTCTGAAGAGGAACAGAACATATAATAAGTTATTAAGAAATTTGTTGTTGATTAGTTTGCATCATATAGTAGTTTTATTTATTTTTTAACAGACTGTCAAGTGCTACTTTGTTTTTCATTTGATTTTGTCTTTCTTCCTCTCTGATATATAACTTGTTCAGGCTTAAAGAGTTTTTACATCTTAATAGCTTGTGGTGTATAGAAGAGTGAGGCACTATATGGGAAAGAAACTGTTTGCAGTTTGGAAAATTGTGGATGATGGTACCAATTATATCAAAGAAGATGGAAAAAGGGGTAATTTTTGTTCTTTCTCAAGTTTGGTCCTGTAACAGGCTTGGCTACTTGCAGAGATTATTTTCCATTCTCAATATCTCTTTGACCGAGAAGTGGGTAGCTTTCGCTGTGGAGAACCAACGTATGCTCATGTATAGAGAATGAAATTTCTGAATTTTGGGATGGAGTCTCATGTTTATTGGATTCTTCTAAAGTTGTTTAAATCGCTAATAAAGGAAGGATGATTAAGAAGAAACATAGGTAATCATTACCTTGATGTGAGGTTTTACTGGACTATTGTCTCATATTAGTAATAATAATTGATTAGGATCTACTGTTAGCATGACGCTTTTCAGTTGGAAGGATGTTTTCATAGGTGTTCTTTCTTTTGATGCTCATAATCCCATGAGGAAAGCATTACCATCCATATTTTACAGATGAGGAAATTGAGCTATAATGACTTCAAGTGACTTAGACAGGATTTCACAGTAAGTAGCAGAATTAGAGACCTCTTCCTGGTTCATCTTTTTATTGAAGTACCTTATTACTTAAGACTTCCTTGTTTCTAAGCCCTAAAGGTCAGTAAGATCTAACCACAGTCCTCCTGACACAACTGGAAGACGATCAAGAATAGTTCCTCTCTGACTCTTCCTAGGCTCACTTGCTTTAGGTATCTTGTCCCCCTTCATTGGCCACTGGACCCTAATCCACCTTTCTTCTTCTGACTTGGGTGCCATATGGAATCTCTACCCTACTTTGAATTTGGCCTGAAAACAGTCACATTTTTTTGTTTGTCATATTAATAGCTCAAGCAAATATATATGGTAATTTAGTGTCTCCTTCCTAACATTTTCTATTCCCCCTTAATTATTCAGGACCCCTGAATCTTGCTAAATCTAAAGGAGAGGTATTCTACCTTCCAACTGCCAGCAGAGAACACTTTTGAGTTGAGTTATTTGTTCCTATTCTTGCTCTTGGCTGCCACACGTTGTTGCTGTGGTAGACTCACCTTGCACAGTTCTGTAGCTAATATTTAATCCCTGGTTACCCTTGTAGGTGTAAGTGGCCCCTTACCAGCCCACAGGGATACCTAATTTTTGTTCAGATTTTCGAGTCTAACCATTATTCCCCAAAGCAGAGTGGCCTTATGGCAGGGCATCTGAGTTTGGAAGAGCTTCTTGTAGAAATTACAAGTTGAAATCATCTCTCAAATACATTCCAATGTCAAACCCAAGCCTCTAGATGATGTGCTTCCTTTCCTCAAGGCAGTTTTATTTCAGTGTCTTACTGTTCTTTCTTGCCACAGAGTTTTGTTGGAGACCATCCTGATCCCTTTTAATAGGTCTCCCAATCTTTGAATCTTAGGGAGCAGGCCCAAGTTCTTTCTTCCAGGAAGATCAGGGGTCCCAGGAAATGACATCTTTGGCCACATTCCACATTCTCTCCCTTCTTCAAGAAAGAAGTTTCTTTGATGCCTTATATTCATATGGCTAAGGAGGTACCTTCAAGAGGCCAAGAAAATCCATGTGTTTCTATGTCTACATGTGGAATAGCAGCTATCATTTTAAAATAAATCTCCAGCGGGCATACCAGTTGATCCTCTGTGTAAATATGTCTTTGTCACACATATATCTTCATAATGTTGTATAGCTTGTGCTTCTACCTTTGCTTCTCAAAACCCCAGTGAGGTACCTATGACATGTATTACTTTCTCCAATTCATAGTAGAAAGATTGAACACTATTAAATTGAACTTAATCCAAATAGCTAGTTAAGAAGTATATTTGTTTCCTGGAGCTGCTGGCACAAAGTACAACAAACAGTGGCTTAGCCAAAAAAATTATTGTCTCATAGTTCTGGAGGTCAGAAATACCAAATCAAGGTGTTGGCAGAGTTGGTTTCTTCTAAGGGCTGAGGAAGAATCTGTTTCATGCCTATCTCCTATGTTTCTAGTGTTCTCTGTCTGTGTATCCAAACATCTTCATTATTAAGCACACTAATCATATTGGAATAAGATCTCATGGGTCTTAATTCCATCATCTGCCAAGACACTATTTCCAAAATCATGTCCACAGTCACTGAGGCTTAGGACATCAACATCTTTTATAAGGGACAGAATTCAGCCAATAAAAGGTGGGGAAGCATATACTGTAAGTTAGGTTTTCTGACACTAATTTCCACAGAGTTTTAATTTAATTTTCCAGTATTCATTAGAACATCTGTTCAAGAATATACTTATTTGTTATAGATTTAATGGCTTCTGATTCTTCTACATAATTTGTTATTTCTAAAGTTTCTTTTTGAAAAATTCTCAACTGAATTTTATCTTATTGCCTTAATATAATTAGTTTTTTAAAAGTTTTAAATTTTTTTGAATTACAAATTTTAAACAAAGTAGATTGTCAGACTTTTAAAGAAAAGCAAAAAAAAAAAAAGAAAGAAAGAAAGAAAGAAAGAAAGAAAGAAAGAAAGAAAGAAAGAAAGAAAAGCAAATAAGGGAACAGGACCTGCAGATAATATAGAATATACTTATTTGTAATATTACATTTGTGTGTGTGTGTGTATGTTTTGTCTAGTCAGACATATTACCTAAGGATTATAGGGTGAAAGATTTATTTGCTTTTGCTGGTTTTCTTTGTAAATATAGGTGCCTTATCAAGTCACAAGGATACCCTGTGAAAAAGTAATTGGAAGATTGTAAAAGAGATTGAGTACTTGTTACTGTTCCTAAGCATGGCCTAGAATAATACTGAGATGCTTCCTAAATGTAAACAAATTAATTTAACTGTCATTATCCTTTCTATATCCATTTAAGTAAAACACATATACCACAGTAGTTTGAAAAATGGGCTTTCTGGTAAAAAAAAAGAAAAAAAAAAGGTATGATTGGATCTCAACTCTGCTATTATTATAGGAGTGACTTGGGCAAATGACCTAACTTCTAAACTCCAGTTTTCTCATGTCCAAAATTGAGACAATAATACACATTCCTTAGAGGACTTTTGGAGAAATTGTTTAAGAAATTATGTGTAGCATGCTTATAACAGTGCCAGGTACTTTGTGAACAGACAATAAAAATCAGCTATATTATCACCATTAATTAAAGTAATTAGTTCCACTGTAATTATAATTACTATTTGACCCTATTTAATGAAAATCCTGATCCTGAAGAACAGCAGTTGCTGTAGTTCTATACTTAGAACAATATTAGAGGCATATTTGCCAATAAATTATTATTTTATGTCTGAGAGTATAACTAAGGGTCTATTATTTTAAATGGTTCTTTCTGTACCAATAATAAATATTGAGTTAGAATATACCCAGAGTAATAAGATTTTTAAAGTCTTAATTTATTTTGTCATTTGGCTATTGATTTTTGCTGTCTTTAACATTAGGGTACCTTTTTCTGTGCAAGAATTTTTGTTGTTTTAATTGTGAGAGTAGGTGCATTTTCTGATATTACCTACTTTTATTTTTTGAGGGCTAGTTCATTAACTGAAAGAAAAAAAAACCTCATGAGAGCAAACTGCTGTTATATAAGTAATACATATCTATTAAGGGAAGAAAAAGATAAATGTACACACACAAATCAAGCCACCCATACTCTCGTACTCCACACAGAAATCAACATTTGCATTTTGAGATAACACCTCTTAAGGTTATCTTATAATTCTTACACCATTTTTTGCTAAATTGAATTTGATCCATATTGATACTTCCCCACCTGCCTCCTTTATGAATGGTATCTTTTGGTGGGGACACTAAATTGAAAAATCCATGCCATAATTCTGTCTCTGAATTGAGAGGAAAACAGTGAAAGGCTATGGAAAGAAAAGAAAAAAGAGTAGAAGCAGAAGACAAAAGAAGGAACAAGATTTCTTTTCCCATGGTGTATAATTAGTTGAAATCTTTTAAATTGTTGTTTTTAAGGTTCTCTGGAAAATATCTACCAATGATTTATCATATATTTACCCTATAACATACTGTGAGGACTCTTTGTTATTTTCCTCTTGGCATCCATAA
Source organism: Nyctereutes procyonoides (assembly GCF_905146905.1). Classification (NCBI taxonomy): domain Eukaryota; kingdom Metazoa; phylum Chordata; class Mammalia; order Carnivora; family Canidae; genus Nyctereutes; species Nyctereutes procyonoides. The sequence goes on from NW_026575024.1 coordinate 39,851,704, forward strand.
ATTTCTCAGTAATATTCTTTTGCTATATAAAAAAAAATAAAAGGAACTTAAAATTAAAAAAAAAAGACATTTCTCATTCCACATTGGCCCTACAATGCTAGATTTAAAAACTCAGGCCCAAGTGAGCACTGTAAAACATAGTTCTTCAACCTCAGCACTATTGACATTTTGGACCAGATGATTCTTTGCCGTCTAGGACTGTCCCGTGCATTATAGAAAGTTAGCGGCACCCCTGGTTTCTACTAGGTGCCAATAGCACTCTCTCTCCTCCCCATATATTGTCAAATACATCCTGGGGACAAAATCACTCTTACCTCTGCCAATGAGAAATAATGCTAATGAGGTAGCTTTTGTGTGTTCTGGAGGTTACCCAAGGCAGAGAAAGTGCTGCCAGCTACCTAAAGATAGCTTTAGAGGGTGGGAATAATCCAGGCCAGCATGTCTTTCTGGATTTTACTTTGCATCTGATCTATCTATTCATTCATTTAGCTGATATTGATCCTAGTGTGCCAGGCTTTACTAGGTGCTAGAATAGTAGTGAATAAAAGAGTTAGGACCCTATTCTCATGGAGTGTGCCTTCTGAAAGTGGTAGTATTGAGGGCAGGAAGGGAGTAACAAATGTAAATAATTAGTAAGTAATTTGTAAGTAATTAGTACATCTGTAACCAAGTATATGAATAATATAATTTCAAACAGTGAAAGGAGCTATAAAAAATAAAACAGATATTTGGGCTAAAGGATTAGTGGATAGATGAGTGCCACCTTAGGATGATCAGGGAAGGTTTCTCTAAGGAGGTAACATTTCAGCTAAGAAAGAGAGACATCTAAGGGATGGGGGGTGGTCAAGATATGACTACTTTCAGATGTGGATAAGTTAGCTCTGTTCAATGACCGTGAGAAGGCCAGTGTGGCAGGAACAGAGGATTTCTTTAAAAAAGATTTTATTTGTTTATTAGAGAGAGAGAGAGAGAGAGCACCAGCAGCCAGAGGGCCAGGGAGAGAGAGGGACAAGCATGCTCTCTGCTGAGTAGGTAGCTGGCTGCTGGCAGAGGCAGGAGGCTTGCGAGGAAGCAAGCAGGTTGGAGCTGGGACTCAGTCCCCAAATCCTGAGATGAGGACCTGAGCCAAAGTCAGATACAATCGATTGAGCCACCCAGGCATGCCAGGGACAGAGAATTTTTTAAAGAGAATGGTAATTGAGGTTTCAGAGTTATGTTGGATCTGTGTGCCACAGAAAGCAGTTTAATATCATTATAATTGCATTGGATCACAGAAGCCTGCATTGGAGGCTTTTAAGCAGAGGAGTTAGCATGTTCTCATCAAGGTTTTAAAAAGATTGTTCTGGGGTCAAGATTGAAAGCAGGTGAAATACATTAGAAGTGTTTAGAAGAAGTATGAGGTATGAGATAAGTAGTGGTGTGTTTCTGTACCATCAGAAAGAGAAATTGGAAGATTCAAAACGTACTGGAGAAGTTGAACTGTAGTAGTACAACTGCTGTTGTTCTTCTGGTGAGAAAAGATGAATCAGGGATTATTCCTGGGTTTAGGTCTTGAACAACTGAGATGATAATGTTGCCATTTATGAGATAAGGGGTTCTTGTTGGAGTACTAACTAGTTTGTAATATGTGAAGGGAACGGTGGTATGGGATACCTAAAGGTTATCTCTTTATCCTTTGTGTCTTTTTGCTTTGTGGTTGCTCAAGAAGTTAGAGCATACATCTTTTTTTAGAAGATCTTTCAAAAACATTTTACCCTGAACTTTATTGTAACCAAGTTTTTGAAATACCAAACACTATGAAGCATCATTCTTTTCTTTGCCAAATACTTATGTATATGAAGATTATGCAAATGACCAATTCTTAGTAAGTCACATGTTCGGAGTTGTGGTTTCAGAAAAATAGATTTATATGGAAACAGGCATGTTGCTTCATCTATCTTGTGATCACTGATGTAGATAGCATGGCTCTCTGGGGTCATAGACCATTGAACAGAATGAAACTTCTCTTCTTAAGCTGGAGAGAAAATACCAAGAATCAATGTTTTAACACATGGGAAAAAAAATCTTCAAGAGTTTAATCTCTTTCTGGTGAATAGATTAGGAAGTTTCTATTTCCTTTGTTCTTTTATTTCTTAAAGTTAGTCTAAAGCCTATGTATACTGCATGGTCTTACATCACTTTCTTGTCTTTAAATTTCAAGCAGCAATAAACAGACTTTTTCTATAACCAGATCCAAATGTTGTGTTCTCTGATTTAAATTGAGAAATCTGAATTTGGCAAACAAATGAGCAACAGCAAAAATAAAAATTAATAGGATGGGCTATTTACTTTGGAAATGGTTTATTTAGGATGTCTTTAAATAATGAACAACATTAAAGGATTTAAAATATGATTTTATAAACAGTTTTTCTGAGGCATATCCACATATCCATTTCATCTAATATGGATCTTCTGTATTGCATTTAAATGTCTTTAGTTAATATGTAGGGAAAGTTGACATGGAGATTCATTTCCAAGAAAAAACAAGAATATTTTAATTTCCTTGATGAATAACAAAGTACTTATCACTGTAAAGTTTCTTCTACTTTTTGTTGTAAGGTGAGCTTGTGGTGATTTACCATTTCTACCTGGGGTTGCTTTTTTACCCACTGATCAGTTTATTTCTCAACTTGGCAATAATATTGGGATAAATTCATAAATAGTTATAATTTGCTAAAAATGTCTTTTATTCATGAGTGGGTATAATGTTTACTTGTTGTAGATATTACATTTGGGCTAAATATGCATTTTCTTTTTTCTTATCTATTTTAAATAATTCTGGAAGTATAGATTGGCATTTTAAATAGTAAAGTCTAATTTGGATTGAAATTTTTTTCTTTTTTCTTTTGACTAAGGGTGAAATAATACATGTGAACATATACATTAGTAATAATAATAATGAATTAAGATGGAAATTCTTTGAAAATGGTAAAAGTATGCTGACATAAGTTATTTTTATTATTATTGTTATTATTTGTCATAATTAAGGTATGCAAGATAATGCTATTAGCTTGGTTTGTAATTCAAGAATTAGGAAAAACAAAGTATAATTAATTCTGTAGTGAAGAATCATTATTCAAGCATTTTTTTTTTTAGAAGAGACTTTTAGGAGTTTCTTTGAAGGCTTTGGTGCAAATGCATTGCTTCTTGATGAACATTTTTGGAATATTTCAGATTTTTTTAAGATAGTATGGTGGTTATGACTGTGGTTTATTATACCAAACTACCTAGATTCAAATCCCACCTGAACCACTTATTAACTGTAAGAGCTTGGACAAGTATTATAGCCATTTTGCACTTATGTTTCCTTGTCTGTTAAATGATGCTAAAAACATTATGTAGTTTTGAGGATTAAATGAACAATATAAATAAAGAAGAAAGTCTGACACATCATAAAAAACAAATGTTATCAATTATTATTTCTTGCACAAGCCTGATAAAAATTTAAGCTTACTAGTTATCAAATTACACTGGTCCTATTGGGGGTCTTGTTCGTATGTGCAGAGATCAGCTATGACCTATTTTTGTTTTGGTCATAATTACCTAAATATTACATTTCATAAAAAAGAAGAAGAAAGGATTTGGCCTTCAAAAGGAACAAAACAAGACAGCATTTTGAATGTATGTACTCAAGGTCCTGTCTCAGGGCCTGATGAGCAGTAAGCCCACCTTAGACCTAGGTTCACTCCACGTTGTCTGCCCAGGACAGTGATAATGAGGGGCCTTGGGTCTCCATTCTTAGTAAATCTGTAAAGTATTCTTGTCTTAAATTTAGCCTTAGGAAAATCAGAAAATTTGGAGGTGTACTATTATGGCTGAAATATTAAGCTTTTTAAAAATACATACGTCAGTTCATTTAGCTGTCTAATATTTTCTCTATTCTTCAATTAGCTACCTCTAAAAATTGTATGATTTTAAATTATATGGTGGATTATTCAGGCACTCATCTAACACTTAAAATGTAAACAGTGCCAATTTTTCTAAAAGGCAAAAGTAGGAAATTATTATATGTGAAAGGAAGTAGAATTATGGTCTTTTTTATTCTTTCCTACATTGGATTCTGCAGTTTTAATCAATTTGGCATTTAAAAATACTGGGCTCTATCTGCTAGGAACCATGTTGTTTATAGAGATTTTTTAGGTGCAAATTATCTAGCCAGATGTTTAAACACTAAAGGGAAACAAGTTAAATACAATTAACACAGTCTTCTTTTATCAAGTAGTTAATTCTCAGCGGTAGGCCATGAAATCAGGCTTTTGATTCCCCTAATATATATAGATAAGTCTATTTAGATAACATAAAATGAAAGATACAAAAATCTAGTGTTTTTTTAAGATTTTATTTATTCATGAGATACACAGAGAGAGAGAAGAGAGAGAGAGGCAGAGACATAGGCAGAGAGAGAAGCAGGCTCCATGCAGGGAGCCCAATGCAGGACTCGATCCTGGGACTCTGGGATCACACCCTGAGCTGAAAGCAGGTGCTCAACCGCTAAGCCACCGAGGCATCCCATAAAAATCTACTTTTGAAACTCCATAAATTTTACAAAATCAGGGACTATTCTGTTCATTATAGGGGGCTTCCCAAATTTTGGATATTGATTGCCTTTATCATTATCTTTTATGATTATTCTAGACTCTGGATATTGCAACAGGTATAATATTGCATTGTAATTTCTCAGCAAGTAAATGACACCAATTGATTATGGGCCTATGGAAGTATTTGAGATCAGGGATAGGGTGGGCATGTGAGGGATACACAGATACACACATTCCCACATATACACCACACATAAATATAAAAATAAAATTGCATAATATTGCTTTTCAGTTGCTTAACTCCAGTTAAACTCAACTCTTACGTAGTTACCTATAAGACTGTGAATGTGGAGTGGGTTACTTTAATATGTTTAATATGTTATGAAGTAGGAGTTCTTAAAATAATCATAACTATAAAGTTCTTAAAATAGTTCTTATGTGAATTTGAAAATGTTCTTTACTATTTTTCTAGTTATAAAATAATATAAAATTATAGTAGATTTAGGTTTGAGAAACAAAGAAAGGGAAAACAATCAGCCACTATTTAACAAAAATCATTTGTGCCCTACTGTATTTCTACAGATATTTATATGTCCCATTGTATTTTCAATGTAATACTTTATATATATATGTGTGTGTGTGTGTGTGTGTATATATGTGCATATATATATATATGTATATATATTTGTTTTAAATATTCTGAGGTATATATATTACAAGGGTTTTAAATTCTTAAATCCTCCTGGGAAAGAGCTTAAAAATATTTTGAGTTTTACAAGTCTCATTGAAGACCTAGGAAGCTATTCCCAAATATTAATTTGGAGCTTCACTTTTTTAAAAAATATTTTATTTATTTATTCATGAGAAACACACAGAGAGAGGCAGAGACAGAGGCAGAGAGAGAAGCAGGCCCTCTGCTGGGAGCCTGATGTGGGACTCCATCCCAGGACCCCAGGATCATGACCTGAGCCAAAGGCAGATGCTCAACTGCTGAGCCACCCAGATGCTCCCACCTTTATTTTATTTTATTTATTTATTTGAGAGAGAAATTGAGTTCAAGTTGGGGAGAGGGGCAATCAGGTTCAGTGCTGAGCAGAGAGCCTAACAGGGGGCTCAGTCCCAGGACCCTAAGATCATGACCTGAGCCGAAGGTAGACATCTAATTGACTGAGCTACCCTGGTGCCCCCTGGAGCTTCACTTTCAATAGAATATTAAAACCAGTGATATAGTAGAAATTGCATTAGAGTAAAGATCAATAGTTTTTGTTCAAGTCTCAATTTTGACACATGAAGGATTTGAACCTGGTTATTACATTCTCCTCTAGTTCTATCATTTGAAGGATGTTTGTGATACATCTTTGTATATGAGAAATACACATAGAGAGCCATAAGAATAATGATCCATATGCTTTCCCTAAAATAAACCTAGTAGAGATTTATGGACATCTTTTCTTGGGCATTTATTCTCCGTGATAGAGTGATTTATTTTGGACAGGGAAATACTTCTACTTCCATTAGTTAATGTATATGGGGAGCAACAGAAGGTAACAGGCAAGAATGGAAGGAGGAAAAGAGAGCTTAGCAAGTGTGAATGAGACCAATGGAGAGGAACAAAGAAATTTAAGGATAATTATTTATTTGACAATTGTTTGCAAGTCTGTTAACTATGGAGATGAGGGAATGTTATAAGAAGAAGAGAGAACAGGATGTTAAGGAGACAAAATACAATGGTGAAAGGATACTCCAGTGTTTTCTTCTGGTTCACATGGCTTCCATTATTCCCTTTTCTTTGCATGTTGCTACTTTTTTTTCTGGATGTGAAGGAGGGAATATTTTAAAATTATTTGGACACAATTAATTAGCTAGGGGAACAACAGGTTTAAGAAATCACACAGAATATTTCATCTATATTACAGAACAATTCAATGAGAGTCCACTTGAAGCCATAAGTTTCAAAGTGCTAAAGAAATATCAAGTTAATTTATCTAGCTTAATTTTTCATGTCACCTGCCTGTGTAAACTCATCATTATTCTTAGGTTCCCTTAATAGATGAAATTAAATTTTCTTCTTATCCTAATAGAGTCGAAGTATAATCCAAGAGTCAAAGGTGGAAATTACTGTTCTGCCATAGAGCCTCCTAATTTTAAAATAAAAAATATTTCTATAAAACTATACTGACCATAAATTAATTTACACTTTATCTCTGCAAGAGAAAAAGATAGTGTAATGACATTTCACTTTGTCTCTGCAAGTGATAAAGTATAGTGTAATGATAAAGAATCACATATGCAAAGCCTGAATTCTAGGATTTGAATTCTGAGTCCATACCTAACCAACTGTGTGACTTTGGACAAATTACTTCATACTCCTCTGCCTTAATTTTTTGGTTTATAGAATGATGATGATAGTAGTAATTTTCTTATTAATGTTGTTATGGAGGTTACTTAATCTAGGCTAAGCATTTAGAACAGTACTGAGAATTCATATGCTCTTCATAATTCAGTTTTTCAGCTTCAGACACATTGGCATGACCTGGGAGCTTGATGTGCAAGCTGCACACCTGACCACTTAAATCCCAATCTTTGTGGGTGGAACCCAATAATGGCAGTCATTAAAACTCTTGAGGTGATTCTAATGAGCAGTCAAATTAATAACAACTATCATAAACATTGGCTGTAATTATCTTCCTGACTAAATTATAAACTTCCTGAGGGCAGGGAGTATGTTACTTCTTTTTATACACTCCTCCCCAGTGGATCTAGCTCAAGTGCCTTATTTGTAACTAATGCTCACAAATACTTGCCAATTAAGGAAACCATGCTGAAGATTCTTTAGAATTGTAAAGACCTTGCAGCACTACAGAGGTGCTAATTTTAAGCATTAATTATTTATTCCCTCATTTATTCATTTATATACTCTACATAGTCTTGATATACCATGCTAAACACTGCAGGCGTATATGACTTGAAAATACACTCCAGGGCAGCCTGGGTGGCTCAGCAGTTTAGCGCCGCCTTCAGCCCAGAGATTGAGTCCTGCTACTCCTCTGCCTGTGTCTCTGCCTCTCTCTCTCTCTCTCTCTCTCTCTCTCTCTCTCTGTGTATCTCATGAATAATTAAAAAAAAAAACTTAAAAAAAAAGAAAATACACTCCATGCTCTGAAGAGTTTTTAATCTAGTGTGTGATGGGGAACATAAACAAATACAGACAAGACTTTAATGGAAGGAATATTGACCTTGGTTAAGTGCCATGTTGTAATTTGGATTCCCTAGGAAACCAACTCTAAGATGGAGCATGTATTGTTTTTGTTAGGAAGTAGTCTTGGGATCAATATCTCTGTGTATGATGGGGGAAGGGAGAGGCACAGACGAAGCATGATTGATCAGGGAGTAGAAGTTAAATTTCAACTCATTGCTAACAAAGTTTTCAACCAACCCTACGAGGAGCTTTGGGGTTGGGACAGCTATTCAGGGTTTTCTCAAGTTAGGCCGAAGGGGGTTTTATTTCTCCATGTTGATCAGTAGCTGGATAGAGCTCTGGGAAGAAGTGACCTTGGGTAAGACACATTTCTTTAGCTGAAATAATCTCCAGGGGGTACTCATAGCTCAAGATGTCTTTTAGCAGGTTTTCTTGCAGATAGAGGAATGCATCCTTAAATCCTAAAGGGGGGTTTGGGTAGAGTATCACAACTTCCATTGCATGAAATAAAAGAGATTAATAACAAAAAAAATTACTATGACTCAGAAAAGAATGAGTTCACATTTATTTAGCTTGAGAGAGAGAGCTGGGGTGAATTGGGGACTACTTTCTGAAGTAGATGTCTTTACAATTTGATACTCACAGACAGTTAAGATTTTAAGAGGCTGAGATGAAGTGCAGATTATTCCAGATACAAGAAACAGTAGAAGTAAAGGTGGAGAAATATGAAGTATAGATTTGTTAAGAAGCCTGTGAGTTGTAGAATTAAACTCTAAGTCTTTTAAAAATGAATTTCGTGAATGATATTATTTTGAGCAAGAGGACTTTTGAGCCCCTGAAAATGATGTTAAGTGTAAGGTCATCCTCAGTGATTTAATTTTGAGGGCCAGCATTTTCAGGATTTGAACAAAATGGAATATTAAGTCATACTTGTACCTTCTTAACCTTGTAAGGAGGTCTGGGAGTGTTATAAACATTGCCTTACAGGGGACTCAGCTATAGGACATAGTATGCCTTAATATTGTTATAATTTTTTTTCCTCTTTCTCTCACAGAAATGAAATGGATGAATTGATCACCCTGTAATTTATCATTATGAAGGAGCTTTTCCTACTTCATCTTAATGTCTAGGGTGTTGCATTTAAGAGCAGTTTAAATGAGCCCTATTTTAAAATGAGCTGTGCTATAATATCGTTAGTGCCCAACTAGTCACTTTGTGAAATCACAGAACTCTGCACAATTTCTCTTTCTATTCCAAAACCTTGGAAGAAAGTAATTGAGGTATAGACACTTGAGAGTCTTGATTTTATTGCTTTGCAAAGAAATTTCAATTTAGCATTTATCTGGTTATGGTCCCCAAATATTTCTCAAAGGAAGATAAATCAAGCTTGTTGGGAAGTTCCTAGTCATATATCATCCACTCCTATTACCTGAACTACCTTGTATGACATTGTCATTCAGAGCACTTCCCCAGCTGTGATTAGAACTCAACCTTGGTTTGGGTTGGCAACTCACTCTTCTTGATTGTTATTCTCTCTCTGACTCTGCGTGTGTGTGTGTGTGTGTGTGTGTGTGTGTGTGTGTGTCTTTCTTTTAACTTGCAGATCCAATGCAGTTATTTGAAATGATTTATTTTTCATTCTAAGTCATTAGTGTGTGTTTCCAAGTGGCCAATCTTTCCTTCTTTGTTTGTTAATGTTTACAAGAAACCTCTTAGAGTAATGATTCACTGTGATAATTTATCACTTGCCTGCCTCCAGTATCAGTGATGAGCTTATATTTGAGACTTTACCCTCCTTTTCTGTGTCTTTAAAACAAATTCTGTTTTCTGAGTGGTGAATGTGATTCTGCACCTGATCTATGGGGAACACAAACCACTCTTTATTTATTAGCAAAGATAAATGTATGCCACTCTCTTCTGTTTTTCTGCAAAAATTGTTCTTTAAAGACCGAGAAGCCATAAACAAGACTCATTTAAGTTGCTTCAAAGATGCTTATTAGTACTTACATTAGAAGTCACATTAAAGGATAATAAATAACTATTCTCTTTAAGAACTAGTTCTCTCTTTTAAAGAACTAGCTTACTCAAGTACACCTCTCATCTATTATTTATGCCTAGTAAATTAAAATAAAATCTACTTTCTTTTCTCAGTAAGAGAATCAAGGTGCTATGAGACTCTGCTGAATTTGAATTCTGCTTATTACTGAAATTTTGAGCCCTTATGGATCATGTTAGAGAGAGCCTTCTCCAAATGGCTTAAGTCAAAGCCTCACTATATTGAAGGAGAGAGGGAAGTGCTTCGATGGTTATTTGTTTAGGTAATGAGTTGTACCAAACTAGGTGTCATAGTTTTGGAGCTGAAGGGAGCCATGAAAGGAAGTTTCTTCAATCTCCCTTATTTTAGGCAAAGAAGAGTATCATGCTGATTAACAATGTCATATTAAGGATAAGGCAGCCAACAGTATGAGGAATTGGTTGATTTAACAGGGTCACTAAAGGGGTCTGCAGACTATGTGCCCCTGCTTCCCCCCATAACTTTTTTCTTTACCAATGTATCCAAAAGTTACCTAAACTAATACCTGATACTTAGAAGGTCCTGTGGATGAATAGATGAGTAAAGTCAAGGAAAAAGAGAATTCAGAAGAGCAGTTGCCTACCTCCTAAGGCAACGCTACTTCACCTCTTTTTTTTTTTTAAGTATAGTTAATATACAATGTCACATTAGTTTCAATTATACACCAAAGTGATTTGGCAAATTTATACATTATACTGTGTTTACTACAAGTGTAGCTACCATCTTTCCTCATTCATTACTGTTACAATAACAGTGACTATATGCCTTATAGTCAGTGCTGTGCCCTTTATTCTTGTGACTTATTCATTCCATAACTAGAAGCCAGCATCTCCCACTCCCCTTCACCCATTTTGCCCAACCCCTCACATCCCTTCCCTCTGGTAACCATCAGATTGTTCTCTGTATTTGTAGGTCTAATTCTGCTTTTTGTTTGTTGATTCATTTATTTTTAGATTGCACTTATGGGTGAAATCATATGGTATCTGTCTTTCTCAGTCTGACTTATTTCACTTAGTATAATACCCTCTGAATCCATCTATGTTGTTTCAAATGGCACAATCTCATCCTTTTTTATGGCTGTGGAATATTTGATTGTATGTATAGTGTTCCATTGTATATATAATGTATATACAAACTATGTATGTACCACACCTTCTTTATCTGCCTATTATAAATATATGGACACTTTGGTTACTTCTATATGTTGATTATTATAAATAATGCTATAATAAACATAAGGGTACATATAGCTTTTCAAATTAATGTTTTTCTTTTCCTTGGGTAAATATCCAATACTGGAACTATTGGGTCATATATTCATCTATCTATGTGCCTGCCTATCTATCTGTTTGTTTTTTCATTTGTTTTTATTTTATTTTATATTTTTAAAGATTTTACTTATTCATTCATGAGAGAGAGAGAGAGGCAGAGACACAGGCAGAGGGAGAAACAGGCCCCATGCAGGGAGCCCGCCGTGGGACTCGATCCCAGGACTCTGGGACATGCCCCAGGCCAAAGGCAGGTGCCAAACCGCTGAGCCAACCAGGGATCCCTCTCATTTGTTTTTATTGAAGTTCAATTTGCCAACATATAATCTATCTGTTTCTTGCTTTGAGAGTCAATATCATAAGATGGCCAAGTGCATAGGTTCTGGAAATAGACTGCCTGTTTAAATTTCTACTATGGGATCAAATTCCTACTGTCATCTTCAGCAAATTACTTACTTCACTATGCCTCAGCTTCTCTTTCTTCTTTCTTTCTTTCTTTCTTTCTTTCTTTCTTTCTTTCTTTCTTTCTTCTTTCTTTCTTTCTCTTTCTTTCTTTCTTTCTTTTTCTTTCTTTTTTCTTTCTTCTTTCTTTCTTTCTTTCTTTCTTCTTTCTTTCTTTTGCTTAAGGTTTTTATTTATTAGAGAGAGAGAGAGAGAGAGAGGAGCTCCCTCTTCTGCAACCACAGAACTTTAACAGAGGCCATGTTGAAGTCTTGCAACCATTGTGAATACTCTCATATGGAAAATAACTGAGCATTTGAGAATAAGGGAACAAGATATATAGGCAATATTACGGGCTTTCACCACAACCTGGTGTTAATACTGGCTCAGCCACTCATTAGTTGGCTGTCCTGGCAAAATTATTCAAACTCTTAGACCTTGACTTTCTTCATTATACATTGGATAAAAAAAATACTTCTTGTATTATATAAAAGATAAATAAATTTATGCCAGATATATCATAGGGATGTAATAAATGATTTATTTTTATTAGTAATTATTATACTAAGAAAAACCCAGGATCTAAGGAATTGGCAAGAAAAACAATGCTCACTACCATGTAAAGATACCATTCATTTGCTTGTTTCTTCAGAAAGTAACAAGATGGAAGGTTTCTAAATAACAAGTACCATGAAAGTATTTTGTCTTAGGAGCAGTACCTTTGTTGAAGCTTGTAGTTTTTTATCCATAAACTACATGTTAATGTGATTTCATGATTTCAGAGACATAGCTGATTTCAAAGGCTCACTTTAAGTTGCTTTTAGAAGGTTTGCAGTGTTTAAAAGAAGGAAGGGAGGGAGAGAAGAAGGATGGCAGAAAGGGAGAAAAGGAAAAACAAGAGAACATGGAGAGAGCTAGACATAATGGATATCAGAGCCAATTTTGTCACCTTCACCAAGCTTTTTGTTTCCTCTTTTTTTTGGATCCTGTTAACTATGAAGCTTTTCATCTGGCTTTAGTGAGAGAAATACAAGCTATCATCAATCCATGTTATCTTGTAAGATGATATACTAATTAGGACTGGCCAGGTTAGCCTGAGATAACAAAACAACCCCAGAATCTCAGGACTTAAATCAACAGCAACAAAACATTATTTCTTGCTTATGCTGCAGTTACACTATTGATTAGATAGGAACTCCATCACATCTTATCCTTACTCAGGGATGTAGGCCAACCGAGCCTCTAACATTTGAAACATGCTAGTTGCCATGACAGACAAAAGGGAGATAGCTCTTTTTAAAATTTTTTTGTAATAATGTTAAGTGTACTCTTTAATCCTCACCATTTATTTCAGCCATCTCCCTACCCATCTCCCCTCGGGTAACCATCAGTTTGTTCTCTGTAATTAAGAGTCTAGTCTGTTTCTTATTTGGTTTTTTTCTCTCCCTCTCTTTTTTCCTTTGTTCGTTTATTTTGTTTCTTAAATTCCATGTGAGTGAAATCATATGGCATTTGTCTTTCTTTGACTGACTTCTTTCTATTAGCACCTCTTTGGTTAGGTTTATTCCTAGATATTTTATTGCTTTTGGTTCAGTTGTAAATGGGATTGTTTAATTTCACTTTCTACTTTTTCATTATTAGTGTATTCGGACTGCAATAGATTTCTGTAGATTGATTGTGAATCCAGGAAGATAGTTATTAACATATCTTTGGCCTGCCTCAAAGTGAAAAATGCTAAAACTAGGTGTCTTTGGCCAAGAAGATAGCTTTTAATATATCTCTTTGGAGAAAAGCACCTGGCCCTGGCATTTGTCACAATGAGGCAGGAAGCAGACTGGAAGAAGAATGAATAAAATATTTGATGATAGTTATTATTGTGATTCCCATGTATTCTGGTTTTCCTCCCTGTATACATGGTAGGATCGCACTTCTCTCCCCTACTTGAATTAGCCATGATTATGTAATTTGTTTTAGCCAGTGAAATATGAATGGAGTTATTTTATTACTTCCATGTTGAAGCTTCAAGATCTAGTTTCCAACTTGTAAAGTTCTTTCCTCTTGTCAGAGTAACCAGATGCTCATAGCTCTGTTGGTCTGGGTCTCTGACTGAAGACAAAATGGAGCAGAGACTTCTACCAACCTAAGATGGATATGTAGTATGAGTAAGAAATAATAATTATGTTATGTCATTGAAATCTGAAAGTTGTTTGTTCCTGCAACATATCTTAGCCTTTTCTAACTGGTTCAGATAAGGAACATATTAGAATTCATTTCCAGGGCAGCCCTGGTGGCTTAGCAGTTTAGCGCCACCTTCAGCCCAGGACCTGATCCTGGAGACTCAGGATCAAGTCCCACCTTGGGCTCCCTGCATGGAGCCTGCTTCTTCTGCCTGTGTCTCTGCCTCTCTCTCTCTCTCTCTCTCTCAGTCTCTCTCTCTATCTCTCATTAATAAATTTAAAAAATCTTAAAAAAAGAATTCATTTCCAGAAGTTAAAAAAAATTAGTTTTCTTTCACCCATGTAGATTTATAAGTTCTCAAAGAGCTCAGGGCATTTTTTTTTTTTTTTTTTTTACTATTTATCAAAGGGAGAAAAAAATTGCTTAGGCTCCTTGCATTGGCTTATTTGACTAGTAGTTGTGATTTTGGTATTAGTGAGCATTTGGGGGCAAGGAGGCTGTATTAATTATAGCTGCAGGGTAGGGCCAATTTATCAGCTTCTTTTCTACTAAAAACAGAGAATCTTTCAGTGATTCATCACCAAGTATATCTGGTCCAATGACAATAATATTGGAGACCGGGATGTTCTTAATATACTGGTTTTTCTTTTACTTTGTGTTTGATTTAAGCGAGCTCACTAATTAGATATTATAAAGGGAAGATTCTTAATTTCTTAGCTTTGTTTAACAGAAGTCAATGAAGAAAGGAGGGCATCATTGATGAGTGGGGATAATAATAGGTTTATCCTTCAAGCAGATGATTTGTGGATCTCAAGAATTTCCATACTCTCTGCTAGTCCTGAGCTATTATGAACTCAGGCACAGATCTTACTGGTTCATTATGTGGCTTTGGGCAAGGCACTTAATCACATTTGATCTCAGTTTCCTCATCTTTAAAATGAGGATAATAACTCTGGCATAAGTCATAGGGATGTTGTGTGGATAAACTAATTAATGATTATAAAATGCTTTGAAAGTGAAAAGTGTTGTATAATTGTTAGGTGCTATTATTAAGAAGTATTATTAGTATGTTATGTTTAATTTTTATTAGGGTTTTCTCTGCTTTGAAGTCAGAATCCACGTGGATTGTGGGGTAAGTTTAAGTTTACAGATGTGCTTCTCTAGTCCCTTTTTTTGCCTGGAGAAAATATTCAGTAGCTAGGGCAATCATCATTATGAAGAGTATCTCTTCAAGATAAAAAGATAGGAAATGATCTTCCTTTTAAAAAATGGAAATCGCTCTAACTTTAAAAGTATCAATCAATTCTTTAAAACCTCATACAGCCCTGTGTTTCAATAAAAGTCTAACAACGTGCAAAATTTGAAACTTCAGGCATTTTCTACTTCAGCATGAGATAGGAAATGTTCTTGCTCAGATAACTTTAAATCAGCTGAACCAGCTCTTTCTAATTTTCCCACAATGTTTGCTTCAAGGATTAAAACAAGTGAGGTATCCTCCTGAGGAAAGAAATTCTGATCTGTGGCTATGTTTTGCATTTGTAAAAAGTTAAAACCCTGACCCAAATTAAGTTCCATTTGCTTTATAGACTCTCTATTAGGAAATGTGTTTCTAGGTACATTAAAATAAGCTATTCTTTTGAAGGTCAACTGCATACCATATTTATAGATGACTACATGATAGAGCTAAATAATACTGGCTTTGAGGCAAAAAGACCACGGCCAGGCATTTGGAAGATCGCTTATTAATTGTGTGCATTTTGATGAAATAATTTAATATCTGTCTTAGTGTTCATATACAGTATGCGTGTACAATATACAAGGGCTTTGGAAAGTGTCAAAGAAAGTAGATCTTTGAAAAAAAATGTTTTACAAATTAAGTGAAATACTTATATAACATTTCAATTATCTTTCACCTAATTTGTTCTTGAGTTAAAAAGCCCCTAAATATATTTTCATGGATAATAAGGATAATAGAAACTCAAATAATTTCCCTCAGACTTTCTAAAGTCCATATCTTTGGTCTTAAATCCTATAGCGTGATGAGAAAGAAATCAATACATACTTTCTGAGTTCATTAAGTACATTGAAGCAATATCAGAAGTTTGAGTGGGCACTTTGGCCATTGCTATAATTGCATATCCTTCTCTCTCTCTCTCTCTCTCTCTCTCTCTCTCTCTCTCTCTCTCTCTCTCCTTTTGTGCTTTTCTTAAATTGTGTATGCAGATCTGTATAGCATTAAATTATTAGGAACTATGAATATAAGAGAAACTTGTTTAGTATACAAAAGAATAAAACTCTTACCAAAGAAGTCTAACATTTAAGTCCAAGTCACAAGAAGAGTTTTAGAGTTTGATCATATTGTTCTACTGTAGGAAATAAATGCTTCAGGAAACTTTTGAGACTAAAAGTTTTCAGAGGCTAGTGTTCTAGGATCAGAGGAGTCAAATACTTAGGCCACTCTTTTTTTTTAAAGATTTTTATTTATTTATTCATGAGATATACAGAGAGAGGGAGAGAGAGGCAGAGACACAGGCAGAGGGAGAAACAGGCTTCATGCAGGGAGCCCGATGCGGGACTCGATCTCGGGACTCAAGGATCACACCCTGGGGCGAAGGCAGGTGCTAAACCGCTGAGCCACCCAGAGATCCCCCACTTAGGCCACTCTTGATGCATCATTGTTTCCTCAAATTTTACACTTCGTGTGATGACCTAAATCTTTGCAAGAACAACAAATCCTACAATCCGTTTATTCCTGAAAATGTGACCTCATGAAATGACAGCCAATACACCAGGGCTGTTTATCACCTCATAAGTGCCAAAGAAAAGAATAATGGCTGAATTTTTAAAGTTTTCTCCATTATTTTTAGGTTCTGGCATACTTCTGAGAGTGGCTGCTTTGCTGTGCCACCCAGCTCCACCTTTTAGAACTCAGACACTTATCCCATGTTACTGTGAGTGTTGTCTGCTGATGACTCAGAGCTAAGACCCTCTGCATTGACTTCTTCTGAAGGAAGCTGTTCTGCCTAAGTCATACCTGCCTCCCTGGGGCTAACTCACATCTAGTTACTGCTAATATAGATAGTACAAAGTCATAGCCTTTTGCCTTGATGGGAACAACTCTGAAGGGATTCCTGTAGGATAGACTCTGAGGCCTCTATTATAACTGAATTGCAATTTAGTTTCTTTTTTCAACCATTCTCCAGGTTGTCAGAACAATATCTAGGGTCAATTTACAATATAATATGGCCAAAAGGAAATATTAGGTATGCTATAGGAGAAAGCCCAAAGCTTTGTAGACCCTAGCTAATATGTATTGTCAGGAACTAGGATATTGGGACTGGATCCAAAGAATGCTAGATCAAAGTGGCTGGAACATGAAGTTGAATATGGGAAAGTTTATTAACTTGGGAAGATTCTCCCAAAACACAATTTAATACTCTAGCAATGACTTTTGGAAATAGTATTAACATACTAGGATGGCTCTTGGAAGCTTGCAAAAAGTGATGGCCTACAGAATCAAATATAGATATACCAGAATTACTGTGGTAGACAGTAAATGAAGGAATCAAAAGGCTCAGAGAAGTTGGCTTGATTGATCAGATACACCTAAGATTGGGAACCCAATCAGATGGCCATATCTCCATCTAAGGGATGCTCCATTTACCAAATGATAATGAATTCATTAGTGAAAGGAGCAACCATTATCTCTGAGAAGCCCAATGGTAGGTATTTTTTTATTGGCCAAGGCTGAATGAAAAGATGCCATTACAGAATGGATTTTCTGATAGCAAAGTCATTGATGATGGACATGGTCTGGCCCCTGCAAAAAAAGATACATCTTGGTGAATGACCGAAGACTACCACAAATTCAATGAAGCTTCAAGTACATGGTTTGCAGCCATTGAACTGTTAACTGCATTCTTTCCCATCCCTATCAGGGAAGAGGAACAGAAGCACTTTGCATTTACTTAGGTTAGACAACAGTAAAATCTTATGTCTTGCTTCAGCGCTGTGTTCTGTCTTGCCCTCTGAAGGGATCTGGACTGTCTGGATGTTCTGATGCACATCACATTAGTCTATTATTTGATGACATCATGTTCATCAGTGTTTATCAGATTGATCTGCAGTCAGCTGCAAGCCTTAGATGTATTAGAAATTCTTAGATGTATTAGCATGTCTGATCCGGAGGGTAGGACATAAACCTTATGGAAATTCAGGAGCCCTTTACATTAATGAAGTTTTTAGGGGTCCGCAGTATGCTGGGACATTTGTACCATTGTTACCACTCTGATAACCCCTTTAGGGATGAGACATTCATTCCGTGAGTTGCTAAAAGTACTAACTGCTGATGATTCAAAACTAATTGCCTCTGTGGGAATTGACCTCTCTGCTAAAAGTAACTGTCTCACCAATGTTGTGGCCCTCCCCAGGAGTAGTCTGCATTTAATGACTTGTTAATGCAGGAACACAAAAACTTAGCTCCATTGCCTTGATAGGGGCCAATTCTGAAGGGCCCTCCCAGTTTCAGAGGTTGGGTGGGATCAGCTGAATTCTCTACTGCAACTGCACTTCAGTTCGACTTTTTTTCAGTCCTCCTGTTTATACTCTTTTACAAGCATTGTTCCTGAGAGAACTCCTTAATGAACTTCTGCACCCAGATCTCTGCCTAAGAGTCAGTTTTGTGGGGAATGGTACTTAGAACCTTGTTCCCAACATTAAAATGCAATTTAATTAAAAATACTTGTATTTGCTTATTTGCTTATTGTTTTTAGCATCTATTTTAGTTAATGAGTTTTCATTATTAACACAAAAACATCCCCAGGCATTCTCCTTACATGTTTTGATTCTAAAGATCGATGTCTTTTATTCATTATATTTGATTCAACAGTTCAAGAGTGCCTGATATATGTTAGGCATTGTGCCAGGAATTCTAGATTTAATGACAAATAATATCTGACCTGATGGAATGGGAGAAGCAGTTAAATTAACAGACAATTAAGTGCAGTATGATTAATAGGACATGTTATGGGAATCCAGAAGTAGGACATCTAATCTAGATTGTTGAGCAGGGTAATAGAGGAATCTTTCAGGCTTTCTGAAAAAAAAAAAAAAGTCTGATCTGAGCCTTCAGGATAAGTAGATATTATTTAGATAAAAAAAAGAATATGTTCAAACACTGGGAACGATGTGAATAAGAAGGTTTGGAGGTAAGAAAGCACTTCAATAGAACCAGACCAAAGGCTGTGTTGGAGACTAGGGTGAGGAACAGAGAGCTGTGGGCTTTCATCTCAACAGGAGGGATATATGGTCCAATTTTCATTTTGGAGTTAATACTCTAGTCTAGTGAAAATATAGAGAGCAGGATAGAGAGGAAACCAGTTAGTTCCTTATAGCAGTATGGCTAAGAAGTGATAGCTTAAACTGCTGTGGTGGCAGAGAAAATGAAGATAAAAAATAATGGATTCCTGAGATAGAAAAGAAGTTGAAAACTGGCTGATAGATTAATGGGAATGTAAAAAGCTAAAGATGCCCCCAGTTATCTATCTGGGTTGGGCAATTCGAAGTACCATTTACCAAAGTAAGCAATGAAGGTGAGGGTAACAGTGATACATGTGAGTGTATTTGTAAGTATTGGGTGTAATGCAGATGAGATGAAATATTATGACTTGTATTTGGACATTTCTTTCAAGAAACTTTGAGATATTTATCCAAAGGCAATTGGTTGTGTACATTGAGAGACCTGGGTTTAGGAGACTGCATCATATCAGCAGTGGAAGTCATGTGATGATCTTATCCCAGAAGCCACTTTAGAGTGAGACTAAAGTGATGCTGGATTTATCTTCAGTAAAGACAGTAACAAGAGCTGTCTGTCTTCATCATCCTCTCAGTAGGAATCTTGAGTTATAAGACACTATTTACTATGGCCTTTTACCCAACATGCATAATCCAAGTTTCTTAATTTTCCCTCAGAGTTCTAATGACAAATTTCTTTGGAACTTTGGTCAAGTTTGCTATCTTCCCATTTAGTTGTATAGTGTGGAATTAGGCACATTCTGTTTATTGTTTTCATATTTGACAAGACCAGAATTAAGAAGCCTTCCTAATGAGGCATATGCTCCACTGACCCAGGAAAATAGGAGTACCACATTCTCTAAAGTGTGTGCACGAATGGCAATAACTGCAGGTCTTAAGAGAGTTGTGTATTAAAAACCAATGTAGTCCTTGGACAAAGCAACATGATAGGACAATATGTTCAGGATGTCACTTGGCTCTGCATGCAAGATCATTTGAGTAAGAAATGCATTTAATTATTTTCACCCCTTAAAGTATGTTTCCACCCCTCCCTTAAATGAACCAGATTTTAAACAAAAATTGAAAAGTCCCTCAAGTATAATCCAAAACTCAGCACACGGTCTTTTGATTTGTGAGAATTAGTTTTTATACTTTGTTACCTGTTAACCTGTTACAGGTTAAACTTTGTTTAAACGTTAAAAGCAGGTCACAGACAATTATCTTTAATAAAGAGATAGTTTTCTTGCATATAGTATTTATTAATTATTTTGGGAGAAGTTAAGTGGTTTTTAAAACTCTTTTTACCTGAAATGAATATATAATTTATGTGTAGCATCTTCAGTTGCATGTAATGATTGTGAAGCTACAGAAAGAGTGGCTTTCTAAATCTTGAGTGACTGATTTCAGCTTTTCTCTCTGCCTCCATCTCTCCAAGTCTTCAAGAGGCATAGTAAATGCACAGATTCTGGGAAGGGTCACACTGCAGAGATGTGCTATAAATTAGCTTTGGAGTCTGGATGTTCTCCCTCAAGCAAAGCCTTTATCTTTCTAATCTAAAAAAACTGCAGTCCATCTATTTATTTTCTTATCAATCAATCTTAATATTTATTTTGTTCAACTCTAAAACATAAAGGTTTGTCCTCATTTTTCCGTCTCAGAGAGCTATAGATACAAAACAATCAGAGCATTAGCTCCTAGCAACTCCTATTATGTGCCAAGTTCTTTATACATTTATTGACTCTTTTAATATTTACAACAACCCTATAAGTTGGTGCAATAATTATCCTTGATAGATGAGAAAATAGAAGCAGTTGAAAGTTAAGTAACTTTTCTAGAAAGTGGCAAGACCAGGATTGGAGTCTCAGCACTTTGGCTCTTGAGCCCATCCTCTTAAGCATCCTGTTATCCTGTCTTTCAACAGTGTGAGATTTTAAAACAACACAAGATATTTGGTGTGCTGCAGAATGCAATTGGGGGATTTGGGCAGAAATGGAGTGGAAAAAAAAGAAAGAAAAGAAAAGAATTCTTCACAGGTGGCTGAGATTAAAAGCCTATCTACACCAATTTCTAAAACTTATACTGCAAGAGAAGTTTTAAAAAAATGTTTTATTTGTTTTTGTTTAAACTTGTTGACAGTAGCTAATTTTGAGTAGCTAAACTTGTTTAGCCTTCAAGAAGTAGGTCCCAGAAACTCAAAGATCTAACTGCAGTGAGTTAAAATTAACATTTGTTAATATTCAACCCTAATATTTGGCCACAATTTTGGCTCCTTTTTTGTTGTTTTGCCCCCTCTCCACTGAGGGTGTCAAATTCATTTTCATACATGGTCCTACCACAGAATTGTTCAGAGAATTTGCTCAAACCAGCACTTCATCAGAGGTTTTACATAGCATGCCTGTATGGCTACGAATATTGTGGAGCATGGGAAGAAAGCAAGGTCTGTAGATGAAGACTGGTTTTCAATATTTGAAGCTTTTTGTTTTCAAGATACCTAAAGCAGGTAGTTTGCCTGGGTGGCTCAGTTGGTTGGGCATCTGCCTTCTGCTGAGTTCATGATCCCAGAGTCTCAGGATCAAGTTCCAAGTCTAACTCCTGCTCCTTGGGGAGTCTGCTTCTCCCTCTGCACTTCCCTGACTTATGCAGGTGCTCTCTCTCTCAAATAAATAAAGTCTTAAAAAAAAAAAGATATCCAAAATAGTTATAACCTGTTGAAGTAAGAACCCTAGACCTATCCTTTCTTTAATCTGAAATTATGTGTTTGAGACTAACAGCTCTGAATAGGAGGCTATGGCCTTAAGGCATACTTCTTATAGGGAAGAGAATAAAAAGTCCAGACCCATGTCACCCCTCAGCTTCAATCTCCTTTACCTCCTTGTGATCTTCAGTGAAATTTTTTGTTCTGGTATCCTTTCCAGGCAGAGTTCTGGAGTCAGCATTTTAGTCAACAATTATGTGGTGAATATTGAGTGTAAAATGCAATGAAGACGAGGAGGTAAAGATACATCTTTAAGGAGCTATGTCTTTATCCTGGTCTGGGAGACACACACACACACACACACACACCCCAAAATTTAAAAGAAAAAAAAACACATAAAACCCCTAAAGAGAGTGTTAAAAAATGCAAATATCTCATCTTTGTAATCACTGTGGAGTTATTTCTGTGTTCTTCAGGATCAGGCACCAGTGGAGGAAAGCTGGCATTGTAGTGGCTTTCTCATTTTGTACTTGCTGTTAATTGCTAGAAATTATCACTAGACTTCTCACCAGTGCTTTTATTCAACCTGTCATAGTGTAAGGCAGAGGTTGCCTCACTAAGCCTGCTAACAGAGATCCAACAGAGCCATATTTGTACCTGGAAAAAGTCACTTAAAGTGTTCTTTTTTTAAACCTTCCAAAAAAGCAGAGGCAATACTGACCATGCTCATAGTAAATGATCCCGCTCATTAATGCTGAATTCTCTGTGCTCAGAAAGAATGTCCTGTCACAATAGTGTCCAGAAATGAGAGGACCTTTCTGTAATATAGAGGTAAAAAATGCTGACATACAGTTATCAGTTGTGCTGACAATATTTGTTTATTAATAGATTATAGTAATTACTTTCTGACTGATGTATTTATCATTAAAACAGACATAAGACCTATTTCAATTTTGAGATTCTTTTTCATGATCAAAACTTTATTCATGTATGTGACTTCCTTATTAATTGCCATCTTGATTGAGGTTCAAGTCTTAAATTACAAGTATTAAATGTATGATGAGTATTAACCATGGGGTGTAAGCATCCTTTGAAAAATCAAGAAGATAAAAGCAAAGTCAAGAGTATAAAACTAATTCTCATATAATATTGGAATAAAAACTGTAGGAATATTATGACAAATGGTAACAAATGCTGAGTTTTCCCC
The DNA here is from genome assembly GCF_905146905.1 of Nyctereutes procyonoides. Taxonomy (NCBI): domain Eukaryota; kingdom Metazoa; phylum Chordata; class Mammalia; order Carnivora; family Canidae; genus Nyctereutes; species Nyctereutes procyonoides. Next base: position 39,874,635 of record NW_026575024.1, read on the forward strand.
CAATGATATGAAACACATTTGACAGAAAACAAAATTTTAAGAAAATGCTTATAAACTAATCTAATGTTGAATGGAAAAATGGAATTTGATTTATGTTTTGCTTTACTGCATCTATTAATTTTTAAATATTGCACAATTTGTTTTTAAGGTTTATTTATCTTTATGTTTACTTGGTGTAATTCTATTGCTTATTACAATACACAGAGCTTGTCATCTATAAGAATAAGAATTCTATTAAAACATCATTTTAATGTGATCATGAATTTAAAAGGAGTTTAACTTAATTTTATTTTTCATTATACAATTTATTTCAAAAGTTCTCTTAAGCCAGAAGTATTTTGAGTGGAATATTGATATGGAAGATAATGCTTTTTTTTTCTCTGCCATATCATCTGTAAAACTGAGATGAAGTGAATCTCTAAATATCTTTTCATCCCCTTGATTGTTTTCAGAGGAGATGATTACTATGATGTAAAATTATACATAATTTCCCCCACTTCACCCCTGTTATTCCCCCACTCTCTGCCTCCAAAGGGCAGCCTGAAGCCTCCTCAACTTTACATCCTCCAACTATCATCCCCAAATAAATAAAACCAGAATATGCTGAGAGCTATATTGCCTAAAGCCAAGCAGTATCTCCAGTAGATAGTTTGGAAGTGAGGGGATAGTAAAGATGAGGAAAAGATGCAATGGATGCAAAAGACTACGTTTCTGCTATGTAATTTCATTAATCTGGAACTAACAAAGGTTAGAACATTGCTTTTATTCTCTTTACTCCCCCTCTACACACACCTTCTTTTTCTGGGGACCACTATAGCATTTAAACTTACACCACTGCATCACCTTCTGGGGTACAAGAGGGAATATCTGCAATGTTGAGACCAGCAAGACAAGAGAGATCCTGGAAAGTGGAATGGGAACCCTGTAGAAGAGAGAAAATGATGCATAGGGATTTTGTTTTGATCCATCATCAGGTTGACTAGATGCCCAGGCTTCTAACTATTCATGGGGTCTGCACCTGTGCTCCAGTATTTATGGTATATATTTTTGCAAGAAAAAAAGAGGATAGCAACAAAATGTTCTAAAACTCTTTCAGAGTGTTGTACTTTATACCTATGAGCACTTTTTGAACACCTGCCAAGTGTAAGGGACTGTGCCTGGTATCAGAGATTCAAAAAATAATAAAATTTGGTTCCCTCTGCATTTGGAGAAGGTCAAAAGCACATTAGTTACAGGTAAGATGAAGGATATCCTGAGGAAGAAAGCAATGATGCTGATGGAGTCTGCTTTGTTAAAGGCAGTGAATTGAGTAAAAATAAAACTCTCATGAAGACTGGAATTAAATATGAGGAAAGAAAGCCAATAGCTAAGATATAGAGTAATTATAGTGGGTAAGAAAAGTACAGGATCACTGAATTGAGATGACTTTTCATTCTCTAAAAATGAGATGTAGTTTTTTAGTGTTATATATCTATTGGAAAGTGAAACTGAAGAGAACCAAGAGGATGAGAGGTGACATGAGAGAGCAGGGTGGAAGGAGAAGGGAGTTCTGAAGGGTTTCCATCTGACATTCTTGTAGCTGCCTTTCTATAGTAATTTAAAGGATTAGCTTGCCTTGACTTGGGTTCTCTAGCTTTAAGAAGAAACAAACAAACAAAAAAACTGCTCTGTGTTGGATGTTATAGTCATTCTTTTAAGGTACTCTTCAGGGCAGCCCCGGTGGCCCAGCGGTTTAGTGCTGCCTTCAGCCCAGGTGTAATCCTGGATACCTGGGATCGAGTCCCTTGTCAAGCTCTCTGCATGGAACCTGCTTCTCCCTCTGCCTGTGTCTCTGTCTCTGTCTCTCTCTCTCTCTCTGTGTCTGTCATGAATAAATAACATCTTTAAAAAAAATAAGGTACTCTTCAGATCTTGTGTAATGTTCTAGTCAACCACTAAGATGTATAAGTCCTGTATGAGTTGGCAATCCTTCCAGGGTCACTGATTCATTACCATTAAACTGTGTAATTGGTAGTTATATTGAAGAGAAGATGGGGTAACATATTAAGTGAACACCAGGAAAAAAATCCTCTATCTGTGGTTTGTAAGCTGTCACCTTGCTCAGTATCTTTATCTTCCCCAACACGCTGAAGGCCTAATCTTGCTTTGTGGTTTTACATGCATAGACTCTTTTCTTCATTATGATTTGCTGATTTCCTATTGTTCACACTGTACTACAGCAATAATCTTTGTCATTTCTGAATTGGTGTCCAGGGGGCTGCTGTCACATTACATCCATTTTTAGATGTTCTTCAAACTCACTGAGGTGATGTGTGGTTTTCAGAAAATGTGATTTTTTTTTCAAGTTTTGTCTCTTCAGTGGAAGAGAAATTTGCTGTCATCTTTGACAGCTGGACAAGGAGAGATTGCAATCTCATTTCCCTCTCAGTATTTTCTACCTTGGCAGCATCATGAATAAGCAACATTTTAGATGGTTGACTTCCAAAAAATGCTTCCTGTCAAGCTCCTGTCAGGTTTTTGGAAGTCAGGGAACAACTTCTTTTCAGTTGTGATTTTCTATAATTTTGTTTTTGAAGTCTAAATTATGATTTTTTTTTCTTTTTAAGGCTTATTTTTTTTCATAACCTAAGCTGGGAAGAAAAGATAGTTCAATTCCTTTTTGTGTTTAATTTGAGATAGAGGATATCCTACAGGTCAGTGGTATCATTATATTGATGGAATCCACCAATAGAATCTGTGATGAGTTTTTTTTTTACTAGTAGTTTAAATTAACATTGTTATATTTAAAATTGAATTCTATCAAGAGTTGATGTCTAGATGACCTTTCAGTGATCATTTTTAGGATATCATATGATCTTTAAAAATCCCACTCATTTCCTACACAGGAATATAGCATACATTGAAAGGAAGTGGAAAAGGGAACATTGTCCCCGTCATGGAAACCCTTCTTTCCAACCTTCTCAGTTTTCTCCTCAGTCTCTAAAATCATTAGGAGGAAAAGAAATTGGGGGAAAAAATGGACATTTCAGAATTGGTTTCACTTGGAACTAAGAGAATGAAATGAAAGTCTTTTTAACACACCTGAAATCTTTTCCTGCTGCTTTCTTTTCTACTTCAAGCAATGACTTTAATGGTTCTTATTGGGCATTACAGTTTAGGCTACCCTGCGGTTATACCTCCACAGGATTATTTATACAGTGGAAGCTCAGCATTGTTGCTGAAGGTGTGGTCTTAGAAGACTGTGTGTTCCTAAACCTGATTCTGCCAGGATTTGTGTGACTTTCAGCAAGTCCCTTACTTTCTGATTTCCCTGGTGTTTTCATCTGTGTAATGGGGATAATAAAAATATTATTCACATCATCAATTTGTTGTAAAAATCAGTTAAGAGAATATATGTAAAGCATTAGCAGCATATAGTAGGCATTATGTACATGTGATAAAGATATACATACATATTTAATCTAACCTCCTATTGGTACAGGGCCACCAGCTATTTTATCCACCAGTAGTATTCATAGTTTTAAACTTGGCAGCAACAAACATTTTGCTCACTTGCCACCAAATAAGTCCCCTGGGTTTCATGACTAATGTGGAGCAATTAATAAGTGTAAGCCATTTATATATTAGCAGAGTCTAATGTAACCCCACTCCTTTTTTGGGGAGGAATCTGTTGTGAGTAAATTTAAATTGCTTTTAGCAAGTAAGAGTTCATCTCTTAAAGAATTAGCACATCAGTGAGATTCAGTACCTTCTCCTTGAACCCACTCAGTTCACTCATATCATGCCCAATTTTATGAAATGCAATCAATTCTTGTCTATCTTGTCTAAAATGTTTACTATTATTTAGCTAACTATCTTATGAGGTTTGAATAGGGTTAATTCCTGTGGCTAGGAAATTCCTTTAGTCAGTAGTTTTTCAATGACCTATGGACAGGCAGGACTGTGGTTTCATTCAACTGTAATCAGGATACACTTACATAGCTCAGTGGGGATTTCTCCACCACTTTTCCTCCTTCAGAAGCTGATTACAGAATAGCTATCATTCAATAAAAAAGTCTAAAGTCTTGTCTAATTCTCTTGCAGTTCACAGCCCTTTAGCCAACTACAGTTGTACACCATCAAAAGTGGGATTTACTGAGCTATCACTCAAATTCCTCCTTGATTCAATTCTAAGTTTCAGGATTGCTTCAGTATTAGGAATAATACATCAATGCTAACACAGTATTGCACAAGTATAGCTCCAGTCAGTTTAATGGGGAACACCATTTTTTGTAATCTCAGAGTAGGGCATACTTTTTTGGTCATTTTTCCAAGAGCCTTTATAAAATTCAGAACTCATTGTAATAATCACTAGCTAATGTAACAACACATACCTGGTGTTTTTGTTTACTAATACTGTGAATGGCACTGGCATTTTGTGGAAACACTGTAAAAAGTTTATGATTCATTTGTTCCATTTGCAATTAAGACAGTCTTGAACTTTGGGAACATTCACAGATTTCAATTTTGTAAGTGAAGTGAGATGTTATAGCATTTCATATTACTTTATAATATACCACTTCATAATTTACTCTTCCAGAAAGGAAGTGGAAGAGGAAAAGAAACATTAATTTAATGGTATTAATGAAGTAATGGGTTATAAGCGCTTTCTTTTTATAACTAAGAGCCTGATGATGCAGCTTAACAACTGCTAGTAGCGGTGGAAGGGTCTAAGTGATCTGTTAGCTAGAAAGCTGTATTCAGTAAATGTGAATGTTGATCTTCACAAGCCCTTTGCTACTCTGTAGTGGTTTAGTTACCTTTTCTTGGTAACTCACTAAAATAAAAATTGGGATTCATACTCATAGAATTTTTTTAATTTATTTATGAGAGAGAGAGAAAGAGAGAGGCAGAGACACAGGCAGAGGGAGAAGCAGGCTCCATGCAGGGAGCCCGACGTGGGACTCGATCCTGCATCTCCAGGATCACACCCTGGGCACTAAACCGCTGAGCCACCTGGGCTGCCCCTTCATAGAATTTTTAAAGATTATTTTTATAATTTAGTATTCCAATGCCATGTTATATTTACAGATTATTATATGATAGTATTTTTGTCCTGCTGCCTCACCCCAGTGTAGATTAAATATCCTTATTTGTAGCTGAATGAATAGATACTATACTCTACCTGTCTCTCCATTTTCAGATACTTCTTTTTATCATTCACAAATTTCATACACTAAACTTTTTCTCCTCTATGTCTACTTTAAAGGAATAAATGTTGAGAACATTGAATTGACTTCTGAAGACTGATAAGAATGTACCTAAAGTCATTTGATAGCTTCCTTTCTTCTAATTCAGTGAGATTGGAATGCATTCAGTCTGTAACCTTTTTAAAAAACATTTTTATTTTACTAAAATATGTCTATTTATCTTTGAGTTCAATTAACATCGTTATTTAGCTATGATGCTTTCATATGCAAGATTTCTAGAGCATTGTCTATAATGTTAACACATTGGTTTTTAGGAGAGAAATTCTGACAGTGAATTATTTACTTTGTATTAAGGTGAAAATATTGTTAGTATTGGTTGCATTTGAAGAATCCTTTCAGGAGTAGATGGTGTATAAGCTGATTTTAAATAGAACATACAAGAGACAGTAATAACAAAGAGATCACATTCTCTCTGCGATGTATTTTAATGCCATCACGCGGGGAATTCAAGGCAGATAAAACTTCTCTATTTATGGAGACCAAATGTGCCGAAATGGATAGTCATAATTCCAGATGGATCGATAATACATACTCTCTGGCACAGTTTTTATTAGAAATTGCTTGAAAAAAATTTATGTTGTAAACTAAATAAATATATGATCATAGCCTTAAGATCTCTTGTAATGTTAATTCCCCTTGATGAATTACAGTGCAATTTTCCAGCCTACTAATTTCACTAAAGAAGGCAATGACAGGAGCAAAAGTCTAATAAGCTGCCAATCAGGATTCCTTGAAGCAGAGAGTGTCAAAAACTGAAGCAATTTTTACAACTCATAAAAGCACTTATGTTCCATGATATGTCTTAAAACTCATGATGAAAATCTAATGTTGATGAAGCTACCTTATTTCTCAAGTGTTTTATCCAAACAGCCTTCATATTTAACCAGATCTTTTTTCTTTTCTTTTTTTTAAGATTTTATTTATTTATTCATGAGAGACACAGAGAGAGAGGCAGAGACACAGGCAGAAGGAGAAGCAGGCTCCTCGTAGGGAGCCTGATATGGGACTCAATCCCAGGACCCCGGGATTACAAATCAAGCCGAAGGCAGATGCTAAACCACTGAGCCACCCAGGTGCCTCTTAACCAAATCTTTCATTAATATTCAAGTCTTTTATTATATTATCCGTTATAGTACCATTATACTATCTAGCTAGAGAAGGAGAATTAGTGACATATAAATGGCAGTTATAGGACTCAGTGGATTTATCCTAAGAGTTATAATGGTGGGATTTTTTTTCTTCCATAGGAAAAAAGTTAGTTTTTTAGAGTGGATTTTTATTTTTATGTTGGAAGAACAAGGCAGCACACTTCATTTTCCTTTGAATTACTTATGTTGTTGTCTAGCTTTTATTCCTAACATAATAGTCATAGTTTCATGGGGAGTAACCATATTTAAAGTCATTAATTCATTTATCATTTATCATTTTAGTACCAGACATAGTTACTTTCCTATCTTGCTTAAAACAATCTTTGAAGGTACTATGTAATTACATTTCTGCACTATGCCATCATACTTTCTATTAAAACACAGCTATTATGTGTGTGTTTATGTGTTTCTTTATCTGTCTTCATACACATAAATATATTATGTTTCTGGGATCTTGCTGTTAGTTGAGAGGTGGGAAGCCTTTCCATGTGTCTGAGTATTTGCTGTTGACCTTCTTGAGAAGTCTTCTGTTAATGTTTTGAACATGCTGGCACACCTCATGTGTGACCTTAATAAAACAATCAGCATTTTCCCTCTAAAACAAGTTGGAGAAAATCCCAGTTAAACTAATCTCTCCTACACTTGAGGATCTTTGCTGTGCAGTGAGCAGCTACTAATTCAAGAGGATTTATTTAGTCTTTCTTCAGTTCTCTGAAAAATCTATTTTTGTAAAAAGATCATACTGCATGATTCGTAATGTTCCTGGAGCTTGAGATTTTAAGGATTTTTTTTTTTGGTTTTATTTATTTATTCATGAGAGACACACAGAGAGAGAGGCAGAGACATAGGCAGAGGGAGAAGCAGGCTCCCTGCAGGGAGCTGGATGCAGGACTCCATCCCAGGACCCCAGGATCACGCCCTGAGCTGAAGACAGATGCTCAACCACTGAGTCACCCAGGGATCTCTGATTTTAAGGATTTAAATTAAGTTACCCAGTTTGTTCTATTATTTGAACATTTGTTTTAGCAGCTGATGCTTTCCTTTCACATTTTAGGGATGGTAAGAATCTCAAAGGAACCTTAGTAGTAATGTATATTATGGGTGCACATGTAAAATTTTTTCATTAATCTTGAGTGTGGTATGATGATAAAAGGAACAATGTTTTGTTTTCTGGAAAAAAAAAGGAAAAGAAAAGAAAAGAAAGGAAGGAAGGAAGAAAAAGAAAACACTAAGCAAGTACAATTTATAAAGTATGTGAAAATATTTCAGTGTATTAAAAGTATGAAGTAATTGTCATGGCTAATGACATCTTAGTCTCAATACTTGTACCTCACTTATTTGTCAGGTCAACAGTGAGGGAAATAGTGGACTGAGTTGTCACTGATCCCTTTATTTCTCGTAAGACAACCAGGCCTCCAGGCTTTGTTTCTTAATGTACCCCAAAATGATGTTAATAGAATAGATAAATATTCCTGCCACTCTTAACTGAGACACAGTTCTCTAGGTCTGGGGGACATCATCCATGAAGATGATGATCATTCAGGCATCACCATTCCTGTTAAACATTTTTCCCTTTGTCTTAGAATTGGCTGCTTTTCAGACTACCTTTGTGTCACTCTTATCTCCGGAGGGCAATATCTTACCTTCCTCATTGAATGAGGAAAACTAAGTTCACCTCTTCCCCCAAGGAAACACTGTTGTATCTTACCCAGATGGGATGAAAATATTTTTCATTAGACTAAGAACCTGTAGAGGCAATGTTCAGGTATTTATTTATTTATTTATTTAGCCTCCATAGTGCTGGATATGTACATGTTAATAACATGCTTAAATTAATAACATGCTTAAATACATGGTGGTGACTGTTCAGAGCAATAATGGCTAATACTTGTGTGGCATGAGAAATAGAGTAGTAGTGCAGGCAAGGGTTATAGCTCAAAATCTCCATGATTTGATTTTCACTGGAAAAAAAGGAAATCTAAAGATCAGAATGGTTTCTCTGTAAGATGCCTGTACAATAGGTACTTTGTTAATCTGCAGAAATGCAAATACCAATATTTATTTTATAAATTAGGTCATTTGTAAAATTTACAAAATGGTTCTTACGGGACTCTCTAACTGAACATACCCTATGACATTTAAAATCTGGTTTACTTTCAATATAATCTTTCCAAAAATCTGTTAAATCCAAAAAATTCTACAAGTTAAACCATGTTCAAAGAAACAAATGAAATTAAGCCAGGAAATATAAAAATGTTTAGGTAACAGAGCTTGCAATCCAATACAGATCTTCCTACTTCTCCCTGTTTGTTCATTGCAATATATATAAATCTCTCACACCAGAGGATTTTTGTTTTATTAAAATGGAGTCATACTATACATATTACTCTTCAGATTAATTAGTTTACTTAAGAGTAAATGATGAACTTTCATTTGGATCTTGATCAATTTTAGTTTATTTTGTAAATAATTATATAATATCCTGTAGCTTGTACCATTATATATTCAACCAAGAATATCTCTATTAAATAAGTTTCACCTATGCCTATTAATCTGTTATTCCTAGGAATTTAAGCTCTTTCTCTCATATGAAAAATATAGAGTAAAAAAAAGATGAAAGCCCACAGTTTCTCCTCAAAATACTACATGCAAGGGGTCCGTGAGGTGACCCCTGAAACTAATGTGTTTTCTTGGGAGTTGTCAACAGAACTGGAGTCCTCTCAGACTCTGGAGGTCTAGATTCTTCCCATCCATATTCAAGGTCCCCATACTCAAGGTTCCCTCCGCCCAGTTTTGTTAAATATTTGTTCACATCTTAGGACATGGATAGAAGGAAAAGAAATAGCAATTTATATTCTGAAATCCAGCACACCTTTTTCCTGTCCTGGGCCCACTTAGTACTGCCATCCATGAAGCATGTGCCATCTGGTATGAGGAAAGAATTTTAGATATTACTGAGATCAGGGCTAGTGGAAGTAGTCCCAAAGAAGACACAGATATGGAGCAGCACTGGTATCTAGCAGGTTTATTCTCATGGGCAGGAATATCTGGACAGAACAATTTAGGTCTTGAGTGGAGAGCATCATCATTGCTGATTGAGCCATGACCACAGCCATGCTTGGTGGAGTAAACAGGATCTAGCCCCTGAAGAGACTGAGAAGAGTATCTAAGATTTTAACCCAGTGAGTCAAGCTTCAGAGTAGGACTGCAATTCACTCAAGGATGTGGACTGCTAACAAAGAATTGGGCTTGGAGTTTGTTCATCACACTGAGAACCTATATTGTGGGCTAGCATCCAGCTGTACACAGGCCCCCAAAGGTTTGCCCTGTACACTGGATGTCAGGATTAGAGCACAGAGGCTAATTCCAGTACACACCTTTTTTTAGAACTCCACATTTAAGATATCACCAGGCTCATTGTGTCACAGGCTGGGTGAGGCTGGACCTGCCGATGAATATCCTCAGCTCTTACCTCCAGATCCAAGTGGGGCATTAGTAGACTAATAACTTGTTTTCACAGTGTGTTGCAGTTGGAACCTTGAGTTGAGCTTTAATAACTTTCTTCTCAGAAGAAACCAACTCCACACATTCAGAAAGGAGGCAGGCAATAGAAGGGGACAATTTTGTCCCCTCTTTATAGTGCCTAGACTAACCTTTTACCAGTGGATTTGTTGTGGGTGCTTAAGTAGTTAAAATATGCAAAAACCTGTGTCTCCCCACACTGATTGACAGTACATTTTGGTGGGTAGGCTTCCTACTTGGAAAAGAGTGAGATGGGCATGTCTATAACTTACTAAAGAGTCTGAGGTATAAAAAGCTTAAATATTTTGTTGCATAAACATGTCCTGATAGGACTCCTAGCTAGTAAACACCAGCTAGAAGTGGTGGCTATCACTGCTGACTATCATTTCTTGCAGGTCAAACTGTCAATACTCCACTATCTTCATCTATTACTTTACCTTAGATTGGAAAAACAACATTAGTACTTGTCTTCTCACTTGTGCTCCCTTTTTGAGCTTTGAGCTTTTGAAAAATGATAATGGAGAATACAATTTATAATAGAGTTGTGAATGATTCTCAGCCACAGGAAGGTTAGAGTTCCACTGTCAAAAATTAGTAATTATTATTTTTTGTTGGTTGAAAACCCAAGTAGAACTAACTTTTCCTGTCTTGCAATTGTCCGGGTAGACTGAGAGCAAACAACTGTTCTCCTGGGATCACATAATCCCAATGAAGATAAGTTCCTTTTATTCCTTTATATTGTTTCCCCACCAAATGATGAGTTTTTCTGAGGTGCAGATATAAACCCATTAGTTTATGCAAAAAGTTAACTGTTAATACACCTTCACACCCCATACCAAAGGGCAGCCTTTACAATAGTTGGGGGAAGCAGTACTGAGTGTTTTACTGGATTGAAAAGTAAACATATCATTTGGTCTGTGAGAAGCATTCAGAGCCAAAATGAGGGGTAGGTAAGGTACATGCACTGTCTTTCAAACACATCCCTTATTCAACTGAAATTCTATTTTTTAATTATTTAGTTTCTTCCTCTTTCTAATATTGGGGAAAACCATGTTAGATTTTTTAACTATTTAATTTAACAATAAAACTGTAACAAAAAACTTTGAAAGTCAAAAACATCACCACCATCACTACTACCAGTTTTCCTTACACATAACTCAAAAACAGTTGACTGTTCAGCAAACAGGTGGGTTTTATGAGCCATATCATAAGGACCTGGGCTCATTCAGACCACCAAATTGAAGGAATTCAAACACTGGAAACCTTTTGGCAAAAATGACTATGCAATTACCTAAATATACAACTAAGGGCGATAGTTCTCATTTGTTTGCTTATCCTTAGGAGGGCCCTCATGGTTTCATGTGACCTTCCATTCATTTCCATAAGTCCCAATAGCTATTTCTTTTGCTACTGAGACAGAATTAGGCTGTCAGCAATGTTCGATCTCTCTCACACTTGGGCTTTCTGACATAGTCTCATGGACCCTATGTTCATTCCTTATCTGTATTACAGTGTAGAAATATGGTTGGGACCAAGGTTTGAAATCAAATGGCCCAGTGTTTTTGGTCTCTGCTCCATAATTTATTAGTCCTGTACACCCTTGGGTAAGCCACTTAAACTCTGAGTCTCAGCTTCCACATATTATGTAAAATGAGGGTCTTATTATTCACATCAACAAGGTAACTGTGAAGTTTAAATGATATACTGTGTTGTAGTGGACTAGTAGGGTCCTGTCTATATTCCCTGAGCCCTCATTTATATACCGCCAACTCTACTTCCTGAGAACATGCCCTGCTCCTTGCGTTCATTCTGGTTGTAGAAGAATGGCTGGCTCATTCACAAGGCACACTGGAAGTCTACAAACTTGGAAGTAACACCTCCAAATGCAGCCTCTTATTTGGAATATCTCTGAATCATGTTTTGCACATTTTCTAGAGTTCCCTGGCAGGATTGAGAGCTCCAGTTGCCCATAGAAGTTAATTGCTTGATACATCTCCTTTCTCCTCCTTCCCAGTCTCATTTTTCCTTTCCCTACTGATTTTCCTGGGATCTCCTTTCAAATAAATTACTTGAACTCAGATCCTTGTCTCAAGGTCTATTTCTGAGAGAACTCAAAATAAGATATGTGAAAAGCACTTAGCACAGTGTCTGGCACATAATAAATGATACTAGGTATTAATTCCAGAAGATATATTTAATTATTTAAAAAACCAAAGAGCTATATATTTGACAACCACCCTCCTGGCTGCCACAACTGCTAATCTTATTTTTCACTGTTTCTCTTGTTTCAAGAAAATAAGTTTCTTGAAAGTTTGTTTTCTATTTGAATAGCAGGAACATGTTCAGCAAGCAAATGTGGGCAATGACTGCCTGTACTAATTTTTCTGTCTTTTAAAATAAAAATTTCTAGCACCTATTTTGGTCTGACAGTTCATCTGAAAAAATAATGAAAGCAGAATTTTAAATGTATAGGTAAGAAAAATTGTATTGGTATCTGACAGCCCTACAGAAAAGCAAGAGCTCTCTATTTCACCAAAAAGGCTTTGTTTCCCTCTTTTAGTGAACACTGAACATTGATAGTATGTTATGATAAATTAACTATAATACCTTTGGAGGCCAAGTGTCTCAGAAAAAAGCAACAGTAACATCTTAGGCAAAATGGAAAGTATTAGATTCACACCTGTAACTCATTAATTTGGACCAAGGGTTAGATTTCACAGAAAGCAATTACTAGGATGGATTGAGTTCTTTCATACACAGTGTGTTTTTTTTTTAATTATAAAACTGTGTTGAGTATTTTCTCTGACCATAACTGCCCTCTGCAATATCCAGAACTGGTGACCATAGATTATTTTACTGTTTTTTTTTTCTTTTCAGACTAGCTGAGAATGGTTAACTATTTATTACAACCTTAAACATTAGATTAGAAGGTAGGATGTCTCCTCTGTTTTGTGTCTTTATTCTTAAAGAGTGTAGCTCATTGTCAGTGGAGTAACAGTGTTGAGAAATGCACTAGTTACTCTCTAATACAAAACCTATGTATAAGTCAAAAGTAGATGCTGTATTGTGTGTGTTGTTATATGTGTTGAGTGTGTGTGTGCATGTGTGATCATGACTGTGTTTTGCTTCTGCAGTGTTCACTTGTTAAGAGTTTATCTATTTTTTTTAAAGATCTTATTTATTTATTCATGAGAAACACAGAGAGAGAGGCAGAGACATAGGCAGAGGGAGAAGCAGGCTCTCTGTGGGGAACCCGATGTAGAACTTGATCCCAGGACCCCGGGATCAGGCCCTGAGCCAAAGGCAGATGCTCAACCATTCAGCTACCCATGCATCCCAACAGTTCATCTATTATTATACCAGGTCTTTAGGGATGAATGACTTAATAAAGATAAAATCATACTTGGATGGGTCTGGGGTTTAAAATTTACTCATCTCAAAAGTCATTCTTCACAAATTCCAGTTAACATTATTACTAAGTTATAAGAAAAAATGTTTAGTTTATTTTTTGCCTTACGTCTGTTTTAACCGTCTCACAGTATCTTAGTATTCCTTCTTTTTGCTTCTTCCTAATGAAGCAATATTCTTTTTGTTAACTTACAGGAGTTTATGTAAAGGTAGCTCATATTGTTGATAAATTAACATAAAGATCAAGTAGAAATTAACCCCCTGTGATTAATCAATAAAACTCTATTGACATGCTTTCACTCAAAATTGTTGTTGCTATTGAACAGTTCAGCTATAATGAGTTAATTGGCTTTCTATGAAATGATAGAGGCTGTTTTAAATCCCAGAGATCTGTGATATCTTTTCATTTTCTGAGAAGCCATTTGTCACTGTTGCTTAGGACACATGGCCTGATTCTCACTCCCTGGAAACAGAGTTGGAGTTTCAGGATCAACTTGTCTCTTTCTATTAATGAGGAAACTGAGGCCCAGAGGGTTTGTGAAACTTCCCCAGAGTCACATAGCCAGGTATGGGGCAAAGCGTGAAGTAGAACCCAGTTCTCCCAGTCTGTTTCTCTTTAGTCTAGTTTTTCTGCTGGATGTCATATGGCATTTCTGCAGGGGCTAGCTTGTACCTTCCCTTGGTATGTCTGTGTAGTAGGATGGTGGAGGTCTTGAGATTGTGGAGCCATCAAGGGACTTCAGAGATTCCCTACCTCTACCCCATTTGTACTTCAGAGGAGAAAACTGAGTCCAGAGAATTGGGATGGCAAAGAAATTCATACAGCCAATTTGTGATCTTAGTCCATACATTCTAACTTTAAAAGGGTAGGGATTGAACCTGCATTTGAAGCATGAGCTTCACTGTTTTTCTATACAAGCTTAAGAGGGAACTTGTGACACTATATATAATAGCTACTCACTTCTCTCTGGCACCAATAGAAGTGTCCTACTTCATTTACACATGTCCTTTCTCTATAACACAGGTTAGCAGGCCTAGTTTTTACATCCCTGCCAAAATAGGCAATGCATGTTGGCTGAACCATAGCTTATAGGGAAAAAAGTATTCGTGTTTTATTATAATACATTTAACAGCCCTTTACTAGCATTATGATTTAAATATGTGGCTCAGGGTTGTTGCTGGGGAAATGCCAGCCAGTGAATTTGGCTATAGACCAGGGACTGTTCTGGCTGATACAAGAAGTGTCATTACTGTAGAGGTTATATTGTACTCAGTTTGTTTTTTAATATTCTTGGTACAGAATTGTGAACTTTTCATCTTGAAAATTGTTACTTCTCTATTTATTTTGGAATAGTGTTTTCTACGTGCTGTCTTGGGTTTCCTTGTTTCTTAGACTTTAAGTAGGAGTTATGATGTACATGAATGTTTACTACATTCTAAACCTCATGACCTTTTCACAGGGCTGGTTACCTGTGGTAACATGTATGTAGTACAGCTCTCTCTCTCACACAGACACTTATACACACACACAAAGACCCACACATTCTTACAATAGGAGAAATATAAACTGGTCTTGCAGTGTTGTTATTTTCATAATCTGTGCTTTATTTTACACTTTAAAATGCATTAGCATTATGGATTTTAAAATTCATGTACCAAATAGCATTTATATAATTTTAAATATGTTGATTCAAAATCATTTAAAAATATAATGTAATAAATTACAGCGCCTCATTCAGTGATTCATGTTAGCATCTCTCTCTAAGTGTGTTATTACTTATTCATTAATTGAAGCCCTTTAATTTTATATTTTGCTCTTGGCAATTGTGGCTTATTTGGTGCTTGTTACAGCCACTTTAGACAAGTAAATAAAATCAGATGAAAAACCTCAGTGACAGCTGGAAATAAACCAGTAGTTTCTGTTTTGGTTTGGCGGAGTGAAGCACTGCAGGGCTGCACGTGGAAAAATACCAGCCGGAACTGTTACACACTGTGAAAAAAGATTACATATCTCTAGGGTTTTGGCCTTCCATTTACTAGGGGTTTTCTTTGTTCATGAAAAGTGCCACCTGTGTAGCTGGGCAAGAATATAAAATAATTAAATCATTATCATAAGGGTAATAGTATATGTGTTTCTGGCTTAGTTGTGATAAGAAAACCTTAAACAGAAATACATAAAATGATGTTAAACAATATGAAAAGGCTCTTTGAGAGGCTTATTCTTGTTGTTATTTTTAATTTCCCTTCACTAGTATTTAGTTTCAAGTACATGATAATTCTAAGGAATTACCAGTCTTTATCAGACCACCCAGGAAAGAACAATGCTCTGCCAATAAGTAAAACCACTGACTTGTAATAACTTGTTTCTGACTTCTAAGTCACACTTGTTTTGGTAAGCAAATATCTTCTAAAATATATATGTGGTTTATTTCTTTCCTCTTCCAAGGGAATATGGGCATATTATCTTTTTTTAAAAGACTATAAATACCTGATAATTTTACTAACCTATCTGTAGTAACTGTGTTGCATTTTAACCTTATTAAAAGTGAATTATCTATGTGCATACTATCCATTCAATAAACTATTTCATTTCTAGGATGATGAGGGAAAAAAGATTATTAAAGTTTGGAGTTCTTATTGTGAGACTATTTAAAATTAGCCAGTTGTGTCTAATTACATACTTTAATTATAATTTTGCTAACTGGTAATGTTCATGCTCTGATTAATTTTTCTTTTCTTCCAAGTTATACTCAATTTGAGGAAATTGGGTTAAACCATAGTATATGGAACCCTTAAAATTTTCTGTAGACCAGTATTTTGATCTCAGAAACTTAAATCACCTTAATACTTTCTGGAAGAAGACCAGAATGAAAGAAAGATATGAGAAATTTTTGTTTGTTTTGTTTTCCTCAGTTTTATTTCTTCTTCCAGCAGGAGGACTATACTCTTAAAAGTAGGAGTTAGAGCCTGTGTTCTGCTGTTGGGTTTAATCTCTTCACTGGGAATTAGGCACAAACTAAACCCAGTACTGTTTATTTTTCCATTAAAAGAAAAAAAAAAGATGATGATGGTTCAGAGGGGAGGGTATGGGATGAGGGAAATAGGGGATGGAGATTATTAAGGAGTACACTTACCATGATGACAAAATAGAATAAAATGAAAAAAAAAGAGGATGATAATTTTGGCCTAGATTTTTCTTTTTTTTAATTTTTTTTTTATTTATTTATGATAGTCACAGAGAGAGAGAGGGAGAGAGGCAGAGACATAGGCAGAGGGAGAAGCTGGCTCCATGCACCGGGAGCCAGACGTGGGCTTCGATCCTGGGTCTCCAGGATCACACCCTGGGCCAAAGGCAGGCGCTAAACCGCTGCACCACCCAGGGATCCCTGGCCTAGATTTTTCAAATCTGTACATTAAGAATATCTCAAAACAGTGGTTCTCAAACTTCAGCATGATCAGAATCACTTGAAGGATTTGTCAAAATCCATTGTTGGCTCCTACCTCCAGAACTTCTGAGTGAGACCCCATGAGTCTGAGTGGGACCCCAAATTTGCATTTCTAACATTTCCCTGGTGATCCTATTGTTAGTTCCTGAGGCTGCGCTTTGAGAACTAGTACATTAAAACAACCAGCCCCTGCTACGAAAGAGCAGTAAGGAAATCTACTACATGTTAAGAGAAGTTGGTTATGAGAGTCTGGGTAATTTTGCACTTTTATTTTTATTTTTATTTTTATTTTGTATTCTCCACCTTTCCTACAAGTTATGTATTTATTTATATATAATTAGGAAAAAGAACCTTCTTAAAAGAATCATGTTGAAGTAGTAATTCATTAATCTATATTCACCTTGCCCTTCTCAATATCTTATAGCAGTGTAGTGATGTCTGTCTCACCTGCCAGAGGCAGGCATTCTCGTCTGTGTCCTCTGAGGTGTCTTTCACTCGGCAGTCACCAAGTGATTGTTTGGTTCTTATTATAGTTCAGTTCTAATTGTAGTAGAACTTAGTACAAGGAATGCTGACTCCCTAGGGATTAGCAAATCACTTAATTACACTTGAAAAATGTTCATTATTTTTTTGTTCTCTAAATCCTCAACTCTACCCTCATGCCTAAGCTCCAGGTTACAACTCCCCAAAAAAAGTTTTGTGTTGACTAATACACCATTGGAAAAAAAGAGGTCTGGTGGACAAATGCTGAGCACCAGTATGCTCAGAGACTGAGAAATTCTGCTCTCCCCTCTGGGGCTGTATTCATTTCTGACAAATTTGCTTCATTAAGACAGCGTTCCTTAAAATAAATCAAACAGTATAATATAAAGTCAAATAAAATATGCCATCACAATTTCAGCCGTTTCTCTTGGTGTTTCTCTTCCAATAACCTTCTCTTATACACTTTTGCTTTGTATTTTTAATCCCAGATTTTAAAAAATAAACTAAATCTAACATCTTAAAAAAAAACTTTCAAAGATCTTGGGTTCTTTTATTTATTACTCTTAGAGGCATATGAGGGGAGGAGACTTACTTAGAGAATAAAGGTTATAACCTGCCCTGTCTGTGGAGACAGTGATTTTAATTACATTTAATTCCCATTCATTCTGTATGTTACTTGATCCACTCATTGGTTTAAAAGCATATTGATAAATACAGCAGTGGTTTAACCTCTTGCCCTTCTACTCGTCTAGAATTGCATTCAGGATTAAGTGAGTTTGCCACATGTAGATGTCATACTTTACTTACGAGAAAGTATTGAGATCCCTGCTAGATAGTTGAGCCTATGCTTTTCTAGAGAAAAGTCCATATTCCGTTACCAAAGTAAATAAATAACTTGTCACAGAAGGCTTTCAAGATGTTGACTTTATAGTCAAAGTATAAGTAATAGCTTTAAACCTTCTCATATATATGTTAATCGCTATTCTTCAAAAATATTTGTTATATTTTCCTGAAGATATTTAACTTGCTTCCTAATTTAGTGTTTCTCAAAATACATATTTTATTTGACACTCTGCTGAGCACATAGTATGTGTAATATTGCCCAGTTGAAGTTGAGATCACAATTTTAAATACATGTTTTTAAAATACATTTTCTTCAGAAACTCAGATACAATAGAAATATAAAATATTCACATGTTTTGCTAACAAATGCATGAATTCAAGCAATGAAAGCAGATTGATCATCTCAATCTCTTCAAAAACAAATTTCCTTCTTCTCTGTTTTTAGTAATTTGTTTCCAGGTATTATGGAAGTATCTACTTTCAATATTTGGTGCCCCATCTGGGGGCAAAGAAGCTTAAAATAATATTTAAAAAATAAATAGTAATGAATAACAATTATTCTAATAAGAAATCTTCTTTCATAAATCTTTGAACTCTACGTAGGGTTTAAATACACTTACACTGGATTGAATTCTGACCCAGAAAGCAAAAAAGGACATTGCTGGGGCAAATGACAAAATTCAAATAGAATAGTAGTATGGTACCAATATCAATTTCCTGGCTTGGAGGGTTGTAATGTGGTTGTGAAGGGGGGTGGTATCCTTTCTTTGGGAAAATACAGACTGGAACATTTATGACAGATAGAGCATCAAGTTGGCACCTGTGATAAATTATACAAATGTAGTAAGTTATTTAAAAAGACCATACAAAAATACTAAAAAAATAAAAAATAAAAAGACCATGCAATATGTAGATATGCATTAATTGCTGCAGTGTTTCTCAGATTCTTTATATCATGGTATTTAGTTTGATTCTATATGTCATGACATTTAGTATAATAATTAAATAATTTATAAAAACTCTTGATCATTTAACATTTTGAGTAAACAATTTTAGTTTTGACTAAAGGAAACACTTAGAAGACTTTTTCTCTACTACTTTGTGTTTTATTATTAACAGGAAAGGCTTGATGGCTATCTACTTTTATCAATAGATCGACTCTTTAATGTACTATAACTCTTCTGATTTTCTAGTTCTAAAGTATAGATTATATGTTCAAGACCTAATTAACGCATTTATTGCATATAGTATTGTCTTTTTTTTATCTGCTTCTGGGCAATACATTTTTCCTTTTTAAATGCTTCTTGTTCATTACTAAGGATTAGAATTAGATAATTGTTGGTTTTTAAAAATAACAATAGATAAAGAAGAAAACATTGTATTTTTCACATGCTCATCAAATACCAGGGTTCTGGCTCATTAATCAGGAAGAGCACAGAAAGATAAAACTGGAGTCCTTCCTAGTTTCACTGTTACAGCCAAAATCCTGACATTCAGGCATATTTACTAGACCTATGTTTCAGAAAGCCCTTATGCGCTTTGAGTGGGCTGAAAAGTATGTGAAATAATTTCACATGACAACTTTTTCAGAAGGCTGGGTGAGGAACATGGCATCCTCTTTGAAAGAAAAAAATCATCTTTGCTTGTATAATAACCTTTGCCTTTTTTCCCTTTGGGCTAGGCATATAATAACATTGCAAGATTCACTATGGAACTTTTTAGACTGTTGTCAACACATGGTTGTCTGCAGGAAGGCGAAATGTGTCTCACTGCTCTAGAATTGTTAATACCTATAAGGTGATCATCCTGACTTGGGACCAAGGCCAGCTCTTGACCCTTTTCAATTCCCCTCCAAACCAATACCTCTGCAAGAGCACCCTGATATTAAAAATAAATAAATAAATAAATAAATAAATAAATAAATAAATAAATGATGAACCTAATAGTGATTACATCACTCCATTTAATGAACATTACCATGTCTGAAGTACTTTACATGCTTGAGCCAAGCTAATCTTGAAAAACACTCTTAAAGATAAGAATTATTATTTTCATTTTACAAATAAGAAGACAGGCTCAAAAGAGCTAACTAGGTTACTCAGCATCCTGAATAATAGTGGTGAGTGAAAAATTTGCCCATCTTTTATGAATCTGGAACTTGTGCCTTTTTCACAAAACCTATCCAAAGTTAGAGTGATAACAAATGGATACCGGCATGGCTGAGAGAAGTCACATAAGGACAATGTTAGAATTTCGCCTGCATGGCAGACAGTGCTGACTGCAGTGGAGTAGAGAAATACTGACAAATCCTCAGATATATAAGGGCAAAGAACTTTGCTAAGTATTTTATTTTTTTTAATGAAAGCATAATTATTATACAGTGTTATATTGGTTTCAAATGTACAACATACTGATTCAACAATTCTTTTTTTTTAATTTTTATTTATTTACGATAGTCATGGAGAGAGAGAGAGAGAGAGAGAGAGAGAGAGAGAGAGAGAGGCAGAGACACAGGCAGAGGGAGAAGCAGGCTCCATGCACCGGGAGCCTGACGTGGGATTCGATCCCGGGTCTCCAGGATCGTGCCCTGGGCCAAAGGCAGGTGCCAAACCGCTGTGCCACCCAGGGATCCCTGATTCAACAATTCTTTACATTACTCATTGCTCACCATGATAAGTGTAGTCCCCATCTGTCACCATACAACGTAATTACAGTATGAATTACTACATTCTCTATGCTATACTTTTCATCTCTGTGACTTGCTCCTTTTATAACTGGAACTTTGTACTTATTAATCCCCTTTATTTATTTCACCCATACTCCCACCTACTTCCCCTCTGGCATCACCAGTTTGTTCTATTTAAGAGTCTGGCTTTTGATTAGTTGGTTGGGTTTGTTTGTTCTGTATTACAGATTCCACATACAAGTGAAATTGTATGGTATTTATCTTTCTCTGTCTGACTTATTTTAATTAGCATAACACCCTGTTGTCACAGTTGGCAAGACCTCATTCTTTTTTATGACTAAGTAATATTCCATTGCAACTAAATATCTCAATTATGACATGTAACTCTGATGCCATTTTGTTAAAGGCAAGGCTTCTTTATATTTCTATCCACAATGCTGAGTAGTACCTGGCACATGGTAGGTGCCTGAGGAGTCTTCATTGAGTCAAAAAAAAAAAAAAGGAATAAATGAGGTAATAGAAAAATAACTGATTGGACAGCATCTTACTGCTCTTAGTGGCCAGAATGAACTGGGTGAAAAGTTAGGAGGGAATTACCAGTTAAGATATTAAGAACAGTTTACTTATTTATTTTTAACTGCAGTATGGATGAAGAGTGGGGGAGGTAGGCTTACAAAGAATTAGAAACAATTTTAAAAAGGGTGCTAAGGGGATCCCTGGGTGGCGCAGCGGTTTGGCGCCTCCCTTTGGCCCAGGGTGCGATCCTGGAGACCCGGGATCGAATCCCACGTCGGGCTCCCGGTGCATGGAGCCTGCTTCTCCCTCTGCCTGTGTCTCTGCCTCTCTCTCTCTCTCTGTGGCTATCATAAAAAAAAAAAAAAGGGTGCTAAGACTTCACTTAATGAATCACATAATTTAAGCATTACTTTGATAAAGAAATTGACATATAAAAGTAGTAACTATCTTCTTTCTTTTTTCCTTTTTCCAATTGGTTATATTTTTTGCTTTCTTCTTAGTTGGAAATGCCTAGTTCCCACAAATATTAAGCCTGCTGATTTTATATTACTCAAGTCTCACTCTTTTTTTCTTTAATTGTCAAGCATTCTTACCTAATATCAATCATACTGAAATAATTTTTATGCTCCTAAATTAGTTTATTATTTTTTTACCCCTCAAGCCATCTTTCCTAGTATAATTAACTTATTTATATCCACCCTTTGAATTTCGTTTTCTCCCACAGCCATTAGGCCTGGTCATCAAATTCTCCAGGGCATTTTTATCTCTCTATTCAAAAACACTTCCCTTTACATTCTCCATGTGTTATTAGGTATCAGGTACTCCATATGAATTTGGAAGTACCATTTTCTTCAGCCCTCTGGTAATAAACTGGGTTTATTTTTCATCAGTTCCAAAATTCATTGTCAGTGGAAACTATCAAGATTGTCATTATGCTATTTGCTAAAAGAAAAATATGTCCTCCTAAATGTCCTTCAAAAAAAAAAAAAAGTAGATTCCTTTTCTACGGGGCCCATATTAAAACAGGCTGTGAACAAAATCCATGAGGTGTGGTTTCCCAGCCCTGCCAAGATTTCAGCTTTCTGCTCTTCTCATTGAGAGTTAGGAGCCAAATGTGCAGCAGTAACAATGAAGTAATGGTGTCCCAAACTGTATTTACTTTAATTTCTAGTTTTACAAAACTTATAGCAGAGTAATCCCCCAGATCATAACTTGTTCCTAATATTTATAACATATAAATTCTTTATTGCCTAGTAAGAAATACAGTAGCATAAAAGTAATCAGCATTTTCTCTAAATAGATCATATTTCTGAATTAATTTCTGAAAATATTCTTAGCAGGAAAGTTTACAAAGGGTTGGGAGCTTTCTGTGTCCCTTGACCTTTGATTCCTGTGTAGTGGAGTGAATTGTCCTCCCAGTCCTTCATATATCTTCTATGGTTCTGATTCATTGCAGAACATTTTTAAACATCTTGTGTTTCCATACCTTGCTTCATTTGCAAATTTAAGGACATGCAATATTTTCAAAGATTTTTTTTTTAAGAAAAAGACTCCATACATGTGATACAGTTAAGTCTAAACACTGTATACTTTACATTTCTATCATTTAACTTTTAAGTCTTCTTAATATTTTGGTTCCTGACATTTCATGAGATATATTGGATACTAATTCCTAGAGCATTGTGCCAGATGGCAGAGGGTTGAAATGTTTTCTTAGTGGGCCCTTTAAAAATTGTGGCTGTGGAGGCAGGATTGCTCTTGTTCCATCCTGACAGGGATGGTGGATTTAATAGGTTCTCTGGAACTTTTCATCACATTATAACTCTTTCTGAGATGGTCCAGTTTGGGTCCACATTATGTGACCTGACTTTCAACTCATTTGAATTGCTGTCAGGTTGCTCAGGAATTGAGGGCTACTGGATAGTTCTGCTGTTTTCCTGTTGGGAAAACAACAATCCTACATGAAAACTCCTGACAAAGTCCAGAATTGTGCCCTTTAGAGCCAAACTGAGTCAGGCTGATACCTGGAAGCATCTCTACCTGCTTAAAGTAATGTGGCTGGAATGCCTTATCATAATGTCAATCTGTGTTATTTTGCTGTACAATAACAGCGTGTCTATCTCTCGCCATCTTCCATTCCCAGTAGTTGAAACCGTTATCACATCAACAGTGCTCCTTTCTCGGTTCACTTGTATTGCTCATCAGCATTCCTGCAGAAAGGACAATGTCTCCTGAATGGTCTCCTCGGACCCAGTGTGTGGTATTTAAATTAAGAAAACTCAGACATGTCTGAAAGGAGCTGAGGTATTGTATCCAGCCTTGCCAATCCACTGATCAAAATTCTTGCCAAGTGTTACATTATGCACAGCTTCCTTATTTTGGCTGTAAATTTCATTGCATATTTTTCCAGGATGAGAAAGTTTGTACTTTTTATTTCATAAGCCCACATAATAAACACAGCTTTCTTCAAAACCGTTTGAGGTGTTGGATGCATGTGCTATGTTAAAATACAGGGCTCCTTTGTGGAGGAAAGCAACATGTGCCTTATTTTAACTTCTCCCAAAAGCATTTTAGATGGGGCAAAATGTTTCCAGTGGGGAAAAAGAAAATAGGCATTTTGATGAGCTGCAGGAGTATCCAAACCATGGCTTTCTCCTCCCTGAAATCTCTTTTCTATGAATTTGAAGAATGAACAAAACTTTCTTTATTGGCACAGAGGAACCCATTTACTCCCTCCCACAGCCACCACTAGTTGTCCAGCCCTGCATTTTTAAATTTTTAATGGGTGAACATGTGAATCAAAAGTTCTCATCAGATAGAACTTCCTCTAGCAGAAAACTTTGTGAAGTTTTCTTCACATTCATTTGCCATTCTGGTGAGAAAGCTCCAGTGTTTTGGAGAGGGAACACGTAGGTTTAGAAGGACTTTGTCTAGAAGAGGCCATAAAACAAGAACTTTCGACGAGGCCTGCATGGGAAAAGGAAAACAAATGGAAAGTTTTGCTCCATTTGCTTCCAGAAATGTATTTTCCTTTGGTAGCAACCTTGTAGGAGGAGGGCACCTTTGAGGGTCTGGATATGGGGAACTTAACTGGCATTAAAATACAACAGACCTGTAATTGGGGGATTGAATGCCCACCTGCAGGTCAGATTAGCACTAGGACCCTCCTTCAGGTTCCACTTGGCAAATTGCTACTTTTATTCCCAAAAGAAATAATTCTTCTCTCTTTCTTTTCTTTCTTTCCTTCTTTCTTTCTTTCTCTTTCTTTATTTTTTTTAATTTTTATTTATTTATGATAGGCACACAGTGAGAGAGAGAGAGAGAGGCAGAGACACAGGCAGAGGGAGAAGCAGGCTCCATGCACCAGGAGCCTGACGTGGGATTCGATCCCGGGTCTCTAGGATCGCGCCCTGGGCCAAAGGCAGGCACTAAACCGCTGCGCCACCCAGGGATCCCATCTTTCTCTTTCTTTAAAAACATATTCTGGAAACGGTCTCAATGTATTTTTTTAATAAATATTTTAAATATGTACATGGGAATGAAATTTTTGTTATAGAAATTACATATGACACCATTCTATTCTGTTCTTGTATCATTTTAGATTAAATATTGTTTTTTAATGCAAAATTTCATTTGATATGTGGTACTTTTTTCTTTTATTTTTCCTTGAGAATTTTTGCTTGTATATTCCCATTGGAGTTTAGAATTGTTAAGGAAAATCTTCATTCACAGAGGCACACATATATTGCAGTTTTTACTAGAAAGAAAAAGGGGATTACATGTGAATTTTAAACTACTATAAAGTACATTGATTGGATTTTTCCTATTTAAAAAAAAAGAGCCAAGCCTTTTCTAAAAATTAGTTTTTAATGAGTGTTCAACTTTTTCTTTAATCCAAAAAAAGTTGAAAAGAAAGAATAATTTTATTGCTTGACAGAATGGTCACAATGTTTTTTTACTCCTAAATTTTTTCTTCACATAAGATTATCCCTCAAAGCTCTTTTTGAAAATAAATAATGGGAGAAGAGAAAGTTGATATTTGTATTGGGGCAATAAATGCCATCTTCATGTGTGGACTTTGGGGAAAGGGCTGCTTATTATTTATCTCTTCTCTAGACCTACAGATATATTGAGATATATATTAGTCCTTATAATACTCAAGCAGAGTGAATGGCAAATAGTTTAATTTACCAAAACAAAGATTCTCTTTTGTGTATGTCAAGATTTTACATTTTTGCAAAAACACAGATAGTCTTTTATCATTTTCCTTCAGAAAACCACTTGAAAGTTCAAAGATATTTTCTTTTTTTTGTCCTAAAGATTTTTAATTCTTTATCATCTCACTTGAAACCATTAGTATTTCCTGAAGCAGATGGGAGTATGAACCTCAAAACCTCAAAGTGACATATTTACTTCTATGTAGGAAGAAAATAGGGAGAAAAGATTCTATAACACGATTGAAATTTAAAAGCTGAATTCCTTGAGGGAAGATTACCTTTCTCCATAGGTCTCATTTTTTGATAAAACAAATGAGGTTGTCTTAGAAGCATCTGTTAACATTGACCTACATCATCCCTAGTGTTGTCCCCAGCCACTGGGAAGTTTCTGATACAAGAGACAGTATGTATGTTGACTCATTTTTTATTTCTTGAAAAGAGAGAGGTCTCTCTGGCACTGCATTTCTGTTTGACCTACTCTCTATTCAGAAGACCTATCTGGAAATAGGGGCACAATCTATGCCTTTAACCCAGGCAAAACCACACTCTAGAAGCAGATCTATTATCCTGCTGCTCCAAGAACACAGTTACTATTTCTTCCTTAATTAAGGTCAACATTCTATTAATGCTTAGATTCTATTAACATCAGATTTGAAGATTATTTTGAGGAGTTATTCTTTCAAGGGGTATAGTGTTAAGACCTGCCTTTTCATATTTCTTTTGTGAAGGGTCTCTGCTTGGATTAAAGGAATGCAGTTGCTCTTGAATAAGAGCTGAGTTGGATATTTTTTTCTTCCAAAGTAAACTTGCCAAATTAAAA
Organism: Nyctereutes procyonoides; assembly: GCF_905146905.1. Lineage (NCBI taxonomy): Eukaryota > Metazoa > Chordata > Mammalia > Carnivora > Canidae > Nyctereutes > Nyctereutes procyonoides. The sequence goes on from NW_026575024.1 coordinate 39,900,973, forward strand.
AAAAAAAGTAGAAGAAGAAGAAGAAATGGGGTTTATTACAGAGATTTTGAGATACCAGATAATATATCATTTGCTTGAAAATCCCTGTCATCTCCGATGGCAAATTTACCCTACATCAAACTGTTTCTGTGGACTTCCAGAGAACTATGATTCTTGTTCTCTTCTCTGGATTCTTTAGTAGCACCTACCTTGAGTAAATCCAGCCTCGTTGCTGATGGAAATATCTCTCCTCAGTGACAGCTGATGAAATATCTTAAGGTCACATGTCTGTTTGACTGGCACATTTTGGTTCTTCTAGCTGCCATTCGTTCTTTAGTGGTGTGGTCAGCACTGCCCTGGCCCCCTTCATTGATCAGTTGGAAGTTTTGCTTCCTGTTCCCTTTCCAATGTTTTGTCAGCTCAGAACATTATTTTCTTAGTAATTAATACTTCTGTAATGAAAGAGACATTAGTCATCCAGAACTTCAAGGAACATGTCTCAGCTAAATTAAAATGCATGCCTACAACATTAAAGATGGCATTAGGTTCCAAGTTACAGAAATCCCATTCTTACCCCAAATAGTGGCTTACACAAGACATATGCTCATTAACAAAAACCATTGTCCCCCATTGAATGGAAAGTAGTCCTACTGTGACATCAACAGATGCCATCACAGATTCAGGCACCTACCAGCTGTTCTTTCTTCCATACCAGAGTGTAGCCTTCATGTTCATTCTTAGTAGGTGACTACTGAAATCAGGCCACCAAGTTTAAGTCTCAAAGGAGAACAATAAGAAAGACACTAGCAGTAGAACAGTAAGAAAGCCTCATAGTAGTAGCAGTAGATAATATAGATAGATAGATAGATAGATAGATAGATAGATGATAGATAGATAGATAGATAGATAGATGATAGATAGATGATACATACATACATACATACCTACATACATACATCTGCTGTGTAAGTAAACCTTCTATAATGAGATTTCTTGGAAATGCACTTAATGGCATCCCTTTCCATTTAAGTTGTTCATGCATATCTTTTTCATTTTTTAAAGAGCTGCTGGTAAAAATGATCCAGGTTTTTAGTTGAGCATATAGCTTCTCCCATCAATATAGGGATTCTGCTAGTAGGGAATAAAAGAATTGATAATGGATAGACAACCAGTAATCTATGTCATAATGACAATTTCTTTGGTCAAGGATTTTTTTTTTTAAAGAGTGAACTTAGATATGTGGAAGGAAACACATGTGTTAGATCTTAAGTAATGTGTTTACCATGAAGTTAGCATTGACTAAATATATCTTTATTATAATCTGAATAGGATTTTAATCAACTTGACTTTCTCAATCTCAAACCTAATGATGAGTTAGAAGTCATTGATTCATATTTTTCCAAGAAAAATTTTGGAAAGTCTGTTTGTTTCTGAGACATACTCTTTTATCCTCACTTGGGAATTCAAGTTTAACAATGAGATACACTCACACAGGTCATCTTGGGTATCTGCACAATTAGATAGGTCTTAGAATCTAGGAGATAGAAGTATTTCCTAATTTTTAAAGATTGGTCCCTAAACTTTTAGAGATAAAGAAAGCGAGGTGTGCAACCCTTGGCTGAAAATTGCTCCAGGTTCCTGAGCTAAGAAACGTGTCAGTTTTTATTCTCTTAAATTCATAATTTTCTACTGGGATCACAGCCAAGATCTAATAGTCAAATTGACCAGCAAAATCAGGAGGCTCATAACAGAAGTTAATTTTTAAGTCAGCCCAAGGCTGTTTCAGATAGCTTAATTCCTTGAATCTGTGAAGCTTCAAGATGTGGATCTCCTTGTCACTGTATTGCTTTATCTAACAGATATTTCTTCTCCCTAGAGGGAACACTGATGCGATTTACTACCTGACACATAAATCTTCTGTGCAGGCTACAGGTGACCTCTAATGAAATCAACCATTCACCTGATTACTTCAGCTATATTGTTTTTCTTTCCAGTTTCCTAAAAGAGTTTAGGACAGCTATTCAAACTTTTTCCTTTGTATCATCACTTGAGAGTGGGTTATTGCTTTGTATTTTTTTCTGATAATGGTGGCCTTTCTGTGAAACAGATCGCCCCCAAAGTTTCTTGGCTCAAAACAACTATTTCTATAACTCACAATTCTATGGTTTCACCAATAAGCTGGACAGTTCCTCTCATAGACAATTCTAACAAATGTGTTTGTGGTCAGTTGCTAGGAAAGTTGAGTACCAACTAGTCTAGGATGGTCTCAGCTGGGATAGCTTGTCTCTCTGTTCAGCAGGCTGGCCTGGGCTTATTTATATGATTGCTGAGCAAAACTGTGAAAGGCCTCTGGCCTAGAACTACCACAGGATTACTTTTGTCTCATTCTGTTGGCCAAAGCAAATTATAATAGCAATCTAGATTTAGGGTGTGGGGAAACAGATTATATTTCTTGATGGAAAGAGCTGCAGAGTCACATTTCCAAGAGCATGGATGCAAAAATGGGAAAATTGTTGCAATTTTATGTGCAGCAATTGCACTAGTAGAAATATCTACCACAGTAACATTCTTTGAACACTTATACAGCACTATACAAGGTAAGCACTATACAAATGTAACCTTATTTAATTAGAATAAGAACCTTGGAAGGTAGATAATAATGTTATACCCATTATATAGATGCAGAAACTCTAAGTGATAGAGTTTGGCAGTTTGATTTTAGAGCCCTGTTCATCACTTTGCCTACTGACTTTAATTTGTTTTTTAATTGTGTACTTTAATTTAGTACCTTTCTCAGTACTAAAATTTTGAGCATGTACTTTTAAATTTTATGTGTTTACTTATAAATTAGTTACAGGTACTATTGTCAGCCCTCTGTGTTAAATATTAGTAAACTTGAACTTCATTCTTATCTTTTTAAAAAATATAAATATCAAGAAAAGATTGAATATATTCTTCCATCCCCTGTATGGATGTCTTGTGACCTTACTTTGGAAACCATACACCAAGGACCTCTTTATGCCCAAGGAATTTCATGATTACTGTATCTATCTTGGAGTGAAACAGCATTTAAAAATCCTACTTGCTACTAGAGTTCATTTCTAGTTCCAGTTAATATTGCTTGCTCTAATAGTAAGCTGTTAAGGGCAGGGTTTCTTTCAGTATTTGATTAGGACTCATGGGGGAGTGAAGCTGTAATTAAATTTAAAGGGGATCCTCTGATTTGGTAGAGCCATTACTTGTGAATTTGTGCATCTAGTGAATTCTCAGATTACTTGCCACAGACCCAACCATTCACCATTCTTTGCAGGTTTGTCAAGAAAACAAGGTAGTATAGAGGAGGAATGCTGAAAGTTCTCAGTTGGTAATGTGCATCCATATTATCTGAGATTATTAAATGCAGATTCTGGGGGGTCCCACTGCGAGAGAGACTGATCCTCTAGATTTGAGGTTGGGTCTAGGAGTCCACTTTTTTTTTTCAGGCTTCCCACGTTGTATTGACAATACTTCAAGAGCGACAAACCTTGAATTCATATCTGCCACTTAACAGGTGGATGACCTGAGACATTTTCTCTTGCATTGGTTGAGTTTCTTCAGCTATAAAATGGGAAAAGTAATAAAGTTCAGGACTACCTTGTAAGATTGTTTTGAGAATGAAATATGTTGTAATTTTGTCAAAGGATTTTTATGAAATGTAACTCGTTAACATGTGACATATTCCTTTAATTTTTTGATCTATTAAAAGATGTATTTCCATAATTAAGATATTCTTTATATTGCCAACTACTTTTTATTTCAGTGAAAATATGGTTCCTAAGCCTTTCTGTCCTATTCACTTGCCTCCCAAGGGAAGGGACCATGGCTATACTTATCTGCATTAATGGAGATAAGAAGAGAGAATAAGGATTAAGAATATAGATCAAGTTCAAGCAAACTTGGATTCTGACCCAGCTTCTATGTGATCTTGCACTAACTCCTTAACATCCTCTCCTTTGTTAAGTAGTCATCCTGATAGTTCCTACCTGTAAAAAAGTTTATGATGATTAAATGTAATGACATAACCAACATTTACTACATCTTGCTACATGCCAAACATTAATCAAAGTGGTTGTCATGTAATAACTCATTTGCTCACAAAAACCCTATGATTTTGAAGAGAGGTCCTATGGAGGGCCCATGTTTTGCAGATGAGAAAATCAAAGTATGGTAAGTTAAATGGTGGCACTGGGACACAAACCTTTGCCTTTTGATTCTAGACCCATCCTCTTTCCACTTTGTAGCACTGCCTCTTATATAGGGGAAGCTTGCAAGTCACTTAGCATACCAGAAAGCACATAGTAAATCCTCAAAAGATGTGACATATTATTATCATTATTTGATTTCTTCACAGCTTCTTGCAGAATGCTTTGTGCAAGGTATTTGTTTAATAAATTTATGTTGATTTGATTTGGAAAGAACTCGGTTGTATTCTCTTGGGCTTCTAAAAGATACATTCAGTGAGAGAGTCTCTTATTTTTCAGGCTAATGTGATTCATGTGGCTGCTTTTAGATTAAGTTATTGCCTTTTATTTACAAAAGAAGATTAAATGAATATGTATAAATTGAAGAACTTCGAAATACCCCTTGCTAAAAACTGTTTAAAAATGTGTCTTTGTAAGACAGAGAGCTCATAGAGCTAATTTATAAAATAACTGGATTTTGCTAAATAATATGTTTAGTATTTTTCAAAACACATGTTTAGACATCTTCCCTGGTTCTTTTTTTGCTAGCTCTTATATTTACTGGTCTACTATATCTGATGGATTCCTGTTCAGTGCTTTGTGGCTTGATTTTTCTTTCTTATTTTCAGGGTCAATTTGTTCATCTGTGTATAAAATGGAGAGCTTTACCTGAGGAAGGCCAGAAAGGCAGATTGGAATGTATGGGGTAAAATGAATCATAGGTCAGAAAAACTGATGCGGTTTCATGTCCCATCTTTTTGTCTTTATTTTAATTATTCAAATAGTGGTTAAGACAATCCTATAAAAACATACTTAAACTCTACACCCCAAGGTATTACTGACAGAAGTAAAAAATAATTACCCCCCCTCAAGCACAACCAAAAACCCATCTTTCTACCCCATCCGGAAACAGTCTAATTCTTTACACTATGATGTAAGGAAACCTAACCAAAATGGTATAATAGGCTGAAGTCTTCAGGATTTAGGTGTTGTTGGATAACTGGAGGAAATATGCCAGGAGTTAAAGACCTTTGCCTTAGTTAACCATCCACCTGTAAACGCTTTGGCCTTGCTATCAGGATGGTAAATGGCGGTGTGTCAGTACAGCAGATAACCCGTTTTTTTTGGAAGAGTTGTAGCAGACTCCTCCTAGCCCTGATGAAGAGTAGCTTAATGAGTGACCTCAGCGTTCACTCCGTTACTAGCTGATCATACCACAGACAGTTTTTTAGGCAGTCCTCAGCTTTCATCTTCTAGTAGTCTGGTTTCAATCACAAAGCAAGAGGAACAACTATTTGAATGAAGAGGACAGTCTGGCTTTGGTGTTCACAGTCCTCAGTGTTTAGCGTAATTAAGAACTCTAAGGCATACTTAAGGAAATTAACTTGGCTAAGATAATATGTTCATTCAAGTAGTAAAATCTGAAATTTTTTGCATACGACTTTAAAAAATAGCAGTAACGAAGCTGAATGAAAATTATCATTGGAGTATTTATAATAGAAGTAAAAGTATTAGTCAAGGTAACTACTATTACAAACATCCCACAATCTCAGTGGCTTTACATTATAAAGCTTTGTTTATCATGGTATTGACAGTACACTATAGGAAGTGGGGTGAGGTGGAGCTCTGTTCCACACAGTCATTTAAGGATTCGGGCACTTTTTGTTTAGTTGCTGAACCATCTCCTAGAGTCTTCCAATGGATCCTCTGCATGCAGCCTACAGATAACAGAAGACAATATGGAGAACTGTGTACAGGATTTTTAGAGATTGTACATAAATGTAGTTACATCATTTTTGCTGATACTCCTTTGAACAGAATTCAAACTCATGACCTCATATAACTACAGAGATGCTGGAAATTGCTTTCTATCTATATAATCAGAAAGAAAAATAAGTAGACTTCAGTGAACACATTTATTTATGGAGCTTAGTCATCTTTTCTTTTTTCCTATGTGAATATTTCTTTTATAGGATGAGAGATATCAGTAATCCTATTGCTCTCTGGAAAATTGTGCTCAACTTTCATTTCTCATTTGGATTTTTGGTCTTGGGATTTTTGATTGGTTGGTTTTGGTTTTGTATTTTAGTTGTAATTGGGTTAGATATTTTGGGTCAGTCTGAATATCTTCTGTGGCAGTGTAAGTGTTGACTGTTGGTCCTCTATCCCCTCCTACCCGGGGACTGGGAGTGACAGAAATGGAAAAAGTGCTACTGTGTTGAATCTCACATCTTGCTACTGCTCAGCCAGTTGCCTTGTAGGCTGACCCAAAGGGAAGGTAAAGGAACATATTTTTTAGTGGGCTGCCTCAGACCTGAGGGAAATGGGTGAATTTTCAGATTCTGTGAACTGTTAACACTTTTAATATGGAAACTCATCACTAGATTTGTGACCACAACATGGTTACTGTGTATTTAACTTTGCTTTTTCATTTCTGGTTCTTTGGATTTGACTAGCCTACTCCCTCATTATTATTTAAAAAAAGAAAAAAAAAAGCTATATTAGTTTTCCTCTTAAATTTAGTTGCATTTAGTTCAACTGTATTAAGCACTTACAAAAAGTCAGTTATTAAGATGGGTGGCTCAGTCAGTTAAGCATCTGCCTTCCGCTCAGGTTGTGATCTTGGGGTCCTGGGATTGAACCCAGTGTTGAGCTCCTTGCACAGCAGGGGGCCTGCTTCTCTCTCTCTCCTTCCGCAGCTCCCTCCTGCTTGTTTGCTTTCTCTTTCTCTAATAAGTAATAAAATCTTTAAAAAAAAAAAGATAACTAGGAATATAAAAGAATTAGCCACCCTCAAGGAGCTAAATGACTAAAGAAGGAGAGAGACTTTTTAGCATATAACCAGTCTGATATGTTTATAAAATAGCTATAAAACAATTTATAAGTATGAAAATAAGTGTACAAGCCAGAATATGGGAATGTAAAAAGGCATTATTGCATCCTGTAAATGTTGTGAATGGCTTTTTATAGGAGGAAACATTGGAACTAGAAGTTGAATAATGAGAAGGACCTTGCTAAACAGGAAATGAGGGGTGGCTGGATATTCTGGGTAGAGAGTACTTTGTAAAGAAAGTGTTGTTGTGTTTAACAAATGGTGACGATTTAGATGTATCAAAGTAGATGATGCCAAGGGAGTGAGAGTGTGAAGTTGGACAGTTAAGTTGGAACCACGTTTGTGAAGGCTCTAAAAGACCATAATTTGTAATTAAAGGTTTTATAATGTGAGATATGGAGAATTGCAAACATTACTTTCTATGGAAATGATAAAGTCAGATTTGCCTTTTAGGAAAAAGAAGTCTAGCAAAAGAACTGACAATAGGTTAGAGAATTTTTTTTTGTTTTTAGGTTAGAGAATTTTAAAAACTTATACTGTATTTGTACCTATGGAGACTTACTTACTTAATTTATTTATTTATATTTTCTTTCAAAGACACAACAACCCACTTTAAGTTACAGAATGGATACAATAGATAATGCCATTTCTTTTTCTTTGGTGCACTTTTCCAAGGGCCACATATAGCTCTAAAATGATATGATAGCATAGCCAAGAGAAAATGCTATGTGTATCCTTCCAGGTTTTAGTGACAGACTAGCTTGTATCAGAGTAGACTTCCTATTAATAGTAATTTAAAATTCTTGATAAAATATAAAAGCAACGACAGAAACTATTTATTGGCACTAGAGAGCACCTAAACACAAGCTGAAACTAAAAAAGATTCAACCTTCAAAAGAAGGAAACCACACTTGGTGAAATCCGCATTTTAAATGGCTTTGACCCTCAGGGCCCTCCAGGTCCCACATAGGAAGTGGCTGATAGGGCTCAAAGAAAACAAAAAACTGTAGTTTTATTGACTTTAGGAATCACAGGACTGAACTCAGTGTTGTCAGAATAACTAGGAATTGAGATTAGAATTCCTGAAGAGAGAAAGTCACAGAGGAGGGAGTCCCCAAATCTATATATGAAGGTCTAATCTATATATTAAAGGTCTAATCTTAAACTGTACATGTACAGATAAAGAGTCCAAGGAACCCAGGAAGAAAACAAGAACTCGAAGGCTGAAAGAACAGAGCAGAACATTCAGTTTCTCACTTCAGTGATAATTGAGTTTAGAATTTTAGTTCCCCCGAGTTAGAGGGAAATGACAAACATCTTGAGTTTTCCATTGAAGTTCTGGAATGTTCATGCTTTAGGAGAAAAGACCATATCCTAAAAGTAAAGGAAAAACTAGACTAAACCTACCTTAACAAAGCCTACAGTTAAGCCACTATATTACCTGGCAGTAATTTAATTGTTTGCCAGAGCAAACTTTAGTGCTGTTTGGAGGAAGATAATTTAAAGCCTTTACAACCGATTTACAATGTTTATATGTCATCAGTAATTACTGGACATGCAAAGAAACAAGAAAATGTGACCCAGAGTCATGGGAAAAATCAGTTAATATAAACAAATTCATAGCTAACATAGATATTGGAATTGGCAGATAGGATGTTCAAACCACAATCCAGAATCTATGAAGGCATTTCGGTGAAAAGAGGGTGAGGAGAGGGGAAAATTCAGGAGTGTTCTGAAAACTATAAGTAAAAGAACCAAAAAACCAAATGAAAATCTTAATATCTAAAAAATAAATCTCTGAAATTAAAAAGAAAAATTGGATAGAACTAACAGCAGATTTAACACAACTCAGTAATAAAAAAGATAATAAAAATTAGCAAAAGATGAGCAGACACTTCCAAAAAGAATATATATGAACGACCAATAAGCACTTGGCAAGATACTTAACATCATTAATTATCAGGGAATTGCAAATTGAAATCACAGTGAGATACCCCTCTATTTCCATTGGAATTGCTAAAATTAAAAAGGCTGACAACACCAAAACATTATCAAAACTTGAACCCTCAAACTTTTCTGGAGGTATATATAAATTGGTATAATCACTTAGGAAAACTGGTATTAGTTCTTTATAAAGTAAAATATATGCTGACGCAGCAATTTCATTCATAGTTATGTGTGCAATAGGAATGAAAACATAAAGCCACAAAAGGACTTGTACAACCATGCAAATCTATTCACAATAACTAAAAACTGTAAATATGCCACTGCTATTCATAGATGAGTAGATAAGAAGTTATGGTATTTTTCAACAGGGGAATATTACTCAGGAATAAAGAGGAATGAAGTATTACTGTATGCAACAACACAGAAGAATCTCAAAAATAAGCTGACTGAAAGAAGCTAGTCCCCACTCTGCATCTCTTATATGAAGTTTGAAGTTATGTAATAGGCAAAACTTAGCCAGGGTGATCAGAATCAGAAAAGGAGCTCTCTGTGTGGCGTTAGAAGAGAAATTGGATGGAAAGGGCACAAGAGAGCATTTTGGATTGATGGAAACATTCTGCATCTTTATTGGCGTCATGATTACATGAGTATATACATTTCTTAAAACTCATCAAAACTGCACATTTGAAATCTGAGCATGTGATTGTGTGACCTTTATAATTCATAAGCAGAATTGATGAGAACTGAAAAACAGCATAATACGATGGTTCAACAGGCCACATGTAGGGATTGAGGTAAGACTACCTGGATTCAGTCCTGAAGACAGTGAATTATAGTGGGTAAAGGTATGGTTGGTACATCAGACAAACCTGAGGTTTTGAAACACATTGCCAATATTTTGTGAATATTGGTGGGTTACTAGCTTTTTCTAAGCTTCATAAAATGAAGACAATAAAATCAGTATCTGCTGGTAAGGTTAGCCTCAGTATAGTGGCTGGCATATAGATACACTCAAGAAATTTAAGCTGAAGTCATTATTATTAGATAGCTCTTCAGCCATTCTTTCATTGCTCTATTCATGAATGCTGGTATAACATGAAGATTTTGAGAATTAGATATCCACAAACTGCATTATACTGCAATCTAAATAATGCAGACAATATTTGACAGCATATGATTAAGTACACTAGCAAATCCTATTTAATTATCCATTTCAAACTAAGTAACTAATTATCTCTTTGCCAAGAAAAAATGTTCAATTCAAAACACTTCTCTTGAAGATCTCGTAAAAAAAATTCAAACATAAGTTAGGACTTTTCCCAATAGTCTCACTCTTGTTTCCCATCTCATAATCACTTTTTATATTTTGATGTATCTTTGTGGTACCTATACGTGTGTATACATAAATGTATCTAAGTGTGTATATGTATAACTTTGTAAGCAAAATTGTGGCTATATGATTTACATACTCTTCTAAACCTGACATTTCACTTAGAAATCTTTCCATGTTTAGGACTATTTACATATAGAGTTGGCCCATTCTTTTTAACAGCTGCATAATAGGATTGCACTGGTGAACTTTATCTAACTAGCCCTCCATCTGAGTAGGTTCAAGTTTCCATTATTATAAACAACTTTGACATTCTTATTCTTATAGCTTTTACACTTGTGTTAATTATTCCACAGAATAAATGTTGTTTTAAAAAAATATTTATTTATTCATGAGAGACACAGAGAGAGGCAGAGACACAGGCAGAGGGAGAAGCAGGCTTGCCGTGGGGAGCCTGATGTGGGACTCCATCTCTGGACCTTGGGATCACTCCCTGAGCCAAAGGCAGATGCTCAACCACTGAGCCACGCAGGTGCCCGGACAGAATAATTTTTTTTAAAGAAAGTATAATTGCTAGTGAAAGAATTTGAACAAAATTTATCAAGCTTTTTTTTTTAAGAGACAAATTGTATATGTGAGTATGTGTATTACTGAACAGTGAAAGAATATGCATTGGAATGTTGAAGATTCTCTGGATCAATTACATGGTGTGTGGACTATGGAGAGAGGGGGACATCTTCTCTTATACCCTGGTTTATTTTCATACCCCCACTTATTATTACAATCCCCCTCTTTGTCTCTTTACCTTCATTTAGCAGTCTTGCATTTCCTTTCAGTCAAGAAGCTGATTCAACAGCAACTAAGAACCCATGTTTTCAATTTCCTAATTTATATGCATTTGATCTTTGAGCCTTCTCTCTGTGCACTCATACCTGCTCCATCCAGTTATATAAAGTTTTAATTTCCCACAGCATCAGATTTGTGTTTTCAGGGCAGCCTGGGTGGCTCAGTGGTTTAGCGTCACCTTCAGCCCAGGGCCTGATACTGGAGACCCGGGATCAAGTCCCATGTTGGGCTTCCTGCATGGAGCCTGCTTCTCCTTCGGCCTGTGTCTCTGCCTCTCTCTCTCTGTGTTTCTCATGGATAAATAAATAAAATCTTAAAAAAAAAAAGATTTGTGTTTTCAAAAGGCAAGTCTCACTGTGTAGGCCAGATGTGAAGGCGCCGGGGGGGGGGGGGGGGCGGTGAGAGGTCAGAGGACTGATGAGACTTGATTGGTGAAAGGCAGAAAGCCCTTCCTTTAGTGGAGGTAAGGCAAGAGCAGCCAGAGTTCTTGGCTTAGTCCCTTCAGGTGAGTGAGGGTGGTTTTCTGGGTGTTTACTAAGAACTAAACTACCCTTGCCCATCATCTAGTGCCCTGTCAGATACCCTGCAGAAACACAACTCTGTTTGTGTCATCCTATTGGGGGAGGAGGAACTCAGAGGTCTGGTTCTTTTTTGAATGGCTAATTAATTCTACTCTGTTTTGAGGTGAGTACAGATGTTTTAGAGTGCTGTTCTTACTTCCTTCTTGACCTTTTTCTTCTTTAACCTGTGGTATGTTGGAGGCAATACTTACCAGCTTGCGAGACAGAATTGTTAGCTTTTGTTTCACACTCTGTGTTCAGTGACATTGAGCTGATAGTTTGAGATTGGATATTGGATATTTACACATTTGGTATTGGAAAATGCTACAAATCAGGGATTCCTCCATCCCAAAAGAAACTCTTGTTTAATGTTTACCAGCACACTACAAGACTTCTATAACCCTACTATCTCTGCTCAACACACACACACACAAACGCACACGCACACGCACACGCACACGCACACACACACACACACACACAAGAAAACAGTGTTTGAAGGATTGGACAACATAGGTTTTCTTCCCATGAGGCTAAAGTGATTTTCAAGAGGAACAAATTGAGTTCCTTTTCTCTTCCTGTCTTGGGTTTTGCATTTACTTCCAAAAGAACAAATATGAGCTAACTTCTTTTTTTTTTTTCTCTCTCTCTCTGTCTCTCCTAGTGGATGGCTGTATTCACAGAGCAGCTGGCCCCTGTTTACTGGCTGAATGTCGTAACCTGAACGGCTGTGAAACTGGACATGCAAAAATCACATGTGGCTATGACCTGCCTGCAAAATGTGAGTACAACTTTTTTGAGCACTATTTCAAAATCAGATAGGCACACGTATATTGTTTTATTCCAAAGTGTATAAGTGGGAAAGGAAATGGTAGTGGTGATATTTAATTAAATGTGCTTATATTCAGATTTTGCACTTAGCACTAATATATGTACTCCAAATATTTCTTCAAATTTATATGTATAATATGTAAGTGTAGGTGATTTTTGTTCAGGTCTTCAACAGAGCATCTTTGAAACAGAGAAATAAAAATATGAGCAAAATATACATTATAGTATTTAACTGCCATGGAGTGACAGCTTCTGGAAATGATGCCAATTTCTTATTCCTTGTTCAGGTTTCTTGATTGTGGATGTGTTTAGAGCAAAGGAGATCAAAGTGATGTATTGTGTTTTCAGCTGCCATGTAAAGGCTGATTGGCAATTACAGCCAAGGCATCTGTCACACTTTGCTTTCAGGAAAAGCCAATGGAATGTGGTTGTCAATGTGAGAATGTATTTGCTCTTTGAATGTGGAATGGTCAAAATTTCCATTATATTTGAATAGAAAGAAGTATTGCATTTGATTGACCTTGTTGCCTAGTCATTTAGCCAACTGAGTGGTGTTGTGTGGAATAAAAATACTGAGAGAGAAGCTGGTTAAAGGCACAGATTTTTTAATCACATAATCTTCAGGGGTTAGCAGGTGGAGGTAAAGGGTTTCATTGCACTGTTAAAGTGTTCATTGATCTGGAAATTGGGACACCAATTAATTGTTTATTCTATTCATCTGCTTCTTTGATACTGCCTGGGTCTGTGAATACCTTTTATATAAAAGTGAAGCAAGTTTTTGTTTTTCTTTTTTTTTTCAGTGGCGAAAACGTGACTAAAAAAATATAACACAATATGTAGGATACTTGTTGGGCTCTGTATAAACACATTGTGTGAGAATGAATTTCCTATGGATATGTGTGAGTGGAGAGATGGTGTGTTATATTTTAAAGATTACTTTAAAGAATGTTTAAATCTGAGATTTTCTATTAAGTGTAATATATTTAAATGATATTTTTCTTTATAAACATTATAATACTACATTCTATATTTCTCAGAGGGTTCTAGTGAAAGTATATCAACTATATACTATTTAATTTTTTCTTTTAATGACTTCTCACTTGAAAAATCAAAAATCAAAATCAAATCATGTGCCAAATGGCCCCTTTCTCCCACTTGAGATGTGTACTTATGTCAAATAAAGTCCTTTGTGTACCACAGTGTTTCAAACAGTTCTCCCTCTAAGTTAGAAAACCTGAGTATAAAAGGTGATTTCCCTTTCCAGGATTAGATGTATCTGTGTTTACAAATACCGGTCATTTTTTTTTCTTTTTGACACCATACTACCTTTGTGATATGGCTAATTGATACCACCCTGAGAGCAAGCAGATTATTGATTATTTCCAGACTTATATCTGTCTTTAAACTAAGGAATAAGGCTTGGTTTTCTACTACTTTACTACCTTTTTTTCTTGTGTATTAAAGCACAAATAAATTCTCTAACTCTGAGATTTCTGAAGGCAGATAACCTCAGTATCACTAAAGATAAGCAAATAAAATGATGGCTTTAGTGTATGAGTTAATGCCATGATGGTTTTATCTTATGTGCTTGCTTCTGTATGACATCCCTCTAAGTTGTCTAGCTTAGCTTAGGGTTGCTGAGGAGGTATGAAGATCAATAACACCAATACCTGTGCTTGAGGAGTTTCATGATTGAGTCATATCTCTGAGCTAAGGTGTGGCTTTCCTGGGCATCCCAGATGAACTGAGTCTTTGTGGCACAAGGACTCTAGTGAACTAAAGTCAGTCCTCAGGACTTGGTACTCAATCTGTGTGAGCTGAGATACTGAGAGCCTTATACACATTCAAGTCACTTTCCTCATCCCATAGGGCACATGTAGTAAAAAAAAAAATCATCTAGCAGTATAGAAAATACTAGACTTGGGATGGCAGTGCCACCTCATAAAAGTCACACACATGGACTACTTGTGAATAAGTCTTGGTATTTATCTATATTTTGAAAGATTATTGATCTATATTAGAAACATAAAGAAAAGCAAAGAAAGCAATAAAGCAATGTGGAAATGAGTAATAATAGTTTACATCTGTATGCCACTTTATAGTTTTCCACAGTACTTTCACAAGCCTTTATTTTTTAAATTATATTTTATAACATCGTGTGTGTGTTCATTTTCCCTTTTCCTATCCCTGAAAGATGTTTTTCTTTCTCATCAATTTGGTTCATCCATTTCAGAGTCATTAAAAATCCACAGATGTGCTTTTGTAGAGAGAGAATGAAAGGAGCTCATTACATACTGTTTGGGTCATTTTCCCCCTCCATATTTAATAATTCCATGACAGTTTGACAGCAGAACCTAGTTCCTATCTGTCCTCTGTGACAGCGGGTTTATCATTATGGGGTACTAAAGCCAGTCATCCAGCCACCAATGTTAATATCTTCATGCATCAGCAATTTATTTGGAAAATGCTATTGTCTAGGTTACAGATAAACTTGGTAATTTTGGACTGGTCTTTGCTTCTTTTATGCTTGCTAAGTTAATCTATTCATAAATGCTTGTATTTGAATTAATCATATTTGTAGTGTATATTCTGTGACTCATTATAATTGTTGGAAAGATAAGCCTCAGAAATTTAGTTTATTCCTCATTGTTTTGATGTTTTGATTTCTTTTGATGTAGAATATCCAATCGTTCTTTTCAAAAGTAATCTTAAGAGTGGAAAGAATATTAGCGAATATTTCATTACAGTGATTGCTGAAGAAATGACTTAAGAAGTAGATTAAGAACTGTTTATACAAGGATCCCTGGGTGGCTCAGCGGTTTAGTGCCTGCCTTTGGCCCAGGGCGCGATCCTGAAGTCCCACGATTGAGTCCCACGTCGGGCTCCTTAAATGGAGCCTACTTCTCCCTCCTCCTGTGTGTCTGCCTCTCTCTCTCTCTCTCTCTCTCTCTCTCTCTCTCTCTCTCTCTCCACGTCTATCATAAATAAATAAATAAATCTTTTAAAAAAAAAAAGAACTGTTTATACAATTGGACCTTTTGAGACCTTCTCTTTTACGATATTGAATTTATAATAAAATTGAGATTTCCATAGAGTTTTAGAAGCTTATCAACATGTAGAACTTTTCTGTTCATGCTATCATCATTCTACCAGACGGTCAGCTTCATGTGGGAGAAGCTCATCTATCAGAATCACAGTTTTACTGTCAATATCTAGTACAGTGTTTCCTGAATATGTGCTAAATTAATGTGAATGAATGAGTGATCAGATGATTGGTTTTAGAGCTTTTCACCTGGAAAATAGCTTTGCAAGTGCTTCCTCTACTAATTCTTTCCCTCCTGCAATGCATTTTGCCCAGTGCTGGTAGATTAATATTCCCAAATTCAGAGTGCTCATAATTGTAAGATTCTAAATGATGTGACCCTCCTACATCTCTGACATCATCTCCCTCTATCTTCTTCCTTGCTCACAGAGGTTGCTTTGTTGACCTGTAATGTATTCGCATTAGCTTTCCTCCTGCCTGGAATTTTATTCTTCTGCATACCTATGTGGCTTGCTCTCTCACCTATTTCTTTTTTTTTTTTTCCTCTCACCTATTTCAAACCCTTGCTCAAATGTAACCTCCAGTATCGTCCTAATGAACCTGTTTATAATTACTTTTCTGCTTTAATCATAATTACTTATCTGTAGTATTTAACCTTCAAATACCTGGTATCATTTAGTTTTTTTGTCTATCTCCCCCTATGAAAATGGGGGCAGATATTTTTTTCTGTATCTTTTTCACTTATTGCTGTGTCCATACAGGTTAGAAAAATGCTTGGCACTTAACGGGCTCAAAATCTGCTTGTTGAATGAATGAGCAAAACCTAACTCCACTCCTCAAAATCCTTGGATGGGTCTTTCTTTAAACACAGACTAGTTAGGCTGATTACCTTTGCCCTTCCATCATTTACTGCCATATCCTGAACTAATAACCTTTTTCCTGATCTGAACTGCTGACAGTGGTGTGCCTGTGCTTGGGCTCTGTATTTGGGGCCATCTAGGAAGCTCTTTGTCCCTTTCTTGTCTTCCAGAAGTCAGCTCAAATATTACTTCTGTCATGAAACAAGTCTTCCTTATCAACTCAGCTAAAGCACCTTCTTTTTCCTTCAAACTCGTGAATACAGCTTGTTAACATGCTAAGGGTATTTTTTCACTACTTTTTATTATTATATATACAAGCTTTCCACCTTTCTATCATTCCCTTGTGTATAATGGGTACTAGAGAAACATCTACTGAACGAATTACTTGTTAAAGGTGGAAGATTTGTTGATAATTGACAATGGGTAAAATGTAAAAGACAATTTATGTTAATATCCCTGAGAAATGATGAAATTAGTATTAATTATCCCTTGGGTTTTTTAAATCATATTTTAACATACATCTAACATCTAATTCCAAAGTCTCTTGTTTAAGGATTTACTATTAATGGAGTTTCTCTTAAAGGTGAAAAAATATAAATAAAGAAACCATATCAACTTTATTTAATGACTTTCAGCATACCTAACATGTTTCTTCTATTTCTTGATAATGCTCAATTTTTAAGCCTTAAGGCTGAATAATCATGGATGATAAATGGAAAAATATTAAAATCTGTATATAAAATGGTAGAATCTGTTTCTTTTATTCTTTCCATTTAATCTTTGGAAGATATAAAAGAGTTATTTTAGCATCCAGCTCACAGATTTTTATTAATCATTTGAAAGGAGACTGTAGGGTGAGAGACCATAGTATAGTATGTTTGAATATCATAGAATGATATGAATCAGAATCCTCATTCTATTCCCAGGTGCAATAATAATCAGATGATAGTAGCTTAAAAGGTACTGTTGATAATAATTAATACTTCTCCTATGCCTTCATCAAGAAATCATAGGACTTTGAAATTTTAGCTAGTTCATCAGTCCTTTTGAAATTTCTATGTGAAGTAACATGGCAAGTAATGGTATTTTCTTTCAATACAAAGGTACAAAGTGATTAAATTTGTTGCTCCCAGTAACAGACTATGTCCACGTTAGGGTTAGGGGCACGGCAGATAACTCAAGCATCACTTGGATAGGGTGAGAGTCTATGGCAGGTGTTGACGAAGGCCTGCTGCCTCTTTTTTAAAAATGAAATTTTATTAGAATACAGCATTTGTTTGCATATTGTCTGAAGTTGCTTTCATGAGTAGTTGCACAGGAACTGTGTGGCCAAAAAGCCTGGAACATTTACCATTAGGCCCTTTACAAAGGGATTTGCCAATTCCTGGTCTTTGGCAATCCCTATTTTTTTTTTTAATAAAGAAGGAAGCTGAGATTCAGAGAACTTAAATATGTATTGAGTTTTATTGAATGTATGTGATTTAGATCCCTATTGACAAAAGTGGGACTAAAATACCTGCCATCTATTTCTTGGGGCAGCTTTTGCTTTTGTTGCCTCAATTGAACGTCACCTTGGGAGGATGATCTGAAGCCTTTTAAATCTTTTAAATTATAAGGCCACCTTGAAAAAATGGTCATTTTTCTCAGTAGGGCCAGAACTGGAAAGTGAATAAGTCAAGTCTCTGAAGGGAGAGTTAATTCAAACCACCAAAGTATTAGGCAATAAATCTTTATTCCTTGCTTCCTTCAGGGGTGGTAGCTAATATGCTGAAAGGGAGCCTGTAGTCCTGAGTAAATTCAGTTTCTAGAGTAGGTAACTCATAAGATGATTCTGAGTTAGTCCTCTGCAACGCATGACCTGATTTCAGCCATCATGGGCTCCACCAGCAGGTGTCTGATTGTGAAGGCAGTGGAGTGGGCATGCTGTCAAGAATATGACTCTGCCAGGTTTTGATGGAGATCTAAGGGCCCTCATAAGCCCCTTCCATAATTAAATGACTTATATTACACAAAGAGAAAAATGGCTTTTGAAGAACATAAAATCATCTTCCTTCCTAAAGAGAGACATGGGGTTGTTCCTCTTAAAACCAACCCTGATTGGCTCATTTTCCTTAAGTGCTTTAGCCATTTAATTACTATTTGAATCTATTTCTTCATAATTACCACCCCTTTCCTTTATATTAAGCAATTTTACATATTTTGTCTCCTTAGTGATCCTTATGATGAATGTGGAAGTGAAAAGGACAGGAAGGTTGTAAAACCCAGAGTAGTGGTTCACAAAATGCACTCCTTGGAGCTGCAGCAGCACCTGGGGATTTGTTAGAGATGCAGATTCTTTTGCCCCACCCCAGATCTACTGAATCACTTTGTGGTTTAACAAGCTCTCTATATGAGTGATGCAAGTTCAAACCTGAACATCTCTGACCTGGACATTAGTGGAATTCTGAGCAGAGCCCTTTGCCTTTTGATTCCTTACCCTGGATCCCTTATGTTACAACATAGGCATCCTTTTGAGTTGTGGAATAGGGCTTTCTTTGAAGAGAACTCAGACATGCCTTTCTTTTCCTTTGTGGCATGTTCACGGTTAGTATTTGTTTACTTGTTTATTGCCTGACTTCTCAAACAGAATAACAGTTTAAAGAGAGAGAAGTCCTAACAGTCTCATTCACCCCTGATATCCTTAGTATCTTACATAGTATCCAGAACCAAGTTCAGGGTTTTTGATACACACTTACTGGAGGAATTAATGAAGTCATCCTCTTTGTAATAGTGATAGGTGCCACCACAGGAAACAAACCAAGAAAACACTAAGAAAGGACTACATGATTCCAGAAATCTGCAGAGCTAGTACTGCTACCATTATAGCATCTCCATTATCCTGTCACCAACCATGCTGTTTGCTCAAAGACTCTAGTGGTACAAGAAAGCACGTGCTTAACTTGTCCACATGGCACACAGATAACCTACACTTAAAACACTTTCTTTCATCTTCTCTCTCTCTCTTCTTTTTACCCATTGTAATAACACAAATTTCATCTCCAAGTAACTTTGGGAAGAAGTAACTAAAGTACTCTAATAGTAAACAGTGTCTTTTAAAAATAACTACATTTTGGAAGCAGCTAGTATTTGCATTGTATTACTAACAGTGTGTAGAAAGCTCCTGTGTTTGGCATGCATTATTTGAGATCTTAGCAGGCCTTCAGAGGACACTGTCCATACCTTCTTTTACCTATGTGATCAATAGGAAATAACAGTAAAAATCAATTCTGGGCAATAATATAAATGAGCTCTTGAAGGCAATTCCTGCTGTGAAATAAGTAGTTAGCTGTGACACTGGCATTAACCACAGAGGGGGTAATCAGCCTTTGGATGTGTTTAATCAGAGTTATCAACTAAAATTAAAAAGAGAGCCACTGTTGTGCAGGAATAATCATTTTCAGGACTTAAAAGATGAATATTTGAAGGTGTTCTCATAAATTAAAGCCATCAGAATTGCTTTGAGTAATTTGGAATGCTCTGAGGTCAGGCACAAGCAAACAGGTAAGGTTAATCTCAGAGCCACAGTAGTTAATGTGCAGGAATTGCAGAATGCATTTATTGAAATAAATAGTGAATGCTGGGTTAAATGAAGATTTTCTTCCATTGCTAAGATGTTCCTTGAGCTATTACTAACCTATATAATTAAATTAAAAAGCAGACAACACATAACGGTTTGTAAATTTATTATCCTTACAGTTAATTATCAACACAAATATTAAATATTAGGCTACATTATGGCTTGATGAGGTGTGTTTCCAATTGAAAATATTGATGAAACCAAGTTCTTCCCTAGAGAATTAAAGATTGAGGGGTACCTGGGTGGCTCAGTCAGTTAAACTTATCTGCCTTTGACTCAGGTCATGATCCTGGAGTCCTAGGATTGAGTCCCATGTCAGGCTTCTTACTTGATGGGGAACCTGCTTCTCCCTCTCCCTCTGCTGCTCCCCCTGCTTGTGCTCTCTTGCTCTCCCTCAAATAAATAAATAAAATCTTAAAAAGAAATAGAATTAAAGATTGATTATGTTTTTTTTATTTTTTTATGATAGTGAGAGAGAGAGAGAGAGAGAGAGAGAGAGAGAGAGACATAGGCAGAGGGAGAAGCAGGCTCCATGCACCGGGAGCCCGACGTGGGACTTGATCCCAGGTCTCCAGGATCGCGCCCTGGGCCAAAGGCAGGCGCCAAACCGCTGCGCCACCCAGGGATCCCCTAAAGATTGATTATGGATCAAGAACACTAAATATCAAGGTAGACAGTCTGAAGAGAGGTCTTGAATCCTAGATATTATAATGGTTTGGTCTCTTAATCCCTCTCTGACCCTGAGATTCTTCATCTGTAATTATCTGGGGGTAGTAATATCTACCTTGGGTGAATTTGGTAATATGCAGAACCACTTTTTATCAGGGTAAGATATAATATAGATATATGGCTCTATTATTATTTGTAAAATACTTAGTATATCTCATTTACTTATTCAACCAATGTTTACTGGGTACCTACTCTGAGCTAGAGTGTTCTTCTGGGATGTAGAAAACTATAGTGAAAAGAGACAACTTAAGGTTCGAGTACTCTTAGACCTTAGGTTCTTAGCACAGAGAGGCAGATAATAAGCACATTCACATAAGTGCAAAGCACCTCAGATCATGGTAACAGATCTGAGGAGGATAAAGAGTGACAACAAAATGGAGAGTGGAGGGGAAGGGCTACTATTCCCACCACCCTGCAGAGATGGTAATGGAGCTGAGAGGTATAAGCTATCTAAGTGAAATTTTTTGCTGGCAAAGTGAAAGAGCTTTACTAAAGGGTTAAGAAGAATACACCTTGCCTGATATCTAAAATGAGATAGTCCCTGACTTTTTCAACTGTTTTTCCTTGGTATGGATATTAAATTTCAATTCTGACATATGTATCATTTTAATTTTAGTCTAGTTTTGGGGACTAATAACTATTATGCTGCTGCTGGAGTTGGTAGGAATTTTAATGATTATCTCATCTGACTTCCTAATTTTACAGTTAAGGAAACTGAGGCCCAGAAAGATGATTTAACTTTTATCTTCTTTTTATCATAGATAAATATAGTGCTCTGTTTGCTGAAACATAACTGCCTCTCCTGGTCTCTTAGATAATATTAACTCTCCTATAAGAGATTTTTTTTTCCTATAAGAGTATTATGAGAGTTTAATCAACTATTAAGTGAGAGGATGTAAATGAACATGCTTTTGAAATACTCATTATTTTATATGGTACTTTATTAATAGCTATTTTATATGAGCTACGATTATATGACATCATGAGGTCTACTAGTAACATGGCTGCCACAACAAAACACCACAAATTCGATGACTTAAAACAGCAGTTTATTCTCTCATAGCTCTGGCAGCCTGAGTTCTGAAATCAAGGTGTTGGCAAGACTCTACTCCTTCTGGAGACTCTAGGAGGATATCCATCCTTGCCTCTTCTGGCTTCTCATGGCTCCAAATATTCCTTGGCCTGTAGCAACATAACTCTAATCTTTGCCTCCATTTTCACATGGCCATCTTCCCCATGCTCTCTGGGTTTTTGTTTCTTTTATTTTTATTTTTTCCCTTGTCCCGTGAGGACACTTGTCAACTTGTCATTAAGCCTACCCTATTCCAGAATGATCTCAAAGTCTTGAGATCCTTAATTACATCCACAAAGATCCTTTTTCCAAATAGGCTCACATTCAGATTCTGGGGCCATGGATATATCTTTTTGGGGTTACCAGTCAATCTACTACATAATCTCTCGGGGTAAAGTCAGCTTACATGTTATGAAGTAGCTCTGAGGAGAAGAAAACCTGTTACTGTGTTGTGAAAGAACTCAGCCTCTGAAGAGACTCATAAGGCAAGAACTGAGGTCTACCTGTAACTATATGAGTAAACTTTGAAGAGGATCTTCTGAGATCTGCCAATAGTCTGTATAGTGAGCTTGGGAGCACATCCTCCACACACAGTTGAGCATTCTGCTGTTCACAACCCTGGTGGAGCTTGACTGCAATATCATGAAAGACACAGAGCCAAAACCAATACCCTCTTAAGTCATTTTCAAATTCCTTTGTGATAACAAATATTTATTCTTTTAAGTTTGGGGTATTTGTTATATAGTAATAGGTAACTAATACAGCAACTATGGCCATGAAGTTTATTTAACAAGGTAAGCAGCCCACTCACAGAATAGTTGGTGTCTATTTTCTTAGCACATGATCTGCCAGGCAGGGGGACAGGTGAGGTGATGTGCAAGGTGAAAGCAAAAAGAATTTGAGGTAATGTGACAATTAGTGATCTTAAATTTAAAAATGCAGCCATACTCCTTACCATACCTCTTCATAGACAGTATACTACACTGGAAAACTTATGAATAGAAACTTGTCATTTTTATATTAAATATTTATATCTTAAATTTATTATATGTTAAATATATATTTATAAAGATAGATAGATTTATAGATTAAAGGCAAAGAGAACTAAATTCAGCTTAGAGAAAAAACGTTGGGAGATAAACAACATAAATCTAAACTCCCAACTGGGTGTTGATATTTCCCTGAAATTCCTTAAGTGTCCTTAGTCTTTACACTTGTTACTCGCATGCTCTTTATTGTTAGGAATTGCTGTTTTCATTTTGAGGGGGAAAATTAATTCAGCCTTTATCCTGTGTGGAAGCTGCAAGCTAAGTGAAGCAGAGGTAGCTTCCTATTTACATTTGTGGCAATGCCCTTCTAAATCTGTTTGCTCTACCAGGTGGTGTGTTTCCCATTAGCTCCTTCATTTGTCAGAACCACCTAGAGTTTGCTCCATTTCTAATCACATGCTATATGTGAAATCCCTATAATTTCCTAAGGCCTTCTGAAGCTTTCTTTTTCCTACCTGTGACATTTTGAGGAAAGATTTATTCCTCCTCTGTATTTATTCTGCTTAGCGAAGATCACTAGAGACAACTTTGTGTTTTTGCAAATTTTCTTTCAAATCTTGTCTGTATTGTATTTAGAGTATAGTTACGTATTTGAAAGTCTGCAGAGTGCAAAAGGGCTATCCTAGAAATTCCTTCCATTTACAGGTACTCAGATTTTGCTTTCTTACATGATGGCTTGTAATGCCAAACTTGTCTTTGCTTACTCAGCCAGGTGATTGTGTTCCTGTTTTAACGTCCCTCCTGTGCTTTGGTGTGTCACGTGCGTACACATATGTATGTCATTTTTCATATACTCCATTAGGAGTATATCTCATTATGCTGTGCACAGGTTTTCATCTGCATTATAATGTTTTATAAGAATGGAATTCTAGGAATTTTTTTTTTTTCAGTCTGTGGAGCTGTTTGGAAAGCATTTTGAGAGAGTTTGGGTTTGTGGGTTGCTTGATAGAACTGTGGTGGAGAGTCTGAGGGGATCTCCTGGGAACTCCCAGAAGGCAGGCAGAGGAAAGATAACTGCTGTGCTGGGCAGGCTAGCAGGACTGGGCCCTCCACCTCCACACGTTAGGACACATCTTACCCTTTGTTTTAAAATTAAGAGAAGTCATGGTTGCCAAGAATAATGTGAGATTGAGAAACCCCACATCAAAGTGTATCCATCAAAAATGGCCAGGTCTCTGTATGTAGAATATTGCATAGTTGTGAGATCAATTCACGTAGCTATCCACATAGAGGGAGGTGAAGTTTAGAGAAGCATATATCATAAAAGAGTCATTATTTCAAATATTTCCTTATATTTCCTGTTGTCCCCAAAGCAGCACTTCTCCATATACCAAATTAACTGGTTGTCATGGGCACCAAAGCTGTTACTTTAAACACAATATCACACTTTAGGCAACATTCTATTGTTTATGCCTATTTTGAGATTAACCATCACATGGCATTTTTCCCTCTTGTTTTCATTTGTCTTTTACCACTCCATTCAGAAATGATGGGATCAATATTTCAAAGCCTGTATGTGAGTTATATCTATTTATTTTTCACCATGGTATAATAGCAACTTTTTATTCATCACTATCCTTGAGGATATACATTTGGGGACAACAGAGCTTTTGTTTTTTTTTTTTTTGTTTGTTTGTTTGTTTGTTTTTTACAACAGAGCTTTTGGTAAGAGTCTTACAGTTACCACAAAGCTGTAAAGATGTAGAAATAACTCTTTTAGCAAATGAGCCTTTGCTCTCATTAAGGAGTAGGCAAGACATTTTATCCTGTTAAGATTGTATACTTTGCATTTAACAATCCGTCTACCTACCTACCTACAGTAGATAGTGATAAGTGTTTCATTCATTCAGAAAACACTGACTGGTTCCAAAGATATGTGCCAGCTGCTTTGCTTATCTTTTAGAAAAGAATGACATACAAAACAGATAAGCCCCTCACCCTCATGGAACCTAGTTGAGTTGAGCCAAAATGATTCACGTGATTTGCTCAAGATCACACAGATGTTTAAGTTATGAAACCTTGCCAGGAATCCAAATTGTCAGATTCTCAGTCTATGGTCCTTTCCTCTTTTCCATGGAGATTTTATTTGGAGGATCTAATAATGAGAAGATCTGATAATGATAACATTCTTGCCTCTTGTTTTCCTAGGCAGTAACCAGTGGAAATGGTCAGTGGGTTCTGATACATTTGTACCGGGAATGGGGAGGAGGGGCATGATGCAGTATAGTTAATGTCTAGTAAATAAATAAGTGTCTGTTTTAATGTTACTCTTATACTAGGGTATGTCATATGCTCAAGTCTCTCCCAGGCTAGTATAGAAAATTATTCTAGAAATTATTATTCTAACTTCTAATCAGGGCACAGGCCTTTCTTGACTGGATATGGTATGGCAGCTGCCTGACATTTTCAATGATACATTTTCTTTTTTTTTTTCCCTCAGGGTTTTATTTAAATTCCAGTTAGTTAATATACAGTGCAATACATATTTCAGGTGTAGAATTTAGTGATTCAAAATTTACATACAACACTTGGTGCTCATTGAAACTAGTGCTCTCCTTACTCCCTCATCAATGATACACTTTCTAATGACATGTAGACCATGTCCCTGTAATCTCTTTGAAAGAGTTTTATGTTCCACACTATTTAAGGATAAGACAGACAGTGATTTGTAAACATTCATTTCAATAATTACTCATAATCTGATATCCATATGTTTTAGGAAGAAGACCTTTTGAATCAATGGGTCCTCAATCAGAATGTCAAACATACATTGTTATACAATATGGAAACCAATTAAACATAGATTGATTTATTACTTATGGTTTTATTCTGTTTATTTTCCTTAGCAGTGCCTTTTAAAAATAAGATTGACGCATATCTATCAGCATCTGTACCGAGTTATATTTCCCAGACATAAAGCACATGGGTAGAAGGGTGGAATTCTGGTGGAATCCTTGTCTTATTGTCTGGTGTTATGGCCTATCTACTCTTGTTCCATTTGCCCTGATTTTTGTTTTGTTTTGTTTTGTTTTTCTTAGTGCTTTGTAACTGTGTCTCAAAATTTTGTTAAGCTCTTTGATTGATTGACTTGTGGTACAATCCATTTTGAGGATAGGATTTGGAACTTCCTGAAGTAAGAATAACTTGACTAGAAATATTTAAGTGGGTATCATTCCTGTCTAGAACTTTCTTTCCTTTGATGTCTACATCTCATAAAATGGTTAAGAATTTGGACTTTGAAGTCCAAACATCCTGGGCTCAAATTCAGGCTCTAGATATGGTCAAGTTATGAGACCTCTTTGTACCTCTGTGTTGCCAAGTAGAAGTAAGAATAACTGCACCCTCACAGAAATGTTGATTATGATGAGTTAATGTCAGCATAAGAGCAATGCGTGCCTCTGAGTAAATGTTGTATAAGATTAGCTATTTTTAGTAAGGTCATTCCAACCATCTTACCTAAAATGTCATTCCATCGCTCTCTATTCTGTTGCCCTGCATTAGCTGACATCTATGTATCTTTTGGTTTATTTGTTAAGTGCTTGTCTCCTCCACTAGACTGTAATCTTCATGAAAGCAGGGACTTTGTTCTCTGCTGTACCTTCAGATCCTAGAAAGGTATTCAGAACTGTTTGTGAATGAGCAGATATATATGCACAGGAAACTTTAATTATGAAAAATTATTAGCAGAGTTACTGGCAGAACTAGCCTAAGAGTACATCTAGTTTCATGCTCTGTTCATTTGCTCTTCTAGTAAGTAAATATGCTAATAGTTATAAATAAGCCAGGATAATAGCACCAATATATGAGAAGTTCAAGGTCATATTTGACACTTGATATATCTACCAAGAATGTTTTAGGTGTGCTGCACATCTTTTTCCTATTTTTCAAGACTCTGTAGTTTAAGTAGTGGTATCAGGATGAAATAAAGCAGAGGAAAAGATTTAAAGAATTGTAATGGCCTGGGAACCATGTCCTGGCTTATCTAATTTAAACCTAGTGGGTAGACAGTGAGATCCTTTCCCATTGATTTAGAGTCTGTATTCAAAGATGATTTCTAAGCTCAACTTACTATAAAACTTATTAAAATAAAGTGATAAATATATAGGTTTGAAATATGTGAGGAATGACTCTGATTGGGACCACTGGTCTCAGTGCTTACAACTTACATGGTAAATGTGTTAAAAGGGGAAATATTGACGTGTGTTTCCTCTGTGTTCAAACTACTCAGGCTTTATGGGAAATAATAAAGCTTTACAACTTGTTGTTCACAAATAGGATACTAGGGACTTGCAGCAACAAGAGAATCTATTTATTATTTTGTGTTAGAGTGATTGGGGCCATCTTCTGCTTTATGAACCCCCAGAGTTCACTGCTGCTTGGGGTAGAGAAGAAAATAGCATGATAGTGCTTAGAGAATATTAATTTGCCATAAAGAGAATTTCCTTTTATTACAAGGAAGATAATTATCTGACCACTAGGCAGTGGAGCAGCATTCACCATTAACCTCAATATTGCCAGATGGAGTAAAGGCACAACCCATCCCATCAGGCTTTTAGGACTTCTGATAAAAGGCTTAAAAATACAGATACAGTTTTCTGCTGAGGAATAATCCCTGTATCCAGAATTTGTAGCATCTTCTTGGTCCTGAGACCATGGCATTCAGGTAATTAAAAAAAAAAAAAGGAAGGATGGACCAGGGATATGAGAGACGGAGAAGAAAAAAAAACATAGCCATACTAGCATCTTCCCTGCTTTTGGCAAGAATTACATATTCATAGACATTCTTCTTCACCTCCTTTTCCCCAGAGCCACCTAAAAAACAGAAAAGTATCTAGTGGAGCCCCTCCTTCAGCCCCACTCCTATTGAATGTAAGCATGTATTTATTTGTGAAGGCATTTAAGCCAGCCATTTATGTCTTTCTATCTCTCTATTTTAGATGGTCAATTTTTCAATTGCTCATTCCAAGTAGCTACTAAAACTATTAATCTGGAAAATATATTTCTCTTCTCATTGCTGGATATTAGAGTCTGTAAAGGTTGATCCTTAGTCTGAAGAAATGTGACTCAGTGGTCTAAATTGGTACACTGTCTCCTGGTTCTAGTTCTTTTACAGCACTCTGAGTGTTTACATCTACCACTGGGTGAGCAAAAATCAGTCTTCACTTAGTGTCTACTTCTGTCAAGTCTTATTTGCAACCCCCATGGACTACCTGCATCAGTTTCACTCACTAGTTATGTTCAGGGGCCTTCCCCAGGGAATCTACCATATAGCCTGAAATCTCTGTCTCTTTTGTTGGAAGACAGAACAATTCTTATTGGCATTTGTGCCTCAGAGAGGGAATGAAGCAATATGCTGAAATTCAGCCCATCTCTTCATTGCTGCAGGTACCTCTGTATTCACTTATTTGTGGAGCCAAGTCGACACTAAACGAGTGTAGTAGGGATATCGGCTTATCGATTCCAATCACCTTCTGAACCTAGAAGGGACTTCTTCTGACAGGCATTGATGTGTCCCACTTTAACACATTCTTTAGATTTCCATAGTGATTTTAACAGATGCTCCATATGGGCATCTCTTTAATAGGCCAGGTTTCCATTGCCCACCTGCCTGACTGTATGGCCAGACCATTGGCTATTGGCCATTCGTTGGTAAAAAACAGAAAATAGGGGCTTTTTATCTTAGAGCAGCACCAAACTGATTTTTTTTTCACCTTCCTCTATTGGAATTGTTGCCTTCCAAACAGAATATTGTCTATTCACCATGGAACTGCTGTCCACACATTAAGTGGCTCTATGTTGGTTGGTTAAGAGCTGTTTATAGGACACTGTCCAAGTGATGATAGAATCTGGCAACTCCTCATTCAGTTCTGAAGTTAATCGTAGGGGATATGAGGCTCCCTGCTCATGAATATCTTCTCCTTGCATTCCCCTGTAGCATGTTCCTATATAAACCATTTCTATTTTATTAGGGAACTCATCTGGGCACTGCCTTCCTATCAGAGTATTTCTCTAACATTATGCAACACATTATGTGTATTTCAGGCTTCAAGATTATTTTATGTCCTTCAGTCATAAAGGTAATTTCAATTAATATCTAATAGCAAGCTAGTAATTTTCCCTCAAAGGGAAATTCTGTAGTCCAAAGTCCCATAGCTATCTTTGGTGAGGGATTAACTAGCTTTTGCCATAAGCTCCAATCCACACTCCACAATGGGATATTTTATAGAGAATTTGTTCTTATCAGCACTCTGAGTTCTAATCTAAACTGTGTGAGTCTGGGCAATCTTATCCATTCCTATTTAGTAGATCCAGTTAATACTGCTTGAGGAACAGATTTGTATACCTTCTCTTTTATAATACTATGTTATGAAAAACATCCCTTAAATACAGTGTCCATCCCCATAATACACTCGGATAGTAGACATGCAACCACTTCTTGTGAAGCCTGCTCAAACATACCAATTCTCTAAACTGTCAGCTTAATCCCCTCAACCCTTACATTTCTAACTGTAGCCTCCATTAGGACTTCATTAACAGGTTTTTACTTTACAGCCTAGATAGGGGGAGTTTTCCTCAGCCAGACATCATATCCATTCCATAAAATATTCAGGTCAAGATACAACCTCTTCACATAAAGCCTATTTAAATATTCCAACTTTCATAATCCTAGCCTTTACATTTTTATATTCTAAATCTAATTGTAGTCCACTTCCAGGCTTCACCAGTGAGTTTTGGTACCACAGTTCTTGTGGCTTTCCTATCTAGGAAATCCAGTAACTTCTCTTCACCTCCGACCATTTTAACCATATATATATATATATATATATATATATATATATATATATATATAGCTTTGGGTTTCCAGTGAAGGGTCAAGATAGGGGACCTTGCCTTTTTTGCCAATATTTATCTTAACTAATCTACTTGACTGTTGCCCCATGCCATTCCAGGTCTGATTTTTCATTGTAATCTTTGCCTTCTGGCTTTTAAAATTCCTCCAAATTAGAATAAAATAGACTTATTTGGGGCCTTTTAATGTTGGAGGACATGCAGGGAGGCCCTTTGGTCCACCCAGTCTTTAATAGTACTTTATTAAGACCTTTGTTTCTTAAGAGTTTATTTAGTTGAAAGAGAGTGAGCCAGAGAGAGAACACAAGTGGGGAGGGACAGAGGGAGAAGCAGGCACCCAGCCGAGCAGGGAGCCCCACACTCCATCTTGGGACTCCAGGATCATGACCTGAGCTAGAGGCAGACACTCAACCAACTAAGGCACCCAGGCACCCATAAGAGTTTTTTCAAACTCATCAATCTCCATGTTATTCATGCCTTTCCTTAATAACCATCTAAAGATTTGCACCCTTCTGGGATTCCACTCTTGAATTTCCTCTTTCTTTTTCCTTTGTTTCACCACCATTGTTTACTATATTCACCCCATTTGTTAACCATTTTAAAACATTTCTACAATGCTAGGAGAAGTCCCTTGACCCTTCCCTCTGCCTCTCTGCATTCTCTTGTTGATTAATCTAGTATTTTTATTAGCATCCTTAAGACTAATGAGGGGAAGATGAAACAGCAAATTTGATAAGGCTTCTCAGACTGTTGCTTGATATTGTAGCGGTAAATGGATGTTCATGCAAAAGAGCCCCCTTTAATTGCAGAATTCACGTTGACCTGGATAATGGGCAGATTCAGTAAGTGGTTACCCCAGTTGTCATAAAACCAGTCCCACCTGGTTTAAACATGAAACATATAAACCGTCTCATCTGGAGTGTTCCACATGACATTTATAGAGGGACTTGGGCAGTTCCGCTTCTCAGAGTCAATAGATCTTACAGTAGAGTTCATCCAATATACCATGCTGGCTGTTACCTTGGGCATAACTTGTTTATATATTAACAAGCCATCTGTGACTATTATATATAGCCATCTGTGACTATTTTTCATTGAGCTGTGAGTCCTGTACCAACCTAAACATGTTTTTCTACCCTGCAGCATTCAAAACAAAAGAATGTGCCCCTAAATTATCCACTTTCACAACCCATTTTAGTAAAGATTCTTCAAGAACCTGATGGCATAGATCCGCAAAATAAGACAACTCCTTCACAGAATATCCACTGGTTTCAGTAGTTTCATGATTTTGTCATCTTCCCCACCCCCAACATTGACTACCTTCTCGGTAGCCACAGGTATTTTCCATTGTCCTGGTATGATTTTTCCCTTTGTAGGCAGCTTTGAGACTAGTGGCCTTCTCACCACCTCCCAGCTAAAAATTGAGGGTTCCGTGATCCTTTCCTCAGATTTGATAATTTGCTAGAATAGCTCACAGAACTGAGGAACACTCTACCTACTATTACTGATTTCTTGTAAAGGATACAATTCAGAAACAGTCAAATGGAGGAAATGCAGAGGGCAAGATATGGAGTGTATGGAACTGGTCAGTACCCAATGTGGTCAACCTGGAAGTATTCTAAAGTCCATTGTTTAGAGCTTCATTATCTAGACATGGTTGACTAAATCACTGGCCATTAATTAACTTAATCTCTAACCCCTCTTGCTCCCTAGAGTTTAGAGGGTGGGGCTGAACATTTTAACTCTCTAATCACATGGTACCTCTGGTGACCAATCCTCCCATCCTGAAGCTATTTAAACATCAACTTATGAGTTATAAACTCAGGTATGGTTGAAAGGGGCTTGTTATGAAAAACAGATGTTTCTATCATACACATTACTAGGAAATTCCAGGGGTTTTAGAAGCTCGGTGTCAGGAACCAGAAACAAAGACCAAAGACATACATTTATTATTATTATTATTATTATAGCCATCAGTCTCACAACTTAGCCATATATATGCAAAAATATGCTTAAGTATATGTACTAATAATACATATCCTCATATCTAAATGAAAACTAATTTCTTTTCTAGAAGGATCTGGTTTTACCACAGAACTTTGAATCTGGAAGTTGGGGTTAACTTATTCTTACATTAAAAGAACATTAGGGGTATTCTTTGAGAGATGAGATTTAACCATGACTTTTTTGTGTGTGATATATACTCACACTATAGTTTAAGGAAAAGTTATCTTTAGCATCTTATATTCATGTAAAAGTCCTAGGTGCTATTTTTAAGTAAGGTGCCATATAGTATTAAATTACAAAATATTATATACTTTTAGTATATAATTTTATAGAAATATTTCAGAAATTTAAGTAATAGAGCTTTCAGATCTTAACTCTCTAGCATAAGGCAAAACAAAAGTTCCATTTGTGAAGCTGAATATCACTCAATTATTCAGTTATTCTTGGATGTAGATGGGTAAACTTGTTCTTTTACAGTTAGGCCATATGGTGTTCATTTATTTTTCTGTGATAGATGTGCCAGATAGCCAAAACCTTTGCTTATTAGTACCTTAGGGGAAAGAGGATCTGTGACATGTGTACTTATTTTATGCCATTCTATCCACGTTGTACAAAATACATTTAAATAGGGCAACTAAATTGCTTACAGTAGTAAAATATGTTTCCCTCAGTGAATGTTGGTACTTTTTGATGCATGCTGATTTAGGTTCTGACACAGTCATAATCTACATACCAAACATATGCACTTAGCTTTCAAAACAAACTGTCACTGCTGGAGCTTTGGGAGTGAGCTAGTTTGCCAAAACAGTATCTCCTTCTTCCTCTCCAGAGAAAGGGCTTATCACTGATGGCCTAGGGGCCCTTGTCTTTTAAACTTCAGAGTGAACTTTCCAAGTAATAAAAATGCATCCTTGTAGCATGGCAAAAATTTGAGACTCTGACTCATCTTTCTTGTCTTCGATGAGAGACTGCGGTCATGAGGCTTACAGTTTATTTTTTTTTTAAGATTTATTTATTTATTCATGAGAGACAGACAGAGAGAGAGAGAGAGAGAGAGAGAGAGAGGCAGAGACATAGGCAGAGGGAGAATCAGGCTTTCGCAGGAACTGGATGCAGGACTCAATCCCAGATCCCGGGATCACAACCTGAGCCGAAGGCAGCTGCCCAACCGCTGAGCCACCTAGGCGTCCCAAGGCTTACCGTTTAAAAGATAAACAATAAATCTACTGAAACATTGATATTTAAAACTGTACAAAGTAGAAGTAGAAAGCAATGTCATTAATTTTACCATTGCAATGGATGGATAAAAAAACAAGTATATTAAAAAATGATTTCTATTGTCATGAAGCACTCAGGTTTCTCTTCTATCTTTTGCATTTCTGTATGTCTTTAGTATCTACATATATTTTGTAGACACTTTCTACCTAAAACTTTCTGGTATTTCAAATGTAGGGATTACATGGTTATTCACCCTTTTTTAAACTTTCATTCTATTTTGAGTCTAAATTGAAGCTTTTTAAGGTCTTGTATGTTCTTCCTGTCACTCTTGAATATCTATACTTCTAAAAGATGATGCTGGATTCTTGATAACTGTGTCCTTCAAGTTTGCTCATAGGGTGATGCCACTTGACTGAAAAATCCTCTTGGTAATCCAGTAATTAAATCCTTCTAGCTGAGGCCCAAGAAACATCTCTTGTGCTGAGTGCACTGTACAGTAAATTACATTATAATGAGGTTTTAACTTATTTGTTAGATGATAGAATGGGACTTTTACTGTTGCAAATCATTAGAATTTGATGCTATAAAGCAAGACTTGGTGCTGTGGACAAGAGCTAGTACAATCATGTCTTCTTATAATAATCATATCAATGTATTCAAGGTAGTTTCCCTAAATGGAGAAATACCCTTGTGAAGAAAATGTAAGGCAATTTCATGAAGCAGGCTGTTGATCAATTTCTGTATGTCACTGAGTTCTGTGTGTCAGGCCCTATTGTAGATACCTATTGTAAAAGTACCTCATTTTTATCTTCAAAGCAACCTTGTGTGATAGATTCCATTATCATCCCCATTTTATACATGAGGAAAATCAGGCACAGAGAGGTTAAATAACTTTCCTAAGATCTCACAGTTGGTAAGAGAGGAGTGAGAGGATTCTTTTTTTTTTTTTCAAGATTATGTTTATTTATTCATGAGAGAGAGTGAGAGAGAGAAAGAAAGAGAGAGGCAGAGAAGTAGACAAAGGGAGAAGCAGGCTCCATGCAGGGAGCCCGATGTGGGAATCAATCCTAGGACTCCAGGATCACACCCTGGGCCACAGGGAGGTGCTAAATCTCTGAGCCACCCAGGGATCCCCTGGAGTGAGGATTCAGACTCAGGCAGTCCCACTCCATAGCTTTGCACTCAAACAAGATTTGATCTCTTCCTTAGGTATGGATATTTGCTTATCTATGAGTTAATTTTATTGATCTTATTTCTCTTTGATTTCCTTCCCTGTTTTATGAAAGTTGATGATATATATAGAAAGCTTTATTTGTTTAAAAAATGTTTAAGAAGACACCTGGGTGGCTCAGCGGTTGAGTGTTGCCTTTGGCTCAGGGTGTGATTCCAGAGCTCCGGGATCGAGTCCCACATCGGGCTCTTTGCTTGGAGCCTGCTTCTCCCTCTGCCTGTGTCTCTGCCTTCTCTCTGTGTCTGTCATGAATAAATAAATAAAATCTTTAAAAAAAAATGTTTAAGCTCAGAAGTTTAAGCTCAGAAAAGTACTGAGAAAAATAAGTCTCCATGCATCAACTACCAATATTTTTTAAAGATCTATTAATATTTTGGCCTCTTTATTTCCACTCATTGTTTAAAAAAGAAAAGAAAGACATTTTTGACAAAATTCTTCTCCTCAATCCCATTCTTTCCTTTTCTCTTTCCCATTCCTTGGCCAGAGCAAATCACAGCTGGATTTAATAAAAATTAAAATTAAAAATAAAAATTTCTAGACTATATTTTTTATATTTCTACCACAGATACAAAAATATCCATAAACCTTATACACTATGGCTTTATGTGTTTAAATGTACATATAAGGCATCACATTGTACAGACTATATGTTTCTCTACCTTTTTATCCAATATTTTGAAACATTTCCATAGTGCTTTATCTAGCTATATTGCATTATTAGTTGCTGTATTTAATTCCATCTAATAGGTATGCCATATTTTATGTGCTGATTTTCTTACCAAAGTTGAAAAGGTGCTTTCCAACATTTTCCTATTATAGACA
This sequence comes from Nyctereutes procyonoides, assembly GCF_905146905.1. Taxonomy (NCBI): domain Eukaryota; kingdom Metazoa; phylum Chordata; class Mammalia; order Carnivora; family Canidae; genus Nyctereutes; species Nyctereutes procyonoides. The sequence goes on from NW_026575024.1 coordinate 39,936,015, forward strand.
ATGCTGAACACCTTTTGACTCATATACATGTGCCTCCTCAAGTGGATTGCTGGTGGGAGGGCTATACAGTTTACTCTAGCAGTGAGCATAGGACAATTTGAGAATTAAAGGAAATAATCAGCAAGTGCATTACTATCAGATTAATGATAATGGTTAATAATGACGATTAATAATAAATTCCACTGCTAACAGATAATCTGTGCCCATGCTTTATGAAGCCCCAACAAATAAATGTTAGGTTTATGTGAGGTTTAATAAAGAGAACTGTGAGCTAAGAGGCAAGAGACCTGGATTTTCTCCCCAGCTGTGCTCTAACCTAGTTTTATGCCATAAAACAATACATTAGTGGACTCTGAGTCTCATTTTTCTTAGCCAAAGATGGGAAATTTTTTTTCTTACTATTTTTTTTAGCGCTAGACTCTCTGAGTTCAGGCTTGGCCAGGTTTTCTTTAATGTTAACACACCTGCTCATCATTGAACTAAATGATCCATAGGCCCAACTAAGTCTGTTATACCTCTAGGATTCCCCTGAATGGGGGACACATTCCTAATTCCAGAGTTGAGGCATTTGGTTCTTTTGGTCTCTCAGCTTATTGTTCCCTTTCCTGTCGTATAAATATTCCAGTTCTCTTGGAGAGAGACAAGAATGCCTGGAAAGGGCAATCCTGAACCATGCGCGACCCCCAGATTCCTCAAGGACATCAGGGTTCAGTTATCCTCAGTATTATCTGGCTTGATTACCGCAGTGTTGATTGTCTCTTTACTCCTCCTGCTTGATTTTTTCCACCCTGGACCATTGTAACCTGAGCTTATGACAGGATCTTCTTAACAGGGGAAACTCAAACAAAGATACTGATCCATTCAAATCTTGTCTCTTCTACCCCTAGCCCAATTCTATAGGTTTCAAAGGTTCTTCCTGACCTCCTGGAGCTCAGGCTCATAAAGCTGCTCTGGACCCTCATGGCATTTGTCATTTGAACCTATTAGTGCAAGACAGCATGTGATTACTCATATTCTTACCTTTGTGTTCCTCCTCCTTCTAATCCTAAAATGAACTGCCAAAAGTCAGGAACCCTTGTCTTGTGTTGCCTTTTTTTTTTTTTTTTTTAATGTTTCTCAGTGCCTAGGGTGGAACTAGCACAGAATATACACATGTAGCAAGTGTTCGTTGAATGAATAACATAGTCTTACTAGGTCCATACCCCACCACCCCCAGGCCAGATTTTTGTGGATGTCAGGCATCTTGCTTCTTTGCCTTTTAATTAACTTTCCATTAGGCTTACAGTTGTTGGTGACCTCCTAAGAGCCTGTCAGTCAGTCAGAAGGTTACAGACTGGGCTATGCAGTTTGTTATAGGGTTAATATAAAGAAATGCTTTCTCTGGTCACGCTTTCAGAATATTTCAGGCAAATTGGCAGAAGTAAGTAGGAATACAAATGTGTGGGGAAGTAGAAATTTGAATTTTCGATTTCTATCTAATATTTTTAATTACAAATTTACCCATATCATTGTTTTATTGTCAAAAATTATATGAATTTAAAAATAAACTCATATACTAATGATTCCAAATGTTTTGCTTCAAATATTTTTGCCATATTTTCCCCTTGTGAGATGAAGTCTACATTAATTTTCTTTGTTTCTTCTCTCTCTGTCTCTCTCTTTGGAATCAAACTGATTGAAATACAAATTTTAAAATTCTCTATTTTTTTAGTTAAATATCTCATATGATTAAAAACTGGTAGATGCTCTCAAGTGAGTGAAACTGACAACTTATAGTTTTGTTCAGTAAATGACTAATTCTCCTAAATTTAAAAGCTGTGGCTCCACTTTTAACTTTCTTTGTGAAATGAAGATGAATACTTGTGGCCTCTCACTTCCAAAACTTACAGCAACTGAGGGCTTTATTACTTATTTCATGAGTTTTAAGACCAGGAAACTTTTTCCCCCTCAACAGTATAGCATTCTATTTGTCATTTGTTTGAACCTGTTTAGTGAGTATTGATTTGTAAAATATATTCCCAAAAGCTTATTACTCAGATTCAGTTCTTTTCAAGCTGTGTACAATCTGGTTGGGCAGAAGAGGTCTCCCCGTTTGCTCTGCTTTATTCTTCCTAAATTGACTTTATCATTGTCCCTCCAGTTGTCTCCAGAGTTCATCACAGATGATCTCCTTTTGTTGGCAGAAAGCAAGCAGTGCAGAGACTGCGGGGAACAATTGCTGAACGGTTCCTTTTTCAATTCAGGTTTCATTCTAATTTTAACTTATTTTGTGCTGCTGTAGAAAAGCTGTTTGCCTGAAATGAGGAGAATAAATACATGATATCCTACATGGGGAGTTTGCAAAGTTGGATGCAGAAGTCTAGGAGCTAAAATTTAGATCTAAGTCACGAATTCTTTCTTTCTTTCCCTCTTCCCTTTTTATTCTGCTTTTTCCCAAGGTGATGGGATTGACAGGGTTGGCAAGTGAAAGAAGAGGATGCAAGATTTTATACATTTGTTTATTCCTCTCTTTTCAAAACATGTGACAGTGTAGAATTTAGCATAATTCCAATCAGCCTCTAAAAGATGGAGGTGGCAGCCACATGGAATCAGCTTCCTGACCTTTGTAGTGTCCAGAAGGTTTCTTGGAATAGCAATGAGAGTAAAAGCTTACCCCTTGCCCAGGAGACCCATAGGGACAAGCTCCAGTAATTTTGTTGAGGTTCCCTGCATTAGAACCAAGGTATACTGGTTCTAAATATGAAACAATTTGAATAGAATTCTGTATGTTTTATATGTATACATTTTATCTTGTATTTCTATGTATACATTTCCACAGGGGAGCCTCAGTTTTCTTTCTGAAAGTATAAAGGCTGGGACTGTGTTTCCAATATCTCTCTTCTTGCCTCCCTGGAGCTGTCTTGATTTTTAGTGTTAGTGTAGCTTTCAGTGCTGAGCCCCTTCTAGGATGATACTCCGCACAGGCACAAAGGTCAAAGTGAATTCCCTACTTCTACCAGTATTGCATTCAGACTCAGCAGGCACATTTTTTACTTTTGAATGAAAACTTATAACCAAACCACACATATGTAAATATGATAGGGAAGAGGGTCATCTCAACTATTTGTTAAAACAAATCATGAGCCCACACAAGAGAAAGATTAACTTCTCTATCATTAGCAGTTCACACATACAACAAATATTCAGTTAGGTATTATCTTAGATTCTACATTAAAACAATGCTAATAATATTTGAGTTAATAAAAATGCTCAAATGTCTAACAATTAGAAATTTCTAGTTATATGAAGGCAACATAGCCTAGTGGTAAAGAACTCTCTAGACCTGGAAACCTTGGTTTGAGCTTTGCTTTTCATCTAACCAGCTATATGTGCTTAGGAAATTATTGAACTCTAGACTTCAGTTTCCTCATCTATAAAATACATTAGGATTGTTCTGAGAATTAAATGGGATGACATGTATGACATTTACCACAGTAGCTGAAACTCACTAAGCGTATCAGTATTAGCTAGGGATAGCATTTAAATCACTTTCCTGTTTATTATGACGTTCAATTTTCCTGACAGCCTTGTAATGTAATATATACTACAGGTAGAAAATTGTTTCTGTAAAGGGCCAGAGAGTAAATATATTTGGCTTTGTGGACCACTGCAGCTAACTCAGCTCTACCCCACTGGTGTGAAAGAAGCCAAAGGCAATATAAATGAAGGGATGTATCTGTGTTCCAGTAAAACTTTATTTACAAAAACAGGTGGCAGGTAGATTTGTCCCAGGGACTGTAGTCTGCTGATTCTTGACAACTCCCTATTTGCTGTTATCTGAGTTTTATAAATAAGAACATGGAGGCAAATTGTTAGGAGATTGCCCATGAGCCCATTGCTGATTAGCAGTATATGTCAAAGTAATATGTATTGTTATTTTTCAGTTCAGGGCTTTCCTGCAGAATAGTTTATGATGGCCATTTCTTATCTAGTGATCACCCGCATTACCTGAGAAATAGACTTTTTTGCATTATTGGTTAGAACATGGGGTTCCTATGAGCTTTCTGTTTTTACTTTGTTTTGTGGCCAAGTCTTCAATTTTAAACATCAAGGCAACCTTTTTTTGCTAGCATGCAAATCCATCATAAGAAGAAATGGGCAAAAGCAGATGCCTATATCAGTCCTAATCAAGGGCATGTAGAGCCTCAGATCAGTTTTTAAGACTTGTCTCTAGTTGTAATAACACTTAAAATGTATTTTTTCATTCAAAAATGTATTTCTGGTTCTGTATCTTTTTTTTTTCTGGTTCTGTATCTTTGTTTTTTTTATTTTTATTTTTTTTTAACAATAGTCATACAGAGAGAGAGAGAGAGAGAGAGGCAGAGACAAAGGCAGAGGGAGAAGCAGGCTCCATGCACTGGGAACCTGACATGGGATTCGATCCCGGGTCTCCAGGATCACGCCCTGGGCCAAAGGCAGGCGCCAAACCGCTGTGCCACCCAGGGATCCCTGGTTCTGTATCTTTAAAAGAAAGGGCTTATTTGGGGGATATGGATCAAAATGCTGAAAAAATAACCTGTAAGATACTTTCATGGAACAAGTTCTAACTTTAGAGTTTTTGGTTTTTATTTTTTGGTTAAGGAAATCCCTAGAGAGGAGCATGAAGTCTATGGCTTGCACAGTCTTTTACACATGGTTCTAGGATACACATTCATACCATATATGTAGAATTCATACATACTGTCTCACACAGGCATACTTGATCCCTTTTTGTTTCTCTGTGTCATACATACACACACTTATACATGAAGTAAAGAGGGTATTTGGGTATCTAAAAAAATATATTCTCTAAACTCTCAGAGTCTGCTCCTTAGAGATTGCCTCAGGCTATTATTCTGATTCAACCTATATATATTTAGATTTAAATTGAATAGACTTGGTATCAAATTTCTCAACCTACCACAAATTAGAAGCAATAAATAGGGAAAGAGGTATTGTTAGTAAAGGGTGACTGCCTGCAAGGAGAGGTGACAGCTGATGTTTGGATCCCAAAAGAAGTAACCAGAAAACCGAAAAACCATACTATGATAACTATTGAATCCATTATTAATATATAATATACATTACACACTGATTACTTAACAGAAATAAGTATAGTATCTTTTAGGATTACGTTGCTCTAAAGTTGTTCTAATAATTAGACGTTTTGACTTTTAGCATGTTAAATCCAGTTTTCTGGTAAATTCACTCGTCTAACACCTCTTTTTCTGAAGTTGGATAAATGTGCAATTTTCACATATTCATAAATATGTTATAGTCTAGAATTCACCTTTCAAATAAGAATATTAATTTCGGGATACCTGGGTGGCTCAGGGGTTGAGCTCCTGCCTTTGGCTCAGGGCATGATCCTGGGGTTCCGGGATCGAGTCCCACATCGGGCTCCCTGCATGGAGCCTGCTCCTCTCTTTGCCTATGTCTCTGCCTCTTTCTCTTTGTGTCTCTCATGAATAAATAAATAAAATCTTTTTAAAAAGAATATTAATATCATGTTTTTAAACACATTTCCTAATTGATCAGCTATATTTATGATCATTTATATATTTCTTCATGCCAGACAGAATTAGAAATAGCTCTTCACTCAGCTGAGTGATATTGTGTCTATTAGTTTAGGATAAATCTAGGGACAGCAGCAATGAGAAGAAAATTTACAACTTGATGAGGCAAACTACCTTGAATACCTCTGAGAATGAGGAAGTAAAGAAGACCTTGAATGGGCCAAAGCAGAGGCTTCAGCTATATTTACTTGATAAAACTGGATACTGCAATCCATAGGAAAACACAGCATGTGTTAGGGCTGGAAATGAAGTCCTACCTATCTGAACATGTATTCCTATTTTATCTACTCAGTCTTGGACTGGTGACAGTCAATTCATATTGAATAAGCTCCTTTAACTGAACGTTTAAAACATGAAGTTTAATGCCTTAAATAGTATTTAAAAAATCAAGTTCAGAGTAAGGGTGCAGTAAATATTTGGTTTGCAATTTCATCTTGTATGATGGGGAAAAAAGATAAGCACAGGGCTCATTGCCATATATGTAGAATTCCTAAAATAGTTATTGCTTCAATAAATACTCATAGAAGTGTAGTTCAAGTTTCAGATTTTTACATGTTATTGACTGAAACTCCCTTGAGGGAAAATTTAAAATTTAAGGTATCTTTTAACATGATTCAAATTACAGAGTTCACTTGGCATACTGGGTTTGACCGTTGTTTCTACCTTTTTGGGACACTCCCTCCTCATTGCCATTTTGTGTTCTGTTGCTTTGTCCATACAATACAGTTTTAAACTATTTATATAGTTATATTTATATAGTTTTATATTATTTAGTTTCATTTTTACTACCTTTACTTACACATTCATTAATTCTTATTGCCAGTAGTTAAAAAAACTTTCTAAACAAGCAAATGTCATTGAGCTCAGTAAGCATTTTTCAAAATTGATAATCCACTTTCTGCCTCCATATCTAGGCATACAATTATTTCTAAAAGTAGAGTCCCCATAGGCTCTTCTTCTAAGGGCTCACATTCTCATTGTTGATCAGCCTCTGCCATCTGTCCATAATTGCATTTCCCAATGGAGAGACTTTCCTACTAAGCATATTGGAGTTAGAATAGAGAGAGCGTAGGATCATTTTTATCTTTTCCTAAATTATACCCAAGTTTAGTACCAGGTTATGAATTTAAGCAAAGACTTGTTTGTACTCTAAGAATTGAGAAAATTGCTCAGATTTTTCTGGAGTGGCTCACAAGTTTTCTTCCTGGATGTTTGTTCAAAATAGACAACCATCTTTGATTTATTGGAGTCTCTTGCTAAAGCATAATTACAACTTCTAGACAATCCTTTTGATGTTAATTTCAGCTTTTTTTTAATTGAAAGAAAAGAAGAATGAATCATGTTTTCATCTTCATTCTGTAGTTCTTGAGGAATAATTTTATGTTGTTGAAGAAGTTAGAAACACCGAAGTTAATTATTATATAGGTTTTGGCAAAAGCAAAGTATATGAATTATTAGTCGTGTTGAAGAAACTCATTTTTCTTGAAACATAGAAAGAAGTTATCAATTCTAAAGATTAGGTACATTGCCAAAGACTTGACAAATATAATTAGCCTCCCTGTTACAAATGGGGTCCATATCCATCATGAGGTTTCTTCATTTCCCTTTCAGAACTGACCTAGTGCTTGTCTATGTGGTCAGTGAACTAAAAAAAGGGTCCATAGGTCTAGCCCTGCTCTTGGGCAAGTATCCCTTTCTGATAACTCTTCAACTCCTCCCTTCCCCCCACATATTTCCACTTGATTTACTGAAACAGTTGCATTGTTCTTTTGCCCAAATCCCAAGCATTCCCCAGAGAGCTGTTTTCACTTTCTGTAGAGCACTTACAGTTTATCTCTGTAAGAGAATAGTTTTGAGTTTGGCACTTAGTCTATTTATTTTTCATTCTAATAGGAATCACTTTGGAGCTAGCTAAGCCACCTTTAGTCAGCTAGTTAAGTGGTGCCCAGACCTCTTCCATCTGTATGAAACACTCACTTTTTCAGGTCAGAAGTTTAATGAAATTAGAGAAGAGAATTCTTTAAAACAATAATAATCGAAGACATTAATAGATTCAGGGAAATTTCACATCTATCTTTACAAGGTTAGACCTATTTTGCTAAAATTTTGAGTTTTATCTTTTTAATATGCCCCCAGGCCAGAATCACATAAATTGGTCAAATGTCTATATCTTTGGGTTGGAAATACACATTGAATTCATTCCTACACTTACACATAGAAAAAAAATTATTTTTAGTGGAAATTAGGTGGCTGAATGCCAGTGATACATAAAAATTAGTATGCATTATTTAAAATAAATTAATAAATTTATTGGTAAGCAGCCACATAACAATGCTTGCTTATTTTCACATGACATTAAATATTGCATATCTACAGTGATAGATATTGACAGATGGAACCGGTCAGCATTCTTTCTTTCTGTTTCTCACACCTGATACATGTTGAATACCTTGCATATTACGTTTCTTAAGTGAATAGTCTTTGTTGGGTCATTTAGAGAAGCTAATATCCAATGGGGCCAATCTTGATTTGACTATTTTACCACGCTTCAGTACATGAAAGTTACAAATAAACACTACACGATAGCTTCAGACTTTGCACTGATTCAAAAAGATTTTAATGAGAAAGGCCAACCTTTCTTGTTTCTTGGGCATTCAGAAACTTTTTGTGAGTTTGAGTTGTCACTGTCTCCTAATCTCTCAACTTTTTTTTTTCTGTTGCTTTCTAATCTTACTCAATTCGACTGTGGGGAAGAGAATACAATAGAGGGATTAATGGCTCAGTTCAGAGATGTTTGGTTACTGGACAATAGAAAAGGGAATTTTGTAGAAGTTCTTACCCTTCCTGTTTACATTCAATAATGTAACCATATATTGAAAAGATTACCAACAGTGGTTGTACTTTTCCAATTGTGATTCCCAAAGTCTTATTGTTAGGCATTCATCAAATAAAGAGAGAAGAAAAGAAAGAGAGAAAAGAAAAAAAATGATAAATTTGAGAAGTCAGTGCAGTTACAAAATGAGCCTAGAGGAAGGACTAAAAGAAGTGTGTTTGTGCATGTGTGTCTGAGCTTGTACATGAAATACATTTATGTACATAGAGTCAAGTTGATGAAGAGAGTTAAGGAGAAAGTATTAACTTTTTTGAGGTAATGACCTCACAGCTTTCTAAGTACTCACTGAGACTTAAATCTTTATATATAGTATGCTGCATAGATAGGCTGTCCCCATTTTTCAAATGAAGACATATAGAGTCTTAGAGGGGTGAGGAACTAGTTAAAAGATCTCTTAGAACATAAGTGGATGAATCAGGATTTGAATCCATATTATTTGTCACCCCAAAACCTCTTTTTTGTTTATTGGTGAAACCACAGTTATTGAAGTCACATTTGATATTACTCTGGAAATTTTGTCACATGTTATTTCATGAATTTTGCAAATCTGATCGGAGTATATGTAGACTTCCAAAACTCACATAGGTAAAGGTAAAGCGTACCTCAGAGCAAATCTTTTTTTTTTTAAACTTTTTTTTTTTTAATTTTTATTTATTTATGACAGTCACACAGATAGAGAGAGAGAGGCAGAGACACAGGCCGAGGGAGAAGCAGGCTCCATGCACCGGGAGCCCGACGTGGGATTCGATCCCGGGTCTCCAGGATCGCGCCCTGGGCCAAAGGTGGGTGCTAAACCGCTGCACCACCCAGGGATCCCCCCCTCAGAGCAAATCTTAAGCCATATTTATGTACTGAAAACCTACAAATGTACAAAGCATTGTGCAGGTACTAAGAATGGCATGAAAGAAAGAAATACATGACATGTTCCCTGCCACCAGTACCTTATTAACTAGATGAAGAAATAAAGCATATACACATATAAAAAGCTAATGACAATACCCTTATCAATTAATAATTTGGTATAGTAGAACAAGTCATGATTAATTGCCAAAAAGCATGGAATGCATGTGGAAGAAGTTAAGTGATCTGTTATGGACTGCAGTCATCTGGGAATTCTTAATAGAAAACAAGGAAGGTATTTAATCTGGATGGGAAAGGATGGGCAGAATTTAGGAAGTAAGGACAAAGGTGGGAGGTTAATTCAGGCTAGAGCACAAGTGTAAAGAGAGGCAGCACAGTAAGAGACAAAGATTATTATCCCTAGTGGGTCCAAGGACACAAACAAAAATGAGATCAATAAATCACTTTGGATAGAGAAGAACTTGGACAAATAGACTGGAGAAACGTGAGCTAAAAAGTCATGTTGTCAGCCCTTGAATGCCAGCATTGACTGAACCTGTTGCTCTGAAGGTGAGGCAAATGGACAGAAATAGAAAAATGATATGATCAGAGTTGTCCATTAAGAAAAGTATTTAGACAGTGGAGGGCAGAGAATGGATGTCTACAAGGGGAGGCAGCATGTGTAGCTCTGCTGCAGTGGGGCAGACCATGAGCTCACCTCACCATGTATACTTCTCACCACTGCTGCTCAGCCGGCTGTATGCAAGGAGCCCCCAATTCATCTGCCCATCTAGTCACCTCACAGTGGTCAGAGTGATCGTTGGAATATATTAGTTGCTTGTCACTCCCAACAAAAACTCTCAATATGGCCTATAAAGTTATTCTTATTTTCATTTCTGTGTCCTATTCTTAAACATGGCCTACAAGGTGTGGCTTTCCACCCTCTCTCTGGTCTTATCTTCCACTTTATTCACATGTTTTCTCTAAGCATGTTCAATTAAAAAAAAAAAAGTATCCTCATCTTTGTGTTCATCATGCTCCCTCCCATTGTAGGTCCTTTGCACATGGTATCCCCTCTTCCTGAAATGCTCTTCTTTCCCCTCACTGTCTTATAAATTTTTATTTATCTTTCAGATCAACCCAGTCTTCTTTCAGGACTTCTTTGACTAGGGTCAAATCTTTTCATCAAAGGATCTCATAGCCCTATGTCTCTCTCTCTCTCCTTTGTGCTTTTATTATATATACAGTTTCTACTTTTATCCAATTACTTGATTAATGTTGGTTTTCCCCAGGGACCACAATTTGGTTTTGCTTTTTGTTGAAGTTCAGAATCTAGCATATGCCTAGTCTATAGTAGAGTCTTACTAAATATATAGTGTGTGTCAGGGGATGGAGGAGGACTATAATGAAAATCTAGGATGTGAAAATTTCTGCATTTGAGGTCTTCAGTTATTGGAAATGTTATCTTTACATACCTTTGACATTGATTTTTTTAAAAAATAGTCAGTGGTAGAAGTATATATATTATATATATAGTCGGCAATAGAATTATATAATCAAATTACAGACTGATCATGTTAATAATAGGGCTAAGATTGTACTTTTTGCTCTGCCTCACACATCCTTCCAACCTAGGTGTCAGGAAACATCCTGTAGGGATGTAAAGCTGCACCGAAATGCAGAGAACTTCTGGAGAAAAAATATTGCCCTGTTTCAAATTGTCCCATCTGCTCAGACAGGGTCAAGCTTTCTGAGCCCTAGGAAAACCAAAACAAGACAGGATTTCTAGTTTTTACGGATTTTAAAGTAAGGCTTAAGGTTTGTGAGACAAAAGGGAACTGTTTTTGTTGTAGTTTTTAAGTTAAACATAAACTGAGGGTGAGAAAACACAGAAATCACAAAACTTGGAATTCACTTAAAGACTATCCAGCTGCAACTGCATTATTCAGGATCCTTTTGCTGCTAAAATAGAAAAATGATACTTAACCAATCAGGATGAAATGCCAATTTGAGAGAAAGGTAATGTGAAACTTTCATAAGTCATCTAAACACCAAGAAATCTGTTACATTCTGACTTCCAACCTGCTCTGTTGCTATGAAAACTCATTCTCATAACTCAGCTCTCTGAACACTACATATTCATGCAATTAAAATTGTTTCTGAGAGATGGACTCTGCAATGATATGAGGAAGTTTTCCTTCAGTCTACTTAGAATTTTTCCAAAGAAAAACAACCACATAGTAAGAGTCATGCTCTTTTGGAATGATTCTGCTTTACAGTATCGAAATTTCTTCTCATGATCTAAACATTAGAAGGTATTTTTTATGTGAGGTGGCAGTTGTCTTGGGACATGTCTCTATGGTGTTTGCTAAATTAAAGTTCATCTTTTCAGGGCCATCCTTTATTTATTTTTTTTTTCAATAGTTTGCTGGCAAAATGAAAAGACCTTGCTTCGTTACCCTTGCAAGGTGGAGCAGAACTGGTAGGATGATCACAGGAGAGTGAGCAGGCTCTAACATTTCTTGAAAAGACCATTTCCATTTCATTGGCAAAGGGACCGCATCCTGTGTTGCAGCCAATTCTTAATTCTTTCTGCCATTGGTTCAGAGGGTCAGGCTTTTGTGGGGAGGGATTATTTGTTTCTTTAAAATCCACCACAGTTCTTTCCCCTCCCACCTTTTCTTTCTTTTGTGGCCTGGAACAATACAATGTTAGTGATTTTTCAGTTCCTGACTTGCAGAAAACCCATCTATAATTGGAAAAATGTAGTTAAATTTAATACTGCAACTCGAGGTGAGATAGAAGTGAAGGTGGCTTAACATGTGAAGTGGGTAAAAAAAAAATGTGTAATTGAAACAGTTTGATGTTGATGAGGCAGTGTGTGAGGCTGTCAGGAAGCATTATAATATGCTGATGAGCCGGACCAGCTTCCTAGCTCTGCTTTATGCACATGCTCCATTATATTCGGTGGGGAAAAGGAACCTGGCATATTAATTGGCTTTGTTTTTAGAGATGTAGATTTTAGAGATGCAGAAATTTTCAATCTGGTTTCTGAAAAGAAATTTGCAATATGTCCTAAAACCAGTTTTAATCTTGAATGTCAACTGACAACCTTCAGAAATAAAAACCCTTCATTTATTTTTAAAATTTAAAACAAAAAGATATTTTGAGTATTATAAGCACTGACTCTAGAAATTCTTGCATGTGAAATCTCTAATTTTCTGTGCTGAATCAAAATAATTAATTTTATAAAAGTACTGTAAACAAATTAAAGTACTGTAAAATGTGAAATATAGAAAAGAAATTATACTATGTTTTTGTTCTGTTTTGTTTTGGAATTTTACAGTTCTTTGCATAAAAAGATATGCAAACTGATATGTTTGTTTCTTGTACAATCATCAGCAAGTTATTCAGGATATGTCTATCTTTTTGTCTGTCCCTTTTCTTGAGGGCTGCTTTGTGTGTGTGGGTTTAGGGGCGGATGGAGGTGAAACTGTAGGAGGGTGATAAGAATAAATATTAATGAACCTTAAATATTTCTTTCTTTTAAAAAACTGAATAAAAGTATTCATTTAAAAATCTTATAAAATGCTATACTTTATTTTCATTTTTTTAATCTCTCAGTTATTAGCAGATTGCTATATCGAATACCTTTCATGTGGGTTTTTTGTTTTGTTTTGTTTTGTTTGTTTTGTTTTCTGTTTAACATTTCCAAATATCCTTAAGGGATAAGTATTCATTAACTGAGGAGTGCCTAACCTTTTGCAGAAAGAGGATTAAATTTTCATTTCCCTCAAGATTTAAGATGACCAGCAAGAGGATAAGGAAGTAGGGCTTTGGGGAGGGGGAAAAGATTGAAGACAGGTAGGAGAACTAACCCTGGAGTCACTGGGATATTGGAAGGTGATTTTCAGTTACTTGCCTGAGTTCCTAGAAAGCCAGGGGCCCAAGAGTTGGAAAGGTGACTTCATGGCTTTTGACCTCTGGAAATAACTGTGGACTTAGCTGAAGCTAGTTGGAGTCAGAGGAAAAGTGGAGTGATGGACACAGCAGGAAGGAGTAATTATTCTCCCTAAATACATAGTCCAAGATAGTGCCTTGAAAACACACACACACACACACACACACACACACACACACACCACAAAAGCATGCACATATATACATATGTATATGTGAATTTATACATATGTTTATATATTAATAAGGTGACATTACACGGGGACACAGTATTAGAAAAAAACACTGTTGTATATGTGGTTCAGATATCAGTGTTGTAAGACTGAGGCAGAGAGAGAAGCTGGTCAGTGAGTAGATGACTTTTAGCCTCCCTCTCATCTGGTAGTGCAGAACCCCCAACGCTCTTATACAGTTTGTTCCCATAAATCCATCAAGCCTTTGAGGCTGATGGAAGGTGCTTCAGATCCTAAATTCATGGTGTCTGGGTTCTTGTTCAACACAAATCATGGTTTCCTGGATGAGAAACCTTGTTTAGGAATTTAAATTATCAGAGAATCAGAGCAGCCTGAAACAGTTATCATTGATACTCGAGTTTCTAAGAAATAATTATGAGAAACAAAATTGTTTGGAAACTTTTCCAGAAAATGATAGAATGAGTAATATAATGCTGGTAGGGACACAGTCTCACCACAGAAAAAGAAAGTTCAACTCTAACTAGGCTTCTTTTATCTAGATTTAGTCATTCTTTTTGTCTTTGTTTTCCTTAAATAAAATATATAAAGAGGAAATGATTGCCTCTTGTCTAGAATGCTTATACATTTTGCACTTTAAGAAAGTATATAATGGGGAACCTGGAAGGCTGGTTAAGCAGCTGCCTTTGGCTCAGGTCATGATCCTGGAGTCCTGAGGTGGAGGTCTGCATTGGGCTCCCTGCTTCCCAAGCAAAAGAAAAATAAGCTTTTCTGTCCACTTGAAAATCTCATTTCAGAGCCCTCTTTCACCTCCTCTCAATTCTTCCCAAAGTCTTGATAGAGTTTGAGAATCCCTCAATTCTCACTTACTGAATTTATTTATATAATCCATTTGTACTATATTTCTCCCAAGACTGAAGTGCAAAGGGAATGAGAATGGGAATTTTGGAATTATAGATGATCTGATTATTAAAAGTCTTCTAATTTTTGAGATATTCACTCTCAGTTATTAAAGAATATTGACAATAAATAAGTGATTTAATTAAATTTTCCTAAGATACATACTTCTTAAAAAAAGAAAAGAAAGAAAAAAAAAAGGACTGTTGTAATGTATCCTGAATCCCTAGAAATGATCTGTGTTCAAGAGAAAGAAAAAGAAGGTCTGAATTTCAGGTGGATATCAGTTGAAAATAATACTTTGCATTCCTTCTTATTTGAGGCCTGTGACTGGTGTTGGAAGAAGCACTTTAAAGACCGTGACTGTGCTCTCAGCATATACACAATCCACAGTCATGTCCCATGCAAGCCTTGGACCTTCAGTGGGTAGAGAAAGCATAATAGGAAAAGAAATATAAAACTGATGGATAGGAGACGGTACGGATGGAAGGATATGTGGGCAGCTGTGTCCTTCTCATGTCGATAATTTCACTTTTTATCTTCCTGGAGATAGACTCCTATATCAGCTGATTTACAGAAAACTTCTTAAAAAGATAATTGTATATGCTTTAAAGTGGAGGATGTTATGCTAAAACATCCTCCTTTTGTTGGTATTTTTTTTTCTTTTATATAGTGATGAATACACAGTGAGTCTAGTAATTTGATACTTGTAAGTCTTAGGCTTCAGTAAAAACCACAAACTATATATTATGACTATAAACCTAATTGATCTTTATACTGAGTTGCAGTGCTTCTAATTGATTCAGTTAATATATCAGATGTAGTTATGCTTTAAGTAAATTTCTTTTTGTTAAAGGAAGTAAATATATATATATATATCTTCTTTGTAAGTTGATTTGGGAAAGGGCTCCCATCAACCAGGGCATTGAACATTCATCATGAGTAATTTGCTGTTTTGGTTGATACAATTGTCATATCATAGTCATTTCCTCCTTTAGTTAGTGTTTTAGCCTAAAGGCAGAAGATTTATATTTTTTTAGACTGATTCATTTCCCAGCTGCCAAGCAACTTCTTTTAACCACATTTACAAATTGCTGGATGCATCTGCATACACACATAATGAATTGATAAATATTAGATGAAAGATATGTTGAAATAAATTAAAAGTTAAAACACATGGAGTATATTTACATTTAGATCAATCTAGAAGATGTGTTTAAAATAGGAGTGTATCTTTCAGTTCTATAACGAGTGCCTATTGGAGCAAGCACAATTAATCTTGGCCTAAAAATGAGGAATAATTATTTAGTGTCTCTTTGTTTGATGGCCTAGATTACTGCAAAAGCCTGTGAGTGATCCCACAAAATGTATACTTAATGGAGCTTCCTGAATTGCCTTACTTTAGTAGGTTGCTTCCATATTCAAAACATTTTGATGGCTTTTCATGTCCTTAAATAGAAGCTGAAATTTCTAAGCTTGACATTCAAAACTCTCGTAAATGTGGACCAAAGTTATCTTCTTAACCCCATGATCATCTTAGATGATTTCAACCAAGGTGGCCTTTTCTTCTTACCTCCATTAATTGCCCTAATCTTGCAATATCCTTCTCTCTAATCCCGCCCCCCCCCAAGGGTCACTGGGATAGAGAGAATGTAAACTTAGGTCTGTGACACACCAGAATTCTAAACTGGCCTCTTTCTCCTACTAAGTAGGTAGCTTTGGGCAAATAAATTCTCTCCTCTAGGATTTAGTTCCTAACTCTGGACAGGTATATTAGTTAGCTATTGGTACAATAATGTAACCAACAACCACAAAAACTCAGTGGCATAAAATTAAATGTTTTTTCTCATGCATCTGTGGATTGGCTGGTCTTGCCTCTAGGTGCTGAGTTCAGTTTAGTATTTCTCCACAGGTCTCCCATACTTTGGAGGATCAGTGGCATACACGGATTGGTTTTCACATAGGGATGGTAAAAACTATGCAAGTACAATTTAAGTCTTTGCACCAATTTGTCCTATGGATGTCACATCACTGGGTAGGGAAATAAAATCCACCCCCAATGGAAGGAATTGTATAGGGGAAAAGATAAGGACAAAAGGATGATGGTGGATAATTGGGAACAATAATGGAGTCTATGACAGTAGTATTATTGGGGGATTAATTTGAATCATCTAGATTAGGTTTCAAGTATAGCATGTGGCACAAAGGCAGTCAACACATTTGACTTTTTCTCTCTACTTTCCCCACCCACACCTGTTCAAACCCTTCTTTGTCCTTTAGTCTCAAAATAGATGTCATCTCTTTTATGAAGTTTCCCTTGCTTTCACCTCTAATTAAAACTAACTGCTTTTTCCTCAGTACTTAATGCATTGTCTATAATAATTCACTTAAGGTCTTTATCTCTTCCCCTATATTAAGTTTAATCATCATAAGTGGGTTGTAAAACTTGTAAATAGTATTTTATTACTGGAACTTCTTGTGCTTTTCACACAGTAGGCATTTAGTGAATATTTGTTGGACATAAATTTACAATCAGTTTTTTATTTTCTCTTTTATTGAAATATATATAGTGCAGCTGATATAACCCTGTATCTTCTCATCAATCTTAAATTTTCTTATCAGCTCAAGTAGAACCCAGTTGCTATTTAAGAAGCCATATTGGTTCCCAAACCTAGTGAAACATCAAAATCAATAAAATTATTTCAAAAATCCCCAAAATTATGATAACAAGCTGTGAGTAAACTGGAAATGAAGTTGTATATTATATGCATATAATCTTTAACCTAAGCTCTCATATTTACTTAGAGCAAAGGTGATAATTTCTTGACAAGTATGAGAGTTGACCATGCAGAAATTACACAAAGGAAACATTATGCCTGCTCACCTCCTTTATCATTCTTCCTGGTATTCTTGTCAGAGTGTAGAGCTCCTGATCCTCACACATCTGAGTCAAGCCAGTTTGCTGATCCTATGTCTTTTCTGTCCCTCTGACTAGCACTTTCTGCATAACCATCTCTGAGTAATAATATCTGACTTTATCATCTGCAGAGTAAAGATGATATTTTATATCAGATCAAATGATATTAATAAGAACCTGAGATAATAGGAAATGATTTGTCAGCTTATATTAGTGTGACTTTGGTCTCTATCAGTGACCATGAGAGACATTTGATGGGACCACTGCCGTATGTGACCACTTTGGAGGTTCAAATCATAGCCCAAACATCTCCCTTTTAATTAGCAGCATTTCATACTTTTTTGAGTGGCTTAAACTCAAATTTTTTGACGTTCCTATTGCCACAGATATCCATAGCAAGGCAGGATAAGGAAAATGACACAAAGAACATGTACTTGTGTGCTACCTTCTTTGTGGGGTGACTGTGATAAGAAGGAAAGACTGCTGAACTGAGAATCAGAGGTTCTGGGTTGTAATGTCTGCCCTGGCACTCATTACCTGGGTCTCAGTTATTTCTTCAGGAGCGTGAGTTACATACATTGTTTTTTTTTCTCATGTATGTGTGTGTGTGTGTGCGTATTAATTCCAGTATAGTTAATATACAATGTTATATTAGCTTCAGATGTACAATATAGTGATTTAACAATTCTATACATTGCTAATAATGAAGCAGCAAAAAGGGAAATTAAGAAAACAATCTTATTTACAACTGTACCAAAAATAATAAAATACCTAGGAATAAACTTAACCAAGGATGTGAAAGAACTGTACTCTGAAAAGTATAAAATGTTGATAAAAGAAATTGAAGATAACATGAACAAATGGAAAGACATTCCATGCTCATGGATTGGAAGAACAAATATTGTTAAAATGTCTATACTACCCAAAGCAATCTACAGATTTAATGCAATCTCTGTCAAAATATCAACAGCATTTTTCAAGAACTAGAAAGAACAATCCTAAAATTTGTATGCAACCACAAAGATTGTGATATATATTCATAGTATAAATATATATGTGTGTGTATGTATATATATGTGTGTTTGTATATATATATATAAATATATATATATATATAAATATGTGTGTGTATATATACACATATATTTTTGATTATGGTATTTTGCAGCTCCATTCATTGAAAATTAAAGGGCTAGGAAAGAGAGTAGAAGAGATAAAACATTATATAATTATATAATGTTTATATAATATAATGAATATATAACATATATTATATAATATAATATATATATATATTATGTAATGTGGTTTTGTGCCATTGCCAGTCACTATTTTGGAATTTAGCATGAAAGCCCATATTCCTTTTGTTATTATTATTATAAAAATTGTAAAAAATATGTTTACCTCCTCCTAAAGACTTGATATTTCTGTATTCCTTGAATTTCTTACATTGTTTCTTAGAAAGCTTGTATGGAATTTGTTATCCAGGATGCCAAAATCTCATTATAAAACATATCAAAATAATTTTAGAAGACTTTGCTTTAAATGTCTATTGTCAGGATCCCTGGGTGGCGCAGCGGTTTGGCACCTGCCTTTGGCCCAGGGCGCAATCCTGGAGACCCGGGATCGAATCCCACGTCGGGCTCCCGGTGCATGGAGCCTGCTTCTCCCTCTGCCTGTGTCTCTGCCTCTCTCTCTCTCTCTCTCTCTGTGACTATCATAAATAAAAAAAAAATAAAATAAAATTGTTTTAAAAAAATAAATAAATAAATGTCTATTGTCCACTGGGTAATTTTAGCTGTATTTCCTCATATAAATTTTTATGAGTATTTCTATTTTGATGCTATTCAGCTTTTCACACACACACACTATATATATAGTGAAATATATATATTATATATATATATTCATATCCCTTGGTGTGTAGGCCATTGTGACTCTGATTCCAAATTATATAATATGTGTTAAATGCAATTTCATTCTCATAAAGGAAATATTACTGACTGTTCTTCTAATGGTTTCCATGCAAAATGAATTATGCTGTATTGTAATCTGGAATCTTTTAGTTTTCCTGTGAGAAATGGTCTGAAATTATATCCTGTTGTTTAAACTGTTGGATATCTCTTACTAGACTTGTGTAGAGGATGAGAACTAAGACAGCTTTCCTTTCCTTTCTTCTTAGTATACTGACATAGCAAAAAGATTAAGATTTATTTCTTTAGAGCTATGGATGTTTTACAGGTCTCAAAATAATTAAACATGCTAAGTCTTTTAAAAACAGGCACTCTGTAAAAATGGATGTGCTAAATTCTTGGACTAAGATTTTTTGTTTTTGTTTTTTTCAAATTAATATCCCCTTCCCACCCAGATATAGAGGAAATTCAGTATAATTGTTAAAAGCACGAGCTCTGGGTCAGACTGATTTGATTTATGTAACACTTTCTGCCTCTATTGGCCTGAGCAAGTCATATAACTACCTGAAAGCTCAGTTTCACTACCTTCAAAATGGGGCTTATGATAGTTCCTGCCATTTATTTCATTCAACAAAATTTATTACAGCCCTGCCATGTGTTAGTTTATGTGCTAGATGCTAGGGATGCCCCATAAGACAAAATTCCTATTATTGACATCTACTCAGAGGAAGATTGAACTATATAAAATAAATAAGCATTAAAAAAACAGTGGTAACCACTGTGATAAAATAGTGACTGGGTACTATATTAGGTTAGATAGTTTTTAAAATTCTTTATAGAGAGGATATATTTAAGCTGAAACTTGAATGAGAAAGAGGTAACCATACAAAGATCTCAGAGAAGAACATTCAAGGAAAAGGAAACAGATATCGTAAAAGCCCTAGGGCAAGAATGAATTTGCTATGTTCAAGAAACAGAAAAAAAGCCTGTGAGACATGAGCATATGATCTAAGGTGAAAGCTATACAGAGTTCAGAGAAGGAAAAGATCAGAAATTGTGGAGCCTTCTAAGCCAAGACAAAGCAGTCTGGGTTTTACGCATAAGCATTATTGGGAGCCATTGAAAGGTGTAGTGAAGGGAACACCATAGCTTACTTAATATTTTTAAAAATGTTTTTTTGAGATAGCTTGTGGACAGTGTCACAAAGGAAGGAAGACTTGTAGGAGACCACTGCAACAGCTCAGAAGAGAAATATAGTTAGATGAGTTGGTAGTTCTAGATGTGGAGACAAATGGGTAGTTTACAGTATGTTTCAAAGGTGAAATCTACACAACCTGCTAATGGATTAGATATGGGGAGAGATCCTGGGTGGCTCAGAGATTTAGCACCTGCCTTTGGGCCAGGGCATGATCCTGGAGTCCTGGGATGGAGTCCCACATCAGGGTCCCTGCATGGAGCCTGCTTCTCCCTCTGCCCCTCTCTCTCTCTTTGCCTCTCTCTCTCTCCTTCTCTGTGTGTCTCATGAATAAATAAATAAAATCTTTTTTTTTTTTTAAGGATTGGATATGAGGAGTGAAAGGATGGGAAGAATCAAGAACAAATCAGACACTTTTTTTTTTTAAGATTTTATTTATTTGACAGAAAGAGAGGGAGAGAGAGAAGGCACAAGTAGGGAGAGTAACAGAGGGAGAGGGAGAAACAAGGAGCCTGATACAGAGCTCAGTCCCAGGGCCCTGGGATCATGCCCTGAGCTGAAGGCAGATACTTAACCGACTGAGTCACTCAGGCATCCCAAATCCTGGGTTCTTAACTTGAGCAACTGATGGGTGGTGACACCATTTCCTGAATTGGGCAGGATGGAGGAGAAGCAGTTTGGGACAGGATATCAGGAATTCTGCTTTGGCCTTGTTAACATTTAGGTGAGAATGTTAAACAGCACCTGAAGATACGAATTTGGTGTTTAGGGGACCAGTCAGGGCTGAAAACAGAAATTTTAGTCATTGACACATAAACACCGGGGGTGAGTGAGACCATCTAGGCAGAGAATGGAAATGGAAGAGAGAAGGTCTCCCAGATGAGTCCTATACTCTACCAACATTTAGGGGTCAGCCAGAAGAGGGGTCAGCAGAGGATACCAAAAAGGCACATGCAGTGAAGTAGGAGGAAAACCAGAACATAAAGCTCTGAGGATGCTTGTATATAGTAGCTTCACAATAAATATTAGTATCTTATCTGAGTTTCTTCAGAATACTGAGACAGGTAGATTGAGAAGTGATCCCAGGAAGTGCTGGTAAGGACATGGAAACTGAGACAGAGCAGGGGAGAAAGCCAATGAGAAATGATTTAGCGAGCAGGTCATCATAGGAGAAACTGGAACTCAGTCCTGTCGCTGACCGCCAGGAAACAGCATGGTGTACTCCTCAGAGTTGCCTCTCCCAAGGGATGAGGGATATTTATCCTCCACCCACATTTGTCTGTAGCTGAGATAGGCTTCCTGGGGTATTAAGTCATGGCACTTTTGGTCTGCCCCCAAGATAAAGCCCTCAGGAGGGATGCAGATGCTCCCAGTAGGATACCACAGCATGTACCAGAGCAAGTGCTAAGCAGATCTGGGTTGAGGACCAACAGAGTTGGTATGGTTAGCTGTTACTGTTATGTTCCTAACTTGATTGTCTCTAGTCATTTTACCTTTCTTCTTTGAAATATAATAAGAACAAAAGATATTCCAATTGATAACATTAAATTATTAAGAGAGAATTAAAAATCCTTCATTATGGGTCATACCTAAAGATCTCACAAACTAGTTGAAGCATATTCATAAATGGGTATGTAATTCTCCTTATATTATTGACCTAAAGTGGCATTGAATTTTAAGGCATGTTCTTCAGTGCTGAAAATACCATTAAATGGGACACCATTAAATATGAAGATAAGCATGTATGACTTCAGTGTTTGATATTTTTTGGAATGTCAGAATAAGAATCATATGATACAGTACCTTGAAATTCAATGTTTTTCTCCCAGAGAACTCAAAGGTTACACTTGATGCTTTTCAACACACCTTGTACACATGAAATCACTTGATCCTAACTGCTGGGAAGGTAGTAAGCAAAGTGAGGAGTGTCACAGGTGAAACTGAATTGCTTTTAAGCTTCTTATCTGAGCAAGTGACAATATTGAGACCAATACTCAAGTTTGTTGGCATTTGATCTGGTTTCCTTTTTTCTCTGCCATAGCAGGAATGATAAAATGCTTACTTAAGCTCACTATGTGCCAGACACTGCCAAAGGAAGGCACTTTGTAAAATGTGCTAACTTAAGGTAGCATTATCATCCCCATCTTACCCACCGAGTCATAGAGATTAAGTAACTGTGCAGTTCACATCTCAGATGCAAAGCAGGGATTCAAAGCCAGGCATTTTGTCTCCAGAGTCCATTCTCCTTGAATCACTATGTTACAGGGCTTATGTAGCAGGGATGGGTTCAGATCTTATCACTGAATTGCTTAGATAAATCACTCATATGATTTGTTTGGTACTTCTTCCATAAAGTCACTTTGCTAATCATTTTGCTAGAGATTTAAAAAGAGAAACCTCACCGCCAACAGGCTTATTCTTAATTTAAAAAATTGGGGTATATTTTCCTTAAATCTCTTTTGTATGGTTTCAAGTAACTAGTTTTTCATGTGTTCTAATATACAATCTGTTAACAATGTGATTTTCCCTTTTGTGAATTCTTATATCTTATTGTTAGGTTTAGAAATACTCCTACCAATAAACTTCCACTAAAAATCTGGCTAAGAAAGGTCTGCCAGCCAGCTTATTTACCCTTCCAAGAGGAAGTTGTGTTGATCCAGTTCTTCTCTGAGAAACGTTTCCTTTACATATTTGCCTTAGAAAGATGCTATTACTGTATCATTCCCCAAATATAATTTACCTACTTCCTCTTTAGTTTCTTTTGTTATTACTTGCTCACTGTACCAAATGACTAATCACAATTTTTAGAACAATTTCAAATATGTTATGTCATTTGGCCACAGGAAGATTTTTCATACTAGGTTTGTAAGGAGGTCACTTTCATGACAAAGGACATTCGGATATCTCAGCTTATGGAGAAAGGGCTGTTTTTAGTAGCTCCTGCCCCATATGGAAGAACTCTCCAGTCCTATTAACCCCTAAGATATGATTACTTCCCCCATGCTGCTTCATATTCATGCTATTTAAATCCTACTGGAGGAGATTTAAGGGTCCTTCTGCAATCCTTTCATAGACCATGCATTTCAAAATTAGTAGATACTTAAGTTACTGGCCCCAAAATTCTGTTTCCACTTATATCTATGTAAAGTAGAGCACAGATGAAATTATAACACAGTATTTCTTCTCTTATTTAAAATGTCAAGTTCCTATGTTCCAAAAGTTGGTACCAAATTTGTATGTCTGTGTTGTCAGTTTTTACTGATGTTGTTGTTGTTGTTACTTATGGCATATTCCTATAATTCTAATCATTTACAGATGTAGCAATTTATATTTTTTAGTGTTAATTTATGAGAACTGCAAGCAAATGAATTAAGCCAAAGTCCTTATAATTTAAATATTATTTTTTGAAAAGTATTTTAAAAATAAGCAGGCTTAAGTGCTTCCAATTTGAATTGTTATTTTCTTTTTTTTTATTATTTTCTTTATTTTTCTGATATTAGTTTGGAACTATGCAATTTCATATGGCATATGTAATAGCTGAAGGTTAAAGACAATACCCACGCCTCTCTTTAATGTCTGTTTTGTCTGATGGTTACCGCCAGATTCTATTAGAAAACCTTACAGAACATGAGAAACTGTTTCACTGCTAACATCTATGTCAGTAGAGGCAGAGGTGAGTTCCAGATATTTTCAGAATCATTTAGAGGTTGATGCTAAGTTCTGTAGAGTCTGGCCGATACAGTAATTTCAGTTTTGTGAAGTTGTATTTAAGTTTTAGGATTTTTAAACAAAAATGGAAAACATTTCATTGGGTTTAGTACAACACAGTTGTTCTAGCCTTCATATAGTTTAAAATAAATGGTACAGAAATAGTTGATAAGTTATAAGAACTATAAATTTGAACTATCATGTTTAAAAATAATATGACTGTCATTGAATATTATAAATTAAAATAAAGTTATACACCTTAGCAATAGATTTTCCACATAAAAATGCTACAGTATATACTTCAAGGCAAGAAACATCCATTTCTGAGGATATGACTGACTGTGTATCCTTAAAATATTTTATCTAGCATGTTTAATAACCATTGAAAATATACGGTTGAACTGACTTGAAAATGAAAACATCTTTCAAGGTTAAACTATGAGTGAGAACACAAATCTGCTGCTCTCCTGTGCTCTTTTGATTGCCTATAACCCGGATAATTTCTGACCTGTGTAGTGGGGAAGAACGAAGGCCCAGGACCCAGGGCCATGCAAATGGAGGAGTATTTGTAATCATGAGTTGACCATCTTCTGGACTGGCAGCATGTATTTACACTACTTATTTGCCCGAAAACTTCTGAGCTAAATATTTAAAATACTCTTGAAATAGAAGCAAATGAAAATCCCCATTAGAGATACACCTCTCAGTACAAATTCTAAATAATTTTATAGATAAAGTTAAAGTAGCCACAAGTTCAGTATGCAAAGTTACACACAAAGAAATCACCATTATCTAGGAGCAACAAAAGCAACACAGATAGAATCATAATATTGGAATCATCAGGTAGGAATATCAATGAGTTTGCATATTATATTTACTAAACTAAGAATTAAAATATTATTAAGGGTTGAGAGACTATTACAAATGTTTAAATAGCTTTTTAAAAGAACAAATAGAATTTTAGCAATTAAAATAAGTTTAGCCGTACAAAAGAATGACATCTTGCTATTTACAACAACATGGGTGGAGTTAGAGAGTATAGTTCTAAGTCAGTCAGAGAGAGGCAAATACCATATGACTGCCTTCATATGTGGAATTTAAGAAACAAAACAAATGAACAAAGGAAAATAAAAAGACAAACCAAAAACCAGACTCTTACCTATAGAGAACAGATGGTTACCAGAGAGTAAGTGGATGTGGGGGGATAAGTGAAATAGGTGAAGGAGCTTAAGTGTATACTTATTGTGATGAGCACTGAGTACTGTACAGAATTGTTGAATCACCACATTGTACACTTGAAATTCACTTAACACTGTTAACTGTACTGGAATTAAAAGAAAAAAAAAGGAAAATAAGTGTAAAAATCACTACATGGGCTGAACAATTAAGCACAAACTGGAAGATGCAAAGAATTGCAGCTGAAAGAGGAAAACATAAAAGCCAGATAAAGAGATGTGAAGGGTATGGGGAACAACAGGTCTAATATACATTAACTGGATTTCAGAAGAGAATAGGAAAAATGGAGGACACTGATATTTAAAAATACAATGGCTGAGAATTTTCCAGAATCAATGAAGCACATAAATCCTTAAATTCAGGAGCACCAACACATCCCAAGCAGGTTAAATAGAAAGAAAACTCACTCTTAGGATACATTGAAGGCTATCTGTAGAACTCCAAAGACAAGAATAAAATTCTGAGGGCAGCTCAGAGAAAGAACAAGGTACCTACATGAGCAACTATTAGACTGACAAGTCTATCTCATAGCATCAAAGACAAACAGAAAATATTAGATAAAGGTTTAGAGGGCTATGAACTATATCAAAATACATTTATAAACCAAGTGAAATTGTCTACCAAGAATGAGAGCTAAATAAATATCTTTAAGCTGGGAGAATTTGTCACCAGAAGATCTGGACTGAAGGGATTTTTACATATTATAAGGGATTTCTATATGTTATACTTCAAGAAGAAAGACAGTCCTAGAATGGAAGCCCGTAGTACAAGAAGAAATGATGAGAAAATAAATTAGTAAATATATAGGAAAATTTAACAAAATATGGATTGTATAAATCAATAATAGCATCTGTTTGAAGGATTCAGAGACCGATAAGATAAAACAAATGCTGGACAAAAGTTGGATGGAAGCTAAGGAGAGACAATCAGAAATAATGTTTTTTTAAAGGTATTTTTTATTATTCAGGATGAAAATTTGGATTACACTAAAACATTTTTAAACTAAGGTTGCATATTATATTTCATAGGATAACTACTAAATAGTTAAGTGTAAATCTCCCAAACCAGTTACAACACCACACACACATAAATTGTGCATCAAATGTAGTGTCTTTTGTAATTTCAGGAGCTATTGTCTATATATCATCTTGTAGGTCTTACTTGAATCTAACAAGAGTAATGCAAAACTGGTCAGTGACTGTCTCCGGTTACTGAAGCAGTCATAAACTTAACAATACATTGAAAATAGCACTTTAAAGATATGAGATCTTTGTTGGATACTGCCATGGCTATCCCTCGGAGTCTGTTAATAGTTATCCATGTGTGGCTCCAACTTGTGTATGCTTTTCTGATATTCTTTTTTTTTTTTAAGAATTAAATCTTTTTTAAAAAAATTTTATTTATGATAGTCACAGAGAGAGAGAGAGAGGCAGAGGGAGAAGCAGGCTCCATGCATCAGGAGCCCGGCGTGGGACTCGATCCCGGGTCGATAAGGATCATGCCCTGGGCCAAAGGCAGGCACCAAACCGCTGCACCACCCAGGGATCCCCCTTTTCTGCTATTCTAAAGCAATTGTCTTAAAGTGTGATGCAGGGATCTCTGGGGAGGGAGGGCGGTATTCCCAAAGACCCTTTCAGAGGATCTATGACATCAACATGATTTTCATGATAATACTAAGGAATTATTTGCCTTTTTTCATTGTCATTTTCTCCTAAGTGTATGGGCTGGCCAGAGGCTACATGAACAGTGATATTTTATACTAAATGAAGAAGCAGAAATGAGAATCCACCTGTCTTCTTTTTAAACTAGGCATTAAAAATATTTGGAAAAATTTAAAACAATGCCATTTCTCACTAGATATTTTGGTTTTGAAAACATGGTTATTCATAATGTATATGCTATCTATATTAATCTGCAATGATTATTTTTAAATCAAATCAACTAAATATTTTTAAAATTCTGTTAACTTTTATAATATGGTAAATATATATGATATATAAATGTGGTAAATATATATGGTATATATATATATATACACACACACACACACAGAGACATACATGTAACATAGAAACAAAAACTCTGAGATATTTAATAATTTTTAAAAAATGTAAAGTAATAGAAAAGAAATATTTACAAGTCAAATGATAAAATAGACTTGCAGCTCTGCAGATATGTTGGAGGGGAATGTAGCATGAGTCACTTTGTAATTTTCCCATGTAGCAACATTTATTAGGGAAAAAAAAACAGTGTGTGTGTTTAGGCAGAGGTGTTTCTAATATTTCTTCAGTCTGGTTTTTTTTTTTTTTTAATTTATTCATGAGAGACAGAGAGAGGCAGAGACACAGGCAGAGGGATAAGTAGGCTCTCTGTGGGGAGCCCAATGCAGGACTCCATCCGGGGTTTCCAGGACCAGGCCCTGCCTGAAGGCGGCGCTAAACCGCTGAGCCACCTGGGCTGCCCAGACGTGTTTCTGATATTTCTTGGGCACATTTTGAGTGCTATGTATTATATGTAATCTTTAGTAGACTTTATGGTAAATTAGAGCCTCCAGTGTTTTCCCAGGTCCAACCTTGGACTGTTGTTTTAGGAGAGACATCAAGAAGTACTAGGGGTCTAGTAGGAAGACAGAGACTGTTTTCAGATTTATGAGGGGGGAAAAATCAATAGTGTCCCTAAGGCCATGTAAGTCACCAGTAGCACAAGTAGTCTTATACAAAGTTGATAATATCATGAAATATAAACCTTTGCTTTGGAACTTTACCAGAAATTAAAATGGCATTATAAGGGAAAGTCAGTGTTTTTTTGCCTGGATCTCAGGAGGAATTTATACATCTGATTGCCTTGTTTCACTTTGGCTGAGTTCTGAAAAGTTCATTTCTCTTCTTTTCTTTTCTTTTTTTTCCCCCTCTCTTTCCTGAAAAGTTGGGTGACCTCCTCACATTTTCTGCCTTCTGGCTTATTCACTCCCCCCCCCCCCTTCAAGCCTTGATTAAATCTTCTTGGCCCCCAGGAGTTCTTGTTCCTTATATAGCAAGTCATGCACTTTGTCCTCTTGTTAAGGAGTGAATTAATAAGCTTAATTCCCTCTTTGAAGGAGAGTTTGGAATGCTTTTTTGGTGAAAATTAATATTCAATTACCAAGACTGTCATCTTACCAAATAGGAGAATAAAAGACACAGCATAGCTGCACTTGAGAATAATTGAAATAGGTTTGTATTATACCACAGTGGCTCAAGCTTTCACGGGAATTTTTTATGTCTACTTTCTTATGAAAGTGAGTACATTTTTTTTTTCTCTGCTGCATATTTATAATGAGACCATTTAACTCACTGCTTTGAAGGAACATGGGCTGAGTGGTCCTTCTCAGACTTGTCTTTGGAGTTTTAGACACATCCTACTGATCTACAAAATGCCCAGTTTATCTTTCCTTGACATTAAATAAGTTCTCCAAAGGGCAACAAGTATAATACTTTTCCAAATTGCATTCTCTAGTACTTTATAATATTCCTGCTATACTTTAATGGGACTAGTGTATGGATACAAAAGAGGTGGTTCAGGCCACTTCCCCCCAGGCACATTTGGTTTGCATGGGATTTTTATCACAGATTGTCCAGAAAAATGGTGCTTTACTGAGTAATGGAAACATTTTATAGTTAATAATAAATTAAATGTCAAAGAAAAAACTTTATGCAAGGGAGAGGGATAAGAAATTGAGAATGTAACAGTTTGTGGAGAAGAATCATAGCATAACTTAAGAGTATAAAAGGAGTCAACCCAAAGAACTTAAATCTACACTACAAATAACTCTCAGGAGAGCTAAAACCCTT
Source organism: Nyctereutes procyonoides (assembly GCF_905146905.1). Classification (NCBI taxonomy): domain Eukaryota; kingdom Metazoa; phylum Chordata; class Mammalia; order Carnivora; family Canidae; genus Nyctereutes; species Nyctereutes procyonoides. Next base: position 39,965,189 of record NW_026575024.1, read on the forward strand.
GGCATTTGATTTTACTTTTATTTCTGTAAGAGCATGGAATAAGCAAGTGATTTGCAGAAGCAATTATAAAAGTTCTTATTGCTTATTACTTAAAAAAAGTTTTTTTCCCAAAACTGAAGTAAAATTTTACATAAGACCAAATTTATCCAAAGCTGATATTAACTTACCAAACTGAAGTAACTGACCTGGGAATTAGAGAAGTTGGTATTGTGTTTTGGTTCTAGCATTTCTTTGCTGTGCAATCTTGAGCTCATTGCTTAACGTCTCAGGGCCTTAGTTTTTCCATTTGCATATTGAGAATACTCATGCTTGCCCTGATTGCTTCATAGAACTTTTGTGAAAAAATATCATGAACTCTTGTGAAAAGTATGTGCAAGTGCTTTCAAAAACAATCTAATATTACTGACTTTAAATACTACTACTACCAATTACTATTGTTATTAATATCTTTAAACTGCTTTGTCCTTTAAATTCTATTTTGGCATATCTTAAAACTTGCTGAAAACTCTGAAAACACATTATTTTTTAGATATCCAGATGAGATTGATAAATATTTTATATTAAAATTAACACTTGGGATCCCTGGGTGGCGCAGCGGTTTGGCGCCTGCCTTTGGCCCAGGGCGCGATCCTGGAGACCCGGGATCGAATCCCACGTCGGACTCCCGCTGCATGGAGCCTGCTTCTCCCTCTGCCTGTGTCTCTGCCTCTCTCTCTCTCTCTGTATGACTATCGTAAATAAATAAAAAAATAAATAAAATAAAATTAACACTTAAATTACTAGCGATAGGGTCTAGTTATATCTTTATCTAAAATCCAATTCTATGTTTTGTTAATAATTACTTTTTAAAAATAAAGTGATTTGACTCCATTTCCTAATTTCAAAACTCACTGCAAAGCTACGGTAGTCAAAAAAAAAGAGGTACCTCATAAGGCATAAGGATAGATACATAGATCAATGGGATAAAATCAAGTCAGTTGATTTTTAGCAAAGATTCCATTCCCCATTGCTCAAAAATGGCCATTTCCAACCAAAACCATTGAATGGGAAAATATTCTCTTTAACAAATGGTACTGAGAGAACTGCATATCCACATGCAAGAGGGTGAGATTGGACCCTTATCTCACACTGCATACAAATATTAACTCAAGGTGGATCAAAGTCATAAATATAAAACTAAAACTACAAAAAACCCCAAATCTTCATGATCATGAATTCAACAATGGATTCATAGGTATGATGCAAAAAGTACAAGTGACAAAAGAATAAATAAATAAATCAGACATCATCAAAATTAAAAACCTTTGTACCTCAAAGAACATAATGAAGAAAGTGAAAAAACAGCCCACAGAATGGGTATACGCCATATATCTGAAGAGTTTACTATCCAGAATATATAAATAACTCTTACAGTTCAACAACCAGCAGAAAGAACCCCATTAAAACTTGGATTTAAAGTGCTTGAATAGACATTTCTCTGAAGAAGATACACAAATGGCCAACAAGCATATGGAAAGATACCCAACCATTAGTCATTATAGAAGTGAAAATGAAAACCATAATGAGGTACCTCTTCACATTTGTGAGAATGACTATAATAAATTTAAAAGAGGGAAAATAATATTGTTGAAGAAATGGAGAAAATGGAATCTTCATATATTGCTAGTGGGAATGTAGAATGTTGTAACCACTGTAGAAACAATTTAGTGATCCTAAGTAAGTCAAATAGAATTACTGTAACACCCAGAAATTCCACTTACAGATATGTATCCAAGATAATTGAAAACAGATACAAAAACTTTGTACACAAAATATTCATAGTAGCATTGTTCACAATCATCAAAAATAATTTGATGAAATAACTCAATATCCATCAACTGATGGATGGATAAACAGGATGCCTTCTGTGTAATGGAATAGCATCCAACCATAATAAGGAGTAAAGGACTGATACAGGCTACAATAAGAACGGACTTTAAAACTTATAGTAAGTGAAAGAAACCAGATACAAAAGGCCATTGTACAGTTCTATTTATATGAAATACTCAGAATAGGGAAATCTATGGAAACAGAAAATTAGTGTTTGCCAGGGCAGGGAGAGAGGGGAAAATGTTGAGTGACTGTTTAATGGTTATGGGATGGGATGTCCTTTTGGGGTGATGAAATATTCTAGAACTACATAGTGCTGAATGGTTGTACAATGCAAAACATTGAAAATGTACTAAATGCCAGTAATTATACACTAGAATGGTTTAAATGGTAAAACCAAAAATAAAAAATTATAAATCAATGAAATATTTTACAAATTTTCAGGCAGTGGACAAACCAATCATACCTTGTTTTCTACATGAAATATATCTGCAAAACAGTAATACAATAGTTAGTGAGAATCATGGATAATAAGAGAGTACCTACGATGCACAATGTCCCAGTCTAAGTGTTTTGTGTGGATTTGCTCATAATCAACATGACAACTGTATGAAATAAGTATTCTTCTACCTTTTTTTTTTTGATGTGAGGAAACTGAGGTACAGATTGTTTAAGTGACTTGCATGAGGTCACATACTTAATAAATGATCACTAGGGGATTTGTTTTTGAAATGGAAGTTCTTAATCAGGACCTTGTATGTCTTTGCAACAGAAAACAAGCCCAGATCCTACTTAGACCTGATTTCCGATGAGACATTAGGAAAGCTATGCAGCAGAATCTGCATCGCTGCTATGTCCTTACAGCTTTCTGTAACTGAGGTAGGGGGACAAGCATTTCTTTGGAAGAGCAGAAACCCTCTGGCCTGAGCAGGATGTTAAAAGAGCAAACATGCTAGGAGTTAGTTGTTTATTTTATTATTTCTGTAAGCATTTGTGGTCAATTTTACTTCCACTTCTGATAATAGTTCCTGTATATGTTTTTCAGTTATTGGTGAACTACTTTGATTTTCTCACCACATCTCTATATTTATTTGTGTCCTTATCAAGTGTTTTCTTTCATCTCTTGAATCAAGGTTGAAATTTAAGGATAAATATGGTTGCTTTGTGGCATTTTAGGAGAGTATTGAAAAAATTTTCTGAAAGCTGTTTAGTCAAGCCATTTATAAAAGGTAAAATAGAATTAAGACAGAATAATTTCAAAAAAATTAACCAAGATGAAATATGTCTAAAGACTAAAAATATACTAAAATATTTCTTTCTGATCGAAAGAATGACTTTAGTCATAGAAAAAGATGTTTGTATTTGGTAACTCCTTTTAGCTTCAAGGTGGCCTCTGATCAATAAATGGGCAATTTATTTATCCTGTCAAAAAAACAAAACAAAACCTATTTCACCTATCAGTCTCTAGCCCCTTCCTTCCTTTTTTGTTTTTTTCCCCTCTTGAAATATAAGTGCAAATAGAACTGGAACTTAATCCCCTCTGTGTCATCAGTGGCTAGAAAAATATTTGGTACGTGCAGGCATTTGGTATGTTTTGGATGAATGAATGAATCTACTTCTTGTTTCCTTGAATATGTTATTTCTGAAAAAAAAAATAGAGGTAGTATAAATAAGAATATCTTCAAAACATTCCCAAATAAAAATTAAGAGATAAGAAATTAAAAAAAAAAATCACAACATTAACACGGAGCATGGTGTTGGAAGACAAAAAGGAAAATGTTAATGCTTCAATAGAAATGTGAGCAAAAGATATAGAGGAATGATATAATAAATATATCTGTAAGATTAGGAGACTGATAAAATCTACAAACTCTAAAACATGTAGAAGGGCTGCCCAAAGTAGCAGAGATCAGCCAGGAGCTGCAGGGAATGAGACCCAGTGAGTATAGAAAGTTACTCATGTTAAAAAAAAAAAAAAAAAAGTTACTCATGTAGTAGAAATACAAAGTTACAGGTAGCCTGGGTGGCTCAGTGATTTAGCACCACTTTTGGCCCAGGGCATGATCCTGGAAACCCGGGATCAAGTCCCATGTCGGGCTCCCTGCATGGAGCCTGCTCTCCCTCTGCCTGTGTCTCTGCTTCTGTGTGTGTGTGTGTGTGTGTGTGTGTGTGTGATGAATAAATAAATAAAATCTAAAAAAAAAGAATACAAAGTTACATCTTTTTTCTTTTTCCTTTTAAAAAGTATACGGAACTGAGGTGAGTAATTCTAAAATTTAACTGACATACAGAATTGATCATCAGATGATAAACACTAGTATGGCCTACAAATTAATAAACATTTTGAATATTAGTCTGAACTAAAGATATGTTTGCATACATAAAATTAATCACTTTTTTAATCACTTCACAATATTAATTACTTTTTTTCAAGAGCAAAACACTGGAATGAAGATAAATACCAATCATTAGGGTGCAGTTTAAAAGAATTATGGTAAATCAGGGTATAAATATACAATGGACTACTATGCAACTGTAAATAAGAGAATAGGGTAAATACTGATATAGAAAGAAGTATGAACCATATTCTTAAAAGTGGAAAAGCAAAAATTGCATGGTTTGTATTTTATGCTTTCCTTTATGAAATGAAGGGGTACATATATGTTTATATTATACATTCATAGGTATATCTAAAAGACTATATACATACATTAATGTTACCTGCAAGGTAGATGTGGTGGAAAGTTGGTAAATAAGTCACAGTAATGAGAGCAAGGTATTTTACTGTTTACTTTTTGTTTATATTATATTGATTTAAAGACAACTTGTAAGACAAAGGTATTATCTACTAAAAATTAAATATTAAACAATTAGAAAAATGTGAGCTATGTACAAATGCATGTTTTCAGGTCGAATGAAATAACAATATTCACATGTCTTTGTGGGATAGTTATTATAACATTATTTGAGTTAAAAGATAATTAAAGATATATATGAGTATTTACAGCCAGACACACACTGCACTACTGTTTATATTGATTAAATATTGGAATCATCCCAAATACTGTGAAGGGAACAGGGGAAAAAGTGAGATATTCAAAGTAGGATTCCATATATACAAAATAAAAAGTTGGAAAGTATGCATGCATACATTAAGAATTAGAAGGATATTCACAAGTTGCTAATTGTGGTTCTCTCAGGGTAGTGTGCTGATAGGTAACTTTTATATTATCTGTGATCTCTAAAGTTCTTCTAAGAAATAATTACAGAAACATAAACTTTTAACATTTATTGAAGGATTTGAATGGGCCATGTGCTACATTCAGCTTTTGGTGGCCACAGTCTTCAATTTCTCAAAACCACAGGAGGTAGGTTTTATTAACCATTTTACAGATGGAAAATCTAAGGGTCAAGGAGAGGGAGTAATCTACCCAATACTGCATAGCTAATGTCAGATGCAAACCCAGATCTGTTTACATTTAACATTTATTTCTTGATCATCTTGCTAAATAAGTTAATAAAACACTGCTTGTAATAGAAAAATACCTTTCTGGGCAGCCCAGGTGGCTGAGTGGTTTAGCGCTGCCTTCAGCCCAGGGTGTGATCCTGGAGACTGGAGATCGAGTCCCACTCAGGCTCCTTGCATGGAACCTGTTTCTCCCTCTGCCTTTGTCTCTGCCTCACGCTCTGTGTGTCTCATGAATAAGTAAATAAAATCCTTTATAATAAAAAAAAAAAGATGAAGAAAAATACCTTTCCAACTAGTTTTCTTTTTAAGTGGCAAATCTTTGACTTGGTTATCAGGACTTATGTTTTTGTGGGATGTAATAATAATGCTCAAGCATTCCCTGATAGTAATTTAAACAATCTTGTATATGTGAATTATTTCATGTTTTTTGTTTTTTTTTTACAGTAGATAAAATATGTTAATTTGTGTAAATGGTCTTCTGGGTACAGATGCTCACAATGAAAGCAGACTTATCTTAAAAGCTGCTTGTCTTTAATTTAGGGCTTCTTTTATATGCATAGTTTATTTTTCTAAGGCTGTCTCAATATAAGAATAATTATAAGGAAGCATTTTTGGCTAAATGAAAGAAAAAACAGCTCTTGTGGCTTTGGTAAATATTAATGAGCTCGTAGAAAATCTGGTTACTGAAGTGTAGCACTCTTTTGCGATTTTTTTCTGCCATCTTGGCCCTTTGTGGGCCAAGCTCCTTTGTAGATTAGCAACCTGGTTTGTGTGTGCTATTGTGAGTTCTGCTTCAGCTCCTTTGTGTGTGTTGACAGAAGCCTCACCTCGCTCTGTTATCAGGAATGTCTAGGCATCTTAATAATATATTGGATTTCAGCAAGAAAAAAGCAAATCACTCAGAAATAATTAATCTGACATTCATTTCAAAGCTTTACCACCAAATGGATAGTGTTCATTTCTGGTCATATATATATTGTCATCATTAACAAAGTGAAATCCAACTTTTATTAATTTTCAAGTAGGGAGAGGTTCAGAATTTGAATTATTTATGCCAATATTCATGCATGTTTTTGTAAAATTATTGTAGCACATGTTCAATTTCATGTAGGCACTTTATTTTAGACAGTGTATTGTGTATACCTATCCAAACATTTTAAAAAATCATTCTTACTTCATAAGCAATAATTTTTTAATTGTGTTGGGCCATAGAGTACTCAGAGAAGATAATATTTGGCTTATTATTACTTCATTGGTCATCCTCTAAAAACCATGCTGTTTGGGGTGATATCACTATGTAAATCATGAATTTACCTATTTGCTAATCTTACTCTACTATATGCAATACTGAAATGTAAGAAGAATAAAAGAACTGTTCTCCCAATGACAGAATGTAGGAATGATTACAATTACCTAAAACAAATTTTAAAAAATCAAATCTGCCACACCTTTAAGAAATTCTCTATTAGTCCAAAGGATTATCTGATGCTTATAAAGAAATAATTTGACAAAGTAACATTTTCTTTTTAAGAATGAAATATTCGAGTCCAGTCATAGAGGTCATAGATTCACACTCAGTTTTTAAAAATAGGCCTATTGTATTTAAAAAAAGTCAGGAAAAATCAAGCAGTTGTTTAAAAACATGTATTAGACAAGAAAAAATGTGTCACATGCTTTCAAGAATTTTTACTGACCTGACATGCTACACTTCTTCATCTACCTTCACAGTTCAGTGTACATACATTATTACAATCATGAAAAATAAAAGGAGTACAAGAATATAACAAGAATATTTGGAATCACAGACAGAGAATTATCATTCATCTACCTTAAGATTCTGCCCCCAAACCTTGCTTACAGGTTGTTCATAGTAATTTGAATAAAGGATTTATGAGGCCCTTTTATAAAGCCATTATTGGAAGAATTTTTATCAGAGCTAATTTTGAGCTACCGTTGTAGTTGGGTCATTTTTAGTTGTTTGTAAACAGAATGTGAATCCCTTGAGAACCCATTTCAATAGTTTGAGAAAGAAGGAGACAGTGCTTATAAATGATTTTCTATTGTGAGAAATGGAGCTGGATCTGACTGCTGACAGAAGTTTTGATAACTTCAAAAATCATAGCAATCTGAAGTCATTGTCACATATAGTGACTTTCTCCAAGGTTGCATTTGCAGTAAGTTGGAAAATAGACCTTTAAGGAAAGTCTAGAAATGTTAACAGGATCATATGTAGCTTTGATTATTAACAGTTTTGAAATAGAGATAGAGATAATAGTACCTAATATAAACTATCATTAATTCACCTCAAAGTATATTCTATTTCAATTCATTTGTACTATGAAAATTCAACTTTTATTTTTTTAAATGGTAAAATCATAATTGAAATCTGTACCACAGGCTAGATACATTGCTTTCACATGCTAAAGTGCTTAGTCCTAGACACTAATTCTAGGCAAAGTATTGAAAATAGATCTAAAATATTTAAACTAAAACTTAAAGTTCTAAAGTAATGGAAACTTTATTTAAAAGCTTGAATTGTATTAAAAAAATATCACAAAATGCCAGAGTTTTTGTTTTTGTTTTGTTTTGGTTTTAATGGGCAGTTTCTCCAATGCAGTTCAATATGACTTGCATTTAGAGATTTATTTAGATGTGTTTTCCCAAAAACATGTTACGGTAGTCAAATGATGGCCCTTCTGAGATCCACACTCCAATCCTTGGAATCTATGGATATTACTTTATATGGCCAAAGGGACATGATTAAGAACCTTGAGATGGGGAGATTATCCTAGATAATTTGGGTAGGCCCAGTGTAATTACAGGAGTCCTTAAATATGGGAAACGTTACTCTGTTATAGTCAGAAAGATATGAGACTATGGAAGAAAAGTGTAGAAAGATGCAACATTGCTGGCTTTGAAGATGACGGAAAGAGGTCACAAGTCAAGGAATATGGGCAACCTCCAGAAGCTTGAACATACAAGGGAACAGATTCTTTCTTCAGAGCCTCCAGGAGAAAACAGAGTGGTGACACCTTGACTTTAGCTCAGTGAAACTGATTTTGGACTGCAGATATCCAGAACTATAAGAGGATAAATTTGTATTGTTTTTAAGTGTATGGAAATTTGTATAGCAGTAAAGTAGTACAGACATGTTGAAGATATAAACTGAGGCTTATGTATGTAAAAAGCCACATAGGCATAAAGATAGATTTTGAATCTTTGAGTAAAAATTATGTTAGTAAAATCATAGAAGCTATATTTTCAGATAAAAGTCTATTTAATTTGGTACTAAATGGATTCAATTTTTAAAACTTAAAATGTAGAAGATTGTAACAAAATAACTACCATAGTTTATATTCTTATCTTCACACAGGGAGTAGGCCCCTCCCATACAGTTTTGAATTTGACTATGTAATTTACTTTGGCCAATGGGACAATATCAGAGATGGCTCCAGTAGAGGATTAAAAAAGTGCTTTTGCATTGGGCTTGCCCTTGTAGCTGCGACCTTTTGGTTCACACTTTGAACCTCCTGGAGGTTGGAACCTCCAACCTCCTGGAGGATGAAAAACATCTTGTAGGGAAGACCCCACTAAAGCCTCTAACACAACAGTGATGCTATTGTAACCAAGCCCCAGCCAAACTGGTGCAGACTGGAAGAACCACTCACCCAGTCCATGGGATCATAAGAAGTAATAAATGATTTCTTTTAAATCACTAAATTTGGAGATGATTTGTTTTGCAGCAATAGATAACCAATATAGTACATTTACTTTCTCAGGATGTAGGGTACATTTTATTTATTTACCTTTTTGTAGGGTACATTTTAGACAGGACTTCCTCCAACAATGTCAAGTGGGTAGCGTTTAGATGTCCTACATTATATTTCTATTAAATCATTTGTAGTCTTTGATTTTCAGGAGGCTGTGCTAGAAATCATATCAGGGCCTTTGCAGGTATCTTGAAATGAATGAAGGTGAGGCACTTGACTTGCGTTTTTTAGCCTCAATCTTTTTTATCCATATCTTCCAAAATATATCCAACTAAAAATAGATTACCAATGTTTTGTTTTTTAAAAGCTTTGTACCCTATAAATAGACTCAATGGAAAACATAATGTACTTATGACTAAGTACCTTCTATATTTTTATAGACCTCTGTGATATGCAGAGGTAGGGTTAGCTAAGAAGATGCCTTACCTTATTGAGACATTTGAATCAAGTGGTTGAGATCAGAGCTTTGTAAAAAGGAAACCAGAGATCATTTGGTTCCCATGAAAACTTATTACCAGGAAATTTACTGAGAAGGTAGGAAACTTAGGAGGTGCCCCCCATTGTCTCTTGTATCATAATTTCTAGAGCCCTGAAGGCTCATAGTTTGATTCTTATCAGATGATCTCTAAAATCTCTTCCAGGGGATCCCTGAGTGGCTCAGTGGTTTAGCGCTGCCTTCAGCCCAGGGCATGATCCTGGAGTCCCGGAATCGAGTCCCACATCGGGCTCCCTGCATAGAGCCTGCTTTTCTCTCTGCCTGTGTCTCTGCCTCTCTCTCTCTCTCTCTCTCTGTCTCTCATGAAAAAATAAATAAAATATTTAAAAAAAATAAAATCTCTTCCAGTTCTAGTATTACAATATCATGGTTATTCCATACATATTGGGAAAATGATATTTATTTCTGGAATACAGCAAAGCTAACTGACTCCTTTGGGGATGGCACAATGAATCTGTCCTCTTCACCATGAACTCAGTCAACCAAAATAACCATTCTGGCTTCCCAGATGCTTCAGGTTTTCACTTCTAGGAGTCTGTCTTCCCATTTTGAGCAAGGAACACCTGTGGTTGTCCTCTGTTGTGACCATCCATGGTTGCAAAATCATAATTTTTTCCTTTGAGAAGAGCTGGCATGTGAAAATTAAAAATGAAAATGGGATTTAATAGCACTTGTTAGTAAAAGAAATTTCTGGCACCTTTTTTCAAGGGTTTATTTTTTGCCAAAGAAATAGTTTGACCTAGGAGGGAGAAAAAAAGTGAATCTTATAACCCTATTTGGGTCAAAGTTGAAGAATTTACATTTTCTGAACCATAATGTGTGTACTGAGAAGGGGTGTGTGTACAGTCTATAACATATAAGGATATTATAGCAACTATGCTTGCCTCATATATATCATTCTGTTACATTCATGCTTAGTTATTTGATTAGATAACTGTATTTTCCATGGCCTCATGTAAAATAATGAATCAAATGTACCCAGTGCTGGGACTAATTTGAGGACTACTTTTCAAATCACTAAGGCATTAATGCACTACTACTCTGTGTCCTGAAAGAGTTACTGTAGGTTTCAAAAAGGACCTAATTTACTGGCCAGTGGTATCTTTTCATAGGAATTACTTGGCCATTGTGGAATAGCCTTTCATCTTTCTGCTTTTTTGTTAATTCAATTGAATTTTCTTCTAATTTATATTGTTTCATTCTAAGTGCAGTCAGTCCCTCATTTTACAAACCATTCAATTCCAAAAAGTCATTTGTGAGTTGGTTATTTAGAACTTAGAAGGTATTTTTCAATAGAAAAATAAAAGCCACAAATTTTGGGTGTGTTCCCAGAATAGCCCACAGAAGCCAACTACCCATCACGTTCTCAGTAGTGGTGCTACTATCTAGTCTAAACAATATAAATAGCGGTTCATAGGAGGGTAACATGTTTTTTACAATCCAGCTTGAGAAGACTGAGGCTCATTCTTCTATAGCCAGCCTGTCAGTAGGGGTGAGGACTTTCCTGTCTTCATTCCTCAAACTTCAAATGATGTGAAGTTAGGACACAGCTCAATCTTAATCCAGCAACAATGATTTTTATTGTTTAGGTCAAGAGTTGGGGACAGGGGAGTTGTGCAATAAGGTTGAAGCATCAAGATAGAGGCTAAAGAGAATGTCAGAGTTATTTGTGAGTCATAAGGATGTGGTGACACATTAGAATGTGGAGAGAAAGATTGAGAGCTAGGTTAGAAAACCGTTGTCATCTTAGTAATGGAATGAGGGGTACCTGGGTGGCTGTCCTCTTGACCTTGTTAATTCTTACTCATCCCTGAACATGTATGTGTTTGTGCTCAAAGAAACCTTTCCTGAACATCTCTGCCATTTAGTCCATGCCATGCTCAGAGATAAAAGCACTCTTGTAGCATATTTTATTGTTGCTTTCTAAGTTATCGTTTTACTATCTATTATCATATACCTAGGTATATACTCAACCACTGAATCCAGTGCCTACTATAGTGGCTGACACTCTGCAGGTCCTCAGTAATATTTGTTTTGAGTCATTAAGGAGCCGGAAGTATGTTTATATATAGGGAAGTCACGTTTAATGTCTACATTTGATTATTAAAAAAAAAAACTTAAGTGAGATACTAAGGAGATTTAGAAAACTGTTAAATAAAAGAAATTGACCTAAATGTTTTGTTGCTGAGAATAAGGATGGAGTCTAGAGAGCCTTTATATTATTTCAAGTTTATATATTTTATGTAAAATTATAGTTGTCTACCCCAATTCCAAATTAGTTAATGCTATTTCAACTTGAATTCACTTTAGATTTTCAAAGATGAAGGAGTTGCCCCTGGCTTGCTGCATTGAGCAGAACACAATTCTTAGGCCAGAAGCAAGATTGTATGTTAAAAAGTCAGCATCTCTGTGCTCTATGCCCTGTGATTTTCTGGAATAGCTGAGAAAAAAACTGGATATATTCACAGAAACCTTGGGTGTAGAAATTAATAATAATAGAACAAAATGGAACTTGGTTTTAATTCTAGCCACCCAAGTCATTAATTTAAGGAATTCATGCCATTCACAAAGGAACTATTTTAGCCAACAAATCTCTTGTGATTCCACTCATTTATCTTTACCTCTTTGGAGCTTGTCTTATTTGAGCAAAGCTTGACATAGTGACACAACACTACTACATTTCAGTATTTTATCAGGGTCTCTTCATTTTACTTGGGGATAAATTGAATTATAGCCAATGCCACATGAAAAATAGAAATGCTACCATTTTGGAACATGTTTATCATGTACCATGTAATGAGAATGTGCCTACCACCCATTCTCTTGCAGCCATCAGAGATTGAACAAGTGCTATCTTGGCAATGCACTCAGACTTTCTCAGTGCAATGGTGATGGTTTTATGTGAGCTGTACATTTTAGATTTTCTAATATATTAAAAAGAAAGAAATAAAGAAAATGCCCTTCAGGTACACTTTACCATCTCTCTAAAGATTTCTATTTTAACCATAGAAAGCTTCAAAGATTAATCTACTATATGATATTGCTTGGAACTTAAAAAACAAATATAAAATAGGAATAATTAATAGAGTACTGTGCAGATTTTCAGTCAAAATTAAACATAGGAATTTGTGACTAAATATGTAATTCAGAAAATGTCAGGAAAATATGAATTCTAAATTGTCTATTTTTTCAGATACTTCATTTTAGTAATATGAAAAAAAATTTTTCATCATATATAAGCCTACAAAGATTGATGTTTGAATTTAATTCTGACCAAGAATAAACATTTTCTTTTATTTTTTTTAATATTTATTCATGAGAAACACACAGAGAGAGGCAGAGATAGAGGCAGAGGGAGAAGCAGGCTCCTTGCAGGGACCCTGATGTGGGACTCGATCCCAGGAGCGCAGGATCAATCCCTGAGCCAAAGGTAGATGCTCAACCACTGAGCCACCCAGGTGTCCCAAACATTAATTTTCTAAGAGGAAGTGGTATCTTGGTGTAAATTTTATTATTGAAATAATTTGAAAAATATGAAATATTTATAACACATTTAGGTATTCTATTGGTTTTGGAAATTATCTGTATTTTTTTATATTTTAATTTGATATTGTATGGAAGTCTAAATTTAGAATAAAAATTGCTACATCTGTATTCTAATACTATAGAAACCTATTTGGGATTTAGAGTACAGCATTAAATTACAGAGAATTTATACTGACTTTTTAAAAGTTAGGCAAAACTTGATATTTATCTGAATATTAATTCATGTTTCATAAAAATGTTAATTTCCTCAAATTTACTTAACTAGAATGCTAAATATTTTATCTACTATCATCAGAATTTGAAGTGTTCTAATTAGTTATTTTATAATTCATAAAAATAAAATATAAAATCTAGTCAATGTCAGAACTTATGTTATCTTTTAAAAATATTTAATTATAAAATAAATAATAAAAAACGAATATTATTGTGGACAGATACATCTTTTATTTACACTTGACCCTTGAACAGCAGAGGGATTAGGATTGCCAATCCCCTGAGCAGTGGAAAATCCACATATAACTTTTGATTCCCTAAAACTTCACTAATAGCCTACTGATGACAGGAAGCCTTACTAATAAAACAAATATTATATATTTTGTATGTTATATGTTTTATATACTGTCTTCTCACAATAAAGTAAGCTTAGGAAAAAGAATATGTTATTAAGAAAATCATGAGGATGAGAAAATACATTTTCAATAATGTACTGTATTTATCGAAAAAAATCCTTGTACAAGTGGACCTACGCAGTTCAAACTCCTGTTGTTCAAGGGCCGACTGTATTTCTTTTCATTTTTATATTATAATGTTTTCAGCATTCTATACTAGACTTCACATACAAAAGACAGAAGGTTTATTCTGTTTTTCCCACTAGTGAGGTCTTTGATTAAAGAATGGTAAGATCTTCTATCACTACAAATGACACTAATAGATGCTACCAAACTTTAATTTCACTTTACTTGAGTTTCATATTTATGGAAATAAGCACAGCATGAAGAAAAATTTACACTATTACCAGGAGCAGTGTGCATGAACCCAACATTCTGGTCCTTTATAAGACCTGCCAACCTTACCCTTGACCTGTGTCATCATTAATATGAATTCCCATAACACATTACCTAATCTCTCTAGTGGCATCTATCCTATTTTCCCTCTTTATTTTGGATAATCAGTTTCTTCCATTTTCTTAGGATCTTTCTATTCCCATGAAAATCTCTTTTGGGTGTAGGCTTCAGCCATTTAGGACATATAAGCACGATGCCAAAAAAAAATTAAAAAGCGCATAATGCCTCATATAACTTCTCTCAAATCCATGAGCTTCTCTCACTACCTTGTCTCCAGATCAAAACTGATCTACACCAATCAGTGACCTGCATTATTACTCTAGCATATAGGTTTTTAGTCAGCATGTCAGTTTTCTATTATCAAGATAATGCTGCATAATAAACAATGATAAAACTTGAGGGGCACGCAACACTGTGTATTTGTTTGGTTTTTACATCTGTGCATCTGCTGAACCATTGGGCTCTGTTCCACAGTCTCTTTCTCCTGGGATTCATGAGCTAGACCAGGCATGTCTTTCTCATGAGGATAGCAGAAGTGCAAGAAGGCAAGTAGAAATGCTCAGAAACTGTATGCCATCAATTCTGCTTGCTTGCTTCCCCCCCCCTTTTTTTTTGCCAAAGAAAGTCACTTGGCCAAATAAATTCAAATGGAAAAATGTATTCCACCTCTTTTAGTGAATGGAACTGCAAAGTTACATAGTAAATAATATGGATATATGGGGAGGTGAATTGGGACCCATAACATGGTCTATCACAATAACCTTACCTGCCTGCCTCTCCAGTGGTGATAGGTATTATAGACCTTTGCCTTCTTTGTGAAATACCCTCTTTATCTGGCTTCTATGATGAAACATACCCTTGATATTCATCCCATCCCTCTGCCTCAAGCTATTTAGTCTCTTTTTCCAGTCCAGCTTCCTCAAACTCATTTGGAAGTCCTTAAGACATAATTACATATAATCCAGGGTTCACAGACTCCATCACCACCAAAATAAAGATGAATCAGAAATGCTTAAAATTTTCTTCTGGGTTCCAGAATCATATATCTATCTACCTACTTTGTAATTCTTACAAAATATATCCAAGATACCTGAAATTTGACCTAGATTTAAAGCATTCCTGTTGTTTTCTCTCATTCTACTCCAAACTTCTTCAGTGGTCCCTAATAGCTCAGTGATTGGCACCATATCCATCAAGTTATGCAAGGCAAAAAACTAGGAGTCATCCTTAACACTATTCTTTCATCATTAAACCCTGTTGCTTTTATTGCCTAAATAGCTCTGGGATCCATCCATTTCGTTCTATCACTATGGTTCCTTTCTGATGTAATCCACCATTCTCTCTCATCTGGACCATGGTAATAACTTCTGAGCCTCATCCTTTCTTACCTCCATCCGATCTGTTATCTGCATTGCAGACAGAAACATCTTATTGAAAAACAAGTCTAGTTATTTCCCACCTTTAAAATGCCTTTCAGACCTATACATTTTTGTTCTTATCTCACTCATGTCATGCTTAATGTCTTAGTTTTCATTCTCAAGCACATAAATAAGCAAATAAAAAATCATAACATGAGGCAAATAATTTGGGTTTTGGGTTTTTATTTTGTAGGGTTTTTATTTGGAAAGTGGAGCCAGAAAGTAACAGTAAAAGAGTAGAGAAGGTAAGAAAAGAAGGAGAAGTCATTATAAGAGTACTCTACAGAGGTTGCTGCTATAGACAGTGGTGGCTTGATTCTACAAGACTTCTGGGAAGTATAAAGAATAGGACCTGTAACTCTATGCCTGAGGGATAACAGCTAGTTTTATGTGTCTGCTGTTTCTTCATTGTTTGAGGATTGTATCCCCAGCATTTCAGAGTCATACTTGTGCTCTTTGCCTAATTACATCCTACTCAACTTTCAGATCCCACTTTATTCATGTACCAGAAAACTCCAGCCCCTAAATAAAACAGGTCTTCTAGCCCTTCCAACAAAGCCGCGTGCCTCTACTATGTGCTGTTAACATACCATATATATGTCAGTTTATGGTCTCAGTGATGAATTTGCATTTTGCTATGGGATTATTTCACTAAAAATTTTCTGCCCTTCGGACTGCAAGCTTGAGAAAACCTGAGATCATGTCTGCTTTTGCTTATCATTGTCTTGTCAGCACCAAAACCTGGACCTGGTGCATAAAATGTGTTCAATATATTTTTTATGAATGTATAATATAAGTATAGGGGGTGTGTGTGCACACACGTGTGTGTCTCTGCATACACACATGTATATTTATAAAGCAAAACTGAATTATCAGGGTATAAATAGATTACTATCAGTTTCAAAAAGTTATCTTTTTAAATTCAAATGTCCTGTTCTGTTTTTATGCATTGCTTTCTTCAGTGCTTATACAGTCAGATTATGAAAAGAATTCTGTTTAGAAGAAATCATACTGAGAAAAAAAGAAAATATATTACAATAGAACATCTTGATTGATCTAATAAGCTTACAGTATTGTTAGTACTTTTTTAAAGAAAGTTATTGCCTATGCATCTTCTTTAATTATATAGAGATTTTGAGTTAAAAAGGTAATAACTAGATCCTAGAACACAGCCCTGTACAATCCTATACTCATCAGTGGAAGAGAGCACCATATTTGGCAATTCTGGGCAATTTGAGGATTTGAGTATTTAAAACTCTGTGTGTGTGTTTAGCCTCTAAAACATCATATCCAAATGCACATTTTTGCTTCTCAAATTCAGAGCTATTATTTTATAGCAGGAAACGTGTTGTGAAAGTAAATCAGTTTTCAGTCTCTGGCTTCATGCTGATGTAGGATAATAGCAACCAAAAAGGAAAAGGCAAGGCAGGTAGAAATCTACATAAATTATTTTAATGAGAATATAATACTTCCATAAAGATAAACTACTAATAGTAAGTTATCCACATTCAATCTATTCTTTCCATTTGTCAAATTATCATGTTACACTTCACATCACCCAGCATTAATTCAACAAATAGTGGTTGAACACTTACCATACAGAAGTAATATGATGTCATTGGCAAATAGGCTGGACATGGTCTGCACCTTTATAGAGATTGTGATACAGTTGGCATTATATTATAAAAAATGCAAATACTTTCTCTGAAAACATCCATCATACACTGAACCTTTTTCTTTTAATTTCACTGAAGAGAAGCCAGAGCAATATGCTTCTGATTTGGTTTCAAGCCTCAGCCACTAAAGAGATAAATTGTGGTGAAAGGATTATTAAGATAGTGAATAGATGATGAAAGTAGTTGTATCTATGTCAATTAGTGGTTGCTGTCAATTAGTGGTTGCTTATATTCAGTTTCTCTCATTTGGGGAATGTGGAGAGGAAGATATTGAACATCTAGTGGGCTTCAAGTGTTTCTTCTGATCTGGTAATTGTCACAATTATGCCCAGGGCCATAAATTGAAATGGCTCGTAAGCCCATGAATGGAAGATGTTGGGGCCTTGAAGTAATTTCTCCAAAATTCTGCCCTATATTGCAGACATTGTGAAAAGTATTTTCTTTGGCTTGTACATATGAAATCAGGGAATATCTGCAATTCCAGGATATGCACACTCCTGTATGTGAGACCTTTGTAGATAAAGTAGACTTGTTTGAGGAATGCCAAAGGGATGACAGACAGACATGAGCTTAAGTGATCATAGTTTTGGACTGAGTATGCAAAAGAAGGAGTTTCCTGGTTTTTGTTTGTTTGTTGCAGATAAACATGTCATGATGTTTTTAAAGTCCCATGCCCCTAAAAATTGCTTATAATAAACAGAGGTGAAGCCATCTTTGTCCTGAGAAAACTTTGGCTTACTTCCTATCAGCTGATGATTGTGTAATAATCAAGGTATAGATTGTGCCTTGGTGGAGTGGCAACTCTACCACAGGATTCATCTTCTAATCTCTGTATCTGAGATCATCCCTCAGAAATAGGATGCATGGAGAAACCAGAGTGTTGTGTACTGAAACAAACACCCCATCAGAGTGGGAGAGCCACCCTCTCCTTTTGCTCTTGGGTCATTTCAGATGAGGTCAGCTCAGGTGAGGTTCAGCTTAGCTATATTTTTTCCCATTCCCCCTCAGAGGCATTTTAGAAGAGATCACTCCTTTGGGAACATTTCTTGACTCATGTATTTAAGGATGCCACATATAATGTTTAAATGAGACACAAGTGCTTAACAGCTTCTTATATATGTGTTTTTGGTTATAAGTACAATGATCAGAGAATGCACCCCTCATGAACAGTGACTACACCAAAATTTGATTAATCAAGTTCAGTAAATTTAGGCAATTTGTAGCATACTTACCAGGAAAAGAGGACTTCATTTTTGGGAAGATTACCTAGGTTACTTTTGTGGGGGTCAAAATCTAGTTAAAGTGTGTTATATGAACATTATTGGTAATGTGAGTAAATCTGAAAAAGTAAGAATCATTAATAGTGAGAATACAGGTGTTCATTATGTTATCATTCATACTTTTCTATGTCTTGTGCCCTCCCCTTTGGAAAGAAAACCTAGTTCTAAGAATCTTCTTAGAGGCTTCTGGGTCAGCATGCATGAAATTAATAAGAAATAAATATCCCATCAATAGGAAGAGCCTCAAAACAAATAAAAGAGAGATTGTCCATATTCTAAACATAACATTTGTTATATGTTATAGCCAGTTAACTTGATTTTGTTTATCTAAGATTTCTTTTATTCAAAAATGATTTCTTAAGGCACATTAGTATCTAGTGTCATTAAAGAAGGCTTAATGTTGTTAATTCATTCTGTTTTCTAAATGCATTGCCTGTGTCCTTGCCACTTTCCTATAATCCTTCAGGATTTTTCGATTTCCTTAGGACAAAATAAAGGATCTTAGTGGGACCTTTATGGCTCTACATGATTGGCCTCTATACAAGTCATCTCTTGCCTCTCCACTGCTCACTAAACTTTAGCCACCTTGGCTCCATCAGTTCCTGAAATATATAAAAAATTTTCCTACCTCAGGGCCTTGTTACTTTCTACATATTTCCTAGGTTACACTGAATAATTGATTCCTTCCCTTTCTGGTAAAGCTTAAGTATACCCCCTCCTCAGAGTGGCCCTGTCTGACCACCAATCCAAAGTTTATATCCCTTGTTATTCTTCTCATAATATCTGTTTATTATCTTTATTGCATTTAACACAGCCTGTGGTTTTTTAAAAATGAATCAAACTTCTATTAGGTTATGAGCTTCATGACAATAGGAACCTTATCTCCTTGGAATTCATAATTTTCTTTCTTTTTTAAAAAAAGATTTATTTATTTATTTATTTATTTATTTATTTATTTATTTATTTATGATAGACATGGGGGGGGGGCGCAGAGACACAGGAGGAGGGAGAAGCAGGCTCCATGTCGGGAGCCC
Source organism: Nyctereutes procyonoides (assembly GCF_905146905.1). Classification (NCBI taxonomy): domain Eukaryota; kingdom Metazoa; phylum Chordata; class Mammalia; order Carnivora; family Canidae; genus Nyctereutes; species Nyctereutes procyonoides. Next base: position 39,984,811 of record NW_026575024.1, read on the forward strand.
GATGTGGGACTTGATCCTGAAACTCCAGGATCGCTCCCTGGGCCAAAGGCAGGCACCATACCGCTGAGCCACCCAGGGATCCCCGGAATTCATAATTTTCTTGCATAGCAGGTTATCATAAAAATTAGAAGAGATTAATTTCAGCTGTATATGGAAAACTTGTCCATGCCTTTTACAGTTACTGATTGACCTGTATCCCCAGTCTTGATCTTATAAAGCTTTAGCCCACATGCTCCCAGCTTTATCCAACAATATAACAAGAACAGAAAGACACTGTTTAAAATATGAATCTTGACATTATTATACTGTTTTATAAATTTATTGTAAAATATGACATTTTAAAATTAAATATCTGAAAGAAAAAGAAAGTTCTCTTTCATAGTTTGGTTTACTTCATTTATTATCCTTATCATAATGGAGATAAAGAAGTAATACAAAGCTTTAGGACAATTTAGCAAATGAGTGATATAGTCACACTTTCAGTGACAGAATAGATTAAAAGCTTAATTTACTATATTTTATTTTCTGTGAAGCAAGTTAAAAAAATATAAAAAAGCACTGTTAGATAAATCTGAGATTGAAAGCCATAATATTCTGAAATGTACCTAGGGAATTCAGAAGAGTAAACTTCAGTTAGTTTCAAGAAATTACAAAGTACCAATTTCTTGGGACACATCTTATTAAAGAAAATAGATCCAATATGATTCTTTTAAAAAGCTGTATATAAACAGCCAATTTCATATTTATTAGGAGAGAAAATAAGCATAGAAATTTCAATTTTCAAAAAAAAAATTTCAATTTTCTAGTGCCTTGTTTTTGTGTATGTTTTTGTTTAACCAGGAGGTCACTTGTGCCACTGGATTTACATGGCATTAAGTGTTACTTACTTCAGTACGTATTTATAATATCGTTATCCATTTTAGGATAATATCAACACTTGTTTATTGTGGAAAGCAGAAGTAATCTACTTAGATTGTTCAATGGCAATTTCATACCCAGAATGCTTCCCTGAGCTTCACTGCTTATTAAAACATGAAGTCTTATATTTCCCTAGCCATATTAAGTAGCTGGATCCAGACATGGGAATTGGTGATGCTCAGTATTTTCCAAAACATAGACTGGGAATTAATATTTATGTATGATTTACTAAAAGATAATTAGTCCATATATTATTATAGATGATCTAACAGTTTATGACTAAATTCACTGGAGGACCCATTTCCTTGACAGCACTGTGGTAGCTCCCATGGTGCTGGTTTTATCCAACTAAGCTTTGAAGGTTCCATCTACTTGTTTGGATAATATCTACCCCCAGCACTACAGATTATGTCATTGAGATTACTCTAAGAATGTCGTTGAAGATGCTGAGGATCACTTTAGGATTTTAGTATCAGAAATAGTTGCTCTTATTCCTGAAGAAGTTCCATTAGGCTAGTTTTTTACTTTGTAAACATGGTGAATCTTGTAATTGAACATTTTTTCCTCTCTTAAATTAGCTTCTAGAACTCTAAGAACCAAATCTAGGGGCCCACTTATATCCAAATATTTCATGGCATATATCTGTGTATGAATCTACCTATTTTCTCCATCTTACTTTCCTTTCCCTTAACTCCCTTTTCTTGTTTATATTTAGTTCATTGCATTTTGGTTGATTAAATGTTTTCTGATAAGCAGATTTGAACCTCTTTTTAAAAGTAGGTGGGTTATTAATTCATTATTTACTGCATGGATTGCTTGCCTGGATCATTGTAATTTTCAAGTGATTAGAACAAAGGAGAATTTATAGAGAAATTTTTATATACTATTGGGCATATCAAAACTAGGCTTTGGGAAGGTCTTACACTCTTACTATATTTTTATATCTTATATTTGAGTTAATTTTCTTAAACATTTCAACTGTAAAGGAAACTGATAAGAACTTTAAGGATAAAATTAGCATGTATGGTTGCATAACTCAACTAGTGTGAAAATTAATTAGTGGTTTTAGAAAAGCATCTCTAATATTTAGTTTTATATTCCATGGCATAATTTCCATAGCAATATCATATGCTTTATCCTTATATTCGGTTTCCAGCATACGAAGAGATTGCATTTTAAAAGTATATTTATAAATTAGTTATTTAGAGCACAGAATTCATTTTGATGAACAATTTATTTCTAAATGGGTCAGGATCTTAGGTTAGCCCATAAAATTTGTTTCACTCATAGTGTAAAGGAAATAATTTCTAAGAGACTTTGCAGAAAAAGAAAACTATTTTACATTTTAAAATAGAAAAAAAAAAGACTAAGAATTTCCTTATTTCAGTTATGAAGCCCAAGACAAAAGTAGTATAATGAGAAGATCAGGATGTGGATACAAAATTTCATGTAGATTCTAGAGAGAAATTCTGGTTATACTTAAAAGCAGTAGGATTCATTGTGCTGTGCAATTTTGCTTCACAATATATGAGTTTTCCCTTCTTTCTGTCAATATAGCATTAGTGGTAGATACTTTTTTCATTTATCAACATGATTAAGTTCATTTTTGCCTTGAAAATGGAATGAGTAATAGAAAAGAGAAGGAATTAATGATAGAATTAGTGAATTGATATTCCTGAGGCGACCAGATAAGAACTGGAAACACAAAAAAGCATCTGATAAAGGGAAAGTTTATGGATATGAGGGAAATTTTCTGAGGTAGCACCAAAGAAAAGAACCATAAAGTACTGAAGTCCTAAGGGATGTGGAGGGTTCATGAATTGTACAGAACTCTTAAGGGGAAAAATAAGAACTGCTGAGAAAGAGATATTGGATCACTCGGATCCCCATGTTGCCAGGAGAGTTGGGGACAGGAGAGAATGAGGGCAGGGAGGGATCCTGAGCAGATGGCAATTTCTTTATTTCAAGGTATTGGCAAGTTGAGTATTTATAATCTTGGGAGTGCTTATACTTTTAAAATTTTATCTCTAACATACTGTGCAGGTATTCTGTACCTTAGTACCCAGAAATTATTCAAAATTGTATTTCAAGGGTAAGGTACTGAACCTGAGGCAAAGTGCATAGTAAAGAATGAATTAATGTTAGTTCTTATTATTTTATGGCATTTAATACAATTGTGAATGGAAATTCTTTATATTCACTATTTATTATTACAGATGTGGCCCTTATATATCTTTTAAAATAAAATACAGAGAGGTGGTTCAAGATGACATTGTAAAGTTACCTGAATGGCTTAGTTGGTTGAGCATCCAACTCTTGATTTTGGCTCTGGTCATGATCTCATAGTCATGGGCTCCATGCTCAGCTGGGAGTCTGTTTGAGGTTCTCTCTACTTCTCTCTGTGCCCCTCCCCGTGCTCCATGTATACTCTCTCTCTCTCTCTCAAATAAATAAATCTTTTTTTTTTTAAAAAAAGGTGACATTATTGAAAGATCCTGAACTTACCTCCTCCCACAGACATTACAAATATACAGCTATATATGGAACTATCACTCTGAAAAAAATCCCTGAGAACTAGTTGGATACCTACTCCACAGCAATGGATAAAAATGCCACATCAAGAAAGGTAGGAAAGGCTGAGATGTGCTCTCACCACCATCACCCACAATGACCTATAATCAGGAAGGATTTCAAACAACAACAACAAAAATATAAATATAACTTCTCCCTAAGGAGCAAGGGTTTGTATCCCACATGGCATCCTAACCCTTGGGTCCTACACAAAAGGGACAAGCCCTCAAAACATCTGGCTTTGAAAACCAGGGAATTATATTCAGGGGAAACCTAGGGCTATAGGGAACTGTTTTCATTCTTAAAGGGGTTGTGCATAGACCCACTCTCCCCAGGACTCAGCACAAAAAGCAGCACTTAGAAAAGAGTCTAGATATAGGTGAAGGAAATTGCTAAACCTAAAGCTTATGCCAGAGGAGCAAAGGTCTATCAAGATTTTCTCTGGGAACTAAACACTGGCAGATGACATTTTTATGGGCTCTGTCTACCTTGCTGGTTCTTTTGAGTGCCAGTTTTGTACCATTACTCCAACCACCTAATAGCAGCAGGTGAGCAGATCCAGCTGCTTGAATGATAATGCCAGATGTAGTGGGTGAGCAGCACCACCTCCCCATGTGCCACTTAGGTGATACTGCTAGGTGCAACATGCAGGTAGACCTCCCCCTCCCACAGCATATGCTGCATGGACACATGCCCCTGCCCCATGCTGCTCACATGGTACCTTCATACCTGATGTGCAAGCACCCCTGCCTCTCTCAGCAGCACTACTCACATGACCCAGCCAGAGCCAATGGGTGCATACAGTCTGCACAGAGAACACCTCTTGAGTGCCAGCATTGGGTAATTAGGAGGATTGCATTTCTGGACCCCACTGGTGGGAGAAAATCAAAAGAGCCTAGCTTGAGAGATAACCAAGAACTAGAGGAGGGTTAAACAAAAAGTTTCATCTCCTACATAGAGCCACTCCTTTAAGACAGGAATAGATAGGTAATTTGCAAAACAGGCAGAAACAAACAGAGCTTGGGACTCTCTCTCTCTCTCTCTTCCCCTCCTGTGCACACGCTCTCTCTCTTTCTTATTTATCTTAGAGAGAGAGGGAGAGAGAGTACACACATGTGTGGGGGGCAGGGGCAGAGGGAGAGGAAGAGGGAGAATCTCAAGCAAACTCCCTGCTGAGCATGGAGCTTTAGGTAGGACTCAATATCAGGATCCTGAGATCATGACCTGAGCGGAATTGGACACTTAACTGACTGAGCCACCCATGTGGTTTCAGTCTTTTAAAATTTATTTTAAAATAAAATAAATTGATTCAGTCTTTTAAGATTTATTTATTTTTTTAAATATTTTATTTATTCATGAAAGACACAGAGAAAGAGGCAGAAATGTAGACAGAGGGAGAAGCAGGCTTCCTGCAGGGAGCCTGATGTGGGACTCTATCCCAGGACCCCGGGACTATGACCTGAGCCAAAGGCAGATGCTCAACCACTGAGCCACCCAGGTGCCCCTAAATTTATTGAGACTATAAAAATACCAGTGGTATTATTCGCAGAAATAGAACAAATAATCTTAAAATTTCTGTGGAACAAAAGAACCCAAGTAGTCAAAGCAATCTTGAGAAGGAATAGAGTTTCACACTCCCAGAATTCAAACAATACTACAAAACTATAGTAATCAAAACAGTATGGTATGGCACAAAAAGAGACATAAATCAATGGATCAGAATAGAGACCTTGGAGGGGGGGAACCCTACACATATATTATCTATCTATGACAAAGGAGACAAAATATACAATAGGGCAATCTCTTTACTCTCTTCAATAATTGTTGTTGGGAAAACTGGACAGCTACATGCAAAGAATGAAACTGGACCACTATATTGCACCATATTTAAAAATAATAACTCAAAAAAGATTAAAGTCTTGAATGTAATATTTGAAACTATAAAACTCCTAGGAGAAAATATAATGCCTTGACAGTGTTAGTGATTTTTTTTTTTGGACTTAATTCCATAAACAAGGGCAACAAAAGCAGAAATAAACAAATGGAAATATATCAAACTAAAAAGCTTTTTATGGTGAGAGAGAACATCAACAAAACAGAACAGCAACCTACTTGAAAGGGTAAAAATATTTGCAAGTCATGTATCTGATCAGGGGCTAATATCTAAAATACATAAAGAACTCATACAACTCAATAGCAAAAAAAAAACCCAAACAATTCTACTTAAAAATGGTCAATCTGGACAGATTTCTGAAATCATATATATATTTAATGTCATATACATCATATATATCTAATATATAATATCACATATATATAATATTCATAAAAGAATGAGATGTTGCCATTTGCCACAATATTGAGGTATTGTGAGGAAATTATGCTAAGTGAAATAATTCAGGTAGAGAAGTCAAATACTATATGATTTCACTTATATGCAGAATTTAAAAACGAAACAAAACAAAAGAATACAAACAAAACCAAACTAGATTCGTAGGTACAGAGAACAGAATGATAGTTGCTAGAGGAGAGGGTATTTGAGGGGTAAGCAAAATGAATGACCTAAAATACAGGAAATTGTCATATATAACTGTGAAAACCATTGACAGAATTCCCAATAAATGTTTGATGAGGGTTGACTTCTTTTTGGTTGCAATCTATTGAAACATTTCCATTGCTGCATAATACTAACAGTCTAGTCATGATGTCTATTTCTGATGTACAAGGAATGACAAATTCCTCATAAAATTCCCAGCACAACACTTACACTAGTGACTGTACTCCATTTTTGTTGAACACTCAGAATTTTATACATTTATTTTGGTAGGCTTACTGCCCCCTCATCCAAAGTAGTCCTTATCCAAACTTGTTTTTTATTCCCAAGATCCTCATTAGGGGATAGTTGCTTCAGCTCATTGATATGCTAGAGTAGATCTTAGAGTCCTGACTCCTGACACTTGTTCTATATTCCTTACGTTCCTCTCCTGGAGTGCATTTTCCCTGACTGCTTTTTAAGGCCACAAATCTGAAATACCGTTTATACTTGATAGAGCTATAGATGAGCTTATTTTGAAAATGCTCTGGCTGCCCTTGGGTCTTAGGTACCCTGCTTTAGTTCCTACACACAAACCTATATACTCCTTACTTTACAGCTTATAAGCATTTGGGCTACTGTGTATTGGAAGGAAGTTTTGCCCAGAATGAAGACAAATCAGCAAACGCCTATGTATCTTCTTTGCTGGGAACTTGTCCCAGCTCTGAATCACCACCATGTTCCTCCAAACCTCTTCCCATTCCATAGTAGGTAGATGTATGTGACATCCCTCAATATGGTCTGTACAGATAGATGTGACTCTAGATCTATTATTTTCCCTTTCAGAGCCTCAGATATCTCACATTGCCTCCTGCTGATAAGGCTGTTCACCTCATTGCTGGGAACTTTCTTAGTTCTACAAGGAATCTATAGGTTTCCCCAAGAGAGATAATTAGTCCGCCCATGCTTGTCAGGGACTATGTAGCACATTTGGCACAATCTTTCACTTGGGCCATCACAAAGTATATTTCCTTTTGAACTTATCTCCTCTCAAGTGTCTATATGAACTAAGAAGATTCACCCAGGATGGCGTCATAATGTCTCTTCACAGAGTAACAGATTCTTTTTTTTTTTTCTAGTTCCTTTGGAATAGAGAGCAGCTAGTGGCACCAATTCAATTTATAGGATGACAAAACCAAAGCCAAAACAAAACAAGGCAAAAACCACACACAATAAAAAACCCATATACCCTTATGTCTTTTTAAATTTCTTAATCATAAGATTGGGCATTCACTCACTTACTCAGCACAAATCTCTTTTATACATGCTGCAGGTAAGCTCTGCACTAATCCCTCATGATACATTGCCCTTGTTGTTATGGAAGTTGGCCTGTTAAGTGACATGCAGACAGATAAACAAAGCACAGAATGGTATAGAAAGTGCAGTCACAATAAAGGGGGGAGGGGCAAACAGTTCACAGAAAAAGAGGAAATGAACTTCACAGGATGGGGTTAGGACCATAAAAAGTATTCCAGAAAATGTATTTTAAAGAATGAATGAAAATGCTAGGAAAGGATATATGGGAGATCATTATGTTATTCTTACAACTTTCCTGTAATTTAAACATTAGTTTCAAATAAAAAGTCAACAGAAACTCACCAGGCAAATTGTGGTGAAGATGAGAGAAAGACATTCAAAACATATGCAAACAAACAAACAAAAGCTAACAAAAAACAAAAACAAAAACAAAAACAAAACAAAAAAACAAAACTCTGTTACTCACTTGGAACAGTGGAGACAAATCTCCTGTGCATGCAATTGACTGGATAGATTTGAATTGCTATAAGTAAAAGGGTGAGATGAAGTGTTTTAATTTTTTTTGAAGTGTTTTAATTAAGGGAATAGCATGATGAGATTTTATTTTTAGAAAAGTCATTCCATGATTTTGTGGAGAATAGACTGATGGGAAGAAGTAAGAGGTAGGGAAAACATGTGAAGGGACAGTGGTCCGGGCCAGAGGTGATGGAGTTCTTGATCAAGGAAGTGGTAACATGATCAGCAGTAAGAGTATATATTCCTAAGATACTCAGAGGTGGCATTAACAGGATTTAGTCACTGCTGTGATTTCAGAGTGAAGGGAAAAAAGAGTGAGAGATTTGGCCTGTCTAGTGAGGTTGATTCAAGCTAATAGAAAAGGGAATCTGTGAGAAGGAACACATCTTAAAGAAGGAGGAAGATAATTATTTCTGTTTTGAGTACCTTGAATTTGAGATGCCCAATGGATATCTGAGAGAAGATGTCTAATCATAGATGGATAGATAGATATAGATAGATAGATAGATAGAGAGATATATGAGAGAAGATCTACCTATTTCAGTAGGTAGATATATGTATATGTCTCCCATACTTGGGAGGAAGATAAGATTATATAGCCTGTAGATATAGATTTGAAAGTCATTAATATATTCAGTTTCTTAATATATATATATGTATATATATATTAGGCTTTAGGGGTTTCACAAACCCCCTCTGTGCATATGTGTTTTCCTAGGCTAAGCATCTGTGCTATTTCCAATTGTCCCACTACACATGTATATTTCCAGATCTGTTCTCTACCCTAATCTGTGCCACCGACAGGCTGATAGTTTGGACTGTATAACCTGGACTCCTTTGCCATTCGATATATGTCACTTAATGGATTAGTCATTGGGAGTCACTGGCAGGAAATGAGAGGAGTGAGGAAGATAAAGATTGCAATATTTCTTACCTCTCCCTTCCTGCTTTGAATTGCATTTCTGGCAGAGGCTATATTCATCCAAGACTATAGCTCCTGTCCAGAGACCATCTTTCATGGAGCCAGTGCTCACAAGCCTCCAGTAACAACATTTTCTCCCTGTGCTTTCATTGCTGGGCTAAGAACTTCTTCCTGTTTTTGCCCATATCTTCATGTCTTGATGTATCTTCCTGGTTGCATGAAATCTACCATTGCATCTAAGGATTCCAGTCTCTGTACCATCAGAGGTAAATTGTTTCTTGCCAGATTCCTGACTACTACATGGTACCTGTGTCATTTCTTGATACTCTATGCTGTGCTTCTCTGATAGAAAACAAAACAAAACCACTCAGTCCAACCATGGAAATGGCCTCACCCCCAAGTGTGGCCTATGAACCATACCCTGTAAGAATATCAGATATTTTAACAGACTCACTTTTAAACACTTTCTAGGTTCTGGGTGACAAGAAATTATCATTACTCAGGTAATGATAATTGCATCTCAGGTAAAATTGTACCTAGAAAATATTGTTCCAGATTTCAAGGGCTGGCTTTGTATATTGCTGAGCTTCAAAGAAAAAGGGAAATATGAGAGTTCAGAATGTGTGCCATTTATATATGAAAAGGTCTACCTACAAAAGTAAGGGTGGCTGGATGTTATACTAAGAACTCCAATCTAACCTGAACATTCAGGTTGTATTTTTGCATATTTTTTCCTCAACTATTTTTGGTGGCAAACAGGAGTTTTTGATATCCAAGGAACCCAGGAATGCTTCAGTCTTGCCCAGCTAAAACTCTATTAGTGGAGCAATCAAGGGAGCTCCATGCAAGCAATGCTAGTGAATGGGGCATTTGAATATTGCTTTAATATCTAGTGGTTCATTGGGAGCTGCAGTTCAAAACTTATGCAGAAATTCCTGCTCTCTTCAAACTTGAAAGTATGAATCAAATAAGAGGGTGGCTTTATACAATTTAAACTCAATCAACAGCTCATACACTAACCAATCAGATTAACAACTCCTTTCTCTATTTTTCTCTCTGATTCTATCTCACTGCCCCCCTCTCTCTCTGTCTCTCTCTCTCTGATAAGACTTCAGAGTTGGCAAAAGTATAAGGAGTGGGCTAGAAACTAACACCCTTTCCCTATGTTCTTGTCAATCTTTCTCCTGCCTGATTTTTCCTACTGAAACACTGCATCAACATACTCTTTTCTTCTACCTTTTTGTCGAATGTGAAACATCAGATAACTTGGAGGCCACTGACCTTGTATGGCCATGTTTATAACATGCCATCCTAAAATGTAGCCAAATCGGTAATTCTTCAGAAGTTGGAGGATAAGATTGTTTGTGACAGGGTGAATGGAATCATCTAGCTCTTTTCTCTTCTAGGGGAATTTGGGGTATAAAAATATAACAGTTGGAAGAGACCCTAGAAATTTGTTTATTTTTTTACATTAGAAAATATTAAAAACCTATATTCAAACAAAATCTTAAAAGTAAATTAATATATGAAACAGGTCAGGTTCTGGGTGAAATTTGTTGGAAGTCTGAGTCCATAATGAGAACATCCATGGCTCCTTCTATTGTCACCATGGTGTGAACTCCTGGGAACTCTTATTGTTCCATGAAATCCAGTTTGAAAGCCTTCAGTCTGCTGTGTCATGGAAGTTAGATGACCTAGCTAGTTAGAGAATCTTGTATCTAAGAAACTGCCTCTCAAACACAAACAATACTTCGCCTTCTTCCATACTGCCTCTTAAAATCTGCATTAGACTTAAGAGATCACATATCTGACACCTCATTCAGCACTGCCTCTACACTACTCATTTACTATAGAGCTGTTTATCCCATGTGTGTGTGCACGTACGTGTATGTATGCATATATGTGAGTATACTTGATGAGTGTAGTGATTTTGATTTTTCTTATGAGCAGTCAGCCAGTTCTGTAGAGGGAATGTCAGCCTACCCTCTTAGCTGATGAGTATTTGATCATACCTCATGCTGTACTTCCCTCATTTAGAGTGGCATCCCTAAGTTGTTTATTTACTCTACTACAGTCTTTCTATACATGGTCCTCATGTTCCTGCTCTGTTGTGTAGCTTTGACCGTTATGGGCTGAAAAAAAAAAAGAATCCAAGTGATAGTACTAGGCATACTGATAAAGTGAACACTGGGTGGTCACAGGCAAATTTTATGGCAGCTCCAGAGAGAAAAAGAGGGTGAAATTCAGAAAGCAATTAGGGATTGGTGGAAGTCCTTTGAGAGAGAGGAGTATTGTAAACTTTGCTGCAGCCTAGGATAATTGACCAATAATAAAAAAATTAAATAAATAAAAAACTTTTGCTGAGGCATATCTCAACCTCAACAAACATGGAGAGAAAAGAAGAGTGATTTCTTATGTTTGATGTTGGGAAGACATATTCATAAAGACTGCTCCAAGGATGCCACATAGGATAGATTAGTTCTACCATTTCAGGGAACTTTTTCTTCAAATTAAATGGCATATTCAGTTATCAGTCCAGATAAGGATATAGTAATCAATGCAAAGGTAGGCAAGATCTTTTCTCCCTTTGTGTTGTTACAGATTCAAAACAAGTTTCAGCTTTATTATAAGCAAGGGCTTAAACAGTACTGATCACATCAACTTAACTGGACTGTAAATGATACTTGAAATGTTTCCACTAAGTCATTGGCATAGCCACTAACTCATAACAAATATGGCAGGCATGGTCAAGAATTATCCAGAATCAGATTTAGCACAAAATGATTTTTTAAAGGAAAAACACTAGCTGTAACCAATTGTATATAAGTTGAAGGTAATTAAATTTTGGGAGTAACATTAGAAACACAGTGAGAAAGTAATGTTCCTTAGTTAGAAATCCTGAATGATGAAATATACTAAATTTCAATTTTCCTAAATGTAACACATATAAAAAGAAAAGTAGATTGGACTCTTGATTCCACCACTTAGTGCTATGCCCTTTCAGAATCTTCTCAACCTTACCACAACTCAGTTTCCTCTCTGATTAAATTGCAATAACCATACCTGACACACTCCTAGGGTTTCTATGAGTACCCAATTGGATAATGTGTATGAATGTTTCCTATGAACTTAAGAATTATAATAGTTTGATTTCTCTGTTCTCAGATGAAACATATGAAACCCTAAAGACTTAGCTAGATATAAATCTTTCCTTCTAAGAGAATATTTGATTGTATGGCTTACTGGATGAGTAACCATCAAAATCAGAGAATACCAGTAACAGTTATTTTTTAACCAACATCCCCTAAGGAGTACCTTGAACTTACTTCTCAAAATAGAGGAAGTGGGAGTGTCACCCCTCTTCAGGTTTTGAAATTCAAAAAAAAAGAATAAAGAGATGTTTGGGTTTGATTGGGAACAGGAGACAGAATTTAAGATAGTTCTTAATCTATTATTAATAGTTAGGCCTTAGACCTCATTTTAGAAATGACTTCCTGTAGAATATGAAGTGGTACCCTTAAGACCCAACCATTGATGTGCTTACCAAAAACAATATGCTTCCCTCACCAGAAACCTTCCCTCTTGGTGTAGTTAGAAAAGGAAAAATCTGACACAGGGTGGCCATGCTTCATGTATCATTAAATGGAACTGTTTGGTTTTCTGCTGAAGGTTTTCTTTGACTTATTTTTTTTTATTTTTTAATTTTTATTTATTTATTTTTTAATGCTAAGAGGTCATTCCTGTAGAATATTTTCTGGTAATACATCTTATTTCCTAACCCAGCTGTGATGTTGAAACTTTTCTGTCTCAGCAGGAAGAGAAATTTACACTCTAGTTATTTACTTTTGGCAAATAATTTCCTATTTTTACACCTATTTGAAAGTGTAAAAACATTTTTTTGTTGTTGTTGGGGAGAGGGATGAATTATTCATACAATTCTCTTGCTTTAAACTAGAACAATGATACATCCTTCTTTAAATATCTGTCAGGCTTTCAGTTTAAACTCTCTCAGCTTCTGGTCGTATACTACACATGATCTAGACATTGGGTTTACATCAGAAGCTATATGCTCCAAGACATTCTGGGTTCTATTTAACTTAACTGTTTAAAGAAAAAAAATTACTTTGGAGAATTCTTACACCCATATGTGGTTTGAGGTCACTTTCTCGATGCCTGTAGGGACCCATTAGAAGCACCCAAAACATAGCACATGGTGTACAGCATTTTCGGAGTACAGCTATGCCATGTGTCAAAAGTCTAAAACTTTTTATTTTTAGCAGTGGATCTCAAGCATATGCGAAACTATCAGCTACAAGAAACAGTCAGTACAGTTTATAATAGAGAGAACGCAAAAACTAATTAAATACCTAATATTAGGTATAAGGAAATTTTGAAAAATTCATAAGAGCTAGCTATTGAGTGTAATACTATAAAAACTGCTTTTTGACATAAAAATCATTTTATGTAATTATAAATAAAAGAATCAGATTATAAATAGCATGAAATATATGAAAACATGTAGATTGTTAAATCTATTTAAACTATTAGAAATTCACAAAATATGGTCTGAAAGAGCATACACCAAATTGACAGTGTTCACCTCTGATAGTGAATATGTACATACTATATATTTTTTCTTTTTGTCTATTTAGTGATATTTTGTATCTTAGTTCATAGTGAACGTATATTATTTGTATCATAAAAAAGTAAGAAAAACTATTTAAAATAATATACACATCTTCAAAGAGGACTATAGGAGAGGAAGGTGGCAAAATTGCTGTGGGTTTATCCTAATTTTAGGATATCTCTTATCAATTCTGTCAAAAAGAAAAAAAATGTTAAGCCGTAAGTCTGAAGACTGATTGTTTGCATGTCTTTGATTCTGAGGTTCATATATCTCTTATGGATTGACACTTTGTGATTAATTCCTACATTTTCACTCTAACTTTTCTACTTACTTGACAAACAATTATAGGTGATATTCACTTCTAGATATTTCATTATTACGTCTATAGTCACAAAGTAATAGATAAATGCATTGATTGCTGACCATGCCTATTCTAAATACTTAACATTGATTTACTTACCTACTTTTCAAAATGCCCCATAAGGTAGGTATTATTCTTTTCCCCATTTAAAAAAAAAAAGACTTTATTTATTTATTCATGAGAGACACAGAGAGAGCGAGGCAGAGACACAGGCAGAGGAAGAAGCAGGCTCCATGGAGGGAGCCCGACGTTGGACCTTGATCCCAGGTCTCCAGGATCATACCCTGGGCTGAAGACGGCATTAAAACTCTGAGCCACCCAGGCTGCCCTTCTTTTCCCCATTTTACATGGGAAGAAACCAAAGCCCAGGGAAGGCAAGTCTTTGCTGAAAGCGATATAACCTTGCGGTAGGCCTGAGACTCAAGTCAAACAGGATGACTCTAGTGTCACAAAATATTTTAATATTTACCAAAGTTGAAATTAACAAAAACACCCACTTAAAATGAAATGAAACTTTAAACAACATATCAGTCTATTTTTCCTGTAACTATAAAGTTGATAATTTTAACAGGAGATATTCCAAAGGGTATTATTTTCACAAATGGCTTATAAAGAGCTTGACTTGTAATTTTCTTCTCTTTTTGATAATATGTGTGCAATACATTTTATATGAATGTGAAAAGAAAACTGTTTATGCCATCCATTAACACAAAATTTTTTTGGGGGGAGGTGTATTTATCCCATCTCTATTCAATCTCTGTAGAGTAATTGGTTTTTTAAAAAATTTCTGTCTGTAACCCATAAAATAACCAGAACCTGCAAACTCACTCTATGTTTTCAAAGGTTCAACTCATTATCACCTCATATCTTGTTTTCAGGAAAGACAGTTATCAAAAGCATCTCAAGTTTAGACTTTCATTGCTTAATGTCAAAGTTCAAACACTAAGAAAAAAAGTTAATCTTTATAAAAATCTCATTGCACATGATATTTAAAAACTACTTGACATCTAGAAGGGGACAACAAATGTTTTTACACTTTAAATGTTTAGGTTCTTTTAACTATCTTCATGCCAATTTCTTTCCACAGGCTTAAAAAATATATTTTTCCTCTTTATCATTTTCTCTTTACCAGATCTATAGCTTTTTATCTTGTCTGCTTTCTTTTTTTCCCTTTTTTCCTCCTTTTTCATTCCTTTTATCACTTCCATTTTTCCTTTCTGATAGTTCCTTTTTATTTATACTAATACTGTAGATGGGAATAATATATGAAAATATCCGGTTTTAAGTAGTTTAAAAATAAGGTAGTAAAACCTTCCATGCCAGTAAATGAATAATCTTTTCTGAGAATAAAAACAGAGAAGCTATTGCCAGAACTCCCAAAATGATGTAAGATGGAGAAGTAGCTTTTATCAGGAAAGATTGTATTCCCATTATTGGTCACAGAAAAACCGATTTAAAAATGACTTTTTTTCCCCTTTGCATAACAAGTCCATAAGCAGGTAATTCTGGTGTTACTTCAGCAGCTCAATGACATGAGAGCCAAGGTCAGCATGATTTTCTTGACCTTTCCCTCTTGGTGGTAAGGTGGTTGGTGGAGCTTTAGCCATCACACATTCAAGGTGGGATGAGAGAAAACATATTTATCTGGAGAGCAAAGCATTCCTAGACATTCTCTGAAAGTTCCTGTCTGCAGTGTGTTGTCATAATTGTGCTTATAGGGTCGATTCTACTTGCACAGAGCTGGGGAGTATGTTTTAACCACTGAAGACTGTCACCTGAATGATAAATAAGGTTTCTCCCAATAGAAAGGGAAAATGGATATCAGATAAATATATTAGGTATATATTTCCGTGTAATATATTAACCCCAAATCTAGTGATTTAAAATAATGAACATTTACTATCTTACAGTTTCTATAGATCAGGAATTTGGGATCTACTAAATGGTGGCTCACTTACTGTTAGCAGGAGTTCCTGTTCCTTATCAGCTGCATGTATAGATGGCAGCAGACAGTAGATTGTCCCATAATAAAGCTTCAATTCAAGCAAAATAAGTCTTGTGCCTCAATTGAATGTGGTTTTGTAGAGCAGTTCATCAGTGATAGATTCAAATTGTAACACCTCTAATGTATAGTTGGATTCACTATGCAGTAAGTCTGAAATCAAGCACGGTAACTGTCTTAATTTGCTAGGGTTGCCATGATAAATTACCACACACTGGGTGGCTTAAACAACAGAAATTTGTTGTGTTTCCCATATTAACATGCACACTGATTGCAGAGTGTCTATGTGATATAACTATATTTACTTCTTCTGTGAAAAATATCCTCATGTCTTTTCCTAATATGTGTCAGTTAGAAATCGAACTGCCAGCTGATAAAGAAACCTAATTTCTTTTCTAAATGAATCTCATTGGGTTTAATAAGTAGCATTTTTATAGACAGTATATGTTATCTTCACAACATAGAGTTACTTGATTACTAGTGTTTTTAACCCAGGTTATAGTTTTGTTCCATTATAATTAACATTATAATGGAAGAAAAACTTTTACAGACCTTGGAAATAAAGTATTAGTGCGTGGCTTAAGGGAAATACGGCAGCATTAAAAAGCACCAACTCTGATATTTGTATGCTTTGTAGGAACCTGAACTTAGAACATCTAAACTCAGAGGTCATACTTGCCAATGAATGATTTTTTTCTCAGCAGTGCTCTATAACCTTTTAGAAATTTGCCAACATGGTAAAGATACTCTCCTTAACAGTCTGCTGGTCTGCTAGAAGTGTCAGAGCTCAGGATATCTGCTTTTTAATTGCCACGTTCAAGGTCTAATTATTTTTTTCTCTATTGGGGCAAGAGAACTGTAATGAGGAAGTAAAATCATTAAACACCAATGAGTAAAGGAACAGAGTCTTCTTGAATTCTGCTGTGAATTAGCTTCCTGAGCACAGCTGTGGCTGTGGCTAATTTCCATCTGAACATTCCCTTCTCAGTTCTTTGAGAGGTCATATCAAATATAAAGGAAGACTACAGAACTCGTGTAGTCCTTAAAGAGTAGGGAAGACAACAGATTAAAAGGCAATTATTACACGTAGACTTACAGACTGTTAATAATTAAGAGTTTATTAACCTCAAAGTGTCAACATGTTCTATAAATGAGTCAGATAGTATGCAAGTCAGGCTACATGTATGGAGAGCATTGCCATTTGAGTTGGTGGCCTGGAAATACATGGTGCTGGACGATTTCACACTTTTTGAGTTCTCAGAATTTAGACCCTCAGATTTCTATAAAACCTATTTTACTGCTCACAGATTATTATACTAGTATTCATGATTCTGTATTTTTCTGCCATTCTTGGCTATTTGAATAAACCACCACGTGACCAACCTCTCTCAAAAGCAGAGTTTCATACCAAAATTATAAGACTAAGAAATCACAAACCTTTGGTTCTGTGGGAGTATGTGTATATGCATGTATTTGTATATAATACATGATGTTACTATGCAGCATGCTATAAATAAATTATATGTGCATGTATTTATGTGTGATTATTTACCACTTAGGAAATAGGAATGCACATAGCAGAGATTGAACCAAGTGCTTTTCATACATCATCTCGTTTATTTTTATAATAATTCTCTGATGAAGGTATTTTCTTCATTTATTAAAGAAACTAGAACTTACTAAGTAGCTTAACCAGGAATTGAGCAGAGGTTTGTCTATCTCTAGAGATCATAACGTAAGCACATACTGACCATATTTTTCCTTTTTGCTACAAGAAAATCTCCACTAATTTGCTGATGCTGAGTACAACTAATTTTATATGGATCCATGAGGGAAAAATTTTTTTTGATTTCTCTGGGAATTTGAAAACCTCCTACCCTCACATCAACCTTTAAAAATTCTAACAGCAAGCAGGAAATTGGGTTACTTCTGTGATGACATTGATAATTGCACTAGGCAAATTGTAGTCACAATGAGTCCCGGGAGTCCAGCCAGTCTGGCAGCCTTGATGTCGGAATCAGTGAAACTGAACCACATGCGTGTGGGAGGGAGGAGAGCTGGATTGCCATGGCTGTTTACCCATATTTCACAGACTGACTGAAGAACACTGACTGAACAGACTTGAACCCACAAAGGAACATGAATGCCAGAAGAACCAGCATTGGCCATGTCACACAGAAGTGGGAAGGGAATTTACTGGAGCCAAGGAACAGAATCACAGAAGCCCACGATCTGGAATCAAGGGTTTCATAGATTACTGGTATGAGTGATTATTCTCATGTAGGGTCTTCTAACAACTTGAGATGAGTAGTTAAACATGCTTGAGCATCAGTTTCCATACTTGCAAAACAGACACTTGAGTGTTTTCTTATAGAGTCATTGGTAAGGATGAATGAGGTCATGTTTTTGAAAGGAACCACAATAGAGTGCCTGGTCCATAAAGAGATAATAGTTGTTATAGTAGTAAGGATATTAATAGTAATTCCCTTTTCAGCCATATATGTCAGGGATATCAGCCCAGTTGTCTTCAAATGTACTGTGTCAGATTTGTCACTGGAGTCCATCTTAGTCAGTTTGGGCTATTATAACAAAATGCCATAGACTAGGTAGCATATAAACAATACAAATTTATTTGTCACAGTTGTGGAAGCTGGGAAGTCCAAGATCAAGGTATTGGCAAATTTGGTGTGTGCAAGGGCCTGCTTCGTGGTTCATAGACAGCCATCTTCTTGCCGCGTTCTTATATGGTGGAGGGGGAAAGAGTTCTGTGGGGCCTCTTTTATAAGGGTATTAATCTCATTTATGAGGGTTGTACTCTCATGACTTCATCACCTTCAAAGGCCCCACCCCCAAGCACCAGAACATTGTGGATTAGATTTCAACATATGAATTTTGGTGGGACAGAAATATCCAGTCCCTGCCAGAATCTCTGCTTGAACTTGTGATCATGTTGTCTTGTTGAACCCATTAGATCTCTTCCTACCATTTGAACATTTTTTTCTTGCTTTTCTCCAAGGTCATGTCAGAGATGAACATACATTTGTATAATCATTTGCAATTTTTAAAATTTTGTATTGAGTATAATGTGTATGTGTAAATATATACATATTAGGCATAGAGTTCGATGAAATTTTACTGACTAAACAGTTTTGTAACTAGCACCCAGTTGAGAAATAGAACATTTTCTCCAGTTACTACATGCTTCTCCCATCATGCAGGGAGTGTATCCTGAGTAGTAATAGATTAGTTTTGCCTGTTTTGAGATTTATAAAAATAGAGCCATATAGTTTATACATACTTATATACCAGTTCTTTCACCCAACATTAAGTCTGTAAGTTTTGTCCATATTTTGCATGTAGCAATGCTTTGCTCTTTTTTTTAATTCTGTTTAATATATTCTGTTGTGTGAATATAGCATAAGTTACCCATTTTCTTTTTATTTTTTTTAAGATTTTATTTATATATTCATAAGAGACACAGAGAGACAGGCAGAGACATAGGCACCCTGTAGGGAGCCCGATGTGGGACTTGATCCCAGGATCCCAGGATCATGACCTGAGCCAAAGGCAGATGCTCAGCTTCTGAGCCACCCAGGTGCCCTATCCATTTTCTTTTTAACATTTGCTTAGTTTGCAGTTTGGGGATATTCTGAATAGAGATTCTGTATTCTATATTCTTGTGCATGCCTTTCAGGGTACAAATGAGTACCCTTGCTGGATATTTACCTAGGTTTCAGATTGCTGGGTCATAGGGTGTGCATATGTTTATAATCCTTTGGAAAGTGCATATATTGATTTACATTCCCACCAGCAGTGAACTGTGTTCTTTTATTTCTATATTTTATTTATTTATTCATGAGAGACACACAGAGAGAAAGACAGAGACAGAGACACAGGCAGAGGGAGAAGCAGGCTCCATGCAGGGCACCGGATGTGGGACTTGATCCCGGGTCTCCAGGATCACGCCCTGGGCCCAAGGCAGGTGCTAAACCACTGAGCCATCCAGGGATCCCCTGAACTGTGTTCTTTTGAATGATTATTGCTTATTAAGAATTTTTCTTCCTGCATTGTGATTACTCTTAAAGCATTCAGCTGAGCAGAATGCAACTGTATTAAGGGCCAGGCACTAGATCTCACAAAGGATGTCTGAGAGTAGGGCATGCCCTGTGATATGTGTGAGAGGCTACAGAGCTATCAGAACCATGCACTTCTGCCTCTGTTTTATGGCTTGATATATTTTGATAGCAATTTTAACAGCTGTGGATTTCTTTTCCTAATGTTTTCTTGGAAATTGAAGTGGGTTTGAAAGCAGCCTGATTCATATAGACCACACAAGTTAGAAGAGGCATATTGGATAACACAAATATTGGCTAGAGTAGTGCCAGAGAACAAAAAAGAAAAAAAAAACTTACTCGTTGGGTAACTAGTAGATCCAGGCATGAAATTTAGTAATATTCTGTTTAAACTAAAAGGTTAAGACGAAAAACTTGTTTGAAATTGTAGAAGTGTCTGACAGCAAGCATAAGGAATGTGTGAGTTTTCATGGTGACATCCATCCCCCCAAACCAGCAGCAGTTTCAACTTATCAGGTGGCCTCAAATTTTAGCAATGAGGAGAAAAATGGTTATAAATATGATATCTTGTGTTAATTCAGACCATTCACAAACCTCTGTATTTTGGGAAAGTTTACCCTAAAACCACAAGCCAGCAGGAACAAGTAAAAATTTCAGTAATGGATTGAGCATTTACTGTACTTGAGGTATCTTTTCCCACTTTAATCCTCAAACCCTGGCAGTCGTGTATTTTCACCATCCTTTCCCCTACAGATCAGTCCCAGAGATGTTAAGTAACTTGTCCAAGTTCCCAAAGTTTGCAAATGACAGAGCCATTTTCAAGTCCAGGTTTATCTGATTCTTTACTGCCTCATGTTGTCATAGAAACATGAAAGAGAAGTAATATATTTTGGCAGTAAAGAGCAGAAAAACTATTTTAAAAATCTGATAGACCTTACAAATGGTCTTTAAATCTCTCTTGTTCCATTCTTTCTGATAGGAGAAGCCGAATACCACTTGATTCCTTCTCTTTCTGCTGTCTTAGAAAGGCCAGCCAGGCCTGGACAACTGTCTTTGCCATCCTCCCTTCTCCCTCTGTATCCATCTCTGTTCTCTTATGTTTTAGTTTTCTACTTCTTTCCGCTTTCAACTCGTGGTATTATCAGTAAAATAGGTCCTTAAACTATTCAGAAGTCTTCACTATGACAACCTACCCAGCCCATTTCTAAAATGAATTCAGGAAACATTCGATAGGGTGTCAAAACATGGAATTCATGCTAGTTTGGAGGAGTGATATTTGTGCAGACAGGTCTTCTTGGGCTGTGGTTGGAATCACATCTAAACCATCAAACCATATGGCTTATGCAGATATAGTTTACATAAGTTAAGGTGACTTTGAGGTGTTTGGGGCCTGGCTATCTCAGAGAGCTTTATTATGAAGCTCAAGCTTAGTATATGAACTAGTATCCCAGGGGAAAGAAGTGTTTCAACTCCTTGCACTATCTAAAATTGGTACTTGAATGACAGAGATTAATGATAGAGAGTATCTTAATGATTATATAATCCAAGCATCTCATTAAATGATTGAAGCTCAAAAGGTCAAATCCAAGAATGCCAAATATGGGAGAAGTTAGGACTAGAAGGAAAATCTCTCAATTCATAGTATAGTCCTCTTTTTCAAATGTAATTTGATCTTTTTCCAGTTTGTTATTATAATCTTATAGATGACTAAAGTTAAGCAAAATGAGACTAGCTGGTTAAATCATTCAGGGCAGGCTCCCTTTCCAGCATGACCTGGAAGTACATAAGAGTTGACATTGGATTGGACAAGACTATGGGTAGGGAAAAAAAAAATGGTCATACTTGTTCTACCAAAAGTCCCCTCCTCATTCCAAACTGAGTTTCCATATATTGTTTATATGGAAAACAATCTGCTCATGACCATGACAGTTTCTCTTCCTAAATCAGGATTGTAGTCATCTAACGTCCCATTCTTAATACTAGCTCATGCTTTTTCTATGTATAAAAATTTGGATTATTTTCTCACTTCATAGACACATTGCACCTTTTACCTTTCAAAAGGCATTTGCAATAATTGTATTGGCCTTTGTGTGATTACACACTCATGTGAAAAGATCACAAGTGCATTTTTCCTATTTCCAACTGAAAAGCTCTGAAGGAGTCTAGCTAGAGTCTTTGGATTTGTGTCACCGTCTCCATTTCCTCCTCTATTCCATCATTTACAGAAAGCTGACAACAAAAGGCATTTAATCATCAGGTCACAGTGGCCTTTGCAATTCTGTTTTTCAAATTAGAGTTTAACAGGAACTTTACATATGCTATACTATAACCCAGTTTTCTTAGTTGTGATAGGTTTATATTGTTAAGCAAAATGATAAAAATAAAATTCTATTCACCAAATTCTTCTTAATAGAATTTTCAAGAGGTTGACAAATAATAGCTTTTTAAATAATTTACTAATACATGTATTCTTCATATTCATCATATCCTCTTTTTTTATCTACTCTAGATAAAAAACTTTTATTTTAAAACTTTGTAATATCTTAAATAATAACTAGTCAGTATTTATTGGATCATTATATCCTGTATGTAGATTCATTTCTTGTATTTTAACAAATACAATGAAAGTAATAGCATAGGCAGTTTGATTGTTTGCTGTGGGTCAGGTCTTGTGTTAAGCAATTAGAGTAACCCCTTTAGAGTAGGTTTAGTGGCTTGATAGAGCAACCAGCTCTTGGTTTCAGCTTAGGTCATGATCTCATGGGTCCTGATCTCATAGGTCATGTAATCCAGCCCAGATTGGGCTCAGTGCTCAGTGGAGAGTCTGCTTGAAGATTCTCTCTCTGCTCCTCTCTCTGCTCTCTCTCTCTCTCTTTGTCTCTTAAAAAATAAATAAATAAATAAATAAATAAATAAATAAATAAATAAATAAATAAATCTTTAAAAAAAAATTAAGCCCTTAGTCCTTACTTCATCCTGTGAGATAGGTATTATTGCCCCCTTTTCACAGATGAAGAAACTGAGGCTCAGAGACGTTAAGTCATTGTCCCAGTATCATACATAGGAGAGGTCAAATAAGGATTCATGATCAGAACAATCTGATACCAAATTCCTCTTAAGAGTGAGAGTACATTATTCTGCTTTTTCTTTTTTGTTGCAGATTCACATTGACTATTTTACCTAGAAGAAAAAAAGAAAAGGAAATTCAAAAAACCCTGATTCATGTAATTGCAATGAATTGATAGTGCTGAAACAAATGTATAAGTACACAGAGAAGCAAAGGGATTGTGTTAGTCAAAATCTATTCAGATAATAGCAATTGGCTATTGTCACAAAATCTAGCATCCTTACAAAAAACTTTTTTCGGATAACTGAATTTTATTGATTCAGGTACCAAAACTTTAAAAAGGCAACTTTTAATGGAAATCTTTCTAAAATATTCTATAGACATTCTTGTGTATTTAGACAGACAACCCAAAGGGCATAACTTGAAAAATCCAAAATTTTACTATGCAGTAGAATATTCCTAGGTCTCCTTTTATTTGTTTATAGCTCCCGTTCTTTGATGTTATTTTTCTTATGTTTGAATCTACTCAAGTCTTCCCTCAGTTGCTTTTCCTTTTAGAGTGCTATGAACTGCAAAACCATGTAACAGCATAGCAAAAAGTCTGTATGGAGTGACTGGAATTCTTAGGAAAGCTTTAGAGTAAAGTAGAACTTCATTTATATCTTTTAGGGGCACAGGAGAAGTTTTACAGTTTTACAATGCTGATTTATTTATATACAGCTTTGTTCAATACACATGATTGGGCATGAAGTAACATAATTATAAATATAAATAATGATAAAAATGTGAGGAATTATGAAAAAGAATCAATTTGAAGAGCTTTTTGGCAGCTACACCAAAAAGGCAGACTTGGTTAAAATTTTTGTTATCACAGAAGATAATACCTAACAGAGGTAGCAGCATTTTCCTTATTCTAAGTCCTAAAAGAAAACTTTCTAGGAAGCTTATTATATATCTTTTTAAAATTCCTATATTTCGGATTGTGTTGTAGCAGATCAAAAGATGTTACTTCTTAGGGTTGCTTTCAATAAAACCACGATCATCATCTGTAAACAATAACTGAACAATTATTATGGTAAAAATACTTTGAATCCAAGAATGAAGTACAGAGATTTGCTCCCTAAAGCCTTAACCATCTTGCTAGAAAACATAGAACTCATATAGCTAGGCAACAGACGTTAGCATATGTTGTCATTACTGAATTCATGTTAATCATAGATACAATATTCTCAGCATAATTCTTCAGTTTCATGGCAAAAATAAATTATTAATATTTCCCTAAATGCTTATAGGACATTAACCTCACCCAAATCAGACAAAATATATCATCTGTCATTTTTGTGGATGTCTGCATCCAGTGACTGTTTAATGCAAATATATAAAAGTCCAGTTCCTTCACCTCAATTTGTGGCAACTATAAAGGGAGTCCCAGTTTCAGAGCACCCCATGGGATCAGTCGTGGCATTGTGGTGACTGCATCGCAACCCGGATTTCTTCTCCATTCAGTCTTGCTCCCTTTACTTTCACCATAGCTGTTAATCTTGAGAACACTCCTTGATAAATTTCCTGTAGTCCACTCTCTGTCCCAGAGTCTACTGTCCTGGAAACCACCATGCTAGAGTATAGGTCACTTTGTGTAAGCCACTAAGACTTCTGTTCAAGGAGAATTACAGTCTAGTTTAAAAGACAGTACACAATGGTACATAGTATAGGTATAGCCTAGAATGAGCTGAGGGCCAAATGAACCATTGAGATTCTGGACGTTTTTCTACCTCAGAAGCCAGGGAGATTGCTGAGAGCCAACGTAGCCAAGTAAGATTTCTCAGAGGAAGCTTCTCCTATGTTTCCTTCTTGCACCCAAAGGACCCATCTCAGAATGTTAATTCAACACTGTTATTTTCCCCACACATGCTTGTTTATAGCCTGTGTATAACAATTTGAGAGATCTTAGTCCTATACTGTTACCTTCCCGAGGTCTCTTTCAAAATCTTAATGATCTGTATGAATATCATTAAGTAGAAACAGCCCACAAAGGCAAACAAGAAGGCACTTGTGTTTATAGCAATAGAACCCTGTTCAGAACGTTGCTGCCTTTCACTCAGGATTGTCATGTATCTCTGACTTCCAGGAAATGGCTGTGCAGTCATGTGACTCAATATTTTCACCCTAAGTACTGGTTGTAAACACCTCTTATTCTATTGTCTCATATTTTGCCATCTCCACTCAGCATAACTTGCTTTGCTCAGAGTTCTGGTTTTTTTCTCTGCTTACACTGATATACAGTGTCAAAGGAAAGCCTTGGAAAATCCTGATGATAGTTGTCTTCAAGTTGGGTTTTCCCAGAAACAGATTGAGTCACAAAGATGTGAGGGTAGGTAGTATATTGATTGACAGGGTGCCTCAAGATAGGAGAGTAGAAAAGTGAGCAAGGGAAGAGCAGGCAACCTGTCAAGGAGTATCACCAAGTAACTGAGCTTAATCCAATTAGAGAACTCTGGAAGCCCATGTAGATATGTACCTTGCTCTTACTCACCCAGTGGCAAAGGAGCTTGGCCACTAATACACCAAGTCCTGTCAGTCATCTCTTAGGAAGAGCTCTGCTTGCATATGAATTCCTCAGCACCTCCCAGATCCCATGTGCTGGAGCAACCCAAGCTTTGGAAGCCAAAGAAACCCCTTTGGCATAATAAATATATGAATAAACTGCAGGTGCTAGCAGTCAGGACTGTGGTCACTGAAATAAATGGTCAGGGCAAGGGAATGTGAAAGTGGATCCTGTAACATCAGCCTCACAGGGTAATGAAAGCACAGATATTGCAGTCATACTGTACAGTCTGTTTCTTCCTCCTCCTACACCTAATTAGTTCCCAATTTTTACTGACATTGCCACCCTGCTAGCTCCAGAGCTTCTCCTTTCTTTGCTATTTTTGCTGTTTTCTAGTTGAGGATGTCTGATTTCTTTTCTACACCTCAAGAGTTCTCACCTCTAAGCTGGCTTAGTTGGAGGTTGGGTACCTTTGCTGGAATGTTTATATTATATTCCTATTGAAGTCCTTCTCCAACACCACCTTCTCCATGATGCTTCACGCATCCCTCTCCTGCAACTCGTGACACTTCATTGTGGCCTCATTTTAGCACTTCTCAATATCTGCATTTTATTAAAGTAATGTTAATAGGCATCTCTCTCACTAGATTGTGAACTCCTGAAGGGCAGGTGTTGCTGTTCAATCACTGTAGCACCCACTGCAGTGCTTCATGTATAATGGGTATTTGATAAATGCTTGTTGAATGAAATTGAATAATTTAAATCCAAAGTAGGCTGAAAAAGGATGCTGTTTCGAGGAAGCCACCTGATTCGGTTACCTGCATAGGGAAAACATACACTCGATTTTTCTAACAGCTTGCATTCAAGCTGTCATTAAAATTAAAGTCCTTTATTATACGCTCTCATTGTTGCTGAAATAATACTCCCCATGCCTTGAAGCAGTAGATGTAACAGCCTCTCTTAGTAATAATTTTGTGACATCAGGCATCAAGCAGTTGGGAAATTGCAACTGCTGGTAATATAACTTTACATATAGTATATCATTACAAATGAGTAAAACAGGGCCTGGAGGCAGGGATGCTCTGTAACATACTACTTTTCTGAGAAGAAAGAAAACTCAATAGAATGATAGTAAATTTCTGTAAAAGCATTTTCTCCTAAAAGAAAAAAAAAAGACAATACCCATTTAGTTACCCTTTAATAATTTCTGTGAACTTCTGTGTGGCAACATGCTAAAAGAAACAATTTTCTTTCCTTTCTCTTACACACACACACACACACACACGCAATTCTGAGAGAGATCATTTTAGGAGTCTGGGCAAACATACTGGCCTAGGAGTTAAGGACCTGGGCTAGACAAATCACTCTGCTTTCCTTAAAATGTCCACTGTCTCCCCACTTTCCTGCTCTCCCACACATTTAGACATTTTGCATACTTCTGAAGCTAAATTTAATTTAGCAGGAGAAAGAGACTTTAAGAAGATATAAACAAAAAGAAAGGCCCACGCTATGTTTAAATGAATTCAAATGGATTATAATTCAAGAAAAGGGAGGAAGGACAGTGCCCAACTGGGACTTGGAGTCAAGGCGAGGATTATGGGCAAGCTCTGCCAACCATCCATCCCCTTCAAACTATCTCTTCACATGCCCCTACTAAGCCTCTCCCAAACAATGATGCTCAAATACAGAGTATACCAGTAGGCTATAGTAGCCCCAGAAGCCCCAAACTCTGTGGCTTAAACTACATGTAGCTTTGGTTGTTGTTGTTGTTGTTTAATGTTTTATTTAAAAAAAAAAATCAGGCCAAAAAAAGCTGAGACCAAAGTTAATATGGGAGATCCACAATCATTAGGAACTTAGGTTCCTTTTATCATCTTTCTCTGTTAATGTCCATTTTCCATCTTCAGTATTGTCTTGTGGTCCTAGATGCCTTGCTGGAGTTCCATCAATCACTTCTCTCTTCCAGGCAGGAAGAGGGAGCAAGGAAAAGAGAGTGAAGATAAAAAATAATGTTCTCTGAGTTCATCAGCATCCTTTGAAGAGCTTTCCTGGAAACTCCACTCAAGTACTTTCTCTTACATCTTATTGGCTACCTTGGTCTGAAAGGTAGAATAGGAAATGGATTTTAGTATCTATGCTCCTCGCTCAGTCTGTTCACTTATTTGTTTTTTGTTTGCTTTTTTAAAATTATTTTAAAATTATTATTTCTTAAGAAAGGAGAGTGGTTATTAGGTAGGCAGAACACACAGACATACACAGTATTGCTTCTGTTTAGATGCTTGTGTAGGTAGGACTACAGAAGCATACTGACAGTATGCTTCACATGCATAAAGTTGGAATCCCCAGTTCTTTTGTCAATACTGTTTTGTTTACTCAGTCAGAGAAAGGAGACAGACAGACAGACCTAAAGAAGAAGCTTGAAATTGTCTGAAGTACAGAAATCTCTTTTTGAGATACCTTACACATTTCAGCATCTAGAATGCTAAACATTGGATGTTATAATCTTGAGATTATATGTATTATATGGTGCTAGACTCTAAGGCAGGACAGCTCAAGCCCTTTATTAACGTGATTTCAGTCCTTGCCTCTTAATAGCCTTGACAATTCCTTCCTTTGGGGAGAGGTTGCTCTGGAAGGAAGCAAGTATTATTATTCTTTTTACTTCCCAAAGCTGTGTCTCTTTGTTCATTCTTAGCTTTCAAAAGAAGTTGAGTTGAATCCATGTTTAAACTCTTATAGTTTCATTATTATTAGAAGAAAAAAGAGATCTGAGTGGACTTTAATGGAAATGGAGACCAGGAAACCCAAGTTGAACTTTGTACTTTTAAAGACAAAAACTAGAGTAGATCCTGAGGTTGCAGGAGGCTCAATGCACCAACATCCATAGCATTTGTTAGAGAGGCCTATCTGTAGCTTCTTGTTGATATGATCACCCGCTTCTTTAGAATTTCAAATTTGGAATTTCCCATTTCACTTTTCAGTAAAAATGATAAAGTTGGATTATGGGCTCTCAGGCTCTAATTCTGCTCTCTTTGTGCTCTCAAATCCCACAATGGGCCTTAATAAACAGAAAATGGAGAAAAGGAATAGCTAAAATAGGAAAAGTAGTGTATTTGCAAGACCCTCAGAACATCCATCATTGAGTTCACTTGATTATAGGCAATTTCTAAGGAAGTAGAGGTTGCAACTTTAAGTCATACAAGGATCATTTAGCTCTAATATCTTCCCCAGCTACACACATAGTGGTAATCATAACTACTGGATATTTATTGATCTTCATATTTGATATGCCATATCCAATATGATCTAAATGGGATAGACTATTTCATTCTATATTGAATGTCTATTAAAGGGATGGTTAGTTATTAAGTTATAATAATTAATTTGAAACACCTTCATGAAGGGATCCCTGGGTGGCGCAGCGGTTTAGCGCCTGCCTTTGGCCCAGGGCGTGATCCTGGAGACCCCGGATCGAATCCCACGTCAGGCTCCCGGTGCATGGAGCCTGCTTCTCCCTCTGCCTCTCTCTCTCTCTTTCTCTCTCTGTGTGACTATCATAAATAAATAAAAATTAAAAAAAAACTTTAAAAAAGAAACACCTTCATGAATGTTCTCTCAATTACATTTTAAATGATCATTTTTGAAAGCCTTTCTAAAAGGAAATCATTGAATATGTTGTAAAGAGTGAAAATAAAAGTACATGTTTGTGGTAAATTCTGACTTACCCTCAAGGTAATAAAAAAAGAATACCTGTCATTGTTAAGGAACATATAGCCTTTTTTCCCTTCCTGGGAAAAGTTCAAAGTTGACAGTGAGTTCACTTGAAGAGATGTAATATGAAGTCAAAGCAAAGGTGGGTTGACAGGACAAGCAGGATAAGGTTTACCAAGGAGCCTTGGCCCCTATCTTCTGTTCCATGATCTCACCTGAAACAAAATCCTTGTTCTGCTTATCTTCCTAAGTATCCAGGAGATTTAAGTAGTAACTGATGCTGTCTGCAAAGTGTGTACTGTAGACATAACACTACACCCCATTTTTTGCATGCCAGGGAGGAGACTGCATTGCCCTGTTCAGACAATCTCAAGGGGAACCCCTATTCTTTTCTAGAGCATGGTTTATGGAAGGACAAAATTATTACTCTTTATTGTGTTTGAGAGGATTTAGGGGCTGATCTGTCTCAGATAATACTTTTCTCTAAATATTTTCTAAAGAAATGCTGCAGAGTCATTTGTGAACCACATAAATGCAGTTGATAGGGAGCAGCAGAACAAGTTTATGAGATCTCTTTACTATAACTTGGCTTTTCTACTCTATAAAATATCTACCTAGAAGGGCTTTTTATTGTTTGGTCTAGCCCATTCTCTGACAGTGAAATCCAAGATTCAAAAAAATATATTATCTAAATATTGAAATAGTATGCAATCTGTAAGAAATAAGGCAAATTTGTACCAATGTGGAAAATATTCTAGGATATATTAAACACCAAGGAATGGGGTAGATTGAATGGCATTTATAATATTATCCCTCCCTTTAAAAGATGGCTAGGTAGAAGGATGGATGGGTGGATGGATGAGTGGATGGATGGATAAGCAGACACATTAGGGTAACTGGCTGCAACACATGAGGATAAGTACTTAAAATTATTTTTAATAGTTGTTTTCTTCCTAAACAAGGACCGTTAGGAAAGAGAAGAGTCTGATTATCTACTTTTATACTGTTTGATTAAAAATGTATTAATAGTGTTTCTCTGAGCAATGAGATAGTGGGGCATTCTCATTTTCTTCTCATATTTTCTATATTAAAAATCAAATTAGTGAAAATTTTTTAATGTATCCCTGCTGTATTTCATTTTTTTAATACGTTGCTTGCTTGGTTTATTTATTTATTTATTTAGGAGAGAGAAGGAGAGGACACAAGCAGGGGGAGCAGCAGAGAGGGGGGAAATGTAGGCCCCCTGCAGAGGGAGGGCTTGATCCCAGGACCCCAGGACCATGACCTGAGCTGTAGTCAAACTCTTAACTGACTAAGCCACCTAGGTGCCCCTATATTTATTTTTAAAAGTTAATGATGCTGCTGTTTTAAAATCTGTACAAACTGTTTTAATTCATGTATTAGAAATTGAGGCTTGTATCAAAAACTATATGGCATTAAGGTCTCTTATGTAATTACTCAGAAAAATAGGGAATGAAAAAGTTAAGTGCAATTGAATTTTGCCACATGTATATGATATGCCCAAGTTGTAATAAAAGCCGACTTTACACTGATTAAATATAGGTGTTCTGAGGGCTAAAGGATAAAGAAATCTATTATTTTACATCCTTTCCTTAAATCCAGGACACCCCCCCCCCCCCCGCCAAAAACAAAAAAAAACAAAAACAAAAAAGCAAAAAAACATGACCTCTGAAAGAATATCACTTTATCTTGCAGATTAATCATGCATTGCAAATTCTGATGCAAACTTAGAAACCATCCAACCTAATTTCCATTAGAAATATAGCTGTATTTGCCTTTCTGACATTGCATAAATATGATGACATATAAAAATTAGGGTACTCAAATTGGAAAAGAAAAAAAGGTGACTTTGAAATTAAAAAACATTTAAAAATGAAACAGACTGCATTTTTTATTAGAAGAAAATAGAATATTTAAAGGATCACTAAAAATAAATAAATAAATAAATAAATAAATAAATAAATAATAAATAAATAATAAATAAAGGATCACTAAAGACGTTAAATGTGCCTTTATCCACTTTCACATATATTTAAACAAACCTAAGTAGCATATCAAATATGTTAATTTAAAAAGTCAGTATTTTCTCCTTATTTTCAATAGGCAACTATTTTTCTCTTTAAGTACATATTTTACATGTACATTATTTTGTTTAGAAATAAAAACTGCATGTAAAAATATTTTACTGATTCTCAAGACTGCAAATATGCCATAGCTATCAATGAGCTCAATAAATATCCGGTGATAATTGGGTTCATAAAATGCAAACTTTTCTCCACCGTTGTCAGATTTTATTGCTTTGGGTCAAAGGCCATTACAAAGCCCAGGGCAGAGTACAGGTAGTGTGCTTTCTGAGTAGATATAAGTTGGAAGGAGTTGCTGAGAAGGATCATATGTAACATTTTATAGGTACTCTTATAAAAGAGATTATAACCAAGCTGACCTTATGAACTGCAACTGAAGTTGTTCTGTTTGAGAAAGTAACACCATTTCATGCACTAGGACTAGTCAAGTGACCTTCACCAAGGCAGAGACACTTTGCATTGTAGCACTTAAGGGATTAATTAAATTTTTGTGAGTAGTATAGGCCAGACATAATTGTAATAGTGTTATATGTGTTTATATATATTGCCAGTTATTCATCACTTTACCTTGCTCACATAATTAAAAGCAGACCCTGAAGACCCAAATTTAAAGGAGCCACAATTAACTAATTACTCCTCAGAGTTTTGCAGAGATCAGTTCTGTTTTCAGAATGAATTTGTAGGTGAGGTTTAGATACAGATACTAAAAATAATGCTTCACCACCCCCACTCCCTGTCCCTCCACACTGGTTAAGAGTTGCCTCCAGGAGTGTTAAGTCTCCTCTGTGTATGTTTTCATTTGACTTCCAGGTTGCACTTCTGTTCGAGCTCTGGGAGTGCCATAGAAAGGTGGAGAAGAGAGACCAAAGTGGGGTGGGAAATTGTTAGCAACCAGGAAGTGTTCTCAGCTGCAGATTTACTCAGCTGATCCAAGGGGCTATGAGGCAGGAAATCAACCATATCTATATAGAGAGTGTTTTCCCTTTTAGAAAAAAATATATAAAGTTTCAGGTACAGTTTATAATGCATTTTTTCTTTTGCCCAGAGTATGCTAAAACCTAATTAGTTATAGATTGCACAAATAAGTCAATTTAATAAATGAAAGAAGGCATTTCTCTTTAAATACAGTACATTGGATTATGCATGCAAATATTTGGGCTTAAATTATGGGCCTGTGTATGTCTGCAAGACAAAGAAATACATGACATCTGTGCTTCAACAATCCCTATGCCTGTAGAGGGCTTCATGATTTGAGAAGTGCTTTCATGAGCACACATCATCTTTGGATCCTTATAAAAGATGTGAAGTTGGGCAGCCCGGGTGGCTCAGCGGTTTAGTGCTGCCTTCAGCCCAGGTCGTGATCCTGGAGACCCGGGATGGAGTCCCACGTCGGGCTCCCTGCATGGAGCCTGCTTCTCCCTCTGCCTGTGTCTCTGCCTCTCTCTTAATCCTCTCTGTGTGTTCTCATGAATAAATAAATAAAATCTTTAAAAAAAATGTGAAGTTTACAAAGGAGTCATTATTTCAATTTTCTAGTTAAACAAATCTAAGACCCAGAATTGAATAGGGGGCTAAAAACACAAATATTGATAACAGGAGAACTGGTTGTTTCCCCCAGTTTTGGTATAGTCTTGTCTGGATATATAATCTCTCTGTGTGCGTTGGTTTCTTTATGTGGAACATGAAAAAAATGAACAAAATGACTGTAGATCTTTGAATATTCTGAAATGATGAGCTGGAATATAAATCAAAGACTTTTGAAACTCACCAGCTATTTCCACCATCCCTCATATTCCACCAAACCCTCTTTAGCACTCATAAGTTCAGTATACTATATATTACATATTATATATTATATATGTATATATATTAATGACTATACACTGAAGTTGGTATATTATTATCAAAGTGCTTCCAAAAGCATATAATGTATAAATATGAATGAATGTGTACTTTATATATATATATATGCATTTATATTTATTTTTCAATTGGTAAATATTTCAAATTTGAATATATTCTAATATTGAAATCTTAATGGTAATCAAGTTACGGTACTCTGTTGATATCACTAAAATTTTTGCAAAATCTTTTGATATTTCCAAGGAAAAAACCCTTATCCTCTCCAACATTAAGAATATTTCTTTATGCTACATTTAAATAATGTTTAGAATTAATATTTCTATTTTATAACTCTTGAGGGTATTTTTTCCCCATGGTAGATGGATCATAAAGCTTGTATCATAGCATATATCATATACTTCAGGATTTAATTTAGGGAATTTTTTATTATAGAATGGCAGTCACTGTTTCCTTCTGCATATAATCCATGCAGAACCATTTTGTATCAATTGTGGATATAAGACTATTGAATTAGCACAGAATTGT
The DNA here is from genome assembly GCF_905146905.1 of Nyctereutes procyonoides. Classification (NCBI taxonomy): domain Eukaryota; kingdom Metazoa; phylum Chordata; class Mammalia; order Carnivora; family Canidae; genus Nyctereutes; species Nyctereutes procyonoides. The sequence continues at coordinate 40,018,467 of NW_026575024.1, forward strand.
TCTGTATTAATTGTGGTTACACCCACATACTTTAATTCAAAACATATTATATATCTCCTGCATATATTTATTTTTCCTACTTGATCATAATAAATGTACTCCTACACTCCAGTGCCAGTGTCAGGTTATTTCTGTTCTTAAGATTTTAATTGTGCTCATTATTTTGGGCTGAATACTGGTTAGGAATAATCTTCAAATCTTTATCTGGATATGAGTGATCACTAGGTAATGTGCCAAAATCCTCTCATTCAGAAATGAAGCTTTTCTATTAAAAGAATCAGACACATAAAGTAGATTTTCTGAACAAATATCACAGTTCTGTGGAGTTATTAGGGCAAAGCACCTGCACCTACGTACCACTTTGATTACCCAACATGCACTGAGAACCTGGGTTGTCACCTTGAACACTGGTATTCCCATCTTCTAGTTAGATTAACATCTTAGATTTATTACTATATTGGAAATTCCATTTACTAAATTGATTCAGTTTTTTTTTCCTATTCATTGTTGTCCTACTCAATCAATAGGCCCCTTATTTATTAGGAAGGTGTGATCACTAAATTGTAGCCACAAAGCCATGTTACCTTTGAAACAGAAATGTTATCAGATTTATTTATGAATACTAGTATCATAAAGATACCAGATCAAAGTTAGTTTAATTATGAAAAAAATGTTCAGTCGTCTACTCAACAAACATTTACTGAGCATTTATTTTGTACAGGATTCTATCTTATTTGTGGCAAAGAATATAATGGTAAATGAGTGAGAGCAGTCTGGTCTCATGGAGAACGAGGGTACTCTAATTCTAGAGACATTAGTGGAAATTTTTGCTTAGTCATTTATTACCTGTGACCTTGGGCTTTATCTGATTTTTACGTGTGTGTATGTTTAAAATGGGAAATGGATGCCTGGGTGGCTAAGCGGTTGAGCATCTGCCTTCAGCTCAGGGCATGATTCCCAGGATCGAGTCTCACATCAGACTCCCTGCATGGAGCCTGCTTCTCCCTCTGCCTATGTCTCTGCCTGCCTCTCTCTGTGTGTCTCTCATGAATGAATAAATAAAATCTTTAAAAAGAATAAAATAAAATAAAATAAAATAAAATAAAATGGGAATAATACCTACTCCATTAGGTTATAGTATAGATTGAAAATTAAACATTTTATGTAACTCGTATAATACTCAGTGAAAGTGTAATGGCAGAGTAAGTAATAGTTCTCAGCATTGTGGTATTATAAGACCCAGCCTTGGTCCTCAAAAAAGTTTACATTTTGTTGATAAAACTTAGGAGATGCCTAATATGTATGTGTGTGTATGTGTATATATATATATATATATATATATATATATATATGTACACACAGTATATTCATAAAATATACTGATACTGCAAATTAAAGGAACAGCTGGTTGTGGTGTGGGGGTGAGCCAGCATTATGTTGTGACTGATGTATATTAGTTACTTGTACTTTTTTTGGATCTTTGCAAGGGGAAAACTACAAGTAATGAGTTTTATATAATTAATTTAAGTTTGTTACAAGTTTTCATGTTCAGGATAAACAATTTTTCAACCTTGGATGAAAGTACTTGCAACAGTTTAAGGTGACTGTATTTTACCTTAAGACAACTGTTGCAATGCCGTCTTTTTTCTTTTTTTTTTTTTTTTTGGTGTGTGTGAAAACACTTTAAAATTAAAAGATGTACATTTAAAATTTGTTGTATATCTAATCTGTCCGAGGTTCAGTAAATAAACAATAATTTTTAAAAACAAAAAAAAATATACTGATACTGCAATTAATTCTCTATAGTATATTTTCTGGTTCATCCTCTTTTTAGTTCACCACAGGCCACCCATCTTGTCTTGTTTTGAGTAATCTGGGGTCTAGTCAGGAAGGAGCATCTCTAGTGGTTATTTAATGGAGAGAATTTAATATAGGGCATTGATGGTACAGCTGTTGGAGGGCTACCAAGGCAAAAAGAGAATCATGAGCTAACAGCAATCCTATGAATGGGGGAACATATGACAGAGGTTAGGTTTCTCAAAAAAGTACCCCCATAAAACTTCAGCCTCACTTGGTAACTGAGGAGAGGTGTTCTCTGCCTGGTGCTGATACCTCACAAGTTGGAGGAGGGTTTCTGTAGTGCTGTCTTCCTCAAGCTGGGATCTCTGAGAGGGTACAACAAAACTTATCCTGGGAATACCAGAAATCAGAAAATAGAGGCTGAGACCAACTGCTGCTGTTGCTGGGGTGAAGAGTTATGGCAGGGGCTTCACTGATGGTTGTGATGAGTGAAAATGGAAGGAGCTTGTCTTTTCATCCCTTCCCCTCCTGCCAGTTTCCTTCTACTGCCCTGTTGGTACAACGTAACAGGAAGCCAGCTGATAGGATATGGAGCTTCACAGTCCCAGAGCTGGGGAATGGAAGGATGGCATTGGTGCTTAGAGACAGAGCTTACTGACTGGCACAGGTTTGCATTAGCAGAATGGCAGCATTCCCTGATTTGTGATGAAATCTACTCCCAAAGGACTTGAGAGCTCACTGGTTCCTTTGGTTTAATTTAATATGCTATGTTCACTTTTGAAGAGACTCAACGTTAATGTTAAAAGTAGATATTTGTGGTTATATACTCAAATGTGGAGATTTAAAATTCCTTTGACTATTAAAAAGAAACCCTTTTAGAAGAACAAATAACACGACTTTTCCTACTTAGTATATCACCATTCCAAAACACCTTGTGTTATTCCTTTTAGATTCCTAAAAGGCAAATATTGATATAATTCTGTTGGTATCAACAAAAGATACTTAAGTGTGGGAAATACTTATTCATTTACTCAAATGGAAATAAATATGACCTTGTCAAATCTCTGCAGTTTGGTAGAAAGATGACCATTACCATTAAGAAATTTTATATGAAATTAAACATTTATTATATGCTAAAATATATCTAAGAAATCTAGAGTAAGAGAGCCTGACATGGGATTCTATCCCAAGACCCTGAGATCATGACCTGAACCAAACACAGACACTTAACTGACTGAGCCACTGAGGTGCCCTCCAATTTATGGTTTTAAGGGTCACTTGGTGACTGTGGAGAATATATCCTAGGAGTGAGAGTAGGTACAAAGAAAGGAGTAGGAGAAGAAAGCTAGAATCTAGACGAGAGCTAATGGTGGTGATGATGATGATGGTGACAATGATGATGTTGATAATTCAGGAAAGGTCATGAAGAGGACCCTTGAGGGCTAGCTGGTAAATAAATAAGGTATGATGGTTGGTAGGTGGAGGCGAGTGGAGGGAGGAAATAACACTTCCTATGGATTGAATTAAGCAACTAGATGGATGTTGATGTCATTATGGGTTTGGTGAAAACAGAGAAATGAACACTTGTAAGAGTAGAAGAAAAGTAAATCCCATTTTAGACCCATATGATGTTTGAGGCACCAAAAGATATTAAAAGGTAGATATCAAACAGGCAGTTGAATATCTAGTTTGGAAATTACAGCAGTAGTCAAGGCCAGTGTTAAAAATTGGTAGCTTATTTTTTTCTGTGTTTATATTTTTGAACTCAAGATGTGGAATATAAAGCCACGTGCCTGGATATGGTCATGTTGGAAATAATGTGCATAGTAAAGAAAACATGTAGCATTTTGAAAATGGGATAGTAAGATGATCAAATGAAGGCAGTTTGGGAGTTAGTAAGAAAAGTAGTGGAGCTTTGTGAAATTCAAGAGAGAAGAATATTACATGAAAGAAGGAGCCAAGTATAACCTGCAGAAACCAAGTGTTGGGAAGTCCAAGTAGAAGAAAAGAGTGAAGGGTCCATTGTATTTGGCCACACGGAGGTTTTCATTGACCTTGACATGTACAGTTTCATAGTATATGAAGTTTTATGACCCTGTATATATTTAGGTTTTTATGAGCCTCAGGTGGTTGATAGGAAGGAATAATAATCATCACAATTTTTGTCAAGTCTGAGGAAGAACTTGTCTGCTGACTTCTCACATTTTTGGTTAGGAGATAATATTTCTTCTGAAAGGTTTTCTGCCCCCTCTGTGATTGGATTCTATGACTGGAAATTGATCCAGTGTGGTAAAAAGAATGCTATCCTCCTGTTTAACCTCAAAGGCTTTTTTCTGTAGGACACTTGCTGAAAATGATGACCAAGAATTGTGTTCATGCAGCCAGTGTGGGAGAACTAGTAGTAACCAATGAAGGGAAAATAAGAGCTGTTTCATCTGAATAACTAGATTATTTTAAGAATGTTACAGTAATATTTTTATGTGACCAGTTTCATCTTCATTGTCAGTATAAATTACTTGAACAAAAACTGAAATAAAGTTTTACTTATTTGAGGATACTATATAGCAGAAAACCTAATCTCTGCAGATGATATTAAGTTATTTACTTATTGAAAGGCAAGCTGAATTTGTCTTCTGTTAATTTCGATGAATATAGCATTTGTCTTTTCTTAACTGCATTCTTTTCTTTTTTTTTTTTTAATTCTGGAAGGCAAAAAGCATTGCCATCCTATAGCATACTGGGAATGCTGGGTCAGAGGTATAGAAATGCAGCATTCATATTCTCACATGCATAGTTTTGCTTTACCACAGGGGGCCCTGATATACGCCTTTACCTTTAATATATACTTTTGTGTAAAAGCTTTATTGTATTTATGAACTTTACTTTAAATCCAGTTTTAATTTTTTGAAGGGACATCCTATCATTGCCTTATTCCAACAAACCCCAGGCTGATGCCTTATAAATTTGTGGCAAGTTCTGTGTAGGCCACACTTTTCTTGAAATCTTCTCTTAGATATCTTGGGTGCCAAATGTCTGAAGTAAACTTATGATCTTTCTACATAAATCTCTAATTCCATTGTTCTTTATTACAGTGTGTGGTATTACTGAATATGTCAAGACACAATCTCCAGCCCTCTGTCTTCCTTACAACCATTGGCAATTCATCTGCATGATCTGTCCATTTTACCTCCTAAATATATTTTTTTAAAAGATTTTATTTATTTATTCATGAGAGACACAGAGAGAGAGGCAGAGACACAGGTAGAGGGAGAGGGACTACCACAGGGAGCCTGATGTGGGACTTGATTCCAGGACCCTGGGATCACAACCTGAGCCAAAAGGTAGACACTTAACCACGGAGCTACCCAGGCACCCCACCTCCTAAATATATTAATTTTGTATCTACTTTTCTCTATTTTCACTGTCCTGTCACCCAGCCAGACTACCATCACTGCTCACCTAGACTATTGCAATTTGCTTCTAAATGGTCTCTGTACATTTACTTCAACCCATTCTCCAGACCAGAGGCAGAATGCTGTTTTAAAAACCCAAATCTAACATGTCACACTTCTGCTTAAAACCTTTCAATGACCTTCTAGTTGTCTTTGGGATAGTGGTTAATACTCCTTAATCCATTCTGCTAAGCTTGCAAGATCTGACCTGGAAATTATTTCATGTCTTACCCTCCTAACACTTTGCCCTCCCCCAACTCTTGATGTGTGCCTTCATTTCTTTCTGTGTGCCTGATGTGTCCCCTGCTAAGGCTCTTCCTGCCATCTACCCCTCCATTCTCACCCATTTAATGCTTACTTGAGCTTATGACTTCCACTTAAATATTACTTCTTTATGGAGCCTTCCCCAAATCCAAATCCCAGATTTAGTCCTATCCCCTTGTAGCACTGGCTACCCTTCCTTCATAGCACTTCTCATGGTTATAGATGTTTATCTATTGTGTGTTAACTGCTATGAAGGGTACTTGATTAATATGATAACCATGAAGACCTGGATCATACCTTATTTTGTTCATCTTATATCTATAGTACTTAGTGCTAGTAGTATAAGAACACTCAGTAAGCATTTGTTGAGAAATGAACGAATGAATAGTCTTGAAAGGAATAAGATATAAGACTGACTTGGTGCATTTAATTATCAGAATTGGAAAAACAACCCAAAGTTTATATCCTATTGAGTTAATAGGACCTTCTTTGTATGTAAATGTCAATTATTTTTTAAGATTAAAGTTTTTTTTAAAGGTTTTATTTATTTATTCATGAGAGACACAGAGAGGCAGTGACACAGGCAGAGGGAGAAGCAGGCTCCATGCAGGGAGCCTGATATGGGACTTGATCTAGGGACTCCAGGATCACTCCCTGGACCAAACACAGGCACTAAACTGCTGAGCTACCCAGGGATCCCCTTAAGATTAAAGTTGACTGGCTATTAATTTACTATGTCTAGATTGATGTGTAATTAAGAATGCCAGAATATGGGACACCACAGAAAAGTAATTATTTTCAGATATGTTCTATAGCACTTCTTACTGTTACTGTTCACAGTTGTAACAACCAGCATCATTAGCTTGCAAAACCCACTTTTAAGCCTTACTTCATTACTTTAAATGAATTTAGCATTAAATGTAACTAGAAACAATGATTCAGGTATAGATTTGGAGTAAACTTTAATATACTGAACATAGGTTTAATATTTTCCCCTATGTTCTTCAGTTTTCCAGTTTTTTTATTTTTTTTTATTTATTTATGATAGTCACACACACACAGAGAGAGAGAGAGAGAGAGAGAGAGAGGCAGAGACACAGGCAGAGAGAGAAGCAGGCTCCATGCACCGGGAGCCTGACGTGGGATTCGATCCCGGGTCTCCAGGATCGCGCCCTGGGCCAAAGGCAGGCGCCAAACCGCTGCGCCACCCAGGGATCCCCCCATTTTTTATTTTTACTTTTTTTGATGACAAATTGGATTTATCTTGATAAATTTGTGACATTGTTCTGATTTTGGAAGGTCATAATTTTTCTATTTGTAGCTGAAGTCTCTTCCCAGAAAGGGTGTTCATCATTTGTATGTCACATGGATAATTGGTAGTCACACAGTTGATCACAGAGAGGCTTTTCTGTCTCATTACTAGCTTTTATAGATCAAACCTGAATGGTCATATTAGTATAAAAGTAACTACTACTTATATTTCATTGGCACCTACAACATTGTAGGACTATAATAAATATTAATTGATCATGTTAATCTAAGTGTAATTTATAATTTAGGAACCAAATTTACTTCATCATCTTTCTGACAAATCTTGTTTCCAGATGCCTGGGTGGCTCAGCAGTTTAGCACCTGCCTTCGGCCCAGGGCATAATCCTGGAGTCCCAGGATCAAGTCCCACATCAGGCTTCCTGCGTGGAGCCTGTTCTCCCTCTGCCTATGTCTCTGACTCTCTCTCACTCTCTTTCTCTCTCTGTGTATGTCTCTCATGAATAAATAAATAAAATCTTTTTAAAAAATCTTCTTGTTTCTTAAAGCATTGTTTATTTTGGTTTGATGTATGGTTACAGCCACTTAAATGAGAAGAGATGTCAGTATGTCTATGTAATAATAACTTAGAAATAGTGAAACATTTATAAGTCTGCTGAGTTTTTACTCCAAGTTATTTTTAATTGTGATTTGAATTAAGTCATTCTGTTAAAAACTATTATTTTCAGACTTTTTATTCCAGTACAACTTGTTTTTAGCCACTCTACACTGAGCAAAGTAACAAGAATGTTACTTTGCTCAATTACATTTATTACTCAAAAATGTAATAACATGTATATTGGGACAGATTTTCTACAGTAGAACTGGTTAACAGTATAATTTGAGGTCTTTCAACATGTTCCCTAACATAATATTTCCTCTTTTAGAAATTTATTCAGAAGAAATTTTTAGAGGAGTGCTTTTACAATTAGAAAAAAAGTTATGAAAATATAATAATTTAATGTGATTTTATCCCTTAAAGATTTCTCACTTGCATAAGTACATTTCTGATGAGGTTTTGATTTTGAAGAAATTAAGTCATTTTTTTCTTGTATCCCAAATCAACTTGATGAAGCCCTTACTTATTAACATTTTAATTTGGGAAATCCCAACACAATCTTAATATTAAAATAATAAGTGATAGTAATTTTGATCATCATTGTCATCCCTTTAAATGGTAGCTAAAGCATACCAATAGGAGAGTTTAACAAATTATAATGTATTTTCTTTTAGGAAATTGCTTAAAATTATGTTTCCAGGTTTGTGTGATTTTTTTTTTACCACTTTATTCTTAGCATAGAAGATTTGAGTTCTGAATTGACAGTGAAAATATCACCTTCATCATACAATAGTAAAGGCAAAAAATAGGCATAGCAACACTTCTGGTATGTTTAAAATAACAATTGAAATGTCTTTTTGTGTTTCCTTAGAAGTTGCTCTGAAGAGATAATAGTTTGGCTTCCTGGTCAGCTTCTTGGGGGGGATGGCCCTTACATTAAGTATCTTAGGTATCAGTATGGAGTACAAGGACACTATTTCATGTTATTGCAGAGATCTTACTCCCTGGGTTAGAATCTCAAATGGGGCCCTGTTTGTTGATATATTTGCAACAAAAAGCCATTATTAACTTACAAGGTCAAGGGGTTAATGGAAGAAATATTCTCATCTTCCTATTATCTTGCAATGTTTTGCTGGGAGCTGAAGAAAGATAACACTTTTCTCCCCCAATTTCTCTTGGCAGTTTTTAAAATGGTGATTTCATGTTTCTGTGACTAAATAAAAGATTAAATGCCAATATAGAAAGCTTTAGAAGTGTACTTAGTCAAGCTGTCAGTTCAGACAGGCATTCTATCATGACTACCTTTGCTGAGATCCCTGAAACTCCTAGTAATGAAAACTAGGAGGAAGGTGCCTTAATGATTTCTTGATTTCTGAGTCCTAAGAATTTTTCCCCCATTCCATTTTAGGCAAATTAGTCATCTTGCACAAGAAATCAAGGAAATTGCACAAAACTTTAAAGGGGGGGCGGGGCAAGATGGCAGAAGAGTAGGGTCTGCAAGTCACCTGTCCCTACCAACTTACCTAGATAACTTTAAAATCATCCTGAAAACCTATGAATTTGACCTGAGATTTAGAGAGAACTGCTGGAATGCTACAGAGAGAAGAGTTTGTGCTTCTAAGAAGGTAGGAAGAGGGAAAAAATTAAAAAAAAAAGAAAAAAAAAAAAAGAAGAAGAATCAAGTTGGGGAGGGCCCCCCCCACGAGGAGCCGGGCTAAGGCCACAGCGAGAGCCTCCAGACAGGAAAGCCCAGTCCTGGAGAAGCAGGAACTTTAAAAATCCACACCGGATTCTTCCCGGATGGAAAGGTGCTTGGAGGGAACGGGGGCAGAACCACAGGAGGGGCAGTGGAGCCTCCAGGTTCCCAGGGTCACTAACAGGAAGTGCCTGCCAGGGGAAAGCACACCACACACCGTGGGCCGAGCTCTGCTCCGCAGGGCCTCAGGAGAAGCTCAGGTAGCAGCTCTGGACAGAAGGGGCTACACGGCCCGGGAGTGCGATTACACGTGGTGCAGGCCCCGGATCCCAGGGCACCAGGGGACACTGCCCAGGATCCTATGCTTCCCCGGGACAGGAAGAGGGCTGGAAGTCACAGGACAGTGAGGACGCTCCTGCCACAGGGCACCCCTGAGCTGTGCAGATCAGCTGCCCCCGCCCCCAGGAGCATCCAGGCCAGTGAGGACTGGGAGCTGCGTTAGTTACTGCGGGAGCTAACTCCAGGGCTGGAGAGCTGGCCCCCGGCAGTATGGTTGTTCCTCCTGGTGTCACCTTGTGCCTGGAATGGAGCGGGGCCACCAGGGAACAGAAGCCTCACAGGATAAACAGCTCCCACTGAGATATGCACAGGCAGGGGGCGGGGCAGATCCCCCAAGTACACACACCTGAGAATCAGCACAGCAGGCCCCTCCCCCAGAAGACCAGCAGGAAGGACAGGGGAAGAGCAAGTTCTTGACCCAGCAGTGCTGGAAAGATCCAGGGGAAGTCGAGGGATTTATAGTATATAGAACCAGAGGATACCCCTCCTTGTTTTGTTTTGTTTTTCTCTTTTTTTCTTCCTTTTTCCAGTACAACTCGTTTTTAGCCACTCTGCACTGAGCAAAGTAACAAGAAAGAAGAACTCACCACAAAAGAAAGAATCAGAAACATACTCTCTCCCACAGAGTTACAGAATGTGGATTACAATTTGATGTCAAAAAGCCAATTCAGAAGCACAATTATAAGGCTAATGGTGGCTCTGGAAAAAAGCATAAAGGATTCAAGAGACTTCATGACTGCAGAATTTAGATCTAATCAGGCCGAAATTAAAAATCAATTAAATGAGATGCAATTCAAACTGGAGGTCCTAATAATGAGTGTTAATAAGGTAGAAGAAAGAGTGAGTGACATAGAAGACAAGTTGATGGCAAGGAAGGAAGCTGAGGGAAAAAGAGAAAAACAATTAAAAGACCATGAGGAAAGGTTAAGAGAAATAAATGACAGCCTCAGAAGGAAAAATCTACATTTAATTGGGGTTCCAGAGGGCGCTGAAAGGGACAGAGGACCAGAAAGTGTGTTTGAACAAATCATAGCTGAGAACTTCCTTAATTTAGGGAGGGAAACAGGCATTCAGATCCAGGATATAGAGAGGTCCCCTCCTAAAATCAATAAAGACCATTCAACACCTCGACATTTAATGGTGAAACTTGCAAATTCCAAAGATAAAGAGAAAATCCTTAAAGCAGCAAAAGACAAGAGATCCCTAACTTATATGGGAAGAAATACTAGATTAACAGCAGACCTCTCCACAGAGACCTGGCGGGCCACAAAGGGCTGGCAGGATATATTCAGGGTCCAAAATGAGAAGAACATGCAACCAAGACTACTTTATCCAGCAAGGCTCTCATTCAGAATAGAAGGAGAGATAAAGAGCTTCCAAGATAGGCAGAAATTAAAAGAATATGTGACCACCAAACCATCTCTGCAAGAAATATTAAGGGGGACTCTGTAAAAGAAAGAGGAACCCAAAGAAATAATCCACAAATACGGACTGAATAGTATGATGACACCAAATTCATATATTTCAATAGTAACTCTGAACGTGAATGGGATTAATGATCCCATCAAAAGACACAGGTTTCAGACTGGATAAAAAAGCAAGACCCATCTATTTGCTGTCTACAAGAGACTCATTTTAGACATAAGGACACCTACAGCCTGAAACTGTAAGGTTGGAGAACCATTTACCATTCAAATGGTCCTCAAAAGAAAGCAAGGGTAGCAAAATTCATATCAGATAAATTAAAGTTTATCCCAAAGACTGTCATAAGAGATGAAGACGGACACTATATCATACTTAAAGGATCTATCCAACTAGAGGACCTAACAATCATGAATATTTATGCCCCTAATATGGGAGCTGCCAAGTATATCAATCAATTAATAACCAAAGTAAATACATACTTAGATAAAAAAATACACTAATACTGGGAGACTTCAATACAGCACTTTCTGCAAAAGACATATCTTCTAAGCACAACGTCTCCAAAGAAACAAGAGCTTTAAATGATACACTGGACCAGATGGATTTCAGAGATATTGACAGAACTTTACATCCAAATGCAACTGAATACACATTCCTCAAGTGCACATGGAACTTTCTCCAGAATAGACCACATACTGGATCACAAATCAGGTCTTAACTGATACCAAAAGATTGGGATTGTCCCCTGCATATTTTCAGACCATAATGCTTTGAAATTAGAATGCAATCACAAGAAGAAATTTGGAAGGAAATTCAAACACACGGAGGTTAAAGAGCATCCTGCTAAAGATGAAAGGGTCAACCAGGAAATTAGAGAAGAATTAAAAAGATTCATGGAAAGTAATGAGAATGACGATACAACCATTCAAAATCTTTGGGATACGGCAAAAGCAGTCCCGAGAGAGAAATACATCGCAATAGAAGCATCCCTCAAAAAATTGGAAAAAACTCAAATACACAAGCTAACCTTGCATCTAATGGAACTGGAGAAAGAACAGCAAATAAAACCTACATCCAGCAGAAGAGAGTTAATGAGGTCAAGCAGAACTCAATGTAATAGAGACCAGAAGAACTGTGGAACAGATAAATAAAACCTAGAGTTGGTTCTTTGAAAGAATTAATAAGAAAGAAACCATTAGCCAGCCTTATTAAAAACAAAAAAGACTCAAATTAATATAATCACGAAGGAAAAAGGAGAAATCACAACCAATACCAGGGAAATACAAATTATTTTAAAAACATATTATGAACAGCTATACACCAATAAATTAGGCAATCCTGAAGAAATGGAGAAATTTCGGGAAAACCACAAACTACCAAAACTGGAAAAGGAAGAAATATAAAACCTGAACAGGCCAATAACCAGAGAGGAAATTGAAGCAGTCATCAAAAACCTCCCAAGACGCCAGATGGATTCCCAGGGGAATTCTATCAAACATTTAAAGAAGAAACCATACCTATTCTACTAAAACTGTTCTGAAAGATAGAAAGGGATGGACCATTTCCAAACTCATTCTATGAGGCCAGAATCACCTTAATTACAAAACCAGACAAAGACCCCACCAAAAAGGAGAATCATAGACCAATATCCCTGATGAACACGGATGCAAAAATTCTCAATAAGATACTAGCCAATAGGATCCAACAATACATTAAGAAGATGATTCACCATGACCAAGTGGATTTATCCCCGGGATGCAAGGCTGGTTCAACACTCATAAAGCAATCAAAGTGATAAATCATATCTACAAGAGAAAAAACAAGAACCATATGATCCTCTCAATATATGCAGAGAAAGCATTTGACAAAATACAGCATCCATTCCTGATCAAAACTCTTCGGAGTGTAGGGATAGAGGGAACCTCCCTCAGTATCTTAAAAGCCATCTACAAAAAGCCCACAGCAAATATCATTCTCAATGGGGAAACACTGGGAGCCTTTCCCCTAAGATCAGGAACAAGACAGGGATATCCACTCTCACCACTGCTATTCAACATACTACTAGAAGTCCTAGCTTCAGCAATCAGACAACAAAAAGAAATCAAAGGCATTAAAATTGGCAAAAAAGAAGTCAAACTCTCCCTCTTTGCAGATGACATGATACTGTACATCGAAAACCCAAAAGACTCCATCCCAAAATTGCTAGAACTCATACAGCAATTTGGTAGCGTGGCAGGATACAAAATCAATGCCCAGAAATCAGTGGCATTTCTATACACTGACAATGAGACTGAAGAAAGAGAACTTAAGGAGTCAATCCAATTTACAACTCACCCAAAAGCATTAGATACCTAGGATACCTAAACCTAACCAAAGAGGTGAAGGATCTATACCCTCAAAACTACAGAACACTTCTGAAAGAAATTGAGGAAGACACAAAGAGATGGAAAAATAGTCCATGCTCATGGATTGGAAGAATTAATATTGTGAAAACGTCTATGCTACCCAGGGAAATTTGCACGTTCAATGCAACCCCAACAAAATACCATGGACTATCTTCAGAGAGTTGTAACAAATCATCTTAAGATTTGTGTGGAATCAGGAAAGACCCCGAATAGCCAGAGGAATATTAAAACAGAAAACCATAGTTGGGGGCATCACAATGCCAGATTTCAGGTTGTATTACAATATTGTAATCATCAAGACAGTGTGTACTGGCACAAAAACAGACACATAGATCAATGGAACAGAATAGAAAATCCAGAAATGGGCCCTCATCTCTATGGTCAACTGATATTCGACAAAACAGGAAAGACTATCCACTGGACAAAAGACACTCTCTTTAATAAATGGTGCTGGGAAAATTGGACATCCACATGTAGAAGAATGAAACTAGACCATTCTCTTACACCAGACACAATGATGAACTCAAAATGGATGAAAGATCTAAATGTGAGTCAAGAATCCATCAAAATCCTAGAGGAGAACAACAGTTAACTCCCTTTTTGAACTTGGCCACAGCAACTTCTTGCAAGATACATCCATGAAGGCAAGAGAAACAAAAGCAAACATGAATTATTGGGACTTCATCAAGTTAAGAAGGTTCTGCACAGCAAAAGAAACAGTCCACAAAACTAAAAGACAACCTACAGAATGGGAGAAGGTATTTGCAAATGACATATCAGATAAAGGGCTAGTTTCCAAGATCTATGAAGAACTTCTTAAACTCAACAGCAAAGAAAGAAACCATCCAATCATGAAATGGGCAAAAGACATGAAGAGAAATCTCACAGAGGAAGACATAGACATGGCCAACAAGCACATGAGGAAATGCTCCGCATCACTGGCCATCAGGGAAATACAAATCAAAACCACAATGAGATCCCACCTAACATCAGTGAGAATGGGGAAAATTAACAAGGCAGGAAACCACAAATGTTGGAGAGGATGTGGAGAAAGGGGAACCCTCTTGTACTGTTGGTGGGAATGTGAACTGGTGCAGCCACTCTGGAAAACTGTGTGGAGGTTCCTCAAAGAGTTAAAAATAGACCTGCCCTATGACCCAGCAATTGCACTGCTGGGGATTTACCCCAAAGATACAGATGCAGTGAAACGGCAGGACACCTGCACCCCAACATTTATAGCAGCAATGTCCACAATAGCTAAACTGTGGAAGGAGCCTCGGTGTCCATCGAAAGATGAATGGATAAAGAAGATGTGGTCCATGTATACAATGGAATATTACTCAGCCATTAGAAACGACAAATACCCACCATTTGCTTCAACGTGGGTGGAACTGGAGGGTATTATGCTGAGTGAAGTAAGTCAATCAGAGAAGGACAAACATTATATGGTCTCATTCATTTGGGGAATATAAAAAATAGTGAAAGGGAATAAAGGGGAAAGGAGAGAAGATGAGTGAGAAATATCAGTGAGGGTGACAGACCATGAGAGACCCCTAACTCTGGGAAACGAACAAAGGGTAGTAGAAGGGGAGGTGGGCGGGGGGGGGGTTGAAGTGACTGGGTGACGGGCACTGAGGGGGGCACTTATGGCATGAGCACTGGGTGATATGCTACATGTTGACAAATTAAACTCCAATAAAAAAAATTAAAAAAAAAACTTTAAAGGACAGAACCATAACTATTTCAGTTAACTCCATAAGGAATTTTGTATTTAAATGAAAGAATTCAGCTACTCAGATTGATGCCCCTCAAATTCCTAGTATTTTAGAGAGTGTGTAAAGACTGTAAATAAATATCCTGGTGCCTGAAAAATCCTTCTTAGAACTGAGTTGATGGCTATAGATGGAATTATAGGTGGAATTAGAGGTGGAAATCATTGCCTTGCTAAGGTTATTTCTGTCATTTTTCTTTAAAAATATTTCATAGCCTACCTCTTACAATTTAATGTATGTCATGAGATTAGGTTGCCCGATACAATTTAAGAGTCACTGAAAGGTTTTCTCTTCTTGTGTTTAAGTAGGGAATTTTCTCTGGAAATTAACCTATTAGAGAATTTTCCCAGATTGGTTAAAAATAAGTCCTTGCAGGATGCAATAAAAGGATTGTTGAGTACTTTAGGAAACTTGTCTACTTTTTTTTTTCTCTGAAGGCCAGAATACTTTTATAATTTCATCTGAAGGTTAGTCATAGGTATACTTAGTAACCCAGAGTTCTCCTAAATTTAAATAATCTCAGCTTATTTAATTGCAGTACTCTGCCAACAAACACAGGTTGTGCTGGTTTGATTCGACACAGCTTTGCTGGTGGGTTTGGCTAATTTTACTAATTAAATCTGCCACAACCATCAACGCATGTGGATGCATATGGTTACAGTCCTCCGTTTCACCCATAATTTAGCCTGACAAGGCACATGTGAGTTTTCTCTTTACTCAATGTTTATATAAAGGGAATTTTTAGCACATAATTTTGTAATTCTCTTGAAATTCTGGCTTCAAAATAATAGAAGGGGGAAATGTAATCACACCTCTGATAAAACAATTTAAAAATGGAAAAGCTGGTGGAAAACTTTTTAATAACTGAGATAATTTTTGCCTTTCAGAATTAGTTGAGATCATGCTTAGAACACGTTAGTCAGCATTGTTGACAGGGCGTGTGAAATCACCTTTCCTGTGTCCTCCAAAACTGAGAGCATGCCACTGTGCACAGACTGGTACTTTACTCCATAAAGAGCTACTGTGTCTATGCAATATGACCGGAGCCTCCAGTGCTTTTGGTACATGGACTTAATCATCTGTCAATTTGTCCATTTTAACATCCTTAGTAGTCAAAGTGTTTGTTTAGACTTTTTGTATTCATAAACTTGTTAAAAATTGTTCCGTTAACGTTTATCCCTGAGGATTTTTTAAGAGTTCTGTAATGTTTATTTTACACATTCTTATAGTAGGAATTTTTCATACAATAGCTACAGTAACAAATGTATATTAACCGTATGCTCAGGCATATTTCTAAAAAATCTCCCATCAGAAAAACTAAGCATATTTAGAGTTCCCAAGAGGAATTTCACACATACTCACCAATAGCCCAGTCAACTACAGATTGCTACTATGTGTTAGCTTTTTCTTTTCCTTGTCTCTTGCTTCGGACACTCTTCACTATGCATTATTTTTTTTTTCACTGTGCATTATTGAATCGAGTCTGGTAGGTCCCTGGTTTTGTGCAGCCCCGCTGACACCCTGATACCTAGATGCCAGGTCTAGATGATGTCCTTTAGCTGCACCTCTCTCACCATTGCCTGGTGGGTTCTTTTTTTTTTTTTTAAGATTTTATTTATTTATTCATAGAGACAGAGAAAGAGGCGGGGCAGAGACACAGGGAGAAGCAGGCATCATACAGAGAGCCTGAGGTGGGACTCGATCCAGGGTCTCCAGGATCACGCCCTGGGCTGCAGGCGGCACCAAACCGCTGTGCCACCGGGGCTGCCCTGCCTGGTGGGTTCTATTGGATGATAAGGATCCAAAGTTCTGGAGTTTTTCCCACTGTGTTACAGTCCAAGGTTTATCAGTAGTAGGATTGAGCGGGGACAGAGAGGAGGAGCAAAGAGGGTGCTCTAGAGGCAGTGGGAGCAGTACACTCTTGGAACAGAAAGTAGTGAGATGCTTTGTTTGTAGAGAATTTAGAACCATAACAAAATTGGCTGAAATCTGGTCTGCTTTTCAGTATCACCATGTGCTGATGATTCTAAACAATATAAGAAAAAAAAAATACTCTTCCCTGCTTGGCAAACCTTTCCCACCACTCCTTCCCTTCAGTGCAGTGCTGTTTATAGATGCTTGCCCAGGACAGATTCTCCTCCAGGAGGCTCCTCAGTTCTTTATATATATAATATATTGATAGGTCAACCTGGCAATGAGTTGGATATGACCCCGCTATAGGCCTAGATCCTCTTACACTGTAATATTGAAGGAGGGATGAAATCTTTCCTTTTCTTTTCCTTCCCTTTCCTTTTCCTCTATCCTGTCCTCTCCTTTCTCTCCTATTCTCTCCTCTTCTCTCTTGATCTCTTCTGTTCTCTTCTGTCCTCTCCTGTTCTCCGCTGTTCTCTCCTGGCCTCTCTAGTTCTCTCCTGTCCTGTCGCATTCCCTCTTCATCTCCTACTTCTACTCTCCCTCTCTCACTGTTCCTAGGAAAAACTGATTTCTGTGAAAGACACATTATCTCCTCATACTGCAAGCTAGAAGTTAGGAGCAGCATCATAGTGGAGAGACAGTCTGACCAGATGCCAGGAAACCTGGCTCCCAGTCCTGGCTCCCTGACAAGTCGTGTGACCCTGATGAAATTATATGGCCTTTCCGAGGCCTCACATGTGATATTAAGGTGATTGGACTCAATGATCCACAGCCATTCCAACTATTCTATGAAGAAAGAAAGTAAAAGGCAGAAGCAGAAAAGCAGATGGTTGATTAACACAGAGTACCACTGTGCATTCCTTCTACAGCTCCCAGTCCTATTTTTCTGATTGTTTTGCTTTTGACTTTACAAAAAGATAAGATCTTAGGAACTCCTCTCTTAAGTTTCACCCATCATGGGCATAGTTGGTCAATATCAGTGACTTCCAAGACTTCGGCATAAGTAAGTTCTAGAAACATTAGAGACAATGCAGAATTAATTATATATGTCTCTACCAAATTACAGAGCCTGTGAGTAGTTGACAAGGGCATCTGGCCCATCATCAACCATGATGTTACATACCTTGAACTGAGTGGTGTTCCTATGGAAGAAGCGTGAGACAGCATGTGCTTCAGTTTCCTTTTGATACATAGTAATATCAGCACTCAGCGTGCAAATTGTTTCTGACCAGAGGATCCCTGGGTGGCGCAGTGGTTTGGTGCCTGCCTTTGGCCCAGGGAGCGATCCTGGAGACCCGGGATCGAATCCCACATTGGGCTTCCGGTGCATGGAGCCTGCTTCTCCCTCTGCCTGTGTCTCTGCCTCTCTCTCTCTGTGACTATCATAAATAAATAAAAATTAAAAAAAAAGACAGGAATCTAGTTCACAAGTGGGAGAATTCAGAGGTAAAAATTGAAGCAAAAAGACTTGGATAAGGTTTTAACTTGCTAACAGATACCTTTACAGTAATTGAGTTTCCCATTTATAGTTAAACACTTTTATTAAAGGAAGACTTAAAGATCTTGTGCAAATTGTTTCTGACCAGAGAAGACAGGAATCTAGTTCACAAGTGGGAGAATTCAGAGGTAAAAATTGAAGCAAAAAGTCTTGGATAAGGTTTTAACTTGCTAACAGATATCTTTACAGTAATTGAGTTTCCCATTTATAGTTAAACACTTTTATTAAAGGAAGACTTAAAGATCTGGGGCACCTTGTAGTCATTCTTAAATATTCCCTTCTGCTTTATAATTTCAGAAGGAAATTAAGAAGCAAAAAATGCCTTTAAAACTATCACTCTCCCGAGCACACACCATTAGTACATGTGCTTGCACATTAACACATGCATGTACAATTCTACCTTTTAATTTGGTCTCCTATCTACAACACATTCTGAGTGTTAATATAAATGGAAATTATAACAATAATACTTTTAAAATAAAAAATTATTTACTTCTAATAAAGTAAATAAGACAATATGATAATTGTTCCATCTATACCCTTTTAAATTTGTATTATAAATGAAAATCTGTGTCTTGTCTACATCTCTGTTTCTATCTCTCTGTTTTATCTCTCTTTCTACACATATACAGACCCAAACACTTCGTGATTTCAAAAGAAATAACTGGTTTTATGGTTTGTTGTTACCTGCACAAAGATTTGCTTGGTTAGAATTGTTCACTTTTAATGATAATATAGATTTATGTCTATTACTGGTGTTCCTACTATAACTGAAATTTTTTATTAGTCATATTTCACCAGCTGCTTAATGTCAATGGATCTTTCATTCCTAGACCCTGAGTTAAGAAGGACTTTTACATACATTCAATATGGATGAGACCCACTAGTTCCTACCACAACAGTGCTCCCCATCACCCATATACAATTTCATTTAAGATAAAATAGCAGCTCCAGCAGAAAATAAGTGCAGTCTTCTCCTTTGTAAGTTGTAATTGAGGTTATGGCACAGCATATTGCCTGTGGCAGAATCTATTACCAAGAAATGGATACCATGATTTGAATCTGGATGCAGTGTAAGCAAAATGAATTAATTATTAGCAGCACAGAATTGAAAGAAAACACAGGGTTTCCTAAAGTGAAATATATTGGCTTTTTTTTTTTTTTAAAGAGGATGGAGCAAGGAACTTATTGATGAATCATAATAGTCTTTCCCACTGTTCTATGCCTTTTGGAATTCTTAAATGCTTAGGTTAAGATAACTATTCTTAAATTAAGTCAAACTTAGCTCAGAATGTCATAGAAATGTTTTCTAGTATATTTAGTTCTTCCCCAACTTGAAGTTAGTATATTTTACTGTATGACTCTTAGTGTCACTTGGATAAGTAAGTGTCTAACTAGTGATAGAACTAAATTAACTTTAATAGAAAAAGATGACTTTTACCCTGGCTGTATAGCTCAAATAATGCAAAATTGCTTTTTTGGGGGGGGGGATTTATGAACAGTTTACCACTTGATACTACAAATTGTGAACTTTAGTGTACATAACTTTTGCAGGTAATTATTTGGAAAAATCCTGTGGAACCTCATGTAGGATAATGGTTGTCCAACATACTGGTTACTGGATACCTCCTATTTCTTTGAGGAGAAAACTATTCTCCTGTCTAGTTTTGGGCAGTCACAGCATGTATGGATCAAAGCTGTACTTTAGAGTCCAGTTCAAATGATCTGACAATTAGACAAAATTCCTGCTAGCTTCTGGCAATGCCTTGACTGTTATCATGTTCAGTTTCACTTATTTTCCTCTTTTACCCCTATGTTTTCTAGGCCATATTGAAGAGTAGTCTCTTCTCTTTACATTAAATATTGATCACTTGAATGATTATAGTACTCATTTAAAACATGATATGAATTACATGATTACATGATTTTCAGAACTATAATTGAGACCCAAAACACCACATTAAACACACACACACACACACACACACACTCACACATCATAAGTAAATGGAGCCTCTTCTTTCGTATATGATAGGCATGTATTGTATTGCTTCTCTTCTCTGCTAGCAATTTCCTGTAAGTTTTTTCAACAGCTGGCAATTTAGCCACCAGTTTAGTGGAAACAATACATAATCATCAGTTCATACCATTATATTATTTGTTGAGGGCTTGCTTTCTGCCAACCAATTTGCTAAAAGCCTTATGTATTAACCAAACCCTTGTAAAAAGCAATGAAACTCGGGAACCTGGGTGGCTCGGGCACCTGAGCATATGCCTTTGGCTCAGGCCGTGGTCCCGGGATCCTGGGATTGAGTCCTGCATGGGGCTCCCCACAGGGAGCCTGCCTATCCCTCTGCCTATGTCTCCACCTCTCTCTGTGTGTCTCTTGTGAAAAAATAAAATCTTAAAAAAAAAGTAATGAAACTCTGATAGGTTAAATGACTTATCAAAGGTGATATACCTAGAAAGTAATAGCCAGGACTCAAAGCTAGGTCTCTTTGATTTTTAAAGGTCATGAACTTAATCATTATGCTCTGATTCCAGCATCAGGTGGGTGGACAAAGCCCTCTAGTTTTCACATTTTTGAATGTCATGCATCTAGCAAAAGTCAATTTCTCAACATTCCTTTTTGTTCCTCTTTCAGGGCTTTAAATGCAGTGGCCTAACCAGAAAAAAAAAAATGTTAGAATTACAGATTGTCTTCTTGTTTGTTTTTTTCATAGGCACTCAGATCCTGGATCTACCACCATCTCTCTGACTTTGGGCACATAATCTAACCTCTCTATGCTTCAGTTTCTTCGTGTCTAAAGCAGGGTCATTGTGAGGATTCAGTAAGTTTTTACAAATAAGGCATTAAAAATCTGGTACACAATAGGCAGTCAATAAAGGATAGATGTAATTATTAATCACAGCTCAAATAGAAAGTCTCATTTCCTGAGGGCATCTAATATGCCTTTGGGTGGAAATTGACATGAAAATGACAAAGATTCATTTAGAATGATATGTGGGTCTGAATATAACCTCTCCCTTCCTTTATCTTTCCACACTCCTCAGCTCCAACAGTTTTGCAGCACATCTTCTGATAGACTCAAATGAAATATCAGAGTGGAGAGGGTTGGAAGATGAGCCCAGAAAGACCATCAACAGAGTGCATTCCAATTTAGCACTGTTTCACACCTCTCTTCACACTGCAGAACCTAAAGTTTTGTTTAAGGACTTAGCCATCTTACCACTACTTAGTAGTAAGTACTAAGTACTTAGCCCTGGTGGCAACCAGGGGCTACATAGGAGAAGCGATTGGAAATAGCAGCCTTATAGCTTTCCATTGCTTGGTAATGGTGAATATACTTGCAATTTTGTTGCAAAATAAAATTGATATTATACAGTTATGGAAATAAGTTTTGAAGACGAGTTAGCAGACATTATATCTTTGTAATAAAACATTCTAGTGGTGAGTGTATGTGCACATAGTAAGTCATTTTTTGGCAGACACTAAAAAATTAAAGTTTTGTAATGAGAGATGTAAATAAAAACCATCAGTAGAGAGAAATGGTTGCCCCAAAAGAATGGAAAATTTTGAGCTATAGTATCTGCTAAAGGAGGATCTATTTTTGTGATCATAATTATTTCAGCAAACAGCTGTGGATATTTCCCATGTTCCAGGTACATAGCTATTTGCTGGGGCAACAAAGATGACTAAATCATTGTCATCCTTGCCCTTGAAGTACTGCCTAAAGGAGACAGGTAATCGAAGAAATAATTGTAAAACATGACAATGAGTATGATGATAAAAGTAAGGAAAGAATACTGAGAGCTTAGGTGAGGGAGTTGGCTCTAGGACTTTTAGAAGAATCAGAGAAGAAGGTACATGCATTGGACATTTACTGAATGAATGAATGAATGAATGAATGAATAGTATGAAAAAAATTATGTGCTCATAGGGGTAAATGCTGTGCCCTGTGACAATGACCTGGTATTTGGCAAATAAAAGGGGAGGTTCATTCGAGTTGCAAGGGCAGAATCCATACTGCAGAGTACTGTAGCCTCAAGGCAAGAGGAGTTGCTTTATTACTTTTACCTCTCCCTAAAAACTGAGTAATATGTAGTTAAGTAATGTAAATCACATGCTGTTATTTACAGATAGGTGTAACTTGCTGGGGAAAATGGTGTCTAGGTCAAGTTTTTGCATATGATATCTTATTTCAAACTATATAACAGAGATATGCTATATGCTTTTTTAAAAAAATCAGCAGTATATCTTTTGGAAAGAAAAAAATCCCTTAAAATCATAAGTAGATGCTTTTTTTATTTTATTTTTTTATTTTTTAAGTAGATGCTTTTTGATTTAGGATTTTGCACATGTGCTTTCATAAATAGGTTTTTCACGTCTAAGTTTCTAAATGACATTGAAGTTCTCATAGACTAAATATTTACCATAACAGAACATATCACTACACCTGTTCCTTGGAATCATTTGTATGCGCGTGTGTATATGTACATGTGCGTGAGTGTGTATATATCTATCAACGTCTAAATTGCCTCTTTAGAAATTCAAAAATAAAAATTGGTATATCAGGCTTAGAGGTACTATTCAGTTATTAAATCTTCTAGCTAATCCTAATCTAATTTTTCTTTGAATATGTTTCTTCCTCTGGGATAGTGTAGCATTCAGTCACAAGTTAATAACATTAACAATACCAAATATAACATTTACTAATTGTTTACTATGTCCCAAACAATGCTGTCAACTCTTTCCATACATGATTTCATTTAATCTTTATGATTAACAATCTGAAACCATTTTTTGGGTGCCAATTATAGAATTCATCACTTTTCTTTAAAAGTAGGCATTTTCACATTCTATTTGACCCTTTATGTCTAATTGTTGCACTTAAAGTACATATTTAGCTGCTGATTTTGCCTCTAAATAACTCAGTTCTTTTTAGAACCATCAAATGTTCCTTTCCATCAGTTTTTTTCTGCTTACAATTGCAATGGTTCTCTGTCCTGATTCTTCAGTTCCTTAAGGAAGCCCTGGATTAAATCAGACACTATCCCCATAGCCTGTTCTTCCTATATTTTTATTCTTCTATTTTTCCCTTATAAGACAGAAATTTTTGCTTGAATGTAATCCTGTTTTAGTGTTATTGATTTAAAAGTCTTTGCCAATAGATATAGCCAGAATTTATTTTATTTTTAGAACAAATATCCTTATTGAGAATATATAATAAAGATACTACAGAATTTATAGTAATTTTAACTTTCTTAAACACTTCCATGTCTGTTGGGAGGCCTGCTCTTAATGCTGCCAGGAAGGTAGGTCCAAGCAAGTACATTGAGATGAAATTATTTGCTCAATTTATAAGATAAGCCAAGTCCAAATCCAGATTTCTCAGAGGCTAGGCTGTTTTTTTTTTCATTCCAAATTTTCTTTAGTTTTTGCCATAATTAAAATAATAGTATCGTAATTTTTATAATGAATGTTTGAATATACCAAGGGTTTCAAAATTCACCATATTATATCTGTTTAATATCATAAGGAATTGGATTTGGGCATATATTATTGATTGATCCTGTTTTATGGATGAGGACACCCAGACTCAAAAGAAGTTAAATAAGTTCCCGGGGCTATGTGTATAATGAGCAGCAGAGGCCAGATCTTTACCCAGGTCTAATAAAGGTTATATTGAGTAAACAGATCTAATTTGAGATTATATATATATATATATATATATATATATATATATATATATATATATACTGGGTCAGCTTGGCTATAGAGGAAGCAAGAAGTTATTTACTTGTTCACTGTTTCAAAGTTTTTTGCTAGGTAACCTATTGATTCCACTACAACAAATGACTTATGCCATATCTTTTTTTCAGGAAAGAGTTTCAGGAAACAGGTAGCTTAATTATGTTACTCTCATTATGAATCAAGCCTGGAGTCTTCGTGTTTCAAATGATATGTATTCATAGTTTTCTCTTTTAGTGTATTATTGATTGACAGAGATCTCTATTTCAAGTGGGAGACTTGAGATTTCATGTTTGTTTGCTTGTTCTTCTTTTAGTGGTAACTTTCAAAGGAGATAGATAAATTTAAAATATTAATAAGTAGTATTAGATAAACTTTGGATCTGATTTATTTCCCAGATATCATCTTAAAGGAAAATTGGAGTGGAGCAAAGTGGCAGATCATGCACAATTCATTTAAAATTCCATGGAAAAGACACAAGGAAAAAAAAAAGAATGTATCTATAAAAGCACTGAAGAATAATGAAAAAGTGTTCCCATGAGTTAGGGACAATACCAGAATGCCTGCTATTTTACTATTATCCAACATTATACTAATTATAACAGATATTTTAGCCAATGCAATAATACATACCTTATACACAATGTGCACCCACAAACACATAAAGACAAACTTATCACTATTTTCAGATTATATACTTATCTATTTATAAAAATAAAACCATTACAATTCATAAAACAGTTTAGTAAGGTATCCAAGCTCAAGGCCTATTTTGGTATGGGAGTGGCATGATTACACCTTTCTTTTAGTAGTAAAACCCTGGGAATTGTCATTAGGGTTAATCAAAGCAAACAAAACAAAACAAACCCACAAACAAAGAACAAACAAGCAAACAAAAAAACTCATGAAGAGGTTATTGAAATGACTGAATGAAAGACAATGAAGTCAGAGTAGAAAAGGGATGAATAAATCAAGAAAACTTTCTTATCTAAATATAGAAGAACGTAACAGTGTATGGGATAAGTTATCAAAGTAGGTGGTAGAAAAGGCACCAGTGATAAGTTTGCCTTTGGAGAATGGTGGCACTAATATTCCAGATTGGGAATTCAGGAGCAGAAGTTGGTTCTTTTAACAGTGACTCTCCATCCTTTGCTATTAATTGGGATCACCTGAAGAGCCTTTAAAAATACTGATACCTAGATTGAATTTCTAGGGACTGTAGTTTAGCTGTATAGGGCAGGAGATCATTAAAAACTCCCCATGAAATCCTAATATATAGCTAAGAATAACAATCTTTGTTCTAGACAAAGGTCAGGAAAAAAGATCAATAAAGGGTCAGAGAGCAAATAATTTAAGCTTTGCAGGTCATGTGGTCTTTGTTGCAACTATTCAGCTCTGCCTTTGTATTGTTAAAGCCACCATGAACTCTACATAAAAGAATGTTCATGGTTGTGTCTTTAATAAACTTTATTTCTAAAAATAGCCTTGAACTATGGACCACAGTTTGTTGAGAGAAGGTAGCCACTACTGTGGTTCTGTTGAATTTGCCCCAATAGTAAGACAACTGTGTAGATGACATTCAACAAGCAACTGGATGTGAAGATTTGGAGTTGGGAGGAGTCTTTGTCTGCTCAGACTGCTGTCATGAAATACCACAGATGGACTGGTTTAAACAACAGGAATTTCCCTCTCACACTTATGATGGCTGGCAAATCCAAGCTCAAGGAGTCGGCCAGTTTAGCTCTCCAGTGAAGGTTTTCTTTCTAATTTTCAGATTTCTCCCTTTATTTTTTATCCTCAATGGTGGAGAAAAAAAGAGGGAAGCCTGCTTTTTGTCATCTCTTATTTTAAGTACAATAATGCTCCCATAATGGCCTTATCTAAACTTAAATATCTTCCAAAGGCCTCATCTTCAAATACCATCCCATTAGGGGTTAGAGCTTCAATGGTTGAATTTTAGGAGGGACACTTCAGCCTATAACAGGTGGAGACTTGCAGCTTGACCTATATGCTTGAGAGTGTTTAACATATAGATGATAGTAGAAGCCTATGTGGAAGCAAAGTTGCCCTGCCAAAGGTAAAGAAAGGAAAAAAGCCAAGGAGTAAACTGAGAAGAATATCTGTGTTTAAGAACTTGGTCAAAGGGAGACCTCCAAATAAGAACCTAAAATGATCAGCCAAATAAGTAAGGGCAGATTCTGAAACTGAGTAGTACTCTGCGATGTCAGGGAAGATTTCATTATCCAGTGGTGGGTATGAAAAGATAGGGAAAGAGGCAGAGGGACAGCATTAGAATTGCCCAAGACTTGGTGACTTCTGGAAAACAAAACAAAACAAAAAACAACAACAAAACTTGGGGCATCTGGGTGGCACAGTTGGTTAAGCATCGGACTCTTGGTTTCAGCTGATGTCCTAATCTTAGGGTTGTGAGATGGAGCCCTGAGTCAGGCTCCACACTCAGCATGGAATTTTCCTCTCCCTTTACCCCTTTACCCCTCCTCTTTCTCTAAAATAAGTAAGTAAGTAAGTAAGTAAGTAAATAAATCAATCTTTAAAAAAAAACAAAGCAAAAAAAACAAAACAAAATGAAAACCAATATTGATAAATTACTGAATGTTTGACCGTACTTTGTGTGTGTGTGTGTGTGTGAGAGTGTATCAGAAGTTTTTTTTGTTTGTTTGTTTGTTTGTTTGTTTGTTTGTTTTTTGAGAACTAACCTTCCATCCACTCTCAGTTCATGTGATCAACTGAATGAAGGGAACAGGGCCAAGAAATAGACATGATAGATTTCTTGGTGACACTGAGGACCTTAATCTGATAGTGCCTATGGCTAGACCTACACCTCCATTTCTTTGTTACATCAGTCAGTATATTTTCTTTTATAACCATATCGTTTGAGTTCATCTTCTGTGCCTTATAGATAAAAGTCATTAAATGATAAGACTTTAGAACCTACATTAAAGGGAGATGGGTAGAAAATGGAAGGAGCAATAAACTGAGTCTAGGTTTATTCTTCCTTCCAGAAACTTGTCAATGAATGTACAGACGGATAAGATGTTAGGTTTGTGGAGGAACAGGATAGAAAGAGGGTTTGTTGAAGGGGGTGTGGGGAATAGATAGCTGAGGGATTTAAGGTATAGAAGAAAGAGGGAATGTCTGTTGGGTTACGTTCCCAGATATGGAACATAGAAAACTTGCAGCTCTGGTCTCCCTTTTTTCCTCTATTTTCCAAACATCTTCATTTCTCCTGTTGTTTTATAACAGTGAATATGTTGCTTAACATGTCAGTAGTTTGTAACATTTTAGGGAGAAAGTAGGATACCCAGTGTGAAGCAAGGGCCCAGATCCATGAAAGGACTAATCATTAAAGAAGTTACATTACTAAAGACCTTCAAAAGTTTGTTGAAGCTTATGTATTTCTTAGTATTGTACAAATTGCTTTATATCTGTTTTGTTCGTCTGTAAAAATATATCACTTTTTTCAACTTTTAAAAAAGCCATTTCTTCTGTAACAGAGCCACTTTTATATTTTTCCTTTATATACATGTATAACACACATATATAAACTTTAAAGATTCATCTAAATATTTTTCTTTTTCACCTAACACTAGTGTTAGGAATGGAAAATTATGATATGATTCAGCAAGGAGAGGGATTGAAGTGTTTTTCATTATTGACTGTGTTCAGGCAAAATAGTTGGACAAATTGGGTAATGGAACTAAATTATATTCTATGAGGTGCTGGCCTTAAAACTGTCATTCATTCTTTTATATCTTCTGATGAAACACAGTTGCATTTGAATTGTGTAAATGATAAAAAATAAATAATTGCGGTATGCAAAGTGGAAGATACAGTACTAGTTATACAGAATAAAAAGAAAACTCTCCTAAATTATATTTACTTAAACATTTAAAGCACATATACTAACATTTTATAAAAATGTGTAACTGAATGATTATCACTGTGTAATATGATTTCCAACATGTCATTCAAAGACAACTTGGCTGTTCATAAATCTTTGAACTTTAAACTGCTGATTTATAGTTTCTTTTTCCCTTCATCCTCTTGTTTTGAAGGCTTGATATGGGAGTGCTAATTAACATTAGGTTTCTTAACTGATATACTTGTAACTATGCAAATAGAACTATTGGAGCATTTTATTTTGAAACTGCACTCTTTGTTGGGCAATATCACATTTGAAATCATGCTTGAAGAAACATTTTTGTGGCAGGAAGCCAGTTCTCCCATTAAGAACATATTGTCCATGACCAGTTCACTGGTTTATTTTTACAATGTTCATTGTTCCTGTGGCTCATACATGGCTAATGTTGAAAACTGCATGGAAGGGATGTGTACATTAAGTTGTTTTATTCATATCAGGATATACAGTTTAGCAAATTACAATCCATGGAAATTAATGAAAATCTTATTGAGAACTGTATGTTTTGGCAACCTGGTATAATATTTTACTGACTTCTTTGGACTATCTAAGCTAGATTACATTTTAGCTTCTATATTCTTTGTGTATGTTTTTTTGTCTTAATTTGAATTTCCCTAAGAACCAGATCCTATGTCAAGGATTCCTGTGTGAGTAGTCTGTTTGGACAGCTCACAAGTTACTAGAAGAGTGAGAAATGAAACAGGAAAGGGGAAGCTTTTGGGAGAATATTTGGAATGATTTAAAACTGTCTCAGAGCTATCTGGGGCTTGAACTCAGGACCCCGAGATCTAGACTTGAGCTGAAATCAAGAGTCAAACATTTACCTGCCTGAGCCACCCAGGCGCCCCTCAAAGTTATCTTACCCAAAGGACAAGGGAGGTGGGATGTTTATACACTAACCCTCATCAGGCATCAGCTGAATGCCACAAGGATAGAAGAAGATGTGTTTTTCCTGGCTGGTCTGGCCTGCCATGCAAATAGGCAGAGTAGTCTTTGAAGCTTCAGAGAAAGCCTCAAGGCCAAGAGAATACTGGCAGTTGGAAGTGAGTTGGAGCTCACTGAAGCAAAGATAGCTGGGAGTACTAGGAAGGCCATCCAAAGTATCTGCTGTATTTTCTTTGTGCTTATGTTCACTCAATGTTATTTTACCTCTATCTGCAGAAATATAAAGGAATTATTTCTCAATTGTATATTCATTAATTCATTAGTTTACACACATTTATTGATTTCTCTTTCTACGGGCTACCATTCTAGTCAGAGAGGCAGACATGAGGGAAGAATATGACATATTATCATGACTGAGGCACTCACAGGGTAATGAGCTGGGGGGTGGGGGCAGGGATGAGCCATGGAAAGTTTTCAGAGTACACAGAAATTTGAATTTTTTACTCCAACTATGGAAATGTACAGAATCCTAGTGCCTTCCAGAGTGACTCTGGCCTTTTTCTTTTTTTCTTTTCTTCCCGTCTCCCTTCCCCCATCCCCTCCTCCTCCCCCTCTTCTTCTTCTGCTTCTTCTTTCCCTTCTTCTTTCTCCTCCTCTTCTTCCTCCTCCTCCTCTGAAGTTAAGAGAAGCTAATTAACATGTCTAAAATTGTAAAACTAGGCCATAATGAAAATAAAATCCTTGGTTTCCGATTTGGACAGTGCAGTGCGTGTTAGTGAACAGCTTCTGAAGACCTTGAGGAAAGTTGTATGAAAACTGATTTCAATCTTGGTCAAAAACTGGAAGAGCCCCACCCCACAATTTTAAAAGCAGACAGAGGCAAATGCAACTGTCTGGGTATTTGAAGGTGGTAGGATTAGGGGTAATTGTTCTTCCTTCTATTTTCTTCTTTTTCTTTGCTTTTATAATTAAAAGGGAGATTTTCTTATAAAAAAAAAAAAGATACAGCTACTATGATCAAGTGAACATGTGGTTCAACTTACTTAGAAGGTCAGGAAAGTTGGGCCCAAATCATAACTGCTAAGCCAACGAAAAGATAATTTCATCACCAGTATAATTAAGTGAGCTTTTCTAAAGTATCTCAAGTTAACTTCTCCTCTAAGTAATATGAATCCAGGCATAGTGTTTTTTTAGTGTTTACTTTAATCTTGTATTGTCATTAACCAGCTTGTTACATGAATCACTCTTGGGTATACTACTGAAACGTGTGTGTGTGCGTGTATGTGTGTGTGTTTTAAAGATGTAGGGTATTATGCCTGAGTGAATTTATTCACAGGGATTTTAGTTCCTAATTGTGTGTTGCTGTGTTTTTGTTCTCCAGTGGGCTAAGCTGCTGTGCCTCTCTCTTCTGTATAGCATTTGCACAGTGTTCACATGATGTTTGGGTACTTAGGGGTCAGTTTTTCCTTATGCTCAAATGATGTGAGTTACGTGAAAGCTTCCAGAACTATAAACTAATTTCCCAATCATGCATAGTTAGGAAACCAGAGTTCTGGGTTTTCATTAACACAAGGTCCTACATGCCAGCTCAGCTTACTACCTGCTAACCTTCCTAGATCTATTGGAAAATGTGCATTGGCAGTTTTCCAATCTTGCTAGAAGTCATAAATAGATGCCTTTCATATGAGATGTACTAGGTTCGGCATATTGACACTAGAATACATTATTCTTTTAGCAGTTGAACAAATTAAGATAAAATGATGGTTCTACTTTTTTCAATGTAATAAAATGAGCATAATTGGGCTAATATCTTAATCTGCTAGTCAGGAATTAGATTATATACCCACAATCACAGTTTGACTAGGGGAAATTACATGTTTCCTTTTCCTTGTTCTCTTGATGACCTCCTACAATGCCAAGAGCTGAGAGAGACTTTGTCTGACAGAGTGATTGGAATCACCTGGGGAGCTTTCAAAAAACAGCCCTGATGTTTGAGTTCTATCTCTCCCAGATCCTGGTTTAATTGGTCTTCTGTGCAGCCTGGGATCTGGATTTTTTTAAAGTCCCAGATGGTTCTAATATGCAACCAGGTTGATGGCCAGTGAGTGTTCCCATGTGACAGCATACTTCCCTAAGGTAACTCTCCCTATTATTCGTCCTTTCTCTTTTGTTTTCACTAAGTTTGGGTAGTATCTCAGGGCATAGATCTGAATTGTTAGAATAAGGGACCTGCTGAGCAGTCCAAGGAGATTCAGATGGTTTCATTTTATGCTCAGATTGACCATATAGAAATTTAAAGAAGACCCTCAAGAACCCTGTATGCTACCATGCAGGTGAATCTGTTTGTCTGAGAGCCCCTCTGTCACTTCCCAGCTCACCCAGGCACACTCATGAGTAAAGACCTACCTGTGGACTCTTACATCGACAAGAACTCTGTCTAGTAAGGATGATTTCATCTTCTACGTGCTGGACTTGACTTTTTACTAAAAATATATTTGTTTCATTTCATGCTTTCAAATGATGTTTAATATTTATTTTAGGATTCATATGTTTATTCATCAATACAAAAAGCGAGTATTTGTCATCTCATATTTTTGAACAAGATGGCACATCAAAACATATACTGGAGGTATGAATCCTATGGTGCTTTTGGTACCTATTTTCTGCATTATTGTATAAAACAGGAGTCCAAATTCCTTTAAAAATTGACAGACATTGGCTAAGAACATGATATTACTTACCCTTGGATGATTTTATTTAAGAATTGTACATAACTGTAAAGTTTTGGTGAAAAATGGTGAAAACGATTCTAGTTATTGAAAACCCTTAAGATTTCTTTCCATTAAAAGGGATAACAGTTTCAAAAAGATTGTCAGCTCAGAATCTGGCTTGCCTTATAGTTTTAAGAAAATATGTCTCATAAAAACATATAATGGAAGGACTGAGATCATTTGCTCATGGAAAAATAATTTTATGCATGAGTAATATTTTAAATCATTATTTTAAAATAAGTTTTATATAAAAAAATAAAATGTTTTATGGCATTTGAGACTTCTTAACAGGATAGATATAACTTACATAATGCTCTACCTTATGGCAAACTCTGTCATTCAAAATATAACTTTACCTTTTCTCCCAGATAGAGTTTGGGCAATCCACTAGCTGGACTTATAATGCTATACGAACTATGACTAGGCACTATAGGGTATGGAGAAGTCAAAATCTCTTCTGAGCTGGTATTTTCAATGATTATTAAGGAAAACAATTGAACTTTGGCCTTTTCCTAGGCAAGATACTCATTTAATTAAGGCATCTGAATATTGTGTTAAAAATACAATCTTCCATCATTTCAATTTCAATACTGAAATTCTGTTTCAGTATGTCAGAGAATTTGAGATTTCAGTTTAAAATAAGCTCTTTTTTTTTTTTAATTCATGAAAGACACACACACAGAGAGAGACAGAGACACAGGCAGAGGGAGAAGCAGTCTCCCCACAAGGAGCCCAATGTGGGACTTGATCCTGGATCCCAGAGCTGAAGGCAGACGCTCAACCACTGAGCCAATCAGGCATCCCAGCTCTTTTCAACCACTGAAAAAAAGTTAAGATCCTTATTGCAATTTTCCTCTGAAAAATAAAAATGTGCTTTGATAGAGCTTTTGGTAATAATAGTAATAAAACTACATGCCCATGAGTACCCACACACCCATTGTTGTGTTCATCCCCCATCTATGTCAGTAGTGGAGTTATGAATTATTCTAGGTTAGATTTTAGTGTATAGAATCTCTGTATTTCAACAATTTCAAAAATTCTGCTATCACTTTTTTATAGTTAAGCAAGTTATCTCACTTAGTTTGTAATCTGGAATTTGAATTTAAGTCTTCTTTAGCTGAATCTTCTCAAAGTAAACATAAATGTCATAGCCAAGCCACTGAAGAAATTCAACAGTAATGGGTGGTTTTCCTGTGCTTTTCCATGTTTTTTTGGCTGTTATTATATTTATCCTTCAATATGCAAAACAAATTTTAGCAAAAAGGCATACATTCTTGCTAGATTCTAGATTTGTGTATTGATTTTCTAGCCACAAACATCTTCTTCAGACATTTTTTTTTCCTTTAAAAATATTTTACTTGAAACTATAATCAAACCCTTTTTTGGTGTTCACATACAGCAATGCTTAGGTTATTGGTATTTGTTAGGACTAACTTTATCTAAAAATAACAGAAATCTTAAAATAATAATGGTTTAAACAAGGTAAAAGTTAATTTTTATCCTCATGTAAAATAATTGTGGACTTAAGGAGTCTATAACTGGGATGGTGGCTTGACTATTACCAGAGTCTTGGGTTTCTGAATTTTTTAACACATGACTTTCACTCTCAAGATCACCACAAGCACCTCAGTGTTCCAAGACTGCTATTGGATTTCCAGCCTTCCCAGTAGGAAGGAAGCTAGAAAAAGGGAGTGGGGTGCCAAAAATGTTGTCTTCTTTTTTTGTAACAAGTCTTTCTATAAATCCCATACATCACTTCCACTTAGACCTCATTGTCAAAGCTAGTGAGCATGGCTATACCTTGTGGAAATGGGAACTTCAGATTTTAGAACTGTAGTTGGGTATAATCCCACCACAAATGATTAATAAAGAGGAAGAGGAAAATTGAAGTAAATAATAGCAGTCTTTGCCACATTAGCTTTCAGATTGTATTGGAAGACATGCTTAAATTAAAAGCACTCAAAAGTACAATTATTTATATTCTATGTTAGCAAACAATAGTATAAACAATATAAACAAAGCTAGTAAGTAACTTGCTTTATTGACAGCTATGAGGTTTTATCTTTAAAAAAAAGGACCATAGTATAGTCAATAATATTGTAATAATGTTGTATGGTGACAGGTGGTGATACGCTTGTGTTGGTGAACACTGAGTAAGGTATAGAAATTAATCAGTCAAAATCAAAATCAAAACAAAACAAAACAAAAGTGGACAGAAGGTACAAAATACCAGAGCTAAATATTTACATAAAAATATGTAATGATTATATGAGAAAAATCTAAATTTTTTTGTACACCAATCACTTGTTTAGCAACTCCATTTATTTAGAACATTTATAAGAAGGGAATGTGGTTGTATATTTTATCTAGAGTTATTTAGTCAATCTTCAAGGATAATCCTGAGTTTATGAACAATTATAAAATTCTCAAGGCTCCATAAAATATCAGGCTCTTTGCAAGTATTAGAGACTGTAGCTTCTTTTTTTAAACATTATACAGAATTCTTGGGAGTCCATAATCAGTAGCATTTCATGAAAGAGTAATAAGTATTTTAGGTTGTCTATTACTAACAGAGCCCCCCAAAAGTTAGTGGTTTAAAACAGCAGTTACTTTTTTTTGCCTCTGTGAATGTCCCATGGACAAAACTAGCACTATGAAACAGAACATAGAGTCCAAGTGGGGGGACTACAAATGGTATGTAAATAGCAGGAGTTGTGGTTCTTTGAGGATCACCAAAGGAACTCTTTACCACAGTAAATTCTAAAAGCCACCGTTTATTGTCTTACTACCATGTGCCAGTTACTGTTTTAATCACACAATTGCCCTGCAAGGACGGTTTGATTTTTTACAATTTTCAGGTAGGAAAATTGAGATTCAAATATTTTGATTAAACTGTAGGCAATCACAAAGTTCTAAGTAGTGGTGCCAGGCATTTAACCCAGCTCTGAATGCCTCCAAAGCCTTTCCTCTTTCCACAACCACCTTCTTAACCAGTAGATGCAGCAGATATATCTGCTCCATGTGTTTTTACTCTAAGCAAACAAAAGCCTTTGCCACCTGATGCTTTTTTTTTTTTTTTTCAATTGAGGGCAAGAGAAGGAGTCTCCTAGATCTTTTAATTAACCAAGAGCAGCTTGTGTCACAGAGCTGCCTAACAGTGAAAGCTAAAGAAAGAAAGCACTGGCCTTGAGACAAGACAAGAGACCTGCACCTTTGTGCTCGGTGCCATTGCAAGTTCTTTCTTTTCGGCAAATCTCAGCAGTGGTAACAGCCTCTCAGGTCTTTTCTAGAAAGCTCCCCATGTTGGTACCTTTCTCCTAGAATAAAAATGTATTAACAGGGACGTTGCAACATGCTAATTTTCAACACTTCCTAAGTGGTGTGTTCCAGATATCACAGTTTTTACTAGAACACTCTTGTTAAAATAAGCATGGGTCATGCACATTGCCATGAAATTCCATTCTTCACATTTTAAGTAGCATTGAGATTGTTCTTTTCTTTCACTGTTTGGCAGATCAGGGTTCCCTTTTAAAATACAAGAAGTTAGTTACTTATCAAAGTATTTGATTAATTAGTTAGACCTGTCAGGCCAAACAGAACTAGCTAGATCTTTTAAAATCTCTTAACATGAGCCAATTTTCACAATAACCTGTTTCATTCATGGCCTCGGCGTTTTAAATTCTTGCTCATTAGTGACCTGCTATTTAGACTTGCCTGAAAGGAAAGCATCCATCGTGTTAAACAGGGCTCATTATGGATTATATGTTTTCGAATGGGGATGCCTATACACAAAAGACTGCCCTCCCATTTTCCTCTGAATTGCTAATTGGACCTTCGCCTTGTTTTTATAACCAAAGGCTAAGCTTCACTAAGGAGGCAGGCTTTTATAATGTCACAGTTTGGGTTGTACTGAAGAGCTGGTGACCTATCATTATCAATACAGATGTGGAACTAAAGTAAAGCATGTGTTTGGTTTTGCTGGAGACAATAAAAATAATGGCTGCTTTTAAAACCAGTAAAACACTGAACTTGATGGAAGGAGAAATTCATTGAATGTATCACCCTGCGATAGCTCAATTCCCTGAGTGATAAAATACAACCACTGAACACTCAGAAATAAACACTATATAGTTAAAAAAGAAACAAAACACAAATCTGAACCCACAATACCCCTCACTGACTTCTAAGGAAATAGTGTTCTCATATTCCAAAGAAATACATGTATTACTATATCCCCAAGGGATTAGCATCATCATTGTATATCATACAAATGTCCCTAACAGAAGTTCTTTTTGAATTTTCCTTGGTTAAAATAATCTTCTGTTTTATGGTAGTTTCACTTTGTTTTAAAACACTGTATTACTTGAAGTAATTCTTTCTATTTTTATTTTCTTACAGAATTTACTGTTTATTTTCAAATTACTCCAGACCCTAATAGTCTATTTTGCTTTCGGCAGAATTTGTTTATCTATTGAATTGCATTCTGTTTTGTTGAATTTCCTTCAGTGAATGTCTCTTCAATGGCTTCATTTGGTGGCAAAGCATTAAACTACTTCTTTAGGACCTTCAGGTTATCATTTGTAACATGTACCCACAGTCAACCCTCTTAATAAACCAAGTGTCCAAATTAATTCAGTGAACCCTCCAGCTTATGTATTTATGGGCGTGACTCCTTATAATGCTGATACATGAATTCCCATTGGTCTTAAAAGAAATGATTTTCCTGGCAGTTGTCAGAGTTATCAATTTTAAGAATTCAGATTTAATATGTTTGAGGTTAGCAAATTCAGCAGACAACCTAAATGCGGCGCCATGTTAATGGAGTCCTGGAAGCTGCTAGTGTTAAAATGAGTAAATTAAGGAGTCAACACGGCTTGTTTAGGCACATTAGGATAAAATAGTATGAAAGCTTGGACTTAACAAAAATCAATTCAGCACGCAGAGTGCACATCCATCAGGGCTTTGTTATGATGTCAGGGGGACAGCAACTCGGTTTTATTTTATGAAGAATGCTACATTAGCATCCTTACGTCCTTGGATGGCTGTGACATTTGCTGTTACAAAACTACTTCGAGGCAGCCACAGGGCCCTTGGGGACTACTCCAACTACATTAAAAAATTAAGTTGGCATCAAATGACTTATTGAACTCTATTGATATCCTTTGGATTTGCCTGTCAATCTTCACAGTAGTTAGTCTCCTTCCACAAAGACTACATTAAGTAGGAAGCTGTAACAGTTATGTTGATGATTTAAGTGAATTATTTTTCTCTAACTA
Organism: Nyctereutes procyonoides; assembly: GCF_905146905.1. NCBI lineage: Eukaryota > Metazoa > Chordata > Mammalia > Carnivora > Canidae > Nyctereutes > Nyctereutes procyonoides. Next base: position 40,055,523 of record NW_026575024.1, read on the forward strand.
ACCCCCCTCCACCCCATCACAACAACAGTAGTAAAACTAGCTTGAATGAAAAATATGTTCCAGGCATGGCATGGACATGTAACATGTAATGGACATGGGCAGTAACCCCTAGGTAGATATCATCCCTTCTCTGAGACTTTGAGTGATATTTCTGTCACTGATCCAGTGTCACACATCAAAACCGATGCCATTGACCACAATTATAGGAAAGATGAAAGATGTTTTATTATTTTTATTTTTTTAAAGATTTTTTTTTTATTTATTCATGAGAGACAGAGAGGCAGAGACATAGGCAGAGAGAGAGGCAGGCTCCATACAGGGAGCCCCACGTGGGACTCAATCCCGGGACTCCAGGAACATGCCCTAGGCGGAAGGCAAGCACCAAACCGCTGAGCCATCCAGGGATCCCAAGTTTTATTATTTTTAAAAGATATTTATCTATTTATTTGAGAGAGACAGCGAGAGAGAGAGCACAAGCCAAGACGGAGGGGCAGGTTCCCCACTGAACACGGAGACTGATGCAGGGCTGGATCCCAGGACCCTGGGATTATGACCTGAGCCAAAGGCAGATGCTTAAGCAGCTGAGCCACCCAGGTGCTCCAGGAAAGAAGTTTTAAATTTTCTTTTGCCTAGGTTTTGCACCCTGATAGAATTCAGAGTTCGTATTTTACAGGTCATATTACTAATTCTTGACTTCATTTTATTTTTATATACACATATTCTCCTTGCCAAAAGTAAAAGCTGCCAGAACATAGTCCTTGCTGTGGTCCCTTTCCCAAACTATCAGCCTTTATTTTTGTTATTTAAAGTGTTGGAGGTTAAAAAAAAAAAAAAAGTGTTGGAGGTTAGATATTTAATTTCACTGGCCTAATTATTGCTATGTATTTGAATAGACAGTTAATATTTATTAATATTTCAAATTTATAACTTTGCTTTTTTTACATAATATCTAATATAGAAGCCTTAATAGGCTCTTATGAAGTAGAAGGGATTGTATGCAAGAAACATTGCTCTTGTCTATGTTATTGTCATAATCTATTATCTTAGTTTCCTTTTCTTTCAATAATTTTAATTTTTTAAAAAAGATTTTATTTATTTATTCATGAGAGACACACACAGAGAGAGAGAGAGAGAGAGAGAGAGAGGCAGAGACACAGGCAGAGGGAGAAACAGTCTCCACGCAGGGAGCCCGATGTGGGACTGGATCCTGGGTCTCCAGGATCACGCGCTGGGCTGATGGCAGGCGCTAAACCACTGAGCCACCTGGGCTGCCCAATAATTTTAATTTTTTTAATGAAAGTAACATATACTCACTGCTAAAGTTTACGAAAAATAGGAAAACGTAATAAGAAAATAAAGATCATCAAGGTGAATCCTGGGACGCCTGAGTGGCTCAGCGGTTTAGCACCTGCCTTTGGCCAGGGTGTGATCCTGGAGACCAGGGATCAAGTCCCACATCAGGCTCCCTGCATGGAGTCTGCTTCTCTCTCTGCCTGTGTCTCTGCCTCCCTCTCTCTTTCTCTCTCTCTCTCTCTCTCTCTCTCTCTGTCTCATGAATAAGTAAATAAAATCTTAAAAAAAAAGGTGAATCCTGTTAATGGTTGACATTCTTTCAGAATTTTTCACATAAATTTTCCCGTGTATACCATTTTTCCACGTATGTTTTATGTACACGGTTTTGCAGCTAATCTATGCCACTAATTTTGTGTTGGTCCACTTTAATGATATGCCATAATTTATTTAGTTAATTATCTGCTATTGGAATTTAAGTTGATTCTGAGCTATTACGATTCTAAACAAGACTTCTTTGATCATTCTTGTGTATACTGCTTCTATTGAAGAAGGTAAAAGTTTACATATGTTTAATATTTAGACACATTACTAAAACACCCTCTAGAACTATATACCTGTGTAGGAAATTGCCTGATCCTCACTTTACTTTTAGGATTATCCGGGGTAGTATGGTCATTGATCCCTTGATTCAAAGCCATTTGGGTGCTTACTATTAGGCACTGTGGTAGGCCCAAGATACAATGATATGAAACAAATGGGCCTGTTGTTGCTTACTGCACAGTGAGTAGAGATGAATCTGAGATAAATAACTGTGTAAATGCCTTCTTGATGGAACTTGTTTTATGAAGAAAAAGTTGCAGGGAATTTGAATCTGATATATTGTGGGGAGTCAGGAAAGAAATACTTTTGACCCTTGGAAGGTGTGGGTGGGATGTAATATATATTGTGTTACATCATGCTAACAACAATTAAACAGTTCATTCTTGCTGGATAATGCTAGGTATACTTTGGTATATTCTACATCAACTTTTTTTATTCTATTTTATTATTGGACAATTTTTTAAAGAAAAATGGTCTACATGTCTCTCTTCCATCTCACTTTTCTTTCTTTTGCTCACAATTACAATCATTAACTTATGATGATCCAGAACTATTTCTTAAGGGAAAAAGTAATGCCCATATTGAAAGAGTTGCACATCAACAAAATGGGTTTCATCTTATTGGTGATATATTCAGGTTACTCAATACCATTCTTGAAGCCAAGTGAAGTTCTAGTCACAGTTAATGATCATCATTAAGAGTTTAAGGCAAAAATGAGAATGCATTGGAGTGCCATATTTAGAACATGAACAGTAATGCCTTTGAGTCTACCCTTCCTTCTTTGGACATATTTTACCCATCGCTCTGTCTACACTTGCCAAAATCATTAGAAAGGGAATGAAAAAAATGTGGACTTTGAATGTAATTTGACCTATATGATGCCAGAAACACTTGTGACCTATATTATGTGTTGACTTAAATGAATATCTTTGTTTCTAGTGAATAAGTTTTTGTTAGTCTCAGCATTAGTCTTCCGTAGACAAAATATCTTTGATTCTTTGTTAAACATTTCAAAATGTACTCCTCACTATACAAAACTGTGCAAATATTACTTTCTTAGAAGTTCAGTTAATGAATTAATTCTTAACACTGATGAATTCACACAGAATACTTCATAATGTAAAATGAGTTTCATACTGAATTAAGCAAACAGTCTTTTTTGTAAATCCCATAGAACAGTAGCTATTTGTTTGTTGTTGTTTGTTTGTTTCATCCAAGGAAAAAATGATCTATAAACATTGTTGATACAAATATCACCATTTAAAATGCAGCAGGTTCCGAGTTTTCCCTTTTCTCTGTGAAACGTATGCTTGGTTGACTAGGATTCAGTGAAACCTCTCATTAGGGTACTACGGTTCATTAGGGTTTAAAGAGGCATCACTGAAATTTGAATTGGCCATGCTGTGATGGCCAGGCCTCTCTAAGTGGTAATCAGGCAATATTATGCTGTGTGTTTTACTTCTGCAATGGTTTTTAGTCCTTTTTTTTTAAATTTAACTTTAATGGGTAAGCTTTGCGTTCTATAAAACATTGGCAAGCTTCTTAGGCATGGCATTTTTTCTGCTTATGAATTGAGATTTAAAAAATCGGATTCATATATATGCTATTTGAATACCAAATTTGAATATGATGCTGGGTTTGCTTTTCACTTATTAGAAAGAGCATGTTAGTGCAATCTTTATTTTTCTTTTTTTTATATTTTAATATTTTATTTATTTATTCATGAGAGATACAGAGAGAGGCAGAGACAGGAGAAGCAGGCCCCATGCAAAGAACCCGATATGGGACTCGATCCTAGAACTCCGGGATCACGCCCCGAGCGTAAGGCAGACGCTCAGACGCTGAGCCACGCAGGCATCCCGCAATCTTTATTTTTTTCATTTCCTCAAACTGGATAGAATGTCTGTATGCACAGATAGCACTAAAAAAGTCAGTAAGTGGGCAGCCCGGGTGGCTCAGGGGTTTAGCACCGCCTTCAGCCCAGGGCGTGATCCTGGAGACGGGGGGATCGAGTCCCGCGTCGTGCTCCCTGCATGGAGCCTGCTTCTCCATCTGCTTGTGTCTCTGCCTCTCTCTCTCTCTCTCTCTCTCTCTGTCTCTCTCTCATGAATAAATAAATAAAACCTTTAATTTTTTTTAAAAGTCAGTAAGTAATCTAGATACTGATTTATTGAATGTCCAACATACGGATGGAGAGAAACCATATTGAAAATGTAATAATTTTCTCTATACATACTTTTAAAGCTCAATGTTGATTATTTCATATGCACATTTTGTTCTGGTGGTAGCTGTGAGCATGTCTCTCCAGGATAACATGCATCACGCAACATTGGAAACCTCACTTTGGTTATCTGATTTCCCAGCTCTTCTGTTTCCCCAATGGGAAGAACTGGTGACCATTCTTACCTTAACCATTTACCACAGCCCTAGCAAATATGTGTCCTACAGACATTTGTTGGATAAATTAACTACCCTGGATTCCTACCATCCAGTGCAATGGATGACATAAACATATGCTTAATATGTTTTGTGAGTGAGTGAATGCATGAGTGTATGGATGAATGAATTTACTATTTGTTTGATGAGTATTTCCAATTTTATTTATGTGATTGATTGGATCACAGACTTAAAGAAAAGTTTAGAGAAAAATTCTTTTTAATTATCCTTTTGGAATATCAGTGTAATAATTGTTTTTTGGCAATCACTCTCAAACATTCCTGCTCCATCCCCACCCCAATTTAAAAAAAAAAAAAAGGACCAGTGAAATTCAATTCATTAAAACTTAATACTTCTGTATAGTAGATTTCTTTTGAGAATGTAAAAATTGGTGTATGAACTTTCCTGGTCAGTGTATCTCTTAATTTCATTGATAATGTGTTTTGGGCTTTGGAAGCTATTTTAATTATTTTGATAATGAAGCTGGGAAAAGTATGTTTAACAGGAATATTGATTTAAAAAGAAATGATCAGATCACCTACACTTTCAGTCAGAGTATTATTACCATTTTTGTAAGTTTCATGGTCTACCTTACTCTTAAATAGGGGAGAAAAAAAAAAAAACACAGAAGCTCTAGCCTAATGATTTTTCACCTAAGTACTATAAACTATAGAAACTGTTTCAGAAGTTAGGTTGCCCCCTTTACCCTCCATAGTGGTGCCAATAATGAAACATGCATGAAGGAAGATAATTTTAATTCTACAAATATGGGAAAAATGTTTTGTTAATGTCACATTGCCAACTTGTTATGAGTTTGTCATAATTTTCGCTTTTTGTTTTTCTTTCTAAATAAGTCATGATACTATGGTACAATTGTAAGGTTCACATCTGATGATTGCTTTATTATTGGGGATGCACTCTGTGTTGGGTCCCTTTGAGAGCAGTGTAGAAAGAATGTTGAAAGATGTAGAAGTCTAACTCAAAAAAGCCTTGAAAATTAAGGAGTATATCCTGAAAGTCTTTCTGGGAGGCAGAAGGGTATTAACTCTGTCATACTTGCAACCTAGCCTTCATGGACACTAAGATATCTGCCAGGGTTAGAGAGGAATCCCTGAGGAAGAAGAGTTGAGAAGAACACCACCGCTGTGGTAAATGGAAACTGCTTCCCACAGCTGTAGAAAAACCCCAGAAGGGCTACTGGGTTAGGCTGGTGGTACAAAATGGTTATTATGTGTCTTGCAGAACATTAAAAAAAAACAAATTTTGGTACATTCAAACCTATTTTTGTGATTCTATATCAAAGCTCACATCACAAAAAAAATTAATTGTTATAAATCCTAAAATTCTAAGTTAATTGAATGCTTTAAAACTTCTAATGTTTTCTAAATAGTTGTTTTTTTTTCTTTTAAAACTTTAGTCATTTTGATTTTAAGTTAGTCACTAGGATAAAACCATCACCTCATTAAGTAGTATTTTTTTTTGCATTTTCAATTATCACATTTTGAAATGCAAGTAGAAAATGCTATCAGCTTTACATTTTTATTTTTATAGAAGTGCATTTAAATCAGTTTCAACAATAATAAAGACTATTTCAAGTTGTCACTAATGAATGCCATAGCTTTGTGAATTATATAGGCTGAATAAAAAAGTAACAAAAACAATGTGGCAACTTCTAGTGATTCAAATTATGAAAAATGATGAGGCTCTATCTTCTTAAAGTTGGACTTAAACCATCCTATGTGTATTCAATTTTTTTTAGAGTGAATTTTCTGAGAAAATACTGATCTCAAAAGAAATCCATCAATCTCTAAGATGGTAGTGTTTATGCAGCATAAATGAGGCTATATAACGCATTAGAGTACTTATGAGATATTAAACACAAACTTTACTTTTACTTTTTGCATTTCTATGAAATGACTGTTTAAAGGTTAGGAATAAAGGTTAAAATTTGCATTTAAATGGAGATATTTTATGAAGAAATGCTGATTTGTGACCTTTACCCCTTGCCATTAGTGTTGGGTAGAAGAAACAAACTTAAGAAAAATATTAGAAATGGAAATAAATTGATGGAAAATACTTAGCATGACTAACTTTCCAGAGTAGTATTTTCGTACAATATAGGGAGCGCAAACTGTGCTTGTCCATGAATCGGTTCAATCATAGTTGACAATGAAAGTGGGAGAATGATTCCAGTTGGCATAGATTATCCCCCAGTGGAGGTGAAGAGTTAAAAAAAAAATGTGACCAGCTATGTTGCAGACTCTAGGATATTAAGGTTCTTTAATCCTATGTATTTACTGTATATATTTTAAAATTTCGAGAAGATACTTCAAACTGTACTAAAAAATTTTTATATTTGTAAAGTCTTTTCTTTATGAAACACCTACCCATGAACAACCAGAAACATTGGGTGAAATAATTCTATTCTGCTCTCAGAATAGAATTGTACTGACCATTGATAAAACTCAGTGGAATTAGGGTAATAGACATTAGGGAGGCATACATTTGAAATATGTTTTAAATTATTCCTCTCTGTGCATTAACCAGTTGTTTGTCTATGAGAATATGTACTTATTTGAATGGGTGAATGATAGAGAAAGATTGATTTGTTAAAGCCTACTGTCCCCATAGTATGGCAGAAGAGAATTTAATAGAACATTTGTTGAGTTTAGTTTTGCTGTTGTGTGTAAACTCCTCTATAACAACTATTTTATTTAAACTAAATCAGTTCCTTGGTACTAGTGGTTCTCCCACTATTACTTTTTATTTATTACTTGGGCCATGGACATATGAGGAAAAAGACAGCCTTAGGATGCCAGACCATTCTACCTAGAAAAGTTTAGGAATCAGAGTATCCAGGTAAGGTGGACATATGAAAACCATGTATTTGAAGCAGAAGTTCTGCTTATAAATAAAGAACATATGAAATATGAGTTAGCACCCTGTCCATAACAGGTCCAGGATTTCATACTGGGCAGACAGATGGTAAGATCTAAGGCCAATAAAGTATCTGTTTTAGGGAAAGAAGTTTGGTAGTCATCACTGGGACTCAGCTATTGGGAAACTGATATGCATTAAGCCATTCTTGGTCCACTAGGGAGTATTATCTAGAAATTCAGTAATTAAAAGTCCAAGAGAAGATGAGGGAACAAAAGAGAGGATAACACAGAATCATAGTTCCTATGAAACTCACTCAGGTAGACCAACCTGGATGTAGATGTCTATGGTCAATGTATCACTAAGAGGTGATTGTCACCTGCTCAGATACTGGACCAGAGTAATTTCTATTGCTATTGCTCTGAGAGGGGTTATTCATTATTCCATCCTCTTAGAAACTGGAAATTAAGAAGCCAGTGGCTATTTTAATTCTATTTTTTTAAACATATTTCTTAGTAGATGGCAGACATTGTACTAGGCCCCATCACACGTGTTATCTTGGTACTATTCGGAGCTAAGTTCTTTCTTCTTGGTTATCCTTTCCTACACACTGTTTTCTTAAGAAAAAGGACAGGCAAATGTACTACAGACATAGTAGGAAATGTTAATATATCAAATAACAACCTGCAATGCAAGACTGTACCATGGGGCTTTTCTATTCCTGTATTTGCTAAATGACACTAAATCCTCAAATGAGTGTATTTATAGCAGAGTTCCAAAAAGGGTTGATTCCTTATAGTTACTAAACAAAAACAAACAAACAAACAAAAATTGCCCAACCAATAAACATACAAAAGACTGTGGGCTCTTCACTCAAAAGATATTTAGCAAATGGTGGGTTAAACAGAGGTAAACAGATTATTTTACTTTTATTTCAGTGCCCATCAGAGTCTTAAAATTTGCTAATATGCAGTGTAATATCCCAGTTGGAATAATGTACGCAATTTCCCAAAATCATCTGATCTGGGACTAGTTTGTATGAAAGCACCTTAAGGAATTGGTCTCCTATAGCACAATTTGTTAAAATCCCAATGTCCTAGTTTCATCCATCACTAAGAGAAGCTACACTCAGGGAGAGATGTTGGGTATGGGACTACCGGTAGGACTTCAAGAAAAAAAAAAAAAGGCAAAGACAGAAAGATTCACACAGAGGCTCCAGAGAGGATCAATGTTAATGAAGGGATATGAGGACTGTCTATGAAGCTGAGATCTTTGATCGACAATGGCAATTTCTGTAGTGACATAAGTGCAGTGTATAAAACTATAAATGCTATCCAAAGGTTGCCCATGTTATTTAGTAAAACTCTGGAAGACAGAATTGACTGTATAAACCCTTACCTAACTGCATCTTGATGATACAGTGATGATGGACAGTGAAACAATACCAAACTGAATTAATCAGTTTGGCAGAAATATGCACAAGAATCAAAACTTTTCCTTCTCCAGAAACAGGTCTGTACATAAGCCAACTGATAACAAATATTAGATAGTCAATATATATTTGATGAAAGAATGAATGATAATAGATTGTAAAGAAAACAGTTGTGCTTTAAAGTTCAGAAAAGTTTTTTTTAAAAGATAAGAAGAAATTCTGTGATTAGAAGGGTGTGATAGATTGGTCTATAAATTAAAGATAGATGGTTTCCTTTTCACACATCAGCCTACTTCATAAACAAATTTTGACTTCCAAAGATGAAAATGGAAAGTGTTGGGATCCCTGGGTGGCGCGGCGGTTTGGCGCCTACCTTTGGCCCAGGGCGCGATCCTGGAGACCCGGGATCGAATCCCACATCGGGCTCCCGGTGCATTGAGCCTGCTTCTCCCTCTGCCTGTGTCTCTGCCTCTCTCTCTCACTGTGTGCCTATCATAAAAAAAAAAAAACAAAAAAACACTTGTTATAAAAAAAAGAAAATGGAAAGTGTTTATTATATATGCATAATATCTAGAAAACATGATTCAAATTTCAGAATGAATTTTGTCTTCCCAAGGACCAGAAGATAGGCTATGAGTGAATTTCTCCATAAAGACACAGGCTTGGGACGCCTGGGTGGCTCAGCGGTTAAGCATCTGCCTTTGGCCCAGGGCGTGATCCTAGAGTCCCGGGATCAAGTCCCACATCTGGCTCCCTGCATGGAGCCTGCTTCTCCCTCTGCCTATGTCTCTGCCTCTCTCTGTGTCTCTCATGAATAAATAAATAAATCCTTTAAAAGAAAAGACACAGGCTTACTACTAGAATATTATTGATTGCCCAACAGACAAGAAATTGTTGAATTAATAAACAAACAAATAAGCTTGCCACAGCAATGGAAAAATTCAGACATGTTTAGAAGCCCCCAGTGAGGATAAAGATATCTGAGTATATCCTTGAAAACAAATACAACTCAGCTTTTTAATATTCTTGTTATTTAACTAGCTGGAGTGTAAGTGCGTATATAACAAAGCCTTGGCAATGTGTTTCCTCCTGGTAATTGCATTTCTTTGTAAATTTCTGGCCTTAAAATGAACTGGCCTTGAAAGCCCCTGTTTTCATAGTTCCCAAGATCAGATGTCTAATATGCTACTACAAAAGGGTACTAGAAATAAGAGAGACCACTTTTTATGGAATTGATCATCCAACTCAATAAAATAATCATTTTAATTATTTTTTCCCACTAAATGGCAAAACCATATTTTAGTATGACAAATGTGTATGTCTTGCATAGGAAACAAGATACCAATGGATTTACCTATATCATGTTCAACCAGGGAGTTTGATTTGATTAATGTTTTGCATATACTAAAATAATATCTCTATCTAGACACATTCAGGACTTCATGGGAGGTGTCATGATATGCTTTTGGTTTTGTTTTTCCACAAAACATTCCAAAACGATCACAGACAGTGGCATACCCATTGAAGGAAAAATAGACTATAGAGCATAGCCAAAACAAACGAATGAGAAGGACACACTGAAAAGTGCTAATTCCATACTATGGACAAAAATAAGTAAAAAAGATAAAATTAGGAAAATTGCTCAAAGCTTTCTTTTCTATTTGATAGGATTTCACTCTATACAAAATGGCTTAGTGGGATTGTTTGCTTCTATTTGCATAAATAGTTCTGTGTGTGTATAATCTTTTGCCCATCTCTTTCATCAGGAACCATTAAATTCTGTGCCCAGAGATATGTTGTAAATCAGCTACTATAGAATTAGGCTATGCTAGAACCTCATAATTAATTGTATAAAATTCTTTTACAAGACCAGACAATGATTCTACATTTAATGTTATATTAAAAACTGAGAAAACGTCATCTGTGAAATGTAATAAGGCAGAACGTTATTATGTTCATACTGGAAGTCTGACTAATCTTAATGGATTAAAGGTGCTTTGTGGCATGTCTTGTATTAACTGACTAATTCTTGTCCTCATTATTAATATTCTGAGGCAACTGTAATACCTACAAGTAAATATCTATTCGAAATAATTTCATAAGCATTTCTTAATCATCATAGACACAATATTGTTTGCTGTGTTAATGCAGATTAAATGGCATAAATTTACTTTTATCTCCCTTTAAAAAAACAAGTTTTGAAAACCAGGTTAGTGAATGGCTGTCACCCTTGATAAAGCTGTTTCACATCTTTGGAGAGCTTAAACATGATACAGTGAAGTGTGTTCACTGTCCCTTGTGAGCATTAAGTGGTTTGTAAGATAAAAGAGAGAAACCAGAAGTGAGAAGGGTTTTATTACAAAACTAGTCATATCATATAAAGGGATGGCATGGATTTAATCCCTGCTGCCACCCTTTCCCCCCCTCCCTCTCATCCACCAGAACTTCAACTGTCCTCTATGACATATAACTGAGCAGGAGACATAGAATCACATTTTTCACAGGGATTTGAAATGTCTTTGTCGTCATGGTCTGGCAGTAATAGAAACCATATGCTGGGTCAGGAGGAAAGTGATCGTGAAACAGAAGAACCCATCTCTTGGCCTAATGACCTCGAGAGAGGTTAGTCATTTCAATGCATTTTTCCTTGAAGCAATGGAAGAGTTGTTTGGGCTACTTTTCCCTCTATGTAACTCTTTAAGTTGTGAGGGGTTTAACCACATATTGCCCAGTAAGAGGATAATATTGGTGATAAGCAAATGGTTACTGCCAGTAGCAATAAAATTCTCTTCCAGAGCACCTGTTAGGTGATTTGTTGTAGATTGATTTGCATTTCCCTTTGTGATTTTAAACTCCTTTGGTTTTCTAATACTTTAAAACACAAGTCTGATGGAATGAGAGCTTGAAAAAATCTGATTTATGCTGAGTACTTTGTAGACATTTGAAAACCAGCTTTGTCTTAAATTACATTGCCTTTGGAACGCCAGCATGTAAGACAAAAAAGCAACATGATCTTTGTAATGGCTGTTGGCCTCTCTCCAGTTGACACACATGTAAGTTATATGGATTGGGTCACTTGAGGTTTCCCATTTCCCATAAAATAATGTTTATCATGGCCTGATGGGGCTCAGAATTGGTCCCTAAGTAATTTTTGCTCTAGTCTCGTAGTGATCTGTGAACATATTCCCGAATTTGATAGTAACTTAAAGACATTAGCCATTTAAAATGCTGCTGGTGGGGATCCCTGGGTGGCACAGCGGTTTGGCGCCTGCCTTTGGCCCAGGGCATGATTCTGGAGACCCCGGATCGTATCCCACGCCGGGCTCCCGGTGCATGGAGCCTGCTTCTCCCTCTGCTTGTGTCTCTGCCTCTCTCTCTCTCTCTCTCTCTCTCTCTCTGTGTGTGACTATCATAAAATAAAAAAAATTAAATAAAAAAATAAATAAAATGCTGCTGGTGGACAGTCATCAGATGGCCAGTATTTTGTATAACTAACATTTAGAGGAAGGAAACTAGATTAATTGATTGATTGATTGATATTAGGAAAGATAATTTTTCTTCCATTGCTGAATTTTGATTAGAAATATAAGCAAGTGTTTTCTAAAATTTAAGTAAGGGCTTATCAGAAATTCTCAATATCCTACAGATGGATCTCCAAACTATTGCACATCCTTTGTTCTCTGTTTTCTCAGATTGAAGTGAATAGTGAAAGTGGTAAAATGTTTCTTCCCTCCCCCTTTCTTCTTGGGGATGTCTGTTGCTCACGCCTCTTGCTTCTATAGGGCTCATGATCTGAGATAAGTAAGATATAAAATGTCTCTTAAAATCTCCATTTCAAACTAGCTTCTCAAAGTGGTAAAATGACCAAATCTTAACCTCGCCCCTGCTATATTTTGTGGGAATATCCTCTGTGTTCATTTGTGTCCAGGAAGACTGGGGAGGATTGTAATTAGTTCTCTTATCAGCCATGACTACATACATTAAAATTAAAAGAGAGAAGGGAAGATTGAGTAAAACTGGCCCTAAAAATATTGATGTTCCATCATGGAAAGGTTGACAGCTTCTTTCAAAGGAAGGTCATTTTGGAAGCTTAAGAAACCTTTTTCCCTTAACTGTACTTTTTTGCTCTTATCTGAAAGCTCATCACAGGTTCTTCTATAATATTTTATCATGATTCTGATAGGTTTCAGAATGAAGAATGGAACATGTCTTAAAGAATACAGGGCTCATGCAATGACACTGCACTTTGAAATAAGCCAAAGTGATTTATTTGTCTTCATCGGATGTTCCATAATGATGTTTCACTTCTTTAATGCATGAAATAAAAATAAAATAAAATAAATAAAATAAAATCTTGTGATATTATTTCAAAATGTGCATTTGTAAATTTTAGGTAAAAACCATGAGTGATATTAAATGTTTTCAAATATATTTAACAAATATCATTTTAATGTAGTTTGCTCCATTTCTTATTTTCTATTTTCCTTTAATGAATATCACAACTATTTCCATTGTAATTTCTGTACATTGAAATAATCATGAAAATAGAGAATTTGACTGTAGTTAAATTACTGATGTTCTGTAGGATAACTTTATCATGCAGATAAAATAATGAAGAAAAGAAATTAAATAAGCATTCCTTTGAGACTTCCTCTGACAATCCAATCAGAGGTTTTGATTGAGAAATTCCCTTATTAATGTAGATTGAGTGACTGAACTAATTTCTTTGTAATCTCTTTTAGTAGGAACTTTTCACTGATGTAAGGGGCAAAGGGAATCCCACCATCTTCACTGTCATAAAAAAAGACAAATAAATAATGAGTTTTTGAAGTCTTTCCCCAGCTTTCAGCACCTTAGCTTGAAGTATTGGAGACCACCTGAGATTTACCTTTCCAGTAGATATTTTCAGAAAATAAAAGAAGGAAAGCAAGGGGAAAAGCCTTCCATTTTCACATATAATATATTTGAATGACACTATAATGCAGCTCTCCTGGGTGATCAGATAGAAGTGTCTTGATCTTCAATTGAATTTCAGCTTTAACATCCTTCATCAAAGCAGTTACTACATTACAATGTTATAAATAAAAGTTAAAAATGACATAAGTATAAGTAAACTTGAGTTTGTCTTATTACCTGCCATTTGTAACATAGTAAATCACCATAAAAGAAATCACATCTTCCAGGTGATAAAGAAATATTCCATAATCTTATTACTTAAACTAAGGTTGTTTTTTAAGACTTTTCCATTGAGTGGAGTTTTATAGGATAGAGACCATGTCACTTCCCTCCCTAGACATTAGGACATTCTATTGACTTTTATTGTTTGTTTTTTTAGTACCTTTCATATAATCTCCCTAGAGCAGTAATCACTAGCTCTAGGTATTTCACTGAAACACGTTTAGAAGTATTTTCTCAAAATTGAGACCTGTTTATTTTTAAAAAATAGAAAAAAATATGTTATTCTTTTCTGCCGTTTATAATACACCTAGGAAAATAAAAATGTATATTGTTATTCTTTATAATGCTTTATTACTAAAGCGGATATAATAACTTTAAAGAGGGCTCCGATAGATTTCTAGATTCAGAGGAGATATTTATGTGCAATTAAAGTAGGAAATGACACCCTACAATTGTTGAGACATTTTTAAAGTTCTTTGACTCTCTAAATTCATCTTTTCTATCTCTAAATTCTTTCATTTTTGGATTGTTTCACTTAAATATAAGAAAGCATTATCACTTAAAATACCATCCATACTATGTTGAAGTCTCTTCAGAGAAGTAATGGAGTCCAATATTCAATCAGAAGAGAAAATGAAAGGAGATGAATCCAGGAGTCATCTCTAGGAGGCATGTCTGCCGCTAAACATGGGCTCCATTCTGTGTCTTCACTGGACTGCACCTATATGGTTGTTTTATGTAAAGTTTAACTGTCAGAGAGTATGTCCCCCCTCCTCACCCCCTCCACCTGTACCATCAACACCTAAATCCAGACTTTTGTCATTTCTGCTATGACTGTCAATGTGGCTTTCTCTCTGGCTTCTGGTCTATTGTATTAGCTCCTCTTTTATCATTCCTAATTCTGATCCTCTACTTAATTTTCCTAAAACAACCATCTGATCATCTCATTTCATGTTCATAAACTTTTCTTGTTTCTTTATTGCCTACAGAATATAAAAATCTAAGCCCTGCATTATGACTGGGGCCAGGAGATAAAGCGATTATCCGATTTAATGGACTCTGAAAGAAATATTAGAACTACTCTTTAAATTTATTTTTCTCATCCTTCTAAATTTATATGTTTGTGTATATTTTATAACATATATACTTTACCAATATAGTACCACACAGATATAATTGATGGATAAGTGTGTGTGTATATATATATATGCATTTTATTAAAAGAATACACATACACACACAAACACACAAATTGTAGATGTGACATCCTTCTTTCCTCTTTCCATTTCCACTAGGTTGAGAAGGCAGTGACCTTCTATTGGTAGGTCCTGAACTAACCTAGAGACATTCTGTAAATCTGCTATAGAAGTTTAGATTTGCTTACCATTTTCTTCACACAAAAGCAGTTGATATACATAATGGAGCCATTTTTACTTTTTTTTTTCTTTCTGACCACTCTTGTTCTCTTTGGTATATTTCAAAGGTTTTACCAACCCATTTCTTAT
Organism: Nyctereutes procyonoides; assembly: GCF_905146905.1. Classification (NCBI taxonomy): domain Eukaryota; kingdom Metazoa; phylum Chordata; class Mammalia; order Carnivora; family Canidae; genus Nyctereutes; species Nyctereutes procyonoides. The sequence goes on from NW_026575024.1 coordinate 40,070,844, forward strand.
ATCTGGCCTGAAGTGGCTCTTATTTGCTTATTCTTGTTTAGTTCTTTTTAAAAAAATATTTTATTTATTTATTCATGAGAGACACACACACACAGAGTCAGAGAGACACAGGCAGAGGGAGAAGCAGGCTCCAAACCGGGAACCCAATGTGGGACTTTACCCCAGGAATCCAGAATCATGCCCTGGGCCGAAGGCAGGTGCTAAACCACTGAGCCACCCGGGCATCCCCTTGTTTACTCCTTTATACCTATCTTACTGTGTTCTTTATGCACATTCTTGTCTGGATATGTTCTCTTTCATTCTGTCACTGTCTTCCTTGCAGTCTTAACCTATAGCACTGGGTTGAGATGCTTTTAGCCCACAGGAAGTTTTCAAAACTCAGGCACCCCATGATCATCTGGTGCTATTGGTACTGCCATGGCCACCATTGCCACCATCACCAAGTTGTCCTACCCTCATCCATTCACTTTACCTCTCTTATACTTCCTCCATCACATAGAGATCTCAGTACTAACTCTGAGATTTCCCTGGCCTTCTATTTCATGGTTCATTACATTGCTTATGAGTTGTTCTTGCATTAGGAGCTAAAAATGGCCTTCTTGCTGTGGTCTGAGGTTCTTTGGCCTAAAATGCCTCTCCTGTCACAACCTGCCTGTTGAAATATTATACATCTTTGCATATCTAGCTCACATAATGGTGTGGATCATCCAACAGCCTCTAGTAATTATCCTCTTTATTTCTAATCAGATGCCTAGTGGCATTTATTTTGTGGCATTCTTATTATAGCCTTATAATATCCTGACTTTATGGTTATTTTGTATAGTTTTTTAAAAATGTATTTTTATAATATGTAATATGCTAGTTTGTAAGTTCTTTGAGGAGAGGTTCTATGTCATATTCTTCTTTGTATATTCCTGATTGCCTAGTCATAATGATATTAATGTATGAGAGGCACAATTGTATTTCTGGAAGAGATTATATGACTAAAGGAAATGTTTCACAATGATGTATTCTTTTGATGGAATTTTTAACCTAACACTGCTGAGAATTCCTCAGTCAGCAAAGAGATAGTAGTGCATCATTCTGACACTCCTTTGAGGCACATGTTTATTCAATGCCCACCCTCTTACAAGAAGATATTTAATAAAGAAAGAAAATATGTAGCTTGATTATATGCTTAGCCAAGAAATTTCTTTTGCAGTTCTAAGGAAAAATCTCCAGAAAACCCAATTACTCTACCAGCAATGCACTTCAAAGGAGGGAAGAATGCATTTCTTGTACAGAATTCCTGGATATGTTTGATCATTAGTCAGGGCAAGTAGTTTGACTTAGGGCTATTTACTCAGCAGGAATAAAAAGTACAGCATTGCTTTAACCAAGAGGAGTGTCCCATACCTTCCCCAAGCAGAATTTAATTTGATCTGTCAGAGAAGTTATAGAGGTGTGCTATAGAAATGAGTCACAATCAGTAAGATTTGGTTGACTTTGGGCTATTAAAGAGGCGCCTTCCCTCCCAATGGCCTTTTTTTAGTAGCAATTATAACAGAGACACTTGGTGCCGAGTCACTGACCAAGAACCTGAGCATTTCACAGCACTAGTTATCATTGGAGCAATTTTTGTTTTTTTCAGTCTAAACCTTGCTCTCATACTTGGAGTATGAGAGCTTTTTTTTTTTTTAATACATGTAAGCATTCTATTGCTGATATTTATTTCACCTGGGAAGTATCACAGAAGTATTTTTTTAAATGTGTCTATTTATTGGATAGGTGGAAGTTGGGGAGGGGCAGAGAGAGAGTCTTAAGCAGACTCCACACTCAGCAGAGATCTCACAACCCTGAAATCAGGACCTGAGGCAAAACTCAGAGTCTACCATTTAACTGACTGTGCTACCCAGGTGCCCCTGAGAATATTTTTGATGTAGTCAAAATGTAATGTAACATCATTAGACTTCTACTAACAAATATATGAATATTTCATAGAAAAAATCAATTAAAGAAAAAACAGGCCTTAAGAATGTCAGCATTTAAAAAATATATATAATTATATGAGGTAGACTTTACACTTTCTTGACAAAATTACACATTATTTTTCAACATGTGATATTTGAGCACTTAAATTTTTAATTAAATTTAATTTCAGTTATATTTGTTACTATTTGGCATATCCTTCAACTAAGATAATAATAATAATTAGAATTTTCCATGTTTAGTTTTCTTATCTTAATTTTCAGGAAAATAATGCTTTAAATTTATAGAAAATAAGCTGGTGCATAACCACAGATGCTTCAGAAAATATCTATTTGTAATTTTTCACCATGAATATTGCCGAAAGAAATAACTATTATTTTAATCTTTAGACAAAGGAAAAAACCCAAAGCGCCAGTGAATCTTTTCATTGTTCCTGGTTACTTTTAAAAAAGAGTAAAACTACTGTAACATTAATTTTAAAAAGTTAATTCCCATGTTCTAATGGGAGTGTAATGAGTTTTTCTCACAGTGAACTCTAATGAGTTTATGAATGTGCTGCCATATTTATGGTAGAGGCTATGCAAATTTGACTGATGTTTATTTTTGCATGCATTACATTTGGGAATATATTTAGGGACCATAAGCTTGCTGGAGAATTTGTTATAGGAAAGAAAACTTATGAAGAAGACTTCTTATCCCAGGAGTGGAATTAAGGTAAAATTAACAAGGAATTGAAGTTATCTTTGATCAGAATTTTTTATTCTACTTTATTCACTTTGAGGAAGTGTTGCCTATTCTTTTTTTTTTTTTTTTGATGTTCAGCAGAGCAGTACAATACAATACACAGAAGCATAATGTTGAATTTTCATAATAATGCTTGTGATGCAAATGAGGAACACTTCAAAAAGCAGGTTGATTAGCATTTCTTGGTAAGATGACAGTCCCTTCTTTTTAAAAATTTTTGTTCATTAGTTTTATCGGTAGATTACATATCCAGATTTCAAATTTGAAGTGCAGTTTTTGCTTATAATTATAATGTGAATTTAAATAGTTTTAGATTGTGCATTTAAAACAATTCTTCTGTCACTAAATTGCACTCTGAATTAATGAGCTGTTTGCCACCTCTAAGCCCTTTGCTTTGAAATTCAGTCCAGTTTAAAGTGAACTCCAACCATTTCAGTCCCTCAGCTCACAGAAGGTTGCAGAATTAATGAGCTCCAGGGTGTCTGTGCCTCTCTTAGAAGCATATATCACTAAATTCTGTTCTCAGGGAACATTATTCTTATGCAAGAAGAAAATGGGGGGCTGAATGCAGAGAAATGGTATTTAAACAAATGATTTGATAATTACTGATGATGGGTGTACTTCATCCCACTAGGTACACAGGAGACCAGAGATTTTGCCTTCTTTAACTACAGTGAAATTAAAATTGATGGATATTTTAATAAGGTTACTAGTGTTGTTAAAACAATGCTCCTTTATGGTTTATTATCCAACTCTGCTTTTGTTTCACTTAATGGACTTTCTGGAGCTTGAATGAAGAACTTACACACATACATTCTTAAGTACACTTACACACATATAACCCTGGATATGGTAGCCTATTTATAAAGCTCTATCTCTCTCCCTAGTTACCCTATGACAATTACTAGCATTTTCTTCTTTTTAGATCTCCTCAAGGCATCTTCTGAGTTCATTCGGTGGAGAGAGTAAAGGTAGAGAAAAAATTGTTCCTTTATCTTTAGAGTAGCATTTCTTGGTAAGTTGAAAATCGCCTTTTTAAAATAGTGGGGATTTTTTGTTTTGTTTTGTTTTATTCTATGAGTAGATTATATAGCCAGAGTTTCAGGGAAATCAAACTCTTTACTTCTGGGGAGAATTACCTACCTGAATTTGAATGATTTAATTATGATAGCCTGAGTTTAGGATGGCAAATTCATGGTAATCCTATAGATATCCTCATTCTCAGGTAGACATCACTCATCAGTTACAGCCTCTTTCTTCACAGAACCAACACCCTACATACTAAGACACAGCATCAGAATTCTCAACATTCTGATCCAGACAGCCCCTACCTGTTGATCAGAGTTGGCAAATGAAGTAAACATATTTGTCAACTTTGGTGTGGTCAGCCTTCTCCTCTAATTAGGTGATCTGTCTGACCCGTGCGCAGATCTGCAAGATCCCAGCCTATCTTCAGCCTCCAATTACAGAGATGTGAAGATGTGATGATATTGGCATTTTTGAGTGGATGAACTACAGTATTCTCTTTACCTTTCCTAATGCCCTTCCTGACTATTCCTTCCCAGCTAATCATTCTTGTCATTGCATTTCATTCCTCCCACTCTATTCAGTATTTCTCCTAATCTCGCCATTGTTTTACCACTAGAGTATGAGAATATTTTCTAATGAATAAATTGGTGTCCTCAAATTAAAGATGTGTTGATGTTGCAGCTCTAACTCTGGCATGCTGGGGCTCTCTCAAGCAGTGGGGAGCAAAGTGTAGGCCCATTAGGCATTATATGACGTCCTTGCCCACGCTCTCTCTTGATAGGTACTAACTCATCAGAAAGCAAGAGGAGATGGCAGTAACTGGAAGTCCCATTGCCAATAAAAATAGGCTACTGACCCCTTTCTGGCATTTGTGTTCCATCATAGTGTCTATGATGCAAGAAAATCAAAGAAAAGGAAGCTTCTCGTACTAATGAAGTGACCTATCACTTCAAAATCCTAACCAAAATCTACCAAAGATTAGGTATGCTACTATGCTGGATTCTCAACATTTAGATTTCTTATAGATACAGTGACTGAATGAAATATCACTAACATATGGTCAAAAACATCTAAGGAGAGTCATAGTTTAAAAGTACAGAACATTTATAGTCAGGTAGGCCATTGCAATTCTGTTTGCAGTTTGTTACATGAGAAAACAAAGGAGCCCAGAGTTAGGAAGATGGACATCTCATGCCTCTATTATGTAGATGATTTGAAGCTCTATGACAATTCTAAACCCTAGCCTAATAAAATATAAAACATTCTAACGAATGTTCCTGAAGATATGCAAATGGGTTTGAAATGGTAATATGCAAATCAGTTGGATTGGCACAGGGCCAACTTACCCATTTACTCTCAGACAGTTTCAGAACTTCATGAGTTTAACTCAAGGGGAAGAATATACATATAGATTTCCTTCAGGTAGAAAAGATTCAACATTCAGCCAGGATTAAATATTTGAGTTTTGTTTGCTACTGTTATATCAGGGATATAACTAGAGTGTCTAATCAGCACCCTGATGCCATTGTAGGAGCTAATTAGTCCCCTTCCTGATGAGAAATGAGATAATACAGGACCCCTCAAGCTGATGTGTGAGTTTTGAAAAGTTTGGTCTTAGATGCAGCTAGAATCTCTAGTAATTTAAAATACTGAAGAGATTACTACATATGTACAGTGTATCTTAGTTAGAATTAGGTCTATATACACATAGAGGTTTCTTAGAATGGAAGATATTGGATTGATAGGTATTAAAATATGAAGATGTTAATATGTAAGGGACTTCAACATAGGAAAAGGGATGATAAAGCCATGATGATTCATAGAAAGATAATAATGTTTTAGAGAGGGAGAAATAGTAGGGGAGGAAAAAAAAGAGTTTAGTCCTGATTTTGCAATTTCTAACATTTTTCATAATAGCAATGATATTCGAGCCCTGAGTGAAGGACTGTGTTATGACATGCATGCCTTATGCTAATGGAAAATGATGTCTAACATTAATTTTTAAAAAGTCATCTGATACGAAAAGAAGTGACTGTATCTATGAGAGCAACAGAAATGCACAAAGAACCAAGTTGTCATTTAGATAAAGAGTTAAAAATAATGAAATAATGTTTTAATTTCTAAAGGAAATTTAAGACTATGCAGATAACTTTTTAAATCTTGGAACTTCTTGGACATTTTGATTTCATTCTCCCTGGGGAGCCACCTAAACTGGAGGTTGGACACCAAAAAAAAAAAAAAAAAAAAAAAAAACGGTTTCACCTTTCTTGAGTTTTTAGTCCCTAGAGAGATATGATTACTTTAGCTAATGAACTTAGGTCCCAGCACCCAAGTTCATGAGATATAAGGATAGTTTTCAAGAATGTAAGGGAATTTCACCAAATTCTGTTTAATCTTCCCTCATCCCACTTACAGACCCCATTTATAGATTAAAGAGTTCTTGGTAGATTTTTTTCCATGGAGGGACAAAATTGTATCTTTGGTTTTTTTTTATTTTTTTTAATTTTTATTTATTTATGATAGACATACAGAGAGAGAGAGAGACAGACAGAGACACAGGCAGAGGGAGAAGCAGGCTCCATGCACCGGGAGCCGGATGTGGGATTCGATCCCGGGTCTCCAGGATCGTGCCCTGGGCCAAAGGCAGGCGCCAAACCACTGCGCCACCCAGGGATCCCCAAAATTGTATCTTTGGATAAACTATTCTAGAGTTAATTTGAGTCAACAGACATTTGTTTGTGTTTCACATGTGAAAAATAAGGTTGTGCTAGGAATTGTAGGGTGCTAAGATGAATGTAAAGACAATGATTGTCCTTAATTAAGGTGGCTTGAGTGTGATGGTACAAATATGTACAAAGTTAAAAGGTGAAATGTGGTAAGAGTTACCAGGTAAGCATAAATAAAGTACAGTCAACTTCAGAGAGAAAGAGATAGATGAGGACTATAAAGATCCCATTATCCACTTTGATTTTGGGCTCAGTGGTAACTGTAGAAAGAACAACTTAATTAGAGTAGGGCTGAGTCATGGGGGGTGGTGGGCAAAATCACATTATGCATAGGAGGGAGTAAAAGGTGAGAACAGAGACATGAAAGTAGATCACTCTTTCAAGAAATCTGATAAGGGATGGAAGGAGGTCATGTGGCTTTGTCACCGTTGCACATTGCCTGCCAAGGTAGCATCCTCATCTTGGAGAACCTATGGTAACATTTGATATAGGAGCATGTCTTGACATGGCAGGCCTCACACTCTGGATATGCTATCCTGAGGTCACATTGCAGTACCATGTCACAGGACTCCCATACCTCCATGTATTAGCCTGATTGGGGCATAAGTCTGGGAGATTGATGAAAAATCACACTTGTCCACCTGGAGATAAAATTTTTGCAAAAATTTGATTTCATTGCTTAGCATTTGCAATGCCCTAGGTTGGGAAGCCACCCATGTCCTAACATGGGCCAAGTTTAATTCTATTCTATTCTATTCTATTCTATTCTATTCTATTCTATTCTATTCTATTCTATTCCATTCCATTCCATTCCATCCTATCCTATCGTATCCAAAAACATATCCCTAAGTACTCTGTGTGAGGCCTTGCTTTGGCTCAATGTCTACGACATAGTTAAAAGAGGTCCTTGTTTTCAAGAAACACAATCTCTTTGGGGAAGCAAGAAACCTAAATAGCATTTCATTATAATCCGATTAATGTTGATATAGCAGAGGAGTGGTTGATGGGTTATGAGAGTACAGATAACAGGCACTTAATCCAACTTGGGGCATCTCAGAGGCTTCTGGAGAAGATGATAGTTGGACCAAGTCTTGAAAATGGGCATGAAGTATCCAGGCAGCTGAATTAAAAAAAAAAAAAAAAAACCTAAGAAAAGATTTCCAAGTATGAATCAGCAAGTGTGGTTAGTTAACCATGTAAGGCTAAGACTAACATGAGAAAATTATGAAGGGTGAAATGTGGCCAGAGAGGTAGCAAGGGCCTGGTCATGGAAGAACATGTCATGTCAGGATTCCTGTGTTTTATTCTATGGATAATGGGGAGCTACTATCGTGTTTTAAGAAAGAAGGAACTTGACTTTTTTAGTCTTTTACAGAGATTACTCTAAGAGGGGTGTGTGTGTGTGTGTGTGTGTGTGTGTGTATATATATATATATATATATATATATATATATATATATGGCAGAGATACCAGTTTGGGATGTAAAGCAATGGTTCCAGGTAAGAATTATGGCCTGAATTTGGCTGGAGGAAGTACGGTTGGAGAAGGCAGGTAAAACTGGCTTTTGTTAGTGAACAAATTCTAGGATGGAGAAGAATTGGGTGCTTAGTAGTCTCTCAAGTTCTGGCCTAGTTGACCAGATATGCTTTTCTGGCTCAGTGAGAACCATATGCCCATCTAAATTGTGATTTTTCATGGACATTTTAAAAATAGGTGGAGTTTGGAGACCAAAAGCAGAGCTGTATAGAGTCAGAGCAAGGGAGTGGGGAACCATGAAGGAAAGCAATAAAGAAAAATGGAGAGGCAAGTAATTATTTGCTGTGTGACCCATGTGTTAGGTCACCTTTGGTTTCAGTTTTCCAGCAATACTTCTCTCCTCTCCCCTCTCCTTTCCTCCCCTGCCCTCCCCTCCCTTCGTCTCTCCTATCCTTTCCCCTTCTTCTCTCATCTCCTCTCCTCTTCTCCTCCTCCTCCCACTTCCCCTCCTCCTCCTCCTCCCACTTCCCCTCCTCGTCCTTCTCCCCCTCTCCTCTTCCTCCTCCTTCTCTTCCTCCTCTTCCTCACTCCTCCCTCCTCCTTCTCCTCCTCTTCCTCTTCTTCTTCATCATCATTATCACTAAATGCCTTCAGAAATGAGCATTGTCTATTCAAGGAATTACCATGACTTGCATGAAGAGAGTATCTGAGAAGTGGGTTCTTGGAAGCACTATGACGGTGGCCAAGAATGTGCTTATGACATTTTATCAGACATCTCCAAGGAGCAAAGTAGTCAAAGGAATGTGTGTGTGTATGTGTGTGATAGAAGTGGGAGAAATGCCAAGGATTAAATAAACAATGGGAGGAGTGTTAAAAAGAACAATTAAGCATAAATATAATTTGAATGGACCTCACTTAGCCCTCAGAGTGTATTTCAGTTGTGCTTCTTGAGCCATGTGGGCGGTTTGTTCATTTGGTTGGAATTCTGGAATAATGAGGTCAGAGTTAGGAGCTTAATACTTCTGCAGGCCATTTGGTTTTAATTTACTCCGTGACCCCAAAAGGACATTTTAACCCTCATCATCACCCTGACTTTTGTCTTTGAGTGCAGGGAGGCACCAGAGAAAGTAGACAGCTTTTCAGGAAATCGGTCTTCACTAGAAGAAAGCTGTGGTCAGATAAGTAGGTGGTTCACCTAATCAGTAATTAGAAAAATTAGAAATCACTGTGAGAAAGGCAAAATGGGTTGCTACTGAATACCAATTCTTGAATTTGATTTATTTAAAAAAAAATGGGGATCTGGGAGTCTTGTTAATTATATTGCCTGTAATGATAGTTAATAGTACTGCAGTGTTGCCCTTAATCTGTGACTCACTGAATACTGATAGTTGGTAGACCTGGACTTAACAATGAAATGTTTTACTATGTGTGCCTGGATTGGCTACCTACATTTATTTTAGAACATTTTAAATTTAATTATTATGCCACAGCTTGGGCTGATAACTCTCCCTTGATGAAATGGAGATGAAATAGATTATATTTTACACCTCAAAGTTTATTTTTTAAAACTTAAGTTACTCAATAAAAAACATCTGTATCTAATGCGGGGGTGAATCCAGAATTTGTGGGGTCTGAAACTTACACAACACTTGGGGTTAGTCCTCTTGGAGAGAAAGAAAACTTACAAATATAAAATCAGTGTGAAATTGTTATTTAAATTCATTCTAAGTTGTTGGAATTTTTTTTAAATATTAATGGTTCAGAAAAGTTCTCCATTTTAGCTCTTCATTGATAATGTCATGTACATTATTAGAATTGTGGTCAAACTTGGGAAAATTTCTTTAGGACTCTTTTATAAATAGCTGCAAGATTTTAGATCATTTCAAATTGTCTAGTGCAGGGACTAATCTTAAATACCTTTGAAACTAACTATCCTCGTTATCTAGCTTCTTACCATCACTGTTTCTCGTTTTTGCTAATTAAAAAAATATACGTATATGACCATGTGAACACATTGCTAGGACCTCATCCAAGAGCTTTACAGGGGACTGTGTAAATGAGGCTCTTGAAACTTAAGTTCCACTGTTTCGTGGTAAATCCATCTTGGATCTAATAGCATCATAATTTTCACTGAATCTTTTCAAAGAGCATTATATTCAATTGTCCAATGAAACAGTATAACTCTTGGTACTTAGGTGCAATGAGTTAGTTGAGGAAGAATTCAAATTTTTAGTGATTCTTTTTTTTTTTTTTATGATAGTCATACGGGGGGGGGGGGCAGAGACACGGGCAGAGGGAGAAGCAGGCTCCATGCACGGGTAGCCTGACGTGGGATTCGATCCCGGGTCTCCAGGATCGTGCCCTGGGCCAAAGACAAGTGCCAAACCACTGCGCCACCCAGGGATCCCCAAATTTTTAGTGATTCTAATGAGTTTTATAAATAAGGCACAACTCAAATCTTGTCTCTTGATTTGAGTGGCATACAGTGGCTTATTGTGAGACTATTATGTTAATATCTTTGTATCTATTACAAGCTTTAATTTATCCTTGATAGCTTGAAAGGAGACTAAATTCCTATGTAAGAACATGAAAACATTTTTTAAGATGTTATCTTTTATGGTATGTCCTTTGTAATCTGCTGACTAAATTAGCTGTGGTCATATAAAATATTAAGTAATCTTGACAGATACTATGTAAATAAAAATATTGAATGTCTAAGTAAAGCACCTTATACAGAGCATCTTTAACATTTTAAAATGTTATTTCTAAGCGTTAAAATGAGATTTGTTATTTAAGAAAGATTTCATAACAGATATAAAGATCTCACTTTACTTTATATAGTTTTCTGTTAAGTTTACCAAGATCTATTTTATTGCATTAAACATACTTAGTTTCATTCAAGATGCTTAGGTTTCCCTCTTTTTCAATGCCTTTTACCCCCTCTATGTACACAAATCCAGCAACCTAATCAAGTCGCCTGTGATCAAATTTAATTTGGATTTTTCCCTAGTAAGGCTGTCTGGTGGCTGTTAAATAGAATTTAATTAAAATAAATATGCACAAAATTCAATAGAGCTTAATTATCTGATTTGACTTGGTAAAATTTGGCAGAAAGTCTAGACATTGTAAGATATACCTATACTTGACTTGGATAAAGGTTTAGTAAAACAGAGGCCAGCATTCAGAAAAGGGGGAGGAAGAGGGAAACACAGTTGTAAAAGCTGTCTATACTACTAGGTAGAATTTTCAATAAAGAAAACATGTCCTGTTGAATTTCTACCTACAGTAAAAATTGGGTTGTTTTTATATCTTTCTTTTTATTAAAACGATAAAATGAAAGTGTGAAAAACTAGGCACTCCACTTATTAAGTAGCAATTTAGATTGACAAGCTATTTTCCCAAATTTGATTTCTGACTCCATTAAACCAGTGCTTCTCAACCTTTAATGTGGACATGAATAACCCAATGATTTTGTGAAAATACAGATTCTGATTCAGTAGGTCTGGGACAAAGCCTGAGATTCTGCATCTAATAAACTTCTAGTGATATCCAGGCTGTCGTCTGAGGACTGCACTTAGAGTACAAGGTCCTGGGCAGTGAAATAAAGACAATTGACTTGGGACCTTGCCACCACCATCACCACTATAATTGTACTGATGATGATATTTAAATAACATCACCTTTCAAGTGTGGTGTGTTTTTATATTATTTCCATGATGTCAGTTTTATCTCTTTATGTTACATAGTATCAGGATTTATCTCAACTTGGTTATCACTTTTTGTAAAGCCAGTTAATAAAATATTTATTTCAGAGTCTTACCCTCTCTGGTCCAGCATGAACAAAATGTAGACAGATTTCTCCTGCAGAGTGTGTTCTCCAGATCTCATCACTTCTTTCAAGGTTCACTCAGGTGAGCATCTATGCTCATTCTGATGTTTTCCTCACCAATAATAGGTCTGTGTCTTTATTCTGCAAGGCTGGTCATCACACTGTCCTTCACACAGGCTAGTTTCATTTGTAGTTTCAAATTCTGCACGTGCAGTCTCTTGACTAAAATACTCATATTTATTTATCCTGTCCCTCGTGAAGCCTCCCTGAAAGCTCCTTCCCATGCTCACAGGCTCATAGGGCAGAGCTGAACAGGGTGAAGGTCAATAGTTGCCTGTTAGAATTGGATTGATGTATACGGGGATATGTTCTTCATTTTGAAGCAACCCAACACTGGTACCCATCAACTCCTAAAGCATGCTTTTTTGTTTGTTTTTGACAATGTATCAGGAGATTTCTATAGTTGAATACAGTATGTAGTAAGGTGTGACAATGGAAATACTGCCTTAGCATATGCTCAGATGTCGTACCACAAATTATAAATAGTCCTAATTTATAAAACTCTGAATTAAAAGCCAGAAAGTTCATAGGTAACTAATGTATAAAGTGAAAGTTTTGATTTAGAAAAAAGGAAGTGGTTAGACAATTAAATACTAATTTCAAGAAATTTTCACATAAGGTTGATAAAATTAAATATTAATAACTAACAATTAGTACCTCTGTGAAGTTATTTAGTCAATACGGAAATGTTTTATATAATAGCCTCACTTGGAGAGTATTAACCCACTGGAGTGGCAATTTTGTGAGAGATTTTTCTTTTCTAAGTCTTTGATAGTTTTATTTCTGATGTTGATATTATTTTTTCATGGCCTACAACTTTTCTTTCATTTATAATTCCATTTGGAAAATGCCAATATCTTCTATTTTTTCAGTGCATAGTCTCAACTTATTAGTTATTAACTAACTTACTAGTTAGCTCTCTAAATATTATATATGGGATTGATCTACTTTATACCCTGATGCCAGTCTGAGGTTTATAATAAAAGTCATTCTTAGTTTTCTAAAGTGCTAAATAGGGAAAAAAAAATAGTAGAATGTTAAATTAAGAAAGGAGTCTTTAGAGGTGACTTTCCAGCATCCTCATTTGATAGATAAGGAGAATATGGTATATCAGCCAGCAGGCCAGAGGCGAACCCAAAGCAATAGTTCTACAGATCACATATTAAAATGTGCATTGTGTAAATGCACACATTAAAAAATATATTAATTGAATAGTAATAAATAATTATATAATAGTTGAAATAATTAATATACATTTTAATGTTAGGTTGTTGAAGAGTAAAAATTAAAGCTATATAAGGTTCCTGAAAAAAACATTGTAGTAGGGAAAAAATGTGACAGAACCCTAAAAAAATGTAATATATTGGCTAATTGCCTCCTAAATTGTACAGATTACTAGTCCATTTCTGAACATGCCCTCTGATAAATTGAAAAGAACATCTCTTCAATCCTTGTCAAATGCAGATCCTGGTGTCATAGTGCTTCTAACTTCTAGGAGGAAAGGATTAAAAAAAAATCATGCAAAAGAATTTATGCAAGAGACTAAACCAGGTTTTTTTTGTTTGTTTTTTTTGTTTTGTTTTGTTTTGTTTTAATAAGCCACATAGACCCTGGAATAATTCTGTCCTTATCCTCACTCCTCATCACTTTGTATGGAGCAAGGTGGAAGGATTAGCAAAATGCATAGTGAGAGTGGGAACTTTTTCTGGGCCTGAGTGCAGAGAGCAGTGCTGCACTCCCTGTTTCCCTGTTGGAATCCTGCTCTTGTGATCCATGTCTCTGTTTGCCTAATTGGGACTTGTGCTTATGCCCTCCAGTTCTCACTGGCCCCTTTGATGCTTTTCAGCAAGTCTTCTCAAAGCAGCAGGACAAAATGGAAAGATAAGCAGTGGATTCACATGAAAAGAGGGCAGCAGAATCCAGGTGGGGGTCCCTGCTGAGATTCTCTCTTCCTGAGCTGTGACCACAGGACCACAGGGCCTAAGCAACTGTGGGACTGGGGCCAGCAGATGAATTTAACAGCCCCTGGTTAATCTGCAAGCCACAACATCTACTCTACCACCCTCCAAAATAAATGTAACTTCGCTCCTTTTTTTTTTTTTTAATCTTTCCTCAGGCTTCTCTTTTGGATATCTGAAGGCTGGATTAGATTGTCTCCACCTCTAATGATGACCCCAATCTAGATATATTGTTTTGTTTTGTTTTTAGTTTATTTGCTTATCTCATGCTTATCAGTTCACCAGTTCACTATTTCCATTTTCTTTTATTTTTTATTTATTTATTCATTATTTATATTCATTTATTTTATTTATTTATTCATGAGAGACACAGAGAGAGAGGCAGAGACATAGGCAGAGGGAGAAGCAGGCTCTCCGCAGGGAGCCCGAGGCGGGACTCGATTCCAGGACCCCAGGATCACGGCCTGAGCCAAAGGTAGATGCTCAACCATTGAGCCACCCAGGTGTCCCTATTTCCATTTTCTTATGCAACAAAGGATCTTAAAAGGGTCATAGTAGGAAATAGAATTTACCTAGATGGTTTAAAAAAGAGAATTTGACTGCAGGAGTAGTTAAAATGTAGGCTGAGTTGAGGAAACTGACACCAGAAGTGGAGTCCTTCAGAGCCTAACTTCTGGTAGGAGCTATAACCACCCCCTAGGCTAAAGGGGAAGGAGAAGGCAATGTTACTGGAATCCCATGAGAGCTAGAGCCCTGGGAAACTCAGCATAGCTGTTGTCCTAGAACACCAGTTCTCAACTCTTGCCTACTCATTGATATTACTAGGGGAAATTGAAATACTCGCAGAGATTCTGATTTAATCTTTAGTGGCATCAGGATTTTTAAAAGCAGCCCAAGTAATTGTAATGAATAGTCAAGTTAGAGAAACAGTCATAGGAAGACACAGACAACTGATTAAGTTATCATACATACTGCCCACGGGTTCTTACCAATTTCTTTCACCATAAGCTTCACATTCTTCACACATTCTTAGGAAGGAAAACAGGATCCCTGAAGGGTAGCCACATTTCATAAGTGGCACTTGCAGTTTGGCCAGCGCACATATCTATGGGCATATTTCACACTGGAGATGCCCTGGCCCCTTCTATTTCCTCCCAATCATGCTGACAAAGGCTACTTATAATGTCTCTATAAAGTTTAGGTGTAGGGGTTGCAGAAGGCTAAGGATGAGGAATAAAGAAACAATCCTTACAGGTGTTATGAATATGATTGTTTTATACCAAATGCTTTTCCTGAAGATTTTAATTTTAACATATGCATTGCAAATACAATATGACCAATTATAATAATGTAAAAGCATATTAGATAGGAGGCAAGAAGCTAAGGGTTAGAGTAGAGATTCCTGGGAAAAATGTTAATTGGGTAAATGTAAGTTTCCAGATTGAGAAGAAGAAAAAACACATTTCAATCTTAAAATTTTAACATTAATAACATTTATATAGCAAGTAACTTCTGCCAGCACTATTGCTAAAAGCTGTAGATATATTTTATCCTCACAAAACCCTATTATTATTATTACTACTACTACTACTATTACTATTAGTAGTAATAGTGTTAGAGCATGGGAGCTGGGGTTGGAGGCGCAACAGAGGGAGAGGATAGAGAGAATCCCAAGCAGGCTCCATGCTCAATGTAGAATCCCATGTGGGGCTCAATCCTACAACTCTGATATTATGACCTGAGATGAAATCAAAAGTCCAATGTCTGAGTTGGCCAACCAGGTGCCCCACAACCACCCTATTAAATAGGAACTATTGTGAGTCCAACATTAAGGATGAAAAACTAAGGCTCCAAGAACTGATGAAACTTGCCCACATTCATGTAGCTAGTAAGTGGCAGAGCCATATAATTCAGACCCTGGTTAATCTACCTTCAAACCCCAGGCTCATTTTTCCACTGACAAACTCACCTGGGATGTTGGTTTGTTTATTTATTTATTTATTTTATTTTATTTTTATTATTTACGATAGTCATACAGAGAGAGAGAGAGAGAGAGGCAGAGACACAGGCGGAGGGAGAAGCAGGCTCCATGCACCGGGAGCCCGACGTGGGATTCGATCCCGGGTCTCCAGGATCGCGCCCTGGGCCAAAGGCAGGCGCCAAACCACTGCGCCACTCAGGGATCCCGGGATGTTGGTTTAAAGTACATTTTGCCATATTCTCTCAGGAATCTGTATTTTTAAAAGTTCCTAGGTGACTTTTATGGTCAGAATTTGGTCCGTACTACATCATGCCATTCTGTTTCCTGAGTATATGTGATTTATTTCTTTTTTCTCTGGCTCCCATTTTCTAAAATACAGTTGAGAACACTCTCTTCCTGGTATTCTGCAAAAACAAACAAACAAAAAAGTTCATTGTTAAATATATCTTATGAATACTAAATATCATGACCTTTTCTTGGTGATTAAGATATGATTATCTGCATATCAAATGCTATAGCAAAGATAATTTTTGTCCGGATAATCCTTTTCCCAAATAACAGTCACATTTATTTCCCTTAGTGTACCTTTCAGAGCAGGTAGTCTTGGATAAGTGTAATCACAAGCCCTACAATAGTTATGTATGGATTTATAAAACAATTATTTATTTTTATACTGTAAAACTCTAATTTTAAGATTTTAATTTTTTTAACTCATTTTGAACATATAGGCAATTCTGTCTCCTAAAGCTAGACTAATTTACTATTAACTTTTGCTTTCTGTAACAAGAAGTTAGAAAGTTTTAGATAACTAATACTGTGTGAGCAGACTTCTCTTCACTACAGAGAAACAGTGGGTGTTGAACCCAGGGACCTTGTCTTTAGAATAAAAAAAAAAACCCAGCTAAACACTGGAGAATGTGCCAGGACCTTGAGAATGTGTCAGCTGGAGCAATTTCAGTGCTACTAAAGATACCTGAGAAAACAATAGTTTTCAAAGTTACCCTCTTCTGCTAATGGATATTTGGACATAAAATCCCAGTTTGCTTTTCAAAAGTAATACATTCAGGTTGCCTAAATCTGTGCTACCAATGTCGATTTAAGTCTTGCAAATTTTCTATGAGAATGTTAAATCAAAAGAAATTTAGGGTACACAGGAGTTAACTGATGCTTTGGTTGAAGTTGAATTTCATGGTGACTCCAGGATCACAGAATGTGGGAGCTTCTGACCTTGACAAATCCCTCAGAATAGATCTAGGAACCAGTGGTGGTTCGGGGCCTGATGGACTGACATCCCGTCTTTTTCTTCCCCTGCTATGCCCTGGATCACAGAAGAGTGGCACCCTGCAGAATGCATTTCCCAGACTCCCATGTCTGACTGCCCCCTGGGTTTGGATGATGGAAGTCACTGCCAGGAGATTAGAGGAAAGATAGGAAGGGGAAGTCAGAGGATTTCCTTCCTCTTCCCTCTCTGCCTTGGCAGCTTCTCTGTGTTATTATCTCCTGCCAGAGAAGCCTGCCAAGGGCACAACTCTCTCCATGTAACTTTGGTTCCTGGGCTCTGGTGATACTACCTTTTCTCTGTGGCCTTTTGTTTTCTGCTTTTGGTAATTCCTGGGTTGCCTCACGTTTCTTAATTGGCTTTTTGACTTTCCTATCATCTATGAAACCAATTCCCTGAATTAAATCCCCTTCACTGAAGTTACTAATTGGCTTGTGTGCTCCTGGTTGGACCTTAACTGATGAAAGTTGCCGTTTAAATACCAAAAGTTTGCTGGAGTTAGTTATTCCATGGAAAAATAATGACAACTACCTCTACAAGTTACCAGCTTTTTAGAATATACTGCTTCCACAAATAACTTGTTTCAAATCTTATCTTTTAATATAACATTATTTTAAAATTGAATTACTACTACTACTACTACTAAAGCTAATAAATATATCTTCAGATATATCATATATCAAATTTAGCCAAATTGGAAGTGATTAATAACATTACCATATGCTCTCAGCTCAACGCTTTCTTTTTTAATGCTCACCTGAAATAAAGCTTCTTTTGCCAACTCTATTTAATTAAAGATTGTCTTGTGATGATAAAGCAAGCTCAGTTTCAGCCTAGATTTATATGGCATTGCTTTTTCTTAAAACCCTATGTGATTTGTAGAAAGTTCTCAAAAAGATGTGCTTGCAACTTTCATTTTAAGGATCTGGAAAACAGCCACAATTTTTTTGTTTTGTTTTGTTTTGTTTAAGTTTGACCCTTCGTAGGATATGTATGGAGGTTAATTTCCAGAAATAATTCCATGATGTCTGGTTCTCCTTTGATGCAGTTTGATTAATCAGTGTGTAGAATTCCTAGTAATAATAGGCACAAAATTAACTATACTGAGTGACTGACTGACTGAATAAATGAACACAAGAACTTCTCAAAATATTTCTTTCTCATAGCAATACATGTTATTAGCTATTTGTCAGTGGACTCACAATTAACCAGGAAAAGCTTAAGTTATTCTTCCACAAGGTAAATTAAGCTGGATGGGTCTTGGTTTAGAATGTAAGCAGCCAACAACATACCATAGGAGCCATCAGAGCAGAATTCATGCATTGACAGTAAAGATTAATGAACCACCTTCTCTTAATTGATAGCATCCAAAGTACACTCCCCTCAGCCTTTTGTCTGTCATTTGGCAGAGGATCCACAGGTAGATACACTCCATTGCTTGTCGAAATTAAAAAACAGGTAATTTAATCTTCTCAATGCTATAGATGATGATTTTTTTTTTAAGTTGCAGTTGAAACAACACAACAATTTCAGGATGAGTAGGTCTTCTTGATGATTCATAATTTGGTAGATGACATGTTCAAATTTATTAAATTGACCTGAGCATAAAATCATCCAGGAGAGCAACAATTAATCTGTAATGCTGCAGATGTATTCTTTTAAGACCAATACAGTCCCCATTATTATTATATATTTGACTATTTTTTTTCTGATTGTAGGTAGAGTGAGCTTTTCAGTATTTGTTATATACACTTGCATGATTTTATTCTATTTGGTCAATGTGGGTGGGAAGGTGTGCCTGAATGTTATCCAGTGAGGAAGCAATTTTTCACATAGAATGTATGTTGGATAAATATGAATTTTCTTTAGGTTAAGGTGTTAATGCAAACTTGTCAAGAAGAACAAATCTGAAAAGTAGTTAAATCAAAGATGTTTTATTTTAAGGAATAAATATACCATCTCTCAAACTATATTATCCTTGTCTAAGAATATTTTTCCCATGTCTATAATTTTAGAGCTCTGTGATATGAAAGCTGTCAATGTATGTAATTGAGGGCAATCTGACTTTTGTTATTGTGTGCATTTTTCAAGCATGGTATTTAGGTGGCCCTACTTGATGCTTTTCTAAGAAGCTCCATTATACTCGTAAATAGATACCAAGTTCCTAGAGAAACCTGGTGAATTGAGGCACAGCACAGTTTTGATAGCTGCCTTGTAAATGACATGATATTATTTTCTTGTGAATACAGGACCTTTTTATTTGAGCCTGTTATATAAAGGGTATACTTGCTGTAGATTTTAAGTCTTGATCCTGGAAGTGTAGATTGGCTTCTAAACTGACACTTTTGTTTCTGACTAAGGAACTGGAAATATGCCAGGTGACATTCTCTTTGAAGTGTAAATGATGCTTCCATTGAACCTGTTTTTTGTTTTGTTTTGTTTTTGTTTTTGTTTCTAGTATATTTGGAAAGTGAATTTTATGTCTGTGGAAGAACCCGAATTCTAATAAATGGGACTCTTAACCACAGGAAAGTTGCTATAGGTGGTAGGATTCCTATATCTACTTGGATCTCTATGCAGTAGGTTACCTCATACCTTAACTCTGAACCAGCCTTCTATCTACATCATTCATATTGATTTCCTTTATGTGTTTATTTCCCATAACTTCCACAGATAATTTCATTTCTAGGAAATGTTGGTTTATTATGTTGTCTCCAAGTCCTCTTGGATTTTGAGATGACTATTGTCCTTCCCAGGAAAATAAAATTACTTGTCTCCACTCAATACACTTCAAGAGGTCCAATGTTGTACTTAACTTTTCTGGGTTGTCCCAAAAGCCTGATGTTGTGGTTGCATATTTCATTCCAAATCCCTATTCATGGACTCACCTTTCGTGGCTACTGCCATTTTCTGCATTGTCATGTCCCATCAATTGTTTAAGACACCAATAATGTAATTGAAAATTAACTTTTTTCCTTAAAGTTAAGCAAAGGAAAGAAAGATGGTGGCAATTGAGAGAGAGAGAGAGAGAGAGAGAGAGAGAGAGAGAGAGAGAGAAGGACTTAGTTGTTGCCATCTAAACACAGAACAAGAAATATGTTGAATTTTAGTGTAAATAGCATTGTTCCTAGGAATGTACTGGCCATTCTCTGCCACAAGGACACTTTCACTGACATTGGCTTTTTTGGGCCCAAAACTCTGCCATGTTGAACAGGTCCTTTCTCTCCCATATCTCCTAATCCAGAGTTCCAGTTCCCTATAATTAACTACTACAATAACAAAAGCCTCATTATTTTACTACACAGAAAACTTGAATTCTTGAACTCTACTCCAGCCTACAGTCTGGGGCTTGAGTTTCCATATCCAAGGAGGAACATTACGATGACTTCACTCTCAAACATGAAAAGAGCCATCAGGAAATTTGAAATTGCTATGTTTTCTTTTCAACATATAGCGGGTCCTATTTTCACAGGTCCTCTTGTACTTGGCAGTAGAACCATAATAACCATACCCACTCTAGTTATAGGTAGTATGTTATTGGTGTTGGGATGTCAAAGTTAGATTAGATGCATGGTTTTACTTTATGTGTTGACAAAATGTAAGGGAAATGCTTTTTCTTCATTTCTAATGTTTCTTTCCATATGAGGGGAGCTTGATTGTTATTACCCTCCTGGGTTCTCTTTGTCCCCTACCATCATTATTGGTGAGTGGGTTAGGAGAAACTGAGTATGTATAGTCCAATTCCTTCCTTGAAAATTACCAGCCCCAGAGAGCATGTAGTTTGGGCAGCTTCTATGTGCCATAAGTCTTAGAGGAATGGGTCCCTGAGAGGCAGTTGTAAAGTCCAAAGAAAAGTTGTACTTTCTTAGGTATAGAAGAAAAAAAAAAAAGAAAGAAAGAAAGAAAGAAAGAAAAGAAATTAGCATACTTGAATTTCTTTACTTTTACATGTCCCTTGTGATTCTTGATCAAATTCTATCACTGATTAAAAAAAAAATCAGCTATGTAATTTGTAGCACTCAGGAAAAAATGAAAATCTGGGCCTCTTTGAAAAATTCTCAAAAAGAACTTCAAGAAGGCTATGGCGGAACATTAAACCACATGTGGGCCCTTCCATGGATGGAATCCTGTGCAACTACACAGGTGACATGCCCTAGAAGTCTTTCCTATTTTTGATGGTTGATGTTGACAGTAAGATTTTAATAGTAATGGATTTTTGTATCCTGATATTCATTTTCTTCCAGATTTGGAAGAGATACATGCTAGGGCAGACAAAATAATTTGAATGACAATAACCAGTTATCAATTGCATTGAGAAGAAGAGATTGTATTGTATCTCTCAGTCTTTTTTTTTAAGATTTTATTTATTTATTTTTCTTTTTTTAAAATTTTTATTTATTTATGATAGTCATAGAGAGAGAGAGAGAAGCAGAGACACAGGCAGAGGGAGAAGCAGGCTCCATGCACCTGGAGCCCGACGTGGGATTCGATCCCGGGTCTCCAGGATCGCGCCCTGGGCCAAAGGCAGGCGCTAAACCGCTGCGCCACCCAGGGATCCCTCTCAGAGTCTTATTAAAGTAACAGAAACTCCTCTATTCAGCTGGATTTCATACTTCACATTAGGTGTTTCTAAAACTGCTTGGAAAGGCTGAAGGATCAAAACTCAGGGAAAGGTATGTTAGCTTTCAGAGACTCCAGAGGGTGTAGAAACTCTACAAAATCACTTAGTAGTGACCAAGCTATCTGCAGCACTATGGTGGATGATTTTCGCCAAAGCCATGCCTGATCATTGCTGCAGAGGAACAACAGCTACCAACCATCAAGGTTCTTCTTCCTTCTGTACCTTGCATAAGTCTTCTTGTTGATGAAACTGAAAATAGTAAAAAGGGATTTAATGGTATTTGGCCACTTTAACTTGTATTGAAAGCAAATTCATTTTCAGTAAGAGAGAACATTTGAAGAAATTAGATTCTGCATTGCTGGTAAAGTAGCATTGGATATTTATATAAATATCTAAAAGTAGAGAGCAAGCCATTATTAAAGTAAATACTGGATGCTATAACAGATAAACACTAAAATCTCAATAACTTAATACAATAGAATTTTATGTCTTTTTTTAAGATTTTATTTATTTATTCACGAGATACACACAGAGGGAGAGGCAGAGACACAGGCAGAGGGAGAAGTAGGCTTCACACAGGACGCCCAATGCAGCCCTCGATCCTGGGACTGTGGGATCATGCCCTGAGCCAAAGGCAGATGCTCAACTGCTGAGCTACCCAGATGTCCCAAATTTTATGTCTTGTTTACATCAAACTATCTAGCAGTTAGGGAGAGGGTAATAACTGCATCATAAAGTCACTGAGGAACCAAGACTGACAGAGGCTCTGCTATTTTCAACACAAGGTTTCCATAATTGTGAACATTCATATCTATCTTGCAGAAAGGAGAAGAGGATTACAGAAAGCATTGCATGGCAGGTTTTTATGGGCCAGGCCTGAGAGTGGCACTTAGCACTTCCGTTGGCCAGATCTTAGTCATAGGACTCCTCCTACCTACAAAGGATGCTTGAAAAAACTAGTTGTGTGCTTAAGAGGAAAAAGAAATGACTAAGGCAAATAGGTAGATGATACCTTTCACATGATGTCTAATAAGGACTCAGATGACCTTTCTACCACTTCAGTAATCAGAAAATCATTCACAAGGGGAAAATGACTAATGATGTATGTAATGTGGGGCATATTATTAAACCTCTTTGTTTCTCAGTTTCTACATCTGTAAAATGGGGATAATCAGTGCAGCTCTTAGGGTTGTAAGGATTTCATGAGATACTACAAATAAAATGGTTTAATAATAGTGCCTGGAAATTAGCAAACACTCCATGAATGTTAGCTATTATTATTATTAGCACTATGATTTTAAGGAAGGGTAGCATATTTGGAAACAAATTAATATGTAAAATGTACTGAATACATGCATGGCACATAGTAAAAGCTCAGTAAGTATAATAATAAGAATTATTATTATTTTAACTTACTTAGTCATCTTGATATTATACTTAAATTCCTTATGATTTTTTACTCTTAAGAAACTCTTAGATCTCTTTGGTTTTCTCTTTTCAGATTTCTTTTTGGATATTAACTGTTAGTTGGGTCAATCACAAGATTCACTTTTGCTAGATCTAGTCTGATCTTTGGTGACTTATATAGGCCTTTATAAATTGCTTCTTATTTGTTTATTGAGAATTGAAAATAAAATGGAATGCTTTCAGATTGAAATGAAAAATGCCATAAATACATACATATGTAAATAAATTGATAATGTTATATGCATTTATTCAAGAGAGCATAGTAAGCATTGTTAAATGTTGATGATTTAATTGATAAGAACTATTTTAAACATGTATGCAATTGAGTCAACCATAACTTGTTTAGAAACTTCTGGATTTGAGTTCAATGTTAAAGGTTAATACTAGACCAGGTAGCAATTTTGCATTGAGCTTATTAACCCATCTGTCACTGATTAGAAGGATATATTTACATATATCTTTACAAACATGCCTATGATTATAATTTTGCAAAGGCTATTCAGAAAAGAGAATCACTATACAGAGTAAACTAATGGAGAATAGTCTAAGCATGTCATTTTCAGCTTGCCTCACAGCTAAATGTGTATAAAGATCAGCAAGATTTAATATTTTACATTTCTTGGTTTAAAGAGAGAGAGAAAAAGAGTACATCTTTAAATTCTACAAATATTGCTTGGCCTCGATGGCATGTGTACTCAAATGCAGGATTTGAGACATGGCAAAGATTAACTGACAATGGTACATCTCCATGAAAGACGGCATAGATAGCATCAAAGCATGATTGTTTAGGGCACATTCATATGTTTTTCTTTTTATTAGGAAGTCTGCCCTCTCTTTTGTGTATTGTTTGATACCTGATACCTTTAAAGAGAAGTTACAGCATTATTAGTTGTTTGATGAGAGGTAGTAAATGTTATATAGAGAAACATTACACGATAAAGACAGACTTAGGATTGGGATCACATAGGATAAAACCATAAGCCCATATAGTCTGACTACCTTTATTAAAACAAATAATCTAAAAGGATATTTTCAATTATTCCTCTTAATTTAACAAACACTTTTTTTTTGTTTTGAGACAGTTGTTTGGCCAAAGTAAAAACACTGTTTATCTTTGTTATTAACCAGCAGAGTTTTAATATGGCTTTCAAGACCCTCCATGGATTAAATTCAACCTACCCTTCAAAGGACACCTGGGTAGCTCAGTTTAGTGTCTGACTCTTGATTTTGGCTCAGGTCATGATCTCAGGATAGTGTGATTGAGCCCTGTGTCTGAGCTGTGTGCTGGGGGTAGAGATTGGTTAGGATTCTTCCTCTCCTTCTCCTTCTGCCCCTCCCCTCCTCTAAAAAATATATTTATAAACATAAATATATTTTTAAAAATTAACCTACTCTTCCAGGCTCAAATACTACTCTTCCTTTCAAAAGCCTGCCTGGACTGGGCAGCTTCTGTTATGTATATAGCCTATGCTTTAGCACCTCTGACTCTGCCCTAATACCTGTCCTTCTACTTGGAGTACTTACATTTTTTGTCCACCATACCCATATCTTTGTCAAAGGTCCCCTCATATATACTTTCTACATACTTCAACCAGATGTTGTCTCTTCTGTTTCTCACATGACACTATTTTATTCTTCTGTGGATTTCATCTTACTCATACTTACATTCCTGTTGTACTGACAGGTGGACTCTAAGCTCCATATATTTTTATCTTTATTCACATGCACTGTATACCATAAAACCTTGCACAGAGTAAATGTCCAGCAAATAAGTATTGGGTATACTGATAAATCCATGAATTATATCATCCTCTGCCTTCAGTGACAAGACATAATGATTAGTGTTTAGATGGACAGAATAAGGATGAGTTGCTCATTAAGTAAATTTAACATATATTATTTGTATATATAATGAATATGATCTTTGGGCTAATATAAGAAAAAATATTCCTCCAAAACAGTATTAAATTGACCTGTCTTATAAATGGTTCCTTTAGGGCAGCCCGGGTGGCTCAGTGGTTGAGTGCCTGCCTTTAGCCCAGGGCATGATCCTGGAGACCCGGGATCAAGTCCCATGTCAGGCTCCCTGCATGGAGCCTGCTTCTCCCTCTGCCTGTGTCTCTGCCTCTCTCTGTCTCTCTCTCTGTCTCTCAAGAATAAATAAATAAAATATTTAAAAATACATAAATAAATTGTTCCTTTAGTATACTCATATTAATATTAACCAATTTTGAAATGCAGACTTAACACGTACACAGATAAATTTGACATTTGAGATATTTTTTTTCCAGTTAAATTATGAAAGAGAAAAACAATGACTCAGAGGAGAATGGGTTGGCTATAGGAGGTGAAATATTGTAATAACATAGCTAAATCTGACTGAGAAAAGATGAGAAATAAGCTTGCTTCATTAGTCCTTTCATGGAGAAATGACTCAGCACTGTTAAAGAACATGATGAGGTTACGTTATTCTTTCATCACAACCTGTTGGGTTAATTGTGGTATATACAGAGTATACTTGATTCAGAAGACAATTGGTTATTGTGCTTTTATATGTGTGTGTGTGTGTGTGTGTGTGTGTATATATATATATGTATATATATATATATATATTTTAAGCAAGTTAGCGCTTTACAAAAGTACAGAAGCCTGGTACTTATCATGAAATCTGATGATGAAAAACAAACTTTGATAATAATTTTAAATATACCTGGGTTTGAAAATAGACAGAAATTCTTAAAGTCATTTTTAAGTTCCTTCAAAGCCACAAACTCCTTTCATAACTGATTAAAAACAAAAACAAAAACAAAAAAACTCTAAGTAAGAACTAAACTTGTGTAACCCCTGTCTCTTTTTGGCCTCCTGAAAGCAGAACATACATTTTACTTTTATCTAGAATGACAAATATACAAACTGTGTGTGAACTGGTAGAAAGCAGGTCAATGGATTTTTGTAGATTGTAGCATGCCCACTCTGACATAAGACGTAGGATCAATTTACTTTCCATGTTGTGACAGGATCTGAGAAAGAAGCTTTATACCTTGGAGAAGTGAGTTTCCTCTTGTCCTTATAAGAAGAGATGCTTGTCTTCCCTTGACCCCAGGGTTGGGTTGGAGAAATGTGGAAGCCTGGTTGATAGCTTCACTGCCAACACAGCCTCTGATCACCTGGTATGCTACAGAATTATTTTTTATTTTCTGCTGCTTTTCATGTGACAGAAGAACCACATCTTCTGGTTCAGAGAACCACATCTATTTTCTCACTCTGCACCCTCAGATTTCATAGACATAGGAGTGCAGCAGAGTTACAGCCAGAATCAGAATAATCACTGAACACTGATTTGAATATAAAAATCTATGACCATTTGAAAGGGAAACCTTCAAGGGCCCTGTAATAAATCTGTAGGGAATTTAAGAGAGATGAACTGTACCTAATTGCATCTGATGTGGACTAAAACACACAGATCTCTGTGAAGAGTATGAGGACAGATCCCCCATATCCTATGCTCAGCACTATTCAAGGTTCAGAGTAGTTCATGCATTTAGCTAATCTAGTATATTCAGGTGCCCTCCAAGGCCTATAATGAGAAGCCAAAATAATTACATTGTATTTTCAGAAATTTTTAAAGACCATCTGAAAAGAACAGGTGGAACCATCCAACTGATGCCTTAGACTGCCATGCATTATTTTGGGTCTGAACTTGGCCTCAGAAAATAAATACAACTCCCACCATGGTGAGGATCAGTTTGCTAGGCCAGAGTGGCCTCTTGTTGCTGGGAGCTACTGCCTCCCAGCATGGGCAGCTGTGATCACAGTGCCCCTGTCCTGCCTGGGTGGTCCTGGAGCCTTGGAAAGCTGTGTGACTCCTCAGGACCTTTGTCACAAACCTGTGTAATGCCTGGGTGTGCACTTGCCAGTAAATCCCCCAGCTAGGGCCTAGATGACCTGCCCTGGCCAGGGAGGGGTACGACACACATTGCTTCTAATAATTCTTTATCAGGAAGGAGAGGATGTTGCAATGGAAAGGAAACTATTAGCCCAGCGAGGGGCCTTATCAGTGAAATCTTCTCCCATTTCTCTTCAGCTAGGATCCTAGGTCTTTGGAGCCAGGATCCTAGGCTTTGGAGCCAATCAGCCAGGGTACTTTATAAATTCCATTCTTTTCATGGGATTGACTGACCACCCTCAATATCAAGCACTGTGACTCTAACCTCTGATCTAAGCTCTAAGCTCTACCACCTCTGTTGGCTTATGGTTCAGGAACTCAGCTAGAATAAGCGTTGGTCTCTAGATCTAAGAAACAAAAAGAAGAGCTGATGAACTTCTCACTGACAAGGTACTTAACATCCCGATGCCTCAGTCTCCTCATTAATAAAATGAAACTCACTGTCCTTATCTTAGAGGTTTATTGCTGGGAATCAGATGATTCCCTGGCCTGGCACCCCACACAGTCCTCTTCACGAAGAATCAGGGGTAACTCTCAAACTATTCAGTTTGGAAAACTAGGCAATGAAAAGATGGGTCATGTTTTCCCTTGGTTTCTGCGCTGACAGGCTTTGGAATTTCTCCAAGCTTCTCCATACTCTTGTGTGGTGTTATTAGCACACTGGCCTGCATCTTGAGTTTAAGATCTGTGGGATACTCTGCAAGAATCCTAGATCTCACTTGTATGCTCCACTTTTTTCCCGGAGCCAGCACCCTCTAAATCTAAGTCAGTGAAGGGACTGAGGGAAGCTTCTAGGGCTTCTAACTCATTTCAAGTCTTGTTGCTTAGGTTTGCCTCTTCACTGTTTTATCTCCCTCTCTATTATAAGGCATAGACTTACATTTTTATAGTGGTTAGTGTACCATGCTTTGCATGTTTAATTCATTTAATTATCATAACAGTTCTAAAAGGCAAGTACTCTTGTCTCTATTTACAGAAGAGGGAATTGAGGCACAGAAAAGATTAAGGAGTTAGTCCAAAGCCCTAGAAGGCTGAGTTTCTAAGTGGCAAGGTAAGGATTCAAGCTCAGGTGGCCTTCCTCCTTCATGGGGCCACAAGCTTTGAGATTATGCCAGATTTCCAGGGTTATGTTTTGTCTTTGGCTTATGACTGAGTTTCCAGATCTTAGCCTAGTCATTAAAATATGGCATGCGCTCTATAAATACTTAATAAGGGAATATATGAGTGAATGATGCTTTTATAACTATTCCAGTCCTCTCATTGAAACTTTCTTCTACTTTTTTATCTTCCCAGTATTTGGAATTCTTACTTCCTTATTTTACTAGCTATCTGTTTGTCTTTACATTGTCATCTCCCAACCAGACTATAAGAGATAATTTCCTGAAGAGAAGTATCATGCTTTATACCTCTTATATAATCTCCATGACAATAGCTGAATTGGAAGAGTTCTCTAAAAGAGAACTAAAAGAGTTCTCTAAATAGATTGGAAACTTGGGTTGTTGAGAGATAAATTTACTCTCCTTTCCAACCCATCCCTTTACTTTGCTTCCTCCCACAAAATGCTATTTGGTTGAATAGTTTAAAGATTAAAATATAATATGACAAAACACTTAAAGTTAAAATAGATGAATAGATGAATAGGATAAAAGGCATCCAGACTCTTGAGTAGAAGAGATCAAAATATTAGGGCAATGATTCTGTCACTAGGATTTCAGGTCAGTAAAGGAAATATGGTGGATTGCATCATCTCCATTTTCTTAAGGAAAAGAAATAGCATTTAAAATTCCTCTCTGAAAATAAAATTGCTCTTGGCGTTATATTCAAGTAGGAATCAATTATGTAGACCTTACATAGGAAACAATACTGTCAACCATGAAATTACAGAAGATACCAGAAAGCCCTCTTAAAAGGGTCATTAAAGTGGTGAGAATGGCCCCATTTTTCTGATGAGGTCTTTGGAATTCATTTGCCTTCATCAGAAGCCACATCATATCCTGAGTCATAGTTAATGATGGCAACACTGTTTCTCTTGCCTTTGAACCACTTACCTGTTCATGGACCTAACATGTTTTACATACCATAAAGGTGTTAGACTCGCCATTATGTCTTTGAATAGAAAAATACACAACAACCCATTTCCTAAAAACACTATAATCACATTTAAAAAATGCTTCTAATTAATAGCCTGAAAGGGTAAATCTAAGTTATATTCATGAAAAACCAAGAGACATATCTAACCTTTCTTAAGCTCCAGGGCACATACATAATTTGAGCATTATGTCTATAATGAGGGTGTGTCTTCTTCCTTTTCAATAAGGAGAATAGTTAGGATGATAATAGAAATAATGCTTGAGTTTATAGAAACCTTAGCTGATTTTTACCAAGGTGATTTCTAGCTCTGCAGTAAGCAGGTTGGACTGATGTCAGTTTTTAGAAGTCACTGAGTTTTTCATGCCTTTTCCCTGCCTCTGGGCTTTCTCTTTCTCTAATAAAACTATCTTTGTCCTATCCACATTCCAGCTCTGAGTCCCAGTGCTTAGAATGAACTGTCTACATCTAACTTAAAAAAAAGAAAAAAAAAAGGACCTCAAATAAAAACAAAGAGTTGTTTGCTCTCCTTTGCCATCTGGCTACATCTGTCACATACATCTACTGGTCCCTGGTATGAAGCCCTCATATTGATCTGGAGCCTTATTGATCTCCAACTTAATGTAGGGAGAGTGTCTACCAATAACTTAGGTAGTGCCAGAGGGACTCACTTAATCTTCTTTTTTCACTTACAAAATGAAAAGAATGTCTTTACTAGAGTAACTATCAAAGGGTTCCAATATGCCCTACACCAAGCTGAACTTTGGAATCTGATGAAATATATTTTAAGTGAGCTTCTGGTTTTGTTATATTAATTTGGGATTGAATTCCCTCCAGTGGTTCAAACAAAATGAAAGTGTGATCTTAGAGTATTTAATATATTTCCTCCCTTGTTAATTTGGATCAGAATTAACTTCTTCTAAGAACATCTGGAGATACAGTGTACACTGTACTAAAGGGTATTCTACTTTACTATAACATCCCACTTTAATATTTGGGGAACCACAATTGCTTAATGGTGTGTAGT
Organism: Nyctereutes procyonoides; assembly: GCF_905146905.1. Lineage (NCBI taxonomy): Eukaryota > Metazoa > Chordata > Mammalia > Carnivora > Canidae > Nyctereutes > Nyctereutes procyonoides. The sequence goes on from NW_026575024.1 coordinate 40,101,044, forward strand.
TCCACACAGAAAAATCATCCTCATTGCCTGTCTTTCTATGGTTAGCTAAGACCATATAATAAACCACTTTAAAAGTCATTGCCTTAAAACAATAGCAATTATTTATTTTGCTCATGAATTTACAATTTGGGCAGAGCTCATCAGGAATGACTTGTTTCTGTTCCACACAGAGTCAGTTAGTGTGGCTGAACTAGGCTAAAGGATCCACCTCTAAGTGTCCCACTAAGATGCCTGACAAGTTGGTGCTGGCTATTGCCTGGAAGCTCAACTGGGTTCACTGTCTGGGGACCTTCATTTATTTGGTCCAAGATACTGGGACTGGAAGTTTCCAGGCTCTTCCTATCTAGCCGAAGATCATTTCCATCATATTTAGTTAGTCAAAGAAATCACAAGTCCTGCTCAAATTTAAGGAGAAGGGACATAGAATTCTACTTGTCATTGGGATGAGTGTCAAATAATTTAATCATCTTTATACTATCATTCTCTTTAATTGATACCCAGTTGCAGAAGCCAGAAACTTAAGCATCACCTTTGACCTTCCCCTCCCTTCTACTTATCCTCCTTTCCATGATCCACCCCAGAAATACATATATTATTTAATGCATATAGTTTAATCATAGAATCATATCTATCTATCTATCTATCTATCTATCTATCTATCTATCTATCTATCTATCATTTATCTATCACCAAGTCTTTCTAATTGGTTCTATAATTTTTCCACTTCCTTTGTGTGTATTCAGCACTACTCTGGTACACACAGCATCCCTCACCTTCCTCCTGACTGGTCTTTCTGCCTCCAGCCTTGCTCCTGCTCAACCTAGTCATAGTGATTTTAGTTTTCATTGCATAATGATTTTGGTTTTTATAGTGATTTTGGTTTCAACATTCCTCTGATTAAGAGTCCTCAAATGTCCCCCCTTGCTCTTAGGGTAAAGTATAAACTTGTTTTCATGGCTTTTTCATGCACATAAGGTTGTGCATGATCTGGCCCTTACCTCCTTCTCTAGCTGCATCTCTTCATCTTTTGGTGAACCTTTGGTTTTTAGACCTCAGTGTTGATGAAGTCTTAATGTCCTTCAAATGCTTTTGCGTCCTCTTACCTCTGAAACTTATGCAGGGTGGTCTCTCTTTGAAATGCTCTTTTCTGCTCCACTTTGTTCTCACTGTCTACCACTCCTTCTGCCAAGATAATTTCATCTCATTCTTCAGATTTCAATTTAGTTTTCAATTGGTCACTTCTGCTGAAGCATTTTATAACATGTAACTTATTTATTCATCCACAAAATATTGATTGAGCACCTACAATGTTCCAGGTACTTTTCTAGGCCCCGGGGATACCATATCAAGCAAAATAAAAGATTTTTCTGTCATGGAACTTAAACTTCCAGTGGAAAAGTAGGGCAATAAACAAGAAAATATATAGTAGTGATAGGTACTAAGCAGGAAAAAAAATGAAACAGGATAGGAAATATAAAAGGTTGGAGGGTGGGGATGTTGAAATTTAGGCATAGTGGCCAGGGAAGTCCTCACAGGGAAGGTGTCTTTTGAGTCTTGAATGCAGTGAAAGGGCTAATTATGAGGTTGTCTCAGAAAAGACCATTTTAGTCAGAAGAAATAACAAGTATAAAGGCCCTGAGATAGGCATGCACTTCTTTGTGTAAGGAATGGCAAAGGGCCAGAGTGGCTGGAGTTAACTAGGAGAAAGCAGGGGAAGGTAAGATGAGGTCAGAGAGGTGATAGGGCCCAGATCACAGAAAACTTTTTTTCTTTTTTAAGATTTTATTTATTTATTAATTAAAGACACAGAAAGAGAGAGGTAGAGACATAGGCAGAGGGAGAAGCAGGCTCCGTGCAAGGAGCCTGATGTGGGACTCAATCCTGGATCCCAGGATCATGCCCTGAGCATGCTCAACTGCTGAGCCATTCAGGTGTCCCAACAAAAAACCTTTTAGGTCATTGAGTACTTCAACTTTTACTCTAAGTAAAGTGGGAGAGTTTGGAAGAACTTGAGAAGAGGAGCATCATACTCTGATTTAGGTATTTAAGGGATCACCTGCCTATCCCCAAATCCTTGAGAGGGTCCTCTTGCACATTACCCTGTATTTCCATCGTAAAACTCTTCACCTGTGCTATAACTTGCCTCTGTCCCTGACTAGTGTCTAGGTTCTATGAAGAGTGATGCTTGTTCAACTCTTCAGGTTTGTTGTTTTTTTTTTTCCCTCACCACACAGTGCAGAGCCCAGGAGCCACAGGTTCTTGATAAACACATATTTGATTTCATTGAAATGATGAATAAATGAGTGCTAGCCCCTGTGCTAATCTTTAGCTCTTTTATTTCTTACAACAACTTCTTCAGTTTCATAGTATTAAACCCCAATTTATAAATGAGGCAGAGAGGTAGGGGTAAGAAGTGATCAAGAGAGAAAAAGAAAGGAAGGAAATGAAATCCCTTAGAGCACTCATGGCAGCCTTCTGTAAGTTTAGAAATACAGTTTCTCATTTCTACCCATAGCTCTTTAGTAGAGAATTATATTGGCCCATTTGGCAGGGGAAGAGAGGCTCTTCAACTTTGGGGCCATTATGAGGATAATGAGGCAGAATGGTGAGGGCATTAGCATATTACAAAAATTCATTTTCCATCTGACTGCATGTGTATATACACATTGCACAAAGGTTTCAGTTTCTACTATGTGCCTAGCACTAGCAACAGAGAGATCTTTGCCCTCAATGGACTCATTGGGATAACACAATTACAGAACAGTGTAGAGAGTAAAATAGTGGGGAAATAAATATCAGTTCTAGGAAGTAAATAGAACAGAATAAACTGGGTAGAGAAATATACTAAATTTGAGTATATGGCTAGCATTTCTTGAATACATCATGAACTGACCAAAATGACAATTGGAGAGGGGTAGCATCTTGAGATTCACTATTTGGCTTATCCTATGAAATTACAGAATATTCAAACTAGAAAAAACAAAAGTCCATCTTTAGATCTTTTGTTTAAAATGTAAAGAAAATGAGACCCAAAGAGACAGAGTCTTGCTGAAAATCACACATAGGAGGAACGAAGAGGAAAACCAGACCTCTGAAGCTTTGGACCAGTCAAATGGCTACCTTTTGTTACCTAAATCAAAAAAAGAGAATGGCCATCTTCTCCACAGAAGTACATTGCGATTAATTAGTGGATGTTCTCTCTACCATAAGCCCCTGCCTTCATTTATTTGTTGATTTCTTCTCATTTACTCAGTCTAGACATGCTGTTGTCAGGCATAAAGTCTGAGTGCACTATGAAGGCTTCCTGTTGTCAGCTGAGCTTCCTCATTAACTGTATGCAGAATGATAAAAGATGCTGCAGAGTCAGCCTCACCACTATGAGCTGAGTCTGCCATGGCATCCCCTCTTCTTTTCTCCTGCTGCTCTGAACAGCTAAAGGATGGGAAATGGGGGTGCTGAGTCTCAAGTCTTACTGGGCTTGTCTGCACTGCATCCAGCTTGCCAGACCACGTGGAGAGCTGGCATGCTGCTTCAGGTCCAGAAAGGAAAAGAGAGCTCCAGTCAGATACCTACACTTTTCTATATCTCTAGTTAATTCCAGAAGTGTCATTTGCCTATTGAAATTATACCACCTTTACATGTATATAGACTGATCCAGACAGAAAGAGATGGTGATGTCCTTCTGATAGAACTATATGGCAAGAAGGACATGCAACACATCACATCAAATTAATATCAAGCACATATTCTGATTTGAAGAAGCATTTGCACAATTACACAGTGTCAGAATGAGTCACTTAACCTGAATAGTTTTATTGTCATGACCTGACTTGGAAGTCACTATGTTTGATGTGCATGATAAACTTGAACCATGTTTTGCCTGAAGTTTTAAAGAACTGTAATTTAAAACATCTATAACAAAACAATCTCTGAGTAAATGAGATCTCCTTAAATAAGATGCCTCTTTCAGTAGCCATGATAAGTAATTCTTTCCAATATGATAACATTGAGGGGCTCTGGGAGTCTCTTTATTAAATAATAATCCTTCCTCATATAGGATTTTCCATGATCTTTGGGGAGAAAACTATTTACTTACTTAATCTTGAACAAAAGGCACCACTGCTATACTTTTAGTATCATTACTGCTGCATCAGTTTGCATGTTCAAACTTGTGGCTTTACATCTTTTTGTACTACGGATATTTTTCCGCATACAGCAATATGAATAAAAACAAATTCTGTAGAATTTCATGAATTATAACACACTAAAAGCACAGACCACCCTGTTCTATCTCATTTGTTTCTCACAGTATTTTATTCGTTCATGTAATAAATGTTTATTGGGTGTCTGCTATGGGCCAAGGACTGTTGCAGGCACTAGGGATACATCAGTAAAAAGCAAAACAGAACAAAACAGGAAAAGATCCCTGCCCTCATAAAGATTATATTTTATCAGGAGCATAGGGAGAGGTAGACAACAAGCAATTACCATAAGTACTTAAAGAATTAGATTATATTGCATGCTTGAAACTAATTAAAGCTATAAATAGAGGAAAAGCTAGAGCAGATTAAGGAGGAAGTGAGTGGACTCCAGGAATATTAATTAGGAAACAGGGAGTCAAAAAAAGATATCATCGAAGAGGAAAGATTTGAGCAAAGACTTGAGGGAGACAGGAGAGTGAACCAAGCAGATAATCTGGGGAAAGATTATTTTTGGCAAAGGGATTAATTAAAGCAAGGATACTAAGGAGATGACCTAAAGTGGCCAAGGAAATCCCTACAGATCATTGTTGATAAAATCAAGAGAGCAAATTGAAGATGAGCTCTTTAAGATAAGGTTGCTGTTTAGGGTGAGAGTAAGGGCTGTGGGCAGATTATTTAGAGCCTTGTAGACTGCTGTAAAATATCTGGGTTTAATTCCAAGTGGATTGGGAAGCCATTGAAGTTGTTTATGTGAAGATATAACATGACTGGGTTTAATTTGTTTCTAAAAGTTTCTAAAAGATTAGCCAGACTAGTCTGTTTGAGGAAGATGGCAAGTCATGACAAGAGAGAAGCAGGAAGTTATTGCAATAATCTAGAAGATTTATATGGTTGGCAGAAGTTGGCAGGTAGCAGTAGGAGGGGCAAAAACAGTTCAGGTTTTGTACATAGCTTGAAGGTAGAACCGGCAGAGAGAAGTTGAGGACAAATCCAAAGATTTTGGTCTGAATGTCTGGAAGAATGGATCTGCTATCAGCCAATACAGATTATGGCCACAGGATGAGCAGATTTTCAAGCTTGGATTAGGAATTCAACTATGGACATGTCAAGTTTGAGGAGAGAATTAAATATCCAACTGTAGGATATGTAGACGTCAGGACATATGAGTCAGGAGAAACGTCGGGAGAGAAGACAGAATGTGAGCATTGTTAACAAGTATTGGTATTTAAATTATTGAAGATTGATAACACCAAAGGAATAAGAATAGACAGAAAAGAAGATGTAGGTCTGAGCCCTGAAGTATTTTACCATTAAGAGGTCAAAGTAAGGTGTAAGAATTAGATAGAGAGACCAAGAAGAAATGGCCAGTGATGCAGAAGAAAACCAAGACAGGGTTTGGTCTGCCTTGATGAAAAAAGTATTTTGAGAAGTGGGTGACCATGGTGTCAAATATTGTTGGAAGATAAAATAAGCAGAAGATTGAGAATGACCACTGGATTTAGCAATATTGAGGTCACAGGTGGATTGGGCTGGCAGCAGCTTGAGTGGTGTGTTGGAAATGAGACCTTGATAGGACAGAAAGCAATTTTCTCCTCCTCCTCCTCCTCCTCCTCCTCCTCCTCCTCCTCCTCCTCCTTCTTCTTCTTCTTCTTCTTCTTCTTCTTCTTCTTCTTCTTCTTCTTCTTTCTTTTCTGCCATCAAACTGAACTAAAAACTCATACTCAGATGTTTACTGATGGTACAATTTTAATGAATCCCTTTGGGAATTTTGTTATTAAACACTTGGAAGATTTTCAGTGATTTGATCTGCTCCAAATATTCCAAAACTGGCATTTGTTTTAATTATCCTCACATGTAATCTGTGAATAAAACATCCAAGGATACAGATAAGTGTTTTAGAAAATTGTTAACTTATTTTAGGCTATTGCATTATACACTGACTATGGAGAAAAAGGTATCAGTACCTTGTTTTATTACATCTTGGCAATTTAATAGAAATCACATATTCTTCTCAAAGTATACACAAGGTTTAACTTGTTTGTTGTGTATACATGGCTTCCCTAACAAAATAGTGAACTCTTTGAAGACAACAGCCAGAACTTCTACTCCTCTAAGGTATTTTTATTACCTGGCTATGTCCTGTACATAATAGGTATACAGTAAACATTTGTTGGTTTAATCTTCTATGTTCATGGTACCTACTCTTGCTCTATTATAGGTAAGCCTCACTCAGTTACAGAAGGATAATAATAGAAAGTGATCAGAGAATAGTGCTTATATTGCTAGAAGTTCTGGCTTTCAAAAACTTTACAACCCTTTCAGGAAGACAGATGTATGTGACAAGTTCAATAGCAAGGTAAGAATAGTATAAAACAAAAATAAGTGATGGCCTTAAAATTAGTGACCAAATGAAATCTGTAGATAATACATGCCCGATACCTTTTGGTAATTCTCACAATATTTCAATCTTTTTTCATTATCAAATTTGATATGGTGATCTCTGATCAGTAATCTTTGAGGTTACTATTGTAATTATTTGGAGGTATCATTAACTATGACCATATAAGATAGCAAACTTACTCCATAAATGTTGTGTGTTTTGATTTCTCTGTCAACCATTCATTGCCCCATTTCTTTCTCTCTCCTCAGCCTTCCCTATTCTTTGAAACACAACAATATTGAAATTAGGCTAATTAATAACCCTACAGAGGCCTCTGTGTGTCCAAATGAAAGGAAGAGTCATATGTCTCTCATTTTAAATCAAAAACTAGAAATGATTAAGCTTAGTGAGGAAGGCATGTCAAAAATCTGAGACAGGCTAAAAGCTAGGCCCCCCTTTGCCAAAAAGCCAAGGTATGAATGCAATGGAAAGGTTTTTGGAGGAAATCAAAAGTGCTACTTCAGTGAACACATGAACAATAAGAAAGCAAACAGCCTTACTGCTGACATGGAGAATGTTTTAGTGGTCTGTGTCAGAGATTAAACCAGCCACAACATTCCTCAAGCTACAGTCTAATCCAGAGGAAGGCCCTAACTCTCTTTAATTCCATGAAGGCTTTGAGGGGCAAAGAAGCTGCAGAAGCAAAATTTGAGACTACCTACACTGAACAACAGATTTTCGATGTAGATGAAACAGCCCTCTACTGGAAGAAGATGCCAGGACTTTCAGAGCTAGAAAGGAGAAGTCAATGCCTGACTTCAAAGCTTCAGAGGATAGACTGACTTATTGTTTAGGGGCCAATGCAGCTATGACTTGAAGATGAAAATTCTGAAAATCTTAGGACCCTTAAGAATGATCCCAGATCTACACTGCCTGTTGTGCTCTCTAAATGGAACAACAAAGCCTGGGTGACAGCACATCTGTTTACAACATAGTTTACTGAATATTTGAAGCCCCCTGTTGAGACCTACTGCTCAAGAAAAGAAAGTTTCCCTCAAAATAGGACTGTTCATTGACAGTGCACCCGGTTACTGAAGAGCTCTGATGGAGATATACAATGAGATTAATATTGTTTTCATGCTGGCTAACACAACATCCATTCTACAGCCCATGGTTCAAGGAATAAGTTTGTCTTTCAACTTTGTTATTTAAGAAATACATTTCATAAGGCTATAGCTGACATAGATAGTGACTCCTCTCATGGATCTGAGAAAAATAAATTGAAAAACTTGTGTAAAGGTTTTACCATTCTAGATCCCATTAAGAACATTTGTCATTCATGGGAAGAGGTCAAAATATCAATATGAACAGGAATGTAGAAGAAATTGATTTCAGACCTCCTGGATGACTTTGAGGGGTTCAAGATTCTGGTGGAAGCAGTAAATGCAGGTGCAGTAGAAATAACAAGAAAATTAGAATTAGAAGGGAGACCTGAAAATGTGATTGAATTGCTACAATCACATAGTAAACCTTGGACAGATGAAGAGTTGAATGAGCAAAGAAAGTGGTTTCTTGAGATGAAATCTACTCCTGGTGAAGATGCAGTGAAGATTGTTGAAATGATAACAAAGAATTTAGAATATCACATAATCCTAGTTGCTAAAGAAGTGGCAGGGGTTGAAATGATTGACTCCAACTTTGAAAGAAGTTCTATTGTGGGTAAAATGCTATCAAACAGTATTGCATGCTACAGAGAAATAATTTATGAAAAGAAGAGTTGATTGATATGGCAATTCATAATTGTCATATTAAGAAATTGCTACAGCCACACCAACCTTGCTCTGTAGTTCTGGATTGGGGAATAAGAATTCTGATACTATGTGAGTATGTCTAAAAGGGATGGTTGAGACTACAAGTGTAGGAGATGGAGAGAATCTTATTGTCCACTCTCCCAAATTTTGATGCAAGTGTCATGCACTAATAACAAACATCTATAGCAATGGGTAGAGGAAAGGAGAATATAGCTGCATACTGCTTCTGTGCACTAGGGACAAGAAGGGGTCATGGAACTGAACAAAAATACATGAGCATGTGTGTAACTAATGCACACTGATTTCTGGGTAGTGTTTAACCCTAGAGAAGGAAGGTAAGTTTTACCAGAATCATCAACTTTTTTAATTTTTTTTAAGAAAAATCTTAATAGAAAAAAATGTTACCATCTGTCAAATGTTGGTAGGGATTACCTTTTTACTTTAGATTAAGTTCTGTTCTGCTTGAAATATTTTATACATATTTTTTAAACAAGGGTCAGAAAATTTAGGGTTCAAACCTTGGAAGATAAAGAAGGAGAGTTTTCAAATATTTTTAAATACTATTCACTTCCAAGTAAATTTAAGCTTGGATCTCACTACTTACCTCACTAAAATGGAAAATGAGCTAAGTCAATTAGACAAATACCATATGGAAAGAACATGCTTGCTATCAATCTTTTTAAAAAGGGGTATTTGTTTTGAATTAAGATAGTCATGTCATTGCCTTTTTTTCATTTAATGTAGAATTCCTTCTTCAAGACCAAAAAAAAGGATTAAAAAAAATTCTAAACCTGTTGTGGTTACCAGCATAGTTACAGTTCTGAAAGGTTCATAGATTTCTTCCCTGTTTATTTGTTTGCCCCAGTTCATGAACTCATAGCTTTCTCTTCAATATGCTGATTCAAAGAAACTTATTCTGATACTCTTGTCACCAGAGGGACCAGACCCTCAGAAAGCTTTCCTTACATTTTCCTTACATGTATTAGAGTGGTTAGTTTCCACAGAAAACGCAGCATCAAACATTGATCTGTGTAAAGTAATGCTACCGTTTATATGGCATTTGGTGCTTTCTTTAAACTGATGCAAACTTCATTAAAGAAAATGACAGATGGCGTATGGCAGCAGGCAAAATGCCAGTTCACATGATGAATTCTACCTCGTACCTGTCCAAGATAAACAGGTCTTTAATCACCTCAGAAAAACTCTGCCGCATTGATTCAGCTACGGTGACCAGGTAATTATAATTGTGTAGCTAGTTCCTTGTTAGCTTAAAAATAAATAAATAAAAGGTAGCAACAGATAGGCATTTGGTTTCAGTTTATATTGCAAGACAGATGGCCTAATGAGATTTTTTTGACCCTACGCTGCCATAATGAGGTCTCCACCTGTATGGCATTAGAATAAACTGACCACGGAGTCCTGGTTTGTATTTTCTTCTTGTGTTGTTTGGTGTATTACTTTGAGAATTGGAAGGCCTGGGAGTGCAAAAACTGATTACGTGATTTTTTTTTGCTTGACAAGATGAACAAGGCTATATGAGGCAGATACCTTTCTGTGGACTGACTGCAGATGGGTTTCAATCACAGTCAGATTGTGTTGCATTCCATTTGAAAGTAGACATCTAACAAAATTGAATTTTAAGGGGATAATTACAGTTTTATTAGATTCTGAGGTTCACACCATGATACTTTTTTTTTTCAAAATTGAAGAAAAATCTGTATCTATCAGATCTTATAGTAATGTGTTTTTGTGGTCAATTTTACCTACAGAACATGTTCCTATAAATATATTTTTAATGGCCCCCCATTAGAAGTTTAGATATAAATAATGATATCAGAATAAAAGTGATTTCTACTTATAACAGTAGGACTAGATTTTAGTTTCAGCACATGGAATTTATATAGTTAACTTCAACTAGTGATTCATATCAGAATTCTTTCCAAGCTATAAAAATTGCCTCTGGCTAATTTAAATGAAGAATATGGAAGGGTATTCACTGGGCAGATACACAGGAGAACCAAGTGGAATCTGGATTCCCCAATAGGGTAGTAAGATGCCTACTTCAAGCCATAGTCATAGTCTTGTAGGGCACAACGCTGCTGTCTCCGCCTCCACTAAAGCACCAGATTTTGGCTGCACTGGGATTTCTTGTTAAAGATAATTTATCAGCTGTCCTTGCATCTTTCTATCATTCTCTAGAGCTTAAAAGTTCTAAGTGAGAGTCTTTGATTGGCTGAGTTTAGGCCATGTGCCATTTCTTTGGTTACCTGGTCCATTAGCTTCTTAATGAGAAGTGAAGCCTTTCTTTCACCAGAGCCTATGCAGTGAAAGATATCGTCCAGTTAGGCAAGGAGTTCTGTTGCTGGATGTCTAGAGAAGAAGAGTGGTTAGGAACCAACAGAGGTGTGTGACGGCAAAAAATCTCTATTGAATCATGACTTTTTATTTTCTAGTTTATTTTTCTCTTTTTATTTTTTTAAAGATTATTTATTTATTTATTCATGAGAGACACAGACAGAGGCAGAGACATAGGCAGAGGGAGAAGCAGGTTCCTCTACTGGAGCCTGATTTGGGACTTGATACAGGGACCCCAAGGACTACACCCTGAGCCAAAAGCAGACTCTCAACCACTGAACCACCCAGGCATCCCTTTTTTCCTCTCTTTTTAAAATATTTTATTTATTTATTTATTTATTTTATTTGAGAGAGAGAGAGAGAGAGCACATGTGTGAGCAGGGGGAGAGGCAGAGGAAGGAGAAGGAGAGATTCTGGGGCAGACTCCCCTCTGAGCACAGCGCATGAGGGGCTCCATCTCACAACTCTGAGATTATGATCTGAGCTGAAATCCAGAGTTGAATGCTCACCTGATTGAGTAACCCAGGTGCCCTTTTCTTTCCTTTTTTTTTTTGATAACCATAAATATATGAAGTAAAGAATGCTATTGTTAATATCCTTAACCCCAATGCTTTGTTATGGATGTACCCTTTTATCCCAGGACTTTTCTATATCAAAGGCACAATTACGGGATCCCTGGGTGGCGCAGCGGTTTGGTGCCTGCCTTTGGCCCAGGGCACGATTCTGGAGACCCCGGATCAAATCCCACGTTGGGCTCCCGGTGCATGGAGCCTGCTTCTCCCTCTGCCTATGTCTCTGCCTCTTTCTCTCTCTCTGTGTGACTATCATAAAATAAATAAAAATTTTAAAAAATATATTTAAAAAAAAGGCACAATTACTGTTCTCAACATGCATGTCAACCTTCCTTTTGTGCACACTTGCCTGATATTTCCAAGTTTAAGAGAAGGCAGATATTTGCCTTATGACTCAACCCATATTTTTAAATCAGCATCCTTTCCCTCTGCTTATTTTGCCATGATTTTCACAATGAATAAACATTTCCTGAGGATCTCTGTTAGTTCGCCAGGACTGCCACAACAAAGTGCTGCAAAACTGAGTAGCTAAATAGTAGATAATTATTGTTTCACACTTCTGAAGGCTAGAAGTCTGAGATTAAGATTTTGGCAAGTTAGTTTCTTCCAAGGGCTCTGCTGAAGAATCTGTTCCACATCTCTCCCCTTGAGATACTGGCGACTTGGCATTCTCTGACTGGTGGAAGCATCACCCTGACCATTGTCCTCATTTTCACATGGTATCCTCACATGGTGCCCGGTCTGCACATCTGTCTCTAAATCTCTCTTTTGTAAGAACACCAGTCATATTGGACTAGGACTCATCCTAATGACTTATTTTATTTTGATTACCTCTGCAAGGTTAGGATTCCAGCATACTACTTTTGGGACATAATTTAACCTATAATATTTTCTTAAATGGCTTCTTCTTCAATGTGAGTTTTTGAAATATTGAGTCCTTTGTGGCATTAATTTTTTAACCAAAATATATATATATAGGCAGACTTGACTGACCAACAAAAATTATATACATGTACACATCTTAATTTTAGGGCTGAAAATGGCAGAATAGTTTATTTGAGAAAAATCAAGGAATTACTAGGTGACTATTAGCTAAAAAGTTTGTCATTTAAAAAATATATATCTTTTTAAATAACCCACTTTTGGTTCTATTTGTTTTTCTCTTGTTATTCTATTTTCTCTTTCATAGTTCTGCTTAGTGCTAAAATCTACATTATTCCTTTCATTTTCTTTCCTTTGGATTTTGTTTGCTCTTCTTTTTCTAGTTTCCTCCAGAACTTTGTGGATGTGCTCTGAATTACTAGAAAATTTAGACCAATTCTGGTTTCTTTCAATATTGCTTTATCAGTGGAATACTAGTATAATAACCTGAAGGCAGATTTAATAGAAACTTTATTTAAATGAATAAGTTAGATCTCCTGCAAGAAAATATTTTACTGCATATATGGATGCAGTCAAAAGAACATCTTTAAAAACAGGAGCACTTAGATTCCAAATATTTTTATCATGTTCTTTCAACTTTCTTCCTAAGGGCTCTGATGGGAGATAGGATTATTTAATGTAAAATCTTTTAATTTTTGTTTATATTAGGTTTATTAAATACTACCACATTCAAAAAATTCTGAAGATACCATTCAGTATTAGATAAAGTATGTCAGCTTTGTTAAAAGAAAAGATATTCTTTGTAAATTAAAAACTGAAATGGAGCTCCTGTAATTCATCAATGCAAAGCATTTATTTTCGTTTTCCAGTGAACTAGTAAAAGGAAAGTTCATGACATTTTTTTATCTTTCCTTTATGTATTCTAGTTCATATCAATGAAACAAAATTAAAAACAGGAAAACCTCCCAAATACTCTTAAAAGCGGCAGTATTTAAGTCATTGCAGTTAATACAACAACAATAACAACAAAGTTGGTATGAAATCCATGAACAAGCTTTGTGATATATTATATTAGATTATAACCTATTATTTATAACTGCATTATTTTTTTCTCAAATGATCTATAGCTCAAGTATTAGAGATTATCTAAATACATGAGTTTGTGTTATAAAAACATATAGATTATAATAGGTGGTGTGTTTAAAATACCCTTTGTGTTAAAAAAAAAAAACTCAAATCATCTAAAGAAAATCAGTATCATGGTAAGTTTAGGTGACTTTTAAAAAGTGCATCAGAAAGAAAACCAGAATCTACACTTGGAATAGTTTCTCTACCCTCATTTGCCTTGAGACAAGGGAATGAATATCTTGAAAATTTAAGGTACTTTATTACTATAGGATTGTGTGTCTATCAGTTTTCATTGCCTTTTGCCTCATTTGACTATTACAGAAAGTGGAAAAGGTCCTCTCAGAAATGTAATGGGAAATGAAAAATGTAATTTTCAAGCATCTGTTGAAACTTTCACACAAAATTGGTATAAAATTTATACACTGAAATTCATCCTAAACAGTCAGTGATAGGTAGATATGTTCCTAGAAAGATTCTTTTAAAGCCAGCTGTAATACCTGGAATAACTAACATTTTACATGTGCAAAAATCTTCTAATTCAATGGAAACATTGAAGGCCCTTTTGTGTAAAAAATGATTATGTTTGTAATGTAAAACATTGACCTCTAGTTGTTTTAGGAATAGATTTTTTTTTTTAATCAAAACTTCCTAAGTCAACCACAATTGTAGTTATTTGTCTTAGTTTTTGAAATCTGTGGCTAGGAGTTAAGTTTTTAAGTAGAGAGGAGCTGCCTTTTAACTTTCATTTATTCTTTAAGCCAAACTTGGCAGGTGGGCAGCAGATATTAGGTCAGCCACTTTGTTCCTTGTCTTGCTGATGCAAAAGGGTGAATATTTCAAAGTGAAGCAAAGTTGGCATCAGAGAAACCATGTTCAATGTTCTTTTCAAATAGTCTTCCTATGGCATTCTTTTAGAAAACTAGCCTTTGCCCTTCCCATACCACAAGGGTGAAAAAGTGACCTTTTCCAGAGAGCTCAAAGTCAAATCAGTCCTATAAGTCAGTCTGGGGGGAAGTGAGAGTAAGTTTGTGGTCAGAGTGGCCAAAGACCTAATGTCTAAGAGGACAAGAGAGGCAGTATGATCAGAACATGGCTGAGAAAGACTGAAAAAGTAGGGATGTTGCATCCATCAGGCCACAGTAGTGACTTTAAGGGAAGTATATGCTTTTAAACCTCTTTAGAAACAAAGTTGAACTTTGAGAGCAAAAGCTGGGAGGGACTCAAGGAATACCATGAGCACAACATGAGGAAAATCAAACTCAGTACATAAATGGAAGTTCAAAGGCTACAGAGGAGAAAGAAACATGAAAGGTAAGTATAGAGGATACTAGGTACAAAATAACAAAAGAAATAAAATAAAGATAGATAAGAGGTCATTTTTTGGCTTTTCTGCCAGCAAACCCATATAGTAAAAAAAAAAAAAAAAAAAAAAGTTGACTATAAGTAAGAGAGGGCACATCTGAAGGTTTCCGATAAGATTTACTTAAATAAGACAAAATAGTAGTGAACTTTTACACCCCATTTACATCAATGGACAGGTCATCGAAACAGAAAATCAGCAAGGAAACAGTGGCTTTGAATAACACATTGGACCAGATGGATTTAACAGACATATTCAGAACATTCCATCCTAAAACAGCAGAATACACATTCTTCTCAAGAGCACATGGAACATTCTCCAGAACAGATAAAATATTGGGCCACAAAACAAGTCTCAAGAAATTCCAAAACACTGGAGTCATTCCATGTGTCTTTTCTGACCACAACACTACAAAAACTAGAAATCAATCATAAGAAAAATTTGGAATGAGAACAAGTACAAGGAGGTTAAATAACATATGACCAAATAATGAATAGATCAATGATTAAAGGCCTAAATGTGAGACCTGAAACTATAAAAATCCTAGAAGAGAGCACAGGCAGTAATTTCTCTTACATTGACTATAACAGCATTTTTCTAGATATGTCTCCTTGTGGCAAGGGAAATAAAAGCAAAAATAGATTACATCAAATAAAAAGCTTCTACATAGTGAAGGAAACAATCAACAAAGCTAAAAGATAGTATATAAATAGATAGATATAGATATAGATATACAGATATATATCTAGATATAGATATAGATAGATCTATCTGTGTATCAATAGATGGAAAGATGATAGAGTGTATGGTGTATGTATATATATATTTAATATCTAATATATATATACCATAAATATTATTCAGCTATAAAAATAATGAAATTTTGCTATTTGCGACAACATGGATGGAGCTAAAGAGTATAATGCTAAATAAAATAAATCAGAGAAGGACAAATAATATATGGTTTCACTCACATGTAGAATTTAAGAAATAAAACAAAGGAAATAAAAAGGGAGAGAAACCAAGAAACAGACACTTAGATATAGAGAACAAACTGATGGTTATCAGAGGGAAGGTGAGTGGGGGGATGGGTGAAATGAGTGATAAGGATTAAAGAGTACACTTATCATGATCAACACTGAGTAATATATAGAATCATTGAATCACTATGTTCTATACCTGAAACTAATATAACACTGTTAACTATATTAGAATAAAAAAAAAACTTAATAAGATATTTTAAAATTAGAAAAAAGAAGGCAAAAGTAGATGATAGGTCAACAAGTCAATGACCAGGGACAAGACTGACATGATACAGTTAACTTTGGCAGATCACAGAATTCTTATCAACTCCTCATGAGGATAAACTGTTAATGTATTTGAAATTAATTTAAATACATATTTGAATTTGTAGTCAATCAATAGCATAATTTGGTTATGGTTTCTAAATTTATATTTTTAAAAAATCTTACTTATATATTATTTGGAGTAAAAATTCCTGAATCTTGGAGCATTTAGTCTATTGAGAGGTTGCTATATGTAGTAGAATGATGTTAGATGCTATAATAAATGACTCTCAAATTTTGTCTAACACAGTGGAACCTTGGTCATTGTTCATATCACAGTCCTGCGTGGGTAGCTGTTCCTGGTTAGCAGAAGCTGGAGACAGATCTGCTACCAGGTATAGTCATTTAGGAACCCAGCTGATAGAAGTTCTCCCGCTATCAATGTATGGCTTCCATGATTACTTTTGGGATTGATATCCATCTGTCAGAAAGGATAAAAGCATGTAGGAATGAATATACATGATAGGTCTTATGATTTTTCCCTCCTATTATCTTCATTAGAATATAATCACAGGGCTACACTAAAACTGCGGGGCAAACTGGGAAGTGTCCAATTGAGTGTCTAGTAAGAGGTGAGTTAGAGATTTTGGTGAATAATTAGAAGTTAGTGTGTGGTACAGGCAGTCACTGAACTCTTGTGAGGGATTGTGATACTATGTCTTCCTCTACCAATGACCCTAGAGCTCTAGAACATACCAGGTTCTGGGTAGACTCCTGAATGGGTTACAAAGTTGGCTTTTGAATGAAATTCAATGCATTTTGCAACCCGGCATCAATAAAGTGTTTTTGGATAGAGTCAAATTTTGCTAAGGCATAGATTTCTTCCTATATTTTACTTGTATTCTAATCTCTGTGGTTTATGTGACTCATTCATAAAAAAATAGGAAACATCAGAATGTATATATTATATATATATATTATATAATTGGCATTATTCACTGAATTTATTCTTACAAAAATGATTATTATGAGAGAACTAAAAATGAGACACTGTTTTGATAAATGACTGCCTGATTAGAATATTATGTTCAGAATATAATTAGAACACATTTGTGTGTGCATATCCATATATACATTTAAATTAGTACATATATACTGATGTACACAGTATATACTATGTGTCAATGTATACAACTAAAGAAGGTTCTGTGGAGTTGAACTCCACAAAAATAGAGCTAAATTCATCATTTTTTGCTGTGTCATGGACTTTGAAATTATCTGTAATGCCATTAAATAACTGGATGACCCCTAAGCAAATCATTCAATCTCTTAAAGCTTGGTTACTTTGCATTTACAGTAGGAATGGTAACAGCTATTAATTAGACTGGGTGATTGTAAATAATAAAATGAGATTATATATAAGCATTTAGTATAGGATCTGGCACATAGTCAATGTTCAGTGGTATATATTATGCATTTTGGGCCTAGTCAGAAGTTTAAGATATACAAGTTTAACAGTCTCCATAACATACACAAAAATAAACGCAGATAAAAAAATAAAATAAATGCAGATAAACACAAAAATAGAGGAAATATGCTGGGTGCTGAGATTTAATAGTTCCACTCATTATTCATTCCTTAAGCAAACACTGTTAGATCTTTAATGCGAACAAGCTTTGAGCCATGAGCACAGAGAACAAAAATTGCTGAGACAGTTCTATCATTGTTAAAGCTTTTACCACCTGATTATGAGAACCCCAACAGTCATACCATGAGGTGACATTTGCAGAGGAGAAATACCACAGAGAGATATATGGTTTTAAAATAAGGAAAACCATTTCTTGGAAGGACATGGATTCAAGAAATTGTTTTAGACATTTAAAACTGAGTCTTTTAAACTGGCTCTTGAAATTGGAATTTCAAGAAGTGGACAGAGGGTAGAGAGGCATACCAGAGAGAACATGAACATTCCCTTTAGAAAGATGAAGAAAGGCAGGAAAAAGCACACATATTCAGGCATAACAGAAAAAGCAGAGAAGAGTAACTGTGAGGTCAAATTGGATAATCAAAGCATCAGCGCCATTCTAAAGAATTGGACTTTATTCTGTAAGCAAGGAGTGAGAATATCAAAGGTTGTCTTTTAGTTGTGTGGACTGTTTCTTTTGCTGTGCAGAAACATTTTATCTTGATGAAGTCCCAATAATTCATTTTTGCTCTTGTTTCCCTTGCCTTCATAGATGTATCTTGCAAGAAGTTGCTGTGGCCAAGTTCAAAAAGGGTGTTGCCTGGGTTCTCCTCTAGGATTTTGATTGATTCTTGTCTCACATTTAGATCTTTCAGCCATTTTGAGTTCATTGTTGTGTCTGGTGTAAGACAGACACAACGATGTGTCTGGTCCAATTTTCCCAGCACCGTTTATTGAAGACACTGTCTTTTTTCCAGTGGATAGTCTTTCCTGCTTTGTCGAATATTAGTTGACCATAGAGTTGAAGGCCCATTTCTGGGTTCTCTAATCTGTTCCATTGATCTATGTGTCTGTTTTTGTGCCAGGACCACACTGTCTTGATGATCACAGCTTTGTAGAACAGCTTGAAATCCATCATTGTGATGCCCCTGGCTGTTTTTTTTTTTTTTTTAATATTCCCCTGGCTATTCAAGGTCTTTTCTGATTCCACACAAATCTTAAGATTATTTGTTACAACTCTCTGAAGAAAGTTCATGGTATTTTGATAGGGATTGCATTTAACATGTACATTGCCCTGGGTAGCATAGGCATTTTCACAATATTAATTCTTCCAATCCATGAGCATGGAATATTTTTCCATCTCTTTTTGTTCTTCTCAGTTTCTTTGAGAAGTATTCTGTAGTTTTGAGGGTATAGATCCTTTACCTCTTTGGTTAGGTTTATTCCTAGATATCTTATGCTTTTGGGTGCAATTGTAAATGGAATTGATTCCTTAATTTCTCTTTCTTCAGTCCTTCATTGTTAGTGCAGAGAAATGCCACTGATTTCTGGGCATTGATTTTGTATCCTGTCACACTGCCGAATTCCTGTATGAGTTCTAGCAATCTTGGGGTGGAGTCTTTTGGGTTTTCTATGTACAGTATCATGTCATCTGCGAAGAGGGATAGTTTGACTTCTTTTTTGCCAATTTGAATGCCTTTTATTTCTCTTTGTTGCCTGATTGCTGAAGCTAGGACTTCTAATACTATGTTGAATAGCAGTGGTAAGAGTGGACCTCCCTGTCTTGTTCCTGATCTTAGGGGAAAGGCTCCCAGTGCTTCCCCATTGAGAATGATATTTGCTGTGGGCTTTTCGTAGATGGCTTTTAAGATACTGAGGAATGTTCCCTCTATCCCTACACTCTGAAGAGTTTGGATCAGGAATGGATGCTGTATTTTGTCAAATGCTTTCTCTGCATCTATTGAGAGGATCATATGGTTCTTGTTTTTTCTCTTATTGACATGATCCATCACATTGATTGCTTTATGAGTGTTGAACCAGCCTTGTATCCTGGGGATAAATCCCCGGGAATTGGATAATTCATAGTGAATTATCCAACTGTTGGATTCTATTGGCTAGTATCTTGTTGAGAATTTTTGCATCTGTGTTCATCAGGGATATTGGTCTATAATTCTCCTTTTTGAAAAAAAAAGGGGGGGTTTGAGAAAAAAAACAATTCTCCTTTTTGGTGGGGTCTTTGTCTGGTTTTGGAATTAAGGTGATTCTGGCCTCATAGAACAAGTTTGGAAATGTTCCATCCCTTCCTATCTTTCAGAACAGCTTTAGTAGAATAGGTATTGTTTCTTCTTTAATATTTGATAAAATTTCCCTGGGAAGCCATCTGGTCCTGGACTTTTGTGTCTTGGGAGGTTTTTGATGACTGCTTCAATTTCCTCGCTGGTTATTGGCCTTTTTAGGTTTTCTATTTCTTCCTGTTCCAGTTTTGGTAGTTTGTGGTTTTCCTGAAATGCATTCATTTCTTCTAGATTAACTAATTTATTGGTGTATAGCTGCTCATAATATGTTTTTAAAATCATTTGTATTTCCCTGGTATTGGTTGTGATTTCTCCTCTTTCCTTCATGATTTTATTAATAGACTATTTTCTCTTTTGTTTTTAATAAGGCTGGCTAATGGTTTATCTATCTTATTAATTCTTTCAAAGAACCAGCTCTAGGGGTGTTGATCTATCCTACACTTCTTCTGGTCTCTATTTCATTGAGTTCTGCTTGAATCTTTATTAACTCTCTTCTGTTTGGTGTGGGTTTTATTTGCTGTTCTTTCTCCAGTTCCTTTAGGTACAAGGTTAGCTTGTGTATTTGAGTTTTTCCAAATTTTTGAGGGATGCTTGTCTTGCAATATATTTCCTTCTGAGGACTGCTTTTGCTGTATCCCAAAGATTTTGAATGGTTATATTTTCATTCTCATTAGTTTCCATGAATCTTTTTAATTCTTCTCTAATTTCCTGGTTGACCCTTTCATCTTTTAGCAGGATGCTCTTTAACCTCCACGTGTTTGAATTTCTTCCAAATTTCTTCTTGTGATTGAGTTCTAGTTTTAAAGCATTTTGGTCTGAAAATATGCAGGGGATAATCCCAATCTTTTGGTATCAGTTAAGACCTGATTTGTGACCCCGTATGTGGTCTATTCTGGAGAAACTTCCATGTGCACTTGAGAAGAATGTGTATTCAGTTGTGTTTGGATATAGTCTGTAAATATCTCTGAAATCCATCTGGTCCAGTGTATCATTTAAAGCTCTTGTTTCTTTGGAGATGTTGTGTTTAGAAGATCTGTCATTTGCAGAAAGTGTGGTGTTGAAGTCTCCCAGTATTAGTTTATTATTATCTAAGTATATCTTTACTTTGGTTATTGATTGATATATTTGGCAGCTCCCACATTAGGGGCATAAATATTCATGATTGTTATGTCCTCTAGTTGGATAGATCCTTTAAGTATGATATAGTGTCCTTCTTCATCTCTTACTACAGTCTTTGGGATAAACTTTAATTTATCTGATATGAGGATGGCTACCCCTGCTTTCTTTTGAGGACCATTTGAATGGTAAATGGTTCTCCAACCTTTCATTTTCAGGCATAGGTGTCCTTAGGTCTAAAATGAGTCTCTTGTAGACAGCAAATAGATGGGTCTTGCTTTTTTTTATCCAGTCTGGAATCCTGCGTATTTTGATGGGATCATTAAGCCCATTCACATTCAGAGTTACTATTAAAATATATGAATTTAGTGTCATCATACTATTCAGTCTGTTTTTGTGGATTATTTCTTTGGGTTCCTCTTTCTTTTACAGAGTTCCCCTTAATATTTCTTGCAGAGCTGGTTTGGTGGTCACATATTCTTTTAGTTTTTGCCTATCTTGGATGTTCTTTATGTCTCCTTCTATTCTGAATGAGAGCCTTGCTGGATAAAGTAGTCTTGGCTGCATGTTCTTCTCATTTAGGACCCTGAATATATCCTGCCAGTTCTTTCTGGCCAGCCAGGTCTCTGTGGAGAGGTCTGCTGTTAATCTAATATTTCTCCCCATATAAGTTAGGGATTTCCTATCTTCTGCTGCTTTAGGACTTTATCTTTGGAATTTGCAAGTTGCACTATTAAATGTTGAGGTGTTGAACAGTTTTTATTGATTTTAGGGTGGGGGGACCTCTCTATCTCCTGGATCTGAATGTTTCCCTTCCCAAATTAGGGAAGTTCTCAGCTATGATTTGTCCAAATATGATTTCTGGTCCTCTGATTTCCTCTTGGCGCCCTCTGGAACCCCAAGTAAACATAGATTTTTTTTTTTTCCTTCTGAGGCTATCATTTATTTCCCTTAACCTTTCCTCATGGTCTTTTAATTGCTTTTCTCTTTTTTCCTCAGCTTCCTTCTTGCCATCAATTTGTCTTCTATGTCAGTCATCCTTTCTTCTCCTCATTAACCCTCATCGTTAGGACCTCCAGTTTGGATTGCATCTCATTTAATTGATTTTTAATTTTGGCCTGATTAGATCTAAATTCTGCAGTCATGAAGTCTCTTGAATTTTTTATGCTTTTTTTCCAGAGCCACCATTAGCTTTATAATTGTGCTTCTGAATTGGCTTTCTGACATCGAATTGTAATCCAAATTCTGTTAACTCTGTTGCAGTGAATACTATTTCTGATTATTTTTTTTGTGTGTGGTGAGTTCTTCTTTCTAGTCATTTTTCTCAGAGTGGCTATATGAGT
Organism: Nyctereutes procyonoides; assembly: GCF_905146905.1. Lineage (NCBI taxonomy): Eukaryota > Metazoa > Chordata > Mammalia > Carnivora > Canidae > Nyctereutes > Nyctereutes procyonoides. The sequence continues at coordinate 40,123,238 of NW_026575024.1, forward strand.
GGGCTGAGTCAAGAATATCAACCATGACCTAAGTAAATTTCACCCTGGATGATTCTGCCGAGGTCAGAGACCAGAACCTGAAAATGAAGATCAGAACAAAATAAAACAAAAGGACCACTAAAGTGAAAAACAAATTTTAAAACAAAGTAGTAAAAAATCAAAGGCCAGGAATCCCAAAGAAGAAGAGAAAGAAAAGAAGAAAAAAGAAAAAGAAAAATGGGGGACTGGGAGATGGTGGTGGTGAAGAAGTTGTAGTTGAAGGAGAATGTAGTCTACCTGAGGGGTTCTAGAGGATGATCCTCTTGTTTCTGAGTATATTAAGTTCTGTATATTAGGAGATGCTCAGTTCCAAATTTATATAAACCAGAAATACTTGCAGAGGGCCCCAACATTGATCACCAAAATATAAATGAGATAAAATATGGGGGAAGAATAGGAATGAGGACTCTCACAGAATGAACCAGCATGGTATACCACTTGGTTCTGGGTGCATACTGATCATGTTTTAGAAGGTATTAACTTCTGCCATTGTAGAACAAAATGAGGCAGAGAAAATTAAAAAAAAAAAAGCAAAAAAAATATTTTGTATATCTCCCAAAATTAAGTTGAGCATGTTGAAGGGAAACTAGAAGTAGAAAATATATCTAGGACCTGTAATTGTAGAAATATGAAAGTCAAAAAGGTAGAATCTTAAAAATGAAGAGGTGGTAAAATATTGTAGTTAAGGTGGCAAAAGAAAAAAAAGGAAATTTACAGTCTGATATAAAAATGAGTTGTACTGGAAAAAGGAAGAAAAAAAAGGAGGGGTATCCTCTGGCTCTATACACCGTAAATCCCTCAACTTCCCCTGGAGCTTTCCAGCATTGCTAGGTCAAGAGCTTGCTCCCCCCGTCCTTCCAGCTGGTCTTCTGGGGGAGGGGCCTGCTGTGCTGATCCTCAGGTGTGTGCACCTGGGGGAGCTGCCTGCCCCCCTGCCGGGTGCCTGGCTCAGTGCGAGCTGTTGACCCCCTGAGGCCTCTGTTCCCTAGGGCCCCGCTCCATCTCAGGCACAAGGTGACACCAGGAGCAACAACAACACTGGCGGCAGCCAGCTCTCCAGCCCTGGAGTCAGCTCCCGCAGTAACTACTGCAGCTCCCAGTCTGCACTGGCCGGGATGCTTCCAGGGTGGGGGGCGCTGATCTGCACAGCTTGGGCGTCCTGGTAGCAGGAGCCTCCCGCTGTCCTGGGCCCTCCCTGCCTCCGCCTGTTCCGGGGGGAGCGCAGGATCCGGGCCGTGCAGCCCCCTCTGCCCAGGGCCCCCTCCTGAGCTGCTCCAGGGCCCCGCCGGGCGCTCCAGCCCTTTACTGCGCTCAGCCCGCAGTGTGCGGCATGCTCTCCCCCGGGCGCACCTCCTCTGCTTGTGACCCCGGGAGACTGGGGGCTCCATGGCCCCTCCTGGGGTTCTACCCGAGTTCCCTGTGATCGCCTTTCTGTCCAGGAAGAATCCGGTGCAGATTTTTAAAGTTCCTGCTTCTCTGGGGCTGGGCTTCCCTGTCCCCGAGGCTCTCGCTGTGGCCTTAGCCTGGTTCCTCGCAGGGTCCCTCCCCCCCTTGATTATTATTTTTTTTTTCTGCCTTCCTACCTTGTTAGAAGCGCAAACTCTTCTCTCTGTAGCATTCCAGCTGTTCTCTCTTTAAATCTCAAGTCAAATTCGTAGGTTTTTTGGATGATTTGAAAGTTATCTAGGTAAGTTGGTGGGGACAGAGGACTTGGGGACCCTGCTCCTGCGCCTTCTTGCCCTGCCCCCCTCAGACTCTGGCTTTTGATTTTTTACTGGTCTCCCTTTAATCCCTTGTGAGGGGGCATGAGATACAGTAGTTCATTTATTCACAGAGGCATCCTGCCTGCCCATATGCCTAGCTTCTGACTCACTACGTTGTCTCTAAATTCTTCCTCGGGGCTTTTCTAGTCCTTACCTCACTTCTTTCCTTCATTTCACTTTCCCTATATTATTGTTTTTCTCCTAGTTTTTCAGTGTGTGTGTGTGTTTGTGTGTGTGTGTGTTTTCTACCTGGTACTTCCACTGTTCTAAAAGAATGGAAGAGAAAATAATATCAAAGAGAAACAAATAGACAAAAATTAATGGTGAAAGTAATTCTTTTTATAAAGAATAAAATATTGTTTGTCACCATATATACCATATAATTGGGGTTTCCTTCTTAGAGTTATGTCTACGTTTGGTTCAAGTCAGCAGTAGCAATGACTTAGTTATTACGTAACATTTAGTAGTAGCTTACTTTTGGTGAATTGGGTTTAGCAGAGATAATCAGACAATCGACTAAGAAAATTAATCTTTTCACTGAGAATAAATAAATATGTAATATGCCAAGTATCATTCAATAATGCTCTCTTAAAACTAACATCAGGGGACTCCTGGGTGGCTCGGTTGGTTAAGCATTCAACTTTTGACTTTGGCTCAGGTCTTGAACTTAGGGTCTTCGGATGGAGCCCTGTATAGGGCTCTGAGCTCAGAGTATCTATCTCCCTCTCCCTCTGCCCCTCCCCCCAAGAGTGTTCTCTCTCTCTCTTTCTCTCTCTCTCTCTCAAATATATAAATCTTAAAAAAAATAAAACTGACATCAGGACCTATATTCCAAAAAAAAAACTCAGCATATTTTCTAATATTGGTCCCCAAGTATGCTGTATTTCTTTCATAAGTCTTCTCAGAACTTAAAACTGTTTAATTCAAACTATTCTGAAATCTATTCAGCCCCAATGTCTTATTATAGGTTGCAGCATTTGTTAATTAATTCATTGAACACTTTTGGAGTGCTGTAGGGAAAAAATAAATTAAGGTTCTGTTTCTGCCACTGAAAATTCCATGGCACAGGAGGCTGACACATAAATACATAATTATATACAATGTGGTAAGTGCTAGAATGGAGCTAAGTACATGATCCAGAGGGAGTGATCAGTCTCAGTCACTCAGGAGGATAAGGGTGTGGGGAGTGATCTTTGAGAAAGTGATTCTTAAATTAAGTCTCAACTTTGCTGCATCAGAAAATGGAAAAAAATAACACAAGGCATAGAGGATAGAAAGAACAAAGACAAAGAAGGAAGATAGGAGATAGTGCAAATAAGTATGACATGAGCCTAGGTCTGAGGTTCTATGTAGAGAGAGAAGGAATGAGGGAGATTGGAAGGGGCTAAATGATAAATGGTTGTATAGATGCAAAATAAAGAAAGAAAGAAAAAAGTTTGGATCTTGAGTGTTTATTTCAAATGGTTTATTATTTTGCTTTTTGTTCATTATTTTGGGAGCACTGTCCCCTTTAGGAATCTGCTGAAAGAAAGCTCAAAGACACCCCTCAAGAAAACCATGCACACAGAGTCACTTTTGCATATAAGTATATCCATGAACTTGGAGTCCAAGCTACTTTCCACTGTTAAAGTTCCCTAGGAAGGGTTGAAAGTCATTGAGCAAGGGAACAACATGATCAAAAGTGTATCTTCAGAGAGAGAACACTTGCAGGAATGTGGAGAATGTGGAGAATAGATGAGACTCTAATACTATTAGGGAATATACGGATTTATTGCAATGTTTCAGCCAAGCATTGAAGGTTTGCAGTAAGGTGGCAGCAAATATTTGTTTTTAATTTGCCTCCTGCTTTGTATGTGTCAATCTACCTATTGAGGAGAACACTGCAAGAGTTAAGTGGGTAAATGGTGGTGTCATTTACTGAAATACTGATTTCAGACATAAGTGCAGCTTCATGAGGAAGGATGGGGAATTCAGTGGGCATGATGAATTTATAGTGCCTGTAGGTTATGCCACTGCACATATAGATTAGCATGTCAAAGAGAAATCAATGTTGAAGTTTATATATATATTCTGATGAGAGGTGTATAGAGAGGTATATATCACATAGAAGCCATGGATTTTAATACTGTGAGAGAATGAGATCTCATCAGCAAAAGGGCATAAGTTAAGAAGAGCTGGAGGTGTCAAGGTTGAGGTTTGGTGGGGCTTGCTGTGTGCTTCAGGAATTTCAGACCTAACTCTTCTTAAATATTGTTCCCTGTTGGAACGAGCCTGGTGGATGCTTAACCCACTCTCTGACAGTGAGAACCTACCCAGAGCTTTGAACTTAACTAAAAGAATGGAGAAGATGATAAATTTTAAGGAACCCTCTGTTGGATGTTATTAGATCACATATATGATGTTTATAAAGCCAACAGGCCTATCTTCTGATTCAAACTGCCTGAAGTTGAGTAAATTATTACTTGGATTAAAGATCTGACTTTGATTCTGCTGCACTGAGCTGAAGTTTTTCCATCTATGAAATGGTAGTAGACACACCTACTTCATAGGGACAAGCTGAGGAAATGAGATAACCCATAGAAGACATCTGCCATATAAATCCTCTACATAGGAATTGTTTAATAGGTAGTTTGGCCAGGAGGCTCCTTTGTATACCTCTTTTCTGAAATTTCCTAAGAAATCTCCAGTTCTAACTGGTCGGTGAACGAGCTACTCTGATTCTGAAAGCTGCTATTCCTTTCAACTCTATCTGAAAAGGCAGGAATTTGAAAAACTTTGTTTTAGAACTACATTTTGTGTTTAGCTAATTTTTTTTTCTTCCTCAGTGACTTGTGGCTATGGGATGAAATATAATATTGTATCATGGCCACTTTAGAACACCTGCTATCTTCAGGGATGAAAAAGCAATTACATTTTCTTGGACTAACTACCATATCTGAGTGTCTAGTACAGTGACAGCTAAAATGTAGATTCTTGGACGTGTAATATTTTCTTGAGAGTCTCTGGAATTCTAACCAGATCATGCTAATAAGAATCACTTAGCCTCATCAAAATCCCACCAATCTCTTCTCTGTACTTTGAGATATTAAATGAAATTCTCTTTGGAGTATGTTTGAGTTAGAAGGCGAGATCTTGGGGGTCATTTAATCTAGTTCCTTCATTTTATGGGCCACAGACTATTCATTTTAAGTTTGGTATACTCAAGCACTGATGATCACATTTTCTCTTTTCTTCTTATATTATAGTTAAAAGAATTTCAGCCAGGTACTTCTTGCCTACATATTAATATAGAACCCAAATTGCAGGAAGAATTGGCAACTTGAATTCGAGAAGGGAGATGGGGGAGCAGAATTACAGTGTATTATATGGTACTTCAGCCCCTCCAAGGAGCTGTAATTAATGTGTGCAAGGAAAACACTTCAAGGAAACTAATTTAAAGAACATACTGAAACAATTTTGCCTTACCTCTCCAAAGTAAATAAAGAAAAAAAAAAAAGAAAGAAATCACCATCAAGCTTTGAGGAAGCATGAAGAATTCCAACAGAAAGGAAATTTATTGAGAGACCAAGGAGAGACTGGTAATAATAGCTGGTTAGAATGTAAAGCCTCTTTTAAATTTAGGTTTCCTCTACCATTTGTCAGAGCTCCATGGTCCCTGATCCATTCATTAAGCATTACACATGCATGTCACTCTAATTATGGGTCAGAGTTTGGTTACAGCCCACTGACTGCTCTCTCTTTATATCTTGGTAACTCAGTTCTTTATACCAGTTGATATCCCACTAACCTTTCCTTCCTTCCTCCTCCTCCTTTATTTAATCCTAGACTTGTCAGGTGGCTTCAGAGTTTAGAATGTCTTGTGAGTGCATGTCACTTAATGTGAGTGCTATGAGTTCCCTAGGGCAAAGCATTTTCAACTTTTCATCTGTAACACAATAAGAAAGTCATTCTATGTCCACCAGTACACACATTCATATGTAATTGAAAATTAAAGTTTCATGAAAAAAATATTGTGTGTGATGTCCTCTAATACTTTTACTTCTCTTCAAGTCTATTTCATGAAAAAAAAAATACAGGTCAAGATTAATGGAAGATCATTTCTTCCTCAGTTCCAATCACAATGAGTGTACTTCACGAGATGAAGTCTTCAGACCATCTACAACAAATCTGGTCCTGAACTTTAACCCCAGACCCACTGCATCAGGGTCCATACTGGCAGGTTCTACAGCTTAACCAATTCCCTGGTATGGTTTTAAAGTTCAAATACCATCTCTGACTTCTTTAACTACTCACAGGAAGTTTTCTCCTTTGCCAGTTGAGGTTTTTTCTCCCCCTTACTTGGTGTAAGTATCCATAGCTTTAGCTTGCTGTACTAGGAGAATTATAGGTCAGATCAAAAGGTACCAGAAACTTTGAACAGCTAATAATAATATGTCAGAAGAAAAAGAATAATACATAAGATTCTAAGTACATTATATGAATTAAACAACATGATGTTTTGTGTGCTGTATTTGTCCCTGAAATTCTTAGATTATTCCAGTAACCCACAATGTACAATGGGAAAGGAAATTAGGAGGCAGTTTGATCCCATCTCTTACCTTTGGCTCTGGTAACTTGATAATTACACTTCCTCCATTTGTCCCTTAGCCTTAAGGAGGAGGGAGGGTAGCAACTTTCTGCTGGTAATATTGACTCATTGTCTCCTGTTAGGATACTATTATTTCTATCAACTAAACAACCAATTTCATCCAATTGGATTGGATTCATCACCCAAACTTAAAACCAAAATGAATTTCAAACTCTCTAACTTTGGGGTCTACCTTTGACGCTAAATTATGACTATTGCACAAGCAGGAAAACACAACATATGTGAAGGCCAGTAGGCAAGAAAGACAATGATGTCTTCAAAAGCTAGTACTGGATAAAAGGAGAAATAATGCAAGACAAGACAGGGGAAGACTATATGGAACTGAGTAGTCATTTGTGAGCTTATAAATTCAGGTTTGCTTTCCTTTCACCCCTATACTCAGTTGTTTATGAAAGAGACCTGTCAGGATCTAATGGCAGGGGCTCCATTTGTGTCCCCAGGTAAGCAAATGTGCACGAGACATGGCTTGGGCCTTGCAACTGGCTCCAGCACATAAAGGACCTAGAGCTACTCAGCAGGATGAGAGTCCAAATGCCCCTTCTCTTCCATAGTCCAGTTCAGTTAGGGAACAAAGATAAAAGTGAGGGTTGCAGGGTTGTGATGGCTGTGAGAGTAAAGATAGTATGTTTGTGGTATGTGTGTGTGTGTGGGTATGTTTATACATTCATGTGTGCTTGCACATAAGTATATCTTGCACATATATGGTAGAACGATCCATATTTAATCCAAGAGACTAATAGAGAAATTAGTTGCAAAACTGTAAAGTAATTTTATTTTTTTCTTCTTAGTATTCTTCACTTGCCATTGTTTGTCATAATCCTTGAACCATCAGGCTTTTAGTTATGATGGGGCTCAAGGCAGAGTGCCCCAAAATGTGCCACTCTAGCTTATTGATTATTTTAAATTAAAGTTACCTAAGAAATAGCCAGTGCAAAAAGGACACTTGACCTTCCTTTGTTTCCCTAAAAGCAGGAAATAAATCTTCCATGTAAAAGGTACCCCTACCAGGAGGTGGAGACATCCTTATTACCAGAGACAAGGAATTTAGGGCTAAGAAGGCTGTATAAACAACCCCTGTTACTTTTTTAGTAACTTACTACCCCAAACCCAAACATCTTTGTCTTGTCAATTCTTTATAAACATTTTTTATTTGTCTAAAATGTATAAAAGCTGCTTGCTTTGACCACTTCTTTGAGTTTCATATTTTTTGAGCTCCTGTACATATGAAATTTTTTCTCCTGTTAATCTGTTTTATGTCAATTTGATTATTAGACCCATAAAAGGGAAGAAGGGAAAAGTTTTCTTCCCCGATAGTTGCTATAGTTATTATAATGCTTAAAGAAAGAAATGCCATTTGTGTGTAGACCATAGTTCCTACCTAAGAAGTTGCCAGTTTCCCTAGTTATGTATTATTTTTAACTTTTTCTTGACATATAAAAAATTCTATCCCTTCAACATACTTTTCCATTCCCTCCCCTTTAGGCTCTTTAATTCATAGTGTATTTCTTCATATTCATTTGGAATATATGTACTGTAATCTTGTCATATCAAACCCTGATAGGGCACTTCTGAGCCTGTCTCATGGACCATGTTGGGGAAGAATCAACCAGCAGCCAAGGCTTAAGTAAAGCTTACTCCCAGGCCTCCTTGGGCCATAGTTGCAAGCAGCTGCTAAGTGGTGCTAGAATCATTTCCTTTTGTCTGGCTGCAAATACCTCATACTCCAAGCAATTTGCAGCCTTCCTTACATAAAAAATGTTTCTAAAAAGAAATTCCCCAAGCCCAGCTCTTCTGGCTGGGTATCCTCACTTCGGCACCAAAGCACTCACTCTTTGTTGCTGAGACACGGAGAGCTGTTGTATTTTCCGTTCCCTTACTTAGTGGAAACATGCTGGGAATTTGCTGTTATAACTGATCTCAATTGGAGTGTTTCATTCCTGCCACAGACTTGAGGAGAACATCACAAAGGTACATATCATTTAAGATCATTCTGTTAAACAGTCGGGAAGCAAACTGCTCGCAGCCTGTGTCAAAGAATCTCCCTCAGAATGTTTAGTGTGATAGTAACATGTATTTAAATGGAGGTAGAGCGATACTTGCAAAAGTCAAAACATAGAAGAGAATTCCAGACCACGGTGGCCAAAGAAACTGACCTTGCAGTGAGCAAGTCGGATAAAAAGTTATGTAAGAACTCTGGGGATAGGGGAAATAAAAGTGCCATCCAAATGAAGGAAGACTTCGCTTTAACAAAATGTTCTTCTACAATGTGATTCTCCTAACAAACAATAAAAAAGTAATTAGAGATCTATCCACACATTTCAGTATTTGAAGTGTTTCAGGCTAAGTGGAGATTTGACAGTTATAAAAATTTCATTTTTATAAGAATTTATCTTAAAAAATAAAAGGGCATTTACTTCCTCTAAATTTATATATTTGGTTTTAAAAAACAAGCTTTTCTCTTTAATTTTTGCTGGCATAAGCTGTCCACATCATATATACTGTCAGACACATCCAAAAATTAATTCTCCTAATTCATGCCGTATTTCATGTTATGTTGACTACTTTTGCACATTCTGAAGAAAACAGGAAAGATAATATTTTTCTTTTCAAATTTAATTTGTGTATATAGATAATTGAGAAATATAGGGTGTTATACTCTCAGAAGACCAAATCTAAAATGGCAATGGATATGACAGATTAAAAAAAAATCCTATTTTATATTGTATGGGCAATAAAGCACACGTATTGGATTCAATTTTTTTTAATCTTCTATGCTTACTTTATAACCATATAGAAATGAGGCTGTGTGTTCTTGTGGGAAGTCTTATTGCAAACATGTGTGCATGTTTGTGTGCAATTTGTAAATTTAGCTTTAGGAAAGTATAGCAATAAAGTAGAATTGAATTTGGCTCCCACCCCTTAAGAATTTCAGTAGAGTGTATATGTGGAAACATAAGATGTATCAATGAAATCAGCACAGACTCTAATGGCATTTCTAGTGTCTTCAAAAGATTGCCACCAAATGAACCTTAATGTGTCAAAATGGCAACTCCAAATAAGAGAAATGTGAGAAGTTCAAGCAACAGAAACTATTTGGAGTAAATGATTTGAACGTCTTCCAAAAGCTTCTAGAAGCATTAAACTCAAGCTCAGCCCTTTGCCTTTGACAAATACCATACCATGTATCTGCTTGTTATTTTGTGGTCCTGTTGTTCCTGTCAGCTTGTTAAATGGAATTCTGGTTTCAGTTGGGAGATGATAATGTGGTAATCCATGGGCTCTGCTTGCCTCTGCATCTAGAGGAGTGTCTGTGCCTGACTGTGAGGCCACCCAGGCCAGGGGTAACCACTAGCAGTGGGCTGATGGAAAACAATCTGCACCAACAGATTGAAAATGTTCTTTTCAGATCTTTAAATTGGAACTTCAGCTTTACTTCTAAAAGTTTTATGGCCACAACATGTATCACAAAATACTGAACTCATTGCTTTGGGAACTTTGACCATGATATTAATTAAGGTGTCTGAGAGTCATCATTCTTGATGAGACTCAAGAAGGCAGCTTCAGAAATTTTGTCCATCAGAGGGAAGTTGGGAAAACCCCAAAGCACGTAACAACCTGCAGACCTATACTAAATAGGTCTTATACAGGGATGCCTGGGTGGCTCAGTGGTTGGCCACGTGCCTTCAGCCCAGGGTATGGTCCTGGAGTCCTGGGATCGAGTCCCACATCGGGCTCCCTGCATGGAGCCTACTTCTCTCTCTGCCTATGTCTCTGCCCTTCTCTCTTTCTGTCTCTCATGAATAAATAAATAAAATCTTAAAAAAAAGAAAATATGGAGGGAGAGAGACAGTTTAAAAAAAATAGGTCTCATACACAGCAGTAAGTAAGGTGAAAAGCATTCAATTTCAAGAAAGAAGAAAGATGGGCTGCCTGGGTGGCTCAGTTGATCAATCATCCAGTTGGCTCAGTTTGATTTTGGCTCAGGTCATGATCTCAAGATCTTGAGATTGAGCCCTATGTCAGCTCTGCACTGAGTGTGAAGCTTGCTTAGGATTCTCTCTCTCCCTCTTCCTCTCTACCCCCAACCCCTGCTCACAGGCTCTCTCAAAAAAAAAAAAAAAGAGAGAGAGAGAGAGAGAGAGAGAGAGAGAAAGAAAGAAAGAAAGAAAAGAAAAGAAAAAAGAAAGAAGAAAGATTCTTTTTTTTAATTAATCAGAGGGAAAGGAGTACCCCATGTAATCGAATTATTTATCCCCACAGAGAAATATTTGTAGTGAAAATGGAAAATACAGTTTCTCTTCTATGTTGAGACTCTATCCTGCACAGCTCTTTTTATCCCCCCATCAGAATACAAAGGAAAAACAACCAAAGGCAGCATCACAGAATGCAGGGTTATTGTTCCCTGATGGTTCAGCATCCCTCTTTCTTTTCTAGCTTAGGAGCTGAGCTGAGCATCAGAACTCTCCTTTTACAGTATCCCTAGAATATCAACTCATGATAAAATTAAAAGTGGTTTATGCCCCCAAAGCCTCGGAAGCTCTGAGAGGTCCCTGAGTGGGGGATGAGGGTGGGCAGTTCAACGGATGGGAAACTCATAGCATGAATTTTGGAGAAAGATAGGCCTAAGTTCAAAATGGGTTTCTACCAATTACTATCAGTGTGACCTAAGCAAGTTACTTGGACTTCTGGCCCTTTGCCTCCTCATTTGTAAAACAAAAATAATCATATCTATTCATGGATTGTTGGAAACATATAAAAGAAGATAGCTCCTGAGGTGAAGCGTACTCATGTCTACAATTTTGAAATGGATAAAAAAAATAGATGGGTATATGGACAGATAAATAGTAGATATATGAGACAAGTAGAGCAAAATGTTAACAACCATAAATATAGGTCGTGGTGTTTTGATGATTACTATATGTTTCTTTGAATTTTTCTGTGTGTTTGAAAACATCTCAGTAAGGAGGAAGAGATTTAGAAGGGCAAATATTTTCAGTGTAAATACAATGCTTGCACCCACTACTTTTACTTCCATCCCCAAATGTAGTCACATGGCCATCCTGAATCTCAAAACATACTAGAAAAATGTCTTTTTCATGGACCACTCTGAACCTAGGTAATATCCCCTCTAAGAAAGAAGGGGAAGAAAGAGATTGTAGCAACATCAGAATCTCAGTCACACAAACATAAATATTTATTGGCACATCCTTAGTGCAAAATAATAAATGGTGGCCATAAGCAATATGGAAAGAAAGGAATAGCTGCCCTTCTCTCACTCAGGGTAGAATAGTCTCCCAAATATCATCCTTCTCTGGCTGACCCAGGGCCTTATTTCTTCCAACCCAGTTTAGCTTGTTTTGCATTTCTGTAGCAACATTTTACTCCACCCTCCATTGTGTATCCTTGATTCACTCCAGGACCCCTCTCTGCAGAGCCTGGGGTTAGCTTTTGTAGAACATGGGGGTCTCTATTCTTCCCTATATTTAAGCTCAAAAATGCTTCCTTATGGCAGAATTTTCTTAAAAGTTTCCAATGTCGTTAACTCTTTGAAACCACTGCTGCATGAAGACAGCTGATTGTTCTATTATGGGTCCCAGATGAGGGAGTTCTGCTGTTTATGGTTTCCTCAGCATTGCCTCCTTGGTGGGCAATCCCTATGAGGCGATGCAAAGAGGCCCCTCCAATACAACAGGGATTCGACCTCCGATTTCCATCCAGGGAACTTCCTCCACCTGCCTGTAGGCGAAGCATAGAGAAGAGGACCAGGCACCCAAGAAAGAGCAAAACTATAGTTTAAGCAGAGCAGAAGGATCTTCCAAAACACACTAACAAAACCAAAACCACTAACAAAACTGGGAATGGGCAGCTCACAATGGAGAAAAACCAGCATCAGCTGCTTGGAAAGCCCAAAGAAAAATCATTCCAGAAAGACTGGTCAATGATATCCAGCAACCAAAGAAGGTAAGGACTGACTGACCACTGTTCCTTAGGCACTGGTGATTTGAATAAAGAGCCATTCCAGGGAAGGGCAGAAGTCCTGGTGGGCTGAAGATGACAGGGAGGCAAGGAAAAGGACTCTGGAAAAGGAACTCAAGGGAAAGCAACTCTGAGGGATTCAGCAGCAAAAAAGAGGTGAGGGTGGCAATCACAGGGGTAACATAGGGTACCAGGAGGGGTTTTCATTATGAGAAAGACTTGAGTGTGACCAAATGTTGACAAGAAGGGGCTGGAGGTTCCCAACATAGAGGAGAAAGGAAATGACTGACAGAGGAAGGTTGTCTAGAAGGGATGATGACATAGAATCCAAACACCCAGAGAAGGGATTGGCCCTCAGTAGGAGGATTCCTCTCCTACTGTATGTAGCAGGAGGGCTGGGCTGGGCCACCGTCTGGCTGCAGTTCTGCCGGCCGAGTAGAACCGTTACCTCCCTTTATTCAGTTAACATATTTCACATCACATCAGCTCTTCCTGTGACACTGTTGGTTTTTTTCTGGAGTTGATTTGCAAACAACAGACATTTTCTTTTATGTGTTCCCACCAAACAATGTCTTCCTTATCCCACACTCATGGCTTCCTGAGACCACGTTCAAGTCCTAACATTCATTTTCATTAAATGTCGTTCTGTTAGATTTAGATCACATTTCCAATTTTCTAGAGCTTTTTATATGTTAATTCAACTCACAACATATCACTGACATATTTCAGTCTTGTATCACCTGCACATTAAAATATCAGCTGCGTGTCTTTATTCAAACAAGTATCTTTTGCTTTATTTTATTTTCATTTCATCAACCGCCCTGCCTCCCCCCACCCCCCACCCCGAGACTGGAGCAAACAAGAATTAGACTGGATGCTTTGATGATAACTGATAAACCTTTTCATTCTGAAGAGTCCTCCCAAATTGGATTAAGTGGATTCATTTGTGGTTTCCAGTGTTTATGTTTTAGAGAGGGATGTGAAAACTCTCACTCTCTCTGTGTTCATTCTCACAAGTAGATGGATACTGTCACTTTTCAAGGCTTGTCCATCTGGAATGCATCACAAACACATTGCTGGGAAAGTAAAAGTTCCAGAGAGAGCCTCATTTTTCCCTGGAACTGTGAAATTGAGTGGTCTGTTTTTTTCTGTGTTGTTGTAAATTCACAGGAGTGTAATATAAGCTACATTTTTAACCATTTGGGATAGCTTATGATTGAATAATGCTTCCTGCCAGACATGTTTTCCCTTTATTTATCACTTACTTTTCTCTCTAATTTCAGCAACAGCAATTGCTGATTATGGAAATGACTCCAATTGTTCAACCTCTCATAACCACATTTAGTCACCAAAAGCAATCTATCTGCTACTTTCAAAAGCTGTTAAACAAACAAGCAATTTATCCCTGCCTCCGTGAGAGCAACCAAGTAACACAGCCATGTTCTCTCTGCTCCTTGCTTTGCTTTGGAACCATGAGTGCCTCTTTGTAACATGAATCAAAATTGGCTTGTTCCTAACTGCGGCCTTTGCAATCAGTAATTTGACTCAGTGGGCTTAATTCAAAGCAGGCACTCACATTCTTTAGACTGTTTGTCAGTCTTCCAGGAAATCAAGGAGAACAACAAAAACAAACAAGCACTGGCCCTAAATTTAACCATATAGGGAAGAAGAAACTTGAATGAATGATGAAACCAAATAACAAAAAAAGTCAAGAGAAATAAATAGAAAATATTCCAAGTTTCCACCTGTCCTGGCCTCATGAGCCCCTCCTTTATCTTTCTTTCCTGGAAGAAAGCATAGCATCTCCCAAGAGCAATTAATAATAGTCGCTTCCAGACTTTCATAGAGCCTGCTGGGTCCCCTACTATGAGCCTACAAACCAGCATGTTAGCACACCTGAGAGCCCTGCAGGCAGACATTTCTAGTGATTTCTCTGCATCTCAAACAGCTGGCATCCCTGCAGAAATCTCTCCCCTTTGCTGAAATAAGGGAGATGAATTAAGTCCCTTTTGAGTTAACTCCAGCTTGGCTCCCCACAACAACCACCCTGCTGGGATAGAGCAGTTAGCAGCCTTCCTTGAAAACAAAATAGTTTTTCTTCTAGGTGACCTGTTCAACTTTCTCTTGCCCCAGGCTCAAAAATCCGGGTTCAGTCTTTCATTTAACTTGCCTTGTGTGAATAACCAGGGAATAGTTCAGGGCTCAACAAGATAATATTGGGTTAGCATAGAGCCAAAACCCAAACAAGGATGTTCCTCATAAGTCTGATTTTATCTCAGGTTTCTCAAATATAAGTAGGCAAAAAAGAAAAAAAGTTCTTTTTTTGAAAACCTTATAACCAGTTAGAAGTTTATTATTTAGAAATTTATTATTTATTATTTATTTTAATTTCATTAAAAACTTTCTTAGGTTTTTTTTTAATTTTTATTTATTTATGATAGTCACAGAGAGAGAGAGGGAGAGAGGCAGAGACACAGGCAGAGGGAGAAGCTGGCTCCATGCACCAGGAGCCCGACATGGGATTCAATCCTGGGTCTCCAGGATCACGCCCTGGGCCAAAGGCAGGCACCAAACCACTGCGCCACCGAGGGATCCCACTTTCTTAGGTTTTAAGTTTGATCTCTCAGTCCTCTCATCTCTCTCAAATTTTTGTTTTGTTTTGTTTTTTAGATTAACTTATTAAAGATGAAAATTTTCAAGGTATTCACAGATTTAGAATATCTGAGGTACTCATGAGTCATAGAAAATATGCAGGCACATATTTGTCCAGAGTTACAGTCTAGTATAGGCTTTAAGCATGTTTGTTATAACAGCTACTTGCAGTAAAGTTACCTGTTGAAATAAATTTTAAACAAGCCTCATTTCTTTCAAAGTCTGTAAGAACAAGAACCCTATATTGTACTACTCCCTTGGTGAGCAATAAACAAGAAATACAGAATACAACTTTTCAACAGTTTTTAGAAAATATAGCCCATCATTCATTTAAACTATAATGATATAATATATAAAAATATATATTTTTTAATACTGATGAATCAAATCTGTACTGTGACATGGATTACTACTCTACTGGATCTGTGTATTGGGTGTTTAAGACACATATTGCCATTAGAAGCAAGACAGTTATTTCCCATGACATTTTAAAAGTCCATTTCTGTAGTACATATTCCAATCTAATGAAAATTAGATCTACTCTGTTTAGATTTGGCATCCAACACTTGTTGGCCATGGCATGTGATGTAATTTTAAGCTGCTCATGTATATAGTTGGAAGGAGATTGATTCATAGCAGTCTTTGCCTGAGACAAGCACAATATAAACTAATTCCTATTGATCCAGAAATGTTTGAGGTTGGTTTTGAAAACTCTCAGGAATAGAGAGCTTTGGATACATTTGAGCCATTTTGCTAAGCATTATTGTCATGTATATAAAAGCATGAAACTATTAATGTTTATACTTCTTTCCTTGGCATCTTTGTTAGTCACCGTATACCTGAAGACTAATTCCTGCTCCAGATGCTATGTCTGCCCAGCTGTTCTGAATATATGCTTTTGCAAATGGCAACATAAACAGCATATCAGGAACATTAAGCAGGCACCAAGATACACTTATGTCAGGGATTATCTTTTGGTAAATTGTAACAAAGATAGAGTTGAGAGAATGGCAGCAGGGATAGCAAAGTGCCTTGTAAAACAGCCAAATGATGAAATTATTTATCTTAGTATTTCCTTATTAACATCTACTGTATGCTACTGATCGAATTCCCTGTGAGTGTGAAATCACTGTGTACAGTTTTTAAGAATGTCTAATATCATATGTGCATTATTTAAGAAGATCAAATTACATTAGATTTTTAACCAAATCTTTTAGCATCTGAAGGAATAGTTTTGATGGTTTCCTGATTGTAGGGTAGCCTTATCAGAACTGGTTGACTTGGAGTTAAGAAGAGCTTAACTCTTTCTAGAACCTAGAACTCCAGGTTCTAGGAATGTGTATGGCTACCCTATGACATTGGACACATCTCTCAATCTTTCCTAATCTTTAACTCTTCCTAGCCTCTCAATTCATAGTATTGAAGAACTTATATTTTAAATGTCTCCATGCCACCCCCCCCCCCACAATGCTGTATACATGCTCTAGGGCTATTTATTTCCCAACGTAACTCCTAACTCTATTCTTTTTTTCCATTGTTTCTTCTTTAACTGTCTTGAATTCCTACAGTGCTTAGAGAAAAATGCATAGCTTGTTAGCCACCTCTAATTAACACAAGCACTTCCAAGTAGGACTTCTAATAATATATAAAGTCAAAGAATATTCTAGAACTCAATCAGTTTTCATGTTCCAAATTATTTTATCATTATGTTTAGAAAACATCGGTGTCTGCCCTATTTTGCCCTGAATGCTGCTAAGATATGCTGCTGGACAAATTTCTAAACAGAAATTTGATTCATTAACTTTTTGGATCTTGACCTTTTGAGGTGCTCTTTGCCTACTGAATCTACAGTTTTCTTCAAGTCCCAGACAACACACTGGTATCCAGAGGGGAAGTGGCAAATATTCATAAAAAGTGACTAGAACTAATTTTTATCAGCTTCAATGGTACCAGACTAAGAGAATTATCCATCTGGGCCAAGCAATTCGTCTTTCTGGAAAATCACTAAGCTGCATTCTTAATAACACAGTCACTGAGATAATTTCCTTTTATTGAATAATTTCCTCATTTGGTAAGGGTTTTAAAAGCCTGAGGGTATTTTGAGCATATGGTTTAGGGACATCGTCTTAAAATGTGAACTATCAACAGAATTTCAATACAATATAAGTAAAATAACTTACATCCTAAGTGTTACAAATATAAGTGGGGTATTTCTATAAGTGAGCAGGATATTACTACAAAAGCTTTTGCTTTTGAGTCAAAGTTAGAAGCTGGAGATTAAAAAAGTTTTTCCTCTTTGTCTTATAGCAACTAGTGTATCCATTCTCAGTTGCCAATTATCAGTTCTCTCTTAACCCAATTGATTGTTCTTCCCATGTGAAACAATTTCCTCCTACTACTTCACTGACTACTACTCCCTCACAATCTCTTTTACTGTATCGTAAAATACACTTGTATTGCTGCCCCCTTACTTTTGAAAAGCCCCAGAGCTCAATCCTTGAATTCTTATCTATCAACTCATTCTTGGTAATCTCAACTAGACGTGGGGCTTTATATGCTAATAAAGCAGAAATTTATATTCCATCTCAGAATTTCTCTGAATTATAGACTTGTACATCCAACTGCTTACTCAAAAGCTTCACTTGGATTTCTAATGAGCATTTAAAATACATCATCTCAGAAATGGAATTTCTAATTTAATACTATATTGAGCCCCCCGCATACACAGATACACACTTTCTCCCAAGTTTCTCTGATCTTAGTTCATGGGAACACCATCTTTCCATCATTAGGCCAAAATCTTTGATGTACTCATTGACTATTTTACTTTCTATGTTGAGCCTCTCAAGAAATCTCATTGGCTATACCTTAAAACAAACATGGTATCTGACCATCTCTCAACCACACTGAATTACTTTCTCCACTCCTGCCCCATCATCATGATCATTGCCGTTGCTCACTTACTTTACTGCTGCATTCTAGTTTCCTCCCTGCTTCAGAACTTGCCCTCCTGTAGCTTATGCTCAACATTGCAGTTGGAGTGATTATTTGAAGAACATAAATCAGGGACACCTGGGTGGCTCAGTGGTTCAGCATCTGCCTCTGGCTCAGGGTGTGATCCCAGAGTGCCAGGATTGAGTCCCACATAGGGCTCCCTGCATGGAACCTTCTTCTTCCTCTGCCTATGTCTCTGTGTCTGTATGTGTGTGTCTCTCATGAATAGATAAATAAAATCTTTAAAAAAAAAAACAAAAGAAAATATGTAAAGTACATCATGTCACTCCTTTGTTTTGAATCCTCTGTTGGTGCTCCAGTCTCATTCAAGTGAAGTCAAATCTTTGCAAAGTCCACCTCATCTCCTGCTGTTTTATTTCTCATCCATCTTTCCCAGTTTCAGGGATCTTCTCATTCCTTTCTCACTTGGAAATTATGTTCTCTCCTGCCCCCACTTTTTTCAGGTTTCTATGTAAAAGTCACCTTTGTAAGGATGACCTTCTATGACCACCCTACCTAAAATAGCAACAACTGGGCACTCCATATTCTAGTTCTTTATTTTTTCTCTATACCTACACATATTGCTTACTTTTTTTTATTGGTTGTCTTCTATAGATGACATCTTCTGACATCTATAGATGTCTTTCCCCATGGAAGATGTGCTCCAGAAGTGTAGTCACTTTGTCTGTCATGTTTATATAGTATCCTCTACAATGTAGCAAGTGACCAATAAATATTATTTGAATGAAAGAATATATTGCCATGGCAAATGATAAGCCAATAGTTCCTTCTCTATTGATTCTTTTGTGGTTTTTCCCCCTTTCATTTCATTTTGAGGTATGAATTATGGACAATCTCTGGAAATAAATAATCTGAAGAGTCAGAGCCAAGGAGAAGGTGGGTGATGGTCTCAGGCAGAACTAACTCTAGAGGGGCAACTGGAGGAGAGGTAACTGCTTTCAATTTGCCACAGAATACCTTAAATCTCTTTAGGATGTGGCATTTACTCAAAGCTCTCCAGGAGGTAGGAATATCTGAGAATTATCTTTAACTCTAGAATGGCTAAGACAATGATTTTCTTCCTTTTTTTTTTTTTTTCCTTTCCTTTCCTTCTGTATGTACTCCAGGGCTCTATCTTGTCAGGATATCCAATATGGGTGACTGCATGCATAGGACTCCAGGGCCATGCTGAATTACAGGCCATCTGCTTCAGGATTTCTTGATCTGGGGGAGAAAAAGAATAATCTCCATAAAAGTAGAAAATTAGTCATCTTATTATATGTCTCTGCTTTTTTTTTTTTCATCACTGCCTAGTCTGAGAAAAGATGATGACTGTTGGTAATTAAAAAAAAAATGTTTCAACTTATAAGCAAACCTTTTTGGGTCTTTTAGATTGTATATATTGTATGCCATGATGAGATGATTTTCCTATAGATTATATCTCTTTTCAAGTGCTATAAAAGTGTTTTAAATTAGACTAGGGAACCATTTTAAGTTTTTGTAAAATTGTCATAAAAACATGATTTTTATTATAAACCAATTTAAGCATATGATATAAATTTAAAAAATCCTACTACATGGAAGTAGAATTAAATACCACACATATAGAAAGTTCAAGCAGTATCAAAGGGAAAAGAATGATGTGATTGGGAACTAGGGAAGGGTAAAAGAGGGCAAATGATTTATCTAAGAACTTTTGTAGAATAAATAGACTAAATAATCACCCTTGTATGTATAATTGTTAGCACTTCCATCTGAATCAGAACACTGTAGGAGTCCAGAGCAAATGTCCTGTTAGTGCTATCTCTATATTCTCCTTCAATAGATGCTAACACCTGGACTGTGAAATCTGAAGCCTAATCTCTGATCTGAAGAGACACAGATGAAAGCAAAAATACTGCTATCACCCATTCTGTTCTCTGCTTGTCACAAGTTACTACCATTTTAACACATGTTAAAAGCATAAGGAAGGCTGAAAGGAAGGCTCCAGATCTAATAAGCATCATCAGCGTGGAATATGCTTTGTATTTCCAATTGCTTTGCCTCCTCTCCTTCTGTAGATTATAGTGTACTGACAGAACTTTTTTTTTTTTTTTTTGTCCTTATTCACTTCTCATGATGCAGATGGTTGGAACTAAGCAATGCTTGTCTTTTATGGCCATCTTCAGAGAGAATCTGGTGCCATCTTCTGAATTCGCTAGAGGATAATCTCTTCTGGGTTTTTCCTTTTGCTCTTTTGATACATAAGAACTAAAAGCTCTGGCTAAACTTATGCCCATTTCCAAATGCTTTATAGTCTTCTGTAATATAACATTGTGGTGCTATGGGGTAATAAATCCACAGCAAGACAAAAACTCACCTTATTGCTCTAGACTGACCTTAGCTTCAGATAATTAGCCTCACATAGGAGTTATACATAATGATTATTTTATCCATTATGCCTTATCATCAGGATGCTGTTGTGTAATGAAAAATCAAGGAAAGTTTTTGAAGGGATGACTTAATCATCAAAAAGCTAGATTTTTAAAGGCCATTACATGTTTCTGTCTCTATTGGTTCTACATGAGTAATCTTTACAAAGGTAAATGACATTGCTCCCATTGGAAGTTGGGGGATGCATATAGTAAGTAGGTTTAAAGTTCTCTGCACATGAGACTCTTGATCTGTTATATTCTTCAGAACCCCTGGTCATTTATTGATTTGTGATTCATAGTATGGAATGTGCTTTGCCAATCTTCCTTCTATACAAAATGTGACAATATTCTCTACTGATTCGGTGTGACATTTTACATTTATTGTACAGCAATATTTGCATTTGAATGTACCTTAAACTCTGAACAAGATGTCTTAGTGTATTTCTTTGGAAGAGATGCAAGGAGAGAGATACAGGACAAGATTGATCAATTGCCTGATTCACAGGGGTTTAACAAAATTATTCCTGACAGCTTTGGCAAGTCTAATGGACATGGCTTTGGGGACAGATAGTTCTGAGTTCCAGTATTGTCTCTGTGGTATACTAATGAATTTGGGCAAACTATTTAGCTTTCACATGGTTGTTGAGAAGAAGAAACAAATAACATATCTGAATCAGTACAATACCTGGAACAAGTAGCCTCTTGGTGGTGGTTGGTTTTCTTTTTCCCATTCCTTCCTGTCCCCCTCTTCACTACTCTGCCAGAATTCAGAGTTTTCTATAGGTAGTATTGAGACATTTGTCATTGTTTTTGTTAACTGAGAGTGTTTGAAGCAGATTTTTTTAAATAGGAAGGAATTTGTTTAAATGCTTATGCATCCTCAGAAAATTACATGAAAAAGTGAAACCCACTGTAGCCATGCCAAAGAGATTACTTGAATGAATAGAAATGAGAGTGGAATATTACAGGAGGCTGAAATTAGAGCCAGTGCAGACTGTTGGAGATGATTTCAACTCTTCCAACTAACATGAGTAGTTTTCTTCCTTAGGAGGAAGGAAAAGTTGCAGCTTGCTAGATCTTGTCATCTGTATATAGGCTAGAAAAAGGAGAAAAAAAAGACAAAGGCAGTTACTAATTATAAAAATTCATTTGAAAAATTCTGAATGTCTCAAGAAATAAAATTAACTAACTTCACAGCTTTACCAGATTGGTGATAATTATATTGGGTGTTTTGTAATTCCAGTGAATATAGATTTCAACATAACACACTTTGCATTGTTGTGGGGGGAAAAACTCCTAGTATTCAATTTCTTGGATATTTATCACTATATATAAAACTATATGTATATAGTTTTGGTAGAATTGTGCCACCTTCTATCCATTTAAAACTTTCCAAGATATACTGAGGGTGGATCTCAAGAGAGTGTCTTCTCCAAGAGCTTTGTTCAAAGTGAAAGGAAAAAGAAATACATTGTTAATGGCTGGTTGTGTTAGAGGGTGGAGGTTCAAGAAGGAAAGAAAAGGAAGACTATAGCATAGACAGTATGTTATTAAGATTCTTGGTTGCATACTACAGAATCCATCCTATTTAGATTAAGCAGAGAATAATACAACCAGGAATGACATAACTTGAAAAATGCTCAATCATACACTGTCCAAGCAGAAACACCATTGCCGTTACTTCCCACGTCTTGACATGGGACAGTAAGGTCTAGGTGCCAGATACTCTGGCATAATTCCTCAAAAAAACCCAGTTATATTGCCATGATGCTTGCCAAAGAGGCATCCCTTCATGCATCTGATACTTTATATTATTCATCTTCAGGGTTCACACACTGGATTCTGCTTGAGGGATCCATATTACATGCCAGCCCCTAGAGGAAATATAGTTTTATTTTTTTATATTTTGTAGTATAGCTGTGGAAGTAAATCAGAAATAAGTTGGGATAGGTGCTTATTAAACCACTTGTTGGTATCTGCCACTAATGGGACTGAACTAAATGGTATTACAGATGTTGCATTTCTTAGTACATTTCACTATTATGCATTATTTAAAAAAAATTTAAGCATAGGCAGACAGAACTGAGACTTACTAAGTCAGCAATGTGTAAGAACCAAAACTGTTTGCTCACTCTTTATCTTGGATACTAGGATTTTGACTAAAATACACAGGTAGGACTCACCTACTCCGAAATCCATGTGTACCCATATCTTTTGTAAGGTATTTTGTAATTCAGAACTTCATGAAATGATAGAAAGTTCAGAATTCAGAACTTCATGAAAATGATAAAAGAGATTAGAAATGAGTGAGTTGTTCCTTGAAAAGAGAACTACATATTAATTGTATTTCATATTAATTTAAGTATAAATATATGAAACAAACTTTCATGGATATATAATGGATTTAGATATTAAAGTGTAGTTTCAAAAAAAAAAAAGTAAAGTGTAGTTTCACTTAATTAAGGAATAGCTGAAAGAATATTTCCATTTTTTTCTGTTCTAGACTCAATCTTGTCCAAGTTCTGCAAATCTTTTTTAAAACATTGGCTATTTTTACTCTACATTGGCTGATATTAGAGAGTCACTTTCTTTTCCAGGAGCTCTATTAGTATTTGCAGAAAATGATTGTTCCTTTCTTATACACTTGATCAAAACTCTCTTTGAGGTACCCAGATTTTATCATGCTATATGGTCAACTCTGCAAAATCCTGGGGACTCCTGGGTGGCTCAGCAGTTGAGCGTCTGCCTTCAGGTCAGAGCGTGATCCCAGAGTCCCAGGATGGAGTCCCATATCGGGCTCCTTGCATGGAGCCTGTTGCTCCTGTCTCTGCCTCTCTCTCTGCCTCTCTCTGTGTCTCTCATGAATAAGTCAATAAAATCTTAAAAAAAAAAATTCTGGTGATCAACTTAAAATATCAACCTAGGAATGGGTGGACACTGCTGTTGTCTTCAGACCCTTTTAATCTGAGTCTTTTTTTTTTTAAGATTTATTTATTTGAGAGAGAGAGAGGGAGAGGAGATGCATAGGAGAGGGGGAGTGGGAGAGGGAAAGACAAAATCTCAAGGGAACTCCTGCTGAGCATGGAGGCAGGGCTTGATCTCATGACCTGGAGATCATGACCTGAGGCAAAATGGAGAGTTTGAGGTTTAATCAACTGAGCCACCCAGGTGCCCCTAATATGAGTCTATTTTTATAACAGTGTATTGCATTTTTTTTTATTTGTGCCCAAAGTGTGTGCGTGCACACACACACACACACACCAGAAAACAAAACCAAATTGTGTTTCTTGAGTAGAAACATTGATGTTATGCTAAATTCTGGGTAGCATGCATTGTCATACAACTTCTTGTCTACTTTATGCCTACCATTCATTCCATCAGATCCAGAGGCAGTTTGGCTGCATGACAATGTAGATGTAGAATTAGCATTCTCTTCTCCCAAGCTCACAGCCTTTCCAAGTAACCAAACCCTAAGAAACCCCAGTTAAGTCACCTACCTGTTTCTATTCATTTATAAACAAACTTCAGAAGCATTTTTTAAAAAGGCGGGGGAGGGATTTAGAGATATAAATAAATCCTTAATTAGGATTTAGAATTTACTAAGAATAAAAGCCTTAAAAGGTAGTGAACTGAAGGATATTTTTAGTTCTAGAAGGTGTCTAAGGGATAGCTAATCCAACTTCCAGAAAACATAAAATCATGGTAGTCATTACATTTTTCATTTTCACAGATATGTTGTCAATGTACAATAATTTCTCATCAGTGTATAAGAAGCCATATGTGAGTTCTCAGGTGTTTACTTGAATAGGGAAAAATGAGAAGTTGGGATTAGTGATATTTATAGCAGTTGTGTGGTTCCGAGCACAGATTCTGGAGTACAGCTATGTATGTTCAAGTCCAGATCTTCCATTTCTGAGCTGTGAGATGGAAGTTACTCAGCAAGTTACTTGCCTTCTCTTCACCTCAGTGAAGAGCAAGAGTTACCCTCAGCAAGTTACTTGCCTTCTCTTCACCTCAGTGTTTTCATCTATAAAGTGTCTAACTTCCAGCAATGTTGGGAGATGGAGATGATGCATGTCAGGTACCTGCTATGTGCCTTGCTCAGAGTTAAAGCACAGTATTAGAATTCAACATTTCTTGTTTCTATTCTTTTTTTTTTTTTTTTTTAGTTGTTTGAGTGACATTTACGGAGGAACTACCATGTCCCAGGCACTGTTCTAGGCCCTGGACACATAGGAATAACAGATGAAGTTTTTATTTATATAGGATCCTAAACATTTTTTAATTCAGATAAAAATTAGGAAGCAAACAGAAAATGTGTATACATACACACAAAACATGATTTTCTCTAAGAAATTTTGTGATCAGTTTTGGGAGACTTAGTAAAAAGTTTTAAGTGACCTCCAAATAATTTTTTGAAAGGAAACATAAATGAATAAATATATTCCACATAGCTTCCAATTCTTATTAAATTCTTATTAAACACATCAAAGAACTGAACAAACTTAATAATCTATGGCCTTACCTGGAAGGGCAAAAAGGAAGCAGTGTGGAGAAAGGTCCTGGAACTGGTGCTGCTTCTAATTCTGGGAAGGAGAGGACCAGGCATTGGCATATCCTTATAGGACCTTCCCCACTTCCTTGAGAGAAGGGAGTTCTTGGGAGTTCCTGTTATAGACTCTGCAGACTTTGTCCACAAGTAAGAGTTTTTAATTCAGAGCCATTGTTCCAGCAAATGGAAATGAGCTAAAGAAACAGTCATGACACTGACTTTCAGTTAAGCAGGAGACAGGCCCTGGTCAGAGAGAGAGTAAATCATTTAATTATTAGCATTCCTCAGCTCCCAGTCCCTTTCTCTCCCATTGCTACTTCTTCCCTCCTTTCTAATGCATCATATAAAACCTTGAAAAGTTATCTATCTCTCTTCCTTAAAATAGATGTCCATGCAAACACCTTTGTTTATTATTCTCAAATTCTAAATGATCCAGAATGGTCTTTTAAAATTGAAGGTTAAATAGTAACCTTTTATTTATAGAGAGGTGGAAGATAAAGAACTGTAATATCTAGCTGCTTTAAGACATGATGCCAGTGTTTCTTCTTTCTTTTTTGTTTTTTATTTTTTTTTAGTGTTTCTTCTTTTTATACAAACATAAATCTTGAGACTTTTCAATAAGTATTAACAGAAGAGAGTAGTTTTCAGAGAAAAAATTATCTAACAGACTGTCTTCCTTCTTTCTCTTTCAATGGAGAATTCTCAGAGTTGTCAACCTCCTGCTTCATGGCTTTTGAAACCTTAAACTTTAACAACAGCAGAAACAGAATTATCCATGCCAGAAATTACTGTCCTTTATGAATAAGTTTGAAGTCCTTTTTTTTTTCCTTTTTTTTTTTTTTTGTTTTTGAGTTTGAAGTCTTATTCAGTTTTCTTACAATCCTATAAACAGATAATACACTATCATTGTCTGTGGCAACAAGGACGGGGCTGGCATGGATAATTTAAAATACTAGCATTGGCTCCTCCAAACCATGTTCTCTGCATCTTAGCACTGAAATAGAGCATTAGAATTTTTAGCCTCTAATGTATTTTTCAAAGTTTGTATTGATACAAGTAGTTTAAATGTCTCAAAAAATTTTAATGTCATAATTTATACATTAATAGCTCTTTATAGAGAAAACTAATTTCTGCAGAACATATCTTGCCATTTAAAAATATCCTTGCAAAAAAAAATAAAAATAAAAATATCCTTGCTATTTATAGAAGAAAAATAACATAAGCTACCTTCTTTATTAAAGATAGTGGTTTTCTCTGAAATTTGCAAAATGGAGATGTAAATTTTAGTTTTATATATTTAAAACAGAATTATTTTGGGGGTGCCCGTGTGGCTCAAGTGGTTAAGTGTCTACCTTTGGCTCAGGTTCATGATCCCGGGGTCCTGGGATCGAGTCCCGCATCAGGATCCCTGCAGGGAGCCTGCTTCTCCCTCTGCCTATGTCTCTGCCTCTCTGTCTCTCATGAATAAGTAAATAAAATCTTTTAAAAATAAATAAAATAAAACATATTTATTTTGTGGTAAGGACTGTTTTAAATGTGTAAGTGGTAACTCATTTAATTCCCATAACCTGAGAGAGATATTACTACTACTACTACTACTACTACTACTACTTATTACTACTTACACTTTACAATTAAGAAAACAGCTCAGGAACTAAAAGAGAGGATAAATAATTTCTCTGTGGTAGTACAACTGCTAAGTGGCAGAGTTAGCCATAACCCTCTCTACCTTCAGCCTATCTTCCCATTAGACTTGGTGTCCATATCAATCATGGTGGAAGTGCTAAGTGCTGAAAAAGGGGTAGAGGGAAGAGAAGGTGACAGGGGTGTAGGCAGTAGAGGTCCCGGTTGGGAGGGTATGTCCGTGAGGTGAGGGGGGGAGTGGACAACTAGGACATGGTGGGTGGAGGTAGGGTTAGGGTAGCAGGCCCTGTAAGGGTAGGGAAGGAGGGTAAGGTAGGGAGTGAAGGCAGTGGAATAAATGGTAGGAGGTGGTGAGCAGGACCAGGAAATGAGGTGGTAGCAGTAGTGGTCGTAGCTATAGGGCAGATTTGTCTTATTTGGGTCCCTCAAGATTAATTCGGGCCTCTCAAGATAAATTGTTCCTGCCTCATGAAATGCTTCACTTCGTGATTAGTTTTGATTCACCACCACCCACCCCCCCAACACACACGTTCTTGTGAATAAGGAGGACACAGACTTACTGTCATCAAAACAAAGACTTTAATCACAATCAGAACTTCTGCCCTGACTCTGGCCCAGTTTGGCATAGGGAGACCATTTGGTTGCAATGTTTTGACATTTGGCTTCTAAACAATAATAAGGACCTTTTTAATTAGCATCAACATCACGGTTTTCTACATACTACAACAACGTGCTGCCTTTTCTTACTTTTGGAGGCTGCCCAATGCTCACTTACTACCTATCACTAAATATCTGAAACTAATCATTGATGTGCTTTTAAAATGAGTTCATCATATACATTAAAATTATATGACTTATGATGGCTTGTTTGAAACAAACAGTTGTTAAGACTTACATGTAGTTCTGAAACACGAGAGACTTGACTTTTTTTTTTTCTGATAAGCTTTTGATATTTGAGTGTGCTCTGAGGATATGATCTTAATGAAACCCAAACCAAACAGAATATGTGGTCAGGGAGAGAATTCTTTTCAAAATTATTCTTTCTCTTGTGATAGGTTACAAATCAAATGGCTTCAGGCCATTATTTGGTCAGCACAGATGATGGTTTCAAATGTTAATACTGAATGACACGTGTGCTGGAAATCATTCTGTGCCTCTGAACATAATTTTTTTTTTAATTTATTTATGAGAGAGAGACAGAGACACAGGAGGAGGGAGAAGCAGGCGGCTCCATGTCGGGAGCCCGACGTGGGACTCGATCCCGGGACTCCAGGACCAACGCCCCGGGGCCAAAGGCAGGCGCCAAACTGCTGAGCCACCCAGGGATCCCCTGACCATAATTTTTTAAACAGCTTATTGTAGGCTGGGGTGTGACTTTTTACTGAGTGTTACATTTAGATTTATGCATATGAACCTCGAATTTTAGAAAGAGCAAAAAACTATTCTGCTTGCTTCTGAAGGTTCAAACTTTTGGCTATATGTTTGCATTAATGCCTTATAGCCACACTACTTTAACAGGTGAAATAATTTGCAAAGAGGGACAGCCATTTCCTTGCCAGGGTGAAATCCAGTGTGGGGGTTCTCTAAATGCTAATTAATTCCAACCTCAACTACTTCACCTGCTGTTTCAAAGGCTGGCAGCTTGTATTCATCACCTGAATGACAGCTGTTTCTAACCTCTTTTCCCTGAAAAGAAAGAAATTAAATAAACCTTTTGCATGCTAATCACTGACATTCTGAAATGACAGTTGAAAAGTGCTTCAGTGTGAGTGTTAAGGCGGGCTTGAATTGAGAGATTTTGTCTACATCCACCAATTGTTGAATTTTGACTAGATATTTTCAAAATGTAGAGAGGGTGGCAGGCAACCGACGAGACAGTATTATCGTAAGTCAGGATGTTGATAAGATGAATCATTAAAACAGGCCTTAAGTATATTGAATATCTACATTTAAGCAATTTGAACAATATACATTTTTTATGCAAGTTGTGGAGACTTTGTCAAAGCAACTTAATAC
Organism: Nyctereutes procyonoides; assembly: GCF_905146905.1. Classification (NCBI taxonomy): domain Eukaryota; kingdom Metazoa; phylum Chordata; class Mammalia; order Carnivora; family Canidae; genus Nyctereutes; species Nyctereutes procyonoides. The sequence goes on from NW_026575024.1 coordinate 40,151,936, forward strand.
ATTTTTTTTTTAATCCATTGGATTTTTATCCGAGTCAATATGCGAGTAGAAACAGCAAGTGTTTTACAGGCTGTTTTTCCTTTAGGGTTTGTTTAGTCTATTTAATAGTTTCATAATAACGACTGCTATCATATTGTTTCCCAATCACAGAATTATCCTTTGTCAAAATGGATTTTGTTTTCTACCATAATTTCAATTTTTACTCTTTACCATGACTAAAGGGCATATGACTGATTCCCTCTACAGAGAGTAAGTAATACACAAGGAATATCTTCTCATATAATAAACATGCCCCCCCCCATATTTTTAAATAGGTTTGTTTAGCCTTCACGAAGGATCAACATCTAGATATTAATAATGGATTATTTCCCTTGATTTATTTAAAGGCAGCTACCACTGAATGTTGTCTTCTGTATGTCTGACTTTCTATAAGGTCCCACATGGTAGTGTTCAGTTAGTTTCTTTATCTACAGACTATATGCACTTAATTAACTTAGATTGCTTTAACGAAGGCTGCTTTTTTTTTTTTTTTTTTTTTTTTTTTTTTTTTTTTTTTGAGAGAGGAGCACACAGGAGCAGGGAAGGGGCATAGGGAGAGGAAGAAAGAATCTTTAGCAGGTTTATGCACAGTGTGGGGCCCTATTCAGGGCTCAATCTCACAACTATGAGATCATGACCTGAGCTGAAATCAGGGGTCAGATGCTTAACTGACTGAGCCACCAGGTGCCCTGAAGCCTACTTTTGATGCAGAAAGTATGTTATTTTTTTCTTGATTGTATAATGCTATTATCATTCAGTAATTTTACTGTATATGGTAAAATTGACCTCAGTTGGTACACAGTATATGAACTAACACACATAGATTTCTGTAACCACTGTCACAATAAGAATATAAAATACTTCTGTCTTCCCCCCAAACACCCTTCTATGCTACTATCGCTTTTTAGTCATATGCTCCCCCTCAGCCCTAACTCCTAGTGATCACTGAGAAGATATTTTGTTGCTATTAAGATACAAAGAAGATGGAGAGGAAGATGGGGGCGGGGGGGGGGGGAAGGAAAGAGAAAAAGAAACAAAATTTAAAAGTAGGGGAGGGAAGGAGACCTGAAGAGGGGGGGATAAAGGAAATTTAGGGATTCAACCCAACAAAGTGTTCATTGAACTCTAATCAGGGATTTTATGCATGTACTTAGGATGATCTGTTGTCAGTGTGGCATCATTCCCATCTTTCTGGACTGTAATGCAGAGGAGAGATTGAGAAGCATATACCCCAGGAACCTCTTGCCTTTATGGTTTAGATTCCAGATTGCCAGTTAGAGAAACTGATGTGGAAACTGGGAAGCAGAAGTGGAGCAGTCAGATGTGTGGGCACATGTGGTATTCTTGGTGGCTTAGTGGCTTGAGAACCACTAACTTCGCTGCTGCAGACTGTAATCACGGGTAGAAAATTTCTAGGGACTTTCCAGAACAGCTTCCCCCTAAAGCTTTGAGAACCACCACTTTGGTGTTTCAGGATGAGGTCTCCAGCTCTTCTCCTTGTCCTTATAGCTGCCACTTCCCAGAACTTCCAGTGACTTTCCTGACCTATCTACTCTTGCTTCCCCATCATTTGCGTAATCCCATATGAAATGCATGGTTTCTGGAATATCTTAGAGCAGCTTTGCTTTTGTGCCCAAGCCCGTATCACTGCACACTGCTTTAAAGGGAAATATATTTGCAACCTGCATTTTAAAAGTGGGGACATTTCTCTTTGAAGTCCTCATTGCCATTTTTTCCTTTGAAAAACTGAAATATTAGAAAGAACTAGACCAGCATTCATTCTTGCCTGAAGACATTTGTGTGGAGCTGAGGAGTAGCTGCACCATTTAAAAAAAGATAGGGCACCCCGGGTGGCTCAGTGGTTTACCACCGCCTTCACCCCAGACGTGATCATGGAGACCCAGGATCGAGTCCCAGGTTGGGCTCCCTGCATGGAGCCTGCTTCTCCCTCTGCCTGTGTCTCTCATGAATAAATAAATAAAATCTTTAAAGAATAAAAAAAGTAAATATATATTAAATATTATAATATACATTAAAAATAAAAATATAAAAAATTAAATATATATATATATATATATATATATATATATATATATATATAATTCTCTGCTTCACTGCCCAGCCCGGGTTTTGCATTTGTGTCCCTAGCCTTCTTTTTATTTTTTTAAATTAATTTATTTATTTATGAGAGACACAGAGAGAGAGAGGCAGAGACATAGATAAAGGGAGAAGCAGGCTCCCTGTGGAAAACCTGATGCAGTACTCTATCCTAGGACCCCGAGACCACAACCTGAGCCAAGTGCCCCTACCCTTCTAAATAATATCACCTTAGTCTTAGAAAAGAGATTTAATTTAATAAATATATGAAAGTCTTATCAATTACAATGCTGTTTCCTAGGAACTCCAGGATATATGGAGATGTATAAAGACAAACCCAATGTCTTCAAAATGCTTGGGTATGAAAGTGAAGGGCAGAGAAATTAGCATATGACTGTCATATCATAACAAAATATATGGAATGCCTTTTTTGTAAATCAAAGTAAACTCACTAGCTCTCTATTTGGGTATTTTTAATTATTCAAATAGATTTTTCAGATTGATTTTTATGGCAGTTTCACTTGTTATTAATGCTCCAATTATTATTGATGAATTTTATCTGCATTTGATTAGGATTTTCATAAAATGTAAACTTAGTGAATGATATGAGATATATATTTTTTCCAAGTAAGCAAATTCTCAATATATATTTATTTAGAATATTTTTTCTGTTAATCATTGTCTGTTTTCTTTTACATCTAAATACAAATATATGTGCATATTTTAATAAAATGATATATTTCATAAAAATGTGAGCTTAAAAATTCCCCCCAAATATTGTGAAGAATACTCTGTTTATTTTTTATTTTTTTTTATTTTTTTAATTTATTTTATTAAAAAAATGTTTTTATTGGAATTCCATTTGCCAACATTTAGCATAACACCCAGTGCTTATGCTGTCCAGTGCCCCCCTCAGTGCCCATCACCCAGTCACTCCAACCCACGCCCATCTCCCTTTCCACTACTCCTTGTTCGTTTCCTAGAGTTAGGTGTCTCTCATGTTTTGTCACCCTCACTGATATTTTCACTCATTTTCTCTCCTTTCCCTTTATTCCCTTTCACTAATTTTTATATTCCCCAAATGCATGAGACCATATAATGTTTGTCCTTCTCTGATTGGCTTATTTCACTCAGCATAATACCCTCCAGTTCCATCCACATCGAAGCAAATGATGGGTATTTGTCATTTCCAATGGCTGAGGAATATTCCATTGTATACATAGACCACAGCTTCTTTATCCATTCATCTCTCGATGGACACCGAGGCTCCCTCCACAGTTTGGCTATTGTGGACATTGCTGCTATAAACATTGGGGTGCAGGTGTTCTGGCATTTCATTGCATCTGTATCTTTGGGGTAAATCCCCAACAGTGCAATTGCTGAGTCATAGGGCAGATCTATTTTTAGCAATTTGAGGACCCTCCACACAGTTTTCCAGAGTGGCTGTACCAGTTCACATTCCCACCAACAGTGCAAGAGGGTTCCCCTTTCTCTACATCCTCTCCAACATTTGTTGTTTCCTGTCTTGTTAATTTTCACCATTCCCACTGGTGTGAGGTGGGATCTCATTGCGGTTTTGATTTGTATTTCCCTGATGGCAAGTGATGGGGAGCATTTTCTCATGTGCGTGTTGGCCATGTCTATGTCTTCCTTGGTGACATTCCTGTTCATGTCTTTTGCCCATTTCATGATTGGAAGGTTTGTTTCTTTGCTGTTGAGTTTAATAAATTCTTTATATATCTTGGATACTAGCCCTTTATCTGATATGTCATTTTCAAATATCTTCTCCCATTCTGTAGGTTGTCTTTTAGTTTTGTGGACTGTTTCTTTTGCTGTGCAGAAGCTTCTTATCTTGATGAAGTCCCAATAATTCATGTTTGCTTTTGTTTCTCTTGCCTTCATGGATGTATCTTGCAAGAAGTTGCTGTGGCCAAGTTCAAAAAGGGAGTTGCCTGTGTTCTCCTCTAGGATTTTGATGGAATCTTATCTGCCATTTAGATCTTTCATCCATTTTGAGTTTATCTTTGTGTATGGTGTAAGAGAGTGGTCTAGTTTCATTCTTCTGCATGTGGCTGTCCAATTTTCCCAGCACCATTTATTGAAGAGACTGTCTTTCTTGCAGTGGATAGTCTTTCCTCCTTTATCGAATATTAGTTGACCATAAAGTTCAGGGTCCATTTCTGGATTCTCTATTCTGTTCCATTGATCTATGTGTCTGTTTTTGTGCCAGTACCACACTGTCTTGATGACCACAGCTTTGTAGTACAACCTGAAATCTGGCATTGTGTTGCCCCCAGCTATGTTTTTTTTTTTTTAATATTCCCCTGGTATTCAGGATCTTTTCTGATTCCACACAAATCTTAAAATTATTTGTTACAACTCTTTGAAGAAAGTCCATGGTATTTTGATAGAGATTGCATTAAATGTTTGAAATTCCATGGGTAACATTGACATTTTCACAATATTAATTCTGCCAATCCATGAGCATGGAATATTTTTCCATCTCTTTGTGTCTTCCTCAATTTCAGAAGTGTTCTGTAGTTTTGAGGTTATAGATCCTTTACCTCTTTGGTTAGGTTTATTCCTAGGTATCTTACGCTTTTGGGTGCAATTGTAAATGGGATTGACTCCTTAATTTCTCTTTCTTCAGTCTCATTGTTAGTGTTTAGAAATGCCACTGATTTCTGGGCATTGATTTTGTACCCTGCCACACTGCCAAATTGCTGTATGAGTTCTAGCAATCTTGGGGTGAGGAGTCTTTTGGGTTTCTGATGTACAATATCATGTCCTCTGTGAAGAGGGAGAGTTTGACTTCTTCTTTGCCAATTTGAATGCCTTCTATTTCTTTTTGTTGTCTGATTGCTGAGGCTAGGACTTCTAGTACTATGTTGAATAGCAGTGGAGAGAGTGGACATCCCTGTCTTATTCCTGATCTTAGGGGAAAGGCTCCCAGTGTTTCCCCATTGAGAATGATACTTGCTGTGGGCTTTTCATAGATGGCTTTTAAGATGCTGAGGAATATTCCCTCTATCCCTACACTCTGAAGAGTTTTGATCAGGAATTAATGCTGTATTTTGTCAAATGCTTTCTCTGCATCTAATGAGAGGATCATATAGTTCTTGTTTTTTCTCTTGTTGATATGATCTATCACATTAATTGCTTTATGAGTATTGAACCAGCCTTGCAACCCAGGGATAAATCCCACTTGGTCATGGTGCATTATCTTCTTAATGTACTATTGGATCCTATTGGCTAGTATCTTGTTGAGAATTTTTGCATCCATGTTCATCAGGGATATTGGTCTATAATTCTCCTTTTTGGTGGGGTCTTCGTCAGGTTTTGGAATTAAGGTGATTCTGGCCTCATAGAACGAGTTTGGAAGTATTCCATCCCTTTCTATCTTTCAGAACAGCTTTAGTAGAATAGGTATGGTTTCTTCTTTAAACGTTTGATAGAATTCCCCTGGGAAGCCATCTGGTCCTGGACTTTTGTGTCTTGGGAGGTTTTTTATGACTGCTTCAAATTCCTCCCCGGTTATTGGCCTGTTTGGGTTTTCTATTTCTTCCTGTTCCAATTTTGGTAGTTTGTGGTTTTCCAGGAATGCATTCATTTCTTCTAGATTGCCTAATTTATTGGCGTATAGCTGCTCATAATAAGTTTTTAAAACCGTTTGTTTTTCCTTGGTATTGGTGGTGATCTCTCCTTTCTCATTCATGGTTTTATTAATTTGAGTCTTTTCTTTCTTCTTTTTAATAAGGCTGGCTAATGGTTTATCTCTTATTAATTCTTTCAAAGAAGCAACTCCTGGTTTTGTTGATCTGTTCCACAGTTCTTCTGGTCTCTATTTCATGAGTTCTCCTCGAATCTTTATGAACTGTCTTCTTCTGCTGGCTGAAGGTTTCATTTGCTGTTCCTTCTCCAGCATCTTTAGGTGCAAGGTTAGCTTTTGTATTTGAGTTCTTTCCAGTTTTTGGATGGATGCTTGTATTGTGATATATTTCCCCCTCAGGACTGCTTTTGCTGTATCCCAAAGACTTTGAATGGTTGTATTTTCATTCTTATTAGTTCCCATGGATCTTTTTAATTCTTCTCTAATTTCCTGGTTGACCATTTCATCTTTTAGCAGGATGCTCTTTAACCTCCACGTGTTTGAAATCCTTCCAAATTTCTTCTTGCGGTTTAGTTCTAGTTTCAAAGCATTATGGTCTGAAAATATGCAGGGAACGATCCCAATCTTTTGGTATCAGTTAAGACCTGATTTGTGACCCAGTATGTGGTCTATTCTGGAGAAAATTCCATGTGCACTTGAGAAGAATGTGTATTCAGTTGCTTTTGGATGGAAAGTTCTGTAAATATCTCTGAAATCCATCTGGTCCAGTGTATCATTTAAACCTCTTGTTCCTTTGGAGATGTTGTGTTTAGAATCTCTATCAATTGTAGAAAGCACCATATTCAAGTCTCCCAGTATATATGTATTATTATCTAAGTATGTCTTAACTTTGGTTATTAATTGATTGATATACTTGGCAGCTCCCGCATTTGGGTCATAAATATTCATGATTATTAAGTCCTTTTGTTGGATAGATCCTTTCAGTATGGTATAGCGTCCCTCTTCATCTCTTACGACAGTCTTTGGGATAAACTTTAATTTATCTGATATGAAGATGGCTACCCCTACTTCTTTTGAGGACCATTTGAATGGTAAATGATTCTCCAACATTTTATTTTCAGGCTGTAGGTGTCCTTATGTCTAAAATGAGTCTCTTCTAGATAGCAAATGGATGGGTCTCTTGTTTTTTTATCCAGTCTGAAACCCTGTTCCTTTTGATGGGATCATTAAGCCCATTCAGGTTCAGTGTTACTATTGAAAGATATGAATTTAGTGTCATCATGATACCTATTCAGTCCCTGTTTTTGTGGATTGTTTCCTTGGACTTCCTCTTTCTTTTACAGAGTCTCTCATAATATTTCTTGCGGAATTGGTTTGGTGGTCACATATTCTTTCAGTTTCTGCCTATCTTGGAAGGTCTTTATCTCTCCTTCTATTTTGCATTTGAGCCTTGCTGGATAAAGAGAATACTCTGTTTAAATATATCTGTCATAATTAGCTTAATTAATTCTATATATATTTTAACCTTTTCTCTGCTTGATGTCACATAAATTTTATGGCATGTAATTTTTGAAGCAGGATCTTTATATTGAAGGTTTTTATATGTGCTGAAATAAAAATATAGTAATCAGCTGTTGATCATGGTAAGATTAACATTTGTTGATACTTGTTTCCTCCAGATAAAAGTAGACCTCTGCTCATCAATGTAGAATACAGAATATAAGAATTGCATTGTGATAGACACTAGTATACTCCATTTAATAATTCCTAGGAACTCCCTTTTAGAGTTTGGGTTTCTTTGTTTGTTATTTCTTTTTTTATTTCTTTTTTTTAAGTTTTATCTATTTATTCATGAGAGAATAAATGTGAGAGGCAGAGACATAGGGAGAGGGAGAAGCAGGCTCCATGCAGGGAGCCCAACATGAGACTCAATCCCAGGACTCCAGGATCACGCCCTGGGACAAAGGCAGATGCTCAACTGCTGAGCCACCCAGGCATGCCAGTTTTTTGTTTTTTAAATTCACTTATATTCAGTCTCATCTCTTTTTTGGAAGAGGAAAGAGATCCAAATTTATATTTTCCTCCAATCGCTGATAAAAGTATGAGCAATATATACTCGTGTGTGTGTGTGTGTGTGTGTGTGTGTATGATAGATAGATCAATAGAGAGATAGAAAGATAAATTGATTTTTGGTGGAGACAAAGAGGACATTTATTTGGACAAGTTAGAAACTGTACATGTTCGATCCTTTTCCAGATGGCTATCTATCTGGCCCCCAGATCCTTGGCTCAGCCCATTTCCTGTCTCCTAAATATTCTTTAGTGCTTTTCTGAGAGTAGACCACATCTTAGGGTTGGTTAGAGTTCCTGGTTAGAGCAGCTCCCAGTTTCACTGAGCAAGCTGAGAAATAGTCTCTGGAGTCTTCCAGAAAGAGTTCATATAATTCAACAAATGCACCTCTTTAAAAGATACATTTTGCTATACAAGGATGAATCTTTTTTCCTTATGGAGTATCAAGATAAAGTAATTAGCATCATTGGGTAGGCCAGCATGGATTCCGTTTCTGTTTCTATCATTGGCTGGCAATGCCATTGATATGCTCTGCAAATTCCCTGATGCTCAGTTTCCTTCTCATACATGGAGTTGCCAGCAGTACCTACCTCACAAGGCTGTTGTAAATATTAGATGTGGGGATTCAAGTAAAGATTTTAGCACTGTGTTTAACTCACAGTAAGTGGGTAGCAAGCAGTGACTATTAGTAATAATATGTATTGGTACTAAGGCATTTGTGCCAAAACAGTAGTTCTCAAATTTGAATGTGATCAGGATCACCCGGAGAGCTTATGTTTTTTTTTCAAGATTTTATTTACTCATGAGAGACAGAGAGAGAGGCAGAGACCCAGGCAGAGGGAGAAGCGGGATCCATGCAGGGAGCCCAACGTGGGACTCATTCCCAGATCTCCAGGATCCCGCCCTGGGCTGAAGGTGGCGCTAAACCGCTGAGCCACCAGGGCTGCCCTGGAGAGCTTATTAAAACACAGATCTCTGGGCTCCACCTGCAGAATTCTGATTCAGTAGGTCTGGTGAGACCCTAGACTTTGCATTTCTAAGTCATTCTCAGGGGATGCTGTTGCTGCTGGCCCTAGGGCCACACTTCAAGAACTGTAGAACCAGACACTTATATTCCAGACTATTCTTCTTGGGTAGTTTGGCTGTGGAACAGACTGAAATATCAGAAAGATTAGAATCTTTAGCCTTTGGGCAATGTTTCTAAAATCATGATCCCTGTGGTTTAGAGCTGACACACTAAACCAGTGGGTCTATTTATCAAGGTACAACAAAATTGGAATCCCTGTATTTATTCACATCTCTCTTAGATCTTTAAGGGAACCTATATATATATAACATTCAACATCTCAACACTTTGTCTTGTTTTTCACATCCTGAACCTCTAAGGAGCAGTTTATCCACCTATCCCAGAGCAACTTCCCCAGGGCATCACAGGGCTGTCATTACATTGCCTCAATCTGGCTCTCCTTTGGCACTGAGCACAGGTCGTGACCCCTGTGCCCCAACCGCTGCTAATTACAGTACTTTTGGGCAGTGATTTTATTCTGTTCTGATGACTCTTCAGGAGAGAATCTTTTTCCTTGGATCTTGTCAGAGGAAGGTTTGGAGTATGCTAAACAGACAATGGACAAATATGTGAAGGGGATGGGGAATGGCTGAAACCAAGTATTTCATTCCCTCACACTTAATTGAAACTGTTGCCTCTGCTTTGGTGGCATTATTTCAATCAGCATAACTAGCTGTGGACCCTCCTCAAACCCCATTTGCTTATTTTGGCTTTGAACATCTATCACTCATCATTTGTGACAGGCCTTTGCCAAGTGCTTTGCATTCAGCATCTCCTTTCATCTTTCCAATGGGTCTGTGGCCTCGGAAATGGGGTGACAAAAGTATTCATAGTACAAAGATTTTGACTGTTTCCAGGAGCTCTAATGGAAACATAGGCTTATCCTCGGACTCTTGCTGATGCCGTCTCAGTTGAACCTGTGATGCTGTAACACAGAATCAGCCTCCCTGGGCACAGAGCAGAGCAGAGCATCAGAGAGGATGTCTTGGGGTAATAGAGGACAAAGAATGACAAGTACTTAAATGAAAATTAAGAGACTAAAGTACATTAAGTACTTTGCCCAAGGTGGAACTTTTACTAAGAAACAGAACTGGGATTTGAACTCAGAGCTATTTGACTTAGATGGTAGTCAGGTTGATGGAACATGCCTTCCTTTTAGGAGCCTACAAAGTAGACTGAAATTATTACAAAGCAAACTATGTGTATAATCAGAACTATCTTTTCACATATAAGAGTCAATGGGATCATTCAGGTGTGAAAGCATCTCTCTGTTCTGAATACCCTAAAATGAGAGGCTCAATAGTCAGTTATTTATAGCAAATATGCATACTTTTCACTTTGATAGCCTCTCAGCAATGACTACAAGTCTCAGAATTATGCTTTAGGGATTTGGCTTTTCTCTGCCACTGGCCACACAATTAACCAACCAAGTGTTCACTTCAGTTCTGGAAAGATTTTTTTTTTTTTCTCTCTGTACAATCAAAACTCAAGTGGGGGTACCCAATAAGGGAATTAACTTTTCAGAAATAATCTTTACATGTCTAAGTTTGATTTTTTTTTATTTATGAGAGAGAGAGAGAGAGAGAGAGAGAGAGAGGCAGAGACATAGGCAGAGGGAGAAGCAGGCTCCATGCACCGGGAGCCCAACGTGGGATTCGATCCTGGTTCTCCAGGATTGCGCCCTGGGCCAAAGGCAGGCGCTAAACTGCTGCGCCACCCAGGGATCCCTAAGTTTGAAATTTTTAACTCTAATTAAGGTTCAGCATAAAAATGATACACTATGATTTGATGGGAGAAATTTATCTTTCAGATAGGGGAATGACTTTAGCTATTGCAGAGCACCCATTTGCTGAGCGATTTCTTCTCCCCTTCAAAGGCAGAATTTTATTATTGAGTTCCATATAAATGTTCAAATGTGACTTACAGGTCAAAAATCACAGCTTAAGTGGATTTGATGGTTTTTCAGAAATCATTTATAAAATTATTTTAGGTCACTGCTTGTTTTAATTGAAGCATCAAACTAACAGTGAATAAAAAGTATTGCCAGTGCTCAGATAAGTAGATTGCCTAGTGAATGTGGCTCTTTTTAAAAAATATTTTCTTATGCACAGTGACAAACATGACTGGATCATCTATTTATTATTTTTTTCTCTATATATTTGAGTGCCTATTATATGACAAGCCTTATGCTTCAGATATGCTTACATTTATTTTACACTTTGGTGAGAGACTGCTATACTAGGTATGATTGTTGAAAGTGCCTGTCATGTGCCAAGCACTTAACACATATCACCTCTAAGGATCTCAACAACTCTATTATATTCTTATTATCTTTCTACTTTACCCTTGTTTAAGCTTAGAGAAACAAAGCAACTTGGTAAAGGTCACAGAGCTGTGATTTTAACTCAAGTGCGTATAAGGACAAATATACTATTTTTCTATCATGTTTACTCCTGTCATCCTTCTTGAACATCTCTGAGGTTGAACTTCTCAGCTGAACTTTTGGCAGTAAGAGACATAGTGGCTCCTAGTGTCTGATTTCTGAAAGATAGAATTCTTGAAAACTTGGGTCCAGGCTCATTAGGGTAGAAGACTCTTGGGATTCAGGCCATAGTAAGGTTGGATTCTGTTATTGTAGGCTACTAGAATGGACCACCCTGAGTTCCTAGACTTATGCTGTCTGAAGACACTGGATGCTCATTAGGGACTCTTCTGGTCCAGGGGAGATGGTTCTTTCACCAATCTCTTCTATTATTGAACATACAAACAGTCTTGCCTGGGACTAAAGGAATAATTGGATTAGCATCCTATGATTCAGAAGAAACAATTGAATCCAAGGTAGGGCTTAAACCCTGGGATTCTAGAATCTTTCATCAAAGTAAGAATGACCTCGGAGAGGTCAGAGATCTGGTTCCATCAATGAACCAGCAAGCCCAATAGGACCTGGGGACATATGCAGGACCACAGCAGATATGGTTTTGGTAAGTTCATTGGTTCAGAGGGCAATGGCTACTTAGTGCTCAGGAATTTCTGGGGAATAAGACCCTGGTTCCAAGCCTATACCCTGAACTACCTCTGGATTTCAGGGACTTCACTGAAGGGAGTGTCTGAAATTTTGGGAGAAGTAGCTTTTGACATTCCTAGAGACATTTCCTGAGCTCCAGGGCTAACACAGGGCCTGTTTTAGGGAAAATGTTTTAGCAGAAAACTTGAGGCCAGGAGAACCTGATGTTTTCAGAGTATGGTCTCCAACCTTACAGTTATTAAAAGGCCAAAGATGATTTATTGGTTTACTTGATCTGTTTTTTTTTTTTATGCCACATTACTGTTACTAGCGGACCATTCAAATTTAGTGTATTGTCCTCCAATATGAAGCTTACATGTAGAGAATCAGTGTAATTCACTAACTATCAACAAATATCACATTTCTCTATGTATCAGTGGAAGTCAGTTGGGGAATGAGTCTTGATGATTATGGATTAAAGGAGTAGAGATTTAGGACCTTGATTTTCTTCAGTGGTCTATGGTACTCATGAGTGGGTCCCCTCTGGACTCATGGTTTCTGTCGGAGAGGTCTGGGGGGAGGTATCAGATCCCCATTAATAAATATATTGAAGTTTAGAAGCAAATAATCCAGTCCTTATAGGACTGGATTAAGTAGCTAACTCACCATGGATCCAGAAGCAGGAACCCTATTACGGGCAAACCGAGTCCACCACAAGATTTGTGCTTTGCTCAATAATGACTAGATTTCATCTCAAGTACCTCCTTTAATCAATTAGTAATGTCCACTTGGAGCCCTGTGTTGAGAGGGATTCTGAGGTTCTATATCAGCTCAGTGAGAAAGACTGTCATATTTGATCGATAATGTCTGTCATGGGCATGAGGTAAAAGAGGAGAGGTAATACATGTGCCACATATTTACCATTTCTCTCTCTCTTTTTAAAAAAGATTTATTTATTTATTTATTTATTTATGAGAGACACAGACTGAGTGAGAGGCAGAGACATAGGCAGGCAAGGAGCCTGATGTGGGACTCAATCCTGGATTCCAGGATCATGACCTGAGCTGAAGGTAGGTGCCCAACTGCTGAGCCACCCTGGTGTCCACACATATTTATCATTTCTGATATAGCTTTGGAGCTATAGAACTTTGAGGACAGCATTGGTCCCAGAGTCTGAGCAAGACAAACCCAACTAATGTGAGTAAAGTAACCTAAGAAACTCACTTCTCCATTACAGCTGTGTGCAACCATTTCCATATTTTACAAGTTCATAAAATCCTGACAATTCTTTGGCTTTCCCGGAAGGAAGGAAGGAAGGAAGGAAGGAAGGAAGGAAGGAAGGAAGGAAGGAAGGAAGACATTCCACATGAGTTCCTTGCTTTCCTGCCCTATCACTCAATGTCTCTTATCTGCCCCATCTTTCCTTTTGTGTTTTTTGTCTGTTTTGTTTTGTTTTTGTTTTTATGATATAGAATAAAGCATCCTTCCACCTTTTTAGAGCCAGCCTCTTATTCTCTTCTTCAAGCTCATTACCCACAATTTAAAAGAAAAGAGCTGATGTGGAGAAGTAAAGTTTTTTTGGAAATACATTCCCAATCTCTACACCTCTCCCACACAGCCCCACCTTTTCCTGTGTGTCTAACCTACCAGTGGCCGTGGGTTTCACAAATTACTGTTTTTCTTATTTCAAATTAATTTTTCTCTGTCATCAAGCTATCAGACTGTAGTCCCAATTTTAAGTAATTTTGAATTGAATTTGCATGATTTGTAAAATACAAAGGAAAATGGAAATTCAGCTTCCTGGTTCCCACTACTTGCTGAGCATGTCTTACATCAGTTTGATTTTGTTTGATTACATGAGCTGAAGTTCATGGTTAAGGATAAAGAAATTGAGTATAATGTTGCCATCTAATAGTTCAAAGGAAATACAATTTATATCTGTTATCAAAATTGTGTTCTAATGTATTTGAAGTGCAAAGATCTATGCTCAGAGAGAGGTCCTGAATATTTCCAGTTTAATTGAAATTGAGATTTTGGACTGTGGTTATCTTTTCTGAACTTGTTCTCTTCCTAAATTGACCTTATGCAAAAAAAACAACTTATTAATATTTAAATAGCTAATGCCAATGGTACTGTCTTCAACCCTCATGTCTCATTAGCAACTCACAACCTCAGTATTCAGTAAAGTTTTCTTGGTTACTTGTATAATCTTTAATCTTCATTACTTGTAAAATCTATAAGAGTTTTATAATATTTGCCTTATCTTTCCATACTGTATATCATCAGTGAAAACATATATATGTATATATGTGTATATACATATATGTATTTATATATAAATTTTTATTCTGTGAGTTGTTCACCTAAAAGTGATTTTTTAAATCCAGTCTTCACAAATAGGGAACTGTGATATTCAGTATCTAAAATTCTTCTTTTTAAAGGATTGTGACTTTCTGCCGGAAAAAAAAAAAAAAAGAAAGAAAAAGCACTTGTTGCATATTTCTTTAAGACAAAAAAAAGGAAGTTCTATTACTTGGTTTCTTTAAAGATGTAGAGACAGAAAGAGAAAGTAGCAAGAAAGAAGAGAGCCAAAAATTACTTCTTTTTTCAAGAAAGGAGGGAAAAATTGAAAATGCCTTTTGCAAGAGAAAGTCACAGTATGGGGTGTTTTGTGACAAAAGTTTAATGAAAGGCAAGCTTCTTTATTGAAATCTAATAAATAATAGTCCAGGAAAAGCAGGCTTGGCCATTTTATTTTTAAGTGAAATGATGAAACGCAGATAAATTGGACTTCTAAGTCAAGAATTTATTGGGTTCATTGGCCATTTTTAGGAGAGCTTTGACCTTTCCATAAAGTGTGAAGGGTCCCAATCTCCCATAAAGTTGTGCCCTCAAAGAGTGAGCAGTATTCATTCTCTAATAAAGTTATAAAGGAGAAAAAGAAAGTGCTCTGACCCATCAGCTGAGCAGTTGCAGTGTCTGTCACATAGAATTCTCTCAAAAAAATAGCTTTAAAGGCCAGAACCTAGGGAGTTCTGAGGCCAGCTTCCTTGTTTGATTTCTAAAGGAATGATTGTTACTCCCGGTTTTCCAAATTGCAAATTAGGCACTAGAGAAGTATTTGATGTGAGTCTGCTGAATTCTCTTGTCCGCCAATCCATAAACAGAATTAATTGCCTACTCTGTACCCAGCACTAGAAACAGTAGCTAGTCTCACTATTTATGAGGGTAGTGGGTATCCATTTAGAATGCATAATACCTGTGCTTTTTTTAATATGATACTTAACCCATTTAGTTTCTAACTCTCAGAGGAGCATATGTACAAATGCTTTAGTTCTCAGAGTTCTAATACATTAATTCGTTTTTGTTTTTGTTTTTGTTTTTCTGTGTTGTTAACATGACATAACCTTGGTATAGATCGGTGTTAAAGCAAACTTATAATAATGATACTGATGTGTAGAAACAAGCTTTTCAAATGAAAGTCAGTACCTGGGGAGGCTTATAAACAATTTTTTCATACTCCCTTTGGTCTGAATTTGCAGAGTGGTAACTGCTTCTAGCCTCTTTTTGGTTTAAATGTTAAACCTGGCCATCTTTGTTTATAGTACAGAACTTTAAGATACAAGGTACATTCAAATGCTGCATTCTTTGGACCTACATGGATTGTTGGGAAACTAATTGTGGTAAAATGGAAAGAAAAGCCAATTGGGATTTGTAGTTAACCGGGTAAACTTGTGAGAAAAAGAAAACAAAACAAAACAAAACAAAAGAAACCCCTCCCCATGCCTTAGTTTCCTAATCTGTAACATGAAGATAAAATTTTATATACAGTAGTTATAATTACCAGAAACTTTGTCCATTTCCTCCTCACGATGTTTGACATTCCAGCATCTATGTATATAGTACCTTCACACAGATGAGTTTGATCATATTTTTTAGAAAGAATTTATTTATTTATTTGAGAGAGAGAGAGAGAGAGAGCACAAGTGGGGAGAGGAGAGGGAGAGAGAGAATCAAGCAGACTCCATGCTAAGCACAGAGCTTGATGCAGGGCTCTATCCCAGGACCTGAGCAGAAACCAAGGGTTGAACGCTTAACCAACTGTGCCACCCAGGCACCCCTGCTCATATATTTTGGTGTGGATGCTATTAGGTCTGTTAGCACCTAATTAGCATATCCAAGGTAGAAGATATGCTTTCCTTTTTCCAGGTCCGTGTACTGAGAAACCATTTCTGAAGCATATGAATCCTACCATCTCACCTAAACAAGGTTCCCTCTGCTCCCACTGCTGCCCCAAAATTTCACTACTTGGAGTTGATTACTTTCTGTCTTGCAGATTTTATAATTCTGAGACTCCCAATTGCAATGCATCATAATATCTCTTAACTTTTCATCAATGCCTGAGTTTGGAGCTGAATGTGGGCCCCAGTCCTGTGACAAATTCCTAAAGAGAACTGAAGGAAAGAGGAGGAGGTGAAGGAGGAGGTAGCCTGGGGTAGATGGAATAAGGGACTCTGGAAATAGAAAACTCACAATCACTTATTTCACAGATTTACCTGGAAATTGCATGATATGGTTAATAGAATTATTTTTTAAATCTGTTTTTCTAAAAAGAAAACAAAAAATTATGGGGTTCAAACTAAATAGGACTTTCAACTCTTTTTGGTAATTCATGTGAAGTTTTTATTGATTTAGACTCATTATTTTTATCTAGTACTAGATATCTAGTACTAGATTGAAAATCTAGGCTTGCTTTTGCTTGTACAAATTAGTGCATGGCTGAGGGAGGAAGGCATAAAAAGCCTTGCTTATTTGCCCTATAACCCGGTGTTTACTTTGAGGTTTATTTAATGTGGCAGGTGGTGACAAACCACTGCTTATGACATCTCTTGCAATGTAATCTCATCACTCAATGACAAATGCTTCTGACAAATGGAAACCGGGTACTATTCTAAACCAGAAAAAAAAAAAGAATATAATTCAGATATGTGATAATAAAAATGGTTTCTCAAAACATGTCAAATAAATTAGGCCTCTAAGAAGGGTCCATATTATAATGGCAAAGATAAAATAGAACGGATTTTTAATTTTTTTTTCCCCTAGGATTTTGTTGTTGTTGTCAGTTGTCAGAGTGAATTAATACTTTTGGAAGCAGGCCTATTACCATGCCACCTTATGCTGTTGCTTTTTAGTGGTTTGAACTGTTAGTGCTAATTGAAAAATTCTCTGGGGAAGTTAATTGGGAATGACACTAGTTAGTTGTGGCTGAGGACATAACCAGGTTAATTGTAGATTATGGGTCAGATAAAGGGCTAAGCTTTCTTACCTCTCTCATTTTAGCTAAGTTCATGAATTAGTTGTTTTTAAATCATAAAATTTTAGTGCAAGACAATTCTGAGAAGGCATGGGTAACTTCACACTTAATTGGGGGGCAGTTGGAAATGTTAGTGCTGTGTTGTTGGGGTTGGCATGTTCTCCTTAAAGCATAAGTAAATCAGCAGTGAAATTAGGTGAGACTCAGCACGTGTACAATTTATATAACAGCATTTCTCAGGCTTTGGCCAGCCACATGCTACCTGCAAGACCTTTGCTGCCTGCACTATTACTTGCTTAATATTTTTCTCTAAGCTACTGTCGATATTTGCTTTGTTTTCACTTATCCTTGAAACAAACAATAATATCCACAATGAATTCAGAGGCCTGAGTTATTTTTATATGCATTAAAAACACATAATAAAAAAAACCCACATAATTGTTGCTATTAAAAAAAAACTTTAATTTTTATATATAAAAAAATACTATGTACCACCATGCAAATGCTCCATATTTTGGGATACACTTATATAATCTATACATGTACCATGAGTTTTCATAACTACATAGTTTTATTTTTTATACTTCCAGAATCATTGATTATTTTTCCCCTTTGTTGAACTGGGTAATGCATTTGTGTAGGTGAAACATTAAAAAGGAGATGAAAATAAAGCACACGTTTTATATAATTACTTGTTGGTTTGTTCTGAAATTATGAAAGTAAGTACTAATCAGAGCAAGTACACTTTGGGACACCATATGGCAGAGGCTTCCTATGGCAAAGGGACGAGAGACAGAGTTGGGAACAAAAGGAGCTTGCCAGCCCAGACCCATTGCTGCCAGTCATAGATGGTGAAGTAGCAATTCTGATTCATTGGCAGTGGCTGCTGGCTGCTGGCTGCTGGTGTTGAAAACTCTGAGACTGAGTGAGTGCTCAGCAGGGAAGGAGAGCAGGCTTTGACAGTGATGACTGCCCCAGGCTGGAGAGAGGCGGGAGTATTGAGTATGTCAGGAATTTTCCATATTCCTCCTTTGGGGAACAGACACCATGGTGGAGTATTTCTTCACTATGGTTTTACATTGAAATGGAAAGTTTTCGTTTTCTCATCGGACCACTGGGTTTGTCATCTACTTGATGTCTCCATCTTTGTTATTTTTTAATTTGACTGCATCTGATTTTATTGCAATACGTATCTAATTTTCAATCATAATAATAGTTTTAATTGATTCTTCCTTTGCTTTCCTGTGATCATACTCTGACATTCTGACACTCTTATCTACCGTGAATATTTCCAAGACCTATCTGACCTTACACTGAATTCTGCAAAGTAGCTGGGGACCAGACTTTCTGGATTCTCTCTCTTATTGAATCTGAAGCTGGACTCAGTCATTGATTTTCTGCTGATAGGTGTGTCATCTTTTGTGTTTCCAAGTTTCTAATAGGCCAGGAACACCTGGCTACACATGATTTACACGTATATTTTTGTACCCACGACATCAGAAATACGATGAGATGATTTATAAGTAATGAGAACTATTTTTTAAGAGTGGGAAGTTCTTGGCATTGGGTCGGGATAGCTTCTGGAGAGGCCCAGATATTCAGACACACAGATGAAGAGATAGGAGACTTTTTTTCCTCCTTCCTCTTCATATTCCATCTTCTGTTGTGCTTCCAGAGATGGATGACAGACAAAGGGTTGAACCGGCAGGTTCTACTCTCTTCTGAAGTGGTAAACCAAAATTTGCATTTTTAAACCAAGTCTTGGCACTCCCACCCAGTCTTAGTTTCGGTACAAGGACCACCGCTGTTTTCTTTGGCACCAAATCCACCATCAGAGCTTGTGGAAAACCTGCTAATGAGCCAGGTTCTACTCTTGCATATTCCCCATGTCCAGACCCTACCCCTCAAGGGTCCCAAACCAGTATGCAAATCACCCTCAATCAAAAATGTCAGATTTTGTCTAGGAGGCCATTTTTCCTAACGATCCCATTCTGGTTCTAAACAATTGGTGGTTCTCAAATTTGAACCTATATCAGAACCATCTTATAGGGCTTGTTAAAACACACATTGCTGAGCCCCACCCTCTGATATCAGATTAGGTCTCCCTGGGGTGGGTGGGACCTGAGAATTTGCATTTCTAACAAGTTCCCAGGTTGTTGATGCCACCAGTCTGGAGGTTACACCTAAGAGTCCTTAAATAAGATTTCCCTTTCCCCTCATTTCAAGCCTCAGTGAAAAAAAAATTTTTTTTTTTTTGCTTCTTAATTTTTTCATTCACTTTGCAAATATATATATTGGATGCTTCATGTGTGTCTTGTCTTACACTAAGCCCTGGAGATACTGCTCCATTAGGACAGGATTTCTGCTTGCACAGAGCTCACAGTCCAGGGAAATGACCTGTGGGATCACATGTAAACTCCTTAGAACAGCACAAAAGGCTCTTTGTGTCTTGTCTCTACCATACTCCAGTCTCATTCCTGCACCTTCCCACCTGACTAGAGCTCCTTGACAGTAGAGATGATCTTTTATTCATATTTGTACCCATCGGAGTAGAGAATCACAATGGAAATGCCATGGGAAGCAGAGCCAGAGAATGAACACTTAAGCTGATAAATTTTTGGAGGCCCAGTGTAGGCAACTCTGAGAGTCAAAAACTCTAGGGAGACCCATCATAGAGGGGCCCCCACTGTTTTGTGAGATTTACCTCTAGGAATTTGACCAGTTCTCACAGTAAATATCAAAAAAACAAAACAAAACAAACAAACTTTGATGTGCTTCCATTAGGCTGAGGAGAAAGGAGAGGCTAAGGAGAGAGGTCTGGCTGTCCTATAGGTGATCCCTGTTTATCCAAATAGTTCCTTGCAATGTGTACAAAGCTCCACATGTGGAGAGTGTATGAGAATTCTCAGCAGTGATTGCTCTGGTGCTTGTTTCCAACACTTCTACAGCTCTACCTTCCCACCTCTTGTATTCCTTCTCCTTCCAGTTCCCCAGTACACATGAACCAACAAATAAGCACCTAACAGACACACAGTCTAGAATAAAAGAGAATTAAATTCCTTGAATTGAGGTGCCATAGAGATGTAGAACTCTGGGAGCTTCATTCACAAAGGGAATCCACAAACAGAATAGAGCCTCTAGCTAGCTTCTCATCTGCCTTCCCCAAAATCCACAGCCAGAAAATCCATTGGTAAAAACCAATTCACTGCAAGGCATAGCCTTGGGCCTCGACCAGTCTAGACACTGCAGACAGCCCCACCTTCAATAAGAACTCTGAAAACACTGTTTTGCTTGGTTACTCACAGGGAAATCTTGGTCTCACCCAGGGGTGTGCCTCCTGTCAGAATTTCCTTCCCAAAGAGATTAAGAGCTAGGGAAGAGCAAGGGAACAGTAGACTAGGGGCCAACCCATACTTTGCTCATGATTCCTGATTCAGTTTAAATCAGCCACCTCAATTTACATATCATTTTGTCTCATCCCTCCATAGCCCTGGGGTCTTCTCCAACACCACACCCTTGACTGGGAAACTTTCTTCTTCCTCCTCAGTGGTTCTTAGCCCTCATTATTCAGCATAGGTTGAAATGACAGTCATAGAAACTACCACTCCTGTGAATGTTATAACAAGTAGGAGAGAAAGTGACATTTTTTTTTCCCCCAATGGAAGGTCCCCAAACCATCCCACTCACAGCCTTTCCAGGAGGAGGTCTGTGCTCTGTCTCTTGCTTTTAAATTTAATGACCTAATGTTTTGAACTAAATTTCCTTGCTTGGTCAGCTTTGGTAGCTCATCTGTGCCCTGGAGGATAATAGCAAATAAGATTTTTGTTTTTTTCTTCTTTTCTAATATGGAAGATTAATATGCTACAATCCATCTCCCGTTTTGTGTGCCTTTTCCACAAAGACTAGTATTGAAAGGTAAATTTGTAGACTTTCACTGTATCTCTTAAAAAATCCTCATCAGGGGCAGCCCTGGTGGCGCAGCGGTTTGGCGCCGCCTGCAGCCTGGGGTGTGATCCTGGAGACTCTGGATCTGGATCGAGTCCCACTCGGACTCCCTGCATGGAGCCTGCTTCTCCCTCCTCTGCCTCTCTCTCTCTCTCTCTCTCTCTCTCTCTCTCTCTCTCTCTCTCTCTCTCTGTCTCAATAAATAAATAAATAAATAAATAAATAAATAAATAAATAATCTTTAAAAAGTCTTCATCATCTCCCCTTTGCTGAAAAATTCAAGGGAAAAACAACTTCTGGTTTCATCATTTCTAGGGGTAGAATTCCACAGAAACTCTAGGAAATCATCTTATCAATAAGGCTTTCTGTCTCTTTAGCAATACATATCTAATTTTCAATCATAGTAATAGTTTTAATTGATTCTTCTTCAATCTGAAGAGTTCTGTGACACCACTCACATTATTTTTATGACTTCTTTTCATCAATTAATATAAATTGACGGAGTATCAGAAACTGAGACTCTAGCAAAGGTGAACAGCTAATAAAATATACATCTCCACTCACATTTCTGCCTGCTTGATTCTTTTTCTGAGAGGGTGGTTTACAACAGTGCTAATCTTACTAAAAATTGCTGAGTTTTATTTCACACTAATAACATCTGGCATTTTTATGCATTAAGGATAAATTAAGTACTCAGTGAACACAGATTAGACATGGTTTTCACCACGATGTAGCTTATTCTATATTAGTTATATATAGAGAGAACTTTGTGCTTGTGACAATATGTATTGTATAAGTATGTGTGCACCTTTCAAATATATGAATCATTTCGGCTGATTTCAAGTAAAGGCAACATTTTTGGTATATTCTGCTTGGCTATTAACATAGATGCTGAGAGTATTAGAGGTAAAGTGGCCCATAAGAACCACTTAGTCTATAAATCTCATCTTGGAGACTGAAGAAACTATGAACCAGAGTGATTATTTTGAAGAATTATAGGATGTATCCTGTGAAGTTGATCAGAATCAAAGCTGAAAGGCAATAATTGTATACCTGGTCCAAGGCAGTCACCACCACACCATGTTGTTCTTCAAATAATGAACAAATTATGCAAGTATGTGAACATTTGGGAATAATTGTGTTAAATTCTACAGAATTATAAGATACTGGTTTTAAATGATCCTAAGATACACATTTTTTAAAATTTTAATATATTTTATTTTGAATTAATTTTGGACTTACCGAAAAATTGCAAAGATAATTTCAAGAGCTTTGTTTCGTTTTTTAAATGTCTTTTTCACCCCATTTCCTCTAATGTTAATATTTTAGAAAACTGTAGGACAATTATCACAAGAAATTAATATTGGTATAATTATATTATACTTCAGAACTTATTCAAATTTTGCCAATTTTTCTACTTTTTACACCCTCCCTTCCTCTCTCTCTCTCTTTCACTCTACAGGTACCTCTCCAGGATCTTAAGTTTATATCATTTCTCATTAGTCTCCTCCACTCAGTAATCACTTCTAAGTCTTTCTTTGTCTTTTATGACCTTGACACTTTTGAAGAGTACTGGTAAGTTATTTTATGCAATGTCTCTCAATTTGGCTTTGTCCAATGATTTCTTATGGTTGCAGTAAGATTATAAACAGCTCTGAAATCAGGACACATCTTGTGATTGATAGTATGTCTTACTTTACTGAGTAATATTTTTTCTTTCTTTCTTTCTTAGTGGTACATAAAATAATGGTGCATCTTATGACCCATGGTGCTTTAGAATCCATGAAACGTAGTGAGTGCATATGTTTGCGCATGCACGATCAGTTTTTATCTACCAAAAGTCTATTCCTTCTGCTTTTAGTTTAGTGCCAAAATTCCTTCCATATAAGACTTAAATAAGATTTTTTTTTTAAGTAAAAGCCTAGTAAAGGATAGAAGAAATAAATACTACAAGTAGAGGATTTTTCTAAGTCATTAGGAAATTACATGCAGGAACAAAGAATCAAACTCTAAACAAATTTTTGTTCCGTATGAAAATAGAAATAATTATTTAGAGTCTTTCTTCATAGTATATTATGAAATTTCAAGAAGTTCAGAAATACTTTCTGAGTAACTAAAGCTCCATGGGGCAAGGGGGGATAAGCTCCACTCTAACAGATGTGCGGGAATACCACGTAAACAAAACTCTATGAAAAGGATGCCTCCCCTCTTCTTCCTGTTTTCTTCTTTCTCCTTTCCCTCTTCTTCCATTTTTTCTTTCCTTCCTTCTTCCCTTCTTCCTCTTGGCTTTCTTCTCCTTTTCTTTTTCTTTCTTTCTTCTTCTTCTTTTTTTTACTTCCAGCTCTTCTTCCTCCATCTCTTCTTCCTTCTCTGTGATGTTCACCTCCTCCTCCACTCCCTCCACTTACTCCTCTTCCTCCTTCTCCATTCTGTCCTCCCTCCCAGTTCCTCTTCTTCCTCCTCCTCTACTTTCTACCCCCTTTACCTCCTTTGCTTCCTCTTCTTCTTCCTCTCCTATTTCCCCCTTCACTCCTCTCTTCCCCCCTCTATTTCTTCTCTTCTTCCTCTTCAACTCCCTTTTTTCTCCTTCCCTACTTCTTTTCCTCTACTTCCTCTCTTTCTCCTCCTCTGCCTTCTTCTCCACTTCTCCCTCCTCTACTTCCTCCAATTCTTCCTCTCTTCCTCTTCTTCCACCCCTCTCCATCCTCACCAATGCTCCTATTTACTTACTTTTTTTTTTCTTCTCCCCACATCATCACCTAGTAAGGGAATATTCCATAATATAATTACATAGCCATAAAACTGCTAACTGAAGTCTGGGATAGACTCCTCAAGAAGCTCCATTGCCCCAGTCACTTCACATCTTACTCACTTGGAGAATGTGCTAGAGAAAAAGCATATTAGGAGATGGTAGCATGCTGGTCCAATATGTCTTTTCCATCTTCAATTTATAGGATAGTATGGGACTCAGATCATCATGATGTCTTAGCTGGTGTTAATTCAGAAATGAGGTTGAAAACCTGTACCACGTTGTTTTTCCCCCATCTAAGATAGATACTTAGAGCACAGTGCAGTGGGCATCTGGCCTTAAGTAAAGGAGGCTGGGGTGGCCAGGTAGAGATTACTGAATAATACTACATCAGCAGCATTGAAGTTTGCATTTGGGGATGTGTCAGCTTAGAGAATCTGAGTATTTGCACAGGCTGAATGTTTCTGCAGTCTTTTCTGCAGCTGTCAGAAGTGCCCTGGTCTGCCCTTTTCCTCACGCCTTTTCTCGATAATTCTATTACTCAGGGGAAGGAGACTTAGGAAAGTGAATGACTCATTACTCCATTAGGCAATGGGACACTTGGGTTTTGACTCAGGCTGCTCAGACTGCCACAGTCTTGGCTTCTGTGGCAACCCGGATGCACAGGAAATCTGAGATTTAAAGTTGTGAATTCAGTATTGACATGAAAAATGCCACTTGTGTTGTGCTGAAACAGGCATGCTGATTATGTAACAGCTTCCAACACATTCCCTGCTGGTGGTGGGTTTTGATTGACATTTTATGGGCCTTATTACTCTTGAAAACAACACTAAAAATGCCATGACAAGCTCAAGATGGAAATATGAACACATGATCCTCTTCCTGCTGAACTAGAAAATGGCTTTTCAGAATTCTTCCGGGAAGAAGGTAGAAAAAATAAAAGATATTCACATAGTTTCATAATATTAAGTCTCCTGTTGTTCCCGGAATGGGGAAGATCCTCAAATCTTAGAGCAATTTGACATAGTCTAGATTCAAGGACTTCTCTTGGCTTCTTACAACTTACAAACAAATGCTGACCTTTGAAGTAGAGAATGAATTGCATAAGACATAGAAGGTTTGATAAATATTGTCTTTACAGTAGTGATTTAGAGTTTATTTCATAACTCCTTGGTAGAGGGAGTTTATCATTTTAACAATATAGAGATGGAAATGCAGCAGAAATTTAGATGACATGAATGAATATAAGGTGTTTTTTTTCTTTTATATACAACAAAGTTTTAATGTGGAATGGCTTCAAAATGTCAGTGAAATATAAATGGCATGTTGCATTTATTTTAATTGAATTATTCATTCTCCCCAAATATTTTAGAATAGCAAACATTCTGAATTAGGATTTTAGTCTTTCCAACTTCCTTCTGATTTTATATAACTAAAACTAAAACATATAGACTTAAAGATACCAGCCAACATCTTTGGATTCTGAATGATAGCTATCTGGGTTGCTATGTGAGCAATAAAGTAATAGCAACAACAACAGAAATAATACTACCTATTGATTTACTGAGTTATTTTTTAATTTTTAAATCCAAGCAGCCTGGTTTCCACAACTGGTATGCTATCCTTTAGGCTTATTTTCTAAAATCATGCTCAACTTAAAATGGGAAGGTAGTAGATTTGGTATTATTTTCTCCCAAGATGAGCGTCCTCTGTCCTCTGAAGAGGACACACATGAATGCCACACATTCAAGCAGGTGTGGAGTAATAAGCACAGAATGAAAAACTACATTTGTGAAGCCCTTTGAAAGAAAGACATGAAAATCTTTTTTTTTTTTTTTGGTATTGGATATATTGGAGTTACAAATCAGTACAATTGAGGCAGAAGTTTACCTTGAAGCACATGTTTGGTGTTGGCAAAGCTTCAGTTGTTTTTGATAAACCTATTTTCATGCAGAAATTACTATAAATGGGCAGCAGATGTTTGCTTTTAAGTATCCTGCTTTTCATTGGTCAGCAAAATAAGAATGCACATGGTGCTTGTTAAGAAGCAGCTGGTGTCAATTTATGAGAATGATGGTCTATCCTCTTCTGCCTTGACCAGTCTAAGAGCAGCAATATCAATATTTAAAGTTGTATATTCAACATTCATTTATATATGAATATACCCTAAGTTGATTACAGAGGTGATAGATTTTATTCAATATAGAACTGCATACCCAGAATTTAAGAGTCTCCTTTTGCCTCATCATTATAAATTAGCTGAAGATATGGCTATTGCTATCCTATCCTATCCATATTTTAACATCCAAAAACTAGAGAGGAAATTATGGTGAGGCTGAATGTGACCTCTTTTCAGATGGAGTATGTTTATATGAATAGTCAAGGGAGATGGAAGATATATATAGATATAGATAGATACAGATGTAGATATAGATATTATTCCTCATTATTAAGAATTTGCAAAAATTCTTGAGTTATTTTTCGTGGGGCAAATAATGAGACAAAATCCTGAAGAGATCTCTCTTTTGGGATAACTAATTTTTAATTCCATAAGCAATAAAGGTGCTGGTGGTGGAATTACTTTAAATGCTGCCTTTTGAAGATGGATTGACTATGCTTGTCTTTATCTCTTTTATCTTAATTTTAATTGTTATATAATCCAGTACACTCTTAATCTGTATGTACTTATGTAACTGCCTCTGATTAAGATGTAGGATATGTCCACATGCCAGAATGCACCTCTGTCACCTTCTCATTTCATCTCCTTCATGCAAGGCAACCCTTATTCTAAGTTTATTCACCATCCCATTAGTTTTGCCTGTTCTTCATATGCATGGACTCAAACAGTATGTTCTTTTTGCATCTGAACTCTTTTTGCTCCAAAAAAACATTTTTACATTCATTCCTATTGCTGCATATTCAAGTAGTTGATTTTTAAAATCAATATGCGGTATTCCATTTTATGTATATGCTAGTATTTGTTTAACCATTCTTCTGTTGATGGGCATTTGAGTTTTTCCCATTCATGAGTTAGCTATTATGAGTAAAACTGCTAAGGACATTCTTGGCCTTGTCTCCAGGTGAACAATTACATTCACTTTTCTTGGGTATGTACAGGGAGTTGAATTGCTACGTGACAGTGTAGGCATAAACTTAGAATTTTGAGCATGCCAGTGTGGTTTTATTTTTATTTTTTTATTTTTTTGTCAGTGTGGTTTTAGTTTGGATTTTATTAAGAATGGTATTGAATACTTTTTAACATGCTTATCCGTCATTTTGATCTCTTCTTAGGAGTGCTTCTTCAAGTCTTTTGCACAATTTAGGATCAGGTTTTTTGTTTTTGTTTTTGTTTTCCTCAGTGATTTGTGATAGTTCTTTTATACTTTAGACACGAGTCCAACGGCAGATGTAGACTGTGAATATTATCATCTTCTAGTCTGTGTCTTACCTTTTAACTCTCTTAATGTTAATTTTGATGAGCAGGAATTCTTTTCTTTTAAATTAAAAAAAAATTATTTATTTATTTGAGAGAGAGACAGAGACAGAGCACAAATGGGGAGGGGCAGAAGGAGAGAGACAAGCAAACTCCCTGCTCAGTGGGGAGCCCAACTTGGGGCACCAACTGGGACCTCAAGACCTGACCTGAGCCTAAGTCAGACACTTAGCTGATTGAGCCACCCAGGCACCCTGAACAGAAATTCTTTATAAATCGGATTTCAATGAAATTAGTTTTTCTTATGTAATTAGTGATTGTTGTGTCCTGCTTAGAAAGAAAAAAAAAAAAAACAACAACCAATAACAACAACTTTTACATGTTCCATTTCTTGTTTTCTTACCCATTTTTCTTCTATGCTAGTGTTTTTTGAGTAACTTTATGATCTTAATAACTTAGGGTCCTCTCTCTCTCTCTCTCTCTCTCTCTCTCTCTATATATATATATATATATATATATATATATATATATATATATATTCATGAGAGACACACACAGAGAGAGAAAGAGAGAGAGAGAGAGAGGCGGAGACACAGGCAGAGGGAGAAGCAGGCTCCATGCAGGGAGCCTGATGTGGGACTTGATCCTGGGTCTCCAGGATCACGCCCTGGGCTGAAGGTGGCCCTAAACAACTGAGCCACCCAGGCTGCCCAATACTGTCCAATAAATGTTATAGTACTCACCCTCCAAGGATGATATATATGGTAACTGTAAGTTGTTGCCTTGTTTATACTGTTGTACTGTGACACTTCTTGGCCTTATTACTTTTATGCTTGGTGGCCTTTGACACTGTATGTCCAGTTATTATATGTAAGTCCCAGGCAGGTAAGGTGTTTACCAAACGTAATTGCAATCATCAGGTTTCCTTGTGTATAAATTTTTTAAATTTATATCATAGACCAAAGAACATATTAGTTAATAATACTACTTATTTCTGAATAATATTTAAAAGCATTGCTCACCTCATTTTAACATATTGACCCAGTGAAGTAAAACAAAGTAAGTGATACTCTTTTTAAACATGTGTATTATCATCCAGCTACTTTGGCCAAATATATTAAAGTTCTCAGCCAAGTTCTTTCTCAACTCATCTCTTAATTTGTTAGGTAGATACATGTGTTAGAACAATAGTTCTCAGTCCTGGTTATTTATTAGCATCATCTAAGACACTTGTAAAAAATAAAGAGGGTCAGCAACCAACCCAGGGGATCCTCTAAATTACTTGGGCTGGGGTAGTATCATCAGTGGTTGTAAAGGCCCCCAAAAGGATTCTAACAGGCAACTTGAACTGTGGTTCTCCTAAGTATTTGCTTACTGCAGTGTTACTCAGACTTCAACTATTTGCTTAGGGCAGTGTGACTCAGAATTGCTCAACGGAAGGGCTTAATGCATAGATTGCTGGGCTTCACCCACAATTTCTGATTCAGTAAATCTGGATGGACCCAAGAATTTGCATTTTTAGAAAGCCCTAGATCATGCTGATGCTGCTTAATGGGGACTATAGCTCAAGATATCTATTGCCTTTCCTGCCACGTGGCTAACCTGTTGGCCATCCTCATCCTTTGCCATTTCAGATATGCTACTTTTAGTCCTGGCATTCAAATTCTGTTTTTGTCTTTCACTGTACTAAAATGTATTTATTTTCTCACTTTGTCAGAGAGAGCTTTAGGATTGACTATATATTACTTGACCTCTTTTCAAAAAGTATCCTCTTCAGTGTAAGCTGTGAAATGACTTTTACTAATAGATATGTGAAGTCAACGGTGAATATATGTTTAAAGAGAGGGATTTGAGAACGAAACCTAGATGCAAATGTAGATCACCTTAGTGCTATTCATTCAGCCAGAAAATCAGGTTACAAAATTATAACACACATCTTCAGTACAAAACAACAACAACAACCACCACCACAACAACAAAAACCTCTGCAGGAATAGAAAATAATGTGGTCTGCAAATACTATACAGCAGTAGTATCAAGAGTGTTTGGGGTTCTTAATGATTTGATGGCTTTTTTAATCTATATGTTCTAGTTAGTTTTTCCTCTAACAAACTTTATTCATAAAAATTAAAACAATTGGGCAGCCCCGGTGGTGCAGCGGTTTAGTGCCGCCTGCGGCCCGGGGCGTGATCATGGAGACTCGGGATCGAGTCCCACATCGGGCTCCCTGCATGAAGCCTGCTTCTCCCTCTGCCTGTGTCTCTGCCTCTCTCTCTCTAGCTGTGTCTCTATGAATAAATAAATAAAATCTTTAAAAAAAAAATAAAACAACTGATGTTTAACAAAACAAGAAGCATTCATTCAGCAGAGATTTCATGAAACTACCTTTACCCACAACCATGCGGATAACAGTAGTCTCAGAAGGAGAATAAGACATTTTACAAACACAGGAGCTTACAGTCCTATTGAGCAGACAGGAACTCTAGTTTATATTTTTATAACATTTAGCAAGACATTGAGTCTCCTTGTAGTAGTAAGAAAAATATATAAAGACATTAATGATCATTGACTGTGGAAGACAATTTCTTAAGATGTTGGTGCCTTTGATTTTTTTTTTTTTCCTAAAGAAAACTTGAAAGGATTTGGCCTGGTAAAAGCTGCTTTTAACTTGAATCTATACCTTTTATTTTTGAAGTCTTAAAGAGTTTTATTCATTTATATTAGATTCAGCTGGATAAGGATCAGGTTTTTTTTTCATTTTGGGTGATGGGCGCACTAAGAATGAAATGATACTTTATTCACTGGAAGCATAGAAATCTCTTTTAAAAATAAATGAATTATGGCTCCATTAATAATCATTAATGTTCAGATATCCAAAAGGCAACAAGAACATATTTAAAGATTTCATTTATTTATTCATGAGAGACACAGAAAGAAGGCAGAGACACAGACAGAGGGAGAAGCAGGCCCCCTGCAGGGACCCCGAAGCAGAACTCAATCCCAGAACTCCGGGATCACACCCTGAGCCAAAGGAAGACGCCTAGCTGCTGAGCCACCCAGGGATCTCAAGAACATATTTATAAATGAAATCTACTCCTCTGTTGACATACAATCCTTGTCTTCCTCTCCTGCCTCCTTTTTCATCATCATCATCATCATCATCATCATCATCATCATATCATCCTCATCAATAATCCCATTATCATTGTCACAGTATATAGTATATATGGCTATTAGATTCTAAAGTCAGCCTATAAACGGAAAGCAAGTTCAGGCAAAACTAACCTTCACAGTCTCCTAGGAGGCTCTGTTTGGGAGATCTACATTTCTCAACAGGCTCAGCAGAGCCAAGTTTTTCCTCTCATGGAGGGGAGGTTGTGTCTTCATTTGAACACCAGATAAAATGATTGAGTTATATTCATAGTCATGTTGTATAAAAAAATAAAAACAAAAAACTAAAACTAAAATAAAAAGTGTC
Source organism: Nyctereutes procyonoides (assembly GCF_905146905.1). Lineage (NCBI taxonomy): Eukaryota > Metazoa > Chordata > Mammalia > Carnivora > Canidae > Nyctereutes > Nyctereutes procyonoides. Next base: position 40,182,741 of record NW_026575024.1, read on the forward strand.
GTTAAATATTCTTGGATTATTCTTAATGAATTATGAGATGTTCACAGTATGAAAGGAGCTTGGGAACTAAGTATCACTGAAACAGTTAATCCAGATCCCCTAGCTCATGGAAATTGAGCAGCAGACTCTAACTGATGCTAATAGGCAAAAAGGCAATACCATAGCTGAATTACTTATTTCTCCTCCTCCACTCCTCTTCTCTGTTCCAAATACTTATTACTATGTAATAATTACCTCAGAATTTTGGAGTTTAAAGTAATTTAGCATTATATCTCACAGTTCTGTGGGTTGACTGGGCTCCACAGGGAGGTTTTCACTTCTGGTCTGTCATGCACTTACAGTTAGCAGGCTTTTAGGGCTGACGTCATCTGAAGGCCGAACTGAACTGGATATAGGAGATGGTATTCTCATTCACATGTCTGGGATGGCTGGAACAAGTTTCTCCACGTAACTTCTTCAAATGACTTGTTGAGACTTCCTTACAGAATGCCAGTTTCTGGGTAATAGGACTTCTTGCATGGCATCTAGATTTGCCTACTATGAACATTTTAAGGATCAGGACACAAAGGGCCAGGCTAATTAAGGGGAGTAGGTGAAAATATCATAGTGTCCCATCTACTGAGCTTTATTGGTCAAAGCAGTCACAGGGCCCACTTAGATTCAAAAAGATGCAGAAAGAGGCCTCTCTTCTTGATTGGGGTCACAATACAGAAGAACATGTGGGCTGGGGGAACTTAATGCAGCCTCTTTGGAAAATACAGTCTGCCACACTCTTCCTTCCTTGTTCCACCTCCCTCTCCCCTGACTTCTCCCTTTTCTCTCTTCCCTGAACATACGGTTGAATCTGGGTAAAGCAAATGTATAGGTGATTTAGCAGAACTATAATATTTTCTATTATGTTTAGTGCTTTAGATGTGTTAGATGTGTTTTAATTACTAAATAAATCTTTATTTGCATATTAAAAGTCTAATGCCCAGAAATAAAATGGAACTATTTTGTTTAGTGGTTCTATATGCCCTACAAGGAATTTGAGGTGACTTAGTAATTGCAATTTCAAAATAATCAAGAATATTAAAATATTCCCTGGTATTCCATTTCAATTCCAGGGTATAGAGCAGAATAATTTGGACTCATTTAGGAGGAGTGCTTACAATTCCCATCTTACCTTCTGTACACAGAATTCTAGAGGCATGGATGCTTTATCAGTTTGAATGGATTCATCTTGACACAACTGATTAGGGAAGACATTACTACTCATTGCCTTTCAGGTGTGCCTCATCAAATGATGTATAATCTAGAACTTCAAACAGCCAGAAACTTGCTGCTATTTTTTCATTCATTGAGATGAGTTGATATGGAAGCTACTGGAATAATTAAGCAATGTTTTATACACTATTTGCAGTGGTTGAAGTAGTTACATATTATATATTATTATATATTCTATAATTAAACATTACATATTTTATAATATATAGCATTAATTTCAATAATTAATTATGCAACAATGCTAACTATGAATTACTTATATAATAGTATGTTATATATTAAGGAATATATACTTCTTTGTTATTCACCCCCATATGAACTATGTTATTTCTATCCCTATTATACAGTTGAAGAAATGAGGTGCAGAAATTCATCCTAGATCACACACAGTTAATTAATGCTCATATTTTTTTTTCTAAAGTTATATTATGTCATATTGACACACAAAATAAATATCCTTGGCATTAACCAAAGTGCTTAAGAGGTCAGTATTTACTTTTTATGAAGTGGCAGAGAAAAGTCTTTGCTTTGCTGTCTTTCTGTTTAGACAATGATAACTTGATTATGGAAATTCTGCTGGAAGAGAAATCAGGGAAAGTTTTCAGAGAGACATTATTTGGGGACAGTGTGAATTAATTCTGAGTCAATGGAATTATTTAATGCCACTGTTTATTTTCCTAGGATTTAGACTGCTCGTGTAGCTTTTGCTGCAAAAGAATATGCTTGTCTTCCTTACTTAAGAAATAAATAAAAAGCTGTAACTCTGAAAAGCCATGAAACTAGCACAGAAATTGTGAAAATTTGTTATCTTTGCCAACCATACAGTGGAGTAGTAAAGTCATTGTTCCATTTAAAAAGTATTTACCACAGCTCTTCTGTATGGAAGACAATATCAAGTACTTTAGGAGAAACATATATGAAAAAGCACAATTCTGCCCTCAAGAAACTTAATTTTAGTAAAAATGGAAGATGGTTTTATGGTTAAAACAGAACAATGAAAGTGACAGTTACCTGTTTGAGGTAGGATGACACAGAATGAGATTTGTAAATGGGGAGAGTTCACTTCTAGCTACCAGAGAATTCTGGAAGCTTGCATGGGGAGATGGTATTGGCTTTGGAAGTTGAAAAAAAAAAAAAACAGAGAAGAAATTGGATGCCTAAAAAAAAAAATTTGGACATCATTATAGCAATAAGAAATGATAGACTGCACTAGGGCAACAGCCAGTGGGAAAGGGTTAGGAGGAAATTTAAGTAAGAAATATGTGGAAGAAAATTCCACAGGACTTAACAATTGATTGGATATAGTGCTTCAGAGAGTAGGGGATGGTAAATTTTTGGATTTGGGTCACCAGGAAGTCATTGGTTCTGTCATGCATAAAGGGAAATGACAATGGATAAGAGTATATCACAACAGAAAATCTATGACCTACTCAGAAGCAGAGAATTTGGGAAGCATTTATTTATAAAGGAATTGCTTCTGAATATTTGAGTATGGGGGCTACAAGGAATAGTGCAGTAACTGGGCCTTAGAACTGATTTATGTGCTAAACCTGAATGGACAAGGGACAAAACAAACAAACAAACAAACAAAAAACCCAGTTACCTGAATCCTGAGGGAGAGTCCTGTAGAGACAGCTATATTGCAGTAAGTGACTTCTAGTTAAAGGGAATGCACAGCCCTAGGCAACTTTCTAGGAAAGGAGCAAAGAGAATAATTACCTTGATCTCCCTCTTCATCCCTGCAATCTCTGTTGCTGAAGCCTGCTGGAGGCCCAGGGGCAAGGGAGTTCAATTGATATGGTATGTGTCATCCACTTCCTGGGGCACAGAATAGGATGGGCAAACAGATGGAGGTATGGCAATGCTTTCAGATCGTGTGAACTGTGGAACTGAGCCTGGGTAGGTCTAGAAGAGCTATTTGCACAAAGGTGTATGCACACACACGGATGCATGCACACACTCACATAGATACAATGACAGGCAAATCCAGATCTTGGAGAATGGGTTCATTTTAGAGCATATGTCTTAACTTTGGCACTATTGACATTTTGGGCCAGATAATTATTTGTTTGAGGGGGATGTTCTATGAATTATAGGGTGTCTATTTAGCAGCATCCCTGGCCTCTTTGCACTAGATACTAGGAGCACCCATTCCCCTAAATTTTTACAATGAAAAATGTCTCCAGACATCGCCAAATGTCATATAGCAGTAGGTGGGAGGAGGTCCGGGAGCAAAATCACCCTCAGGTAAGAACCACCAAGTTAGCGGAATTAGCAGTTTGAGAGAAGAAACGGATACTTAGGGTGAGTGTTCTGAAAACTTGACAGGAAATGATCAGAGTATTGCCAACCATGGAAATGCCATAGAAAATTCTGCGTGGGGACTAGATTCTGTTGAGAGGCAGAATCTAATAGGCTGTGATGGGCAGGTGGTGCATGGGGACAGCCAGTGTGTCTCTAATTTGGCAGCAGAGAGGAGAGAGGGGAGAATGACATCTTCATCAGATGGCTTTAGGATCTTTTTGGAGATGGAGAGAACTGAACATCCTGCTTGGCCAAGAGGAGGACAGAAGTGAAAGAGGGTGCTCAGAGATATAGTGAGCACCAATACTGTCTTAGGGGCTTGAATGTGCTAAGATGTTTGACCCTCAGACCACTCCTGGAGGTCTGACCACATCTGCTGAGTCCCTTGTGCTGAGTGAGGCAACATTCACCGGCTCTAGGGATTTGGATATGGAGGCACTATTTTCAGTCCACCCCAACTGGTTTCTCAATTTTCATCTAAATGAATGGAAGGTGTCTTAACCTAGAGGTTAAGGACATAGTCTTTATTGCTTGGGTTCAAATCCTAGCACTACCACTTCCAGCTCTGTGTCCTTGAGGTAGTTATTTAACATCTCTGTACTTTTGCTTCTTCATCTGAGAAATCGGGATACTAGTATTCTCATGCTAGTTTGGAGGATTAAGGAAACCAATGTATGTATAGTGTGCGAAATATAATGCTGACCCTAGCTGAGTATTCAATAAGTGTAATCAATTATTATTATTCTCAATTATTTTATCCAAACACATTTTCATTAAAGTGTTTAATTAGAAGAGTGCTATCCATTTGATTAGTTATTAAGCTGTTTCTCTAAAAGCAGAGGCCATGTGCTCATTCTAGCTGATATTATAAGGAAATGGAAAAATCAGGTTTATATCAATATAGTTCCCCTGGGTAAATATAGATAATTACTTTCAAATTAGCCCAAGGTCAGAATTGGCATTATTTACAGATGTATAGTCTAGGAAGAAGCCTGCTGTATCTTTCTTTTAAGAAAAAAAAATAATAATAGCCTTCCCTACCCAGCACAAAGCAAACAACAGAACTTTGGACAAATCTTCACCAGGCATAATACATCAGGTCAAGCTCTTTTTAACATGCCAAATGAAAAAAAAAATCACTATAGTACCCAATTTGTTTTTTTTTTTTTCATTTTATGCTATTTTCCTTTGGCTTCTATACTTCATGACCTTTATATATGTATGCTAGTGGGTAATATATAAGAGCAAGAGTTCTGAAATTTAAAAAGAGAAAGAGATTCCAATACAAATACACACATACAGACAATTAGTGTCTAGAATGACCTGAAGACCAAACTGGACAAACTGGAATGGTTGGTTACCCTAGGTGTGTCCTTGGGCCAGTCACATATCCTCTACACCTCAGCTTCCTCAACTGGAAACTGGTGATTGTGATGCCCATATTGTAGGATGTTGTGAGAAGCAAAAGAGATAATGAATGTAAAGGTGCATGACTATTCCTAGCACACTGGAAGTGACGATGTGTAAGAATGGAGATGATAATGGTTGTGGGGATCATAGTGTGAATAAAAAGGAGGAAGAGTGGCAAACACTGGAATAGCCTAATCTAGGGAGAAAAAAAAAAAAAGAAAATCATTATTTTTTTCTATTTAAAGTATAGCTAAAGGCTAATTTGTATCCTTTTAAATTCATTTTCTTTTTTTTTTAATTTTACCATTTCATTTATTGGTGTTCAATTTGCCAACATAGAGAATAACACCCAGTGCTCATCCCGTCAAGTGGCCCCCTCAGTACCCATCACCCATTCACCCCCAGGCCCCGCCCTCCTCCCTTTCCACCACCCCTAGTTCGTTTCCCAGAGTTAGGAGTCTTTATGTTCTGTCTCCCTTTCTGATATTTCCCACACATTTCTTCTCCCTTCCCTTATATTCCCTTTCATTATCATTTATATTCCCCAAATGAATGAGAACATACACTGTTTGTCCTTCTTATGACTTATTTCACTCAGCATAATACCCTCCAGTTCCATCCACGTTGAAGCAAATGGTGGGTATTTGTCGTTTCTAATGGCTGAGTAATATTCCATTGTATACATAGACCACATCTTCTTTATCCATTCATCTGTCGATGGACACCGAGGCTCCTTCCACAGTTTGGCTATTGTGGACATTGCTGCTAGAAACATTGGGGTGCAGGTGTCCCAGCGTTTCATTGCATCTGTATCTTTGGGGTAAATCCCAACAGTGCAATTGCTGGGTCGTAGGGCAGGTCTATTTTTAACTCTTTGAGGAACCTCCACACAGTTCCTCAGAGCGGCTGCACCAGTTCACATTCCCACCAACAGTGTAAGAGGGTTCCCTTTTCTCCACATCCTCTCCAACATTTGTGGTTTCCTGCCTTGTTAATTTTCCCCATTCTCACTGGTGTGAGGTGGGATCTCATTGTGGTTTTGATTTGTATTTCCCTGATGGCAAGTGATGCGGAACATTTCCTCATGTGCTTGTTGGCCATGTCTAGGTATTCCGCTGTGAAATTTCTGTTCATGTCTTTTGCCCATTTCATGATTGGATTGTTTGTTTCTTTGGTGTTGAGTTTAATAAGTTCTTTATAGATCTTGGAAACTAGCCCTTTATCTGATACATCATTTGCAAATATCTTCTCCCATTCTGTAGGTTGTCTTTTAGTTCTGTTGACTGTATCCTTTGCTGTGCAAAAGCTTCTTATCTTGATGAAGTCCCAATAATTCATTTTTTGCTTTTGTTTCTTTTGCCTTCGTGGATGTATCTTGCAAGAAGTTACTGTGGCCGAGTTCAAAAAGGGTGTTGCCTGTGTTCTCCTCTAGGATTTTGATGGAATCTTGTCTCACATTCAGATCTTTCCTCCATTTTGAGTTTATCTTTGTGTATGGTGCAAGAGAGTGGTCTAGTTTCATTCTTCTGCATGTGGATGTCCAATTTTCCCAGCATCATTTATTGAAGAGACTGTCTTTCTTCCAGTGGATCGTCTTTCCTCCTTTATCGAATATCAGTTGACCATAAAGTTCAGGGTCCACTTCTGGGTTCTCTATTCTGTTCCATTGATCTATGTGTCTGTTTTTGTGCCAGTACCACACTGTCTTGATGACCACAGCTTTGTAGTACAACCTGAAATCTGGCATTGTGATGCCCCCAGATATGGTTTTATTTTTTTAAAATTCCCCTGGCTATTCGGGGTCTTTTCTGATTCCACACAAATCTTAAAATAATTTGTTCTAACTCTCTGAAGAAAGTCCATGGTATTTTGATAGGGATTGCATCAAACGTGTAAATTGCCCTGGGTAGCATAGACATTTTCACAATATTAATTCTGCCAATCCATGAGCATAGAATATTTTTCCATCTCTTTGTGTCTTCCTTAATTTCTTTCAGAAGTGTTCTATAGTTTTTAGGGTATAGATCCTTTACCTCTTTGGTTAGGTTTATTCCTAGGTATCTTACGCTTTTGGGTGCAATTGTAAATGGGATTGACTCCTTAATTTCTCTTTCTTCAGTCTCATTGTTAAGGTATAGAAATGCCACTGACGTCTGGGCATTGATTTTGTAACCTGCCACGCTACCAAATTGCTGTATGAGTTCTAGCAATCTTGGGGTGGAGGCTTTTGGGTTTTCTATGTAGAGTATCATGTCATCGGTGAAGAGGGAGAGTTTGACTTCTTCTTTGCCAATTTGAATGCCTTTAATGTCTTTTTGTTGTCTGATTGCTGAGGCTAGGACTTCCAGTACTATGTTGAATAGCAGTGGTGAGAGTGGACATCCCTGTCCTGTTCCTGATCTTAGGGGAAAGGCTCCCAGTACTTCCCCATTGAGAATGATATTTGCTGTGGGCTTTTCGTAGATGGCTTTTAAGATATCGAGGAAAGTTCCCTCTATCCCTACACTCTGAAGAGTTTTGATCAGGAATGGATGCTGTATTTTGTCAAATGCTTTCTCTGCATCTAATGAGAGGATCATATGGTTCTTGGTTTTTCTCTTACTGATATGATGAATCTACATTGATTGTTTTACGAGTGTTGAACCAGCCTTGTGTCCTGGGAATAAGTCCTACTTGGTCATGGTGAATAATTTTCTTAATGTACTATTGGATCCTATTGGCTAGTGTCTTGTTGAGAATTTTTGCATCCATGTTCATCAGGGATATTGGTCTGTAATTCTCCTTTTTGGTGGGGTCTTTGTCTGGTTTTGGAATTAAGGTGATGCTGGCCTCATAGAATGAATCTGGAAGTACTCCATCTCTCTCTATCTTTCCAAACAGCTTTAGTAGAATAGGTATGGTTTCTTCTTTAAACGTTTGATAGAATTCCCATGGGAATCCATCTGGCCCTGGACTTTTGTGTCTTGGGAGGTTTTTGATGACTGCTTCAATTTCTTCCCTGGTTATTGGCCTGTTCAGGTTTTCTATTTCTTCCTATTCCAGGTTTGGTAGTTTGTGGCTTTCCAGGAATGCGTCCATTTCTTCTAGATTGCCTAATTTATTGGCGTAGAGCTGTTCATAATATGTTTTTAAAATCGTTTGTATTTCCTTGGTGTTGGTAGTGATCTCTCCTTTCTCATTCATGATTTTATTAATTTGAGTCTTCTCTCTCTTCTTTTTAATAAGACTGGCTAATGGTTTATCTATCTTATTAATTCTTTCAAAGAACCAATTCCTGGTTATGTTGATCTGTTCCACAGTTCTGGTCTCGATTTCGTTGAGTTCTGCTCGAATCTTTATTAACTCTCTTCTTCTGCTGGGTGTAGGATCTATTTGCTGTTTTTTCTCTAGCTCCTTTATGTGTAAGGTTAGATTTTGTATTTGAGTTATTTCCAGTTTTTGAATGGATGCTGTATTGCGATGTTATTTCCCCCTTAGGACTGCTTTTGCTGTATCCCAAAGATTTTGAACGGTTGTATCTTCATTCTCATTAGTTTCCATGAATCTTTTTAATTCTTCCTTAATTTCCTGGTTGACCCTTTCATCTTTTAGCAGGATGCTCTTTAACCTCCACGTGTTTGAGGTCCTTCCAAACTTATTGTTGTGATTTAGTTCTAATTTCAAGGCATTATGGTCTGAGAATATGCAGGGGACGATCCCAATCTTTTGGTATCGGTTCAGACCCAATTTGTGACCCAGTATGTGGTCTATTCTGGAGAAAGTTCCATGTGCACTTGAGAAGAATGTGTATTCAGTTGAGTTTGGATGTAAAGTTCTGTAGATATCTGTGAAATCCATCTGGTCCAGTGTATCATTTAAAGCTCTTGTTTCTTTGGAGATGTTGTGCTTAGAAGAACTATCGAGGGTAGAAAGCACTAGACTGAAGTCATCAGTATAAGTAAGTGTATTATTATCTAAGTATATCTTAACTTTGGTTATTAATTGATTGATATATTTGGGAGCTCCCACATTCGGGGCATATATATTGAGGATTGTTAAGTCCTCTTGTTGGATAGATCCTTTAAGTATGATATAGTGTTCCTCTTCATCTCTCACTACAGTCTTCAGGGTAAATTTTAGTTTATCTGATATGAGGATGGCTACCCCTGCTTTCTTTTGAGGACCATTTGAATGGTAAATGGTTCTCCAACCTTATATTTTCAGGCTATAGGTGTCCTTATGTCTAAAATGAGTCTCTTGCAGACAGCAAATAGATGGGTCCTGTTTTTTTATCCAGTCTGACACCCTGCACCTTTTGATGGGGTCATTTCACGTTCAGAGTTACTATTGACAGGTATGAGTTTAGTGTCATCATGATATCTATTCAGTCCTTGTTTTTGTGGATTGTTCCACTGGACTTCTTCTTAAAGGGGAATTTTAAGAGTCCCCCTTAAAATTTCTTGCAGAGCTGGTTTGGAGGTCACATACTCTTTCAGTTCCTGCCTGTCTTGGAAGCTCTTTATCTCTCCTTCCATTCTGAATGAGAGCCTTGCTGGATAATGTATTCTTGGCTGCATGTTCTTCTCATTTAGGACCCTGAATATATCCTGCCAGCCCTTTCTGGCCTGCCAGGTCTCTGTGGAGAGGTCTGCTGTTACCCTAATACTCCTTCCCATAAAAATCAGGGATTTCTTGTCTCTTGCTGCTTTAAGGATCTTCTCTTTATCTTTGGAATTTGCAAGCTTCACTATTAAATGTTGAGGTGTTGAACGGTTTTTATTGATTTTAGGGGGGGGATTTCTCTATGTCCTGGATCTGAATGCCTGTTTCCCTTCCCAGATTAGGAAAGTTTTCAGCTAGGATTTGTTCAAATACATATTCTGGCCCTCTGTCCCTTTTGGCACCCTTGGGAACCCCAATTAAACGTAGGTTTTTCTTCCTCAGGCTGTCATTTATTTCCCTTAATCTATCCTCATGGCCTTTTAATTGTTTGTCGCTTTTTTCCTCAGTTTCCCTCTTTGCCATCAACTTGTCTTCTATGTCACTCACTCGTTCTTCCACCTCGTTAACCCTCGTCGTTAGGACTTCTAGTTTGGATTGCATCTCATTCAATTGATTTTTAATTTCTGCCTGATTGGATCTAAATTCTGCAGTCATGAAGTCTCGTGAGTCCTTAATGCTTTTTTCTAGAGCCACCAGTAGCTGTATAATAGTGCTTCTGAATTGGCTTTCTGACATTGAATTGTAATCCAGATTTTGTAACTCTGTGGGAGAGAGGGCTGTTTCTGATTCTTTCTTTTGAGGTGAAGTTTTCCTTCTAGTCATTTTACTCAGTGCAGAGTGGCCAAAAACAAGTTGTATTGGGAAAAGGAGAAAAAGAGAGGAGGGAAAGAAGGAAAGAAAAGAGAAAAATAAAAAAGAAAAAAAGGAAGAAAAAAAGAAAAAAGAGAAGAAAAAGAGAAAGAAAGGGAAAAAAAGGTGGGGGAAGCAAATAGAAATCAAAAAGCAAAAAAAACAAAAACAAAAACAAAACAACAACAACAAAACAACAACAACAAAAAAAACACGGGGGAGTATCTTCTGATTCTGTAGACTTTAAGTCCCTTGACTTCCCCTGGAACTGGTCCGTCTAGCTGGTCTTCTGGGGAGGGGCCTGTTGTGCTGATTTTCAGGTGTTAGCACTTGGGGGAGCTGCTCTCCCCCTGCCTGGTGCAGGGCTCAGTGGGGGTTGTTTACCCCATGAGGCCCCAGGAGGAACAACCGCAGTGGCGGGGCCAGCTCTGCAGCCCTGGAGTCGGCTCACGCAGTAGCTCCAGAGCTCTCTGTCCGCAGGGCCTGGAGGCTCCGGGGCGGGGCCGCTGATCTGCTCCCCTTGGGGCAGGAGCGTCCTTGCTGTCCTGGGCCCTCCCGGCCTCTGCCTGTCCCGGGGGGAGGCCGGATCCTGGGCTGTGTCCCGGCGCCCTGTGCCCCGGGGCCTGCGCTGCTGGATTCGCGCTCCCGCCCCGCAGCCCCCTCCGCGGAGCCGCCGCCCGAGCCCCTCCGAGCTGCTCCGGGTCCCGCCGTGCGCGCTGCAGCCCTTAGGGAGCTCGGCGCACTCTCCCGGGGCGCAGGTGTCTGTTAGTGTCCCCGGGAGCCCGAGGACATCCCCGCCCTCCTGGGTCCTGCTCCAACTCCCTGCGGGCCCCTTTCCCCCGGGAAGGTTGGTGCAGCTCCTGCTCCTCCGGGACGGGGCTCTCCTGTCCTGGGGACACTCGCCCCGGCCTCAGCCCGGCTCCTCGCGGGGCCCCTCCCCCTCGGAGGCCTTTTGTTCCTTTATTTCTTTTTCCCCGTCTTCTACCTTGATAGAAGCGCGAACTCTTCTCACTGTAGCGTTCCAGCTGGTCTCTCTTTAAATCTCAGGCCGAATTCGTAGATTTTCAGGATGATTTGAAGGTTATCTAGGTAATTTGGTGGGGACAGGTGACTTGGGGACCCTACTCTTCCGCCGTCTTGCCCCTCCTCCTTAAATTTATTTTCAAATAACACCAATATAATGGTATTATAGTAAGAAAACACCATTTGACAGTGTATTATTTTATGTGAAGCAAACTTGCAAAGCTCATTCTTGCCTATGTTCACATTCAAGTCTCAGATTCTTTCCTAATGCACGCTCAGAGATAGACTGATGCGGAGCCAACTTTCCACATTGTGATTAAGTCAACCAAAGTAGAGGAGCTGTAACTAGAACCCAGTGGACTTGATTTTTCCCTCATGCTGCCATCATTTTAAAGAAGAACCTAAGATCAGTTAAGAGAGAGGATTCACATGCAGCATATTTGATTTTGAGAGGTTTTTCCTTTTCCCACAGAAATAAAAAGATAAAAGCATGTATAATACATATCCATTCAGTACTAAATCATTCTACATTAGAAGGCAAGTACTTTGAGATTTCTCTTGAAGTGGCTCACATGTCCGTGTCACAGAAGTAAGCTATCCCCCTTTCTCTTCCTAAGGTGGCAAATTCAACCATATTTATCGTGTTATCAGAAACCACTAAGGAGTCACAAACCATTACTTCAACAGGCAATAGCCAGGGTAATTAAGTCTTTTATCCTTTCTGGCTTCTCTAGAGTGCTATTATCAGTCACTGGGCTCCATACATATTTGTTGGTCATCAGCCACCGTCTAGCTATATAATCTTGAAAAGGTCATTCACATTCTCCAGATTTTTTATTTTTCCCCACAAAAAAGAGGAAGGAGGACACAAATGCTCCCAGGCATCCATTTCACCTCCAGAACCCAATGCCACAGTTCAGCAAAAGTTTAACAGCCTGGTGAACATGGGAAAGTATGTGAGAAAGAAAAAGGTTCCAGCTCTGCCAACTCTTTTTCTTTCTCTGGTTACATAAAAACTGCCTAAGTGGCTCAGGGTTTGCAGAGGATGGCATCACTATTTATTTTTTAATGAACACAAGATTATGGGACAATTTGTGAAAACATTTATTTCTAACTATTCTTCGGGGATTGATCTAGAATAGAATGTGCATGTGGGCAAATATTGTCTGAAAATGAACAAGAATGTCCTGTTAACAGATTTTTAGGAAGAGCATAGTTTAAATTGCTTATTCAAAGAAGTCTGCCTCCCGATACTTTGAGTTTCATGGAAAAAGAAATGGTTTTTTGATAAGTTATATGAATTCCGTTCCGTTTTGACATAAATGTCAATGTTTGACTGGAGGGTTTTTTGTTTTGTTTTGTTTTGTTTTCCTTTACAAATGCCAGTCTGTGAGGTCACCTAGTTCATTTGCTTAATGAGAAAACTTAAGTTGTCATTTTTTATCATTTGCTCTCATATGGGAGATCTTTCAAAGAGAAGCTAATCATTCTGATAAAACAGAAGAATATGAACTTTGAAACGAGACAAAACAGATTTCGGTTTGCCACTAAATAATTAACTGAGTGGTGCTGGTGTGTTCTCAAACCCCTCAGAACTTCACATCCCCGTCTGTAAAGTGGGGATGGTAATACCTTCTCTTCCAGACAGCTACAACACATCCAATATGTGCACTGGCCCCTGCCACGTGACAATAATAATAATAGCTAATATTTATTGAGTGCTTATAGATGCTAGGTACCTTTCTAAACATTCTCAGTATATTACCTTATATAATCCTCACAACAGCCCTGTAGATGGGCACAACCATTAATCTCATTATATAATGAAGAAACAGGGGCAAAGAGAACTTATATAATTGGCTAAGGTCAAGTAATTACTAAGCAGTAGGACCAGATTTCATGTCCCTGTAGTCTTTTGCTCTAATGACACTACACTATCCTGTACCTGGGTAGATTCTTAGGAATTGGTCATCATTTCTGTTGACTGGATAATGTACATAAAGCACCGATGTCTTTCTGTTTCCCTCTCTCACTCACCCAGGACAATTAAGCCTTGAGCAAGTCATGTCTATTCTACTTCCCTCTACTTCTACCTCTCCTTCTAATTTACTTTATATCTACTGTCTTCACCCTAATGTGAGCCATTGTTCTCTCTTCTTCCAGGCTAGAGCAGAAGCCTCCTCCCACCAGCCTCCTCAGCCTTGTGGGTTCCCTTCCCTCTCCTCCAGAGTATATAGTCAGAGGGATCCTTGAAAAACAGAAGTGCATATATGTATGCGACTCCCACCTAATTTTAACGTCTGGGTCAGCTTCCAATTACCCATGGCTCTTAGGAAAAATACAACAGTCCCATCATGGCCTGCAAGGTCCTGCACTAAGTTGAGCCAGGTGAGCTAACATCTCCAGCCTCATCAGTAGGGCTTTTCCTTCACTTGCTGCTCCAGATATACTCCTGGAAACAGTAATCCTCTTCCTCTTCTCTTCTCCATCAACCTAGGTAATTTTTGCTTTTTCTTCATCTCAGCTCCAACTTCCCTCAAAGGAAGTTGATTAGTATGATTCTAATTGTATGTATATGTACATAAATGTATGTGCATGCATATATATGTGTATGTGTGTTGAACAAATTAAAGGTCTTCAAATAGTGGTAGGTAGTGGTGATACTGACAGTCTGAATGTTATTCTGTTAGTAGTAATGACAGCCTTCTTAGGGAGATATGACTTGGGATATGCAGAATTCATGTAAGTCATTGGAATGGACCAGTATTACTGATCTTTGGAAGCCAGCCTGGTTGTGAATGCACAGCTCACAGGCCTGATCTCCATTCAGGAGGATTCCCTCCTGCTATTAATGTTAAGGACAGATACTAGGCCACATAAGTCAGCTGCTGCTTAAAAGGACTGGAAACTCAAATACCTACTCAAGCACAATAGCTCTCTCCATTGAAAAGGCTATGTGATTGCTTTGTTTTCTTTCCCCTTAAAGCATATGATTTCAATATATCCCCTTTGGGTTTTAGAGATGCTTTGGAGTTTAATTTTAATACAATTTCATGTGTATATTGTAACGCTGCTGTTTGGAGGGTAGGAGGACACAGTGGGTCTGTTAGGATGGGCCCCAGGATGAGCTTGAGCACACAGCTAGCCATAGAATGATTAGTACCAAAGAGGAATAGTTTTTGTTTTGTAGTGTTTCTGGTTAATTTTTGTTTTGTCTTTTTGTTTGTTTACTGAAACTCAGAGATCACTTTCCTTTGGCTGATAGGCGAAGCCAAGAATATCCCGAGTAATAAAGATATGCTTAGTTACCTCTGTGGCTTGGAAGGTCCCTTTCACTTTTTATTTCTCTCCTTTTTTTAGTGGCTTGTAATCAACTGCTACTTTTTTTTTTAAGATTTTATTTATTTATTCATGAGAGACACACAGAGAGAGAGAGAGGCAGAGACAGAGTCAGAGAGAGAAGCAGGCTCCATGCAGGTAGCCCAATGTGGGACTTGATCCCGGAAATCCGGGATCACATCCTGAGCTGAAGGCAGAGTCCCAACCACTGAGCCATCCAGGTGTCCCTCAACTGCTACTTTAATGAGAAAAAGAACAAATCGCATTACATCCATATTGAAGAATCTGCTAGATGGGCAGGGTTGAGCGCGTTGTTCAGGTGAATATGATAAATAATAATAAGTAATTAGTACAGATTTGGTGTATCTAAAGGAATTTAAAAGCTATAGGGCAGGGGAAAGGTGATTTTGGAGCAGAGAAAAATTGCTTTGATATGACAGTAATGAGCCAAGAACATGAGAAGGAAATCCTGCAGTAATAGGTTTGCGGGCCCTGTGTTGGGTTCAAGTCTTGAAAGGCATTCAGTTAGAGAGGAGTAAATATAGTGAAGGAACAAGAGGTTTTTCTGTTTGTACACCACTTACTATGCTCCACTCCTCCCTCCAAGCTTTTTGGTTTAATGATCAGATTGTGTTGATAATAAAGGCCATATAAGAGTAAAAAAGAAATGGCAATTCAGGATTCTGAGATCCTTTCATCATCTATGGAAATAAGTCACCTTTAAAATGCGACAGCAGTATGACACTACCAATCATCTGGCATTATCTAACACATGACACTTCACTCAATTGCATTTTGAGCTCTTAGGTAATTCAGTCACATTTTCACCTCAGGATGCCACAGCAAACACTAGTTCTGAACTTTGCCTCTTGAGCTACATTTTCCTCCAAAATACCCTTTTGAATTTTCTATTGATGTCTTCACTACTGGCATATAGAGGAAGAGAATTCACTCGAATAAGTGTCTCTGATTTCTAGAGTGATCATTTGTCTCCTCTATTTGCCTTTCTTGGACTTGAGCAGTGGAGTGTGTGTAGGAAGCTCTGCATCCACTTAGCAAGACTTTTAGGTCCCAACAGCAGAGGACTGCTTGTTGGGGTCACTCATAAAAGGCTCACCTTACAAAGGAAACTTGTCAAGGCTCAATTGTTGGCAAGATGGATGGACAAGTGTTTCCAGTTAATGAAATAGCTTTTTGGTGACTTAATGAAGGTAGCTTGAGATCTTCACTGTTTTCACTTTTAGTTACTATTATTATTTTTAAAAGGCTGATAAATGATACCCTATACTAAGGTATTTGGGAGTGGTCATACCCCATGGCCTTTGATTTTAGTTTGAAGATTGAAAATGACCCTTGGATTTTATTTTGATAAGAAAGTTGTCCTCAGTGGAGATAGACCTCATAGTTGGCATAGAAACAGCTGCTGGGCTATTCCTGGGTCATTGAAGACATGGAACCTGGCCCAGTCTGAATGGCTGTTCTCTCCTGGTTGCCTGTTTAAATAAAGGTCAAGAAAAAAATTCCCTTTCTTGGTCTAGACTTCAGGAAGAAATAAGGGAGTGACCATCTTAAAATGTTATCTTAAAATGTTATCTTAAAATGAGTATTTCCTTTTTCTTCAGGCGTCTCTTCATGGCCCTAATTAAAGTTAATGAATGTCCCAAGTGTATGACAAGTGTTGAATGCAATGTAGCTCACCTGAGGTTCCCTGTGGTTGTACACTTTCACGGGAAATGCCCTTCAGTTCCTGTAGATCCATTGTTAGGCAATCCCTTAATTATAGACTTTATCTTTCTGAAGCATTCAAATCACATGTTAGGCAAATAACTTAGATGCCTTTCTAAGTGCTAGAGCTCTTACGTCAAGTTAGCAAAAGAATTAGCAAAAGAGGCTTACATTTAGGCAAATAAAAAGGTGTGTTTCACAAATGATTCTTCAACTTAGGTGTTTATGGAAAGGCTCCCAGAAGCCTTTGAAAACAAAAAAGACATTAAAAAAATCTTATTCTGAGCCCCCAAACATAAACTAAATCAGCTAAAAGTGGAGCTTTTCTGAGGCAGGGGGAGGGTTGGAAGGAAGAAGGAGAAGTTGGGGGAGCATCTAGGCTCACCTTAGCCGAGTGGCCTTTGCTCGATGTTTTAGGCTCCCTTCCCCCCTCATCACCAACTCTGAATCTCAGGAAACCACAAAACCAAATCCTTGTTCAATGGCACAAAAATTGTATGGCCTACAAATATGTAAAATATGAGTTGGTACTAAGTTTTTCTTAGGACCCTGTGATCCTTTTAGATGGTATGGCTATATTAAAGGATGGAACTGAGTCTTCAACACATCCACCCAAGATTCCTGCATAAAAACAAGGGGTAGTATCCTTAACCACAAACAGTTAAATATTCCATTCCTCTGAAACTGTCATTTTCTAAAGAATTTTGGAATTCTTTTGGTCTATTTAAAAGCCAAAAGAAAAACATTAATTTTCTTTTCTTTTCTAGTCCCACCTCATTTTTAATTCTTAGGAGTAGCAGTATTTCCAGCTGTTAGAAGAAGTACTTGTGAGTCTCAAATCTAACATCCAATTTGTGGCAACTGTTTCACCTTCTAAGTGCCTCAACTTTCTCATCTTTACAGTGGGGTCATAATCAAACCTGCTAAGAAGCCTGCCTTGAGGATGAAAGGTGAAGAACTTAACCTTGTCCTTATCAACTAGTGAGGATTTAAAAGGAGTTACCTATTCTTAGTATTGACATTGTTGCTGTCATTATTATTAGATAACTTGTTCATATACTTATTCTCCCTAGTCATGGCTCTGTGTTCTTTCATACTTTTCTGAAAAATCATATGGGCCTTCAGTGTGAAATTTTAAAAATCACTATTCCAGAGGTTTTGAAGAATAAATTAAAGAATCTGAAGGCATTTCCAAAAATCGGTTGATCAGAGATGTGTTAAATGTTTTCCAGCCTCTGAAATGGACACTTCCAAAGGAGATGATGCTGTGGAATATGTTGCAAAAGAACAAAATTTTTACTCTGTAGACACATTTTATAGTTTTTGCACCATTTCCTCATCTCACTAACTTGTCAAATATGTATTGAATATATATTATAAGCATGATATGTGCTAGAGTTCTGTGAGATCCCAAGTTATATAAATCTTCAGAATGCTTTTAATAAGATTCATTCATGGTCAGGACTTAAGACACATGGTAGTATCTCATGAGCAGAAGTTTCAGAAATTGATTCATTGCTAGCCTGAATTCAGGAAGAACGAAGTCTTCAGAGTAAAGCTCTGCAACTGGGAGAAGTAGAAAATGACCTTCTCCACATATGTTCAGGAAGTGGCTCCCGTGACTCCTATCCCTAGAAATAGAAAGATCTATTAATGTAGAAGATCTTGGTGAGTATTATCCAAAAGTTAGACTTTACAAATATCATATACTCATCCCCTTGAATTTATGGTAATGGGGCAAGACAGCCAAAGTCTTTCCCAAGATGGGGTTTAAATTATCTGATTTTATTTACTTACTGATTGTCTTTGTGAACCCCCACCCCCCCCAAAAGGAAGAGCTTCTTCAGAAGCTCCTGTAGGAAACTGCATCTTCAAGTCACATTGATGCTTCATGCAATGCTTGTATCTGAAGATAGAATTTATTTTACCACAGACAAAAAACTGAGAATTTGGTATATCTAAGTGGCCTGTCAGTCCCCACACCCAGGATTTGCACTGGCCATTCTCCGCACAGGAGCTCACTTTTAAAAGGTACACATCCAACATCAATGCTGGCTTGAAAACTACCTAACAGAGCTCATTTTCAAATATAACTTCCTTTCATAGGAAACCGATAGAATACAAGGGACATGTGTTTTATTTTTAAAATTTCATTTAAAACATCTATGTCCAGAATTCTTCAAGACATTTAAAAATACCCTTTAATACTGATATGATTCTAAATAATTCTGTGATTTTTTACATGGGAGTATGCATTTGTAGAAAATAATAAAGTCCTCATAGATTTGAGGAAGGAGAAGATAAGATTGTATTCATTAAAATAAAAGCACAGCTTACACAGGTGAATTCATCAGTAAGCATTCTGTGACTGCTTACTATGTGCAAAGTAGTGTCAAGATATATGTGTTTATGTGTGTGTATGTTAATTACATAACTTAAAAAAATAGTCCCCTATGGTAACATACAGAATTTAGTCTTTTGGAAAAAATCCCAGTTATTTTTATATATTGCTCTTTTGGATGAAGATCGATTTTTTTATATGAAAATTTCATATAATGGAATAATCAGTGGACCAACCTGACAATGTTTTAAGAACAGAGAAATATTCTGGTTGAAGGAAATTCATCTCAATGTTGATTTGGATCTGATTAACAACTTTAAAAGGAATGATATTCTCAGGAGATCATAATGAGCTGTGATCACAGCTATAACCAATTTTATCCAAAATCAGTGATTTAACATGATTATCAGTGATTTAAAATGCCTGCGTGGTGCAATTGGTTCAACTCTTGGTTTTAGCTCAGGTTGTGATCTCATGGTCATGATCTCATGGTCATGATCTCATAGTCATGAGATGGAGCACTGTGTCTGGCTCTGTGCTCAATATTGAGTCTGCTTGAGATTCTCTCCATCTCCTTTTACCCTGCCCTCTCATGCTCCCTCTCTCTCAAATAAATAAGTCTTTTAAAAAATAAAACATCAATAAAGTGATTCTCAGTTTGAGTCAGTTTTGATACACAGCTGATGGGTCAGGTGAGGCAGAAAGTTAAACTACTTCACGGGTTTCCATCAGTGTGTCTGGGGTTTCACTTGCTGCTATAAATCCTAGACTTCAGAGAGGAGCCAGCTTTCCTATCAATAAAAGAGTTTTGGAAATGTGATGAGCCTGAGAGTTCATAGCAGATTTTTTAAAATGTTAATTTAGACCTCAGGGAAGGATGTGGCTTGAATAATGCTAAAGAAGAACACAATGTAAGGGAGTTAAGAAGCAGAGGATGTTTATTTTGTAACTTGCAGACTTGCCAGCCTCCTATATTCAGATAGCTTTGGAGACAAGGGGTCAACTCTATCAGGACCTGGATCTTTGCTGAAAAAAACCCACAAAAGGCCCTTGTTTCTGCAAAGACCACGGGAACTGGGAACAGTGTTCCTTAACTTTAATGTCTAGAGTAACTTCAATAGTCTGGAACTCTAATTAGCAGCCTTTAGCTGGGACAAGGCGGGAGGGTCTCAATGAAAGGTTTTGGGGAAAAAAAAAAAAAGAGGATCTCCTCTTACTCCTGCTTTGCTCTAGGATCCCCTTATATCACAGAGCAGGTGGGGTGATTGAGCCTAGGAACATAACCATCACTGAGATTACCCAGGATTCTTTTTTTTTTTCTTTTTTTTGCCCAGGATTCTTGATCAGGCACACTAAAGAAGGTTCTAAGTGTTTATAGAAGTAGAAACTGTGTGAATGAATTTTTTTTTTTAAGTAGCCAGTAAGAGAGATTAAGAAAGAGCAGGATTCTGTACCTTTCAGTGAGATTGGCCTTTTCCTCATATTTATCCAGTTTGAGTGTGAAATTCCTCAGGCCACAGTAAAAGTAGCTCCTTGCCCTGTACACAGCTGACTGGGCCTGCTGCTGCTTTTGGTGGCCTTCCAAACAAGGGAAATGATTTCAGACACCTTCTGCTTTTCCCAGTCCTTCTTAAACCTTGAATGATGTCAGTACAAACAAAGTGAAAAAAGTTTTACTTAACTGATTCCCTGGATGTTTGCTCACTGGCTGTACATGGGTAGGAGTCCCTCACCCTGGAATCACTGATACCATAAAAGCTACATTGCATCATTAAAAAAAAAAAGGCTAAACATCAAACAGATATCCAGTTCTTGGGTAGACTCCATCTAAATGTTATTGTAAAGAAAGTTCCCAACCTCCACACTGAATATATTTAAGCCTTAATTTTTGTCAAACTTCCTTGAAAGATAGACCTTAGGAATTTACCTTGTGTACTTTGCAAAGAAGCAAACTAAAGCTTACAAAGACATAATGCCCCTACTGCCTCTCAGCTCAAAAGACCTTATCTCCAGTCTTCAATTTAATTTATTAAATTATTACCTGCGGATTGCCTACTTTAGGAAGGGATTTGATGCAGACTGAAAATCAAGTTCTTTTTCAAAATAGATCCAAGTTTTGGGGGGAAGATGGGCCTGTAAAGGGTAAGGCAAAGTAAGGTAAAAATTTTTAGTTGGCAGTGGAATGAAGTTTGGACTTGTTTGGGTATGGAGTGGATTGGGACTCAGTTATCCTATTTGTACTCCTTTAATTAATGCTTCAAGTCTACAAATATGCAGGGAATAAAATAAATTGGAACTATTTGGATCAAAATGGTTACAACTATGACCATCCACTCCTTCATCTATTCATCCATTAGACATTTATTGAGTTTCTGAGGAACCGGGTTCGTTCAGTCAGTTAAGTGCCCAAATGGTGATTTCGGCTCAGGTCATGATCTCATGTGTCCTGAGATAGAGACTCACGGCAGGCTCCTCACTCAGTGGGCAGTCTGCTTCAGATTCTCTCTCTCCCTCTTCCCCTGTCCTTCCCCCCACTCATGAGCATGCCAGGGTGCTCTCTCTCTCATAAATAAATCTTAAAAAAAAAAAGACATTTATTGAGTTACTATTAGTTATCAAGTGTTCTTCCTTCTTTTGAAGAATGCATTCCTATGTACAAAGTGTTCAAGATCTCTGCCATATTGGATCAGGGAAAGGGGAGACAGAGACGGGTTAACAGATACACACATAATCACAAATTATGGTAAAAGCTGTGTTAAATTTAGTAGCCAATGTTTTTGGGTTTTGGTCTTGCTTTTGTTTTATATCTAAAATTTCTTTGAAGCTATGCAATAGAGACAATAATATATTTCTTTCTAGATAAATGGCTTTAGGATCACTTTGTTGAAGTGAAATCTTTTCTTAAAATATAAATTTCCCATTTGCAACATTCTTCATAGGAAGCTTGCAGCACTGTGTCAGAACTGGTTTAATGATCTTGCTTACAAAGTAAATAAAACACAATGGTGTCTCTATAGAATTTAAGTGTTGTGATGCATCTGTCCAGAAGCTAGTTAAAATATATATTGTCCTGACATTTCAATAAGAAGTAAGCTGACTTGGGTGTCTAACACAAAAAAAATCAATTGCTTTATTATTTTATTTTTATCACTTGCAGATAGGTCGAATTATCATCAAAACTTTATTATCATTGATAATACACTAATGCAGTAGGTTGACATAACGATTGACTAGTTGAATGTTGCAGTATATGATTAACCTAAAGTAATGTCATACATTTTCCCTGACTCCATGTAGCCTTTCAGAGGTAAGAAGATTTAAGTAAATCTTTTGTCCCTTTGTTCTCAGAGATTAGATGTTATGGAAAAGACTAAAAAGATGAAATGATTTGATAACGCTTTCAAAAGAAGGCTATTATACCTTTACCGCAATATATGCCATAAACCAGAAGAATTGTGAATTTTTAGGCATGCATCTAGTTTATAATTCCAAAATCCAAATGTATATACTTAAATATATGCAAGTAATGATTCATATGCATACTTGCACGTTACAAGAAATTTTTTAAAAATGTTAAGAATTGGGAAATTGTGAAGTTTCTTTGAATTTCTTTGAAAATCAGATTTAAAAAAAAACTCCTTATGATGTTTTAGAGATATTACTTCTTGAAAGGAAGAATCTGCAATAAATGCAAATGACAGAGCTTTCTAGGTTCTAATCCTGTGTTTCCATTAAAAATAACTTTTGGGTGGGCATGACATGAACTATTCTGTCTTACAAATACTGTAGAATATTTAATGATCTTCAATTGTATTCTGGAAAATAGACTTGTGTTCTCTTTTTCTTTCTTTCTAACCCTACCCCTCCCCCCCACTCCCCCCCCCCAGCTCTTTCTGGTACTTTTCTTTTTTTTTTTTTTTTTTTTTCCCTCTTTCTGGTACTTTGCCAGAGCTGTCTGTTTCTTTCTTGGAGTCCAGTAATTGAAGGTACTTTTTTGGAAGATGGTTTCAATTATCTAAAGCCAGTGGAATGTTTAACTGCCCCTTGCTATTGGTGAACTTGTTTACTTTGGGATTTTAGATGAATTCAGATTACATGCAACCAGATGTTATCTGCTATGGTAGGTTTTTTTGTTTTTTTTTTTTTTGTTTTTTTTTTAAAGACAAAAACAACAAAAATTGTATGAGGGAGAGGACTTTACTACTATATTTAGGTCAATGAACCTCAAACTTTAAAGAAGTATGGCCCTTTGGGTAAACTTTTAATGACAACCAGTTGAATATTCAACTATGAGACTATGTGGCTTGTGTGCAATAAATAAGATTTAATTTCCACATGTCTTTATGTGATACTGATCAGAAAATTCTGTCTCACAAAAACATTTTGTCACCTATGTAGTTGGAGATAGTAAAATTATAAATTAAAATTAATTCATGTTCATATTATGCTTAAACTTCACAGATTTACTGTCATGCCACTCAGGATAATAGAAAATAAATGTTGTGATATTTAATAAGAAAAAAATCTGAAGCAGTATAATTCACCTGTAAAACAACAACTAAATGTTCTAGACTGTAGACAGAAGACTTATTTCCTTAACTGACAGCTTAAATGAAGGCTTAGTAAGATATATATTTTTTGTACAGGTTGAACTTTAAAATCTAAAAGAAAAGCTGAATACACAAATTTTAACTCAGAAAACAGATAAATTAAGGTGGAATTAATCTTTATGAAAGAATTATTTGCTTTTTTCAAGGGATCCAGAATTCACTTAGGAAGGTTTTTTTTTTTTTTTTTTTTTTTATAAGTTGGCTTTCAAGGTGATTAAAATATGAGTTAGCCTTCAAAGTTTAATTGCATCTAAATCTTCAAAAAAGAAAATATCCTTGTTGAATCTTCAAGTAGACATCAGGTATGATGTCTTCACTATAGGTAGTGAGAGGCCATCCAAGAGTTGTATTAGGAATTAAATAAGGGGGTACATACACATATACACATATAAATGCATGCGTGCATATATATGTATACATACATAGAATATAGATGTATATATGCATATATACATGTAATTTTTTAAATAACACTTAGTATATCTATGAAATATTGTTGATACTCAATTGAATGAATAAAAGAACAAAAGAAAGTTCCAGGATTTTCACAAATAGAAGAAGGAATACCTGACAGGAGTTGTCACCTTTGAGGGTTGTAACTACTGTCAAAATCATGGTCAGGGAAGAGTTAGAGGAGGAAAAACATTCTTCATCTCTCTTCCCACCGCCTGTTTTACTAGGGCCTCTTGTTACATTCACCTAATTGGAAGCCAGATAGATGGCAAGGGTGCCAGCTGAAACAGTAGGTAGGGGGTCAACTTCCTACTTCCTTCCAGGCAAAAACAGGGCAGAGAAGTATGGGAATAGATATGGAGGAACAGAGAAGGAAAAGCCCACTTGTATCTCCCATGGGTCTACCCAGGGTAGTTCTCATAATTTGATCCTAGTGGAAAAATGCTATTGACAGTTATTTTACCTATGTAGATTATAATCTTTCTAGGCAATGAATCTAATTAGTAATCCAAACACTGCTTCTCTTTGAATTAGACTTTTTTTTTCAAATGAGAATTCTCTGATTATGAACCAAAAACTTAATGAATCTTAAAATTGCATAACAATATTTATTTTTCAATATATACTGTGTATGGCCCTTTAATAGTCAGCTATACACACAAAACACACTTGACAAATCAATATTAAGTTGTAAAATAATTTGAGAGATAAAAAATGAAACATCAGCTATCATTTTTGTTTGGATTTTACCCATCCTACAGATTCATATTTACAAATAAAAATGAGACTAATTATTTGCTAAGTTATAAGAGGAATTAAAGTTTTTTTAAAGACAATTTTATGGAAAAGAAGTTAGACAGAAAATAGATTAATTGAAAAAAGTATCAAGTCTAAAATAGGCATGTAAAGCTTATTAAATTTCAAAGGTTTAAATTCATATATATGTAATACTACAAAAACTCATAGAGAATGTATTCTCTGATAGTGGATTTAAACTAGATATTAATAACAAAATGTTAAATTAAAAAATATCTAAATATTTAGCAATAAGAAATGACCTAAATTATCATGGAGTTAAAATATCATAGTGGACATTAGAAAAAATATTTTGAAATGATCATGAAAACATATATGTACAACTTTATGCTAATATATTTGAATATTTTTTTAAGTTCACAAATTCCTTTGACTTAAAATATTGACTTAAAATTTTTAAAAGAAATTTAAACTATCATCTAAAGCTTTCCCACAAAGAAAACATCTAGGTATCTTGATTATACTAGATATCTTTACTTAAACACTGTTGGTGGGGTTGTAAATTGGTATAGACATTATAGAAACAGTATAGAGTTCCTCAGAAAACTAAAGGTAATACTACCATATGATCTAGCAATTCCACTTCTGGGTGCATATCCAAAGGAAGTAGAATCAGTGTTTTGAAGAAATATTTTCACTCCCATGTTCATTGTAGCATTATTACAATAGTTGAGATATGGAAAGTATCTATAAATGGATGAATGGATAAAGAAATTGTGATCTGTATCTATAGCTATCTATGTATCCATTATCTATCTTTCTATAATGGAATCTTATTCAGCTGTAAAAATGAGGAAATCGTGCCATTTTTGACAACATGGTTGAATCTGGAAAAAATTATGCTAGGTGAAATAAACCAGACAGAAATAAATACTATGTGATCTCATATTTGAAACCTAAACAAGTCAAACTCATAGACACAGAGAATAGAATAGTGGTTGCCAAGGAATGGGGGTGGGGTAAATGGGGGGATGTTGGTCAAAGGGTACAAGTTTGTAAATTCTGGGGATATAATATATAACATGGTGACTGTGATAAGAGGTATTATACTGTATACCTGGAGTTTGCTGAGAATGAATCTTTTTAAGAATATTTTATTTTAATTATTATTTATTTGAGAGAGAGAAAGAGAGAGAGAGAGAGAGAGAGAGAACAGGAACAGTAAGGAGGGGTAGAGGGAGAGGGAGAAGCAGACAATACACTGAGCAAGGAGCCTGAGGCAGGGCTCGATCCCAGGACTGCAAGATCATGACCTGAGCAGAAGGTAGACGCTTCACCAATTGAGCTACCCAAGGTGTCCTAGTGAGAATGAATCTTTTTTATTTTATTTTATTTTATTTTATTTTATTTTATTTTATTTTATTTATTTATGATAGGCACACAGTGAGAGAGAGAGGCAGAGACATAGGCAGAGGGAGAAGCAGGCTCCATGCACCGGGAGCCTGACGTGGGATTCGATCCCGGGTCTCCAGGATCGCGCCCTGGGCCAAAGGCAGGCGCCAAACCGCTGCGCCACCCAGGGATCCCAGTGAGAATGAATCTTAAGTGTTCTTAACTATGTTAGATGATAGACATGTTAATTAACTTGACTGTAGTTATCATTTCACAGCTTGTAAGTGTATAAAATCATCATGTTATATACCTTCAATACAATTTTTATTTGTCAAAGAACAAAATAAAATTTAAAAATAGCTTAAAAATTAAGCCAGTAAAAATTTAAAAAAGATATATATATATGTATATATGTTTTATATGTAGATATATATGTGTATATATGTTTTAAAGAAGAAAATATGCAATTTATAACCAGAAAATATCAAATTTGGGGGAATTATTAGATTCCTAGGAATTCAACAAAATGCATACAAGACCTCTACAAAGGGCACCTGGGTGACTCAGTAGTTGAGCATCTGCCTTTGGCTCAGGTTGTGATCCTGGGGGTCACAGAGAGAGGTCACCTCTCTCTGTGTCTCTCATGAATAAATAAATAAAATCTTAAAAAAAGAAAGAGAGACCTCTACATAGAAAATTCAAAACATTACTTAGAGAAATAAAGTAAGACATAAATTAATGGAAAGATATGCCATGTTCAGTAAATTAAAAGACAGATCCAAGGTGATCTTTAGTGCAGTAAATAAAAATTTTCAGCACCTAACTTTGGTGAATGTGTGTATATGTGATGTGTGTGTGTGTGTGTGTGTGTGTGTGTGTGCATGTGCACTCATATGTGTGTGATGTAGCAAGATGAGTCTAAAAAAAAATAAGGAAATTAAGAACCCAAAATTGCAAGACAGTTTTGAAAGGAACAAACTTGGTGGACTTATGTTCCCCACTATTAAGATCTCTTAAAAATGATTGGGAGTAGGTATAAACAAGGGTTCTGGAATTTGGGTCATGTTCCATAGTTTGTTCTTGGGGGATGGTACAGGACGTTGTTCATTTTGTAGACGTTCACCTAGCCATACAACTTAAGATTTGTCTACTTTGTTGTATGTGCATTACATTTGAATGAATACTTCCAAAGTCAATATAGCAACATATTAAAATTTAATATAGATGGGTGGCAAATACACAGGTTATTCTCTGTGTTTCTACATGATTATAATACCTTAATAATTTCAAAAGAGATAATTCAAAAAATAATTTTGATTTAGGCTATACTTTAATTATAGATGTGTATAGGGCCAAACAATACCAAACTTTGCCTTCACTGTACTATACCACGATTTTCCCTTCATCAGGCCCTAGCAAAAACTATTGCAGAGTGAGAAGATATGAAAAGTCTGGTAAATGCTGCAGATTACGATATCTTGTACATCTATGATCTGGGGAATAATGGCAGGATTCTGGACACACAGAGTTAGATTGATAGCCAGTAAAATGTCTCAACAGCTATAGAAAATGGGTGTTTGGGAAAGAGAGGGACTCAGAACACTCTGAGTACTACAGCTGTCAGTGAGTAAATGTTCATTTGATAAACTACCAGATCACCTCTAAAAGTGCTTTTGTCTGAGGGCAGTTCACTCAACACTCAATTACTCAGGGACTCTGTATCTGGGTCTTCAATTTTTCGCCTTCATTTTAAGAGCCACTATCTGAGGGATAAGAGAAGAAAGTAGTGCAGCACTCTGCTTCTTCTTATTTGTTGTCTGCTGTTGGCTAGAGTGGACATTTGTCCACGTTCCTTCTTAAATGTTTAGGGACAAATGGTCAAATCCCGAGTCAAACTCTCCATGTTTAATTACATTTTAATATTTACTTAAAATGCACTATTATTGTTATTAATTTCTCATTGGCTTGTAGTTCAATGCAACATGCTTTGTCTATGTTCAGTTTGACTAAATCAATTTGAAAACAAAAGTTTGATCTCCACCCCCGACCCGGGCCTGCGGGCAGCCCGGGACCCGGGGGATTAAAATAAAAAAAAAAAAAAAAAAAAAAAAAAAAGTTTGAGGACCGAAAACTTGATTTTTTCTTGTGGGATTTATTTTTTGAGGAGGGATAATGTCTAGGACATATTACCTTATAGGTTGGTTTTCATATCATTATCATCAATGATCATTATCAACCAATATTTATTCATTTTCTGATGCATACACAGAATGGGAAAAGAAAAATATGTCTAGGTTTAATGTGGGTACAAACTCAAAGGCCTAAAAGGACCACGGACATAATCTAAAAGAGCAAAGTGGTCCTGGGGTAAGACAAACAAGAAAGGGTATGCCATTATAAATGGAGCCTGATAATTTGCCTCAATGTCCTGAAGACCATGAGGTGTGGTCTTAAACTGGCATTTTCTGAACATGACTGGCTCTACTCAGTTCCAACTGATATAGTATTGCAAGAATTTGGGTACTCTATTGCTATGAAATCTTGATTTTTCAAAAGAAACTTAAAATATCTCTCTCTCAAACAAACAAACAAACAAACATGAAATCTTCCAATTTCAAAACCAATCCAGTTAGAAACTAACAAGCACTATTGCAATCACCATGCACCAAACAGAATACTTTCTAAGTATTCTGTGAACCTCAGCCTTCCAACATAAGGGAAATAGGACACACAGTTTATATAAAAGGGTATGAAACAATACTAAATACAAAATGCATTCATGTATTTCTTCACTCATAAAATAGTATTTACTAGGTGCCATCTAGGCCCCATACCCCATGTTGGTTCCTAGGGTTACTAAGCTGAACAAACATGTTTCCTTTTGTCAAGCAGCCTCTGGTCTGGGAAAAAAAAAACAAACAAATCACTAGATTAGTTATTAAACAACTCTAATATTAATAGGAATAATTGGTGTAGTTGAATTTCAGAGAATGGAGGCTTCGCTGACATTTTTCTTATGGCCACAGGAAATAATTGAGAAATAATGAGTCCCCCCTTTTTTTTGGTATCCTTATCTACCTGGGCTTCACTTTAACCAAGTCACAAGAAGTAAAAACAAGTCATAAAACTATCTCACAGTCAACTTCTAAAGGAAGTACTGTCATGGAAGTGTGAGAATGATGGGGAATTTCTCATTAACTAATAGTTTCAACATCCTTTTTAAACATATCTTTAATTACACTAATGAAGCAGTTAGTCTTCTTAAATGAGTATACTATCAACTAGTTAGCTAGCTCTTTACATAGAAACACACACACACATCTACATATTATTTTATTTCTTTTGTCACTGAAGGCAATCTTACTTTAGCTTCAGGTTAAATAACAGAGACAGCCACTTGTTTTTCCACCTCCAAACTATGGTGCAGCCACAAGGAAGGCACATAAGTGAATAAATTGTCATTGATTCTAGAGCCCTTTGGTTGTGATAAATGGAAACTGTATTCTCTGGGATTTCTGAATGGATTATTATTCAAACTACTTACTGTTAAATGTGTTTTATTCACCAACAGAGGCAGTAAAGGTCCCAGTGTTCCATTTCCCTGAATAACCTCATAAGCACTCACTCTGGGATATGCAACTTTGTAGACTTGAGAGAAGAAGTGCTTGATTCCTACATTCTCTTCAGAACTTCCCTTTAGGCGGTGTCCCCCCAAAGTTATAGAATTGTGAAGAGCACATAGGAAGTTAAGGATCACTATTTGAAAGTTATTTTGTCTTTCTGGATGGAAGAACAATGTATTCATTTGTGATAAAAATCTAGATATGAATGATGTAATGAAGTATCAGTTTAACTAATGAGATGGGAAGCTCCAAAGACCTCCTGGCTGTTTTGCTAAATAAAATAACCACCTTCAAACATAAAAACAATTGTGGAAAAAGCTTCTGCCAAAGGTAAACCCCTCAGTATCTTATGGCAGATGTTATTGACAGAGTAGAAGAGACAGGAATTTCCTATAACTGTGGTTGGCTCTAAGGAATACAATTTCCAGCATGTCTTTCATCATTGTAATAATATGGTAATGATTAAATTCACCTGCAGAAGCCCAAGGCGTCTGTTTGTTTCATGGGAACTTCCAAATGTCTTGTGTACAGACTTGCTCAAGTGGGAGTTTGTGAGTGTAAGAACAGCAAACTCCACCTTATCTCACAAGGCAAAGGAATGGTATGTTCTACTTAATTGAATATTCTTGTTGTTGGAGAGCTCTGGTGCATACCATACATTTTAATTCTCTAAGAGTGAATTTTAGTTAATGTGAAAGTGGCACTCACATGCCTTACATCTGGCTTTGATGCGATAGTGGAAGTCTGTCTCCTTTAGCCCCTGGTTCATCTATCTTTAAGTACTTTCCCAGCTTTGGCTAGAATTTAGCCCCACCTATGGTAGCTCTTGTATTATGGAACCATCCTAGCCCCCAGACATCCCCATAATTTGTGCTCTGCTCAGTCAAGCCACCCTATCAATCAAACTTCTATTCCGTAAGGGCTGTTTTGATAACTGGCTAGTTCCTTGTTCAACCAATTTGAGCTAGAGTGTTTTGGTTGATAATTGTGTAATCTGTTGATACAGATTCCCTGAATAATATTTGACTTAAAGAGCTTGATTAGAATAAATAATTTGGAATTACTACAATCTTTTGCAATACAGAGACCTTATATATCATCTCTAGCCTAAATTCATTATTTCCACAAACATAATAGTTATATTCATTCAGTGCCTATGGTTATTCTGGGTGCTGTACTAGGTGTTTTATAAAAAAAATATTTTCAATTTTTATGAAAGACACACAAATAAAACAAAAGAACTGTAAGATTGGTTCAGGGAAATTATCATCACCTAACAGAGTCAGCAGAATAAACATGCCTTCTATTATCTCTGTAAAATGTTTTTGCTATGTTCATGGCATGTTGATCTTGCGTTGGCTGGCTACTCTTTAGAAAGGCTGAGTGCTTTGCTCCCATAAACTGCAATGTTCAATTATTAAGTCAGTTTTCCCTCAAACCTGTTTATCCCAATTGGTTTAATGTTAGGCAAACAAAGAGAGTTGTTGTCTCTATGAAAATAAATCTAAGACGTAAGATGCTGCAAAACTTTGATGAAAGCCAGTTGCTTTCAAAAAATGTTGTCAAAGTAAATATGGGTAAGACCCTTTTAGAAGATTAGGGGAAATCATAAGAAACTAGGAAACTTTTTACTCAGATTGCCTTGTCATACATTATACTCTGGTTCAACTTTAGAATCTAGAAATAATAGAACATCATAAGTGAGGTTAGTGCAAGAAGGACAACTTGGAATTTCAGCTAGTGGACACTGCTACATTAGTCAAGATTCAGTGGCAAACAGAACTGGAAACATAATCTACCTATCTATATATCAATCATCTATCATCTATCTATCTATCTATCTATCTATCTATCTCTCTATCTATCTATCTATCATCTATCGTCCTTCTATCATCTATTTTTTTTTCTTATACGTATGCATACCTGCTCTCTGACATCCATGGGAAACATTCATCTGAACTTCCACTCAGTCCTGAATTTATCCCTTGTCTTATTTCACTAATTAGTGAGGGATATCACTTAAATGAGATCCTCTAATTGTTATATATGGGACAGAAAGCATCTTCCACATGAAGTTACGAGTAATCCATATGATATGTGAGTGCGAAGATGAATTGGGCAGTTGGGGAGCAGGAGCTGCGAAGAGGCTAAAGGTCTTAGACTCAGAACCCAAAATGAGACCCTAACTCTGGCAGGGATGGAGCTCCAAGATGTAAGGGAGAAAATGCTGGATCAACCATGCAGATGTGTGAGAACATGAATGAAAATGAAGAAGTAGGATGATGAATAAAGAGAAATGGGACATGGAAATATTGGTTACTGAACTCTCAGAATATGAATGAACAGGGACCCTTGGGTGGCTCAGTGGTTGAGTGTCTGCCTTCGGCGCAGGGCATGATCCCGGGGTCCCAGGATCTAGTCTCACCTCAGGGTCCCCACAGGGAGTCTGCTTCTCCCTCTGCCTGTGTCTCTGCCTCTCTTTGTGTGTCTCTCATGAATAAATAAATAAAATCATAAAAAAAGAATATGAATGAACGGTTGAAAAGGGTTCTAGTTTGAGGAAAATGAATGGGTTCTCATACTAATAGAAATATTAGTCAAAGTCAAAGTCAAATATTAGTCACGGTGAACAGACAGAAAAACAAAGGAGGGTTGAAATATTTAGTGTGAAAAATATTCAGGAAGGTGTGTTGTGGAGACTCACATAATAGCAAATAAACTATGCAAAGTTTGTTGAAATCTCATATCAAAAAAGACTTCTTGGGATCCCTGGGTGGCGCAGCGGTTTGGCGCCTGCCTTTGGCCCAGGGCGCGATCCTGGAGACCCGGGATCGAATCCCACGTCAGGCTCCCGGTGCATGGAGCCTGCTTCTCCCTCTGCCTGTGTCTCTGCCTCTCTCTCTCTCTGTGACTATCATAAATAAATAAAAATTAAAAAAAAATTATAAAAAAGACTTCTTTCAGATAGTGATATTTCGGCTATTTTAAATGAAAGAGCATGTTAGGCAATAAGGTGCTTATGACATAGCAAAAGGGAGCAGGGAGATGGGCCTCTCTCCTGAGCCTCCAGGAATGACTCTGAACAATTATGTGGGAACCGGCCCACCGGGGAGCTGCCACCTCCTCCACATGCTCAAGACAGTAGAGAATCTGGAGGCTTCTGCCTCCATGACCACCGCAACTGCCTTTCCATGCTCCCAAAGCAAGCAGCTCTTCTCAGAGTGATACTTCACAGAACCTCTGTAAATCTGAAACGAGTCTTGCCTGTCAAAAATAGCCAAAGAGCTCCCTTCCTCTTCTCCTTCCCAAAACACGTACAGGCAAATCCAATGGGAGAAACCCAATTTGCCTTCAGAATCCTAGCTCCATGGAAGTCTAGAAACTGAGGGTTTTTGCTGTCTGCCTCCACAGTACAGGAAATTCACTAAAAGCACAGGAGTGTCAAGCTGCCTATCAGATTCATGTACAGTGAACAGTTTCTCTCTGTGAAAAGATTCGCAAATTAAGGTGCTATTCTGTATTTAGTTAAAATAAAATGTTTGTTTTGTAACATATTTCACCCACTGATTTTAAGACTCCTTAGAGTTTCATAGAAATTTAAAATAATGTGACAGTGTTCTTTTTAAAGTATATCTTAGAAGCCACGAAATATATATAGCATGAAAGAAATATAGCATGAATTGCTTTTTGATCTCCACTCTAACTTTGTCCATTAACCAGCAAAATTCTTGTCACACTTTTGTAGAATAAGAGAAGTTGTAATGCTTTATTTTCTCCCATTTTTCAGATGAGTTAAAATTGAAACTTTACGAGGCTGTGACCAATGCCTCTAAATGATAAAAACCTCAGCTCTCTTAGCTAAAACTCATTATTTGCCCTGCCATTGTGTTGTTCTTTCACTTCCTTTTGACAGTGTCATTAACTAATACGTTTTTGTAAACCAGGTTTTTCTTAACTTGGGCAAGTTAGAAAAGCTGTGTTTTAAAATCAGTCACTTGATGCCCAGACTAGCACATCTCCCACTTGTTCCCTTTAATCCAAAGAGGAAAGAACTGTGGGATTTGAGTTATGATAAAGGCGAATGTGGGTAAGTATTTCAGGGCAGCAATCAGCTAACCCCGCTGCAGGACAGAGTTCCTCTGCCCTGCTTCCTTCTTGACCTGAAGTGAATCCTATCACTGTACCTCGCATAGATATTGGTTTACCACACAATGAGCATTTACTAGACTGTCATGTGCCAGACACTGTGGCAAATCAGAAAAAAATCTCCCTGTCCTCATAGGGCTTCTGGTCTAGTAGGATAGAGAAAACAAATTTCATGTTGGTGATAAATAGCATGAACAAATGGTAAAGCCCAGATAAAGATAGCAGTTGTCACTAGATTGTTTGCAAGCAATCAGAATGTTAAGGATTGAAGACTTTCCCCAGCCACTAAATTGAACAGGTCTGATGGAACTAAAATCCGTTTGGTAAGTGTTGAAGGAGAGGGGAACCTAGTGAAGTATTTTAATTACTGTAAATTGCTATTAAATTATTTATTTTTTCCTTTCTATGAAGGGAGAACATCTCAGGAGTGTACATCCATTTCCTGGGGCTGTTGTAACAAAGTTACACAAACTTCATGGCTTAGAACAACTGGATTTTGTCTCACAGTTCTGGAAGCCAGAAGTCCAGAACCAAGTGTCAGCAGAGCCATGTTCCTTCTGAAACACGTAGGGGAATCCTCCCTTGCCTCTTCCTAGCCTCTGGTGGTTTGCTGGCATTCTGTAGTGGTACCCCATTTTCGCATGGCATGTTCCCTATGTGTGGGTCTGTATCTCTGTTTACATTTGTCCTTTTTTATAAGGACACCAATCATATTGGATTAGAATGAACCCCAGTGACCTGATTTTAACCACATCTGACAGCCCCTGTCTCCAATTTAGGTCACATTTTGTGATTTTGGGAGTTAGGACTTTGGAAACAATATTATAAACTTGGAGTTTCTCTGGTGATAAAGACAGATATGCAGACAACTATCTTATTAGGCAGAAATAAGTAAATGCTAGTGGTTCTTTGGTGTTTAAAAAGAAGGACTGATTCTCTTTTTATAAAATGCGTGAGTCCACACAAACCAGAAGGATTCAAAGTTACTAAAAGGTACTTCAGTGGGTGGAATAGCATGACTGGAGCTGGTTTATTTAGTACCTTTTAATTTAATGAACTAGTCTCATTACCATCTTACTAAGATAACTGTATCTTAGCCCACTCTGTTTAAAGTATTTAAGCATCTTATGTCATGGTTGGATGGATTTTTTTCCCCTCCTTTTCTCCTATTCTGTTTGGTGGAGGTGTTGGAAAGCTTAAAAATCTGACTGCCAGAAAGTGCAGTCATAATGTGGCTGTCTCTACTCATGCAAACAGGAGAACCCATGGGGTTGAGCAAGCTAGTCTGTGATGGAACAGTGATTACATAGGAGGCATTGGGTCTCTTGCTGCGAATGTAGGTTGTACAGCTCCAGCATGAGAGAAGGCACCTTGTCTCAGGAAAAAGCCAGCAGTTGTACCGAGCTTCCCTGTATCCTGGCCCATTCATTATGGGTGCCACAGGGGACAGCCTAGGTCAGGCTGATCTTGGGTCTCCAGACACTCCATCAAGACAGCAAGTTTAAAAATATGCCCCTTAATTTGATCCTTCCCTGAAGAAGCCTGAAACATATAGGATTCTTGGCAAAATCTGTCATCATAACATTACAGAAGATTCATAAAACCTTCCTAAAGATTGCTATGGGATTCTAATGGTTCCTCAGGTGTCTTCTGACCCCTCTGATCAACTTTTCACACTAATGAGGGAGGGAGAAGGAAAACCATCATCACCCCAGGTGTGTGTCTTCTCTCACTTGCCATTCTGGATTCATATGAGAGGTCTGAAAGCAGGAATTATTATTACCCCGAATTTCTAAGGAGAGAATTTTTTGTCCTTTCTAGCAAAATTGTAGCATGACACTAAATATCCCTCTTGGGTTTTATTATAATCAAGCCAATATTTTTTCCTGATTTTAAGAAATTTAAATATCTTGTGATGGAAAATAAACTAAACCCCCACCCACCTTTTTTTTCTTAGTAATTTTTCCACTCTTTGAGCCACAGAGATCTCGTCCCACTCCCCCTATTTTTTTACACTGCATAATTGTTTCAGCTTAGTTATGGTGTTTCCTGAAAATTTATCTTCTGACTTCCAACAGAATTTTGATTTAGAAGCAAGTGGTATTATTCTCTCTTCTTTCCCCAGTATATAAAGTGTCTAGCCCTCGTGTTATTGGCAAGATTATGTTTCCTTTGTTGTTTTAACCTCAACTTTATAAAACTGGCTCACATGATGCTTTTACTCTAGGATTGGAGAGTTCAAACATTTATAAATCCAAAAACAACATGTTCCTGTGCAGAAATTCACCACACCATTGAGAAGCATGTCATAATGATAGCCAGAAATGGTAAGGGCAAAAGTAAAAAGAAGAAAAAAATGTTTTTGAAATGTGAGCTTTGTAAGACTTGTAAGACTAAATAAATAGCATTAACCATCTTCCTTACTTTAAGTAGAACCTTATTTTAGAGAGTCAGCACCAGCCAGAAAGTGTAGGAGCACCATACCACCATTTAGATAGTTACACATTTACTCTAAGACCTTCCTTTAAATGTTTGCTCAGCCACCTTCATCTCTTCCCCTGTAGCAGAAGCACACAGTGAGAGAAAGCACCTAAATAATTTCTCATTATACTTTACTTGAACAATGAAATATAGTCCCAAGTTATCACAAACCTAATAGTCATGCCTAAAACAAATATACAAGGCAGGTCATTTAATTTTATGATTATAGGTAAATGTAGCCAGATGACAACAAATAACTTAAATAATGATTATCATTCATTCTACTCATGTATACATAAGATTTGGGGACACAACATTCCTTCTATTTATGCTCTGAGTATTTCTTAAAATAACATTTGTTCCTATTAGTCCCTGAAATATTCAGAATATCCATTAATTTACTGATCTATATTTCTATTTTGATTTTTAAAATATTTTTGGCTTAATAACACAAGAAAAGCAAAAATAGAAATACTAGTAATAGGAAGCCTGGTTCGCCACAGTGAGTTAAGTGTCTGACTCTTGGTTTCTGCTCATGTCAATATCTCAGAGTTGTGAGATCTAGCCCTACATCAGGTTTCCTGCTCAGTAGGGGGTCTGCTCAAGATTCTTTCTCCCTCTTCCCCTCCCCCGCTCACACACAGTCTCTCTCACGTAAATAGATAGATGATAGATAGATAGATAGATAGATAGATAGATAGATAGATAAAATCTTTTTTAAAAAGAAATAATAGTAATAAATAAGCTAGGAAGCAAATTAGCCTAAGTTTGATTTTTTTTTTTTTTGAAGTAGGCTCCATGCCCAGCATGGAGCCCAACATGGGGCCCAAACTCATGATGACACTGCGATCAAGACCTGAGCTAAGATTAAGAGTCAGACTCTGAACCAGCTGAGCTACCCAGACTCTCAACCCCTACAGTGTTGTTGTTGTTGTTGTTGTTGTTGTTGTTTTTTAAATAGGCATCCTGTGTCTGAAAAGGTTTTGCTTGTATCAGGAAATCCCAAAAAATTTCATACCTAATTGCACAGTAAGTTGAAATACCTATTTTTAGGTTTGTTTCTCTTATGGGTTTGTTTCTCCTATTGGTTTCCTCCAAAGTCACTGAGTGAACCTGGCTTCAATTTACTTATATTTTAGAGTTTTATCCTCAACTGTGCTGTGGACCATCACAGCCATGTATAAAGATAGAAAAAAAGCAACGCTGTTGGATGCTAGTGACAACCGCTTCCTTGTGTGGCAGACAGATTCAAAATGGATTAATGTTCAAGTCAGTCCCTTTCACTTGTACTCTCTCATGAGGGTTGACAGAGCAATGAATGTGGCTTGTCCACAGACCTCCTGACTCCTCTGCCATCTTTGAGTTGACACCACTTTCTGATCTGAGACAGAGTGTCATTTGGGGTCAGTGGTTTTGCCATTTGTGATATCTTGCAATAGATTTCCTATGTGGTGGGAAGAGGAAAGGTAGAAGGATGGAGGAAGGGAAGGAGTGAGAGGGAGGGAGGAAGCAAGAGGGAGGGAGGGCAGATCCTTTTGTCTCAGTATAGAAGAATGAGTAAAAGTTGAGGGAAAGGGAGGGAAGGAGGGAGAGGAAGAGAGAGAGAGAGAGAGAGAGAGGGAGAATATCCTTTACTAAATATCAACTGTGACTTTTTAATTGATATTTTTAGAGCCATAGTATATTTTCCATATCAACAGGTAAACTTTTCTTCTATCATCTAATCAATGTGTATATATGCTCACACCTGTGAGGTTAATGAACACAGGGCTTTATGTTTCCCCACATTCTTCTTGCTATATTTTCCTGGCCCTGGTCTCATCAGAGCACTTTGGAAAGGTGTGGCTGTAAACTTTGAGGAGGGCACAGACACTGGTATTTACTGAATCAGCATTTAAGCCATCAATTCTCTTAGGACTTAGTCCTTCATGGAAGAAGCTTTCTCTGTAGTAACATGTCCTGGAATTTCCTGCGGAAATCCATCTCTGCCCACTGTCATCCATGTGGTCTGTGTGAATGGATCATCCTCAGCTGCAGGGGAGGCCATAATGTGTTTAAGCATATTATTACTTCCCATTCCCTTGGGTATAGTGTTTGGTCTAGTGTTGGTCATGTGGTTTTAACAAGGGAACCTCAGGACTTTTTGTGACCCTGTCAGACTCTGGTCTCTACCTCTGGTTATGAATGAAGAAGCACAGAGCCCTTATGCTGTTGGAAGGCATATTATGAGCCAAAGGGGACCAATAACAGCATGAAACATAAAGTATAAGGCAGAGAGAAGAGATGGAAAGAAGTAGAGCCTTTCTGTCATTTTATCCTCAGCCCATTCTACCTCTATATATTCCAATTATGTGAATAGTAAATTCCTCTTATTATTAGAGTCATTCTGAGTTGGATTTTTTCTTATTTGGTACCCATATGAACCCACAGATTCACAATGACTTGATAGAATTTCAAAATATTTTGTCATTAATTTTTTATTGGGAGATGGGAAATAAACAAGGAAAATGCCAACCATGGCAAACCATCAAGAACAGTGAAAGTTTGGCAACAATGATGGCAACAATAATAATAAAAAGGTAAGACCACAGAAGTCCTGTGTCAAGTCATTTAGACTCTTTCTCTAAACTGAAGAACAGGAGTCCAAACTCATGGCTCTTTGTTTAAAGAGTGTCTGTGAGTAAATGAACATCCAGACCCCAGGCTAGAGTAAACAGCTCATTCAAGCAAATTGCCTTGGATGAAGAAAACACCCCTGCCGTAATTGGGGGGGGGGGCAAGCATGAAAATAATAAGGTGCTTGGGAAACCCCAGAGTCTCTATGAATACCTTAGCAGTTCAAATAGCATTTGGATCTGGTAGGAAAGAGCAAACCTTTTTAATTTCATACAACTGGTGCTGCAGTCGCTTTACCCCGTTGAGTTTTCTTTTCCCATCTGAATAGGAAAACAGAGTTCGCTCTGTCATATTGAGCCAGTCACTAATGGGCCCTGCCAGGCGTGGAGAAGATAAAAGCCACCACCTGCCTTGCCTCTGCTCCCCCTAGCCCATTCCCGGGCTCCAGTTGTCTGCACAGCTGCTGCAGCTGATCATTGTTCTACCTCAGAGCTGCCTTGGGAGCTCAGCCATCCCAGCCTCAGCAGCCTCAAAATTGCACTTCGAATGAAGCTTCTGGTTGGGTCTGCTCTGCACCTTGGCCATGACCCCTTGTGAGTCTGTTGCCTGCAAGGCCCAGCGGCCACGGCTTACGTGCCTGCTGTATACTTGGGCCTAGGAGGAGCACACATGGCACTCTAGGTAGGCTGGAGAGTTTGAGCAAAAAAGAGAGAGGTATTTATATTGACATTTGGTGGGCATGCATTCCTTTTCTGGCTTCTCGATGTCCATTAACATTAACCTTAGTCTCAGAGTAAGGCCCCTTTTCCTACTGGCAATATAGTCACCCAGGCCTGACTAGTGAAAAAATCGCTTTCCCTTCTGATATCTGTGACTGTGTTGGAGATAGGCACAGACTTATGTTTGGTCAACAATAGCCCCTGAGGTTCATTCTGCAGAACTAATTTTGGGAGTTGGTGCTCTCTTTGTTGCCAGATTCAAAACCTAGAGTATATGGAGGCTTAAAGTTGTTGGCATCTCTGTCAATATATCATGGCTGCAATAATACTGCATCATAATACATTGCCCCAAAATTCAGTGTATTAGAACAACAGGCATTTATTTCTCAGTCATGGGCAGCAGATTGGCTGTGACTTAGTTGGGCTAGTTGGATTGGACTCTGGATTCTAGGTTAGGTTCACATCTGCTCATCATGTGTCTCACCTGCCTTGGACAAGCAGCTACTACATGGCAGGCAGATGAATGACACACTCCTGAGGCAAGGCTCGTCATGCTGGCACTAGCCTCTGCTACTCTCATGTCCAGTAACATTCATAGCCAGAGCAAGCCACAAAGTCAAGGGAGCAGAAAGTACACTTCAAAAACCACAAAAACATGGCAAGGTATTTTATTGGATAGATTATTTTATTGTAGGCAGGAGTGAAAAAATTGAGACTAGTGATCTAGTCTGTCAGACTAACTAGTGCATGGAACATGACAAGAGTCAACACATGTGGTGAGAGGCAAGAGCTGAGGGTTGGAGAGAGATGGAGGCCTATTGTTTGAGCTTTGAATCCAGCTGTAAATGAATAGATTTTACTCTTGGACCTTTTAGTCATGTAATTCTTTTTGGTTTAAACCTTTTCCAATTGTTTTTTTGTCACTTGCAAGCAAAAGAGACCTAACTTTTACAACCTTTATAGGTATTATCTTAGTCTTTCCAATAATCTAACAGTGTCAGTACTACAATTCACATTTTGCAGGTTAGGAATCCAGGCTAGAGAGGGATGGACTGAATTGTTCTGAACCCATCAGTCAGAAAGGATCAGAGCAGGAACTGGATCTCAGGTCACTCTAGCTGCAAAGTTGTCCTTCTGTCCTCATAGCCTCCATTTATGCAGATGTGTTTGGAAAGAATTGGCACAATTCTAGTTAGGAGAATTCATGGAGAAGAATAGAGATAAAACAAAAGAGCAGTTGGGATGGAGAGAAGACATGAACAGACATTTTTCCAAAGAAGACGTACAGATGGCCAACAGACACATGAAAAAATGTTCAACGTTATTCATCAACAGGAAAATGCAAATCAAAACTACAATGAGATATCACCTCATACATGTCAGAATGGCTAAAATCAAAAATATAAGAAACGAGTGTTGGTGAGGATTTATAATAAAAGAAACTCTCATGTGCTGTTGGTGGGAATGTAAATTGGTGC
Organism: Nyctereutes procyonoides; assembly: GCF_905146905.1. Lineage (NCBI taxonomy): Eukaryota > Metazoa > Chordata > Mammalia > Carnivora > Canidae > Nyctereutes > Nyctereutes procyonoides. The sequence goes on from NW_026575024.1 coordinate 40,223,754, forward strand.
AGCCACTGTTGAAAACAGTATGGAAGTTCCTCAGAAAATTAACAATTGAACTACCGTATGGCCCAGTAACTGCACTACTGGATATTTACCCAAAGAATAAGGAAATGCTAATTAATTGGATAGGATATCTGCATCCTTATATTTATTGTAGCACTATTTACAATAGCTAAAGTATGGAAGCCAGCCCAAGTGTCCATGCAGAGATGAATGGATAAAGAAGATGTTGTGTGTATGTATGTGTGTGTGTATATATACACACAGATGGTTATCAGAGTGGAGAGATAGGTGAAATAGGGGAAGGGGATTAAGAGTACACTTACCATGATGAGCACTGAGTGATGTATCGAGTTGTTGAATTGTTATATTGCATGCCTGAAACTAATATAACATTGTATGTTAAATGTGCTAGAATTAAAATTTTTAAAAAAGAAAAGAGATGTAAACAAACTAAAAAATAGTAATAAAAAATAAAAGTGCAGTTTGAGACCAGTCTAACCTTGAGTGTTGGGTGTGATTCATACTGTGATGAGCAACTCACACCCCCCTTTAGGAAGAAAGGACTCACCCTCCCTGCTGCTGGGTTTAGGCTGACAGATAATTTGTAGCTGTTAGTCTCCTTTTTGAACTGCCTCAGCCAAAGAGAACATCTTTCTCAAAAGTCCTAGCATCTTCCCAGGATAGCCCACATCTAATGATTTATTGAGGTAGGGGTATAAATGCCTGACCTTTAGACCTCAACACAGGGTAGCTCTGACAGGTCAACCCATTTCTGGAGCTCCTGAGACTTCTCTTGAGGCTCTTCTTGCCAGGTCCAGCTTCAGCCCCTCTCTCTCTTTCTGCAGACTTGGATCCCAAGAGCCCTTCCTGATAATGTCCCTGCGTGCTAGTCTGCTTTCAAGAGAACTCAACTTAGAACACCACACATAAATAGTTTGTGTTTTTCCCTCATGGTAAAACTGAGTGATTGAAATGAAGAGCCGATCATTCTGAGCAGAGGGATGGATGGTAATAATCTGCAACATGACTTAAGAAGGTGATGCAAAATCACGCATTCCTCTGCAGTGTGGCTCAGAAACCAAGCAAAATTGAAGGGCTTGGCCATACTCCTTTCTTCTGAGGCCACACAACCTTCACTGTGCAGTTTGGCTACTCAACAGATTGCCCAGTTGTTTTGATATTTTGCAGGCACAACCTAATCTCACAGTTTTCTTGTGAACATCAAATACTTTTAAATGCTGCTTGCAAATAAAACTATCATCTAGTTCCTACTCCCCACCTTCCCATTGTCTGATGTGAAGCATCTTCTGATGAAAGTTTATAGTAGTTACCTTTATAACAGCATAACTCTTACCACTTTTAAAATTAAAATTAAAATATTATCACAAGTGTCATTTCCCTCCCATTTCAAATGTAGAGTACTGCAAGAATTCTCAGGAAATTAAAATATTACCTTTAAAGCTCTGCTTTTATACGCATAAGAAGGAAATTGCAGCACAATAGCATTTATCCAACTATCAAGATTTTTTTATAGTCTATAAAATATTTGCCAATATATTCCCCATGTGAAATCTATTATACGGAGCAATTAAAAACAAACATCATGTGCACTATATGTTGGAGATGCTTTTAATACCTGAAGCCAGAGCAAATGATCACCAGGGCTCAAAGTTAATAACAGATTGAAAGGATACCCTTAAAATTGTGGCAGTGGCTTTGTATTAAATCTGTGGTTTGCATGCTTCTTTCTTACTGCTTCATTAAAATAATAATTAAACTCTAAACAGGCAAGCCTGCAATTAAACAATTGTGTGCGAGTCTTAAGTATATGTGCGACAATTATGCATACATTCCATATTGTTCCTGAAGGATCATTTTATGTAAATGATTGCAATAATGTTCAACCAAAATCTAAGCTATCTTGGTACCTGGTATACAATGTTACAGATTTAGCAACCCTAAAGCCTGGATCTATCAGAAGATATAATTTAATGTATTTGACAAAATATATGAAGTTTATAAAGTCCATAAACAACTTTGAGTACATTTAATTTTACACAAATCCAATACTCATTGTGCTCTATTGTAATAATTGTGTGTAATTTTTGTCTCTTCAAGAAAAACACCAACTCCTATTTTTAAGTCCCATTATATAGTACCATATGGTATTTTGAGGTGCTCCTTGAATCTTTTTAGAATGAATAAAGATGTCCCAAAAATCTTTGTGCAGTTTTAAGCTATAATAATTTCAGAAATACAAATGCTACAAATTATAAATCTATTATATGAATGTTTAATTATGCAGACTTCTTTTATATTCTTTTTGAAATTTTAGTATCTATTATTTATTTTTGTTTCACTCAATGTTTGGCTGCTTCAGAGGAACTGAAAACAAATTTTCTTTTTAAGGATTTTATTTATTTATTCATGAGAGACACAGAAAGAGGGAGAGAGGCAGAGAGGACACCGGTAGAGGGAGAAGCAGGCTCCATGCAGGGAGCCCGATGCGGGACTCGATCCTGGGACTCCATGATTATGCCCCGAGCGGCAGGCAAACGCCAACCACTGAGCAACCCAGGCATCCCTGAAAACAAAAATTTAGTTATGAGTTCATTACTGAGGAGTCACAACATTCCATAAATGTTAAAGAAATTTATCAAACTGAAACTTCAAATTATACTTTTATAAGTTAGTATATTACACTCCTAAAGTGAATGCTTACAACTGACCAAGATTTGTTGTTATCTCAAAAATCTAGTTGTTAATTATCTTTCTCTATGCTCAATTTTTAACTATTTTTTTTGACAGAGCACACATTAGACAATTTTTCCCAGTTATTTATAATGTAAAATGTGATTTCCTTGCCTATGTTCCATGCACTCTAATGGTGAAAGCTAATGTATTTAATGACAAATTTAATCCTCAGTGTTTGGAAGAAAGTAGGGTGGGTTACGATTGCCAAAGGTGGCATGACATAATTGTTTAGTTCTAGGTATCCTCAAGTTTTTAAAACAAAGATCCAAGAACTTATGTTGGTAAAATAGGTCAGCCCTCATTAAACCAGTTCTGTTCTATTGATAAACTTCTTGTTAGAAGTACAGCAGGAAGTAAAATAAAATGGTTATGTGAAAATGTGTGCATTAGCAGCAGGATGGCTATTTTAGCATATAGCTCTCTTCTTGGGTGTCCTTGAATAGGCTGATACTGAGTGGAAGGGAGCCAAGATCATCAACCAGATATAAAGGACTTCTAAGCACAAGGCTTGGAAAATGGGAGCTCCTTGGAACCATATTCTATTTGGCAGAAACAAATCCTGATTCAGCCTTTTCATTTTTCCACTCTAAGTACATTGAGTTTTCTGCCTAGTTCAAGGTGTGGATCTTTCTAGAGAAACCTTAGAGATAGAGTCAGTTTTTTATGCTTACAAGAGTTTAAGGTCACACACTCTTGTTTCTAGAGAACAAGGGCAATTCACTTCCTGTGTCTTAAGAAAAATGTTTCTCTTTCTAATACTTTCTGAGGGACATATAGAGTATTGTAGCAACCTTGAAAAAAAATGATGAAAGTAAAAGCACAGGTTATTAAGAGTCCTGAGAACTGGAACTCTTGATGCCAGCCTGAACAATGATACTAACTGTTGTCAGGACAGGTGCACTGAACATAAAAACAAATGTTCATGGAATGCACATTTCCTGGGCTCTTGTTCTATCAGGCCTTTTTTCTCTCAATCTAGTTGCTATGAAGTCCCCAAGCTTAGGCATGACTGAGTCCTGTAGCATTAGGACTGATAGAAGGAAAGAGTAGAAGGCGGGGATTGAAGGGACTATCACATCTCGTTGCAGATTACTTTCTGAGTCCTTGGCTTACTGCAACTGGCTTGGGCTTCAAATGGCTAACTTCCCTTAGCTTTTCTGAGCTGCCAAAACCCATCCCCCACTGCATTTGCTCTCCTCCAAGTCAGGAAGCATCTTGGGACTATTACTGCAGTTCTTTTCCTTTCTGCCTCTGAACAGATAGATACACACAAACATGTACACATGTGTGTGTCCACATGCATGCACACATATGCATACTCTCATGGTTGGATGGATAGATGGATAGAAAAAAGGAACAGGGAAGGAAGAAAGGAAGGGAGGGAGGAAACATTTAATTCCTGCTAGGATCTAAGGTATTACAACTACATGAAATTATGAGCTTCTATTATGGATTATAAGAAGCATATCATTTAGTCATTGAAACAACCCCTGTTTACAGAATAAAACAAAACAAAAAACAAGATAATTAAAAACCTTGAAATGCAAAAAGGATAAGCAATTTTCAATAGTTAAAAAGGGGATTGGGGATTCCTGGGTGGCGCAGTGGTTTGGCGCCTGCCTTTGGCCCAGGGCGCGATCCTGGAGACCCGGGATCGAATCCCACGTCGGGCTCCCGGTGCATGGAGCCTGCTTCTCCCTCTGCCTGTGTCTCTGCCTCTCTCTCTCTCTGTGACTATCATAAATAAATAAATTTTTTTTTTAAAAAAAGGGGGGATTGGTCTGACTTCAAAGCCCTTTTCTACTATACCACAGCTGACCAACATGGGAAGCAAAGAGAGAAAAACAGAAAAAAATAGATGAGGATTTCCAGAGTTACCAAAGTCTAGCAAAGTTCAAATGGTACCATTTATGCCTCTTCATCAAGATTCTCTCTCTCTCTCTCTATCTCTCTCTCCTTCCCTCCTTCCCTTTGGTGGGAGGAGGGGCAGAGGGGGAGAGAGAGAGAAAGAGAGAGAATCTTAAGCAGTCTCCATGCCCAAGCCAGGTACAAAGCCCAGTGCAGGGCTTGATATCACAACCATGAAACCATGAAATCATGACTTGAGTCAAAATCAAGAGTTGGATGCTTAACCAACTGAGCCATTCAGGTGCCCCAAGATTCTCTCTCTTGATCAGTAGTCAGCTTTCCTTTACTAAAGCCTAAGGGTAAACTTCTTTAAGCCTTTTTGGTCCTCAGTAGCCCAGATCACACTCTGTCTTCAAGAACATAGAGATATACTTAGAGGGAAATTTAGTAAAGGAAAAAAAAAATGAGAGACAGAAGAAGAAGTCTTTTTCAGAGACTTAAAAAAATTTTAATTTGAATGTTCTAGACATTTCAGTGTTCCAGAACAGAATCAGCAGACATTTTCTGGGAAGGGCCAGAGAATAAATATTTTAGGCTTTATGGGTCAGGAGGCAAACTGGAGGACATTGTATAGATGCTTATATAGCAACAGAAAAAACAAATCTCTACAAAATTTTTATTGATGAAAATCAAAATACAATAATAATTGAATACAATGTTTAAAAATATAAAATAAGAAAGGTCATTTTCTAATAAGAAGGGTGGACATTATTTTGGGATATTTTGCTTAATTGTAGTTTAAAGTTACTGTCCCTTATTAGTAAACTATGTTCATTGATAATCTAATTGCATATGTTCATTGATAAAAACCATTCTTAATTCATGAGCCATCCATAAACATACAGCACACTGGCTTTGACCCATAGGCTATGGTTTGCTGACCCCTGCTTTAGAATCTCATATGGGTATTGCAGTGCATGGAATCTGGGGAAGAGATTCACTACTGTGTTCTTTTAATTCCTCAACTCCTCACTGAGAGGTCATCTTGAGGAAGGACTTATCAAAATGTTCATCTTAGGGTATCTAAGCCAAAGGAGTACATATAGATAAATAGTTTGAGGCTCTGAGAGGAGATTTGGATGCCATGTCCCGGTGTAAATTTTCTTTAAGATCTAGCTGAAAAATTCATGTGCATTTTGAAAATTGCTCCAGAGTATGATCATATGTGTTTCCTGCGTCCCATGTCTTAAGGAAAACCAAAGTCAAGAGGAAAATAACCATTTTTATCTTGTGTCTTTACATTTTAGTCACTTAGCTTAGAAGCCTGGCAGTTAAGATATTGCCTCATTTCTCATGCAGCTGAATCTCTGTCAAGTTAATTATTGCTGGCTGTGATAACAAACTTGTCCAAAATCTCAGTGGCTCCATAAAGTAAAAAAGTTTATTTCTCACTCACTTTACAGCTCTATGTGGGTTGGGAAGCTCTCCTGGGGGCAGCCATACTCCAAGTGGTGACTTGGGGACTGGTTCCTTCCACCATGTAATTCTGTCTTGGGATCATTTGTCTTCAACCATGTGGAGAGAGAGGGTGAGATTGAGTAGAGGATTTGGGGGAAGATTTTCAAGTCCAGGTCCAATACATGGCCCTCTCACCCACATTCCTTTGTTCAGAATTCAGTCACATTGTCCCAAAACTATTACAAGAGAGATTTAGAATTATAGTCTAGCCAAATACCTAGGGATAAAATATCATTATATCAGTACTTCCTCTCACAAATAAAATGGCCTAGGCACTGGATTTTTCTAGACTTTATTGAGTTGTAGGCTTAACTATCTCTATCATGGTATTGAGAGTGTACATAATTCTGTGCCTATTTACAGTTTATCACATTCCTAACTTTATGTCTCCAGTAGACTATAGGCACCTAGGACAGATTCACTGCTATCAAAAATATACAAAGAACTCTTATAACAATAAGAAACAACAACCCAATTAAAAAGTGAGCAAAGATCTGATCAGATACTTCACCAAAGAATATATACAGATGGAAAAGAATCATATGAAAAGTGTTCAACATCGTATGTAATTAAGGAATTGCAAATTGAAAAAAAAAAAAGAATTGCAAATTAAAACAATGGGGGAGAGGGGGCAGCCCCGGTGGCTCAGTGGTTTAGCGCCACCTTCGGTCCAGGGAGTGATCCTGGAGACCTGGGATCCAGTCCCACATAGGGCTCCCTGCATGGAACCTGCTTCTCCCTCTGCTTGTGTCTCTGCCTCTCTCTCTCTCTCTCTCTCTCTCTCTCTCTCTCTCATGAATAAATAAAATATTTAAAAAATAACTATATACCTATTAAATGGCTAAAATCCAAAATTCTGACAATACCAAATGCTGGAACAACAGAAATTTTCATTCATTGCTAATGGGAATGCAGAATTGCACAGCCACTTTGGAAGAAACTGCTAAAGTGGCTTCCAAAAGAGGCTGTACAGTTTTGCATTACCAAAACTGCTGTAAAAAATAAAGCCCATTAGTTAAAGAAAAAAAATAGAAAAAGCTTACAAATTTGCAGCTATATATGCAACCAAGCAAAGTTATCAGGAATAACAATTGCATTACACGATCCGTGCTAAATTATTCCAATAATGTTTTTGTAGTGTCTAATTTATTTATCACTAAGGAATTATCTTGAATATGGGCAGCCTTAGTAATTATGAGGCCATTATCAAGCATATGTTGCTGTATACAATTTTGGTTTTTATCTCTGTGTTGCATAAACATGACAAACATTTTAACTAATCAACCTATAATTGCAGGGTCCCTACTAATGTATACAACTCCATATTAAAAATATCAATTCACAGTCTGAAGTATTTAGGATCTAACAGCAGAAAAGCTCCATTTCCAGGCTTCCTTTACATTGTTCCCTATATATATATATATATATATATATATATATATTTTGATGTTTTTAATGGTGGTAGACTATTATCTTGTATCATTAAAGTCAGGCCTTATTTTATGGGATTTTACTTTAGAAAGACTATTTGAAGGAGAATGTACTATACAGTTTATGAATATGTCTTTGCAATCGTGAATTTCATGTGACAGTCTCATCCACACTTAATCTCTAAATCAGACATCCACAGAACAATTTCAGAGCATTTCTGCAGACACTGGTGATATCTTCTTAAAACGATAAGTACAAGACAACTTGGTTCTCTACAATAACAAGAAAGCAGCAATTAACTGGTCACTTTTATCAGGCCCCTGGAGGATGTGTACTGACTCCATGCTAGGGTTGGTTTCCAGTGCTGTCACCTATACTCTGAATTTACTGAAAGTGTCACAGAGTATTAAGAAGGTAGGTAAAGAAATTCTTTTGCTGGAATCTCAAGAGATTCTTGAACTGCTAATTGGACATATTAATTCATTCAAATACTTTTGAGTACTAAGTGGGCGCTCAGGGCCATCATTCACAATCCCCCTCCCCCTTCCATGAAGGGAAGTTAGGGGTTGTAATCTAGCTATGACTCCTGGCCTAAGGATGTGTCTGCCTAAAGAGGTTGTCTTTCCCTACTTACATAAAAGCAGCATGGGACAGGCTAGCAGTCCCCTTGGTCATCACTTGAAGGAACAAGTGAATGATCACTTCTCACAACTTTTACAGGAGCACCTGGGCTAACCTCCCTGGACCACATTTTCTTTGCTAGTCAAATGGGAACAGTTGTACTCCCATTTTGAGGACTATTGTGAGGATGAACTGGTTTAACCTACACTAGTTTTCGATCAGTGTTACTCATTACTATCAGCACATCCTAGAATTGTCACACTGCCTTGTACTATGTTTGGTACCTCAGAGGCTCTCAAAGGTGGGGGCTTTAATTGTTGATTAAATAAAATGAATTTGCCTCTCCTACACTACATTGTTTGGGTCCAAAGAACAGGAACTATGAAGAATTGTGTTTAGTAGCAAAAGAGATTTATTGAGGGTCCATCATACTCTAGACATTTTCAAAAGTGTTATTGGGGCCCCTGGGTGGCTCAGTTGAACATCTGCCTTCAGCTCAGGTCATGATCACAGCCAGGGTCCTGGGATAGAGCCGTGTGTTCATGTAGGGCTCTGTACTCAGTGGGGATTCTGCTTCTTTCTGTCCTTTTACCCCTCTCCCCCTCCTCTCTACTTGTGCTCTCTGCTCTCTCTAGTGCTCTCTCTCTCTCTTTTTCTCAAATAAATAAAATCTTTTTAAAAATTAAAAAATAAAAAGTATTATTAATTATTTAATACATAAAATTTCTCTTCGAGTTTACTACTTTATACCCACCATTCAGATGAAAAAAAACAATTGAGAGGCTTTAAAGCCATGACTCTTAACAAGAAGGAGAAGGAATTAAGAGGAAGAGGTAAAGAAGAAATAAGAAGAGGAAGGGATACAAGAAGAAGGAAACTATAGTATATTCTGAGCACTGCCTATAAACCCAATTCATTTAATTAGTTTGAGTAGATGATGAACTTAGAAATGATTTGTAGGTTTGTCAAGCAGTGTTAAATATACTAAACATCATAGGTGAAAACATTTAAAATGCATATGAAAATTTTTCGATTGTAGTCTGCATTGCATTTTATATTTATAGTATACTTTAAAATAAATTTTCAGTGCTCAAAAACTGAGGTTTTGTGTCCTAAACAAATGAAAGATATAAAGTTAACTTCATGATTTTATACTCAAATTGTGCATTTCTATAGATTATAGCTAACACAGAAATTTTTTTTCATTGTTTGACATGAGAATGGCAGCAGAATATTGAACCGGTTTTTAACAGATTTAGGGTGTAGGTATTTGCTTGAGAAACTATAACCACAGATCAAGCAATTGCTTTTCCCTTAAGGGAGACAAGTCCCATGTCTAAAGTACTAACTTCCTCCTAAACAGAATTTGTAGGGAGTTCTTATTTCCCCTAAAGAAGGATACCATCCAGATTTGAATTATGTTCTTCATTGAATAGCAGCTTAAACTTTTTTGCCTATGGGAGAGAGAAATGTTGGTTATGGGTGTAAACTCTGAGGTGACCATTATCCTTAATTAACTGATGAGGAAGTGAGACTCAGAGACTCAGAGATTTCATATGTAATATGTATATGTGTGTGGGAGGGTATATATATGTAAATATATGTATGCATGTGTGTGTGTATATATGTATGTTATTTGTATTTGGAAAAGGACTAATTATGTTTATATCATAATGTTAAAAGTTAATCTTTTCCGAATGGTTGATATTTCAAAAGGTATATTCAGATATATGTGGAGGATATATGTGTATACCCTCCATTTCTGGAGCTATGTTAAGATAACTTTTATTTGCTAAGAGAGTAAATCTTAAAAGTTCTCATCATAGGAAAAAGAATTCTGTAACTGTGTATGGTGATGGATATTAACTAGACTTATTGTGGTGATCATTTTGCAATAGAGATCTCCCTTGACTTACGATGGGGTTATGTTCGATAAACCTATCATAGGTTGAAAATATCAGAAGAGGAAAATGCATTTAATACACTCAACCTACCAAGTGTCATAGCTTAGCCTAGCTTACCTTAAACGTGCTCAGAACACATACACTAGCCTGCAATTGGCTGAAATCATCTAACACAAAGCCTGTTTTATAATAAAGTGTGAGATATTTTATGTAATGTATTGAACACTTCCAAACCAGATTTTGCTCCTGGGTACCAATTTGTGATCTATGGGATATTTAAATGTAAATCCATATCAGAGACGGATTGCTTCCTGAAATGAAAGGCATGGGTCCCTCCCATGTGGTTAGCTGGACTGTAAACATCATGAAGGCAGAATATATGGCTTTCTATCACCACTCTCAGTGCCCTGGGCAGGGTCTGGCACATAGTAGGCTCTTAATAAACACTGTGTTGAATGAACCAGTACAATGTGCCTATATTATCTGTCAGGATGGTGTCCACCTCTTTGCTTCAAAAGAGGCAGCTCTGGTGGCTTCATCAAATGGCCTTGGCCAGATCCTGAAGCATGGGCCAAAAGGGCACAGAGCAAACTTTTATTTACCTATGCCCTCACCAACTCTCAGGTGACCTATATGATCTATATTATCAATAGATTTGTATTGTCATTTCTGATAATTCAAGTAACCCAAAATTGCTGAATTCTCTGTTCCAGAGATCTATAGAGCAGGGTTTTTCAACCAACATATTATGGACATTTTGGTCCAAATAATTCTTTATTCTAGGGGGTTCTTCTGTTCACTGTATGATGTTTAGAAGCATCTGTGGTCTCTAGCCACTCCATGCCAGTAGCACCTCCTAACCAAAACTGCCCAGATATTGTCAAATGCCACCCTGAAGAGGATTGAAACCTACCTCTTCTCTAACCCACTCAGAGACAGTGAATAAAGTAATTCATTGGTAAGAAGCAGAGAAGAGAAAGCTTCGATAATAAGGATAATAAATTCTTTGGTGCAGCCATCTATTGTGATATTTTTACACATGTATATGTTCCTCTATAATGGTGAATTCTCACAAGAGCCAAGTCAGGATTAAAAGTGCACAAGTTAAGTGCTTACTATTACCTAGTAGGCAAAAGATTTGTAACTCCAAAGTTTTACTGGGGTAGACTACTATTTCCTGAAAATCTTCCAGGGCAGACTTTAATTGGTGCTCTGGAAAACAAATGTCCTATGTCTTTTTCTTCTGAATGCAGTTAGTATATTAAAGGCCTTTGGACATCGGTGGCTAAAAACAAACATTTACTGTTATTTAAGATAAACAAAGTTATTTAAGGAGACAAGATTCTTTCCTTACTAATATCCATCCAACCCGTTTTGCTTTTCACTAGTTCACGAATAGTGTATATACCATTTCCTCAAAATGTAAGGATTTCTAGCTCTTCTCTTATAATAGATTCCCATGCCAATTTAGTACTATGTTATCAGAGCCAGATGTAATTGGGACCCAGACAGAATTTTACTTAAGAAAGTAATTTGTTTGTAAAGGATGGAATAACAATTTTTTTCCCTGCCTTCATCTGTTCAATGGCCATGATTAGACTTATGGACATAGTCATTCATATGACTCTCAATCAGTGGCTCATTTGCCTCTATTTCTATGTCCTTCTGAGTATTTATTTGTGTATTTATTTTATTATTATTATTTTTTTTATAAAAAGTACCCAGGGAACTCTGCCAGTGGCTGCAGTGCTTTGGAGATATCAGTAAAACAGAATGATCTAGCACAGTGGCATTGGCCCTGGCCAATAAATGGAAGGTGCCAATATGAGTTCAGAGCCAAGCTCATCAGCTTGGTTTAGCACTCAGTTTGGAGACAGCATGGCCTAGATGGGCTAATATCTAAGTGGAAAGCAGGCCCAGAGTAAAGTGCAGCCTGGAGAGCTAGTGAAAATGTTCTCTGCATGCCCATCTTTACATGATAATAACAAAACTTAATTAAAAATCACTGGTATTTTCTCTATTTGTTTCCTCGGCAGAAAATTCAAATACCAGACTGTCTGATTCAAAATTGAACACCTGGCAACCCTAATGATTTGCTTTGCACAATGATTTATGTTGGCAGATTAAGAAATGTGGAGACAGTGGGGGTTGGGGTAAGGAGAGCCTAGAAAGATTCAGGAAAAAAAAAGACCTTTTCCACTATTTTTATGTTTTTAATTGGGTTAAAAAATGTTTCACAGGAGAAGGAAATATTTTCACCTATTGTTCCATTTTATTGTAGCTCTGTCCATCTCTTTTTCTTTCTGTATTTTTACTTCTCCCCTTAAATGCTGATTTCCATAGCTTTAATTCTATCCTTTTTCAGTTTCTGATTCCTGTCAGATTTGATTTCGGTGTTTTTGACTTGGGGCTCTGTCCTCACTCTGGAAAACAGTCACCATGATTCATTCACTTGGGAAATATAAGACCATAGGATATGGGGTCAGGTGACTGTGAATCATAGCAGCACCAATTCTCAGTTGTGTAAGAATATAAAAAAGACATAATCTGTTTTTGCCTTCATTTACTCAGACATAAATGGGGTGATGATAGTATCTGTTTTTTAAAATTTTGTTGTGTGGGATACAGATGGCCAATAGACACATGAAAAAAATGCTCAGCATCACTCATCATCAGGGAAAGGCAGATCAAAACTACAGTGAGATATCACCCCTCCCTGTCAGAATGGCTGAAATAGAAAACACAGGAAACAAGAAGTGTTAATGATGAGAAAAAGGAACTCCCATGCATTGTTTGTGGAAATGCAAGCTGGTCTAGCCACTGTGGAAAACAGTATGGAGGTTCCTCAAAAGGTCAAAAATAAAACTGCCCTAGGATCCAGTAATTGCACTACTAGGTATTTATTCCCCAAATACAAAAACACTATTCCAAAAGGATACATTAACCCCTATGTTTATTGCAGCATCATCTACAATAACCAAATTAGGGAAGCAGCTCAAGTGTCCATCGATAGATGAATGGATAAAGAGGATGTGGGGTGTGTGTGTGTGTATACATTATATATTATATATATGTTATATTTATTATATTATATATTATATAATATATATTATATATATATATTATTAAGCCATGAAAAAGAAAGAAATCTTGCCATTTGCAACAACATGGATGGTGTTAGCATACTAAGGAAAATAAATCAGTCAGAGAAAAACAAATACCATATGATTTCACTCTTATGTGGAATCTAAGAAACACATAAAGGAAAAAAAGAGAGAGAGATAAACTAAGAAACAGACTCTTAACTATAGAGAACACGCTAATGGGGGGATGGATGAAATAGGTGACGGGGATTAAGGAGGGCACTTGTGATGAGCACCACCTGATATATGGAATTACTGAATCACTATGTTGTACACTTGAAACTAATATAATACTATATGTTAGCTACACTGGAATTAAAATTAAAAACTTAAATAAGCAAATAAGTAAGTAAATAAATAAATAGCATGCTACTTGTATAAGTGAAAAAAACTGATTGTTGTGGAGATAAATAGTCCCACCCCTCCTTGTTTTGGATTCCAATGGAAGAGCACAAATGGAGGCCTGCATATTCTATCTAAAGTTTTCAAAATGATAAATTATTCTAACAAACCATTGAATAAACTGCATTTTGTCTACCTACTTTGGCAATTATAACTTCAAAATCTAGAGATCTGGTTTAAATTAGAATTCTCAGGTTTGGGACGCCTGGGTGGCTCAGTGGTTGAGCATCTGCCTTCAGCTTAGGTCGTGATCCCAGAGTCTCAGATTCGAGTTCCACATCAGGCTCCCTGCATGGAGCCTGCTTCTCCCTCTGCCAATGTCTCTGCCTCTGTGTGTGTGTGTGTGTGTGTGTGTGTGTGTGTGTGTGTGTGTGTCTATGAATAAATAAATAAAATCTTAAAAAAGAAAAAAGAATTCTCAGGCTCCTTACTTAGAGTTGCATGTTGGGATATGGTGGCCCAGGGAGAACTGGCCCTCATTTCTCAGCTTACCATCTTCTCTTCCTATGCCCAGCTCTTTCCCACAGTATAAGGACCTCCAAGTCTGTGTGTGCACACTTGAGGCCACACACCAAAGCTATGTTTACATCTCTATCAAAGGGCAGGCCAAAGCCACTCCTGTCACCTTGACATGTACACATTGAAGCAAGGACTGCCCTTGGAGGAAGGATGATGTCTGTGAAGGCCCTGAAAGTAGATTTGAAGCCATTTTGACAGGGAATTCTCGAGCCCTGAACCCCAGGGAGTCCTGGGGCAGGTTGTGGGCAGATAGAGATCAACCTGCAGACAAACTGGCCTAACCGACCAGGATTCAGAGAATCAGGTTATTGGATCCAAGAGGTCTCCAAGACATTCACACCTATATGTTAGCCTGAACTGGCAGAGCTCCCACAGTTACTGGAAAACTATTGAATTTTGACTTTCTCCCCAACTGGAAGCATGCATTTTTCAAGTATCCCTTTTGTAGCTACTGTAGAAAAAAATAGTTGGGTGCTTCCTCAAAAACTAAAACAGAATTCTCTATTCCTTCAGGAGGGCTAGGTTGCATGGTATGGAGAGGAAGGAAAACTGGGGAAAAGGGTGATTTTAGAGTCCACTGTCCAGCAACTCCTCTTTTGCTTTATGCCTGGTATATACTTCGTTCATTTTGTCTACCTGGGATGCAGTTATTTGCTCTTTCTCTTCATACACTTGAGGTAACCTTGGAAATGATTCTAGTACATGAACTGAAATGAGGTGGTCTTCATGTATCACGGGGGTGACAGTGGTTTGTGCTTCTGATAAAATAACTTGAGATAAGCAAAATGCATCCACAGTAACTCTCTGACTTGTGAAATCTGTTGCTTCAGAATCATCATTCATCATTTTTGTCTCCCCAGACCCTAATGGAAATTAAAATAAACAAACCTGTTTGCATTAAGAAAGGATCCTCTACAGTGACAAGTTTCACACAAATTGTACTATGAATAAAATATCCCCTGTGCTTTTAAACAGGTCATCCATTAAGGGTTCACCAGATACAAGGGAGTATTGTAGTTAAAAGGTGGATAGGCTGTTGTTTAACCAATGTTTCATTAATGAATGAGAGTTCAAATGGCAAATGATAGTCTAACAACATCATTTTATATTTGTGAAGATTAAACAAGACTCATGTTTCCCCATTTGGTGGTTTGCAAACTAAATCTGGCACAAAACGTACAGGAAGATAAACTCAAGAGGAACGTAGCCTGTCACAGTGATTGATGGGACTGGTTTTCACCCAACAGTGTTTGAAAATGTAGATATCCTTAAATAAATGATGCTGTATGAGCCTTGCCAGCCTAGGGAATTAAGAAGACATTGTTACATTTTGCAGAAGGAGTATAAAGCTCTGCTACCGAATTTGATGGTTGTAATTTTATATACTTTCCATAAGAGCTCTGTAAGAATGTGAGTGGCAACATCTTTAGTAATGAGGTTTCTGAGGTGTTACAAGGTGAGGCAAATCATTCTCCACACTGTGTTCCTGTAGGTATAAACTGCAAAATTAGCAGTATGACTTTCTGGAACACTTTAGGATTCTACTCACACTACTTTTTCCTTTCCTCCTCCTCAGTTTATGCCAGGCTCCGAGGAGGAACTCAGTCTCTAACTGATAAAATGATGTGTGTATGTTGGGGGGGTGGGGTAAATTATAAAATACCAGATTTACAGGAGATTTATTAACAAGGCAGAAAAGTACTCTTAAATAGGTATAAATTGTAAAACTTTTCTTTTGGTCAAAATCAGCAAATTATAGCATTTGTTTTTGTCTTTTGATAGGCTGTCACGCTCATATCAGGAGGATCCAAGCAGCCCATTTTCCAACCCTTGCCACTGCTGAATATTGTCACTTAAAAAAATAAAATTCAGGGCACCTGGGTGGCTCAATGGTTCAGCGTCTGCCTTCAGAAGCTCAGATTGTGGTCCTGGGGTCCTGGGATCAAGTCCCACATCAGGCTCCCCACAGGGAGCCTGCTTTTCCCTCTGCCTAGGTCTCTGCTCCTCTCTCTGTGTCTCTTGTGAATAAATAAATAAAATCTTTAAAAAAAATTAAATTAAAGTTGATGTCAATTTGGTAGGTGAAAGTTGACATCATGTGATGATTTTAATTTTATTTGATAATTTCTGAAGTAGAACACCTCATCAAGGCTTATCTGACATTTATATATCTTCTCAAAAGAATTGCCCATTCTAATTCATATTCATATTTACTTATGGATTTATGATTCATTTATTTAGTACTGAAATTAATAAAGATATTAGTTAATACTCATATGTGTTGCAAACATTTTATTCTCATTTTTCTGTTTATTTTATTTATGTTCCCTTTCCCCTTTGGCTTATAGAAATGATATGTTTTATTGCAATCAGTTTTTTATGGTTTCTATTATCTGTAGCATGGTTTCATTGTTGGCATTTGTATCTTTGGTCCCTCTGAAAATTATCTCGGTGTGCTTTATGAAGAAGAACATTTTTATTTTTTCCTCAGATTATTAGTTAATTATATATATATATATATATATATATATATATATATATATATATATATATTTCCTCTCTCTCTCTTCCTCTTTCCCTTTATCAAGAGATTCACATATTAATCCGTTGGTATGTTTGATTTTTTCTGTAACAGTATCAACTGACTTAATGATCTGATTTTCCCAAAAAAAAAAAAAAAAACTTAGAACCTCTCTTTCAAGTCTCTCCATCCCCCCAAAAATCCTATTGGAATTGAATTAGATTCATATATTAAAGAGAATTCACATCTCTCTAATGTCGACTTCTCCCATATAGTAGTATAGCTTTATCTCCATTTCCAAATCTTGCATTTTTTGTGTATGTTCTTCTTAAGGTTTTGCAGTTTTCCTTATATGTTTCCTGCACATTAAAAAAAATAATCTTAGGTATTTTGTAATTTTATTGCATTGTTAATGGAATTATTTTCTTGTCATATAGGAAAGTTGCTTTTTTTAATATAAAATAGGTATGAAAAAAATAAAATAGGTATGGACTCTGTTTAATATAGACTAAATATAAATTGATAATCAAATTTGGGCATACAAGAAATATCCTTATTTCTTTATTTTCTTTTAGTCAAATTTAGTATTACCTCAGGTCAATCATCCACCCTTTCCCTATCCCTTTGCTCTATCAGGCAAATAAATCAATCCCAGTATTTATGGAACTTTCTTTGCAAATAAATCAATCCCAGTATTTATGGAACTTTCTTTGCCTTCTCTAAGGTCACTGAGATACCTGATACTTAGAAGTAGGATGTAGCATCATTTCAGCCTCATGGAGGCTGCTGAGACCATCAGTGTGACAAGATGGTCACAAAAAGATGTGGGCATTTCTGCTGTGCTAATACCAAGGGGCCATGGGGCCTTTACCTAGGCGGAGAGATTATTACAAGAGTTGATCCTGTTTCAACCATTTTCTCCACCTGCCAGGCAATCCTTGGGATCTGCAAACTCATTTCCCTTCCCAGCCATGGATATTTTTCTCTCTTGCACTGCCAACCTTGCTTTTTCCCCTTTTCTTCCTACTATAACTCTTTTTTAGGGTATCAGGCTTCAGTGGAAACAAAAACCAGACCAGCCAGCTATTTGCAGGCAACTGTTGCTTTTAGTGTAGCAACTCCCAAGTCTAAGGTTAGGGGTACTGAGAACTAATTGTCTCCCTTTTCTAGTATAGAGGAATAGATGAGTGAGAAATGGAGGGAAAATAAAACCCAAATAAGTACTTCGATTGATTTATTTGGCCTATGTGTATAAGTGTTAGGTGTATTTATACTTAGTCAACTTACCAATTTCTTATTGTTTCTAATAGATTTATTTTCCTTTTTGTTAGAACTTGCTTCTAAGAGACAATATTGAGAATAATACAGGTTTTTTCATATTGAAATATCATCTATTTTCTTGACTCAGTATTATCTCTAAAAAGACAACTAGTGGGGATCTCTGGGTGGCTCAGTGGTTTAGTGCCTGCCTTTGGCCCAGGGTGTGATCTTGGAGTCCTGGGATCAAGTCCCACATCAGGCTCCCTCATGGATCCTGCTTCTCCCTCTGCCTGTATCTCTGCCTCTCCCTCTCTGTGTCATAAATAAATAAATAAATAAATAATAAATAAATAAATACAAACAACTAGCAAGTGGAGAGATAATGCTTTCAAATAATAGATAATCTATGATTCCAGTAAACTATGATGACCATCTACTTCCATTTCTTCTACTTCAGTAATTCTCCAAGTGTGTTCTCAGATCAGCACCATCAGCATCACCAAGGAACATATTAAATAGACAGATTATTGGGCTCGAATCAGGAACTCTGAGGTGGCCCCCAGCAATCTGTTTTAACAAGTCCTGCAGGTGAAATCTGATACACACTGAAGTATGAGAACCACTATTCTACCTAATAATCAGGACTAACCTAGCTTATGGGGTCTTTTACCCACTGTGATTTAGGTGTAGAGTTATCTCAACAATATGGCTAAGTCAGTGTTGAACAAAAAATAAACATCACTATTTTGTACCCAAAGTTATATCTTTAGAAAAACATCTCATTACTGACAAGCAGTTCTAGAATTTGGCACATAGAAAAAGCAAATGTGTTTAGCACCTACTATACCAAAATTGCAAGCATTAATAAACTAAAGCTTCTTTTTCTTTTTTGCTAATTATGAAGAACAAAGTTTCCTGCTTATTTACATGTGGTTTACTGTCTAAAACTTTGTGATCTTTTACTACATTATAGTACTAGAAATAATGTCTTTATATCTTTTAATTCAAGTCAGTTGCCACTTTGGGAAATTAATTTTAGAGGCTCAATCCCCTATGAAGGATATAAGGAAGATGTATGATTTAAGTGGGTATTAGTGAAAGATCTTTAAAAGCCATACTTTATTTAAATTCTTTTCTTGAAAAGTTGCTGGAAAAAAAGATGAATTTGGAGAATTAATGTGGAGTTTTCTTATGTGGCGTTTTTAAATAAACTTGCTCACCCAGAATAGATACCACTACACCTGGACATTTGTAATTCAGCTCTTTAGGATGATACTTAGACCAAGACTGTCATTTGGTTTCAGTTTTTGGATTTTGGGTGGTTTGGGTTTTTTGTTTTGTTTTGTTTTGGCTTCTGTGCTGGCCTTTTATTCAGTGTGTTGGAGACAGACTAGAATTTCCCCACTTTTGGTCACTTTTTCCTACCTCCTTGATGTGGCCCCTTGCCTTTCTTTCTTTTTTTCTTTTCTTTTTTTTTTTGAGTTACACTTGATGATAATCCAGGTTGCAAATTTTGATCTTACCATGTATTAATTATAGGATGATCTCATAATTAGTTTCCTACCTTACAGGATTGTCAAGAGTAGTAAATGAGATAATGTATGTAAAACGCTTAGAGTATTTCCCATTTTGTTAGTAACACATTATTAAGACAGAAGAAATCATCTTATTCCCCCAATCCCCCCCCCCACCATATCATTCACTAATTCTTTGGTGTGATTAGAAATGAAAACATTAAAATTTCAAACATTTATATCTCTGGATAATTTTTACCTCAAAACTAGATTATGTGTATGATTGGCTTTTATCTCTAATCATTTCAAAAAAAAGAATATGAAGTAAAATATTATTTATAAAGGAGGAAATAAGGTCTTCTGGTTGTAAATGAGGTTTTATTTACAACCTGGGGATAGTTTCCTATTTATTCATCAAGGAATTCTTTCCAAAAATTCTTTGAGGTTAGCCATGTATTTTTCTTATGCCCTACTTCTGGTCTCTATTATTGATTGTGGCCAAGGATATTGTAAAATATAGGATAAACCTATTAGGAGCTTCCTAAGTATGAATGATCAGAGGCCACTTGTTCATTTTTGTAATTGTACTATGCCTGAAGTGAAAATATATAACCAGCAAGCCCAGAATTTCTAGAACACGTTTCACTTGTTATTTAGGCTCTATGTTCAGTGTAGTGGAACCAACACATACCTCATAAGGATAAGGTCAGACCTACCCAATCTTGAGACAAAGTGATGGTCCCTAGTTGGCTGGTCTGAAGACATCTTTTGAATGCAGCTTAGGTTAGGCAAGGCAAGAGATGTACTGATACTATCTCATGTGAATGAATCAATGAGGTAAAGACCATGATGATATGAAGTAGAGCCTTCATTCCTTATACCGCATGTATGATTTGATCATACAAATAGGCAGGCAAAGAATTCATTAAATTCCTAATGAATTAATTAGGTCAACAAAGGATTGAGTTCCTAGTAAAGGCAAGCCACTTAACAAAACAAAATGCCAGATTTCAGGGAGAAATAGAGGAGAGTGGAGGAGAAGGATGTGGCAGTCAACTAAACAGAAAGTTACCATAAGGCTCATTAAGGGTAAGACAGAAGGCAGCCCTGAATGAGGAATTAACTGGAGACAAGGAATATTTATGGCTGACATCTCATCTCAGGGTTTACCTTTTTACCTCTATCATCACTCCCTTCCCCCTCCCCACACCCGCCCAAGTCTAGGAGTAACTTTTCCCAATGTGAGAATGTCATCTGAATCTAGTCGTTGTAAACTTTCGGATACTCTCAGTTTCTGGAAGGTTTGATGTCTCAGAGTCCTTGCTGATAGCTTTAATGACAATTATCTCAAGGTTTCTATAGGGAGCTTCTTGGATGTGAAGCATTGTCCATATATTGTGGGAGTGAAGCATGTCCATTTGCTGCGAACTATGCTGAGATTCAGTTTTTTCACCACTTACAAGAGCCCTAATGCGACCCTTCTCAACAGAACCTTTGGCCAGGTCCAATTTTTCCCTCTACTCTCCAGACTTACCTTAGATCATAGTGATAATAGCTTAATATATTATCTTGTCATTGTTCTCCACACTCTATCCCAATGTTACAGCCTCCAGCCAAGGGTTTTTAAAAGGACTCTGTTTCTATTGGTTGGATTGTACTAGAGTGGGCAATTGGAGTGGCCCAATTAGGACAGAGGTGAGGGTGTGTCTGTAGGGGACCCTTATCTCGAGTCTCACTCCCCTCCACTCCAATGATAGATTGCTGCTTCCTCTATCCTTTTTAGGTTGCCAACTGCCCATGTATAGTTTTCCTCTATGGGTTTGTTTGTTTGTTTATTTATTTATTTATTAAGATTTAATTTATTTATTCATGAGAGACATTGGGGGAGGGGGAGAGAGACAGGCAGACAGACAGACACAGGCAGAGGGAGAAGCAGGCTCCATGCAGGGAGCCTGACGTGTGACTCGATCCCAGGTCTCCAGGATCAGACCCCGTGCTGAAGGAGGCACTAAACCACTGAGCCCCCTTGGCTACCTACCTCTATGGATTTAAACTGTTTTTTTTCTGACCCCATCAGATCATTGACCAGCAAATGGCATTATTTTCTCTCCTACTAAACAACCTCTTAGCTATGCTCAGTGTTTTGTTTTGGTTTTTTTTCTGGGCTGACCTATTCATTGTGGCAATTTGTAATATTTGTAATATATTTAAGTTAACTCTAGGTCCTTGGCTTTTAGCACTTTTATCCAATTATGAAGTTCAGTTCTTGAGGTGAACTAAGTGTTAATGGCTGTTACCAGATCCTTGGGTAAAGATCAAGTCTGCCATAAGTATTAATGATTGATCGAAGTAGGTGAAATATTTCATTTTTTCATTTTTTTGGAACTCACTTTTTGGTTGAAATTCTTGCAATTCATATAATTTACTGGCATGGCTTGTCATATGCATTCTTGACATACTGATTCGTTTTTATATTCAAGCTTTGTTATTGACTCAATTCAGTTAATTGTGTGGTTTTAAAAATTGGAACCCAATAGTCAGTGACCTCCATTTGAAGAAGAAAAAGCCAAGAAATTGGAGCTTCCTTTAATTCTATAATACTAGAGCCAGAAAGGGCATGAACAAAATTTTAATTTTTACACTGTTCAGTCATTGGAGGGCATCTCTTGGCCAGAATAATTTTGTCAATAATATTGCCACCTGCTCAATATTGATCAAAATTCCAAATGTCTACATCTGACCTCATTTCCAATTTCAGACAAACATCTACCTCTAGACTTTTTTTTAAGGATATCACTTCTAGATTTTGCATGTTTTTCTTTTCTCCGATTTGTAGCCTTCTTGCCACTGAGTATTTAATTTCTCTATCATTGCTTCTTTGAGTTTTAATATTGAAATGTTCCATGTCATTGTTCAATAATACAAAATATTAGAGAGATCTTTTCATCCTTATAGACTGAAATATATCTTCAAATGATAGAAAAACAAGTGGTACTGAACCATATTGTGCATGCCAAGCGGGTTTCTATGAACCTGAAGATCTTAAAGCAATTCAGGGACAAGAGAGTTGGTGGGAGGATTTCAGAAAAGTGTGGAGACCCAAATCATGAGTAATAAATATGTGGTTCCTGGTCTTAGACTACACTAGTGAAAGAAAAATTAAAAAAGAAGAAGAAAAAGAAGAAAGAAGAAGAAGAAGAAGAAAGAAGAAGAAGAAGAAGAAGAAGAAGAAGAAGAAGAAGAAGAAGAAGAAGAAGAAGAAGAAGAAGAAGAAAGAACCACACAACAAGGAAGTGTTCTGTTTCCTTGGGTTATAAATTAGTCCATGACAAATAGTGAAATTCTGTAGGTTATTTTCATAACCTGTCTTCCAGAGAATTTACTGACTGCTGTAAAAGAGGGAAAATGCAGAAAAAATATATAAATTCCAACAGTTTCTAAAGTATACAAAAAAAAAGGGAGGGGAATGGCTAACCTCCTTCTATAAAAAGAAAAGCTGAATTTGTTTGGAAGAATCAGTTATACAAAAATAATAAGATTTTTCATTTATGGAATGCTCATTTATTTTCAGTATGCTTCCACTTAATCACCTATAGGATCGTATAATGGGATGAAATTTCAGTGTTCAGCTAGGATCTGACACCTGCCTCTCACATTTTATGACAAGAGTATTAGGGTCACCCTAGGAAGAAGCCTCTCATTCTAGGTTTCGCAGTGAATTATGGCTACTCCAGGGCCAGAGTCTGGATCATTTCAATGTAGTTCATTTTGACCATGAACCCTTGCTTCACTCTGGATGAACTGGAAAGATTCCTAACTCAGCACCTAAAATTTCATCAGCAGCAGATCACCAAGTTGATAGTTATATAGAATGGAAGCAGAAGATCCCAGTGATCAAATATGCTTATATACCTTCAGCAGGATGGTAGAATGGGTAGGCAGAAATTTTAGATTATGCCCTGCAATTTTAAAGCCAGAGCTTACTGAAGAGAACTGGGGAATATAGATGAGCAGTGATTGCTTTATTTTTTTCTACAATGCTATTTTTTTGAGGGGGCGGGGTAGGTTATGATTCTATAGACATGACACAAAAAACATTCAGCTTAAATTTTGAATATTCCTTTTCCCTTACCTGGGTTTTATCAACATTACTGGAAGTTTGTGTTGAGTCAGGCCATGTGTGGAAGGTTCCACATGCTCCTTGGTCCTAAGTCTACCTTCATATGTTCTTCATTCCAATCTACATGGCCCCTTAGGTTTAGCAAATCTCCCTGCTGCATAGTATACCTCTAGAACTCCATCTGCCTAGAACCAGGGTGTGAACTGAGTTTGGTCCACAGATGCATTTTATTTAGCTCATAAAATTGTAAATCTGGAAGTTTTACTTCGATAATCTAGTTTTCTGATGTCTATTGAACAATTAGAAATGCACTGACTTAGTACGTGTATTCTTGCATGGATGTTCCCCGTGCAGCTGGCTGGTACTGCCCTTCCCCCCTCCCCCCACAATTAGATGGGACCTGGGCTCTCTCCCCACCACTCCCTGTTGTATTGCACCTGGCTCCCTTCATCCACTTGAGTTTCCTGAACCTTGCCTCAACACTGCATGCTCACATTCTTTCTCTGGGATTTGTCTCTTCCTGAGTGGTTCTTTTTGAGTGATTGTCACAGGCCTCTTACTCCTGAGTCTGTAGATCTTCTCTTTCCTCTTTCCCCCAAAGAGCAGCTTTTGGCCTGGGGATTGTTGAGGTGAGCTCTGTTTTCTCCTACTCTGCTTCTCTCAAATACTTTGTACACTTGATCCCAGCCAGGATAGTTTGACTGTAATATAAGTCTTAGTTGTCTCCAAAATATATGATTTTGAAAATCAAAATCCCATAATCAAGATTATTCTTGTTTTCTGTATACACAAACACACACTTCTCCAAGTCAGTAAGTACATCTCTGCTCGTTGTGTTTGCTCTCCAAAGCCACTCTTCTCCTTCCTTTTCTCTGCCTTGGAAGGTAATCTCAATTGTCTTAATTGGTTTCCTGGCCTTCTGGCTTCCTATTGGGTTTGGGTGGTAGGCAGCACCATCAGGAAGTCTGAAGAGGAGAGGAGAACAGAGGTGAGGTGTTTATTTCTTGTTTTTCTCCACATTCTGGTAACTCCTCCTCTTCTTCGTGCTTATTGGTCTTGGATAGTGACAATGCCCTGCTTACTAGCCTGAAGGAATGGCACTAGCCCTAGTAACTGCTAAAGCCTTTCCACACCTTTGTAAATAGTCTCTCTACTAACCATTTTCCAATTACTCAATTTGAAAGTGTCATCTGTTTTTTGTCGGGACTCTACCAGATGTAACATTCTATGTAGTCATTTATCCCATAGATATATTCAATAATATTTATGCATATTTTGTCTTATCTAAAAATAATTCAGTGTTAAAATGCAGCATTTAAGTTAAGAAGCAATGTAAGAATTTTCTACAAAATAGAGTCATTTTTGGTTTAAAACAGTCAAGGGTAACTGAACTGAAGCTCTTAAACTCCTATGCAACAACCTTTTAACACACAAGGAATCCCCAGTGCACCAGTTTCTAAGAGAACCTAATAATATTTAAGCTTATATAGAACAGAAAAAACATAGGGGCTATTTAAGGTCTCCAGTAGCTGAAGAAGATATAGAAACAAGTTTATCATGGCCTTCACCATGCCCTGGGTGCATGTTAGCAGGTAATAGCAGACCTTAATCAGAACACACAACTTCACTCAGTTAATTATTATTTTTAAGATTTTATTTATTTATTCATGAGACACACAGAGAGAGAGAGAGGCGGAGACACAGGCAGAGGGAGAAGCAGGCTCCATGCAGGAAGCCTGATTTGGGACTTGATCCCAGGACTCCAGGACCACACCCCGGGCCAAAGGCGGCGCTGAACTGCTGAGCCACCCAGAGATCCCTCAATTAAATTCTTAATACTCTTCTAAATAGCTTCTGAGGTTAAGACCTAAGCTTGGGAATCCTAAGCACCCAGTGACACAGGGCACTTTTCCCACTTCTCTAAGAGTGTCCTGAGCTAGTCTGTCTTGTTCTTTCCTTAAGTTCACTCAGCTATGACAACAGGTGTCATCTATGCTGATGGATTTTGTAGAAATGTAGTGAAGGATTTTCTGGCACATATTTGATACCTAGGGGAAAAACAGTGTTTACAGGTATTTCTGTCTGCTACCCAGAGCACATTAGGCCTAACCTGTCTGATGAAGGTGTTGTGAAACCTGGTTTTCTTCCTTCTTTTACTTCCATAGTAAATTCATAAATCAGGCTCTAATTGATAAATTCATAAATCCCATATGTGCAGGTGTTCATACATGTGGAATCATGTGGTTGCAGTCAAGTAAAAAAAAGATTCCTTTTTTTTAATAATAAATTTACTTTTTATTGGTGTTCAATTTGTCAACATACAGAATAACACCCAGTGCTCATCCCATCAAGTGCCCCCCTCAGTGCCCGTCACCCATTCACCTCCACCCCCCGACCTCCTCCCCTTCCACCACCCCTAGTTCGTTTCCCAGAGTTAGGAGTCTTTATGTTCTGTCTCCCTTTCTGATATTTCCCACACATTCCTTCTCCCTTCCCTTCTATTCCCTTTCACTATTATTCATATTCCCCAAATGAATGAGAACATACACTGTTTGTCCTTCTCCGATTGACTTACTTCACTCAGCATAATACCCTCCAGTTCCATCCACGTTGAAGCAAATGGTGGGTATTTGTCGTTTCTAATGGCTGAGGAATATTCCATTGTATACATAGACCACATCTTCTTTATCCATTCATCTTTCGATGGACACCGAGGCTCATTCCACAGTTTGGCTATTGTGGACATGGCTGCTATGAACATCGGGGTGCAGGTGTCCCGGCGTTTCATTGCATCTGAATCTTTGGGGTGAATCCCCAGCAGTGCAATTGCTGGGTCGTAGGGCAGGTCTATTTTTAACTCTTTGAGGAACCCCCACACAGTTTTCCGGAGAGGCTGCACCAGTTCACATTCCCGCCAACAGTGCAAGAGGGTTCCCTTTTCTCCACATCCTCTCCAACATTTGTGGTTTCCTGTCTTGTTAATTTTCCCCATTCTCACTGGTGTGAGGTGGGATCTCATTGTGGTTTTGATTTGTATTTCCCTGATGGCAAGTGATGCAGAACATTTTCTCATGTGCGTGTTGGCCATGTCTATACCTTCCTCTGTGAGATTTCTCTTCATGTCTTTTGCCCATTTCATGATTGGATTGTTTGTTTCTTTGGTGTTGAGTTTAAGAAGTTCTTTATAGATCTTGGAAACTAGCCCTTTATCTGATACGTCATTTGCAAGTATCTTCTCCCATTCTGTAGGTTGTCTTTTAGTTCTGTTGACTGTATCCTTTGCTGTGCAAAAGCTTCTTATCTTGATGAAGCCCCAATAGTTCATTTTTGCTTTTGTTTCTTTTGCCTTTGTGGATGGATCTTGCAAGAAGTTACTGTGGCTGAGTTCAAAAAGGGTGTTGCCTGTGTTCTCCTCTAGGATCACAGATTTGTTTTTTTACTCAATCACTTCAAGGAAGTTGGTTCATTCTGATGTTCTCAGTTGATTTATCTCCAGACCAGTTTTTCTCCTTCCTCTTCTTCTTCCTCCTCCTCCTCCTCTTTTTCTTCTACTCCTCCTTTTCTATATTTCTCCTTCTTCTTCTTCCTTCTTCTTCTTCTTCTTCTTCTTTCTTCTTCTTCTTTCTTCTTCTTCTTCTTCTTCTTCTTCTTCTTCTTCTTCTTCTTCTTCTTCTTCTTCTTCTTTTTCTTCTTCTTCTTCTTCTTCTCCTTCTCCTTCTTCTTCCCCTTCCCTCTTTTCTTTCGATCCCAGGACACTCCAGGATCAGGCCCTGGGCTGAAAGTGGCACTAAACCACTGAGCCACCCAGGCTGCCCCCAAAAAACATTTCAAACCAACGTCCCTCCACCCTCTAAAGGCAGCAAGCCCAAGACCAGACTTCCTCCTACCAGCAGGAAAATACAAAACAGTTTTATATTTTCTGTGATATGGGTACTCCCAGCAAAATAGTGTTATATCTGTGTGTGTGTGCATGTATGTGTGCATGTGTCCATGTATACGCACACACACATGCTCGTATGCACTGGGAAGGGAGTTAATATTCCTTGTACTGCTCTGCTTATTTCTCTGTCTGTCCACATCCACTCAGTTTCCAAATTCTGGATTCCTTTGAAGTGACTCTTAAAGACACCCTTCTCCATTTGAGTTGTTGGTGGTGTTTTCCTTTTATCCTGGGCTACTCTCCCCTCCTCCTGTGCTATCATGATGCCTGCCCAACAGGTCTTCTCCCCCTATCTGGATTATAAGTTGCTCAGTTGCAGGCCTCACATATCATAACTTTCTAGTTTTGTCATGTGCTTTCTTCCTGAAAAGGACTTTTAATCTGCACTATTGGTCCTGATATTCTTAAATTTTTGTCAATTATGCTTCAATTACCTGCATCTAATTAACAGCTACTGTGACACTTGCTAAAGTAAAATATCTTTCTGTATGTCTCTCTGATAACTAAATCACTGCTTGTATTGTTGCCCTTGGCTGAAAAGCACATGGCTTATAAATGTGTTTTATTCATGATTATCTGGCAGCCCAAGCATGATGCTTAATGTAATTGATGTCTCCTATTTGCTAATGAATGTTACATCATCATTATTTAGAAAATTTGCTACTGAATTGACATCTGATTAAGGATATGTGATTGAGGTTAAGAGCCTGTGAATGTTTGGAGATACTTGTTTATAGTGTGTGCCATGCAGTGCAGTATGCTATCTACAGGCTGCAGCTGGCTTTCCCTTCTGTTAATATTCTGCACTTGACATGACTAAGTGGGCATTGAAATACTCAGCTTCTATGGTTCTTCCTACCTACCAAAAGACAAAACATTTATATAACGTAAGTGTACAATACAATAATCTGATCAAATGTGAGTAAAAAAGAAAAATAGGACAGGACACTTTTATAGAGTCACATAACATATATGAGTATGATACACAGACACACACATGCACTCAGTTCTACATATATTTTAAATCATTTATATCAAGGTGGTTGTAAATGAAAGTTTCCTTCTAAATATGAGGTACTTGGAGATCCATAAAGCTATATTAATTTATAATGAGAGACCTGGAGTTAGAGGCTTTGAGGTATTAGTCATTAAGTTTACCAGTTATTATATCCATCCCCCTATCCTGCACTGAGGGTGCAGGATATCTGTTCCAGATATACAGCAACATTATATTTACTGGAGTTCTCGTGATTGCATAGAGTGTATGACCAGTTTTGGCCAATGAGTTGTAAGTAGAAATTGCCAAGGCTTTCACTGCAACATAAGACCTGTCCTTTGCCATGATGACCAGCAATAATCTAGATGGTAGCTGGTGTTCCAGGATGAAAATAACATAAAACAGAGGTATAGAGAATCCTTACTAGACAGGAAACAAAAACAAAAACAAAAACAAAACAAAAACCAAAGATCTTTTGTGGTTTGAAGCTACTGATATGGGAGTCGTATTTGTTCCTACCTAATAATAACCTATCCTATCCTGACAGATAGACTTGGTGTGATTCTGGCTTTATATCTTTCTGGGTATAGAATCTTATGTAGGTTTGATTAATCCTGTCTTTTTTTTTTTTTTTTCATTTTCTAAAGAAGAAAAAAAAAGTGCCTAGGCAGGCTCATTTAGTTAAGCTTTGGACTCTCCATTTCAGCTCAGGTCATGATTTCAGGGTCCTGAGATGGAACCCCACATGTCTCCATGCCTAGCATAGAGACTGCATAAGGTTCTTTTCCTCTCTTTTTGCTCCTCCCCCGTGCTCGCTCACTCTCTAAATAAATAAATAAATAAATAAATAAATAAATAAATAAGGGGTGTATTATCTAAGTGCGTACCTATAAGGTTATTGTAAAGACTATATTAGGTAACAATGTTTGTGAAAATGTTATGTAAATAAAATGATATGCATACATATAAGTTATTTTTATTTTTTAAGATATATTTTTTAAATGTATTCGCTTTGGGAACTTAAAAATCATTCTTAATTTTAAGGATAATTTCTGCTGATGGTAAATCTAAATAGTAAGGAAGGGTAAAGTGTAAGTAAAAAAATTTTTTTTTCTCTATACCGCCCCAGCACACACATTCCCAATTCCATAGGTATCTACTGTTAAGTGTCTTGTGACTAAGCCTGGAAGCATATTTTTGTGCATAATGTTTTTCAATTTTATTTGTCTCTTAACAATATATTTTGAACATTGCTCAGTTTTCCTTGTAATGGTTTTATAATACTCTGCTGGATAAATGAACCATGCTTTATATAACCTATCAATCAAGAATTATTTGTTCTTTTAAAAAATGAATACCCTAAGGGGTTTTTAACACAGCTTAAATTATTTTTAAAATTGGACAAAAGAAATGATATTTTAGGGACTACATCATAACATTTGCTGCTGTCTTTGTGGAAAGAGTTGAAAATAAAACAATAATATTTATGACCTAGGATGGCAAACACTAGTGCCTGTAGAGACTAGAGAGATTAATAAAATCAGAGATAAGGGCTCAGGAAAGACATTAGGGAGAGAGAGAGAAGAGACAAGAGGAAAGAAAAGAGGGAGAGCAAGAGAAGAGAAAATGGGGAGAAGAGAAAATTATTGCCATTGGGAAAGCACATGCCTTTCTAAAGGCAGCAGCTGACACTCATGAAGCCCACTACTTGCACCATCAATTCTATCCCAGCAGTGGCAGATATGATTTTTTAAGATAATTAAGAAATATATCTATTTATCTATCTATCTCTATCTGATTTTGATTTTTTAAAGTCAGAAACTAAATCAGAAACTTTACTTTTAATGTACAAGCCAAATTAAAATTTGTTAGGTAGGGAGCAACTGAGTATAGTCCAGAGAAGGTTTGTCACCTTGGCATAAAAAGTACAATAGAGGCACAGGTTTTGAACATATCTTAAAGAACATAACTGCATTTAGGACCATATCTCCATGACATAAGTATGTTTTATACCATGGAAATCTTCCTGACTGTAATTATGTTTTTTAAATCCATACAACCAATCAATCACAGAAATCCTCGAAGAACACTTAGTGTAATTTTATTTTTACCTCTGCCTTATGCTCTAAAGCATCCTATGAAGAGAGCTTTCAATGACTCTTTGACCTGCCATTTTTCCATCTCAGGATTAAAATAGAATTACTCATATTAATTTGGAGGCAACCTGACTTCTGTATGGTACTGACTAAAAAAACACTGTTGATAGAGAACATCACTTTGGTTTAAAGACAAATTTGGTCTTAAAGTGTTTAATACACACAATATGTTTCTATATTTGTCTCAATTGATTAGTTGTCCAGTGTACATTTTGATCAATTCAATAAAATAATGAAAATGCTCATATGTAGATTGACTTTGGATTCTAACCTTGTTGTCCATATATGCTGATTTTTCCTCTTCTTAAATGTGACCTAAAATTAGACAGGTAAATGCAGATTACACACTTTCTAAAATGTGAAAAGTGGCTATGCAGAGTGTTTTGAAGCCTAGGTTGCTTTAAGTAGTAAAAACTAATCATATATCTTAGAGGAAGGAAAGGCATTTGAAGGTAAACTTACCCACCCACCCCCAAAAGAAGGTAAAACCAAATCCATCCATCTTGTAAGATTGAATGCCTACTTAAAGTATATATGCTTATTTATAAATTATAATGAAGACAACTCTTTGTTGACTCAAAGTGTGGTCAAAGTTTGGAAGTTGTTATTTTATAGGGGGATCCCATTATGAAATATGAAATTATGGTTGAACAAATAGTTTTTGTTCCATTTGGTTCAGATGCGAGAAAACTCTTCATTTTTTGACATGTATGAATATCTCCTTCTTTCCAAACTTTGTAGTTTTCTGGAGTCTAATAATAACTGAAATTCATTTTTAAAAATCTGCCAAGAGGACCCACTTTTCTGTCTGATTTAACTAATGTAACTATTAGATTTAATCTGTTAAATTGGGGAAAAATTAGTTTGTGACTGCAAATGGCTGTCTGCATTAATAATATCGAAATGAACAGAGTAATTTTTAGAACTTTTTTTGGTATTGATTTTTCTTTGCTTCATTAAATTTTTTCACATTTATCTCACAACCAATAGGGTATAAAAATTTTTATTATATATTATAATATATGTACATCCATGTTAGAATATATATGTGTATATGTTATATATTATGTATAATATTTTTTGCCTATATGTATTATAAATATAAAATCAGAAATATTATATATATATATATATATACACATATCATTAGATGAGTTTCTCTTTATGGTCATCAGAATAATTCAGAGATCAGATATATTCTGGCTTGTTTGACTTATTTTGGCCACGTGAATAGGCCAAGATGTACTTCAACAGTTGGCCAATTTCTTTTTTTTTTAATTTTTATTTATTTATGATAGTCACACACAGAGAGAGAGAGAGAGGCAGAGACACAGGCAGAGGGAGAAGCAGGCTCCATGCACCGGGAGCCCGACGTGGGATTCGACCCGGGGTCTCCAGGATCGCGCCCCGAGCCAAAGGCAGGCGCCAAACCGCTGCGCCACCCAGGGATCCCAGTTGGCCAATTTCTTAGAAGCCATATATGGCTTTCTACTGATATCTCTCACAAGTAATTATTATTCCTTTCCCGTCATGACTCCAGTCATATTACATTTTTATATGTTTGCGTATATTATGGTGTAAGGCATAAATGAGCTTAGCTAGACCACGATATTCCACAGTGGAGAGATGTTTGCTTCAAAAGTAGAGGAAGGGAAGGAAAAATAAAATAGGATAAAAACAGAGAGAGAGGCAAACCATAAGGAACTTTTGACTATAGGGAGCACACTGAGGGTTGCTGGGGGAAAGGTGGGTAGGGGAACGGGGTAATTGGGTAATGGGCATTAAGGAGGGCACTTGATATACTGAGCACTGGGTGTTATATGCAATGGAAAATCACTAAATTCTGCCCCTGGATGGGGAGAAAGTTGGTGTGTGGGTATGACTAGGTCATTTGTATGTCTATTAACTGCTGTTTCCTACCCATTTTGTCAACTCCCCTATGCTCTTTTACTCGTGTAACTTGAATGTTGTTGAACAGCAGGACTCATGGAACAGAATAAATAGCATCAGAATGTTCCTCCCTTCCTCTCTCTCTCTCTCTCTTTCTTGTCTCTCAATGCCCCTTAAGTTTTATGCATTGGGGATTTTTCCCCCTGCCCCTAGATAAAAACTTGATTTCTCCCAGACTTTATATGACTCTTAGAGAATAAAATATCCTAACATCACTGGACAGGATAATCACAGTCTCAATTCAGAAATTACAATACCAAGTTGTGTTTACTAAAACTGAATTGTATTTAAAGTTTACTCTTCTTTCTCTCATCTAGTTTTGTGACTGCTATGGACTGGCTGCTTAAGGTGGAAGAAGAGTACAATCTTTCGATTTTCCTTTTTACATACCATTTTGACTCCTTCAGGAGCGTGAAAACTGAAATTTGTGATTTTACCAGAGTGAGGATGGAGAGGTTGCAGATAAGGGGTGTAGAAAAGTTCTTCCTTGACAGTTGGCCATATGTTCTTAAGGTTTCTTCAGAGGTCCCAGAACTATTAATCTGTCCCTTGAAGTTTAATTGCCATGGGCTGTTGTATTTTATTTTAGCAGTCACTAATTTCCTTCTTGATAGGATTGCGAGATGAAACACAAGACTCCAAATAAAATTTTAATATCTGATAAATAGTCAATAAGCTATTAGTATAAGAATGTCCCAAATATTTTATTGGGACACACTTAACACTAAAATTTATTTTTTTTCTAACTGAAATTCAAATTTAATGGAGCATCCATTCCCATTTGCTAAATCTTATAACTAGGTGGAGGGGCATTTTCTTAGGATATCTGCTCTTATGAGCCACCCAAATCTGGTTATTTTATCAAGCTATGCTTTAGTACAAGAATAATATTTTTCTCTATGTCAAATACACTTTTTCCAAACATAACCTTTCAAAACTAGATATGGATTGTAAATTTCTTTTTTTATGCAACTGTCCAAAATGCAACTCAAATGTTAAATACTGACTAATTAAAAAAAATTGTGCTAGTATCTGCACATGATAGAGTTGTGTAAGCCAACATCTATAAGATGATAAACTTATAACAAGCAGTAGTTATAAGGAAATAATCTTTTCTTCATCTTAGTGTCTAGAAAAGCAATTTGCAGATAGTAGATGCTTATAAATGCTTAGTGATTGACTAATATGATTATCTGTGGTTCTATTATCTAATAATTTTTCCAAATTTAAATTTTCATATTGCTGATCTATCACTTCTATATCTGTACAATATTAGAATTACAAGCACAACTAAAGGAATCCTCAAAGTACGTGATGACAAGTGGATCTTAGCAATTAATGCATTTTGAGGTGGGCTATGAATATTTAATAATTGATTATTAGAGCAAGCCATTGCTTCCATTAAAGAAGCAAGAGAATTCTGTTTCTTTCAGAATCATTGAAAAGGCAGCTGTGCCTCAGAAAGGAATAGTTTATCCTCTCTTCCTATTTCTATCAGGCTCATTCTGAGTAGAGTCCATTCCAATCGGTTTGACTCATTATTTGTCACAAGATTGAAAATTGAGTATTCTTACTCAACAGATAAGAATTTTATGTTATTTCTCAAGGTCATACAGAAGATTTACAACAGAGAACAGAATTTCTTAAGAGAAACAGTTTTAAAACTCTTTGTCTCTAACACCATTTTCTTGGCTAACCAGTTTTACATAGCCAAGAATCTAAAATGGATGTAGTTAAGTAATTTATTTTCAGTGAATTAAAATAAAGACTTCCTAAAGCCTGTGGGATGTCACCGTAAATCAGAAAAGGAAGAAGATAACACTAGCAACACTAACGCTTCTATTATTATAGATTAGAGGCAAATATAAATATTTGCCATCTCCCCCAATGAGAGTACAAACTATTATAGTAAAAGTATGTGAAGAAAAAGACTAATACATACATATCCCAATTGCCCTCTGATACTATTCATTTTGCATCCTTGTAAAGGAAAGAGCTGCTAGCATCACTCACCTTAATTCAGATATAAGGAAACTGAGTGTGTAATGTTTCAAATTGGTTAAACTGGAAATGTAATTCCAGTTAAATCCCCTTCTCTGTATGATTCTGGTTA
Organism: Nyctereutes procyonoides; assembly: GCF_905146905.1. Lineage (NCBI taxonomy): Eukaryota > Metazoa > Chordata > Mammalia > Carnivora > Canidae > Nyctereutes > Nyctereutes procyonoides. Next base: position 40,258,462 of record NW_026575024.1, read on the forward strand.
GATTTGGCTATAAGAAGAATTTGGAAGGTAGAAGTGAAGGAGCAGTCATTGGTCTCTGAAGTTTTCATTATTAAATGTGGTAAAAGATACAGAGATGTCAGCAAGTCATTACTTCTCTTCACTCTCTCCTCCCCATATCTTGTGCTTCTTCCCACCTGCTTACCCTGTTGACCAAGCAAGGCCTAAGGCCCCCCAAACCAGAGGTCTGACTATAGGCCTACAGAGGCAACAGCTGTATAGAAGTGAGTTCCCCTTTCTACAATCCAACCATTACAGTCCTTTTTCGGTGGCTGGGCATGCATAGCTTCTCAGGGCATGTATAGTGACTTCCCTGATCTTCCCACTTTCCCCAACACCTTGGTTCTTGTTTCTCCAGCTTCTTCCATAACTGTATAAGTTCTGCTAACTATCATGAATCATGTAACCCCCATAGCATCATGTGCTAAAGGACAAACCATCCCTGAAGCTCTGCTCAATTGATTATCAGAGCTCCCTTTTAGCTCCCTGCACACATTCAAAGCGGCTAACTCCACATGAAGCAATAGACTATGCCCCTGATGCAGGTAAGTTTGAGAAGTTGGTATGTTTACATTTGAACATAACAACCAAACATACACGAGCAGTGTATCCATGAGTAATGGGAACTTCTTGGGAATGAGAATCTCATCTGAGAGGAAAGTTCATACACAATGAAGCCAGCTCACAAAGCTTTGCCTCATTAAAACACAGTGATTTTAACTCATGTGGAGGTGTTGCTGCTAAAGTTGATTAGCACGCACCTTGTATGGGTGAAAGCTCAGAGAGATGAATCCAATAAAAAATCAGAATGGTATGAAATTGCTGGTAGAAGTGGGGCAGAATGTCTTTATAGCATGTGGTTTAAAAGACCCTGATGCTTGTGATGGCATGTACTTGGATACCTGGATTATTACCTTCTTTGGACCTCTAGAATCAACAGTGCAAACAACCCTCATTATTCAATGTTCAGGATGCTGTCAGTGCCCTGCCCACACCCTTGGCACTCACCGGCAAATGCCACTTCCTAGAATAGCTATGACTCTGCCCCTGGGCTTTTGTCTGGCAGTGGGAGTCTATCTCCCACACACAAGCAAGACCTAAATGCTGGGTGCCCTAAAGGCACCACTCCATGACAATCAGGAGTCAGTGGATACTTACCCTAGCTTCTTCCACACCTTTACAGTGGGATAACTCTGAGATGCATGCCCCACGTCATCTCTCAGAGTTCCCCAGTGGGATTGAACTTGAGTTGCTCACTGGGCAATGTGCTTGAGAATACACTATACTGACTGCCTTCCCTTGCCTCTCTTACTCTCCTGGTCCCATCCTAGTGTTTCAGGAATCATCCTCCAAATAAACCACTCATGTGTGACCTTGCTTCAGAGGGATTAAAAATAAGGCCTTTTCCATGCTCTGGTGACCGTGGTATGTATCTTTCTGGCTATTTGGTTTTGCTGAGGATTTGTTTATGATATTAAAATGTGTATAGAGCAAAAAGAGAAGGGGAAGCAACTTTCAAGGTAAAGCAAGATGTCCAGTTATAAACTTCACTAAGTTATTAAATTAGAAGTTTCCATGGAAGCCTCAAAATGATTTCAATTCCCAGAGTGTTGTGAGACCCAGAGAAGGATAGAAAGAGCCTGTTCCTCATTCTGAGTCCAACAAAGGCTTCAGCAGTACTCCTTGTGGAGCTGGTACTTGCTTCTTCAGGTAGGGGGACACTATGGACTGTGCCTGCCTCCCATCTAGCAAGTAAAGAGGTAGAAGTTGGGCAGCTTGCTCCTGTGAGGCAGAGCAAGGATAGATACTACAGTTTTAGGCCTTTCCAGCATTCTGGTAATAACTTGATAACATACTTTTTATTGGCTGACAAAGAATGTGAGAGTTTCTGGTGAAATGGATGTTAGCCTTGTGCATGAGAGAGAGGCAATACACATATTTCATAGATCCTGAAAGTAGGAACAACTGAAAGGGTAAATGGCCTCAGCCGAAAGAGGCTAAAGTGAATAGCTGTATTGCTAAGTATTGAGAGGTAAGATTACTGTATTTAGCACATACAAATACAGAATACTCAGTAAAATTAAAATTTTATCCTAAAAAACTGCAGATATTTTAGTATAAGCATAAACCATGCACTATTTAGGATATACTTATGTTAAGAAAAGTTGTGCATAATTGAGCTGAAATTCAACTTAACTGAGCATCCTGTATTTTATCTGGCAACTATACATCGAATTGTATAGTTGAGCATCAACTCAGTTCCCAAGAGTACTAGAAGCAAAATGATTGTGAGGATGATGTACTTGGTGAGATACTGCTAAAATAAATGGTTGGAGTAGCAGGTGAAGGCTTTGCTCTGCTCTCACACTGAGAAAAAAGTGAACAATGACTTAATGCTTCACCTAATTTTTTTTAAAGATTTTATTTATTCATGAGAGACAGAGAGAGAGAGAGAGAGAGAGAGAGAGAGAGAGAGAGGCAGAGACACAGGCAGAGGGAGAAGCAGGCTCCATGCAGGGAGCCTGATGTGGGACTCAATCCCAGGTCTCCAGGATCACACCCTGAACCAAAGGCAGGCACCAAACCGCTGAGCCACCCAGGGATCCCCAATGCTTCACCTAATTAATTATTTTTCTTTTTAATTTATTAATCCACTCAACACATATTTATTGAGTACTTACCATGTATCAAGCATAGTTCTAAGCCCTGGCCAAATGGCAGTAAACAACAGAGACCAAATTCTTGACCTCATAAGAATTCAATTCTAGTGGGGATTCAAAGTAGCAGGTGAGGAAATGACTTATTTCTCTGCTCTCTCATAAAGGATGGGCACTGATAAATGTTTAGAGGTGATTTTGAAAGCAAAGGTAGGAGCTATGAGGCCACCCCAGAACTGCCATGTGGGTAGAAACCTTAGATGGGTGGGGCCTGTTCAGATGCAGATTATTTTATATAATTTATAATCACTGAATCTGTTGACTGGGACTTTTGATGAGGAACATAAATCCTACCAGTTAGGTGCTAGTCTTTGCTTTTCAACTCTTTCACATTGAAATTCTTTTAACACAGTCTCCCAGTAACTACTCTTGGGTTTTCTTCTTTTGTTGACTGTACTGATTACTCAGGTAGGTAAATTCCCAGTTTTCATTTGCCATACCAACTATTATTTTCTAAGCATTTTAATGTTTTCTAATTTTGAATTAGTGATATTCTACACACACCACCCCCACTATCCCCACCAGTTCAGACAAATGCAACCATCCATTTAAAAATGTGTGAATGAGTTCTTTGCTCAGCAGGGCTGCTGTTTCCATAAGACCCAAAGACAAAGATTCCACCACACTCTGTATAACAGCACCCTTGGCCTTATGTTGCATGCACTTATTTCTAAATTTTATGATTATTTAAGAGAGTTGTTATGGCATAAGAACTCTGAATCAAGGTTGAGTGATGCTGGCATGCCAGAACAAGTGTGAGGACAGACTTTAACAGCCAAGTAGCACATCCAGTCTTGCATTGCGTAAAATTAACTATGCATGCTATATGAATAGCCATTATGCTACTTTATACAGTAGTTCAAAGTAGATTGTAAATGTAAATAAGTTTAAAAAAAAGATTGGTCTATTTTCCTCACCATTTCTATGCATGAGGACAAGTCTTGACGTCATTGTGTTAATTTTGGATTAAGCAGAAGCATTCAATTCCTTTTGTCTCAGAAGGGCTGTACTACCTCTTCAGATTTCATAATGGAAAACTAACACAACATCTGCATCCATTCCTCTGGAAGCCAGCTAGTGGAGTCATTGTATTATGTTCTCAATCAAGAAACATCATCACTTTTGTCTTCCTTTAACTATGTCAGGGTGATTTTCTTTTATAGTATTATTTCAGAGAAATTAATATAAAATTGTAGATTAATATAAGCATTATGTCTCATTCCCACATTTGTCAAACAGCTGAGGTGGTTCTGCTTCAGGCTTGAGAGTTGCGTTTGGTCTGCTCCATATACCCAGGCTTGGGTCAGTGGCTACTCAAGGCAGGATATCTCACATCAGAAGTTAGAAGCTCTCAGAGGGACACGTGAAAACAGATGCTTCTTAAGACCTAGGCTTGATGTTGGCACAATGTCACTTCTACCCACATTCCACTGGTCTCATCAAATTAGGTGACAAAGACCAACATCAGTAATACTAGGAAAAATGCATCTCTTTTCATGGTTTCCTAATTACTGATCATTCTATTTAAAAAAGGGTTTTTTTAATCGTTTTTTGAAATTCATTATTAAAAGTTTCTTTTAGATGACTGTGCTTTATCAGGTTTTGTATTAACATTGCATACACATTTATAAATGGACAGTTGATTTTTCAGTTTATCTATTGATGATGAAGATTGGGTGGGAGTAGGTGATGGTTATGTGTGAGAAATATTTAATCCACTCTCCACAAAATGATTTTTTAAATATGTATTTTATCAATTGAGAAAACTAAGTATTAAGAATCACTTGACCAGGGACTCACAGTTACCAAAAAATAGTACACGTAACTCATATTCCTTTCAGATAAAACCAGAAGATAAGCCTATATTCTTTTCATATGCCACAGTTATCCTAACTGGAATAGCTATGAGGTTTTCTTGCTGTTTTTGTTCTTTAGATATTAATTTTTTAATTAAAAAAGTTAAATTTGTGAATAAATAAAATCTTTTAAAAAGGGGGGAAGGGATGCCTGGGTGGCTGAGTGGTTGAGCGTCTGCCTTTGGCTCAGATCGTGATCCCGGGATCCTGGGATCAAGTCCCACATCGGGCTCCCCACAGAGCCTATGTCTCTGCCCATGTCTCTTCCTCTATGTGTGTGTGTGTCTCTCATGAATGAATAAATAAAATCTTAAAAAAAAAAGTTAAATTTGACCATGTATCTTCTCTTGCAAAATATTCTAGGTGGATATTTCTCTGCCATTCAGTAGATATTAGATTATAATTTCCTTCTTTCTCCTTCTAACACTCCTGATACAACGCAGTGTTTTCATATTCTTCTTAAGGAATATGAAATTTGCAAATGCTAATTGAATAATTGTTGTTTGATTGACTGCTAAAATATATCCCATGACTACTTGTGATTGACTTCCACTATATTGTTAATAGTTTTTAGTACACTCTCAAAAGCAGCTGTGGGTAATGACTTTGAACCATTGATGTGTGCAGAACAAGTGTTGAAATCATTTATAATCTTACCACTTATAAACAAAGTTAATATCTAGACATTCAAACTTTTATTCTGTGTGTGTGTGTGTGCACATACATATGTTAAATACTTGTTATGGTGCTAACTATACAATTTTGTGTGTCTTTGTCTTTCTAAATATTGTATCATTAACATTTCCCAATATCATAAAGATTTTTTCATAAATTTTCTTTAAAGCCACATAAGATTCTATTGCATGAAAATACAAATTTACCTAAATATTCCTATACTACAGAATGTTTAAATTGAATCATTTTTGCTTTGCTGCTAACACTGTGATAAATATCTTTATAATAAATCATTGTTTGTATTTCTGATTATTCCTTAGAAAAGATTTTTAGTTAGCATATTAAGCCAGATTATATGAATATACATATATATTTTTAAGATTTAGTTATTTAAAAAAAAGATTTAGTTATTTATTTTAGAGAGTGAGCGAGCATGCAAGTAGGAAGAAGAGTACATGGAGAGGGAGAATCTCAAGCAGACTCCCCACTGAACTTGGAGCCCAATGGTGGGGTTCAATCCCATGACCCTGAGATCATGACCTGAACCAAAATCAAGAGCCAGACACTTAACTGACTGAGACACCCAGGCACCCCACATATGAGTATTTTTAATACTCAATACATTAAGCTTGTTCCAGTTTGTACTTCTATTCATGCAGTTATTCCATGGACTCTAAGAAGTTACTGTTTATTATAATTATCATTTAGCAACTGCCTTTTGGCAATAGTGACATGTAACTTCCTTTTCAACCCCAAGGGGCCCTCTAAGAAAGAACTATAAATAAGTTTTCCATCATTGACATTCCTTCATCACCATCTTTGGGCATTCCTTCCTTGCCTAGAATTTTTACATTACAAAAGCAGAGATGAGATATTTACCTATTATGTTTTTTGTTTATTACTTTTTAAATCTATTCCTTTTTATTTCTTGGTCTAGTATCTATACAGGCTTTAGGAATTAATAATCAGGGGATCGCTGGTTGGTTCAGCGGTTCAGCATCTACCTTCAGCCCAGGGCGTGATCCTGGAGACCCGGGATCGAGTCCCACATCGGGCTCACTGCATGGAGCCTGCTTCTCCCTCTGCCTGTGTCTCTGCCTCTCTCTGCCTCTCTCTCTTCCTCTCTCTGTGTATCTCATGAATAAATAAAAAAAATATTTTTTTAAAAAAGGAATTAATAATCATGTGACACTTTATACATAGACTACCCCCCTCTGCTAGGATAAGTAATGAATCAATTAAGGAAGGAGCCAAAGAATGAATGAATGAATGCAATATCTGGTAGCTCAGGATAAAATTTGCTGTGCCCTTAGTAAGTCCATAAAATTTGCAAATTACTTCATAAAAGTGATTTTATAGACTTTGGTACTTTAACGATGTTTACAGTGTTTTAGAAGAGACAAAAGATTTTGGTTTTGTGGCAGTTTGCCAGAATAGAGAGCAATTGTGCATTCAATTACTCTATTAAGTTAATAAAGGTAGTAAGGAGTTTACACAAAACAGGCCTTGAATTGTTGTAACCTCTGTTCAGTTGAAAAAGTTAGCAAAGGACGAATCACATACTTTAACACCCTTTTCTATTTGTAATCCACCTTTATTTCCCACTTGACTGTGCTGTTTTCTTGTTAAGCCAACAAGAGTTATGGATTTTCTTTATAACTTAGTCGTGTAAACTTGATGTCCACAGGTAAAAGGTCTTATGATTCAAGTTCATGATATTAGGGGGAAAAATCAGTATATCCATGGGTGAGGGAGTTGAGGGAGAAGTTGTTTCATTTCTAGAACTATAATTTTTGTCCCAGGATCTAACACTCTAGGAAAAAATATATTTGAAAGCTTCCTAAAAGTGTAAAGCACTATATGAATGTAAAGGATTAGTATTCGTGAGGTGGTAAATCATTTTTCTGAAGGTTGGTATAAGTCATTTATATTTTTTAAGTAGGTGAATAGAAGAAAAATATATTTTACACCAAGAATGGCTGATTTCTTCCTCCATAGTGGTTGAAACACTTTTTCTGATTCGATTTAATTAATCCCTTTGCCATTCTGGTAAAGGAAATTGGAGGCTCATGTTGCATTTTTATGGGCCTTCCCTACATTAAGTTTCAGATATCTAGATGTCTTTTCTCATAGGTGCAACTAACTAGTCATTCTCTTAATTATTCCTTTTATCACTGAATTTCAGATAAGCACACTAGAGGGATCCTAGCCAAGATGCTCCTATAGAAATGGCTCTTTTTATGGCATTTGGAAGAGCTGATATGGCCTCTGAAGAGTTTTTTAGGCTTTGAGGGGAGTATGGTAAACTGAGACCCTCAATGAGGGGAAGGGCCCCCATTAAACTGGCTACCCAAACTTTTCCTCTCCAGTTTACACTGGGCATTCATATACTCTGATTTTATATGAGAAAACTAATTATGGACATTCCAGCACTCTCCATAAAAAGGGAGCTTGGGGAGTTTATCAGATCCTAGGGAACTGTAAGAAAAGAATCAATCCAAGAGTTGGAGCAGAACAGAGTCATGGAATTTGCAGTCAGCCAGTTGGAAAAAAGTTAAAGCAACTAATGGTCCTGGAAAATAATAGAAGCTACCTTGTAGTTCAGCTTGTGTTTTGAGTTTCCACTCCTTGTGTTAATGCAGATACTTACTTGGTTTTCTAAGGGACCCTTTCTTTTAAGCATCTGAGGGGCATCTCCAGTTTTCCTCCCAATGTCTATCCAGATAAGTAGAATAAAAAGGCACACACTCAGGCATAGAAAGATTGACTGCTCAAGATGGCAGAGGTAATAATATTATGATACAAGGTGCTATTTTATTATTTTCTCTACAAAATTCTTTAATTGGTCAGATGATATTTGAGAAATACAGTGAAAAAAAAAACTGCTTTCTAAAAAGGTCAGTGCCTTCTAGGCTATATACGTTTTCCCTTAGTTGTTCTAGACATTATCAGGACCTGTTGGGAGCAACCATGGCTTTGTAGGTCACAAGTTAGTAACTCCTCCAACTCCTTCCCCTTTTTTGCTCTGAGCAAAGCCTGAATGTCCCGTAAGGGGGCTTGTCACCTGACTCTTTTTTTCTTCCTCCCACATATCATGTTCCACAAGACATAGAAGAAAGGAAGGCAAACTCCTTGCTCCCAAAACCATTTTCAGACTGTTGTTCCTCTTCTGAAACAAAAAATCAGCTCCTTTGAAACCTGTTTATATGTCCATCCAAAGTTAACTTATTTTTCTCCTGGTTCCTGCCTTTCAGCTATAGGAATTTTAGCTTCTCATTTTTTGTTCTTTCTCCATGAAGACCATCTTAATTCTTGATGACTTCAACAAGAATTGAGAGTTCTTGGTCAGCCCACCCATCCCCTAAGTGCCTGAGTCCCTTGACCTTCATAACTTCAATTACCTTCTACTCTATTCAGCCTCAATCATTCATCTCATGGTCATACTCCTCTCAATATTACCACTGCAATCATTGTACCAGCTCCACAATAGCAGTTTTAAGCATCCCACTCTGACTACCAGGCAGGTGAACATGCCTGGGAAAAGCACACAACCACTCTTTCTGGTCTTGAGTGAGCACTCAGTCTGCTAGAGTCTCTTCACATTTCCTTAGTTGCACTCCCCCTATTACCAAAACAACCATTTTACCCCTTTCCAAAACATTAAACTCAACTCCAATCTACTTATCCTCAACTATTCCCTGAAAATGTAGAAGCCATTAAAAGAAAATCCCATCTTCGAACTAGTAATCCAGCAACCTACTTATATCTTTACCCAGAGAGTCTCTCTGGATCCATAGTGCTCACTGCCTCAGTGAGTTTTTTCTGCCTCATCCATTCTGTCTTTTCTCCCAACTGGAATATCTCATATCTTCAAAACAAAATGAACAAAAAGATCCTTTACTCCCATGTCCCCTCTTCAACTACTGCCCCAAGCCTTTACAGCAAAATTTCTCAAAAGACTTGTTCCTATTATCTTTTCACCTCTTCACAACTATTCTTTCTTGGACTTCTGAGTCCACTGCAGAATACAATTACTAAAGCCACTGATGAGTTCCATCTTGCCAAATCTAATGGCACTGGTAATTCTAACTCAAGTAGCTTCTTAGTCTCCCATCCTTGAAGTCATGGAGAAATCCTTGAGTCAGCGAAATGTCTCTTCATCACAATGTCAAACTGTAGGCATTTTTAACAGTGAAGCTAAAGACAGAACTGTTTTGGAAATCACAGCAATGTATTTACAACACAGAAGCTGTCATTTCCTTATTGATTATTTCAATCCAAGAAATTAGTTTGAGAATTGGTCTTCAACTGTTTTGTGATTCACTCTTACAAATTAGCAAAGATTTAGAATTTTGAACTAACCTTTGCTAGCATTTCCTCCTTTGCATACAATGCTTTTTTCACAATTCTGACACTTCTTTTCAGTTCATATGCTCTCATTGAGAATTCTCGATAGAGCAAATTTTCTACAATAGAAATGATACTTTTCATGTGTCTAATAAAAGCGGACTGTTTAAATTAACTGTTGGAAGTAGGTTTTCATAGTTGTAAAACTGTTAACTGTAGATGTCAAATCATGTTATTTCTGTTGTTTCATCCAATAGTGGCATAATCTTGAATCTTGTTCATCCTGAAATTTTTTATTATATGCCTTTCCTGGGGTATTTAGCTCACATGGAAGCCACAATGGGTTGTGAATATATTCTCATTTTTTAAAAATGCAATCAGTTGAAACTCATCTCCTTTTTCAAAACAGCCTCTAGTTCTACCAACGGCCTGCTTTGTGAGTTTCTGACAAAAGTCACAACCCAGTGGTCTTATAGAGTGAATATCCCTTAAGATAGGAACAGTGCTTTGACAGACACTGAAGAGTTTAAGGACTAGACCGACCCTTGGATTTTTGTTCAATAAAAATTCAGTAAACAACTTCATTCTTATTGTAATTTCCCATGATGCCTAGTGTTATAAAAATCATGCTCACTCTCTCTCTGTGTCTCTCTTTCTCTCCCACTCTCTCCCTCTACACACACACACACACACACACATACACACATAATTTTATGGAAGAAAAGAATATTAGTACTTTTGGAAGAACTCAGTGTCTTTCCCCCCAAATGAGGAAGAATAAATAAGAAAAAATTATAGCTACTTTCAGCAATTTGGAGATGTGCTATAGTTGAAGCCTATATATATATATATATATATAATATATATATATAATAGAAACTATATATATACATATATATTTAATATGCATATTCAATTAGCTCTCTCAAGCACATCTAGTCCAAAAGCAGAGACCCCGTGGCCATCTGCTAGAGATATTTGTTACAGATTCTTGGATGGTATAGTAGGCAGAAATGTTAGGTGAGGAGTAAGGGGATCTCTTGCTCTCTTTGAGCACACTTTCCCATGGGTTTGACTATATCGCTCTTAATGATGATATGTTGACATGAATGTTAAAAGTCAAATGAAAAGTAACTGGATGAAGTATATTGAAATCAAAACTGTGAAACATATAGAGAAGGCAATGAAAGAGTAGCCCCAATTTTTGTGGTCAGGTTGTCATCAGATGATGGTTCCAGGCTCTTACCTCTCCAAGTAGGTTCCTTCTAGTATTAGACCCTTCTTCACCTCTGGTTATGCTAGGAAACTTCTAAGATCTCCTTCAGCTCTGAAAACCACAGGTATAAGGCAGAGTTCATTCAGGGAAGCAAAACCACTATGTTTATTATGAAATAAAGAACTGATTATAAAACTAAGGTCTTAACAAAATTCTGGTGAAAGCAGGTAAAATATAGTCACTAACCCTCCTGAAACAGTGGTAGACACATTAGACCTTCTAAGGCATGTCCAACTGCCAGAGTGGGACTGCAAAACAGAACTGATATCTATGGGAGGCTATTGCTTCTGTGTTTAATGGTTAGACCTGGAGTCACTGTTGGCTTGGGCCACTGTAAAAAGAAAGAGCTACAATCAGCAAGAGAGCATGAGGATAAGCTGGAACATGCTGACACTTCTGTGTTTGTCTTTCACCCCACCTAACCATGATGACCCTCTGAGAAAAATGTTTGCTGCTTTGTATCCACCTTGCAAGCCTTGTGAATTTCTGAGTTAGCCAGCTCTCACCTGCAAGCATACAAGGAGGTGATTCTACAGAATGTAATTCCAGTTTAGTGAAGTTGAAAATACCCTATTTTCTTCTCTAACTAAAAGCAACCCCTCTCCATATTCTAACTAAAGAGTTACTCAACTTTGCCATAAATTTTCAGTAAATTTAATTGACCTTAAAGTAAATCATACTTTTCCCTAGACAGTTGCCTATTTGCCACAAATTGCCTCTGGCAATTCTGCATCTTATAAATAGGAAGTTTGTACTCTTGTGTTCTTTCTTTTTCTTTGTTTGTTTTTTTTTTTAAACAGGAATTATATAAATATAAATAACAGGAATTATAGTTAGTTTTTTTATTCCTCTATGTCAGCAATAAAGTATCCTTTATTTAATTTTCTTAGAAAATTCTAGGCTAGTATATAAAATGTAGATATTTCATGTTAGATAGCAAGTAGCAAAATAAAATGCCATTTTTAATAAGGGCATATGTGCTAAGCAATGTTCCTTCTGGTGTTTCTGTGAAAGGAAATCATATATCATGAGTAGCTAGAGGAAAAGCATCACTATATATTTATAGGAGTCATAGCAGCAAAAACTACTAAATTTATTCCATATAAATTGATTGTTCAGTGAGACCACAGATTTATGAAATCACACGTGTTCTACCTTTCTTTCCTTTGATTTTTGCCATCTCAATCTCAACCTGCAGTGGGATGGTGAAAACAAGGGCAATTAAGTTCAAATTAGTGAGTAATACCTTTACTGTCATTCCCACAAGTGGTTCGATTAGGTTTGGGGATTATCTAATGTATTTTTTTAAGGGATATAATTTGCCCATTTTCCTTATCTTTTATAAGTCCCACTAGCAACTGGCAGACTTGAATATACACAAGAGTGGTCTTATGTGTTCATTAAAAATCCTTAGAAATTTCAATTTAAAATAAATAGAAATTAAAATTAGGAGGTTTTGAGTATGTAATTGGTTCAAATTTTGGAGAGAAATGATTTCTTATATCTAGGATAGGAAAAAGAGTTTCTGAGGTGCTTTTATTTATTTACTTTTTAAAAGATTTTATTTATTTTTTTGACAGAGAGAGCACACAAGCAGGCAGACAGAGGGAGAAAGAGTGGGAGAGGGGAGGGAGAGGCTCCCCACTGAGCTGAGAGCCTGTCATGGGGCTCAATCTCAGGACCCTGGGATCATGATCTGAGCCGAAGGCAGACACTTAACCAACTGAGCCACCCAAACACCCCTGAGGTATTTTTAAGTAAGTGTGAAGATTGAGGAAGCAGGCTGAAGCATTTCAAAATAGAGCATACACTCAGGAAAGACATGAAGACTATTTTATTGTGTCCAGTCATTTGCCCCTCCTTTCCCTGTAAGAGGATTATACCTGTCCTCTTATTGCTAGATCACTTGCTATGCTACTATGTAAACACCTCACAGACAACCATAGCCACTTGACTTGCTTTGGTCAATGGAATATGAATGGGCATGATGAACACTGCAACCAAGTAGAAGTTTTGAGAAGCATCAAAAATCTAGTAGCTCTCTTGCTATTCCTCTGAGCCATGAAATCATCATGGCCATTCTGATGGCTGCTCTATAGACCTGAATTCTGGGCAATAGAAGGAACAGAGCCACAGCTGACCCATAGTCCCCAACATAACTAGAGGAAAACATAAGTGTGTTTGTTTGTTTTGTAATGAGCCATTGACATTTAGAGCCCATTTTTTATCACATACAATGCTGACTACTTCAGAAGATAGAAAGAAATTATACCCAATGGCAATTTCTGTAGCATTAAGATTGTAGGTTACTATGACTACTTTTAATCTTTTTTTTGTATCTCCCTATTATCTTTATCATGTGTTATTTCATAATTAGAAAGATAAGTTTTATTTTTCTTCTAAACATTCTTTCAATCCTTTCTTAACTCCAGCCATTTGAATTGAATTTGAGGTGAAATTAAATTGAGACAAGTTCTTGAACAAATGTATTTGCCACATTCACAACGAAGTTGGCACACTGCATCTGAAACATCAGTAGCCTTCAAATCAATGCAATCTGATCAAAATCCTGCTAATTTGAAGAAATTGATAACTGATCCTAAGATTCATATGGAAATATAAATGACTCAGGATAGCCAAAACAATCTTTAAAATAAAAACAAATTTGGAGGACTCACTTCCGGATCTCAAAGTTCTAGAAATCAAGATAGTGTGGTATTAGCATAAGGGTAGGAATATAGATCAATGGAATAGAATTGAGAGCCTAGAAATAAACCCTCACATATATGGTCAATTGATTTTCAACTGGAGTGCCAAAACTATTCAGGGAGGAAAGAATAGCTTTTTCAACACATGGTGCTAAGATTACTGTGTCATCCCCAATATTCTAGTGGCAAGCCACTTTTTTTCTTCTTATCACAAATGAGGACAGGGAGGCACCGCAAGTTTCTGTCAGAAGTAGGAATGAAACTACTAAACTTAAATCGCTCTTTTACATGGATCTGACTCTCCATCCTAATTTCTCAATGTCATACTTTTCTCCATCTGCCTATATCATCATCCCTTAGGGCTGTCAACTTCTCTCTCTAGGACCCTCAACTTTCCATTTTTGTACCAGTCTCTGGAATAGCTTTACTTTAACCAAAAATTCATTCAGTGCAATAAAAGTGTATAGGCATTATTTAGGTGTAAGAGTTATAGCAAGATAAGCTAAATCACTAAATATCTAAACTAGGGAGGTTACACTGTAGTAGAGGAGGAAATAATTTAATAAAAGCATACAAATAACAATAGCCAAACTGTGGAAGGAGCCTCGGTGTCCATCGAAAGATGAATGGATCAAGAAGATGTGGTCTATGTATACAATGGAATATTCCTCAGCCATTAGAAAACGACAAATACCCACCATTTGCTTCAACGTGGATGGAACTGGAGAGTATTATGCTGAGTGAAGTAAGTCAATCAGAGAAGGACAGTGTATGTTCTCATTCATTTGGGGAATATGAATAATAGTGAAAGGGAATATAAGGGAAGGGAGAAGAAATGTGTGGGAAATATCAGAAAGGGAGACAGAACATAAAGACTCCTAACTCTGGGAAACGAACTAGGGGTGGTGGAAGGGGAGGAGGGCGGGGGGTGGGGGTGAATGGGTGACGGGCACTGAGGGGGACACTTGACGGGATGAGCACTGGGTGTTATTCTGTATGTTGGTAAATTGAACACCAATAAAAAATAAATTTATTATAAAAAATCATACAAATATTGGTAAATACAAATAAATAGCCAAATAAGTGCATATTATAAACTTGGGTGGTGGTAATTACAAAGCACTCAAATTATTTTTTTTAATTTTTTTTTCAGATTATTTAAATAATACTCTTGGAAGCCTTCTCATAAATAAGTGATGTGTTCCTATTCAAAACTACATCAGGAAATTTTCTTACTTACCTTTTTTTTCTAGTAGATCTTAGTGATCCTTAAATAGGATCTTAAACCTGATTCATCTTTCATATATTCATTTAACAGAGTGCCCACTCTGTACCAGATTCTGTACTAGATGCTGAGGATACTGAGTACCAGACGTGGATTCTGCCTTCAGGGAGCTGACATGTAGGGAGATAGGCATTAATAAAAAAAAAACTATAGGAAGCAAACGACCAAATTGTGAGTGTCATAAGGGAGACAAAGAGGGCAGGATAAGAGTATATAAAAGGAAGAAGTGACATGTCTTTAGGAATTTAAATATCTTTTTAAGAGACAAACCAATAGTGACATATCACTTAGTGGGTTTATACAAGTTCACCCTTAATAAAACTGAGATGAATGAATCAGTGACCTTTAACAGATCCTTCCCCTGACAACCCCTTATGAATCCTATGGTCCTATGGATTATAGCTGCCCAAATTAAGGCCTGTCAGTTCATTACTTGGGAATATAATATTTTTATTAGTTATTCTTCGGGTCTACATGGTTCACCAATTCCAGTGCATTAGAATATTGCAACATCACACCATGATGATTCAAAACAAATTCCTGTGTACTGAGCCAGTACTGTATTCAAAGCATTATACTGGATCTTGCAGAATTCAGAGATGAATCACACACACACACACACACACACACACACACACACACACACACACGTGTATGCACAGTTTTCTTTTGTTTTTTTGTTTTTTTTTTTTCCATTAAGGGATATATAGTTCACAAAGTCTGAGCCTTAGACCATCAGCATCAGCATCACTTAAAATCTAACAAGTAAATTCTTAGGACCCACCCAAATCTACTGAATTAGAAACTCAGAGGAGAAAAGGAGGGGGAAGCAAAGGGGCCCAGTCCCAGAAATTTCCTTCAGGTGATTCTGATGCATGCTAAAGCTTGAGAATCCCTGGCATAGGGGATGAAGAATAAGAAAATTATTAAAGGTAACTTACTACAAGGCATATTATGGCAAATTGCCTAAAATATGTATAAAGTACTATCTATAATGGCTAACTCGTTCCTTATAACAAGTTTAATTTTGTTTGGAATAAAACTCCTACTCATTTTTCTTTAATAGAGCAACAATTATCAGCCAAGCTGGGGAGAAGGAAGCATATCAGAATCAGCTGAGGGACTTTGTCAGATTAGCTGAATCTCTACTTGCCCTGCTCCCAAGCCCCATTTGAGAACTGTAATTCTGGAGGGAAATAATAATCAACCTTAAATATTCAGAATGTTATTATAATATGTAATAGAATTCTCAATTCTACCAACCTGTCCAGTGATCATGATTTCAATTCACACTTCTGCCTGTATTTTATATATAGCCTGTTGACTAAAATTTTGTTGTTCCCATGAATCTTTGTTTTGAAACAAACACATTATCTTATAGAGCATAAAGGAGGTAATCTCAGTGAAGTGATGGAGTCCATTTTTATTTCTGAGTGCTACATACTAGTTCTGTAACTTTTGACAGCTTACTTAATATTTGTGGTAAGCCTCCATTTCTCATCTATAATATTGATTTAATAATCTCAGCCTACTCCACAAGCTTTTAAGAGGATTAACAGAAATAATATTTTTGATTTTATGTGTAGCATATGTTAGGCCTTTTACATTGACAATGATGAAATGTCCCTTTCTTTCCTAGAGATGTCTTTTTTCCCTGAATTTCTGACATGCCACTGGGTATCAATAATGCAGAAGATATTTCTAAAGAATTTTAAAATAATTGATAGTATAGTTGTAAGAAAAAAATCTATTTATCAGCTGTCTATCTTTCTATTTATCATCTATCTATCAGCAGAATACTGGCAGACATTTCTATATTGAGAGTGTATATCCAGGCCTCTATTCAGTTAGCAGAATTAATTTACTATTGACAGGTTTATAGACAACTCAAATAAGCATGAAAATATCGACAAGAAGAATGACTGAGGAGACAAAACACAGTGTCCTAACAAATGTTAAAACTTTCTTCAGAGATACTCTAATCTAAAGACCATAGCTTCAGGGCAGTAGTGTACAAATTTGTGGAACAACAAAAAATTCAGAAATAAATCTACTTTTACAAAGGAATATAATATGTAATGAAAGACATTTTGATGAATTCAAACAGGGATGTTTTATTTAATAAATAGAGCTGACAGAGGCACCTGGGTGGCTCAGTTAACTATTTGCCTTTGGCTCAGGTCATGATCTCAGGGTTCAAGCCTCACATTGGGCTCCCTGCCCAAGGGGGAGTCCGCTTCTCCTTCTGCCCCTCCCCCCATTTGTGCTCTCTCTCCCTCCACCCATAAATAAATAAATAAATAAATAAATAAATAAATAAATAATAAATAAAGCTGACAAAAATCAGCAACTCATCTGAAAGAGCTATCCTGCCTCATACTATCAATGGATTAAATATCTAATGTAAATGGACTAAATATCTCAATATAAAACACACAAATGCAAAACATAAGAGCAAAAGAATATTTGTTTATTTAGGAGCAGGAGAGGATTTATTTAAAAAAGATAATCTGTAAATAAAATGATAAAACATATTTGACTATTTAAAATTAGAACATTTTATAGCAAAAAATAACAAAATCAAAAGACAAATGATAAGGTGAGAAAAAATATATGTTAGATGTAAAACAAAGAGTTAATCCCTTATGTAAAAAAAGTTCTTTCAATTTGTGTTGACAAAATCAGCAGAAAGATGACCAAAGATTTTTCCTATATAATATGCAGAAGATTATATCCAGATTGGTCAATAAATATAAAATTATACTCAAATTCTCTAACAGTTCAGGCAAATGCAAGTAAGGTCAATAAAATTATATTTTTTTCAGGCCAGGGAAAAAATTAATTTCATGCCATCATGGGTAGAATGTAGAGAAATGGGCAATATCATACATGTTTTGAAGGAATATGAAATGTTTAAAAATTTTGCAGTATAATCAAATAATATTAGTACAATTAAGCAGTGTGTGTACCCTTTAATATAGCACTCACCCTTTGGAGAACTTATCTTCCCAAAATCAGATTGCAATACATAAGGGTCAGTGAATAAGAGTACCTCTTTTAGTATCATCTATAATGGAAATGATTTGGCAATAAACTGAATACCCTGCAGTAACAGAATGGGCGAATCATTATGGCACATCTATCCAATGGACTATGGTAAAAACTGTTTAAAGCAGTGCATTAAATTGGTATCTGGTGAATTGGAAAAGTAGCCATTTAAAGGCAGGTTAAGTTATTGAAAAATATGAACATATTAGCTCATTTTGGAAAAAAAATTAAGTCATGGATATGGCTATGTATCTATGAATCTATGACCAAGGAGAAAAATGTGAGAGGATCCACATAGGCAATGAACACCGCTTATGTCAGGTGCCTGGCCCCGAATGAGAGTTGATGGGAGAGGTGATTCATTTTTTGAATTGTTTCACATGTCATAATAAGTATATGATAGCTTTGTAACTTAAAAATCTAATAAAGACAGAGTCAGATCATGTGCAATCCTGTATTTACATGCATAATACACGTCTGGAAGGACTCAAGCCAAACTGCTAATTTTGAACTGTCTTAAGAGAGAAGAGGTATTAGGAAGGAGGGAAAGGAGATCTTGGTTTTTTTTGTATATATTTCTATATATTTCTTTTGTATAAATTTCTTTTGTATATATTTCTATATATTTATAAATTTGTATATTTTTTACAGTGAATACTAATTCATATACTACTCATGTGAGTTAAAAATAAATACATAGCTTTAACTTATTATACTTACACAGTATACTAGGATGTTTTTTTGTTTTTTTTTCCCCCTCTCATCAGTAGACAACAGTTATTGGCACAAGCATTAACAAGCATAATAGTTGTAATTTGGTTGAGGAGGATAATCATGTATTAGCTTAAGTAAGATCCAATGTCTTGCAGAGATCTGTCATTCTATGAAAGTATTGACTTACAGTGGTCTCAACTAAGAAATACAAGATGTAATCCATAGATTCTTGTGAAACTCAGCTGTATTATCTTTTATTGCTCCTATAAACCTTAACTCTAATTAAGGATCATTTAGAGGTTTTTAGCTAGAGGGATGGGTAAAAGGATGTCTTTATCCTCTCTTAGGCAGAGGAAAGGTTTTAAAGTAGAAAATGAGCAATTGATGATTGTCTCGCCAAGTGTAATTAAGAAAATTTAACAGCATTGATTGTATAAAGTTCTTGGAGTAAAATCTGCCAAAGGCTGAGACATGGTTTCTACGTAGCTAATATCATAAACTCAGCATGTCAAGTTTTTTATTCTAATTCCTGGAATAAACTGTAATCTCTCTCATATAGAATAATATCATTTGTGTCTGTGGCTCAAAGCAAAGGGGTATCCTTTTGCCTCTCTCCCTCCTACATTATCTAGGACCTTGGTGTCAACTGTGTCACCCTCTGCGCTCCTCTCGCCTTGAGACCTGCTATGTTGAAGGGCTTTCCTTCTCAGCTGCTTACTAATTTCTTTCACTACACAGTTTTCAAGGCCATTGTTGGACCTAGAAAAACTTCAAGAGCTCAGAGAAGGAAGATATACTGGCTAAACTTCATCAATGTAAGAAAAAAGAAGTGTCTGGATTGAGGGAGATTCTTCCCTTCAGAAATTGGGGAGTTTTCTTGCAAACATGAACCATGATAGTTGAAAAATTATGTAGTCATTAAAAGAGCATTGGAAGCCACATATTATAGAGCCACTCAAGATCAACTATCTGAATAGTTTAGACTGGTATGCCGAGATTTTTGAGAGAAAATAAATCACTAGGATTCAGTCTATTGAACTGGTGAAGAAAACTAGGAGATTACATTATGTATAAATTATCTAAGCTATATATTGACCTGCTACAGTGGTCATTCTATATACATATAATTTCACTGTAAATGGATGTATGTGCCTATGGCACAGATACGAATTAGTAGCAGGAATTAATTGTTCAATGGTGATGGCTTAAGAATACTCTTTAGCTTCTATACACTAGGCACAAACTACTTCTTGCACCCACAACATTCTTGTTTGATATGGTTTATCATTTCCAAAAGTGGTGATCATTTTGTTGGATATTGAAAGGACCAGCCCAATACACTAAAATATTGTTTACCCAGAGGGGCACTTGGGTGACTTAATGGTTGAACAACTGCCTTTGGCTCAGGGCATGGGTTCAAGTCTCACATTGGGATCCCTGCAAGGAGACTGCTTCTCCCTCTGCCTGTGTCTCTGCCTCTCTCTGTGTCTCTCATGAATAAATAAATAAATAAATAAATAAATAAATAAATAAATATTATATATTTGATATATATTATATATATCACATTTTATAATAGTGATATATAATATATATATATATATATAGTTTACCCAGAGTCCTATTTTTTCTCTACTTCCTGTACTGCTTAAAAGAACAGAAGTATACTCCAGATCTAATTGTTTGTAATTGGCCTACTTATGAGCAACATAAATGTGATACATGCATGTTTTAACTTTGTCAAGATTAAGTCCCTCTGGAGGAAAAAGAAGAGACATTAGAATTAAGTGCATAGATGGGACTGAAAGAGTTGTTGAAAGTTTAGTTCAAGAGTTTAGTTCAAAGTTCTCCATATTCAGGAGAACAAGGAGTACTCTTGGGAAGCTAAAGAAATAAATCAGTCTCTGAAAGTATAGAAAGAACATAGGAACTTGGAAGAAGGTCATGCATGAAGTAAGCAGTGGGATAAAGTGAGTTTTGGAGACAAAGTGTTTTTGAAAGCCAGAAATGCAAAGCCTAGGGAAGTAGATCAGGATTATAGGAGTTTTGTTTTTGTTTTGTTTTGTTTTGTTTTGTTTTTTTGTGGGTGTTTTGTTTCTGTGTTTAAACAGGGGATACTTTTTACGCACCACTTCTATCCCTTTGGACTTTAACATTGTCATCTAGGGGGCTGACTTTGACATGGCATTGTGCTCATTTTTTGGCCTAAGAGTTTTCTCTGACCATTGGACTCTGCTTAGAGCTAGTGTAGCAGTGCATAAACAGAATTTAGAAGCTCTGACTTTTCCTCCTCACCGCCCAGCCCCAACTATAGTGTCCTTCAATCATTGAAATATATAGATATTCCAACTCCCTCCCTCCTTGGATGAGATAACAGTGGATCTCAGCAACTTAGCTTGATTGCATGTCTGGGATCCCTAGTACAGTTAAGCTACAATTATCTATAATACCAGCACTTGTCAACATATTCTGAATTGCTTATTGGACTTCCCTTCCCAGTTGCACTTTGGCATTACTATCCTGATGTTATCCAGGATCTTCTCCAAAATCTCTTGCTACACCTGAATCTTTGTCCCAAACCTTACTCTGGGGATATCTAAACTAGTGTGGGATTTGTATATGAAATGAGCTGCCAAAAACTTGAAAAAAAAATGCAAAGAAAAAGTGAAAATAATAAAAAAGATAGACTAGGGACTGTTGAGATATAGATAAATGAAAAGATTATTTTCTTTTCCTTGACTAAATCTCTAAAAGGAACATGAGTTTAGGATGGTTATTTTACTGTTTCTCTGGGTTAGCACTTTGTGAAGAAAGAAACACAATGGGCATTTTTAGAAGTAAGCTTTTGAAAAATGTAATGTTTAAGCCAAAACATATTGTTACTGTGATAATGGGAACCCATATCACTAAAAGATGCACTGTCTAGTGCTCTGTGGTTTCCTACTACAGTAGTTCTTTTTGGAATTAAGTGGTCTTTTCCAAAAAGCACTTGTGTTATGTGTTGAAATAATGAAAATCTGCTGAAACACAATCTGCATTTTTTAATCTAGTAATAAAGAAAGTAATGTGGCTGAATAATGCCAGGCCAGATTAGCTTTGACACTATATTTGCTTTGTGTCCAACTTTATCTGGCAATGCATTATTCACTAGTACTATACACAGTGCTTTATTAAGCCTTAATCAGATGCATTTTATCATAAGTGTCAATTCAATGCTTTGCCATTGTATTTATGTATTTTTAAATACTGAGGTCTTTATAGCGAATGATAAATGCTTAGGCTGGAAAAGAATATCATATTTCTGGGGCTTGGGAATGAGGTCATTGTGTAGGAACAGGGTGGTTTTACCTCTACACTAAATTCTATTGAAAACAGATTAGATTACTTTTTCTCTTCTCCTAATAAATTGAAATGTGAAAATGTTCATTTATTTATTTATTTATTTTCCACCAGCATCAAGATTAAATGGACATGCTTTGATCATCCATCAGGGACATTTTAATAGGTTTATTGAGTACATAAATAAGACCTAAATTAAAACTCATTTTTATATTAATTTTATTTATGGTTTTTATTTAATAAATTTTTGCACTAAATTTTCAAATATGACCAAAGGCTCAAATCAAGTAGGTTAAACATAAAGATTTATATACAAACTAACCCAAAATTACAATGGTTACACACATTTTCAAATATAATTAAGTAATAATGAGCTATATGTTTTGTAAACATAACTGGGCCTTAGAAAAGCTTGTGGTTCTTGGATTTTCTACAAAAGAAAATGTTTACAAAATATACTATTAAAGTGTGCTAACATCTTAGGTTTACTACTCTGATAATTTTGGACAACTTCAATTTTTAAAATATTGCCAAAATCCAACTTCAGTTGCTTGATAGTCTGGTTCTTTTATCAAAACAGCAGCTGTAGATTTATAGAACTTCTTGTATTTGAAGAAAAAATGCAACTATATAATCCTACAGTGTTACTTGAAATATCTGTTGATTTCCTAAGTAAATGAATCTTTAAGACTAAAGAAGTTCATGTGGCTCAGTTGGTTGAGCAGTCAACTCTTGATTTTGGCTTTGGTCATGATCTCAGGGTGGTGAGACTGATCCCCTGAGGGGGGCTCCCCCCACACCCCTGCCCGCTCAGCATAGAATCTGCTTCTCCCTCTCCCTCTCCAATTCTCCCTCCCAGTCCTCTAGCTCTGGCTCTCTCTCTCTCTCTCTCATAAGTAAGTAAGTAAGTAAGTAAGTAAGTAAGTAAATAAATAAATAAATAAATAAAATCTTAAAAAAAAAGACTAAAGAAGTTCATGATTTTGGATTTATAAAAAATTATATTAAAAGAAATCCAGGGCTTTGAAGGGCATTTCATTAAGTTGGGCTGCTGCCTCTCAGTGAGTGCTAAATGAATCCCAAGTGTTAATGGCATTAGGCTCTCCATACCAGACTGACATTAGCCAGGGTCAATACCACTACTTAGATAGTTTTATCTACAGAAGGAATATTTAGATAAACAAATTTACATTAACTCTTCATGCAGATATATTGATCCCAAATAGATTATTTCCTCTGTACTTTTACTTTCAGCTAAAGTGTCAGTCACATCCTCTGCTGTCCCTGATTCCTCTTGTTTTCCTCTGTGTCCAAATAACTTGAATGAATGCAGAGCTTTATTAGTTATAATAGAAATGCCTTGACACATTTATTGCTTACACTACATTTTTTTTAAGATTTTATTTATTTATTCATGAGAGACTCAAAGAGAGAGAAAGAGACATAGGCAGAGGGAGAAGCAGGCTTGCTGCAGGGTACCTGATGCAGGACTCGAACCCAGGACCCCAGGATCATGACCTGAGCCAAAGGCAGACACTCAACCACTGAGCCACCCAGGTGTCCCAACACTACATAATTTTTAATACAGAAAAGATATTTTTAACATGTTATATTTTTTCTCACAAAGTAATTAATCAATGATATTTATGAACTACTTATTATGACCATGCATTTCTAGTAGGGGTCTCTGAGTAACAGACTCAATCAAGGTAGAAAAACAATGCATTAAGCAGGGAAGAGGATTTTCTGTAAAATGATCTGATATTTAAATATGTCAGGTCTTTTTTTAGTTTGCATCAAATTTTTAGAAAGAAGTTAAGTGCTAACTATTTAAAGTTTGAATCATATATATATATATATATATATATATATATATATATATTTCCAGTGTAGCCATATTACTATTTTATTTTGGTGATTTTTTTTCTCCTTGCCTAAATTTATATTGTTTAGACAAAAAAAAAAAAAGTGTAAAAGATCATTTATCTTAGGTTTGACTGTTTTCTCTGTGTAGATCTTAAAATATTCTCTTTATTTCTTAAAATGAGACAAAATTAAAATCATCAAAACATTAAGATGGTATGTACAAGCATTGATAAGCATGTCCTTGTGTGCAAAGTTATTGGTACAGCTATTTATGGAATTAACATAGAGGCATTGTGGTTCTGATGATAAATCTACATAAGAAAGATCATGGGTATGGAAGGGAGAGAACCAGATAAATTTCCAGCTGTTTTGCTGGGTTTGTGTTTAACTGAGTAAGGTCTCTGGGTCTCAGTTTCTTGATTTGTAAAACAGAACCATGGGATTCAATCTCCATTGTATTTTTTCACTCCTGTGAATCAGTTTAAAGAGAATTCCTGAATTATCTTTTATTGTTTAAAATTTGTTTACTATGCTTACAACAGGGATTCCTGGCCCCTTTGTAGAGTTTCTTTCATTCTCTAAGTTTGGATAACAACATACAGCTTACGTGTGTGTGTGTGTGTGTGTGTGTGTGTGTGTGTGTGTGAGAGAGAGAGAGAGAGAGAGAGAGAGAGAGAGTATAAGAAAGAGAAAGCACGATTAAGGTAGACTCAGAAAACAATCCGAATTATGAGACTTTAGCAGAGATTGACTAAAATAATTTCTAGTATCACTAAAATCCTCAGCCCATATATCACTGAGTCTGGGATTACCTAACAAATGAGTGTCTTTCCTACCAGGCAGACACATTTCTAAAGAATTAACTCTCTTTATGTGAATATATAGTAATAGAACTATAAATCTAAATACAATTAAAGTTCTGAAGAAACAGGAAGACAGTAGATCACTCATAAGAGTTTGCCGGTAACAGCAGCTCTCAGATCCCTTTCTCCCTGTGTGCAGGAGTCTGATTTGATTTCTGGCTTCCAACCCCTCCTCAAGATGTAGCCATAATCATCTTTCAGCTCATTATAGGATCCTAGAGACATAAGAAAGTTTTCCAAATGGGTTTTGGTATATACAGTTCATAAATGACCAGGAAGAATTTGCTGTTCAAGTTTACTTTTCCCTTGGGATTCTATAATTATTTTAAAATATTAGCCTTAAGTCCCTTGCTATTTCCTTAAATTATTTGTTTGCTTTTGTGAGGCTGGATTGTATGCCAGAAATCACTTTGATACTTAATTTGGAGACTGCAGACCATACTTACACATCAACATGGAAAAATAATATGCAAAACTTGGCTTTGGCATTGTCCAAAATGTGGTATCCTGTATATTTTTCTGTATGTCATAAAGTGCTAATAATAGGAAAAGATGAGTATCTTCACACAAAATGTAATGCTCATATTAACATCTGTCAGCAATTTTGTGAGAATATTGCCAAAATATAACATTTATTTTGGCACGTAGTTCCACTTTGATTGTGTGAGAATTTGTTTTACGTTATTGCCATTAACATAGCATAAAAAATGTCTTTCAGATGTTAAAAATCAATTATTTCCAAAATGCCGGAGGAGTTATTAGGGCAGATTAATGCAAGGTGCTGTAAGAGTAATGTCCAAATAAAAAGTGATAAGTGAGCAATGCAATTCACCACAGGAATAAGATTGACCTGACTTTGGTATCTTTGTGGGAAACAGGGTTGTAAAACCAACATATGCAACAAAACAAAAATATACAAGGCCATGTTTCATTGAAAGATCAGGCAGGTGTCTTGGTGATACTATTTTCAGTGCAATGATCAAGCTGTCATGATAAGTTCAAGCAAGACTGTTTACCATCTATAAATGTGTAGCTGGTTTCTAATGATGATCAAAGCAAGATAAGCTTGAGAATGGACATTTCAGAACCAAGAGGTCCTGTGAGAGAATATTAATTACGAAAACTCAAGGGTTAACCTTTTGAGCTTTGGCATTTGGCAAGTTCATAGCAACTTTTATGTTAGTAGTTATGAAAGATTATCTGTTTTGTAGAATTTTGAGTTCCAGGGCCTCAAAATACTTGAGATAAAGTTGCCAAATAAATTTAAACACTGTTATGTAGTGGAATCAATATGGCTCTGGGGTGTAGACGTGGAAGGAAGTGGATCTGGTTTCATGGGCATGACACCTGTGCAGTCACGTAAGGCCTCATTCTTAGAAGAGACCCATTGAAAGCTTGTTTTGAAACAAGCTCCCACAATTTTGAAATTCTTAATAATTTTTCAATAAGGGGTCCTCCATTTTCATTTCACAATAGTTTCCACAAATTATGTAATGTAGTCACAAAGAACAAGATTCCATGATTCCAAACCTCACCTAGATTTGGGGTTATTCTTTAACTGCTCTCCTCCTAATAGTGTTGCTTTTTTTTTTTTTTTTTTCTCTACCCTGCCTTCATTCTGATTTGGAAAATAGAACCTTTGCAATGTTAAGTCCTCTGTAAAGGCTCTATGTTTGACATCAGGTTTCTCAGAAGTGACCAGACATCTAAGTCATAGAACAACATCTATGTGGCTGGACATCTATTCCATGACTCACCTTCTCACCTGGTTATTCACCCTTTCAACTGTAACACTGTATTAGGCATGCTTCATGCTGTGGATATAATGGTGAATAAGGAGACTTGATTCCTGTTGTCCTAACCTTATAGCTTGGAAGGATAGATAATCAAGCCAAGGCAAAACAAAGGAAACTATTATGGTGGTAGACCAGGACCCACAGGAACACAGAAGAGTGGCACCTAAGGAAGTGAACCTAAATAAAGATCTAAGACCTAAGTGTGGATAGATATTTTTCACATGAAGGGGAAAGCAGAGAATGTTCTAGAAAGAGAACAGCATACACCAAAAGCCTGGAAGTGAAAGGCTGCCATCTTCAGGAGAATTTCCCCTATGGAAAATTGTACTGACTGTATTCAAAGTAGATTATCAGCCAGAGATCCTTTCAAGGGATTTCACATTTGTGAAAGGTTTTAGGTTGAAGGCCACTGTAAAAGGGCCTGCCTCTGCTTTAACCAGATTTTTATTCAAAAGTCAATGTAACATACATCTGAACGAGGACAGGTTTTAATATGAGATACCCAAGGACACATTGAAGATTGCATGTTGGTACTTGAAGGCTAAAAAAAGTTATTGACTAGAGGAACAAATGTGATATAAATTATCAAAGTTTTATATCATTATGGTTGAATGTTCATACTCCATTCATATGCTAAAGTCCTGACCCCCAATATGATGGTATAGGAGGTGGGGCCGTTGGGAGGTAATTAGGTTTAGATGAGGTTATGGGGTTGGGGCTACCATGATGGGATTAATGTTCTTGTAAGAAGAGTTCTTTTTGTCTTCATGTGTACCCAAAGAGGAAAGCCATGTGGGTACATTGAAAAGGTGATTGTCTACAAATCAGGAAAGAATCTGGTGTGCCTGGAGGGAAGAGAGAGAAAAAGAGTAGCAAGAGATGAAGTCTGAAAGCTATTCAGGGGCAGGATCAAGGACATAGTCTAGTGAGGCCTGGCAAGAACTTTGCATAGTTTATAAAGGATAATGTGAAGACATAAGAGGGTTTTAATCAGGACCGTGATGACAGATGACAGATTATGGCTTTAAAAGATAGCCATTGCAAAAGCCCAGGCAAGTGATGGTTGCTTGGACTAGGGTTGTGATGGAAGCAATGGACCTACTCATGTGGAGACAGTGAAGGGAAAGCAGTGTTTAAGAAGGCAATACAAAGGTGCAGAGACAGGCCCAGAGTAGAGATTATAACTAGGACTTATTTGATAAGCTAGCTCTTTGGACCAGAGCTGAAAAGACAACCTAAAAAGAGATGGCCTCAATCTCTGAGGAGAGCCTTCCAGAAAGACAGTATGACTAGAGGATGAATTATTTGGACTTCCAGAGTTCAGTAAGGCAGTGGCAGCAATGGTGATGCCTCAGCAGACACCCATAGACAGCAGAGTCATCTCTGCTCACTGTTCAGAATCCAACATTGCAGGTCATGCTTCCAGCTGTGAGGTGGGAAGTCCTTTAATTTATACTTGGCTAGCTTGATCTTCCAAAAAATTGAAACACATTAAGGATATAACCATTGAAGACTGCAAAAAGATGGAAGGTATATTGCCACAAAGATCCTATAAAACTATTGTGTTTGAATAAGCAAACTATTCTGTTCAGTAAGTAGTTTTGAGCTCATTTCTATTTCTCCTGAGTGCACTGGAATAGTCCAGGTACATGAGGGACCTCATTGTTCATGTGCCTATACTGCCTCCAGGGGGCACTTTACTTACCTGCAGAGCTGGACTTTTTATTTTCCTGCTGATATGCTCTAATCAACTCTAATAGCTGTCTCCATCTTGAATATGGGATTTAGACCATTAACTTTATATGGTATATTTAAAAAGCAATTCCAACAAATAGATATTAGCTATTAAAATAACTTCGTCATTAGTAAATAGATGCATTTAGAACTGCATTTTGATTCCCATGTATGAAAATAAAAGTGCATTTTTTTAAGTCTTGAAAAAGAGGCATATACCTTTCTTCTTTATTCATAAATATTTGCTAATATAACATCACTTATCCAGATGTAGAGTACTGGTAAAAATAAGATGAATTTCTAAGGACATATATGTTGCTTAGACATATAATAGAAATTATATGTCTTAGTTTGAAGTGGCAGAGAATACAACTAAAACTAGAAAGGGACTATATTTGTGCATAACTGGAAGATCCAGGGTTTGTGTTTTTCTCCAACTCAGCTCCATTTCTTGTCTTGGCTCTATTTGCAAATGGTTGACCACTCATGGTGGCAAAATGACTGTAGCAGCACTAGCCTCATGGCCCCTCAGGTTCAAATCCTATATTCAGCAGACTGGGGAAAATCTCATTGCCTATCATTGCCTCTGCTGTGTCTATTTCTGAAACAACCTTTGTATCAAGGATAATAGAGTGCCTTGATTTTGTCCATCCTTTTCCACCCTTTGAAGAAAAGATTGAATCCACCCTATCCAACCAAATAAGCAGCCTAAGAGTAGAGCAAGGATGTTTCCCAGTAGGAAATTGGTGTTCCAATACAAAAATACATAGGGCATGCATGCTGAGGAGCCGGAGCCAAAATACATATTTGCCTGTTACTCTGTATCAGGTCTTAACAGTGATATAGGTAGAGATATTGCCATGTTGGGTATCTAATAATTTGTCAGAAAAAGGTGCTGAGCACAACACCATATTTCCTTCAAGGTTAACAAATCATGCAGAGATCTTGTCAATAGTTTGCTTCTGAACTTCCTACAACTAGAGGCCACCCCAGATTCAAAGAGGGTAAAAAGGATTCCCTTACCCCATTCCATGTGCTTGATATATATCATCTCATCAACTACCCACAAATATTTTATCATTAGTCTTATTTTCAGGTAAGGAAACTGTGCCTCGGACAAACTAAGGAACTTGTCTAAGTTCACATAACAGAAGTGTAGTTCACTTTTAAACCCAGATCTTTCTGCGTAGAAAGTAGGATGCCACTGCCCTTCCCAGATACAACTCTTCCATTAACTCACTCATTGAGTCAAGCAATTGACTTCATTTTTTTCTTCTCAAAATTAGAATTTTGTGGCATTTACTTTAATATGTTGACTTTACATATGTTATGATGTAAATGTGAACACTTTAGAGATCTTCAACCAGAAAATTATTAGCTTCTCTCTAACCCTTCATTCCCCAAATATGTAGCAAATGTCTATTACATGCAAGGGGATAAAAGCAATGTGAAATGAGTTGCCATCATCATTCTGAGGTGGCTTTGTGACAAGAATAAGAGGGAACAGGCAGTCTTCCCTTTTCCTGGCACACCATCATAGTCTAATCTATCTTGAACCCTCAGAAGAAATTTTGAATGGCAGAGTTAAGCAAGATTACATACCCCACCCCACCCCTTGAGATCCCCTTCCACCCTACAACAGCCTGGTAGCTGAACTAATCACACCAGATTGTGGTTCTTGAGTTTGCCTTATTTTTATGTCTTCTGGATTGTGCTGCTCTTGTGAGGAGCCCATTTGCATTCCAGTGTAGAAAATAACTTAGATGAATATTATGTGTTCAATAAGTATTTCTTGAATTAAGATAAGTGCCCTATTAGAGTGATTGACCATAAATATTTGGTATAGCATTACCATTAAACAATTAACTACTAATAAAATTTATATGAAACACATATTTTAGAAAAAATATGTATGTATTCAATATCATGTGATATATACATATACCTGTATAACCTAATACACGACTTGTACTTAAGGAATAGATGATATCACACATTTACACACATCGTTTTATATACATGTATACATGTAGATTTTTCTGATTTACAACATTTAAGGTTTTTTTGGGTTTTGTTTGTGAATAATTGTTATAACCCAAAATCCTTCCTGGAATTTGAATTCCCATAGTATTTTATGAAACCATAAAATATGAACAGTTTACCTTCTGATCTCTACCCTTTCTCACCTCCTCCCTGCTTTATGACATTAAAAACAAACACACATGAAATTAATTATATTTAAACTTGTAAACAACATTTTTTAGCAAGTCACAAAAAGATGCAATTGTATTTTGCAAAAAGTGATTTAGTTCTAGAAAGCTGAGCTGACATGCCCCACTATTTGTTGTCAAGCTCTTAATTTAGGGCACCTGGGTGGCTCAGTTGGTTAAGTGTCTGCCTTCACTCAGGTCATTATCTCAGGGTCCTGGGATGGAGCCTCCTCATGTCAGGCTCCCTGCTCAGTGGGGAGTCTGCTTCTCCCTCTCCCTCTACCCTTCTCTCTGCCCCCACCCCACCCCCTGGCTCGTGCGTGCATTCTCTCTCTCTCAAACAAATAAATAAATAAAATCTTAAAAAAATATATTTTAACTAAAAGAGGGTTTGCAAAAGGATATTGGGAAAGTCTCAAGAGTTGTAAATTTTTATCATTTTCAAAACCTTACAGTAATGCATAATTCTTTATGATTCATGATTTCTTGAACATACCACATGCCCTTCTTGATTATGGTTTTTATCACTTTTTTTCAAACCAGAATGTGATTACATCAAGGAGGCTGAATAGTGTATACTCCAGGGTTGCTGTCCCTCTGACTTAATGCTTCCTGAGGCCATTCTTTTTCTCTCTGACTTATGACACTTTTACTCTACTGAAAGACATAATTGTTACTCCCTTGTCTATTTTTCACACTTTTTTGTCCATTTTCTGTTTCAATGAAACAACAGAATAAATGACCTAATTTTGATTTTTTCTGCTATTTAAAAGATATTTTTTATTTTATTAATTTGAGGGAATGTGGGAGTTTTACTGTTTGGAATAAACAAAGAGCTACAGATGAGCAAACAGAGGCTAATAAACAATACATGACTTGTTTAAAGTTGTGGAACTCAATGGTGTCGAGGTTCAGCAGGATTTCAGAAGCAGCAATGAGTTAAACAGGTAAGTCCCATGGACACTTGAAAACAAGCTTTTTAAATTAGTGATATACTAGAAGGCAGTAGAAGTTGTAGTTAAGAACACAGGCTTTGGATTCAACCATCCTTGGGATTGAATCCCTGCATTCTCTTGCTTAGCTATGTCATACTTGGGCAAGTTACTTAACTTCTTGTGTTCACTTGTGCCCATCTGCACAATGATGATGATATTACTGAGCTTCTAGGTAAAGATTTTATGTGATAATGCCTGGCTCATACTAAGCAATGAATAAAGAATGGCTAAGGCTGTGATGTTGTTATATCCTCTTCTTGTGCTTTGATAAACATTGATAGAGTATGTAAGTGCCTGTATGGAATTTAATAACTTGGAAACATTGGGTAGGTGATACTTCTTAGTACTCATTTTGACCTGTTATAAATGTTTAAATAAACTGTACATTATCTCTCTACATGTCACATTGCCTGTAATTCATATAGGTGACCTTCTTCTGTACCTGGTGATGGCTGCCCTGGCCATGGCTTATTTTACTGCCCGTTTCCTTATAGATATTCCTGTGATCAACTACTTCTCCATTTTTCCTGCCCGTACCCTAGTTCAAAACATAATCATTTTTTATTGTTTTCATCATACCATCCTTATATATCTTTCCTTTTAGTATTGTTCTCTCAATCTGTTAACTGTATTTGAACCAGAGCAATCTCAGTGATGTGCAGTTCAAATGTTCAAATGATATGACCATCTAGGTAAAGCCATTTCACAGCACCCCAGAATCCCTCAGAAAAGAGTGATAGTCCTGTCATGATTTAGCATTTTTCTCCTTCCTTCTCTGTGTCCTTCAAGATAGGCTACACAGAGGAGGAAACTGAGGGGCAAGGAGGTTAAATCATTAGCCCCAGGTTACACAACGAGTGAGTGACAGAAACGGGATGCTAGTGCAGACTTCTCTGCTCTATAGTTCAGATCTGCACAGTTATTACATAGATTAGGGGTCAGTAAACTATAGCTTATGGGACAAATTCACCCCACTGCTGTTTTTCCCAAACAAAGTTTTATTGGGCTGCAGTCATGACCATTCATTTATATATTTTCTGTGGCTTCTTTCATGCTGCAAGGGCAAAGTTGAATAGTTATAACAGAGACCATCTGGGCCACAAAGTCTATAATATTCACTATTTGGACCCTTTACAAAAAAAAGTTTGCCAGCCCCTGGCACAGATGATACTTGGATTCCAAGAGTAAAAGTGATAGATTCCAGAATGTTCAAAGTGAGGAACTCTGTGATCAGAGTCTTCTGCCACTTTAATGAAAGTGGATGAAATGTTGCCTAACAAGTAGAAGAATCACTCAAACACTAGGACCTGAATATACTAGGTGATTTTAATTACCTAGATATCTATTGGGAAAACAGCTTGACAGGATACAGATTGTCCAATCAATTATTTTTAAAGGGTTGCTGACAGTGCTTAACGTGAAAGAGATAGGAAGCTAAAGAGATGGCAGGCCTCCTCTACTGATTGTGCCCAACAAAGAACAGACGATTGCAAATAAAATGGGATATGTCATTTGTGAGAGGCAGAGGCTGTGAAATAAATGGCAAAATTCACAACGCTGAGGTAGGGGATTAAGAAAAGCAGCTGAACAAAGAATATGAATTTTAAGAAAGTAAACTTGAGTACAAAATGCTCTGAGCCTGAAATGACTGGATATTTTGCATAAATACATGTGCAGTCACCTGCTGAATCTACTCAGAAAGTTTGCCACTGGCTTGCATGGGGAGAAGAAATTGGAATACTCGATCATTCAGGAAAAATGACTAGTTGTTTAAGTTAAACATGCCAAAATTCTAGAAAGAGTTTAGCACAAATAATATTTCTCACAAAGGCAAGCTCTTCTTGTTCTTTGAGAGGCGTTTTGCCTTTGGGAGACTGGAGTGCAGAGAAGCAGCAAGCACAGGTTGTCATAATGTGCTGGCCAAGAGCTGAAATCAACCGTGTGCAGAATGTGCCAGGAACATGATGGTGGCTAAGCCTTCGACTTGGATGTGGTTCTTCTTCTGAAGAGCTCAAAGTATGGACAGTTATGAAATGACATCCCAGGGGCCTGAGGCAATAAAGGCAGTTTCCAGCTACCATCATTTAATTTACTTCCAGAGAATAAGTTATGTGGCCTAGGTGTATGTGGCTGATGCCTGTGTGCAGTGGTATCCAAAGAGAGGTGAGAAAGGACTTGGGATCTGCTTCTGCTTTCGGATGAAGAAATGGAGTAGAAGAATGGTTTCCCCTTTGGTTCCTTTCTTCATGATTTAATTAATTTTTGTGAGGGGACTGCTGGTCACCCTGTACTGGAAGTGGGGGCACCAAGATGATTAAAGACGTGTATGGGGGAGAAGATTCAAAATCACATTATTGTCACACACTCTGATGAGCCAGTCCTAATACTGGAGACAGGAAAGAAGCTATGTGAAAGACAAGAGAGAGAATAAGTGTGGAAACAGGCTGAAGAGGTTTGGAAATAGACTGAAAATTTGTGGGGCCAGATTCCCGTTGTCCTCAAAGTAACTTTTTGAAGGGAGGTATATTTCCATGTATTTTGAGAGAAACCCAAAACTTTGATCACAGGACAGCAACCCAGCATTGTGTTCTTTGCCTTTTGGTGATAAATGCAAAAGATGAAAAGATGAGCATGCCAATGTCACCCAATTTTACCTTCTGTGAGTGGTAAAATACCCCCCACGTGCGTGTGTCTGAATGCACAGGTGAGAGGTGCTTCCATCGCCCCCTCCTCTGTGTTCTCGCACAGGTTTCAAACTCTTGAGTGTGAGAGGCAAATTTACCTCCATAGCACTGAGAACCAGGTCCACTGCTGGCACCAATTCTCGAACTTCCTTGTCTTTATCATTATAGTAGTATTTCTAATGACTCTAACAACAACCACCAATCACTGGGGGCTGACTGTATACCAGGCACTGTGTTCAGCACCTACATCCATTGCTCATTTAAATCTCACAATAATCCTACGAAATAGGGGTCATTTTATCCAATTTTCAGAAAATCAATTGAGTAGTGCAGTATTTCACTTTCCCAAGTCACTTGGCTGACTTGAATCTTGCATATTCTAGATATTCTTAACCTCTCTAGTGAGTATCTTCTACTATTTTGTTTATTTATTTATTTATTTATTTATTTAATGATTTGATTAAAAAAGTTCTATGGCTGAGGCAAGTTAATGACTGCTGCAGAGTTAGACTTTTGAGATATTAGGGTCCTAGAGGTGAAATCTAAGTTAGGGATATATTCAATCCTTTCTAGGTCTGTCTGGGTTGCAGCAAGACATTTTCCATTTTCATTGTGCACTGTGGAAGAGGCCAGGGAAATTAAGTGGGCATCACATGCAAATATCACTGCTTTCACTGTAGTTTTATTTTATAAAGGGCAATTGTAAAACATTTAGTGATCATAGACAAGGGGCGGGGAAAGGCTGAACTTTGTAGAAAACCTTTGACTGGGTGATGTCTGCCTTGAGCCAGTCTTCAGACTGTCAGATGCCAGTTAATGTTGGAGGACCCCTACTCAGCCCCTGCCTAGTCCAAGCTCTTAGAAATTAATGCGACAGTGCCTTCCTTCATTAATATTTATGTTCTGTTTTGTTCACAGATCAAAGGGAGAGGTTAAACCACAACTCAGAGTCCTAGGGGTCAAGATCTGACCACATTAAAACCTCATACATAGCCACTCCATGGTTCTATGGTTGGAATGTGGCCCTACTGTGAGATGTGGGATATGACCAAATTACTTCATTTCATTGAAGTCCTAGTTTATCCACTGTTTCTGAGAGGCAGGTAGGATTTCTCCCACCTATGAATTGGGAAAGTATATCTTCTTAATCACTCAGTAGTTGGTATTAAGAGAATTCAGAAGTATAAGAGTAGGGAGTTGGCCTTAGACATAAAGCAGAGGGACATAGACAATAAAGTTAGGCACTGGATAGACCAGTTAGAAGTGGCTTAGATGCTGAGGAGTCTTGAGGAAGGTTGTGCTTCTGAAATCAGCAAATCTTCTGGCTTAAATAATGAATTTGGAATTATAACAACAATTTAATGTATAACTGAATATAGCAATTTGTATATTTCAAAGGACCTTCATGAATATATAATCTTAGGTGTTGAAGCTACAACACAGAATGAAATAGACAAAGTCCCCGATTTGTGGAATTTACTATCAAGTGTACTCTCTTATTTGATGGCCTTGAGTCCTTTTCCAAGTTTCAAATTGTACTGGCTCACTACTCCATGAGGAAGGTTGATCAAGGTTCATGCTTATTTTACTGATGAGGAGACAAAGAAATGATGTCATAGAACTAAGTAGCAGGACCAAGTACGCGTGACCTCAAAGTTCGTCCTCTTAAAACATTACTGTGGTAAAATATTTATAACATAGAATTTATTATTTTAACCATTTTTAAGTGCATGGTTCTATAGCATTAAGTACAATTACATTGTTGTGCAATCATTACCACCAAAGCATCTCCAGACTTATTTCCATCTTCCCAACCTGAAATTCTATACCCATTAAACAACAACTTCCTTTCTCCTTTTCCCGTTCCACCCCCCTGGAAACCACCATAATGTTTTCTGGTTCTATGAATTTGACAGCTCTAGGCACCTCATATAAGTGGAATGATACAGTGTTTGTCTTATGTGATTGGATTATTTTATTTAGCATAATTTCCTCAATGTTCTTCCATGCTGTAGCATGTGTCACAATCCCGTTCCTTCTTAAGGCTGAATGGTTGTACATATACACCATATTTTATTTGTCCATTAGCCATTGATGGACACTTGTGTTGTTTCTTCCTTTTTGGTTGTTGTGAATAATGCTGCTGTGAACACAGGTATATAAATATTTCTGTATCTCCTTGTTTTCAATGCTTTTGGATGTATACCCAGAAGTAGAATTCCTGAATGGTATGGTAGTCCTATTTTTTAATTTTTTGAGCAAGCACCATACTGTTTTCCATGTGGCTGCACCATTTGATATTCCTGTGCTCTTTTGACAACATCAAAGTTGCCTTTCAATAATGAACTAAGGAGGGAAACTGCTGGTATTGTAGCAATGCCAAATGCAGCTGATCTGATGCTTCCAATATATATCAGTGTAACCCACATTTCTGTCATATGATTGGTGATGTTTACAAATAATATGTTTCCTTTGCTCCTCAAAAACATGCTGAATAAAGGGGCATGTTTAAGTTTTCAATAACTTTAAATATGATGAAATGTCAGTGATTTTGAGGTGTCAAAACAAATGACATAATGTCAGCATTTAGGAACTCAGCAATTTGCAAAACGAATTGCTTTTGTTTTCTGCCAGGCATACCACAGTGTGTTTAACGATGGGGTATGATAGCTGTGAATTGTGAGTCTAATCTGCCTCAGATTCAGAAAGCCTCCAGTACAAAGTAGTATGTGTTTGTTATTGTTTTGTGGTGTTTGCTTGTTTCTGTCATACAAAGATACACTGGGAGTTGAACTGAAAATTTGTGGATAAGTACTGGGTTGTGAATTCTTCAGATGTGTGACTATCTCAACGTGTATGTTCATGTGTATGTGTGTCTTGTATGAAGGATATATCTCCCAAATGATCCCATCTGGAGATCTTTTCCTCCTAGTTTGGTGACACACCCTGAAGTGACCCACAATGAATCTAGCCCTCTTCCCTAGAGTATAGCTCTAGCTAATGACTTGCTGCTAGCTAATGGAATATGGCAAAGGTGATGGGATGCCATGCATTTGATTAAGTAGCAGTATGTAATACTCCTTAACTGACTGGAGGAGAGATTCTTCTGGCCTTGAAGCTGTCATATTGTGATAGGGCTATATGGCAAGGAAGGGGCAGCCTCAGGAGATAAGAATAGTCCTTTATTGACAGCCAGAAAGAACATGGGGTTCAGTCAGCCTACCTACAACTGTGGTGAATTGGATTCTGTCAATGAACATGTGAGCTTGTGAGCTTGGAAGAAGCCTGCCAGCTCAGGAAAGGAGCCTGGCTGATGCCTTGATTGTAGCCTTGGGAGACCCTGGGTGAAGGACCCAGTTTCCTGACCTGTGGAAACTGGAAACATAATCAATGTGATTTTTAAGCTGTTGTATTTGTGGTAATTGGTCATGCAGCAAAAGAAAATCAGGACAGTCAGGCACACTCTTAGCATTACCTCCCCTTTCTCTACTTGTTTCTTTTATATTTATATTGACTTTCTGCCTATTTCTTCTTCTGTGGATTCTGCCTGATGTACTGTCACTTCAGATGCCCTGGTTTCTCTCAGCCAAAAGAAAGGCACCTGACCCTAACTAGACCAATTGGGTGTTTCTTTCTGGGACTATGAATCTTGACAAGACTAACTAAGAACACAGAGCATGTAGAAAGCTGACTCATCCCAGCAGCAATACCCTGAATCTCTCTTGCTCCCGGTTCTTCTGAAGATTCCCTACTGCCTGTCTTTCCCAAAGCTGATTTCTCAGCTTTCTCTTTTTGATGAGCTTCACTAGATTCTTAAAATAAATTTCTCTTCTGCTTAAATTAATCACAGTTTGATTCTCTTCATTGAGCCAGAGGATTCAAACTGATGTGTTGACCACTGTCATAATCTCCTAGAATTTTCTTTTTCTGCATAGTATTGTGGCCTTCTTTCTAAAATACACATCCTCAGAGCCTGGGTGGCTCAGTTGGTTAAGTGTTTGCCTTCGGCTCGGATCATGATCTCAGGGTCTTGGGATGGAGCCCCAATATCAGGCAACCTGCTAAGCAGGGAGCCTGCCTCTCCCTCTCACTGTGCTCCTCCCCACCCTTCCCCTCTGCTTATGCTCTCTCTCTCTCTCTCTTTCTCAGGTAAATAAATAAAATCTTTTAAAAAACAAAATAAAAGACCCTTCCCATCACTAGTTGCTCCTGATGATGTTGCTCCCAAAGCATTCAGGGTTTAAGAAGAGTTCAGAATATTGAAATGACAGGATTTTGTATTCAGAAGACTAGAAGGGATACATGAAAATTGTCAGATTGCCTTCCTAATTTTAATCAGGACTAGTTTTGTCGTTTGTTTGTTTTGGTTAGGTCTCATAAAGAAGATACTCAGAAAGGATAAATTATCAAGATGGATATTGTCTATAGAGAAGAAACCATAATTTTTTTTTCATTTGGAAAAGAAGTACAGAATGGCTCCCAGCAATGTGCTTTCTGATTTCTTAGAGAGAAAGGAAATATCAGTTGAAGTTGCAGGTTTTCTTGATCTTCAAAGTTGAGCATGTAAAGATGTCGGTTTCCTGGGCTGAAATATCAAAGATAAAGGAAGCATCTTGAATGAAATGAAATTTCCAGAATAGAATTAAAAATAAGAATTGAAAAGTAGAGAGAATTACAATCCATCATTGAAATTATGTTTTTTGATTCACTTCTTTGATATACAAATCTTTCCTTGATAATAAAAGCCTATGTGAAAAAGCGTTATAAAGTTTCTCCTTCTTGTATTTAGTTGTGATGTGTGAATGTTTTGATTATATAGATATTTAAAGACTTTATTGATTTATTTGAGAGAGAGAGAACACCCAAGAGGACAAGCATGGGTGGGGAGGTGGGGGAGAGAAGGATAGAGGGAGAGGGAGAAGCAAGCTCCAGACTGGGGCTGGATTCCAGGACTCCAGGATCATGACCTAAGCCTAAGGCAGGAAGGCAGATGCTCAACCGACTGAGCCACCCAGGCGCCCCTCAATTACATTCTTTATAAAGAAGTTAAAATAAGGCTGTTAATGTTTTAATCGCGGTGTCCGTGACACACCAGGCCAACTATGGCAAAGCATTTTTTCTCTTTATTTGTTGAACCAAGAGTTTTCACTGTAGTCCTAAAATGATAATATTAAAACTGTTCTGAAAAATTCTCTGCTTGTGCTTTGATGAAATTTCAGAAAAATATAAATAGCATTCCATGCTGTTATAGTTGGGAATGTGTTTGAGATGGAGTTTGTGTATGTGAGCGCACCATGGTGAAGAGAAGAACATAAAGAAAATCAACAGCCGAAGAGTAGATTTTATGAAACTCTAGTGGGTTTAGTCTTGCTCTAGGGACCCTTTTAATTCCTTTATAAGGTGCTAAATTGCCTATTTTCCTGTTACAAAAACATAGTTGAGGTTTTGTTTCAGGGCTGCTAAAAGAAATGAAGTGATGTTTTTTATTATATTTCCTTTGAAAGGTAAAACTGAACATGATTCTTTCCAAGATTTCCTTCTCTTTCACACACATTCTAGGGTAGATTAAAATGAAATCAATCTTAGAGCTCAGGAAATGTCAAGATTTCAAATGGGAAGTTCTTGACTTTGCTGTCAGATTGTATTCTTGGAAAAACTGGTTCTGTCTCCCATTTCATTTTGCCAGTAAAGAATTGGTTGAGTCTTATGCATGTGTTCTGTGTGCTGTTCACCATGCCTCCCAAACCCCTTGACCATCACCCCTCACCATGACTCATTAGATGATTGCTCACCCTCCAGTGTGTTTAGAGGTTGTCAAAAACTTTATAATTAATTACATGAAGAAATAAAGTCATAATGCAGTACATCACATTTCATATAGCCAATGTATGTTGCCTGAGAATGAGTGAAGAATACTAGCATGATCCCCCTTACTCTGTTTTCAGTACTATGTCCCAAAGTACAGACAAAGTCAATAGGGTTGGTATTTGGAACTTTGTGTGGTTATTTTTATATCATGTATTATGACTAAAAAGTTATGGATCCAGCATGCAAATAATGTATTATGCACTTGAAATTTTTAAGACAATAGATCCTGTGTTAAGTGTTCCTTCCACAATAGAATAACATTTTTTTTAAAAGAATGATCCAGTAAGTATGGAAGTAGATTGCATTTAGTTTAGAAATGTTATACATATTCTTATTCAGTGTTTGAGCAGTAGCTTGAATATTCTAAGTTTTGACACTATTTTCTCCTGTGATTGGCTCCATAGAGCTAATCTTCTTTACTTCACCTAATGGGACAGTAGCTTTTTGTGCTTAGAGATTGAATTTGTCACTTTCTAGCTCTTTGTCCCTATGTAGCCCCAGACTCACGACCTTTGGAATGAGTTTTTTGTGAAGGATCAGTCAATGGCATTTTTGCAAAGGATTTTGAATAATTTTTAATTTTTGTGGTGATTTCACTGAGAGAGATTCCTACCAAAACTAGATTTGTCAGGAACTGATGGATACCATTTCATATTGTACCAAAACTGAAGATATATTAGTGTAAGGCTTAGCTTCCTTTCTTGAATTACCAAACAATGCTAACTTTTAAAACCCGCTTCTTAAAGCACTTAGCTTATGACTAGTACTATTACTGATTAGACTTTGTTGGAAGCACTGAATGTTGAGTATACACAGCATTTCTTAAACAAATGAGAATTCTTCTTGAAGCGTGTATCCCCAGTCTCAAAGGAAATTCAACCTGAGGTAAATCTCAAACTTCTCTTTTTCTCTTATGGAGGAGTCTCACAGTCCTTAGACATTCCAATACATTGTACGAAGGGTTTAAAGTATGGAGTGAATCAGTGGGACACATCTGGGACACATTTATGCTTTATGAAGAGACTATGTTGATCTTTCAATACTGTTAATAAAATTTTATTTTATTTTTTTAAATTATCTCTTTTGTTTACATATACTTTAGTACCTTGTTGGAAATACAGCCATTTCTGGAGAGAATTTGGCACTGTTTCTAACTATCAGACAGTAGAACTTAATTATTTACTCAGCCTGGTTGTCTGTTTTAGAGGAATAGGCACTGACATGAGAAAACATCCACATTTTTATTCTGGGTGTGTAAAAGATGTAAAAGAGGTTTGGTGTGAAGCATGTAGGTATGTGTATATGTGTATCAAACTCCACCCTATGTGAAGGGTCGCCAGCGTTTCAAATCCTCAGGAACTTCAACAATTAATCTCTTCTGTTGTCTATGAAAATCACAAGGCCTGAGAGTATCCTGCTCCTTTGTACCATTTGGAAATGATTATTAGCCCACAGGGATGGATACATCAAGAGGAATGATCTCTCGCCAGCCTATTTTTAAGTTTTGCCTGGCTCGTTTTACTGTTCTCCACCCATTTCTCCTTTATCCCATGTCATTTCCTTAGGTTAAAGGTTTGGCAGCCCCTTCTGCCTTGTGCTTATCTTTTTCTTCCTATTTACAAAAACCCATCTTCCCTCACCAGTGAGACAATTTATATAGCGTCCACATCTACATCCATCTGGCTCTGCTGTTCTACAGCGGTGCAAACAGCGCTGTGATCCTCAGACATAGGAGTATCAATAGACACAGTAGTGGGGATGACACAGCATCCCAAGGGACAAGATTGCAGAGATTTTTATCGTTACTCCAATACAAGTACATGGTTAGAAAGCACATTGTGGAGAAAATAAAAGGAAAAGAGATTAAGGTTGAAAGCTTCCAGCCAACAAGTCCCACAGGGAAGCATCTTAAAATCCATTCTACCCATTTGAACAAGTGTATGTAGCCATTCCTCAGAAAAGAAATAAAAGCCCAAGAAAGAATGGCACACTCTGAATGTTAGGCAACTGTAAGAAAATGACAGTTAATATTTAGGAAACTGAAGTTTTGAAGTACCTAGATGCAAAGCATTTGTTATTATGTAAAGTAATGGAAATGATCAATGACCTTGCAGTTTCTCACAAGTTGACAATGTGGCCTTTATGCCACAGAACGTGACTATTGCTGTAATAGATTCTGACAATGACCAGGATTATACTATGACTTTTTTAAAAACATATTTTATTTATTCTTTCATGACAGACACACACACACACACACACACAGAGAGAGAGGCAGAGACACAGGCAGAGGGAGAAGCAGGCTCCATGTAGGGAGCCCGACGTGGCACTCGATCCCGGGTCTCCAGGATCACACTCTGGGCTGAAGGC
This sequence comes from Nyctereutes procyonoides, assembly GCF_905146905.1. NCBI lineage: Eukaryota > Metazoa > Chordata > Mammalia > Carnivora > Canidae > Nyctereutes > Nyctereutes procyonoides. The sequence goes on from NW_026575024.1 coordinate 40,300,831, forward strand.
AGCACTAAACCGCTGGGCCACCAGGGCTGCCCGGATTATAATATGACTATATTTAATGTGATTTTATCTATTTACCAGTCCGAGCACTTGCTCTTTTGCCAACAGTTTTGCTTGCACATATAAGTAAACAAATATATTTATCACTTTAGGAGATCAGTAAGTGCTAATAAAGTTATTGCTGCTTGCATTTTAGATTTGTTTTGATGACAGACACATCCTAAATAAACTAAGAATTCTTGCTTCAGAGCTAAGCGAAGAAACATAAAGATATGAGCATTATTATAGTTGTCACCAAACAGATTCAAAGATGGTACGTGGTATCTTTGTAATCTATATATTCTAACTTCGTCTTATATTAAGTTTCTAAGGGCTGTATATGTGCTCACACACACACTCCTATTTCCTTTTGTGTGAGTTCTGATGTCATTTTTTTGATAAAATTGATTTTTAAGGTTATTTCTGAATATAGTGAAGAAAACCAACCAATGAGCAGATACACAGAATCTGCTCCTCTACACAATATTTTTTCACAATATTTTTATGTGTTATTTTATTTAAAAGCAGCATTCTGCAAACCATCATTTTGAAGTATCTTGTGTTATGTACAATATTTATAAGGTTTGCTTTTCAAAGTTCAGGCAATCCCTTATTTAGTTATTTCTCTAAATGGGCTGAAACAGGGCAGCCTGGTGGTTTAGCAGTTTAGCGCCGCTTTCAGCCCAGGGTGTGATCCTGGAGAGCCCGGATGGAGTCCCACTTCAGGCTCCCTGCATTGGGCCTGCTTCTCCCTCTGCCTGTCTATCTCTCTCTGTGTGTGTCTCTCATGAATAAATAAATAAAATCTTTAAAAAAAATAAATGAGCTGAAACATCAGCTTTCTCTGTACATACTTTATTAATATATGGATTAAAAGTATATTTACTCTATTCTTCAACTTATATATCCTATGTTACCATTCTGTCATTCTTTGTTTTCCTTTCTGTCCCTTGCTAATCATATAGATATGATTTGTATTTATTGATCACTCACCTCTCCCCATGCATTTCTTAACTTTTTTTTTTTTAACATTGTAGCTTCTTCCTAATTAATGGCCTACCCCACTGAACTTTCTTCTTGAACACTTATAATCCTCTCTTAGGTGGTCTGCTCTACCATAATTGCCATTGACTAGCACCAACCAACCTGGCACCATACCTGTACCAGGAAGCACTATCTGAAAACCAGATCTCCTGATATTCATTATTTTTTACTCCTACCCATCCCTCTCCTCTCACTTCTCTTGAGTTTCCTGCATATTTTCTTCTTCCGTTTGCCAATTCCATTTGATGTGGGCATTCTACAAAGAAAAATAATAGATACTGTTTGGAACTAAAACTAGTTATTTCAACACCTATCTTTTAGAAAGGACATAATACATAGAATTGGGAGTAGATTGGGACACACACAGACACACTTTTTAAGCCAATGTCTTGAGTTGAATAGGTGCATTCCCCTGTAGTCTACTATATGTCCAGGCTAAGTTTTCTTGTGTTTTGCATTAATCATCTCTTTTTAATCCTTACCACAGTCTATTTGTTATTTATTCCTGTTTTATACGTGAAGATACTTTATGTGTTCATCCCACTGAGAAAGTCATCTAGGTCATTATTAAAGTTGAGATGAATTGAAAGTGTTTGACACTACTCAAATAGGAAAGGAAATTGGATGCATTAGAGTGAAATTTCTCTAACTAGGACAATGCCTTCAAAAACAATTATTCTCTGATTAGATTACAGTGTTGCTACAGTAGGTTGAATGCCATCATTGCGGGATTCTTTTTCTTTCCTTACAAAGAGAAATAAATTAATATGTGGGGTGAGAAACCTAACTCAAACATATCCACTTTCTAATATGCTACACTATACATTGAAATACCCTATTCTTTGTATTTTCCAGTTTCCCATTGTTTCCGGCATGCCTTTTTCAACATGCTAATGATAGCTTAGTTAGAATTTAATATCTTCTTTGTGCTTCAAAAATAAAATAAGAGAAAATTTAAGTCTTCTTATAAACTAGTGCTCCTCTTTTTTCTCAATGTAATAAACTTCTATGTTGCTCCAATACTAAAATGTTTCCAAATGGTTATTGTTCATGGACATTAGGTTCTGTGACACAATTCTATCATTTGGATGCATCGCTATTTGTTTGAAGACACATTCTGCCATTATGCGTGCCCTCTCCAGCAATGAGGGATGAGCCTGAGCGAACTTTGGGAATAAAGACAGTTGTTTCCTCTGCTGCATTACACAGGAAGTTGTTCAGGAACATGCCCAAAGTAGTAAATTTACCAATTAGGATATTTGTTGCTTTGACATTTTCAACAATCGACTGGCATGAAAAGTCAACAGAGAGGAACTTCTGAACTTGCTTAGAAATTATTTGACTAAATAGTATTTTAGGGTAGAAAGAAAATTTTGTTTTATTTTTTTTTACTTAAAATATAATCCTTTTATTCAACCTAAGTTTACGGTATCAGTGATATTCATTATTTTATTCAATTTCCATCCTTTTTCTGTGTTGCGGAGCTTTGTACATGAAGCGTCTATGTGTGCCTCTCACCATTCCTCTGGCAGAAAGATAGCACTTCTACTCATATCCTAAAACTAAACAAGATTAAGTAACACCACTACCTGCCTCAAGAATGTGTAACCCACAGTTTCCTGCTCTCACTCTCTCTAAAGTAAAAAGCCACATTTGGGACATATCTTCTGAGTGAATAACTGGGGTGAAAAAAGTCTTTACCTCTGCAGCATGGACTGTAATATGACCTAGCTAAATTATGACCTACCTCCTAACATTTTACCAAGTGTGATTAGAATGTCATGTCTATGAGTTTGTTTCTCTGAATAATTTAGAGCTGTGCGGCTCAGATTAACCACAGGTCACATATGGTCCTTTTCTTTTTCTTTTTCTTTTTTTTAAAGATTTTTAAAAATTTATTTATTCATGAGAGACACAGAGAGAAAGGCAGAGACATAGGCAGAGGGAGAATCAGGCTTCCTTCTAGGAGCTTAATGCGGGACTCAATCCTGGACCCTGGGATCATGCCCTAAGCCAAAGGCAGACACTCAACTGCTGAGCCACCCAGGGATCCCCACATATGGTTTTTTAAGTTTAAATTAATTAAGAGGAAGAAACTTTAAAATTCAGTTAACTCAGTGGCAATAACGATCTATAAGTGCCTAGTAGTAGCAAATGACTTAATTTAGATCAGGGAGACTTGAGATGTTTTCTGGGGCTCCTAGTTGAGGAGATTCTCCTTTTCTGATAGATGTAGATAATGCGCTAAAACTCCTGGAAGTGCTGGCAGCCACGATGGGATGGTGAGGAAACCAGCATTAGAAATAAGCAGCCTCTTCCTATCTTCCTAATTACCTACCTGCAATGCTAAGTCACTATGTGACCTTTGCTTTTCTAAGTCTCAGCTTTTCAAATATGAAACATCAAATTCTTGGGGAAAAAAGTATTATTTCAGTTAGGTATAATTATGACTATATTTATTCTAGTCAGTCTTTTCTGCATTTGATTTCGTTTCCATACAAATTGTCATTTATTTTCTTCTCTTTTTCAGGCTCATTTCAGTTTTGGTACTTTTCTTCCCTCTTTCCTCATCCTTCATGCAACTAAAATAGCAGTTGTTTACTTAGTAGAATGGCTTGTGGCAGCGGAAGATGAAAAAGAAGACTATTCAATGGCAAAACAAATGGATAAATTTTAAAATGTGGACATTTATGATTTTATACTATAGCAGAATCATTACCAGATATGTTATAAAAAGATTTTTATTTAAACTTTTAAGCCCTCACATTTAATTTCCTAGTTTGAAAAACAAGAAGGCAAAGATAAAATTTAAAAGCTTTGAGGAAGGTCTAGACGTTGCTGGGTAATTGGTAGAACAGAAATCCTCTATCTTTTATAAATGCATACAGATTCGGGGAAACTATATGTTGCCCCTGAAAGTAAAACTGTACACCTTATCAAATTAAAATACGCTAAATATATCTTTCTATTTACCACAGTTTTCTTTCACTTTTAGGAAATTATCAGGGCAGAAGTATTCTACTCTCTGTCTACAAAGGTGATAATTTAAATATGCTTGTAGAATGATACGTGGTTTTATTTTTATATTTCTTCTGGTTCTTTAGGAGATTCATCATCATTGAAATTGTGTCCTTCCTCCAACTTCTGTTCCTTGCTTTTCACCTCCAGTGGCTTTCTTGGTATGTGTAGATACCTAGCTTCTTTCCAGGGATGAAGCGCACTATTTATACTTCATTTGTGGATCATATGAATGACCATTGAGTAGAATAGCAATGGCAGTATTATTTGAAAAACACAAGTCCATTTATATTTTGTCACTTAGCATAGTTTTCAAGTAGAATTGCAGTAAGCTAATCATTGATTACAGTGTCATTAAAGTCAGCATATGAGAGGGAAATTCTGTGAGTAAAAAGGAAATTATTTGATTTTTTACTATTATACAGCTTATGTGAAAAATTTGTATTGATAATAGGAAGTTCTAAAAAATCAAATGATTGTGTTTAATTCTCTTAAAGTTGATCCCTATATTTTAAGTTCCCATTAGCTACATGGAATTGTAATAGATTCTTCTTTGGGAAACCTCTCATCTTACTCTGGAATGAGTAGCAATGGCCAGGTTAAATCAATTTCAAAACATTGTCTTCAGACTCCCTTCCTCCAAACAAATACATTTCCAATATAATCCTAAGCAAGAAGAAAGATCATTGCTTACTAAAACACCTCTAGACTATGGGCTCTCTCTATAAAGTGGGGGTAAAGATGAAGACTCTGCACAAGCAAATTGGGAACATATGAGGAATCCATCCATTCATTTATTTATTCATTCCACAAACCAACATTTATCAAGCTCTTATCATAGTGAATCTGTCATCAACATGAAAGTTTGGGAACACTCCACAGTTTCTGCCACCAGGAGAAAAGGAGTATATATTAGTAATGTAATGTTCCATGGATCTGACACTCTGGATCATTTTTAATATCAGTTCCTTGATAAGATAAAATTATTTTCTGTAATAATCAGTGATAACCATTATCTTCTTGTTTTATTCATTTTTATCAAGATGTAACTTACATACCATAGAATTTATCATTTTAAAGTATATAATTCAGTGGCATTTTTTGTTTTGTTTTTTGTTCTGTATAATCAGCAAATTATGTAACCATTACTACTGTTGAATGCCAGAATATTTCATCACTCCTTAAATAAACCCCATGTGTATTAATAGTCATTCTCCATCTCCATTTCTCCTATCCTCTGGCAATCAATATTCTGTCTTTATGGATTTGCCATCTACATGAAGTTAATATGTGGCCTTTTGTATCTGACTCCTTTCACTTTAGCATGTTTTCAGGGTTCAGGATATTATAGCAAGTATTGATATCTCATTCCTTTTATGGCTGAATAATATTCCATTATATGGATACACTATATTTTGTTTACCCATTCATCAGTTTATGGACATTTGGATTGTTTCCACTTTTTGGCTATTATGAATAGTTCTGCTATGGACATTTCTATTTATATATGTTTTCAATTCTTTTGAGTATATACCTAGAAGTGAAATTACTAGGGCATATCATAAGTCTGTTTACCTTTTTGAGGAACTGCCAAACTGTTTTCCATAGTAGGTGCAGTATTTGACATTTGTACCAGCAATGTATTAGAAATCAAATTTTTCCACATCCTTGTCAACTCTTGTTATTTTCTGTTTTTTTTGTTTTGTTTTGTTTTTGTTTTTTAAACAACAGAACTTTATTTCTTACAGTTCTAGTGGCTGGAGGTCCAAGATCAGTGTGACACAAGGTAGATTTCATTCTGAGGCCTCTTTTCTTGGTTTGTTGGTTGCCATGTTCTTTGTGTGTATATGGAGAGAGAGAGAGTTTCTTCTTTTATCTATCTGCTTATGCATATAGATATATAAATAAATATATATAATTATAATATATATTATACTATGCTATATTAATTAAATTATAATTTATAAATATATATTTGTGTTAAGGCTTAATTGACATATAATATTACATTAGTTTCAGGTATACAATGTTATGATTCAATACTATATTGAAAATTATTATGATAATGAGTATAGTTAACATCTGTCACCATACAGTTACAATTTGTTTTCTTGTGATGAGAAATTTCAAGATTTGAAACTTTGAAATATGCAAAACAACATTGGTAACTAGAATCATCATGTTCTATTTTATACACCCATGACTTATTCATTATATAACTGAAAATTTGTACCATTTGACCCTCTTTGCCCATTTCAGCCACCCACCACCCCTGCCTCTGGCAACCATCAATCTTCTTTGTATCTGTGAGCCTGTTTTTTTTTTCCTTCTTTTTTTTTAAAGATCCCACATATAAGTAAAATTACATGGTAATAATCTTTCTCTTACTTATTTCACTTAGCAAATGCCTTCCAGGTTTGTCTATGTTGTCACAAATGACAAGATTTCATTCTTTTTTATGGCTGAGTAATATTCCATTGTGCATGTATATCACATTTTGTTTACCCATGTATCCAGTGATTGACTTTTCGGCTACTTTCATGTCTTGGTTATTGTAAATAATGCTTCAGTAAACATGGGTATGCATGTATCTTTTGGAATTAGTGTTTTCATTTCCTTCAGATAAATATTCAGAGGTGGAATTGCTGGATAATATGGTAGTTCTGTTTTTAATTTTTTGAGGAATCTTCATATCTTTAATGGGTAGGAGGTGATATCTCATTGAGGTTTTAATTGGTATTTCCCCGACCATTAGTAATGTTGAATGTCTTTCATGTACCTGTTAGCCATCTATATGTATTTTCTTTGGAAAAATATCTATTCAGATCCTCTACCCATTTTATAATCAGATTATTTGTTGTGCTTTTGAGTTGTATGAGTTCTTAAATAATGTGGGAGTCGGTTGCTGATCCCCATGCCTCTCCCTGCAAGGTTGAAAATCCATGTATAACTTTTGACTTCCCAAAAATTTAACTAGTAAATACCTACTGTTGACTGGAAGCCTTATCAATAACCTAAACAATGGATTAACACAGACTTTTATATGTATTTTATATGTATATTACATGTATTATGTAATGTATTCTTATAATAAAGTAAACTAGAGAAAAGAAAATGTTATTGAAAATCATAAGGAAGAGAAAATACTTTTATAGTACTATGTTGTATTTATTGAAAAAAAAATCCATGTGTAAGTAGATCCATGTAGTTGAAACCCAAGTTGTTCCAGGGTCAACTGTATTTTTAGATATTAATCCTTTATCAGCTTTTAACAACATTTTAGAACAGAATATATTTAAAAAGTATAAATATTGGGGCATCAGTGTAGCTCAGTTGGTCAAGCTTCTGACTTCAGCTTAGGTCGTGATCTCCCTACATTGGGCTTCCTGCTCTGTGAGGAATCTGCTTCTCCCTCTCCCTCTGCCCCTTCCCCTTCTCATGATCTCTCTCTCTCAGGAATAAATAAATAAATAACTTTTTAAAAAGTAAAAATATTAAAATTCGGTAAAAATTTTATATATGAAGCAAATTTTTAATTTTTTTAGCAAAACTACTAAATCTCACAGATTGCTCTAGTTCACTCTCTAAACGCAAGTAAAAACCCAAGAATTCAAATAGGAAAGCGTAATTAAAGTAACTGAAATATATTTACTTGTCTTTGCAATCACATATTATTGTTTATTATATTACTTCTGCTTAAAAATAGAAATATGTAGTAGCATATAAACAAAAACTGTCCAAAAAATATGGAATAATTATAAAGAATTGGGATCCCTGGGTGGCACAGTGGTTTGGCGCCTGCCTTTGGCCCAGGGCGCGATCCTGGAGACCCGGGATCGGAATCCCACGTCGGGCTCCCGGTGCATGGAGCCTGCTTCTTCCTCTGCCTGTTTCTCTGCCTCTCTCTCTCTCTCTCTGTGACTATCATAAATAAATAAAAAAAAAATTAAAAAAAAAGAACTGTTTAAAAAAATAATTATAAAGAATTATGAGCTTAGTTTCAAAACAAATGAGAATAGCTGTGTTTACATGTGTCTTGGGCCAGGTATATAGCTGGGATTTCTATGAATTAACTTCCTATAGATAAGAAGATGTTATTTTTCTTAAGTTTCTAAGTTGAAACTTAGTAACTGCTATAGTCAGTTAGAACTTAGATCAACAAAATATTTTTGGGAAGAGGAATATTTTATTACTGGCATTGTTTAGAATTATAGCACATGCTGATAATAAAAAAACAAGCCAAAATTTCCTGAGTTCATTTTTTAAAAATTTTCTTTAGGTAATACATTCCCTTATCACCTACTCCTAGGAACGATCACTCCTTGCCCTTGGTTACATATGAATTTTGAAGGCTTTTAGGTTTCCAAAGGAGATTTTTTTTATAATTTTTTATTTTTATTTTACATGGGAAACATCTGGTAATGAAGAAAACTTTTCTTATTTGGTTCCCAATCTGGAAATAACTTCTTAATCAAATATCATAGCCTGCCCTTTCACCAGTGTGGTAGAAGTAAGAAATGTTTGATATAGAGGAAATAGGTGCTAGAGAGAGAACACTAAGCTTACAAAGATCACCTCAGGGTCGGCCAGAGTTATTTCCAGAGTAATGAGGAAAATACTGTGCAAAACATTGTGGGAAGCAAACTATTAGTTGTCTATTGCTACATATCAATTTACCCCCAAACTTACTTGCTTGAAACATCAATAAATACTTAGTATCTCACACAGTTATTGGCATCCAGGAATTTGGGAGCACCTCAATTGAATGATTCTGGCTCAGAGTGTCTCTTATGAGATTGCAATCAAACTGTTGAGTGGGGAAGCATCATCTGAATGCTTGATTGGGGCCAGAAGATCCAATTTCAAGTTTACTTATGTGGCTGTTGGCAGAAAGCTTTAATTTTTGTTTTTGTTTCATTTTATTTTGTTTTTCACTTACGAGCCTCCCTATAGGGCTGCTCACAATATGGCATCTGGCTTCTTCATGACTGAATAATGAAAGGGAGAGAGGAGTGAAAGAGAGAGAACAACCAATATGGAAGCTACAGAATCTTTCATAACTTTTTCTCAGAAGTGACATACCATCTCTTCCTGTCTTATGCTATTGGTCACCCAGCCCGGCCCAGATTCATCATGGGAGGGGACTACATAGCTGTGTGAATACCAGGGGATGGGGATCATTGGAGTCCATCTTGGAGGCCAACTACCACACCTTTCTCAATTTACATTAATTTATAAATTTATTTTTTTTTTCAAGTTCCAAATTAGAATTTATTTTTTTATAAATTAATTTTTATTGGTGTTCAATTTACCAACATACAGAATAACACCCAGTGCTCATCCCGTCAAGTGTACCCCTCAGTGCCCGTCACCCATTCACCCCCACCCCCCACCCTCCTCCCCCTCCACCACCCCTAGTTCATTTCCCAGAGTTAGAAGTCTTTATGTTCTGTCTCCCTTTCTGATATTTCTCACACATTTCTTCTCCCTTCCCTTATATTCCCTTTCACTATTATTCATATTCCCCAAATGAATGAGAACATACACTGTTTGTCCTTCTCCGGTTACTGTGGCCAAGTTCAAAAAGGGTGTTGCCTGAGTTCTTCTCTGGGATTTTGATGGAATCTTGTCTCACATTTAGATCTTTCATCCATTTTGAGTTTATCTTTGTGTATGGTGCATGAGAGTGGTCCAGTTTCATTCTTCTGCATGTGGATGTCCAATTTTCCCAGCACCATTTATTGAAGAGACTGTCTTTCTTCCAGTGGATCGTCTTTCCTCCTTTATTGTATATTAGTTGAGCATAAAGTTCAGGGTCCACTTCTGGGTTCTCTATTCTGTTCCATTGATCTATGTGTCTGTTTTTGTGCCAGTACCACACTGTCTTGATGAACACAGCTTTGTAGTACAACCTGAAATCTGGCATTGTGATGCCCCCAGATATGGTTTTCTTTTTTTAAAATTCCCCTGGCTGTTTGGGGTCTTTTCTGATTCCACACAAATCTTAAAATAATTTGTTCTAAGTCTCTGAAGAAAGTCCATGGTATTTTGATAGGGATTGCATTATACGTGTAAATTGCCCTGGGTAACATTGACATTTTCACAATATTAATTCTGCCAATCCATGAGCATGGAATATTTTTCCATCTCTTTGTGTCTTCCTCAATTTCTTTCAGAAGTGTTCTGTAGTTTTTAGGGTATATTTTGAGAACCATTTGAATGGTAAGTGGTTCTCCAACCTTTTATTTTCAGGTTGTAGGTGTCCTTCTGTCTAAAATGAGTCTCTTGTAGACAGCAAATAGATGGGTCCTGTTTTTTTATCCAGTCTGAAACTCTGCGCCTTTTGATGGGGTCATTAAGCCCATTCACGTTCAGAGTTACTTGAACTTCTTCTTAAAGGGGAGTTTTAAGAGTCCCCCTTAAAATTTCTTGCAGAGCTGGTTTGGAGGTCACATATTCTTTCAGTTCCTGCCTGTCTTGGAAGCTCTTTATCTCTCCTTCCATTTTGAATGAGAGCCTTGCTGGATAAAGTATTCTTGGTTGCATGTTCTTCTCATTTAGGACCCTGAATATATCCTGCCAGCCCTTTCTGGCCTGCCAGGTCTCTGTGGAGAGGTCTGCTGTTACCCTAATATTCCTCCCCATGAAAGTCAGGGACTTCTTGTCTCTTGCTGCTTTAAGGATCTTCTCTTTATCTTTGGAATTTGCAAGCTTCACTATTAAATGTCGAGGTGTTGAACGGTTTTTATTGATTTTAGGGGGGGATCTCTCTATTTCCTGGATCTGAATGCCTGTTTCCCTTCCCAGATTGGGAAAGTTTTCAGCTAGGATTTGTTCAAATACATATTCTGGCCCTCTGTCCCTTTCGGCGCCCTCGGGAACCCCAATTAAACGTAGGTTTTTCTTCCTTAGAGTGTCGTTCATTTCCCTTAATCTGTCTTCATGGTTCTTTAATTGTTTATCTCTTTTTTCCTCAGTTTCCCTCTTTGCCATTAACTTGTCTTCTATGTCACTCACTCGTTCTTCCACCTCGTTAACCCTCGTCGTTAGGACTTCTGGTTTGGATTGCATCTCATTCAATTGATTTTTAATTTCTGCCTGATTGGATCTAAATTCTGCAGTCATGAAGTCTCGTGAGGCCTTAATGCTCTTTTCTAGAGCCACCAGTAGCTGTATAATGGTGCTTCTGAATTGGCTTTCTGACATTGAAGTGTAATCCAGATTTTGTAACTCTGTGGGAAAGAGGGCTGTTTCTGATTCTTTCTTTTGAGGTGAGGTTTTCCTTCTAGTCATTTTGCTCAGTGCAGAGTGGCCAAAAACAAGTTGTATTGGAACACGGGGGAGTATCACTGGTCCGTCCAGCTGGTCTTCTGGGGGAAGGGCCTGCTGTGCTGATTTTCAGGTGTCAGCACTTGGGGGAGCTGCTCTGCCCCTGCCTGCTGCCGGGCTCAGCGGGGGTTGTTTACCCCGTGGGGCCCCAGGAGGATCAGCCGCAGTTGCTATGGCAGCTCTGGAAGCCTGGATTCAGCCTCCGCAGGAACTACGGGGCTCGGGGCTCTCGGCTCTCCGTCCGCAGGGCCTGGAGGCTCCGGGGCGGGGCCGCTGATGTGCTCAGCTCGGGGCAGGAGCGTCCTCGCTGTCCTGGGCCCTCCCGGCCTCTGCCTGTCCCGGGGGAGGCCGGATCCTGGGCTGTGTCCCGGCGCCCTGTGCTCCGGGGCCTGCGCTGTTGGATTCGCGCTCCCGCCCCGCAGCCCCCTCCCGGAGCCGCTCCCGAGCCCCTCTGAGCTGCTCCGTCCCGCCGTGCGCGCTGCAGCCCTTAGGGAGCTCGGCGCACTCTCCGGGGGCGCAGGTGTCTGTTAGTGTCCCCGGGAGCCCGAGGGCATCCCCGCCCTCCTGGGTCCTGCTCCAACTCCCTGCGAGCCCCTTTCCGCCCGCCCGGGAAGGTTGGTGCAGCTCCTGCTCCTCCGGGACGGGGCTCTCCTGTCCTGGGGACACTCGCCCCGGCCTCAGCCCGGCTCCTCGCGGGGCCCCTCCCCCTCCGAGGCCTTTTGTTCCTTTATTTCTTTTTCCCCGTCTTCCTACCTGGATAGAAGCGCGGACTCTTCTCACTGTAGCATTCCAGCTGGTCTCTCTTTACATCTCAGGCCGAATTTGTAGATTTTCAGGATGGTTTGAAGGTTATCTAGGTAACTTGGTGGGGACAGGTGATTTGGGGACCCTGCTCTTCCGCCATCTTGCCCCTCCCCTCAATTTATAAATTTAGATTAAAAAAATAGAATCCATTGGTCAATCTAGAATGTTGCTCATTCCTATCTTCTTTTAATTTTCCAAGTTAAAAACTAAACTATCCAGGTATTGTTTTACTCTGATCAGATTAACTCTATCTAGTTATAGAACCATCCAGCTAGTCACCATATCTTTTAACTAGGAGAGGATACCCATTACTTAACCTTCTAATTTTTTTTAAGGATAATTTTTAAAAGAGGCAGACATTTTACTTATAAGAATATCTGTTTATTCTTAGAATAGAGAGAATGGGAACAATATATATACCTCTATCTATCTATCTATCTATCTATCTATCTATCTATCTATTTATCTATCTATCTGTATATAACACACATATGTAATATATTTTAACATTGATTATTACCTGATGGTTGCTATTTTGGGGCATTATTTGACTAAAATAGAAAATAGTATCTCTTCTAAATTTCCATGATTTACAGTGTTTGTGTTACCACATGGAATAAAGACTAAAACTTGCAATGTTTTCATTTCTTAAAGCATTAAATTGTGTTTAATTATTTAATATATCCTTTAGCATTTTCCCTAGATAGTTCCTTTCTTCTCATCACACCAACACTCTAGGGACAACTTTATGGAGTATGACAGATTATAGTTTAATTCTCTGAGGATCCAGTTGCCTTCATCATAGGATATTTGCCCCTTAAGGCCTGATGGCTAATGGACTCAGGTTATAGGTAGGGATTAAATACATTTTAATTTTCTTTTGAAAGTAATTATTTAAGGCAAAATTAATTTCAAATCTGATTTTGAGTGGTAATGATGCATTGGAACCCTAGGATACTTTGGACTATATACCATTCCCCTCTATTAATATAGATTTATACACTCTCCTTCAGATGTAGGTCTCTTAAATCTGCACAGTATTTGAAGAATGGTCATCCTATAGCTGGAGGTTATGCTTTTTTCCATCTACTTTCTGTTTGTCATCTCACTGAAAAGTATGTAATTGGAGAGAGATGATTACAAAATAAAATCAGCATTAACATTAATGGTTTATCATTTTATGCTGCTTTCTTATCAGTTTGGAGATCTGGAAGATTGGAAAGAGTAGGGACTATCTATCCTTCTGTTTTATTATATTTTATAAATTGCTTTTCTCTCCTACTGTGTTTTCACAATAATAAAGACAAATGTCAGGGTCAAAGCTATGTATATATGTTATCAGTAGGAAAAAAATATTTAGATGAACTCTTTTACTAATTTAACATAATTTATTTTGGAAAGGTTTTTTAAAGCTAAAATCTATATTTAATATATGAATTGAAAAAAACTAGAAACATATAAACTAACTTCTTGATATTATACTTAAAAATCCTTAGAAATGCATTGTTTTCTTTTTTCTTTTTCTTTTCTTTCTTTTTTTTTTGAGACTTCTTTCAGCTTCTAAGTAATTTATTACAATTTTGGAATCCTTGTAACTATCATCTCTGCATATAACTAATGGGCAAACTGGAATTAACGAAATGTGATTTTCTTTCCTTCCCCCTCCCAGTCACCCCAATAGGATGCATGGATTTACCTGGCATGGCTTGTGTAACACAGTAGAACAGTCCCTGAAAAGTCTTATTCAACTTTAATAATTTTAATTCAATTAAAACAAATTCCTATTTTAAATGCACTGAAGAACAGACTAACTTAATAAAGCCTTAGGTAACTTTTCTTGTGTAACAGCAATTTTTTAAAGATTTTATTTGTTTATTCATGAGAGACACAGAGAGAGAGGCAGAGACATAGGCAGACAGAGAAGCAGGCTCCCCGCGATGTGGGACTGTATCTGAGGACTCCAGGATCATGCCCTAGGCTGAAGGCAGATCAACTGCTGAGCCACCCAGGAGCCCCTGTAACTGCAATTAAAAAAAAAAAAAAGATATTATGTTATCAACTGCATTTACTCATTTTAAATTGTTCTTATTCTGAATAAATCTCCAAGGAAGGGTCTGCAGTGTCAAACCTATGCTCCTCACTATTAATGGTTACTATGGTTGCTTCTTCATTCTGTAATTTAAATTTATGGAAAATGGGCTGTTTGTGTCCAGAAGACAGAATGGGCCTGGTGAGATTCAGGCACTAAACCTAAAAAGCTTTTGGCCTTTCTGCCTCTGCCCCTGTGGCTGCCTTTGTTCCATTTCTGTGGGTACCCAGATAATGGGGGTGACACAGGGGGGAGAGTTTATGGAGAGAATTAATTTCTGTTGTGTGAATAGGGGAAGATAGGAGTAGAGGGGTAGAGGTTCTTGGGACACAGGGTCCTGTTTCTGTCCTCTATGCCCCTTAGTCACTCATTCCCAGCTTCAGTTTAATTTCCATTTTTAATGAATTAAAATAAGTTATGTAGGATTCATATTGTATTTTAATACAGCACTTCTAAAAGCCCACATAAGCATAATATTGATGTTAATAATTATAAACAAGATCTAGTTTACAATGTCAAAGTGAAGCTGAATCTCAAAACACTTTTCCCTAAACGTATGTCACGAAACAACATATACAATTAAAAATAAACTCATATATATAAATATGTATATATATATATATATATATATATATATATATATATATATATAAATCTATCCATATATACATAGATCCCAAGAAGGAAAAAATTCCCAACTACCAATGGAAGAAAACACTAGCAGAGGATGCAGACCCAAATCTCAGAGTCTGCTTGATACCTTTAGTAATCTGTCATGTGCTCCTAAACTATTCTCCACATAAACCAAATATGAGAGATGTGAGTAAAATAAGACACTGAAAAACAACCACTACCCAACTGTAGAGAAGCTAATGGAGCAGTTCAGAGAGAGGGAACTTGGACATGTCCATAAGGGTGGCAGTCTTCTGAGCTCATAGGAGAAAGTAATAATTTCTGAAGTTGTCTATTTTGGTGTCTCCCTGCTGGCATGAAAACAGGAAAAAAAGCAGAATGTTCATACATTCAGAGCTAATTATCTTCAGCGATAAACAAGATTTTAGCTGACCAAAAAACATAAAGAGAAAATAAATTAGGCAGAGAGCAGAATGAATTGAGAAGCATATACTAGAATCCTAGGAGCAGTGTTGCCTTCAGCCTGTTTATGACCTTAATGCCTTATCTCTATTGTATCTGAGAGAGGAGGTACATTGGCTGTTGGGAAGAGGAAAACTAATGGAACTAAATGACCTTCTGAGGTCCTTGTGATGGAAATATAAGTTCAGGTGCCCTGGGCTAAGTAGGGAAAACTATCCAAAGCCATAGGCATTGAATTGATTCCCAATAAAATAGAATAGACCCTGGCATAGAAAATTAACAAAACCAGAGAGAAGATGGCAAAACCCAAAGACGCTAGCTGAGACTGCCCAAAACCATGGTCAACCATTCCCTATACTCTTCTCCTTGCCTTCTGGCCACAGATATATGCAGACGCAAACTAATATTTAGGGAGAGCTAAGTAAATCTCAGCTATGGTGAGAGGGGAATCAAAGAGAATTGATCCACATATTCACAAACAGAAACAAATTGCTGACGATATAACATGGGAAATCTGTGGTAAAGGGGTGAGGATAAGCATTGATATCATTTAAGTAGAGAGGAATTTAAATAATTATGATACTAAAAATTATAGAAAGTAAATATTGTAATTTTTTTTGTTGAGTTACAATTGCCATATAACATTTTATTAATTTCAGGTATACAACATATAATGGCTTGGTATTTGTATATGTTGCAAAATGATCATTGCGATAAGTTTAACTTAAGTAACTACATAAGTAGTTACAAATTTGTTTTTATTGTAAATTTTGACAACATATAAAATGATTATAAAAAACAAATGTTGAGATATAGAGGATTGGTGATGGAAGTATATAAATTCCTAGACTCTCTTATTAGAAATTGTGCTATAGGCCTGTGCAGCATAGAATGACTAACAAACAACAACAAAGCAAACAAAAAACCCCACAAAATGACTGTAATGCTGTCAAATCACCAGAGAGGAAAACATGTACATATCACATTAAAAAGAAAAAAAAAAAAAGAAAACAAAGACAATTTATATAGAAGTTTAGAAATAAAATAAGTTTTACACTTAGAAAATGTAACTTGAAAAGTTGATTATATTGATTACATCAATGCATCTAAATGAGATAGTGCCTATTAATGTAACATAACATATAAAAGTAAAATAATAACAACAACAACAAAAAAAGCATATGGCTATGGGAAATGCAAAGAGAATTTAACAGATATCCAGTGGTGGCAAAAGAATTTAACTCATCAAGTCAACTATTAAAAGCTTATGGAGACCAAAAAAAATAAAATAAAATAAATAAAATAATAATAATGTTGAGGGCCTGAATTTAAATTGTATGTAGATAGATATAGAGGTAAATAACAAGATAAGTGGATAAAGGAGTAAATGGTATCTCTAGAGAATAAATCTTTATGTTAATACCTATGTGTCATATGTAGAAATGGAGCATTTACTAGACCCTTCCAAACTTTAATACAATCCACAAAGGTAAGATAATATGAAGTACATTACTGACCACAGTGCAATAAAATTATAACTTAAGAGAAGGGAAGCATAAAATCTAACCTTCTTAACAACAACACTAATAAAAGACTCTCAAATAATTCTTCGATCACAGCAGAAATCAAAAGGAAGTTTATAAAATATATAGAAAACAGTAAACATTTGACAAAATTCAACATCACTTTGCTACTAAAATTCACCTGGAAAAGACACTTCTGAGAATATTCACAGCAATTCTGAAAAAGAAAAATAATGAGAAGGAAACTAATGTCACTCTATATTAAAATACATCATGAAGTTGCAATAATTAAAATAAATTGGTACTAGAGAAGATCAAAAGAGAAGGACCACAAATAGATCTGCATGTTTTAACACTTTAACCCATGACAATAGTATTATTTTTAAATCATTGAAGAAAGAGGCTATTCAGTAAATAGTATGAAACAATTGAAAGAAAGAAAGAAAACTGGATCCCTATTTTTTAAATCTCCAAATAAGTTCCAGATGGAAGAAAGTATTAAATGTTAAAAAAGAGCCTATAAGAAAGTTTTTTAAAAAAGTATCGCTCAGTGTATTTATAATCCTGGCAGAGGGAAGCTCTCTAAAAAGAGTATAACATCCAGAACTTACACAGAAAAGATCAATACACTTTACAACGTAAAACATTAGAAAACAAAACCTTTATATGAGGAGCAAATAATACGAGATAGGAAAAAGACAAATGACAGGCTGGAGAAAAATATTCACCTAAGCTCAAGACCAGCTTTTCTTATTTTTTTTTTAAGATTTTTATTTATTTATGAGAGAGAGAGAGAGAGAGAGGCAGAGACACAGGCAGAGGGAGAAGCAGACTCCATGCAGGGAGCCCAAGGTGGGACTCGATCCCGGGACTCTAGGATCACGCCCTGGGCTGAAGGCAGGCACTAAGCCGCTGAGCCACCCAGGGATCCTCATTTTTCTTAATTTTTAAATATCTCATAGGACCAACCAACAACAGAAAAATAGGCAAGGGATATGAACAAAAATTCGTGAATAATAAAAAATAAGTGAATATTTAACACATGAATAGTTGTACAGCCTCATTTAGAAGTAAAGGCAAAAATATAAATATAAATCATAAAAAGGTCTAATATTTTATACCCACATGATCAGCAGATAATTAAATTTAAAAATACCCAGAGTCAGTATATTGATAAAGAACTCTCAATTGTAGGGATATAAAATATGATTACCAATCTTGGGTGGTATGAAGATAGATATATGTCAGAAATGTAAATGTGTGCACCATTGACTCCAATGTTCTCAATAAGAGGAATTTATCCAATACGTATATTTGCAAAGTTCATCAACATGTGAAGAACATCACAGTGATGTTCGTTCCATCTTTATACCCTTCCCCCAGGTGTGCCATCCAGCAAAAGTAACTGAAGTATTGGTCAGCATGAAATTGGTAGGATAATTACAATATGATCAAGAATTTGAAGACATTTTAAAACAACTGTTTCTACTGAAAGGAAAATAGCTCTAGCATATCTAAGTATAATTTTAAAGGTGAGCTATGAAAATGTTAATTATGTGAAAATCTGCATATGTGCATTCATGTATTTGTTATTACAATAATAAACTTTTTTCTCCCTTTTCTGGAAGGAAACAAAAGGGAAAATGTTAATAGTGGTTGGCTTTGGAGAAAGGAATGGGTTGATGAAATGAAGAAGAATTTCACTCTTTATTTTGTCCTTTTCTGTATTGTTTTCACTATCTAATCATTATGTACCTCAGTTGAAGTTTTCCGAGCAATAGTGATTTTTAGTTTCTTAGATTTCTTTTAAAAAACAGAACTAATCTGTTGATGGTATCAAGCAGTTAGTAATATAATTCTGATAGGATCAACTACAGCCTATGTTTATATATTCTGATGTGAGCTGAAAATTAGGGGCTCTATCCATGTTAATATTTCTGTAGAGAGCTATTACATATACAGATGCACTATTAATACACATAAGACTACTACATTCAGGCTGATTCTTTTCAAGTGTCTATTCTACTCCCATAAGAATGGAAATCGTTTCAATAAATTTTGTTTTATAAATATTTAACTTATGTTTGCTGAGGTTGAAAAAGGCAATATTCCACAAGGGTCCATTTTCTAAATGTAAGGCAGGCATGATTTTTTCATAGTTACAGTATTTATGAAATATGGAGAACTTATGCATGTGAAATGTCTCATAATGGACTATTATAGACTTAAGCTATTCTTTTTTTAGGTCTCCAGTGTAAAATTCAAGGAGTAGAAGCTATATCAAATGAACATACTGTGTTTCTTGTGCTATAGACTCTTTAATCTTTACGGAAGTGTTATTTGCTCAGCCAGATTGGTCTGAAAGATTTTTTTTTTAAAGAACTAGTTCAATTTTCTCTCAAACAACTCAACCTTCAAAAAGAGTCCATCCTCACTGCTTTTTTTTTTTGCTGTTGCTGTGCATACTAGTTTCTGTATAAGCATGACATTTAATGTGTTTATTTTATGTAGAGTGTGTTATTAAAGTAGTAGCTGAATTCATATAATTTGCATTAAAGCATAATTTAGCAATAAAAATTAATGTCTTGGGAGTTATGAATGAACTGGAATGAGTCATTCATTTTTAATAGAAGAGAGTTTTGTCTTCAGTTTCTACCACACTTGAACTTCAATTACCTGGATTATTTTGATTTGTTTATTTATTTACATTAACTTAAGTGCTAATAATTATTTACTAGTGCTAGAGGACTGTTTTAGCTATTTCTTTAATGTAAGCCTAATCATAGAAGGAGTTGGCATGTTTCAGAGTTTATATTTTAAAAGCATCCCTAAAGCTTGACAATATTCTAGTGATTCCCTTAGCAGCTACAGTATAGAAGCTTAATGTCTTTGCCATTTTGGAATCTGACAGACTGAAACTTGGTATTCATTTTGGCCCTTCTGAATTTCATCTGCTCACCCATGCTTGTAAAAGTGAAATAAAAAGTCAATCCTTGTTCTTGCTCTTGCAGAAGCAATCGTAGATTTTATGAGGAAAACAATGAACATGTCACCCTGGATTTGGCAGCAGGAAAGAGCAGGGAGTTCATAAAGTGTTTTTTGGGTGCCAACTGTTATGCACCAGAATTGTTTATATTAGTGAAATCCTCTGGTTATAAGTTATGTAAATTGTGTCTTTTGCTAGACTCTGTTTTATGGTGGAGAGGGGGGTTGGGGAATGTGTATTAAATCTGAAATGGTCTCATGCTTAAATACTGCAGTGTGGTAGACAGTTAATCTTCAAAACAGATAGTGAACATACGTATCTGCTTAATTACCACCAACATATGTCTCCCCATAATTATCCTGGTTTATACTTTGGGATAAGCTAAGGATACAAGAGCTGCCTCCACTCAGAGAATCTTTGTTTTTATTTTATTTTATTTTATTTTATTTGGATTCCAAACAGAAGGTATTAAGGAAAAAAAGATGTTATGTGGATTTGCCCAGTAATGGTGTTAGTGAGAACGTGATTCTGAAATTAATAGCACTGTCTGTTTGAGACCTAGGAGAGCAGGTGTTGGGTAAAGTCTGATGAAACAGCTGTGTCAATACACCTTGGCACATCTGAGACTGTTTGGAGGAAATTCCTGAGGAGACTCCTGACACAGCATGGGGTCGTTTCCACTTATCTGGTGGTGACATGCACAAGTGGCATCTAGTGACAGGGTCACAGCTGACCTTCCAGTGGCCAGGGATTAACTCCTGAAAGATTGTTGTGCATTTGGCAAATAAAACAGAAGCTACTTGAATACTAAAAAGGAAAACAATTCTTCCATGGGTATGTCCATTGAAGAGGCAAGCTCAATAATTTATTTACTCTTTCCTTGTTTAGTAACTAGAAAGGACAGTTGTTTAGCAAAATATGAATGTGGTGATGAACACAATCCACAAAACTCACATGTGCAAGAAATCTAATTTCCTATAATTTTTATTTTCCTATCCCTAGAAATTTTTCTATCTCTAGAGAGAACATACATCCAGCTCTGCCCAGAACAGTTCCAGCTTATGGCTATTGCCCTGGTATAGTGATTAACATCACCCCATCTTCCCTCCCAGTAGAATCCTGATCACCTATATCCCTTGATAACACCTTTTCCTTGAATCTGTTGACAGAACTACCTTGATACTTCAATTGGAAGGGCTCAAAGAAATGGAGAAAAATCATAGTTGTCAATATCAAAGACTATTACTCCCTTCCAAATATTCAAAGATTTCATTTGCTTATTTCTAATTTTCAAAAGGGTGTGTATAACATTATAAACATTATAATATGTATAATAGAGATGGAAATGGCTGGCCAGGGACAAGCAAGTGTATTGCTTGGATAATGTAGTGTTTTATTTGAGAGGACTTGATATAATTTGGGGAACCTCACCAATTTTATGACATCATTAGTTTACCTATCATTCAATAAATTAAATTCCTCTCCACTAATACTGGTAGTAGAAATTTTCTATGACCATTATATTCTCTGCTCAAAAGTTAGGCTGGGTTGGAAATAGCTGGGTGGAAGCTAGCCTGGGGAGGAAATAGATGAAGTCAAAGGAGGTGAGCCAGGTCACTGGAGAGCAGGAATCATATATGAAAGAATCAGGGAGCACTCTCAGCTCCTTGATTTCAGGCCTTTATAATGCCTCACGTTCTCCCTAAACTAATGTATGCTTCAATTGCCCTCAATAATCATAGTCAGTTTTGGAAACTGAATAACTGCTAGTTGGGTCATATTTTGTGAGTCACCTTTCAGTCATGGTATTCACCCTATCAACCAAATTTCGATCCAGGTAAAGCATTAAGTTCATATCCACCCAGATGATATTCAGATGTATGCCTATGTACACACATGCATACATACAAATGTGTGTGCATGTGTGTACATAATGTATGTGTATAACTACAGATCATCTCTGTAGAATAATGGGCTTTGAAATCAAATCATCTGGCTCTGTAAATGCCTGTCTCTCTCTGCACACATTTTGCCTCCTCTCCTGCCTTTAGCTTGGGTCTGGGAAGAAACAACTATACCTCTATTTCTTAATCTAAGTGACCCCAGAAGGTGTAAATTTTCTTTTCCTGTGCATATTTTGACTTACCTTCCTAATGTCTGGGAGGTGATGTGGACATCTAGTTTATTTTCTCCTTTCTTTTCTGCTTCTTCAGAATAAGCCCACTTTTTAATATTCTTTCCTAGTTTTTTTTTAAATACTGATAGAGTGATTTTCTTAAAACAAAGGCTTAATACTTCTCTGAAACTTATGAGAGATCCTCACTGTGTAAGAAATGAATGACTCATGGTGTGGCATTGAAGAGCCATTCTAATCTGACTCAGTTGCAGTACTTAGCCTTTCTCTTTGCAGCATATCTCCCTGTCAAACCAGACTCATGCTCTGCAAGACTTGTGCCTGTGCTTGCTTCTCTTGTTTCCCTAGCTTCTTTAAGGTTCACCTGAAGCACATCTTCCCCTTGCTGGTCATCTTAGTCACTTTCTCTTGCCCACAAGCATACGGATTTTTATCATTTGTGTATGGGCTTCTCCATAGCTTGACTTATGACTAGCTATTTCTATACCTGCAGTACCTATTAATTATAAATTCCCAGAAGGTGAAGAACATGTCTTTTTATGGTTTGTGCCGCTCCTAGCATCTTCGTCAATATTTGGTAAAAAGTGATGCTCAACAAATACAAGTGAAATTAACAAAAATTAATGTCATGCTAAAAAAATTGCTAAGATTTTGAAAAGATTCGTGGTTGAAGATCAATGTTTTTGATGATGGCAAATACCTAGACACCAGTATTTCTCAAAATTATGTCCAAAAGTGACCAACCAGTTGTTCTGTTCACAGATTTTTTTTAAAAAAAACATTTTTAGTTTTATTTCAGCCATGTTAGGTTATCCATGAGCTGTGAAAAGCTATGGTACTTGACAGTAAACCCACCAGTTCTATATACTACTTTGTAAGCTGGACCTCTAGTGTTCACATACCTCAAATCAGTTATCTTTTATGCCTTAAGGAGAAAATACCAGAAAAGTTGTATGTGTCACATATATAATACATCCTTTGGTCATCGTCACATTGTCAGTCGGGAATTTCTGCTCTGTAGGGGTAATCAAAGGTGATCACTGCTATATTCTTCACTGTTCTCCCCCACCCCCCTTTAGTAAGTGAAAGGATGCTACAAGAAAGCAAGCATTCAAACCATCAAAAAATAAGAAATTATTTTGAGATATTTTTAAAAAATCTTGACAGGGGAATAAAATGACCCATAGGCCTGTAGGGCACAGAACTGCTGGAACACAGCCAGGATATGAGGGTCTAACTCAGCAGTGAAGAGCAGGTTCTCCAGGGTCACCATGTACTGCTGGATTATTTGGTGATGCTGTAAGAAGATCTGCTGGAGCCTCTCTATATAGTTCTTATACCATGGGGTTAATACACTGGTCCCGTCAGTCTCACATAATCTAAGAGAAAAAGTAATTTAAGAGAAAAAAGTTAATGTGCACACACTAAAAATAATTGACATGTAAGTCAAAAATGGTTTTCATAGGCATTTGGTTATCTTAAGTCCCATTATGCTCTTTAAAATTATGAATACATTGCAAAGTCTAGATTGAGAATGTCATCTCAGCCAATATTCAGTAAACGGTGTAGTTTTACCCCAAATATATAATTTCCTAGAATTTTCTTCTAATTATTTTATCTGTAATTTCCTCCTTTTTATTGTTAAAATTTGGATGAATTATACCCGCTGTTCACGAAAAAACAGATCAGCTAAAAAAACATTTTCATAAGACATAAACATTGTGATAAGAGTAGTAACATAAATACTATAATTCAGATTAATGTAAAACAATGTAAATGATGATCAAGACTGATGCAAATTAGAATATAATTGGTTTGTATTGGGATTGTGTGATGATTTCATTCAAGCAGCTACAGAAGAAAAGTTAAAATGGGAAGAAAGATGTTAGTTTTAAAATTTTTCTTTACCTCTCATGTAACTGTAATAAGTGTGTCACTATGTGACAATGAAGACTTTAAAAGTTTCCCGCAGCTTTCAAACAAAACACGATGACCTTTCTGTTGAACCAATTAAGTTTCTCTAGAAAGTAAAATAGTACTTTTCCCATCAAAATGAACGTATTTTGTTGCAAAAGATGGGGAAGTTACCAAAATCCTAGCAATATAATTTAGCTTAGCACTCTTTGTAAAAATAAGAAAAATTAGGTAAATGTCACTCTGTGACTGAGATGAGTATAAAACCAGCCACAAGTTTAATGATACATATTATGTTCAGAGAGAAAGCACAATGAGCTTTTGGCAATATTGCTGAACCAAATGGATGCTCCTGGAATCTGCCTACACCATGGAAAAGCAGCTATATCCTAAAAGGCTAGCAGATATTTTACTGTGGAACATAATACATAAGTACAAAATGTAAATCAGCATACAAGGTATGTGTGGTACTTATGGGAGGGAGAAGTGCAAAACAACAATTTGTCTTATTTATGACTGGAGAGACAAACTCTAGGAATTGAGATTATTTTTAGGTCAATTAATGGTCATCCCTTATGCCTTGCTGTAAGCCTGGAAAAGATGTCATGGGATGAGGACTTACAGAGCATGGCTATATGTACAACAAGGAAATTCTTATGCTACTGTATTCACAGACAATATTAGGTAGTCAACCATTTGCTTCCTGGTACTGATTTGGTGTTAAAGGAAGAAGCCAAAAAATTATGGCCATAGATGCCAAGTCTTTGTAATTTTTTCCTGGACTTCCAAAACTTCCATGACTTTGAGTTCTGGTTTTACATACTGAAGTCTACTACTTGGTAGAGGGAGAAGAAATCACTTGATTTTTTTGTTCATTTGTTTGTTTTTGGAAAAAGGTATATTTTATCATATGACACCAATAATACAAATAAAGACTGCTTATTTCTATTTCACATCATTTGTTCAGCATTATCCTCAGCAATTATTGATATTCCGAATAGCATGAACTAATTACTTCTGGGTAGAAACATGTTAATTCCAAAGACATTTAGATATCTGCAAGAATATGACTGATGATTATTATTTTTTAAAGTGGACTTTTCTTATACAGTATAAATAAAAAGTAAGCAAAGGTACTAACTGGATGTGAAACTTGGTAATGCTATCATCATTATGTATTTAAATTATGAATGAAAATGTGCAGGTAACAGCTTTCCTGCAATTGATATGAAATAATTTTTAAAATATCTTTTATTTGTGTAGAAAATTGTGTTAAATATTTTTAAAACTTACCTAAAATGTAACATCTGCATTTATGTCTATTGTTCATTAACAATTGCTTCAAATAATAAAATTAAATACAGAGAATATAATGATTGAAAAATTAGTTGTTCAAATTAATCATCAATGTTTTAGCTTTCAGTCTCCTAACAGTTTTGATTCATTTTGCAACTTATAAAATATACTTGATTTATTAAAGTACGCATGGTGTTCTATGCTTCTTAAATTGAAGTCTTGTTTTCTACTATAAAGTAGAAAGTACATAAGTAATGTTTTCTACTAAATTTTCTCTTTGAAATTATTTTTAGTTTTCCTATTTTCTCATGAAGAATTAAATGTTTTAATATAATGGAATATAGGATTTCCAGGAATCTTGGTAATTATTATAACCTTTGTATTATACAGCATATAGGTGTTCAATATTCAGTGTCCTGATCATTTTTTTAAATCCTCAGTATAACAATGAAAATGGGAATCAAGGCCTAATTTTAGTTTGTTTTGTTTTATTTTACTCTAATCCCTGGCATATCATTTTTGCAGATGGTAAAGAAATTGAATAAACTTATTATTGGAGTGATATAAAGCTAATTTGATCATGGTATTCTCCTTATGAAATAAAAGTCAATCAAAAGTAGCACAATTAGAGCAGAACAAAATAGACCAGGATCTTCTCAATTTTCTTCTATTTTGTTAACTGAGGCATGTTATAATCAAAGAAGTAAGTTACAATTATGGAAGTAGTTTTTGTTTGGTCATTTTTTTGTTTTTGTTTTTCTGTTTTTGTTTTGTTTTGTTTTACATTTCTATCTCCTCTCTTTCTGGCCCTCTCTTTGTTTAACAAAGTTCATTTGCATATCTGATTTTTATCCATTCTTTTACATATAAAAAAAAAGAAGCTGCTGAGAGAAAAGGAAAGTCATTTTTCTTTTATTTTGAAACCAAGAAAGATCAAGATGAGACATCCTGATAATTTTATTAACACCTAGCTTTGAGAAGATAAGCAAAAAGGGATAATAAGCTATTCTTGAGAGTATAAATTTGTTTCTGGTTTTGTCATCATGGTTAATCATTGTGATTTGCAGCCTGACTCTTTCAGTCACTGAGCCCCAGTTTTCACATGATTAGCATTTTTGTTCCATTTGTGGAGCAATGCTGGTCCCTAATTTTTGAGAACAGGATAACCCTCAATTGGCCTTATGTAAATAAATCATACCTTAATGCCCTTGAAATCAGAGCATCCCCAAGGAGAACAAGTTGTAAATCAGAGTAGAAGAAGAGTCGAGGCTGTCGTTCTAAATGGTGTATTCAAGATGAACCAAATGCCTTTATTTTTAGGACTTAAATTCATGGCACTTTTTTCCTCTTTTCAACTGATGCTGTCATCTTCAAATGACAGAGATTGAGTGCTAAATTGCTACTACATAATTTCCTTATATCTCATTTATATACTGGGTTTGACTTAAAGTTCAGATTTTGTGAAGAATGTTTTACTTTGGAAATATTGAAATATGAGGAAACACATTATTTCAACAGAGGAAAGGGAAAGTGAGGGGTGTGTGTGTGTAGAATAGTTTTAGCATCTGATTTTTTTTTTGGCAGGTGGGGGGCTTTTGCCTTATTCCAAATGAATAAGTATTATCATTTCAGGATTTTCCTCCAACCCTTGATTCCTTCTAGTAATCTATTTCTATGGAACATTTTATTCCATTTCTCTCATAGAATATGCAACACCAAGAGTGAACACTAAATGTAAAGTATGGACTTTGGTTGATTAAGCTGTATCAGTAGGTTCATCAACTGAAACAAATGTTCAGTAGTCCTCCCTTATCTGCAATTTCACTTTTAATAGTTACAGTTACCCTAGTCAACTGCAGTTCAGAAGCAGATGATCCTCTTTCTGACATATTGTCAAAAGATAAATAGTAGCCTAACACTATGTCACAATGCCTACATCATTCATCTCATTTCATCTCATCAAATAGGCATTTTATAGTCTCAAATCATCACACGAAGAAGGATGAGTACAGTGAAATAAGATATTTTGGGAGACAGACTACATATATACATATATATATAACGTTTATTACAGTATGTTGTTATGGTTGTTCTATTTTTAGTTATTGTAGTTAATCTCTTACGATGCCTAATTTATAGGTTAAATTTTATCATAGATATGTATATATAAGACAAAGTATAATATACATAGGATTCAGTACTACCTTTTGTTCCAGGCATCAGCTGGGAATCTATGATCCATATACCATAGATAAGGGGGGGGTGCCGCTCTACCACTCTGTTGGGGAATATTGATAAGGGAGGAGACTACGCATGTGTAGGGATAAGGAGAATATGGGAAACTTCTATAACCCTCCTCTTAAATTTGCCATGAACCTTAAACTACTCTAAAAAATAATGAAAGAAACTATCTAATGGCTTCTGTTTTGCTTTTGTGAGTTACCAGCAATACTAGTCAATTCTGAGTAAGACATAGGATCTCTGAGTTTTGAATAACGCATTTCCTTATCCCCAGATGGTGACATGTAGGTGGCATTTGCTACTTAAACTTTCATTGTACTTACACAGGTGAAAGAAAGCCCAAACTGTAACCCTTACTTAGAAAACTTCTTATTCCTTACAATTTCCTTATTTCTTACCTTGACTTTGTGATGTGGCTAAGGAGGTGATGGAAGAATATGAAGAGCTGGGCAAGAGAAATGCTGGGTAAGGGACTGCTTCCCATAGTAACAATGCCTTGTCCTTTATTTCCCAGGCTGGTTATTAGACTTATTGTATCACATCACTCAGCTTTCTATTTTACTTTGATTAGAGTAATTAATGACATAGAGAAGAGCTTCAATGTCAAATTATTACTGTTCAGTTTAGTAACACATGTGATAGCTTTTTTTTTCTCCTTCAGTTTTCTTTTTAAGGAAGATCGGTTCCCTTTGGCTCATCCCCCGCTAACTCATAACTGATATCATGTACCACCTCAAATCACCTTAGTTTAAGACACTCTGATATAATCTAGAGTGTTTTACATCTTCAACACAATTACCTAAGCAGCTCTTCCAACTGGCTTACTTTTGCTAAGCCCATCTTATACAGAATTCCTAAAATAACCACACTGGGTTTACAGGATTCATCTCAGCTTTCTCCCTTTTCCAGGAGGGGGAATGAAGAGTACTCAGGGGAAAGAAGGTTGGGCCAAAGGTGTTCAGAGGAAAATGAGCAGTCTCCTACTCTGCTACTTCCCCCTTCTCTTGCCTTCCCCTTAGAAGACTTTTGGTAAAAACCTAGATTTGATAGCAATATTAGCTGAGTCATTTGTACAGTTGTGTTTGTTCTGTACTTCTCTCTCACCCCTGGCAGGAGAATTAAATTTAAAACGTAAAATAGCAAAAACTCTCATCATTGAATCTGTGTCAGATTTTGTGAGTCTTATATAATTACAGCACTAAACTGGTTACATATGTTTCCACTTCCTAGCCCACTATTTATGTTTCACCAATATTCAATCAATTTTTTAAGACATCATTGTGAACCTGTCATGTGTACGTGGTTAACATTGAATGTTTCTTTAGTTGTGTGATTGTGTGTTTTGATTTTTTTGTTCCTTTTTGGTAACCCTTATGAGAAGCTCAATAACAAGTGTTGAATAGTGACATACGGGTTAGAATCCTGGATGTCTTCCTTCTGTTCCTCATCCACTCTTCCTTTACCCTTTCACACCCCATCTGTGCTCCAGGAGACCAAACTTTATGGACGGCATTACTTGGGCTTCCTTAGCCAATGGTGGGCACTGTCAGGAGATCTGAGTACAGGACAAGAAAGAGGGCAAAGTGTGTACTGACCTGTAAAAGCAGATTAGAAGTGGCCTTATTACTATATAGAACCCTGCCCCCTCTCTCACAGCTATGGTTTTCACTGGCTTCCAATAACTACTTTCTCCCTTTGACCCTTCAGGCTAGGGGTGGTAAAGGTTTCCCATTGGTACAAGCCTCAGGGTACCTTATCATCCCACCTTTGAAAATAGCCCCTTCATTAACCTCTCTCCAGTTATCACTTGGAGTGTGGCAACTCTCTCTGTCCCCCCACCACACCTCCCATTAGGAACACACAATGTGCAATTCCAATTCCGGCGTGAATGCAAGATGTATCGTCACTTTATAATGAATCACACCATGCTCCTCTGACAGAATAGAGGATATTGTTCCCTCTGTGGAAATGGCTTGAAATTGATTTTGAAATGTGTGGCTATTAACTTGCATATTTCCTTTCTGGAACTCTCCAAACAGGTGTCTCTTCTTCTTTGTTAAAAGTAATTCAAATTGTGGGGACTTAGGTGGCTCAGTTGGTTAAGAGGCTGCCTTTGGCTCACGTCATGAGCCCAGGGTTCTGGGATCAGCCCTGCTTTGAGCCCTGCATCAGGCTCCTGTTCAGTGGGGAGCCTGCTTCTCCCTCTCCCTCCGCCCCTCCCCCCAATCATGATCACTCGCTCTCTCTCTCTCCTTCAAGTAAATAAATAAAATCTTTTTAAAAAAGTAATTCAAATTGTAAAACAATCGTTATGATCATAACACCAGTCCTACTTACTAGTAATAATAACAGTAACCAGCATTTATATCGCTTGGCACATGTTTTTGCATGTGTGTTCCTTATTTTATCCCTATAAAAAACTCATGTAGGGCAGCCCGGGAGGCTCAGCGGTTTAGCGCCGCCTTCAGCCTGGGGGGTGATCCTGGAGACGCGGGATCGAGTCCCGCGTCGGGCTCCCTGCATGGAGCCTGCTTTTCCCTCTGCCTGTGTCTCTGCCTCTCTCTCTCTCTCTCTCTCTCTCTCCCTCTCTCTCTCTCTGTGTCTCTCATGAATAAATAATCTTTAAAAAATAATAAAAAATAATTTAAATAACCCTCATGTAATAATTACTTCCCACCCACCTCCCTGAGTTCACAGATTAGAAAATGGAGTTCCACAGAGAGACTGTCTTTTCCGTGCACCTCAAAATTTAATAAAAAGCAGAATAGAAGCAAATAAAGTATTTCAAGTTCAAATCTTTCAACTCTACCTGAGCGAGAAAAATGTTAAAATACAGAGATTAAGAGGTCAGTGATACTGCCTTCAATTTACATACCTGGTAAGTTTATTTTAATAACCATCTTGGTTCTTGGTCATCTGTTTGCAATGCAAATGGAAATGTGCTCAGTTCCTGCAAAATTAGTCATTTTTTAAAGGACAACTGCTGGTTTCTGTGTTTACCTGTGAATCTATAATTTCTTAAATTCTACGATAAGATCATTAACTTGTTGAGTAGACTACAAAATAGACACTAATGGAATATAAATTGATTTAAGAGCTTGGACTTCTCACTTATAGGATGACAAGCTGTATATTGAATTCACATTTATCAGCAGGAAATCTGAAGATGTTGATCATAGTTCTTTTTTCCCCCTTTTATCTCCCTTTTTTATAATCTAATGTATTTTTCTCCCTAAAATGCAAAGGCCACTATCTGCAATACATTTTTGTTTTCTACCCACAAAGTTAAAAAGGAAATTTCCTTTTCCTTTTTAATGTATGTATGTATGTATATAGAGATAAGCAGAATATTTAAACTGTAATAAGAAGATATAATTTACATTTAAAACCCTATTAACCAGTTAACATAATAATCTTTTCTAGACTCCCTCAATAGAGATTGCATTTTTTTCCTCTTATTTTTTCATGAAACAAAAAGGATAGACCCTTTTGGAAAAGTGTATCTTCTGTAATATGATGAAAATATGACTTTTTGTAAAATCCTCCCTCCATTTTGCCCTGATTTTGGTTCATTTTTTTGGCTTTTCTTATTTCCTTGTGTATACCACAGTGTTGTCAAATTTATTACTCTGGATATTTTATTATAGTATGAGTTCAATAAGGAAGATTCATTAGGATATCTATCTTGGCTGTTTAGAAACTATACAACTTTATGATTTGGTGTAGAAGTAAAGTGATTGAAATATAATCTTTGACAGAGGATAAAGTAAGAATTATTTTATAATTCACTTTTTGAGGCCGGTAAGAAGAAAAATATGGTTTGCTTTATTCTTGTGGAAACCAAATGGAAGAAGACAATCATTTCTTCCATGAAGTACAATTATAAGGAGGTAGATGGATTGATTGACTGATTGGCATAGGAGAATGAATGATATTCCTGCCATGCAAGTTACTAGGTGGACGAGTCCCCTTGTCCTATAGGGATTGATAATCTAATAGAGGAGTTTTCTCTATCTACCCTTGTCTCCCAGTCCTCTTCCTCACACATACACTTGCATGCACAGGCAGACACACAACCAAAATACAATATGAAGTATTTGTCTAATAAAGTGTAAGCAATGCACTGTTAGGGAGCAGAAGAGGAGGATACTAAATTCTAGCTGAGAGCCCTGGGAAAGTTTGGATTTTGAGGCATTTGAAATGACTTTCCTGTACAGGAAAATACTGAGAGAGGAGTGGTATTTCAAGAAGATTAAATAAATTAGCAAAGGAGTATAGGTAGAACTGCTTATGATATTTTTCAGACACTAAGAATCCTGATAGCTTAATAGAAACAAAAAGCTCCATGAGAGAAACAGATAAAAGATAAATTAGAAAGGTGAGCAGAGACCTGAGCATGAAGAGTCACTGGACACCCTTATAAAGTTTGAACTGCATTTTAGAAACAAGTGGAAGCCCTTAATGTTTTGGTAGAATGTGTAGAATGTGGTGGCTGAAAAAAAAAAAAGTTGGAAAGAAGGATAATAAGGAGGCTCTTGCAATTTTCCAAGGCATCAGTAAGAAGAGTAACCTCCAGTCTTGGGCACTGGTAGTGGCATGATAGAAACAGGTCAAATGAAAGAAATGGCAGACGTATTTTAGTGATTTGAGAAACTATAGACAACAATTCCAAGGTTTTCATTTGTTAATGAATCCATTGACATAATAGATAGAGAAAGGGAAGGGAAGTTGGGATGGGAGACTAATGAAATGGCTATCTGTAAATCTATCTATATCTCTATTTCCACATAAATATAGGCACAAAGAGATTTGGATTTGTCTCTATCACATAGCTCACGGTGATAACACCTAGTCATAAGCCTTGGAATTTTAGTTCCATGAAAAATCACTTTTAATTTCTTTTGCTTTAGTTTCCCCATATATTAAATGGAGAAGTTACAATAGCTATCTCATAGAAATCTTGTGAAAATTAAATAAATGAATATTGGTAAAGAGAGCCTGCCTATCATAAGTGCTGTAGAAATGTTAGCTGCTATCTTTGTCTATAGATCTGTGTCTGCCTTTAACAAGCTATATAAACTTGAACCACAATATTATTTAACTTCTTGGGGCATCAATTTATTAATGGATAAAACTAAATAGTCTCTAATTCTGTTGTTGTTTAACCAAACTTATTTAACAAATAAGTATTGAATACCTACTAAGTGCTATTGAATGCCTACTATGGGAGAGAACAGAACAGAACATGCATAGTGTTCACTTGGGTCTTTTGATCTGGGCTGGATAAGAATAAGGGAAAAGATGATGTGTTAAACAGATAAACACAAAATAATAAATATATGATAAATACAGAACTACTATCTACTTTAGAAAGTAAGGAAATTAAGAAGAATCTATGAGAGATTATCAGGGAGGTACCACGTAGAGGCTAGGTGGAAAGGGGTGTTGGCAATCAGAGAAAAATTTTCTTTGGAGATGATGTTTGACTTGGGTCAATGGTAGCCAGCAAAGAGTGGGATAAGATGGGAATTCTAGGCAGTGGGAACGTCATGGGCACTAGAGGAATTCATCCAAGGAATGGAAATAATGCCATGGGTCTGCAGGGCAGAGAGTAAAAGCAATGCTGTGTGATGAGATTGGGAATAAGTTTAGTTGGATACTGTCCAGCAGCATCTTGTCAGCCAAATTCAGGGTAAGAGGGTAACTCTATTCTAAGAGTTATGGGAGTTATGGGAGCCACTGCAGAATTACAGATTTGTGTTTTAGAGGAAGGAAAAGTAATACTTTGGTATAATAAACACACATTAAACATATGCATATATCTATAGACATGTATGCCATTACACATTGGAGCCTTTAATTTAAATTTAATTTTCTTCATGCAGTATCAAAAATCCATTAGTCTTGAGCACTTGTAATTAGTTCAGTTTTTAGTATTATGGGCCATTGAAAGTTTTTTTCATTTCAAAAAAAGGACTTGAGATGGTAATTATGCCCAATGAGAGCACAGTTGTACTCTCCAGTTCTGTATTTCTAACACCCCTTTCCACTCACCTCAAATAACCACAATCTAAATTAAGCCATGCAATTTTTATGCAAATGAAACTTCAAAGCAAGCCTAATAGTTATCCCTTTTGACACTATTATAGAAATTCTAGAATCCTAACCGTTGAAAGAGGTATGTTTAGATGAAAAATCCAACAAGTCTATGTGCTGGCTTATGTGGCCCAGATGAATGTCATCCCTCACCAGCCTACTTATTTAGCACACATAAGCTGGTAGCTCCAAAAGTTCTCCCATCTGCCCTGCCCACTGTTTCTGATGGAGGTGGTTAATCTGTGCCAGGTGTCATGCTTGTACGAGTTATTGAATTGGTAATGGACGTCACTGCTGCATATAATTAATTATATAGGTTTTAGCTTATCAATTTATGTCAGGAAACAATTTTTTTTAAGGATTATCAATGAAATCCATGTGGGTTTATCCAGCCCCAGTTTATGCTACTATGGTTAGATCAGGATTTATTGAGAGGATTCTACAAGCTTAGTGGCCATCTCTTCATGGCCTTGGTTGTTCTGTTCATGTGCTTCAGCCACTTTCACAGCCCACACCTGAAGAAATCACTGCTGTTGTTGCCCTCAGGGTCCAAGGAAGGGTACAGGAAGCCTTTAACTTTGTGTGATTGTGGTGCTTAAAATAGTTATATCCTTGGGTGAATTCTAGAATGTTACCTCACTCAATTTTCTGAAAGTGGTGTTAAATATCCTGCTTACTTACTGCTACAAGTAACTCTTAAGTAACTAAATATCTTTTCATACCTCCCAGCTGGAGATATCCTAAAAGGGAAGTTTTCTGGTGGTCCTCAAATAGATGTTATGGGACTGATTGTTTATTACGTTTCTTCCTAAGTCTTAATCATTGTAGGGTGATGGAAGTTTGTTGTTGTTTTTTGTTTTTGTTTTTGGGTTTTTTTGGAATGAAACATAAAAAGATTGGGGGTTTTATAAGTCCAAGTGCATCAGATGTTCAGATTTGTGGCCTTTAGATTTACATTCCTAAAAGGGGTTCTAGTTAGCATGCCTCCCAATCCTTTTAGGCCTGAACCTTTCCTGGCTAGATCTCCAGAAGGCATTGGAGCATCTGACAAAATCCTTTAGAACAGGCAATTTAAGACTAACAAGTTCATTGAGAACATTTTAAAACTACTCTGTTTCAGGATTGGGAAAGTTTCCAAGTTTGACTGATTTGGTGAGTCTAATAGAGAAATACATATTTTTAAAGAAAGACTAGTTATATTTGTTATTTGACCCTATTCTGTAGAACTTCATTAAATGCAAACCCTATGAGTCATTTATTTACTCAAAAAATTAATGAGCCCTCACTTTTTGGCAGGCACAGACAGGAAAGAAGTAGACACTATCCCACCCCTTTCCAATGTGCTTTGTCCAGTTAAGGAGAAAAGATTGATAGAATAACTTATTAAACCAATTTAATTCTTCTGATAGGATTTGTCTATATGTATTTGAAATTGGGCTCATATTTTGCTGAATAAATTTTTAATTGCTACTTTCTGATCTGCAACAGTTCTAGAAAAATTTATTGGATTATTGATGCTTAATTTGACCCGGCGATATCCCATGTATCCAGAATCTACCTTTTAAAAATATTTTGACTGCTTTTGTTACTAAAGAGAGACAGATTTTGCAAGAAGTCAACATCTGTGTGTCTTGATGAGTGGTCAATTTAAAGGACCACACTAAGATGTGCAGACATACATGCACACTGACATGCAATTGAAGAAAGTTTAATAAAACTTAAACCATAAAAAAGTGTAACCATAGTAAAGTGTAAGTTCATTAGGTAGCTCTCCTTCAAGTG
Source organism: Nyctereutes procyonoides (assembly GCF_905146905.1). Classification (NCBI taxonomy): domain Eukaryota; kingdom Metazoa; phylum Chordata; class Mammalia; order Carnivora; family Canidae; genus Nyctereutes; species Nyctereutes procyonoides. Next base: position 40,336,218 of record NW_026575024.1, read on the forward strand.
TTAGTATCTCTTTGCTTTATGAACTTGACATGCTAGTTAGCCTCTCTGAGATATATTATATATATATATATATAATGGCACTAATAATGCATCCTCATTAGGCTGTAGTAAGGACTAAATTAAGTCTACCTAGAAATGATTAGCATAGTTGATGGCACATGGTATTTGCTCAGCAAAAATATCATTGATAGTCTGTCAATGGTGCAACTGGACCTAAATTAAATTTTATTAAACAACACTACTACACTTAGGTGAAAAGACAGTATCTTCATGCATCCCCTCAAAACTTAGACCCAAAGTAATCTCACAAGATTCCAGGCATATTTCCTCTTCTAAATGGGCTATTAGTAAACATGAAAAGAAGCTGTAATAAGCATATGGCTTGGCACAGAAGACAGTCCAGTAAATTACTATTTTATCTTAAAATCACCATATGGTTGTTGGTATAGCAGCACTATCTCATTAATTTTCATTTTTCTTCTCCCAGTAGACAAGAGTGTATTCAGTAAGAAGAAGAAAATCTATTGTTTTCTTTTAAAAATCCAGTTTAGAATGCTTGTCTCTGGAACCTGTCAGCTACATTTAATTTCTACTTAGATGCTGAGATAAAGAGTTTCCTCATCAATGTTCCAACAGAGCATAGAATTAATCTTTCAACATTCAGAAAAATCAAAGTCAAAATTAAAATAAAGCCTTTTATTAAATTTCTCTCTCACTACAGGTTGGCATTCAATACTGAATATGAATTGAAACAAATGCATTTTTTAAGATGTTCAAAAGCTGAAAAGCAGTCTATTGATATAGGTGTTGTATGACACTCAAAAATGATTTAATAGGACTAATTAAAAGCAATTTTTGGAATAAAATAAGTTAAAATACAGATTATTGTTGCAATAGTATAAGAGACTAGATATTGTAAAAAGTCCTAGATGCTAAATAACAACAAACTTTTGAACAAATTGCTGAGGTTGCTAGGAAGTAACAGAGATCTCCAAGGTTACAAAAAAAAAAAAAAAAAAAAAAGGACTAGGAATTTAGAAAGAGGAGTGGTAAGGTAAGTAAGAACTGAGGCCTAGGATAACTTGAGGACATTTTGAGGATTAATAGTTACTACAGAAAATAGGTGACTGTACCTTAGGCTTGCACAAAGGTATATTTGAATCTGAGACACCACAAAAAGTTGGGCCCTAAAAGGGCTACATACACTCTTGCTGAAATGATGGGCCAGGAAAAAAACCCACCTACCAGCAAAGAGAGACACCATAAAATTTTGTTGTACCCATCTCAACCCCAAATAGGAAATAAAATAATATTAAAAACTAGGATTTCCTTTTGAGAATTTATAACTATCAGCTGGCCTTATGTCAGTCTGTGGTTCAAACCCTAAGCATGAAAATAAAAATGGTTCCAGTTTTGGAATTACCCATTGGCTCCTGACAGAAGCACTCCCTAGAGGAAATCTTCCTTTGGATTCTCATCTTTCAGCCAGATATAAATTCATGATATTAAAATAAATACTAATGGAAGGGAGAAAAGAAACATCATAAATTGGTGAAACTAAAACAAAGCAGAAATCCAAACAAAAAACCCTAATGGGTCAGACTCCTAAATAATTTAGATTTTGAAATTATCAGATACAGACTAAGAAGTATATTTGTCATTTTAAAAATTAACAGATACAGTTTTTAAAAATATACAACTAATAAACTAGGCAGATTATTAAAGAACAAAACAGAACCTCTCAAAATTAACACAACACACACACACACAAGGATGAATTCAGCTGCACACTTGATGAAAAAATAATTTACTTGAAAAACATTTGAAGAAATTAGCTAGAATGTAGCATAGAAAGATAAAGAGATAGAAAACAAAAAAGTATGAGGGATGGTAAGAATCACAGGGGACAGAGCAGTGATATCTAACATATAACTGATCAGGATTGTAAAATACATCATAAAGAAAAAAAAGTTTGGGAGAATCAATATACGAAGAGTTATGGCTAAGAATTTTCAGAATTATTGAAAGAATAGATCTTCAGATCTAGAAAATATCCTTCCCATAGGATAAAAAAAAGAAAGAAAAATAAATTAACAACTGGACACTTCAACAAAGAGACAAACTTAACAGTAGCCAAAGAAAAAAGATAGATGATGTACAAATAAATGACAATCAGATTGGCACTATTTTTTGCAACTGAAGAAAACTGAGCAGAATTCTTAAAAGTACTTAGGTTAAATAATTCTTTTTTTTTTAAATTTTTATTTATTTATGATAGTCACACAGAGAGAGAGAGAGAGGCAGAGACACAGGCAGAGGGAGAAGCAGGCTCCATGCACTGGGAGCCGGACGTGGGATTCGATCCCGGGCCTCCAGGATCGCACCCTGGGCCAAAGGCAGGCGCCAAACCGCTGCGCCACCCACGGATCCCCCAGGTTAAATAATTCTTAACAAATACTTGTATATACAGCAAAGTTATATTTCAGGAGTGAGAATAAAATAATACAATTTCAGATAAACAAAACTGAGTAAGTTTATAATCAGTAGGTTCTTCCTAATATAGCATGTGCTTCAGAGAAAAAAATAATTCAAAAAATCTCAGCAATGAGATACAAAATCCAAGAAAATTTAGTGATGGAAAAAAAAAGAGAGACAGACATAATAAATCTAAATAGACAACATGACTGTATAGAATACTTTCTTATTTATGACACTAAGCAAGATAGAGCAAATATATATGTTATATATATGGCAGGTAAACCGAAAGGTAGAAAATAAAAAGTAAAGGACTCTAAAGCCCTTGTAGTATTAAAAAGAAAGTTAAAATAATCTATAATTTCAAACGGCACTGAAAGAATAGAATAGATTTTAAGTTTGAATTGTCTGAATACAGGATATTCAATACTTTCAAAAGAAAGGCATAGATTTAGGACTCTGTTTTGTTGTTAAATATTTTGAATATCACCTTGAATTATATTTATGCATATATCATTATCTTAAGGGAGAGAAATCATTTTTTTAAAGATAGATTTATTTATTTATTTATTTATTTATTTATTTATTTATTTATGGTAGACACAGAGAGAGAGAGAGAGAGAGAGAGAGAGAGAGAGAGAGAGGCAGAGACACAGGAGGAGGGAGAAGCAGGCTTCATTCTGGGAGCCCGATGTGGGACTTGATTCCGGGACTCCAGGATCATGTCCTCGCCAAAGGCAGGTGCCAAACCGCTGAGTCACCCAGGGATCCCCAAGAAATCATTTAAAGCATAACGATATGATAAATTTTGGAACTTTTATGTTCTCTGTAAATTGCATAATTAATTTGGGTAAACTGAGTAATTTAATATCCATGACAAAAATTCTAGAACCTTGTGTTATTCTTAGATAGAGGATAAACAAGATGTTTTGACCTGTTTTGAATAACAGAAGAATAAGGAAAGTGATGAATCAATGGAACAAAGGAGAGACTATGATAAAACAGATTTATCTGCTAAAAAAGAAAATGGAAGAGGGAGAAAAAGGAAGAGAGAAAAATAAAATGTAAAGAAAGCACACATGATAAAAATAAATTTAGCTACTTCAGTTATCACAATAAGTATAAAAAACCTAACTTCCTCAAAATACAGGGATTATCTATAGATTGGATGATTTAAAAAAAAGAAAATGCAGCAAAGTTATACACAATTTACAAGAGAAAAAAAGAGACTTATTGAAATATTAATCAAAAGAAAGGTATGATTGTATCAGACAATCAAAATGTAAATCAAAGATTGATATGACTGTAAAAAGAATTATTTAAATCTATAATGTTGGGATCCCTGGGTGGCGCAGCGGTTTGGCGCCTGCCTTTGGCCCAGGGCGCGATCCTGGAGACCCGGGATCGAATCCCACGTCGGGCTCTCGGTGCATGGAGCCTGCTTCTCCCTCTGCCTGTGTCTCTGCCTCTCTCTCTCTCTCTCTGTATGACTATCGTAAATAAATAAAAAAAAAGAAAAAAGAAAATCCAGAGTCCCATGAAACATTAAAAATAAATAAATAAATAAAATAAAATAAATCTATAATGTTATTAGGAGATTTAGAAATAACATTTTCACTAATTGAAAGGTAAATCTAATAAAAGAAAGTGTAAGGCTTGAATAATTAACAAGCTTGTAATGTAAAAACCTGATTTTCAAAATTAGAGAGTAATATTTTCTAATAGTAAATGGACATCTAGGCCAAGGGTAGCAAAGTATGGCCTATGGGTCAAATCAAGTCTACCACCTATTTAGGTATGGCCCTCAAATTAAGAACTTTTTTTTTCATTTTTAATAAGTTGTAAAATATTTTAATAAGTTGAAAAAGAATATGTGACAGATACCGTATGTGGTCCACAAAGCTTGAAATATTTATAATTTGGCTCTTTATAGAAGGTACCTGACCTATGTTGTGGCCATAGAGAAAAAGCCAAATGTATTTCATATCAATCACCATGCAACAAATATTTTTCAAAACATACGGTGTGCTGGGCACTACTCTGGGCACTGGGAAATTACAGTAAACAAAAGAAACAAAACTCCTTCTCCTTAGGGTATTTGCATTTTAGTGAGGGCAATGGGCAAGGGATATGGTAAGTAATAAAATACACAGTGTGTTTGATGGTGATCAATGGTTAGAACAACAAGAATAAAAACGGGAAATAACAGTTATTGTTTTAAAAATTAAATGATCAAAGGACACAACTTATGGAAAAAAGTGGAAATTATAATGAACATTTTCAAATTCATGGAACTGAATTATAATAAAATCAGTAAATTTCAAAACCTGTAAGGTCCAGTTAAAGGGACATGTTTTTACATTTTCTATTAGAAAAAATAAAGATTGAATATACATGAACTATAAGAAGAACTTAAGTTGCAAAAATAGTATCAGGATAAACACAAATATACTAGAAGGAAAGAAGAATAAAGAACAGAAATTAATAGTTATAGCAAATAAACTATACATAAAACCGTAGAAACCATAAATCTAAAAAAGACTATATAGAGATACTAATGAAATACCTCCTGAGACTGATCAAGAAAAATATATTAGCATTAAATTAAAATATTATAAATAAAAAAGGAACACAAAAACATTTCACATGTAAAGATAAAAACAATTTTGTACTAATAATTAGAAAACTTAGATACAATGAACAAAAGCCTAGAAAAATGTAACAACTGGACTCAATATTGTTGTATCTGAATAGTCTTATAAGCATAAAATAAATCAATTTAGTACTAATAAAACTTTTCCCAAACGAAACAAAAACCACACTACAATGGATTTATAAGTAATGTCTGCCAAACTTTCAAGGATCATTACAATATCACTTTACAAAGCCCTTCCAAAGTGTTAAAGAGCACATACGTTCCACAACTTTCGTCAAGAGGCCAGTGTAACCTTCATGCCCAAACACAACAAGGACAATGTCAGAAACGAAAAGTACATATTCAAGAATTAATGTTATAGGCTCAAACTATAAGCAATCTAAATGTCTATCAACTGGTAAATGCAGTGAAAAGGGACAAACTCTGGAAACATGCTACCACGTGGATGAAGCTCAAGAATACTATGCAAAAGACTATGTATTGCACGATTCAATAAACATGAAGTGTCCATAAAAGGCAAATCCAATTAGCATAGTGGTTGCTTGAATATGGCTAAGAGTGGGAATAGGGATTGATGGCATATGGTCACCACGGATATCTTGGGGGTGACAGAAATGTTCCAAAAAAGATTAGTTGCACAACCCTGTAAATTTACTAAAAAGCGCTGAACTATTTCTCTTGACAGTGTCCTTTTAATCATCATAGCTACATCTGCATTTGGAAAAATCCATAATCCTTGTTTAGTGCTGGCTAATAAGTGTCCGAATTTAAGATAAACTTGTGTTCATCAAAGCAACGTTGAGTGGAGTGGTGTCATTCCAGAGAACATCATATTTGTCCTCCTCCTCACTTTTTTAGTTATATATCCCAGAAGAGGTCTGGAGCAGATCAGGGAGTTAGAGGTTTATAGTTATCTTTAGAAACCTACCAGAAAAAAATATGCTTTTTCAAATTATTCCTCAAAGGCCTTTTCTGCCCTCATTATTAACCATAATTTTATTACATTTTATGAAATTCTATTTCAAAGGTCAGAATATACCATTTAGGCATGAAATGAATCCCAATTCTTTGCAGAATAAAAATTCAAAGTGCGGAAAACAGGATGCATTCAATTTTTCTTCATGACTCCATCCAATCTATTCCTTCCATTCAAAATCACCAGAACCTGGAGTTCTATAAACCATCGGTAGAGGTGTTGAAGTAACAGGAATGTAGTAGGAAATGAAGTTCACATCACAAATATTAGACTGTAATCTTGAGCAAAGGGTTATTTTTATCTTTGCAGAGATCACGATATCTGGAAAAGTGTATACGGACAATATGTAGAATTAGGTATAAAATAAAAAGGTTTTCCCTTAAGCTCACATGTCTCCCAATCATAAAACAAACCAAAACAGTGTTTCATTAAATAAACACATAATAAATATCATGACTAGGTAAGGGAGTACTAAAAGTCCATAATAATTCTTACAGAAGCCAGCACAAACATGGGGGGGGGTTAATTATGCTGGTAGCAAAATACCTTGCTTGAAGTCTATAGGGACTTAGCAGGCAACAACATTCTAAACTGGCAACATGTGGTTGCCATGTTAGACATCAAGAGACTAGATTCTAGATATCAAGACATCAAGAGACTCTGGATAATCCTGGTCCTGGAGCTGGCACTGGCTAGCTGTGACCTTGGGCAAGTCACATCCCTTCTCTGGGCCTCTTGGTTTCAATATGTATAAACTGAGGACATACTATGATCCTATGATCCTCCTTAGGAAGAACAAACTTCCTTTCTGCCGAAAGCTGACCAACACATCAGCCAATGGCCTATTTTTTTCTCTACTTGTGTATGTGTACATGTGTGTGTATTCTGACATGTATTATTTCCATGATTTAAAAACTCAGGAAGATGGAATTGAAAGCAGAGACTTGAACACATTTTTGTACACCAGTAGTCATAGCAACATTATTCATAATATTGAAAATGTGGGAATAACAGAAGCGTCTGTTAACAGAATGGATAAAGGGTGATTAAAGTGTGATATACACACACACGCACACACGCAGGATGGAATATTATTCAGCCATAAAAAGGAATGTAATTCTGACACATGCTACAACATGGATGAACCTTGACGTGCTTAGTGAAATAAGCCAGACAGAAGGACAAATATTTTATTATTTCACTTATGTGAGGTACCTAGAATTCACATTCACAGAGACAGAAGGTAGACTAGTGGTGACAAGATAATGGGGAGTTATTGTTTATGGATTTCAGTCTGGGGAGATGGAAAGGTATAGATGGATAGTGGTGATCATTGCACAAAAACATGAATATATTTAATGCCACTAAACTATACATTTAAGAAATGATTAAAATGGTAAATTTTGCATTATGCATATTTCACCATAATTTAAAAAATGACCTCAAGAAGATAGACCAAAGTATTTTGCTTCATACTAAGAATGCATTATATTTCTGTTTCCCTAGTTTTTTAAAGAAGCTCTTTGGCATAACATCACGTGGAAAGAGAGAAAAGTGTGAGGGGGACAATTTCTTGAGTTACTCAAATGAAAGTAAATAGGAAACTGATAAACTGAAAGAAAGCTGGCTATTTTCAATTTTTATTCTTACTGGGTTTTTTTCCCCCGACCCCTGGGATATTAGCATTCATTGACATATGCGTGTCCTTTATTAAGAGGTCAATATTTTTCTTAAAAGAAGTACCAGCCACTCTGAGAGTAAAAGACACTGACACTGCAGAGAATTGAAGGTGTTAACACATTTCTGCAATGGCCCACTTACTCCAGGCATTTAAGCAAGAAAATGGTCTTGTTTTGTCTAAGAGAAAGAAATGATTGTGTTTATACAAAAACAGCTGGTCTAGTTTTAGTTGTATGCCATGTTAAAGCAAATCTGTCCTCTTACTCCCATGTACTGTGAACAAAATTACAAGATACATTATTGATAATAGACACAAAATACCTGAAAGCTTTTTTCTATCATATGTGAGCACTTCTCTTACAGAACATTCCGGCCCCTTAACCAAGAACATGGGTGTGTCAATGAACTCTGTTATTTATTGGTGGCTTTCTCAATTTTCTCGGACTTTCTCAATTTTCTTTGACTTTCTTATCATTGTAGTTTAGTTAGGTTACTTATACCCATCAACATCATAATCTTCTTTGCTGAAACACTGAGGTTAATATCAAAATACCTGTCTTTTTTTCCCAAAGATTTTATTTATTTATTCATGAGAGACAATGAGAGAGGCAGAGACATAGGTAGAGGGAGAAGCAGGCTCCCTGAAGGAAACCCGATGCAGGACTCGATCCCAGGACCCCGGGATCACGACCAGAGCCAAAGGCAGACACTCAACCACTGAGCCACTCAGAACATCTGTCTCTTAATTTTATGTTTTCCTGCCCAATAAAATCAACATCCAGAATGCAGCCATGTTGCTTTAAAAATCACGTAGTAGTTAAAAGCAGTTGGTATCACCAGAATTACAGTTAATATTAATTAATAATTAATAATATTGATTAATACAGTTAATATCCTTGTAATTTATCTAAAATTCAATACTCTAAGTTAGTTTACTAAATTGTAACCTAGTCATATATGTAACCTAGTCATATACACTTTTTGTATACATAAGTTCTTAAACTGAAGACAAAGTGGAAATTTCCTTTCTTTAGGATAATACCACATGTATTATTCAGGGTTAAACCAGAGAAGGAAAACCTCATGAGTACTAGGGAATAAGGGATTTCTTATAGGTCCAAGAAGTCATATAATATTTGAAAAAGCTGGAAACGTCGGGATCAAAAGGTAGAGTAGGAAGATCAGAGAAGTCACTACCCAGCCTCCAAAGCCCTGGAACTAGCGGACAGCTAGGAGTCTATAAGGACACATGAGAAATTATAGGACCAGCTTCTGGAAGGAAACTGCAGAGAGGAACTGATTCAACTGTGCCTGATGGTGGACTGGTGGACCTGTTGGTCAGTGGAGTTAACTGTTTGGAAGAAGAGCTGGCTGTGCGGCAGGGAGTGAGGACATGCTAGATTTTTTCCATCTCTAGCCATGACCATGACAACCCAAAGGAGCAATGGCCATTGCATCAGTTCACCTTCAAAGCACCCATAGTTTCCTCTTCTGGCCAACTTGGACTCGAACCACGTGGGGAAAGGGATTCAGGAACACAATTCCAGCTTAGTTATGTTGTCATAAAGAACTTTTTTTTTTTTAAGTTGTCACAAGGCAAGAATTTTTAAAATTAGCAAAGGGTTCTTAGCTTCCCCAGGGAAAAGGTGATGAGGAGTTAAACACTAAGTCCTCTAGGAGTAACACCAGCTGAATACCTTGCTGCCAACCAGTTCCTGGCTGCCCCAGCTTAGTGGGAGAGCAGCAGAGCTTAGTTAGGCATCAGCAGTTGGCCTGAGTCGAACGTTTGCTCAGTAGGGCAGAGCTCCAGTTATCACCTAAGACCATGGAAGATGCCAAAGACTCTAAGGTAAAGTCAAAGCAGGGCCCTGAGAGGGGCCAGGGAGAGGAGGAGAGCTAAGAAAGAAAAGTCTCTTGGAGTCCGGGTGGAGGAGGATCCTGTATATGTTCCCCAATGCCACATGGATCAGAGGTTGGTTTTTATGGGCAGCACTTGGCTCTGGCCTAATTCTTTATCCTCATTTTCCCACAGCCTTCCTCCCTAACTCTCTCTCCATCTCCTCCTCCATTAATTCCTCCATCAGGCTCCCTCCATCTTTCTCTCCATCTCCCTCCCTCCTTCCCTTCCCCTTCATCACTCCACCTTCATCTCCCACCCTCCCTGTCTCTCCTTCCTTTTCTCACCTTCTACCATACTCCTTCCATCTCATTATTCTGACTAGCCAAGATTCAAAAGCTTTTTGTAGCATTAGGATCTTCATGCATTGCTTCCTATCCTTAAAAAATTCTCAACTCCTACATTCTTCAACTCCCACCTCCCACTCAGTCTCTGTTTGTCTGCCTCACTTACTCAAGACTCATTCCTCTGCTTCATTCAGGTCTCAGCTAAAAGTCACCTCTCTAAGCAGACTTTTTCTGAATCCACATAATGAAATGTGTACTTCTTTCTATTCCATAATTCTTTATTACTACATTTTTTCTTTTTAAAGTTTTTATTTATTTATTTATTCATGAGAAACACAGAGAGGGAGACAGAGACACAGGCAGAGGGAGAAACAGGCTCCCTGTGAGGAGCCTGACATGGAACTCTATCCTAGGACCCCAAGATCATGACCTGAGCCAAAGGCAGATGCTCAACGACTGAGCCACTCAGGTGCCCTACTACATTTTTTCATATCCCTCATGGCACTATCACCATTTAACATTATATATTTGTGTTTTGTGGCTTGTTTATCCCACACACTGAAGTGTAAACTCCCTAAGGACAGGGCCACATCCCTTTATTATATGTCCATGTGTACCCAGTAGTTAGTTTGGTGCCTGGAATATAGAAGGTACTTACTCAATGTTTCCTGAATTGATTAATAAGAAAGAAAGATTTTAAAGTTCTCCAGAAAGGAAATCTTAAGTAAGGCTGTTTGAATTAAAAATGTTTTTCCTAAAATACATAATATGAATATGACATCCCTTTTGATTTGGGGAATCAATTTAGGAGATAGGGAAGCATTCATAAGATAGTGCAAAGCTTCTATGGGACAGATACTGTTATAGGGATCCCATAATGAGGACAACAGTGAAGGCAAAGGCAAAACAAGAAAGCCTATAAATCCTGTAGCCTTACTTAGGGACTGCAGTGGAAAAGAATGGAGTCTGAAGTGGGTCAGTTAAAGGTCATGAGTCTGGGAACAGGACAACACAAATTGAGGAAGGAATACTGAGGCCTAACAATGAGAGAGATTCAACTCACCTTTACAAAATTGGTAAATCTTGACTTAGTGCTTCTCTTGAAAAGGATTAGAATATTGACTACTAAAGGGCAGATTATAATTATAGATTATTTATTAGCAATATACCAATATAGCCACTACCAAAATGAAAATTGCTATTAATTGGGGAGCATTGTAGTATATATGTTTTAAAGCAATTTGCTAATATTTTTACTAATTCATTAAAGAAAATGTTTGGAATATTTCATGTATGTTATGAATAGGCTAACCTTCATATTTCAGTGACATGGAAAGCAGTCAAAATGAACAGAAGCTTTAAAAAATCTTATTTAAAAATATATATGCATATATAAGCTGAACAATCTTTTATATGTATGTGTGAATCTTGTTTCATTTTACCCTTTTAGAGACTTTAAAAATTATCAAATTCGGGGGCACCTGGGAAGCTCAGTTGGTTAAAGCATCTTTCTTCAGTTCAGGTCATGATCTCAGGGTCCTGGGATCAAGCCCCAAGTTGGGCTCCCTATTCAGAGAGGAGTCTGCTTCTCCCTCTCCCTCTGCCCCTCCCCTGGTGCATACGTGTGCACTTTTTCTCTCTCTCAAATGAATGAACAAAATATTTTTTTAAACATAATAAACATTGGGTTAATCTTAGACTCAAAGAAACTATCCATTATCTTACATCTTGATTTCATCACACACAATTTATTTTGTGTATTGATTTTAAATAATCTGTTATAGGTTTAGATTATGATTTTCTGAAAATACTTCTTTTGGTTTTTCCTCAAATGAAGACATGTGGACTTTCTCCCTATATGTTTGGTAAACAAACCTATGTAGTTAAAGGGAAACTGTCCAAAATATTTTGGGCCAATGCAGCACATTCACTGTAAAATCAAAGCAAAAAAATTTTTTTGGGGGGAGTGGGGTCTGCTTCTAATTGGGAGTGGACAGTTTTCTTACCTACATTGGCAAGTCCAGAAAAGGTCTTATTGTAGAAAAAGAGGACTCAATCTTTGAATGTCAGCGCAAAGAACTGTATCATATTACTTTTGTCTCATGCAGCATAGAGAATCCATTCCATTAAGGAGAATTCTGAAAATTGGCTGAAATTCAAGCTGTGTTTTAATTCAACTTTTTGGCAGATGGTATTGAAAGGAAGTCAAGGGTCATAGATTGATAATTGAGTATAAATACAGTCAGTGCAGTTGGCCTCAGCTTCAGTCATGCAGAACCAATTTTTAGCTTGATGATATTACAGTTGCATATTTTTAATTGAAACACTCATAAGGAGTCCTAACATAATCTGAGTATTACTCTATTTTTCCCCTCATAAACTCATGGTATTGGTTAATGGTGTTCAATGAAATATTGCATCATTGACTTTATTTTTCTTACCTACATGTTCCCTGAAGCATAAAGTTTGGGATAAAATGTTTTGTCCCTTGATTAAAAAATGGCAATGGCTGTATTCTCTAAGCTTCTAATCAGTAATAGATGCTTATTTTATAAATCTAATCCTGAGTACAACATAACATCACTGAAAATTTACTCCATTGCTAAAACAAAAAATATATATACACAGACACAAATCTTTTACATCATAATTTTCTTAATTCTTGCTCTGCATTTAAATGGCATAATTTTGGACTAAGTAGATTATTATATAAAATGAAAAATTTTTATCTTTGTTACATTCGAGTGCAATGCCGCATTTTAAACAATATAAAATCCTTGAATATATGGTTCCTTCATATCTGTTCTGCTTTCTTCCCTTTAAAACAAAATATTACTTGTAGCCTTTATAATACAGAAGGATTTTAAATTAAGATGAGAATTCAACACAGATTTTTTTTTCGTCTAAGTAAAAAATATGGGAGTGAAAGCATTCATTGGAAACTTTTAAAATGAATATAGGAACCATGGATAATCATTCTGCCATACAAGTTTCTTGCATAATTATACTACTTAAAATGTTTAATTGCTGAATGCTAAAAGGCAGACTTAGCCGTATAGACTTAGTTATTGGAAAATTGGTTAAACCTAAAATCACTGTGAATCTGCAATTTGGGGCTGAAATAACAAAGAATTCGGAGTGAAAATCCAAGTAAAAAGATGTTACAATAATTAAAGATAGGAGTATATATATATAAAAAAAGATGTTACAGTAATTAAAGATAGGAGTTTATATACATATAAAATTTGAATTTGGGGGTGGGCAGGAGTACCAGATTGTTCCAGAAGATTCAATCTATCCTGGTCAGGCATACTTCTTGCCACCCTCCTTGCCTTTTGGGGATGGAGTGGGGAAGGTAAGGTAAAGATTGTCAGTCTGTATGAATTTGTTTTAAACCTCTGCACCCTCACTTTCCAAATTGAAAAATACAAGTCTGCCAGTCTGTGGTAAAGCATGTCAGAGCTGCTGCCGAAAACTCATCTTTGACTCATTCATCCCCACTGGATCCAAATTTATTTTAGATTGTATCCTGACAAGAAATTTGAGACTGAACTCTGCATTTTTTTTTTCTGTCTTCACAGTCATCTGCCTCACTGTATGTTGAGGGTTTCACTAATGAATGTGACATTTGCTGGTAAATAAATAAATAAATCCACCTCTACAACTTATTTTCTTGTTCTAGAAAGGCAGAATGAACAGAACCACTAGCACAAGCAAATATATCTCTTTTCTCCTCCTCTTGCTTGGTCCTATTTCTTCAACCCTGTTACTTTAATATAGAAAATGAAAGTAAAAGCTATCATGTAATAAATCAGAGTCATGGCAATTATTTAAGAATATAGAAATTAAAGATAGAATTGGGTTTTTTGCAGTTTGCTCCTCCTAGCAGCTCATCATATCCTGGTATAATGAGAAAGATAGGCATGTATCTTTCCTGCAGTGAGTTACAAGTGAGGCAGGGAGCTTTGGTTTACATTTTTCATTGGAGATGTGGGAATCCTATGTGAGCAAAGTAGTCAGAATGCCAGGACACAACTCCATCTAGTGTAACAGGCACGTGAAAGTGAATGTACTCCCTCAGGTAACTTGACAACCCAAGAAGCGATGACTGTGATTCAAGCAAGGCAGTACCCCAGACATTGATGGATATCATCAGCTCTCCAGTTCTTTCTTTCTGTCCTTCTCTTGACATTGTGGTCCTTTATGAGGACCGTCTCAAGCAAGTGCTTCTCACGTGGCAGCAGAGATATCTCTTCCAAACCAGCCTAAAGTAACCTCAGTAATGGCTACCATCCTGTAAGTGCTTCCTATGTGCTTTGCATTCTTTTACACATTTTGTAAGCATTATGTCACCTGATCCTTACAACCATTCTGTATAAGGTCATTTGCCCAAAGTCACAGATCAGAAGGAATAGAACTGGATTTGATGAGCCAGTTTGACTCCAGCATTCATGCATATAATCTCTACTCAAATTTGCTATACTAGTTCTTGAGTTCTCAGAAGAGGAAGATACTGTCTTACAACATCCATGTCAGTTCCGAAAATATGCTTTGAGCTATACTTGAGTTTCTCGAACCAAATTCTGTGTGCAAGTAGAGCACTTGTGTCCTCCACCTCCCCCATAGCAGAGTAACCAGGGCCACATGTTTAGCCACAACAATTGAGGAGGAGAATGTACATAGCAGAATAAAGTTATAAATGACTACCACAGCAACCCAAGTTGCTAATATGCTAGAAAACTTTCTGGCATTATAACATTCCATCCTAAAAACAGCTCATCTGTGCAAGTCTCCTTTACCACGACTTTCCATGCCTTGTAGTGATACGTAGTGACCATAGTCTGGTAACCCTGTCACCTGCTGGGTAGGGGCAAATGGAGCAGCTAAAGAAAAGAATAAAAGAGAAGACAAGACCAAATACAGTCATTTATTAGACAATCTAGTTTGTCTCTGAGCAAGTGGTATTTGGTCACTTAGTCACACCATGTTTACCTCCATCTTGCTTTGATCCTAATTGTCCTTTCTTCTCTTTTATACTCTTCTTGATTGGTGTGGTGGTTACCCCAGAGTAAACACACATAGAAACATGAAACTGTACACTGAAAATGTATACAATATACTACTGCATGCTTATGGTATTTTATTATTTTTTTTTCATTGACAAATACGAAATAACTCTACTTGTGTAGAGACAAGCCAGATTGTGTAGTAAATTACCACAGAGATTCCCTGGGTTGCCTAGCAATAGCCTACCTGGAACCAATGCGTCCCACCCCCAGGAGGAGGGTATGTACCCAGATCTAACTTTCACAAATTGTCAGATGCTAGCAGTTAGCACCCCCAGACTATTCTGTACTCAATTTCAAAATGTTTTTAACCTGCTTATGAGACTGCTTTCATCTCATTCCACAAAAAGGAATGTGTCCCTTTTCCATGAACAGCCTATGGTGCACTCAGCTGGGCCAGGCTCAAGCACACCAGTCCACAGGATGATGAGAGGATGTGAACTTTGGGTAACGTTTACCTTTTTTAACTATGAGTTCTCTTTTGCTCCAAGTGATCCTAGCTATTGTTTGCTTGACACAGCCAAGGTCATTCTTACTAGACAATACCTGGAGTTTCTTGCATTCTGATATTATTGGACAACTTATTGTCCAATAAATCTTTAATAATTTATTAAAGATTCCCAATTTGGGTCTGGTTTAACAGAGCCAACTAACCTGATGGTTGATTGCAGGGAAACTAAAAGTACTTTTTTCCCCCCTGCCACTTGTGGCTAAATACAATTGAATTGGAAGAAATTTATTTTTTTATTTTTTTTTATTTTATTTATCTGTTCATGAGAGACAGAGAGAGAGAGAGAGAGAAAGAGGCACAGGCAGAGGGAGAAGCAGACTCCATGCAGGGAGCCTGACGTGGGACTCGATCCTGGGTCTCCAGGATCACGCCCTGGGCTGAAAGCGGCGCTAAACCGCTGAACCAACCAGGCAGCTCGAATTGGAAGAAATTTAAATGAAGTGTGATCTAAGTTAGCTATGGTGCCATGCATTTATATTGTAGAATTTAAACATTGGTAAATCAGGGATAAGTAGACAATCGACATCAATAAGGTATAAAATTTTAGAAATTAATTTTCTAGGTTTTTTGCCTTAAAAGGAACTTCCAGTTCCTCAGATACACTATGTTTGATCTTGATCATGTCACCAAGACTTCACATGTATTGTCTTGTCTTCTGGAATACCTTTCTCTCTATAGCTAATTACCCAGCTTCCCCAGCTTGTTTCTCCTCAAGAAGCCTTGACTCCTCTGGCCCTCAAATCAAGTCTAAATATATGCCTGTCCATAGACCCAGTTGCACTGCTTTATAATCAATGATTTCTGTATGTCTTCTGTACTAAATTGCAAGTATGTTCAGACCATAGGCTTTGTGTTTCTGTGCCCCTCCCCCCCCACACATACCCTAATGCCCCATCTTTGTCTTGTCTACCTTTGTCCTATACTCCCAGAAGCAGAAGGTTTTATCCAGACCATCCAAGAGTTCTAGGGGAGGAGAGGAGATGGGGGACACAGACATATAGACATACTGACATACTGGAGAGACTAAAAAGTCGAACTGATCACCCTGATAAATCAACTACACCAGACACACAAATACTGCCTATGGATTCCCTGGTCACCACGCAGGGACAGAGTTGAGCTGATGTTCCTTAAGTCCCTTCACTCAGTGGGATGTCTTGCTGAACTTCCATTTAAAATCTTAGTATATTTCCCCAAGATTCAGCTGGGTGTAGTTACTACCTATTACGCCCAGCCAGTAAACATACTGATACCCACTTTTTCCATTGAGTACAAAGCCACCTTATCTCTGAATCCAAAAATGTTGGATTTTGTGATTACAGACAGGATTTGTGTTTCTAAGCTTTTATTAATAAAATCTGTTTCTGTAAGAGTGTATAAAAATGTTTATAAGAATTGTATGTTTATATGAGTTTGTCATTGTGAGAGACTTGAAAGTCAAACTGCTAAAACTTATTAGTCAATTATGGACTGTAGAATTTGATTATTTTGACCACCTTAATTTATTGTTCAAAAGGAACAAACTTCCAGTTTTAAGATAAATGAGTTCTGGAGATATATATGGAGCATGGTGACTATAGTTAACAATATTGTAAATCACATGTCGCTAAAAGTAGACCTTAAAAGTTCTCATCACACACACACAAAAATTTGCAACTATGTGGATTGATTGATGTTAACTAGACTTACTGCGGGTATCATTTTGCAATATATGCATTTATCAAATCATTGTCTTGTATATCTAAAACTAAAACAATGTTATATCTCAGTTATATCTTAATAAATCTGGAGAAAAGAGTTTGATTATTAAACTTCTGTGATATATTTAAGAAGCTATGAATAAAGTATAAATATAATATATGGATAAATAAGTGAATATTTCTTATAAGGAAATAAATTACATTAATATATTATTAAGAACTTGGGGCACCTGGGTGGCTCAGTGGTTGAGTCTGCCTTTGGCTCAGGTTGTGATCCCAGGGTCCTGGATCAAGTCCTGCATCAGGCTCCCTGCATGGAGCCTGCTTCTCCCTCTGCCTATGTCTATGCCTCTCTCTCTGTGTCTCTTATAAATAAATCTTAAAAAATATTTTATTAAGAATTTATCAGATCTGATTGAATGATGTATGCTATACTGGCTACATATAGTTTTTAATAAACCAATGTCTCAAAAATGGACAGATTCACAAAATCAAGAAAATATGGTATATTTTTCTTAGTTAAATTATAATGTTGTAGGGGGGTCTGGGTGGCTCAGTCAGTTAATCATCTACCTTCAGCTCAGTTCATGATCCCAGGGTCCTGGGATGGAACCTCACAAGTCCTGTATTGGGCTTGCTGCTTGGTGGGGAGTCTGCTTCTCCCTTTCCTCCCTGCTCATGCTCTCTCTCGCTATTTCTCTCTCAATAAATAAAATCTTTAAAAAACATAAATTATAATGTTGTAAATTCAAATTTACTTTCTGAGTTTTCATTAACCCTGTTATAAACATTTCCCATGTTGCTACATCGACTTTATAATTACTTTATATATGGTAGTTCTATTAATTAGGGAGAATATGTTACCAATTTTCTTTTTTTTTAAGATTTTATTTATTTATTTGAGAGAGAGGGCATGAGCAGGGGGAGAAGGAGAAGCAGACTTCCTACTAAGCAGGGAGCCCAATACAGGACTTGATCTCAGGACTCTGAGATCACAACCTGAGCCAAAGGCAGATGCTTAACCGACAGAGCCACCCAGGCACTCAGTTACCAATTTTCTTATTGTGCATTTGGACTGGGCTTTTATGTTTATTATTGAATTATAGTTGGCATACAATGTTATATTAATTCCAGGTGTACAACATACTTATTTAGCAATTCTATACATTACTCAGTGCTCACCATGATCAGTGTAATCCCCATTTGTCACCATACCATATTATTACAATATTATTGACTATATTCTCATGCTATACTTTTCAACTGTGATTTATTTACTTTATAACTGGAAATTTGTGTATCTTAATTGCTCTGAGCTATTTTGCCTATCCCTACATCCCTTCCTTTCTGGCAACCATCAGTTTGTTCTCCATATGTAAGAGACTATTTGTTTTTTGTTTGTTTGATTTATTTTTTAGATTCCACATATAAGTGAAATCATGTGGCATTTGTCTTTGTCTGACTTATTTCACTTAGCATAATATCTTCTAGGTACATCCTTGTTGTGGCAAATGGAAATATTTCATACTTTTTATGGCTGAGTAATATTCCATCTTCTTTACCCATTCATACTTGGGCTGGTAAACAATGCTGCAATAAACATAAGGGTGCACGTATATCATTTGAAATTATTAATTTTGTTTTCTGTGGGTAAATACACAGCAGTGGAATTACTGAATCATATGGTATTCCTATTTTGAAGTTTTTGAGGAAACTCCATACTGTCTTTCATAGTGTTTGCACCAATTTACATTCCATTTCCATTTCCATTTGGACTATTTTTAATTGTTTGCAATTAATATAATAATATAATAAATAGCTCCTTCCTAATGTGGCCCATTAATTCATAGAATACAATCCCAAGAGTCAGATATAGGGGTAGGATCATGTTTCTTACTCTGGATTGATATCGCCACAGTGCTTGTCCAAAGTATTACACTTCTACCAAAGACTAACAACAGTATACTGGGAAGCAGTTTTATCCTTATGGCTTTTTTATTTTTATGCTTTTAGGGTTTTTTTTTTAGATTTTATTTATTTGTTTGAGAGAGAAGGGATAGGTGTGCACCTGAGAGAGCATGAGCAGGGTGGAAGAACAGGGGAGAGGGAGAAGCAGACTCCCTGCTGAGCAGGAAGCCAGATGCAAGATTCAATCCCAGGATCCTGGGATCAAAACCTGAGCCAAAAGCAGATGCTTAATCGACTGAGCCACCCAGATGCTCCATCCCTGTGGCTTAAATGGTATAAGCAATGGAAATTATGAAGTATTTTTCTATCCTTTCACATATACTCTGCTAGCCTCTTTTCTAATTTAAAGACTGGCCAGTTAAACCTTTTTTTCTTATTTTTGAACAGCATACTTAGGTTACTATAGATGGTGCTTCTTATTTTAGTACTTTTTAGAAATGCTTTTTGATGTTGTATATTTTCACATTTAAGGCTCTGTAAAGCACTCCTCTTCCCATTACCTTATATCATATATCTGACCAGTTCCATTCCTTGGCTTAGCCTTTATAACAGCACCAAAATGATGCCTAAAGCACAGTGCATGAGATCTAAATAAATATGCTTCCTCTTGTAAATGATAGGTCTCTGCCTTTGCAGTTAATTATATCCTTGAAGATTATTTGTGTCCCTTGAGGTTGTGATTTCCTAAGTCCATTGAATACTCTGCTTAAGGTAAATTTCCTTTTCTTGAGAGTCAATTTATCACAATGAAAAAATAACTTACTTCCTAATAAGTGGCCATATCATGCCCCTGGAGAATAGGACTCTTCACATCTGTTCTGTCATAGGATTGAATAGAATGAAAACCTTAAACTAGATTTGTGGATTAGCAAAAGAACAGACCTTAAAATGAAGCTTTCTAAACAAAATTTTGCTTTTAGGTTTTTGGGTTTTTTGTTTTTGTTTTTATCATTTCTTCTCTGGTTTGCTTCAGATACCCTTCTGTTGTCTTACAGTATCCCCCATTAGTGGGGGATAAAAGTGTAGAAGATGGAGGGTGGGGAAGAAAAAAATTAAGTGGGTCGTTTGGAGTGATGAAGTTACAAGTAAGTGCAATACTGACTTTAATTTCTAGTATAAATGATTAGAATTGTATCTTACATTTACAGCCTGGCTAGCTGTGTATAGCAGTGTTAGGAAAATGTATAAAAATATGGGCCAGGAAACTGGCTAAGCAAGGTCATAAGCTACGGCACAGGGAACCTAATTGATTTTCCTGGAGCGGAAGACCCTGATTCCAGGTTTCCCTAATCTTGGCTCATTAGACCATAATGAGGGAAGAATAATTTATATCAATGAGCACAGAAATTTATCTTTCCTGGCACTCAGAGCAAAGTAGCATTATTTATAACTTAGAGGCATGCAGGTGTGTTCCCCTAGGCATCTCTTTCCATCAATATTTTAGGAGACTTCCTGGTTTGCTTTGGGGGAAAACTAGAGACATCTGGGGTTCTGTAGTATGGTTGATACTTTTATCAACAGTTGTTCATATAGCCTTAATTTATACATTTGTTCATTCAGCACTCAGAATCTGACATGGAGGGAGGTAAAATTAATGGTATATTTAGGAGGTGTTAACTGTAAGGCTATATCTTAAACATAGCTATCTTTTCACTGGTGTCAGTTCTATTAAGACAGGTAGACAGATACCTGAAGGAATAGATCCCATTAAAATATCATCATGGGGGCAGCCTGGGTAGCTCAGTGGTTTAGCGCCGCCTTCAGCCCAGGGTGTGATCCTGGAGACCTGGGATCGATATCATCATGGGCTACATTGTAAATGCATTGTTTTCGATTGGAAACTTTACTTTGTTTATTTGTCATAAAATCATAGCTACTTTTGTACAAACTACCTCATCTCCTTACATTTTCATTCCCATCACTATCCACAGAGGTGCTTTGTTGCATTTCTCACCTTGATCAGACCACATAGAAGGGTGACAAGATCCAGGGACTTTAGAATATACACATACCGCTTATGATAAGTAAAAGGAAAAAGCAACAGCAACAACGTAAACAGTGAATTTCGAACTTGTTTTCATAGTAATTCTACATTATTCTTCCTCAGCAACTGAATATTGGATCTAATTCACAATATTGCACCCAGATATCATTCCTGGGTTATTTTCCCCCTAGGTCCCAAAATTACAACATATACTCAAATAAAATTTTTTTTTGAGAAAATGATCTTTTGTGCAGAAATGATGAGTGCAGAGAGTAAAACTGCTTGGTCTCCAGCAAAATGGCTAAACTGGCCACATTGATTAGGCCCCAGAGAGTGAGCATCACCCATGGTAACAGGCTTATGGTATTCCCAATTACATCTGGAATAAAAAATTCTTGTTTTATTTCACCACCAAAAGTTAAAGTGCACACCTTCCCATGGAGCTGCTACCTAGAACAAAAGGAGGGCAACTCATCAAATAGCTATGTAGTCACCACAGAGACCTCAGTCCGCAATGACTTAAAGGAAAGAATGGCAAACTCACATGTCTGCCAGAAGCCAGGTAACATAAGCAGGCTGGGTGTGAGGCAGTGGGGAGTGGTGGGTTAGCATTACAGAACACTAGAGAACCCAGGCCCTATCTAGAAGAATCAGATGCTATTCAGCTTGAGTCATTCAGAACAGATGACTAAAAAACAAAACAACTGCTCCAAACCATCAAAACTGATTTCCCATTAAATAGTCATTTGCAACAACAAATTCAACTTTTTATGATAATTGTGGCCCAACACTGCCTGAACCAAATAGAACACTCTAAGGAACAGGTTGGGACCATGTGTTGGCTACCTCTGCTATATGATACTTTACAAATAAGCTAAGGGAACAATTGCATCTTCAGAAGAAATACTGTGGTTGGTTCCTTCCTTCATGGATTTGTGGATCTGACTCATGTCATTCCCCCCAAAAGGAATTACCTCCTTCACCACCCTTCCTCTCCATTTCCACCCATTGCCATTGTCCCTGGCCGGCTGCAGTAGTCAGAATAGACAACTGCTGTAACAACCCCAGATTCTCAGTTTCTTAGCACAACAAAGGTTTCTTTCACATTTATACAAAGACTAATAAGCATATTCCTAGTTGGGTGACTCTGCCATAAGCAGTAAATTCAGAGATGTAGGAAACATGTGCTTCTACCATCTCAAATCTTCCATTTCCAGTCATAGGGACAGAAGAATGACGGTATGGAAGACCAAATAGGATGTTTCATGGCCAGGCGTGAAAGTGGACTTCATGGCTTTCATCCACATTGGCCAGCACCCAGTCACTTGATCCCACCCAGATGTGAACAGTCCTGAAGAATGTAATCTTCTTGAGTCCTCAGGAGGAAAATATCATATGAGTTTTCAAGGGCCAGCTTAAAAACCTAAGTGATCTGTGAATACTCCCTCATAATACTAATTAGAAACAAGTTTGCCCATTCACCCAGTTAACATATGTTTAAAGTATATGTGTCAACTATACAGTAGACAGTGGAGACACAATGATAAGGTACCCTCCATATCTTTCTCCTGAAAGTTAATGCTGTCAGTAAAAAGACGACATTCAAACAACTGTATGTTGTTGAACTATATGATGGCAGCTATAATGGGCTACTAAAAACAGTGGGGGCAGAGTTGAACTAGTGTTCTTTACTATATGGAGCTTGACACTTGGTTGATTATTTGCACATCTTATCCTACTATCCTTCAAAATCCTTGAGAACGTAGATTATGCCTTATTCATCTTTGTATCCTCCCTACCACCTAGCATCTAGGGAATTACCATAAACATTTCTCAAATTGATGAATGAATAAGTTTTTGATAAGAATGGTGTAAGCATTAAAAAAAAAAAAAAAAGAATGGTGTGAACACAGACTCCTGATTTGAGGAGAAAAAAAAAATAGTCTTCATCAGTTTTTACCAATTTAAGCTTTTGGTGTATGATAATATAATAATATAATGTTCTTTTGAATTCTTTTCTTTGTGTCTCCCCCAAATTTCTATAGTGGCTCATTGATGTCCAAATAGATTATCATCAAAGAATTCACAACATTTAGCCTTAAATTACAGTTTCCTGACTGTGTAACAAATGTTGATTTCATTTAAGCAACACACTGTATCATTTATCTGGGCTAAAGTGGATCAGATTAGGTTTCAAGGCAATTATGTCATATCCTTGGCAAGTATAGTCATTATTAGCTTAGGAATTGTTTAAAATAAGTCAGTTTCAAATAGCTACTACCTATTATTAAATTTACTATGTAATTTATTTATAAATGTAATAATTTAGATGTCCTGATAACGAAGTTAAAATTACCTAGTCCCTCCTTCCCTTTTATTTATTGAGCTATTCAGTAGAGGCAAAAGAAACCTCAGCTTCAAAACTGTGGACCAGATGCCATTCTCAGGTTTAGTTCAGAATCAGCAATCTGTTGTTTGCTAAATGACTCTTGTTCTAACACCAATACCAGAAGGAAATGAGTTTTTACCATTTATCATTAAGTTTCAAAGTGGCCATTCAACTTCTGTTGGAAATTTAGGGGAGAAAAGTTTAGGAATGTGGTATCATATATCACTCACTCATAAGAAATGACTCCTTGTTTGCCAGACTGGGAATGAAATTTGGAACCATTCATATCACCAGAAGACTGGGGTGTGTGTGTGTGTGTTTGCAGATGGATGGAAAGTGAACATAAACCAAGAACAATGGAGTCTTTGCCCGGACAACTCCCTTTGTGCTGAACATGGAGTAAAGGCACCTTTTTTTTTTTTTTTTTTTTTTCCTGGAGCCCCCTGAAATTTTGTCTACTTAGTCTCTACCTATATATTGATTCACAGGTTTTCAGGAGCTGCTTTGTGTGTGACTCTCTACCTAAATTTGCAAGTTATTTGTGCCATTTGCTCTTTCCCTTCCCCCAGTGTACTAGGCAGTCAGCAGACACAGACTAATGCCCCTGTTCTATATGTCTGCATTTATGAGCTTACCATTCAGGTAGCACCAGATTCTAGATAACCTTCCTATCCAGTCATCTGGACTCTACTTTCCTCTCTTACTGAATATTTTTAAATCTTAGCATATGTGAGTCTTGTCTTCCTAATTAAATTTAAGGCTTCACACAGCAGGAATCATATACTGTATTTCTTTTGGACTTAGTAGAGCAGTAACCTATATAAGAGATGCAGAATAAGTATAAATAAGTTTGTAAGTGGTTTCTGCACTTATATTACGATAAATGTGTGAATGCTTTATCAAGGGTTGTTAATCTAGTATATCAGGGTCCAGGGTTTGATATCAGGGAGCCCCAGGGTTTGATATCAGGGAACCATGAAGTGAAATTGGAAGAAAAACCTTTATTATTCATTAACTTATAACTGAAATTTAGTATGTCCTTGATGATGAATGTAGGCCTCAAACCAAAAGGCCTGACACTTGGCCACCCATAGAAATTATAGGTATGCATTATCACATTTCATTTATGGCAGATATCTCAAAAATCTCATTTATATTCATCACTGCTTTGAATTTACCTTGGATATTAGAACTGCAACTAGATTTTGTTATTTTGTTGACTAATAATGACATATATATAGCATTTCACAAAATTTAAAGGTTTTTATTTATATTTTTTGAAAAGCATTTTTAATGTAGTTAGTTTCCTTGGTAATCCTATGTATTTTACATTATTCACTTGAAAATATTACTGTGAGAAGAGTCCACAGATCTCTCAGACTGGCAGAGGAGCTAGTGGTATGCATAATAGTTGAGATTTCCTGCTTTCGACCTAATTGACACAAGAGGTAATGTTGCTTTGGGGTCTGGTGGACTTGATTTTAAATCCTATACTGTGTGACTTTTGGCAAATTACATTGCATCTCTGTGAATATATGAGATCGTTCTCAGCTGTGAATTCTGTGATATTTGCAATCAGGCAGATTAGAACACACTTTATGCCAAGACAGTGAATGTAGAAAGCACTCAAAGCCACCTACACACAAGGGGATCCCTGGGTGGCGCAGCGGTTTGGTGCCTGCCTTTGGCCCAGGGCGTGATCCTGGAGACCCAGGATCAAATCCCACATCCAGCTCCTGGTGCATGGAACTTGTTTCTCCCTCTGCCCGTGTGTGTCTCTGCCTCTCTCTCTGTGTGACTATCATAAATAAATGAAATTTTTTAAGAAAAAGCCACACACAAAAAAAAAGTAGAATAGGCTCACAGTATAAATCACTTTTTAAATGATTTAGATAAATTCATTGTCTGATATATCTATTTTGGATCAACTAGATTTTGGCCAGGAGGCAAGGAGGCATGTGTGCATACCCAACATTTAGGTCTATTGGACAATAAGACAATACCCACCCATAACATGTTACTGGGAACTATTTCAGTGGACCCTGGAGCACTTCACAATGAAAACCAGCAGTTTTTTTCATGGACATTCAGTCCAGTAAGGGAGGAAATTAGCCATATATTCCATCACTGCCTTTGATTGAGCTCTGATGATGTTTCTGAAAAGGAACATTAAAAACTGAGACCTCTGGGGACAGACATACTGTAATTATTTTTATAAATACTTAGCATTTTTATCATCATCATTAATTACATTTCTCCTTTAAGGGTTTATCATAATCTCTGAGCCTGCTATTTTTTCATTTGTCTCATAATTATCCATGAGTAAGCAGTTTGTTCTGTGTTCTCAGAAATTGATTATTCAATGTTTGGTTCTTTTTTCTCTTCTTTTTTATTTTTTTTTTTCACCACAAGGGAGATTGAAAAAGGTTGCTTTTTTCTTTTTTTTATTTATTTTCTAATTTTTAAAATTATCCCACCTTGCTACCTCATCCATTCCCTCCACACTGATATATTAGATGTTTTCATATACTTGATGGTGGGATTTTTATAAAAGTCAGCATATCGGGATCCCTTGGTGGCACAGCGGTTTGGCGCCTGCCTTTGGCCCAGGGCGTGATCCTGGAGACCCAGGATCGAATTCCACATCGGGCTCCTGGTGCATGGAGCCAGCTTCTCCCTCTGCCTATGTCTCTGCCTCTCTCCCTCTCTCTCTCTGTGACTCATAAATAAATAAAAATTAAAAAAAAATACCTAAGAAAGTTTAAAAAAAAAAAGTCAGCATATCAATCTAGGAAAAGAACATTCAGTGATAACTTGGGGACTTTAGTTGGATATTTAGACACATTTTTGCATAAAGGCTTCACCTTCTTAAATAAGCTTTCCCAGTCTGATTTTATCTAAGTTGTCTAGTAGGTTGGTTTGTGCTGGAGAAAGCACAGCTGATCCCTTGCTTTCCTAGTGTAAAACTAAATGAGGAATGACCCTCAAAGTAATTCTGTATCAAAACTTCTGCTACCCTCTCCCATGTTGTAAAGAAGTCTGGTTTGAATGAAATAGCAGACCAAAATAGAAAACATCTACTTTGTGCTGAAATAATAAAGTATCTGTGAAGGTATGTGTTCAAACTCTTCTATCTCCAGACTCACATAGCACGTTTAGCATATTAACCTATTAGAGTTAACTGATTTTGATGGAGTTTTAGATTCTAGTATATGGAAAAGGCCCTCTGTTTATTGTGCTGGAAGATTCCAGTGAAGCCATACTATTTGTCGAATATAGCACTGTTCGCCTCATGTGCAAGTCCATATTCTTCTTTTCATACTTTTCATAGATGTGCTTTTCTCATTGTAAGCCCAGGTCATAAGATGATGCCTCAAGTGCATTGCAAGAACATTTATTACTCTGTGAGACTTGGGTGATGAAAACTCTCTGTGATTGGAGTGTGATTCTTTAAAAAGCTGTCATCTATGACAATGACCTTATTTATAAGACACTGTCCCTAAGGGAATATGGGGTTTTTGACCTTGAAATGCATGTAGCAAACCTGTTTGGCAATTTGTAATTTTTCCCCTCAAACAGTCAGGACTTATCCTAGTTTTTTTTTTTTTTTTTTTTTTTTTTGGGGGGGGGAGCTACATTTAGCCTTGTATAGTAAACTAGAACTCAGCTAAAGTTAGATGAACTCCAAGTGGAAATGAATTTCACTGTCATTTATTAATAAATGTCATAGATGTCACTGCTCTTTATCAAATATTTCTAGCTTCCCACCTTTTATCCAGATGATAAGATTGCACTTTTCTATCCTCTTTAAGCTTCAGTATGGTCACATGATTTGATTTGGCCAATTAAATATGAGCAGAAGTGATGTATTTTACTTCAGTGTTAAGCAATAATGCATGATTCACCATGTGCCCTTCGTCTTGAAAAGGTCATGTGACAAACCTCCCCAACTTGGAGCCTCCATCAGCCTGAGTCCCTGAGTGACTACAATGAATAAGCCCTTTTGCTGACCTCTATTGAACATGTAGCATGAGAGACAAATACACTTTTATAGTATTAAGCCACTCAGATTTGAGGTTATTATCACAGCATAACCTACTCCCTATGACTGATAGAGCACAACTCTGTGTGTGTGTGTGTGTGTGTGTGTGTGTGCGCACATGTAGTATTCTTTTGAAATATTTGCCCTTAATCTCTGATGTCAGGAAAAAATAGTCACTTCTGCTTTTTTGGTAACAGTGGCAGTATTTGCCTTCATTCCTTTTTTAAAAAAATTATTGTTATTAAAGTGGAGTTGACATGCAATGTCATCCTTCATTAATAGCAGAGGCCATCCTCTGTGAGGAGAGGTGTCACCTTAACTACGCCACAGTCCTCATGTGGGAAATACCCTAGGAGTTAGCCAAGCAGCCAGCTACAAACACAGAACCTGACCTCCAGGAAGTGTGCACAACCAAAGGCAGCTTTCTGCCCTCTCTCTAGTCCTGTCCCCCAACATTTAGGGACAAATATGTTCAATCAGCAAATACATTTTGAATGCCTGCATGCCAGGCGTTATTTTGGCCACTGATAAAACAAAGCAGAAAACAAATCAAATGACTGGCATCCACCCTAGACCAGCTGAATCTGAGTCTCTAGTGGTAGGACCCAAAGTATTGTCATTTTCTAAAGCTACTGAGAAGAGTTTAATATGCACTTGGAAGTGAGAAAAGCTGGCTCATCACTTTGGATTTATCCTTAACTTGCCTCCAGTTTGTGATCCAAGTCTGACTATGCAGAACTACTTTTCTCTCTGTACTGCTCTCCAGTTCTTTATATCCTTTTGTATGATATTTATCCTCACATAACTGACCATATTTTATTGTAATTCTTCCTATACACATCTGTGTATATATAAAAATATAAATGTGTAATATATATGTAAAAATGTATATATAAATATCTAAATGTGTGTATATGTTTGTGTGTGTTTGTGTCTAAACACATCACACTGCAGAGGACTACCTGGGGAAGCACCAGGGTCAGACACAAGGCAGAAGTGTGTGTTTACATTATATGTATGAATGTACATGTGTATATGACTTTATATATGTGTATGTAATAGATATCTATGTATATATGTGTGTATGTATGTACACAAGGGAGGAGGGAAGGCTAAATGAATAAGTGAATTTTTCTGAGAAGAAAAAAACTGGAATTTGGGAAATCCAGTATGAGAAATTTCACTTGTGGTTTTGTTTATTTCCCCTGGTTTCCCTTGGTTAACTCAGCAGATTTTTCTAATGACATCATAACCTTTATTATGACTTTATTCTGAAAGAGGCCATTTACCATTCCTAAGTATTTTTCAACTCATTGAAACTAAAATATCTTTCCTTTTGATAACCCCCAGCAAGCTGCACTTTGGTCAGTCTGGGATATGAGGACTCAGTAGGTGAGGGAAAGTGTATAAAGTAGACTATAAATTTTTCCTGGTATTCAAGAAAAAACTTAAGGGCTCACACCTTCAGGATAAAGTGCATGGTCCTCCCATCTGGTACATTAGTCATGTGGGCGTAGTGAATGAGAAAGATGAAATTCAGGGGACCTGAGATCATTACAGGGGTATCTCACTAGGATAAAATTTTTCCAACTGTAGAACCTCCTGGCCTGATCCTATTGAAGAAGAGGAGATAAATTGCTCTCTTTTGAAGGTGCATTAACCTTAGGTTCATTTAATGAATTACCTCTCCCAGTGCACTAACAGATACCCTGAGGCCTAAGATGAAAAATGTCCTCTTTTCGCACAGAGAGGCTCAAAGAGGTATCACTTCCTTCTTTCTCTTTCACTTGTGTTGACTTTCATTTTTTATCCTCTTGTCATATGTATTTAAAATAAAACTATAATACACTCTCGGTTTAAAAATAAAAATGGGAAATCTAGAACCTAACAAGGACAGTATGTGTTTCTTATTTTAAGTAGATTTTCTTAACTTAATTTCTGTCTCATTTTTCTCCTTCTGACATTTTATAATGCAAGCTACTTACTGTTCAGGACTGTCCTAGAGATCTGAAGGTGAGTGGGGATGGTTCACAAGGAAGTAGATACTGTGAGGCTGTGATTGAGTGACCCAGAGGTGAGCTCGGGGGTCGCTCCACATTCTTAGACCCTTCTCTGTAGGGGCCATTGAACTGAATGCTCTTCCCCTTCCTCCTCTGTAGAATTCCCTCTATGTTTTTTTCCATACATTCATTTAGCAACTATTTATAAACAATAAGCGGTCTTCATTTGTATTTGCCTGCAAGCAGAACCGGAGATAAGAATTTGGAAGGGTTTTAAAGTGTAGGTTTTATTACTGTTCAGGTGGGTAAGATTGCTGACAGATCAGATCATTGCCTTTGAAAAGCTAGTTTGTTATTTGCGGTTCCAGATAGGAGGGGGCACACCATGCCATATAGGGCCACACAGGGGAGCACCAAGTTTGGTCATGAGGTGGGGGCAAGGGGAAAGCATACTCATGAGCCTTTATTGTGGGTTCTGTGGAAAAGGCAAGACAAAGCAGGGTAATCGGGCTCATGATGAGCCCGTTTGAGTAATGTTAGTGGCTTTGGGGTACAGGGAGTGTTTCTAGTTGTCTAGTCTTTCTCTGACCCCGGAATGATTAAATCAGAGGAATGCTGCTTCCTGGAGTGTAAGAGTCAGATAGAGGAGGTGGTTCAAGAGTACAGGCTCTGACTCTGTTGGTTTATGTATAACATAAACCATGGTCCTGTACAGGTCATTTGCCACCTTTTGTGAATTGGGAAGGGAAGCTACCCCTGGGAAGGATGGTGTCTCCCCAGGCAGCAAGACCCCACATGTCAGAGCATCAGGAATACAGAAAACAGCACCATGTAGTTAATATAGGGTGCAAATTGTTTATTTGGGAAGGGACACTGGAATACAGAGTGAAATAAAAAGAAAGGAATCATTGAAACAGGGACTCACTTCCACTGGTGGTGGTGGTGGTGGGGTGTTATCTGAACACATGTGTAAAATGCACCTTAGAATGGTCCCTACACAGAACATGAAGCAGAAACATTTACTCACTAATTCCCAGGCCCCAGTAGTTGAGGGTTGACTCGGGACATTCCTATCTGCACCCTTCCAGGAGGAGCTTTCACACACAGGCTGAGTACACGGCCAGAGCTTCAGGGGACATCCTGAGACAGAAAAGCTGAGAGCCCTGCAAGTGTTTGTACTGGGAAGTTGGGAAACCTCAGCTGCTGTTGTAGTCAAGAGGTGGGCCAGAGGTACAACCAACACTGTGCTGCACCCCAAAACCAGCTCTTTGAGATGTGAACCCTGTCAGTACATCAAGGATTAAAGCCGCTGTACACAGTCACCTCACACAGACACATGGCAGGGCAGAAGCCATCCATCCGTCTAAAGAGAACATCCTCGGTCAATCAGAGGTATTTTTTGTCAGCTATGGAAAGAGAGAAAAAGGAGCATAAATGAGGTGAATGTTGGGCATGCCTTCTGAGCACTGTCTAGGGGAGATGCAGCTCTGGCCCAAGGACTGTATGGGAAGAGGGAATATCTCCCTGTTGGAGATGAAATCTCTCCTGATTTAAGAAGAATTTAACTCGCAAAATGATCTCCCCTTCTTCATACCCCATTCCTCCTTCTTCTTGGTCCTCACTACTCCTTCTCTTCCCCGCCTTCTCTTTCTGCTCTCACTTCTGCCTTTCATGCCTTTCCTCCCCACCTTCCTCATCCTTCTTTTCTGCCTCCTCTCTGTTCATCACTCACTGTACATATACCTTGAGTCATCTTCTGGGCTCACCTTCCAGAGCTGCCAGGAAACCCTGACATAAGGACAGGAATCTATGAATTACATTTGAACAAACAACCTTTTCATAACTTGCACAAGAACCAGCTCAAAACAGCATCAAATGTTTCTGGTCAAGCTGCTGTTCCTTTCTGGTTGACTTCTCTGAAATTGTCCAGTGAGAATGACCTAGGTCTTAACAGATTCATGGAAGAGAAAATAGAGGGAGAGAGCGAGACCCACATGCCCCTGTCAGTTCCAGTCGACCTGGCACTGCTTAGTTTGAAGCCCAGGTGAATGGGCTTCAAACTAAGAAGCCTCCAGTACCAGGTGTCCTGCTAATAATCAGGAATCCCATTATCACTGAGCCATAAACTGAATTATTAGTGACATACATCCTGGATTATTCTGTCTGCTTCTCACTCCATACATCCAGGCACTGACACTTAATTATGTTGTCCCACAGTAGATCAAGTTTTACAGCAGCAACAAAAGATTAAAACTGTTTTATATTGGGGACATTTAGAGGATAAACAGCAGAGGGTTCTAGGAGGGAACTGTAGTCAGCTGTGTGGCCATCTGGGAGAAAACCATTCAAGTGCTATTAATATTTAAAAACCTTTTAGATTTTTATAGTTTGCAACACTCCCAACAAACTGGTTTCTAACTCCACGGTGAATTTTTGGTGTCAAAACACAATGCTACGCTATTTTAGAGTCTTTATTAACAGGGACAGAACCCACACCCTGTGTGCTGTCTGAGTGGCCTGGCTGGAAGCCAGGGTGGTTGAAGAAGCAGATTAGTTTTGAGTTGAGTATAATAAGTCCACTGGACACCAGCAAACTCTGAGTGTACTTACTTGTTTAGTTACTGCCCATCTGCTCTCTGTTCTCTCCTTTCTTTTTGTCTCTCTGTCTTGTCATCTTTGTGTCTCTGAATCCACAGATATTAGAATTAGAATATTACTCTCATTTTTGTTCTTCCAGAATCCTTGCAAAATTAACTCAAGTCGACAGAGCCGTAATTGTTTCTGCCTATGCAGTTCTTTTGGCCTATTCTATCCAGATAGGCTTCGGAGAAAAGAATGGAAGGTGATAAATGGTGGTGAGAAGTGGGAGGTGAATGGTACATAATATGACCTACCGTCATGCCCCTTGGCTCCCACACCCAACTTGTCGCCCAGCACACTGTCTCTCCTCCATTCCTTTCATCTCACAGCCCTCCCTGGAGGGATGGTAGATGGAGACACACCATCCAACGTCTGCAGTGAAAGCAGTATTAGGTAGTAGTAGAGTCACTGGCAGTAATCAGATGGCAGTGTTGAATCTTTCCAAGCTTCAGTTGAGGGGTGGGGGTGGAAATGTTTACATTATGGAAGTGTATAAGAAACCAGCAAGATAATAAAACAAAAATAATTTTGTCAACCAGAAAGTGTTAAGCACATCAGAGGGTATATTAATAATTTACTGCGGACACTCATGATGCGATTTTGTGCATTCTCTACCTTGATTCTTATTTATGTGATATTATTCTTGACTTTTTACTTTGAAATAACTTCTCACTTACAGAAAAGCTGTAAAAATAATACAAACATCTCCAGCAAACTCTCCACTGATTTCCTAACTGCTCTCTTTATCGTTTTTTAGTCATCCCGTCATTTATCAATAATATTTGTAATTATTATTAATTACAAATATTACTTGAGAGAAATTTGCACACATGGTTCCCATTACCCTTGGATACTTTGGGACACATTTCCTACTATATAACATAGTACCATGGACTTGATGTTGGAAATTAACGGTGACTAAGTAGTTATCAAATCTTTGACCCTTATAAAAATATTAATAAGTATTCCCCTAATTTCCTTTGCAGTGGAAAAAAAGCAACAACAAACCAGTCTCTGGTCCACAACCCAATCCAGGGTTGTTTATATTTAGCTGGCATGTCCTGTTAGCCTCCTTCAATCTGTAGTAGTTTCTCAGCCTTTCTTCTTTCTTCTTCTTTCATGATCTTGATATTTTTAAGATTACAGACCAATTATTTTGTGAGGTGTCTCTAATTTGGACTTCTGTGATGTTGAAGGATAATTTTCAAAAGGCTGAAAATACAACGTCCAAATATAACATGAACACATAGCAAAGATTTCATTTAACTTGTCAGTTAATGAGGAAACTAGGGAATGTTAACTTGAGTCTAAAGACCATATGAGAAGCTAGGTCTGTATAGCAATTTTACAAGAGAAGTTAGAATAAGATTTCTGGCATAGTATGGCACCTCAACCATGATCTTTGAGATTGTTCATTTCACTGAAGAGAATCTGCAACTCTACTAGACAAAAATCTAAAATTTTGCATCAAAGAGTTATAAAAAAGTCCAATTAATATTAAGCTAAACTCAGTACTGCACTGTAAGAACACTCTTTAACCTATTTCCAAGTTTGGGATATGTTTTATAATAATGGGTTTTAGGTTCTTTCATTGCTAACCAGGACTGTTTAGAAGGAAAACTGTGAAGAAGGCACAGTTGTACACTTAGAATCAAAACACCAGCCCTATAAGTATTCCTCTACCTACCCCAAGGTGCCTGAGTCCTGTCCACACAGGTCTGACACCGTCAGAGACAGTTTAGGAGATGAAGGACTTAGGCCTTGCCAGATTTATATTTCCAATGTTTTGAGGAATCTGGCAAAGACTATGCAAACTTGAGGCCTTCAGGACTCAAGTATGCCAAGAGCACATTTTTAGGTAACTTGACAGGCAGGTAGAAGTGCTGCCCAGGCACCTCACACATGTGAGTGTTTCATTCACTGTCACAAATTCCATCTTGATTTGCATGACTTCCTATTTCTGATCTGGCTCCTCTCAGGTACTTTGGTGAATAGTCTTCCCTGTTCTTTTACTTCAAGTAATCTTTTTTAAAGAAGTATTCTGCTATTGTCTTCATTTAGCTCACCAGTTATCTGTGAAAGATTTTTTGCCCAAAGTTTTGTTTTTGAAAATAAGACCCCAAAAGAAGGAAACTGATTTCCTATATTAGAAACCAAGCGAATACTCTTAAATATTGTTTAAAATAAAAATTATTTATGTACATAAAACTTCAGATTTTTAGAGTTTGAACACTATTATTTGGACCTTATTGTTCATTACTGTGTTGCCATTAGAAGATAATGAAATATTTAAAATGTACATTTTATTTTTGTTGTATTGATAGAGACAAGTTTATTTATGTTAAGGGCAGAGGAGCAAGATTACCCATAAAACCACTGAATCAATCACCTGAAACCAAGTTTCATATATTATAAATTTAATATATATCAGTTCCTCTAAATTAATGTTCTTTCTTAAAACCTTCTAAATCCCTATGTAATCAATATGGTAGCTTTTCTAAATCTATTGTTTCTGCAATTAGTTTAGAATATACAATTTACAAAGTTTAAGATAATTCTTTTAATTATAAAATTATAATCTTCACAGACAAGTCAGTTTCAAGTGAATTTATTTATTAGAAGGCACAGGAGGAAAAAAAAGGCAAAAAATTGGCCATAAACTGATTGCCCAGAGATAATTACCATTAACATTTTGGAATTTGGCATTTTCTTCTACTTTTTTTTCTATCTATTTGTTTGTAAGTACCAGAGATGGTAGTATATATAATAGAATGTCTTCATGTTTTCAGTAAAACATTGTATCATCAGTATTTTCTTGTGTAATTAAACTTTCTCACAATTGCTATTTAATGCCGGTATAATATTCCTTTTGGTTAATGTACCATAATTTATTTAGCTATTCCTCTATTGTTGGCAATTTATTTTTTCCCAATTTATAGACTTCCAGAAGTTTAGGAATCTGTTGGAGACCAGCATATCTAAGATTTTTTTTAAAGATTTTATTTATTTATTTTTGCAGGAGAGAGAGAGAGAGAGAGAGAGAGAGAGAGAGCATGCACACACACATACACAAGTGAGGGGGATGCAGAAGGAGAAGTAGGCTCCCCACTAAGCACGGAGCCAGATGTGGAGCTTGATCCCAGAACCCTGGGATCATGACTTGAGCTGAAGGCAGATGGTTAACTGACTGAGCCACCCAGGCGCCCCTATGTAAGATTCTCAATATGTAGTTCTACCAATATCTATGATGGTGCCTATCTCATGAGGCCTTACTGGGTTTGACTTTCATATGTTGCTCAGTCTTTTCTATAATTGTTTTAATTTTGTTAAATAATATCTTGGTTGAGTAATCTTTTCAAATATCCAGAAGTGGAATTGCTGAAAAGTAGAGTACTTCTATTTTTATTTTTTTGAGAAATGCCTGTACTATTTTCCACAGTGGCTGCATCAATTTATATTCCCACCAACAGTGCACAAGGGTTCTCTTTTCTCCACATGCTTGCCAGAATTTGTTCTACTTTGTCTTTTTGATGGTAGCCATTCTAACAGGTATAAGGTGATACCTCATTTTGATGATTAGTGATGTTGAGCACCTTTCCTGTACCTGTTGGCATCTTTATGTCTTCTTTGGAAAAATATGTATTCAGATCCTCTGCCCATTTTTTATTCAAATTATTTTTTTACTATTGAATTATATGGATATTAATCTCTTGTCAAATATATTATTTACAAATATTTCCTCCCATTCAGTAGTTGCATTTTCATTTTTTCAATGATTATTGCTATTTTAATATTTGTTGAAATATTTTAGTTATGCTTGTTTTGTGAAATGAGGACCAAAACAGTTGTTGTAGCATTTATCAGAAAAGGAAGTAGCAAAAAAAGGAAAAGAAAAGAAAAGGAAGTAACTATACCATTGAGTTTCCTGTTGCTATCTGATCTGTATCATTAATATCAAGGGACAGAAATGTAAAGAACCCCACTGCACCTATTTTGCAATAATGAAGCAGAAAGCCAAGTAGAAAGATATAGTTCTGGAAATGTAACTTGTAACAATGCCAAATCATATTGTAGTTGTTTTATCTTTTAAAATATTTTTAAAGATTTATTTATTTGAGAGAAAGTGTACACGCATGTGAGTGGCGGAGGTCAGGGGGAGGGAAGGGAGAGAGAATCCTCAAGCTGACTCCTCATTGAGCATGAAGCCTGCCTACAGGGAGTTTGATCCCAGTACTGGGAAATCGTGACCTGAGCCAAAATCCAGAGTCAGCCACTTAACCAACTGAGCTTCCCAGGCACCCTTCATATTGTAGTTGTTTTAAAATCTAAAACACTAAAACATTTATTATAGTAAATCACCATTTAAAAAGTAAGAGAAAAATGTTTTCTTATCAAAAATTTGCCTCCAACTTTATCTTAGACTTTGAAATGTGGCCTTCATAGTTTCAGATGACTGTATCATTAGTGCACTGGATCATAGGACTGCATGTTTTTGAAGGAAAAGCCAAGTAAAAATGTTTCATGGTTTCAGATGCCCTTTCCTCCCTTCCCTCTCTGGAGTTCAATAGTGACTTATTTAAATAATGAAACTTAAAGTGCTATTTTGATGACTATATATTCAATAACTTTCGGGGATCAAATTTCCATACTTTTATTTTTCCATCTGGTTTTCTTTGCAGTATCTGACCCTTTCACCCAATTAAAAAAAATATATATATATATATGTATATATATATTTTTTCCCGGTGGAATAAAGGTGAAAAAAGATCAAAACATTGTTAGTAGTAGGCGCTGAGGTTTGCAGAAACATTTAAGAGACTGTGTCTCATTCACCAACATGATTGTATCATGTTTAAATTTTTGAATGGCTAAGCAATATGTGCCCATCTCTGAAAGTAAATTTAAAGTATGTATAATTTGCATTGTAAAATTGGCATATGGTTTAGAGAGCCTTTGTAACAGAACACTAAATGAAACCATATTAACTAAGGAACCCTAGGTTTCTGCATTTGCTAGCTTTCATTACACTTTATTTAAACTCTATATGCTAAAAAGTCATAAAATGGCACAATGCATAACTTATTTGTACTTCAGAGAATGAAACTATGAGATTTTACTACATGTAGTCTAGCAGGTATTTGTTTAAGCAGCACTTCTCAAACTTTGATGTTTGTAGGAATACCCTTGAGACCTTGTTAAAATGAAGATTCAGATTCCTTAGTTGTGGGGGAGACTGAGATTCTGCATTCCTTTACCAGCCTTCAGGAGGAGGGGTCACTGCCACTGGTCCGTGGACCACACTTTGAGTAGCAAGGGGTTGGAAACAAATTATTTATTGGGAGTACATAAAGGATTCACTGGAGAGCTCATTGAACAGATTTCTGACACTCCTTTTTTTTTTTTTTTTTTAAACTCCTTCCAGAGATTCTGATTTAGCTGGTCTAGGGTGGGAACCCAAGATTGTACTCCTAACAAGTTCGTAGGTGAGGCTGATGCTGTTGATCTGCTGACCACAATTTGAGTAACTCCAATTCAGAAGTACTCAAACTCTTCTGACATAAAGTAAATTTAATTTTAGTGGGATGAAACATGGCTCAATGGAAAGTCTCTTAGATTGTCTAGAAGGGAACTAGGGTTTTGGTACAGGCCTCGTCTATGAGTCTCAGTTCCCTTACTATAAAATGGAACTAATGATTAGTGGTCTACGCCAACATACTTAGCATACAAAGCAGAGGGAGCCCTCTTAATCTGAAACATAAATTTCAATTCCTTTGGCCATGTCTCCCCTAACATTTGGAGGACCCATGACAAGTGGAGACCTCATGAAGTATGGGTCAAGATTTTCACATTGTACATCAAGCCAACAAATACATTAGATAATAATCTGAGTTGTTTATTGTTGCAATAAGTTTTTAAGCTGCCATGTGCCCATTCAACACTAATTCATGAACATCTCTGAAAACCACAATATGATATATGAAGAAAATAAAAATGGGTATCTGTTTCTTTTAGGAAACAACACTTCATTATTTTTTTTAAAGATTTTATTTATTTATTCATGAGGGAGAGAGACAGAGAGAGAGAGGGAGAGGCAGAGACACAGGCAGAGGGAGAAGCAGGCTCCATGCAGGGAGCCTGATGTGGGACTCCACCAGGGTCTCCAGGATCACACCCTGGGCTGAAGGCGGGGCTAAACCCCTGAGGCACCCGGGCTGCCCAACACTTAATTATTTGAGAATCTGTTGCATTCATGCTATTTTGTTATAGGAAGGATTTAACAAGTTAATTATTTTTTCCTTACCTAAACATTTCTGCTAAATCCTCCCTCCACTAGGAAACGATGTGCATTATGATGTAGTGGTTGCACAATCCATAGCTTTTCATGATATTCAGATATAGTCTTACTTTGAGATACAGGATAAGAGATGTGGAGAAACATTTCCCTGAGGCCTGAGTAATGTTAACTATGAGATAAGATGTTTAGGTTTATGCCTCACACTCTACAGTACTAAATGCTAAATCTAAAATGATGGATTTAGATTTAATGTGTGTTTGTGATATGTGAGGACCTTTAGAGCCCAGGACCAGGAAAGGGGTCCCTCTAGTCTGGTTTAGGGTGGTACTCTTTTGCTGGTCTTAAAAAAAAAAAAAAAAAAAAAAACCTGATACCAAAAATAACTGCCACTTGAATATCATTCAAGGTGCTTGATATTTGAGAGAGACATTTGGAAGACCAAACTAATTTATTCATCTAAGTGTCCTAAAATATAACCATATAAAAATTAAAGTACTGAAGTCATATCATTTTAGCTACATGGAGAGAACCTTGTGTCAAAGACATAATCATATGCCCTCTGCTTCTTTGAAGACAATGTCTTTATACAGAATGTTTCTGTATCATGTACACAATTACTATTTAAGACATCCACTATGTCATCCAATATCCCATATATGAAAGTTAAAGTAGTTCTCTTTAAATTAATTTCCAAAAAAATTAAACAATTAATTAATCAATCAATCAATCAATCAATCAATTAATTAATTTCCAAGTTAAGAGAAAAGTCGATTATCTTCAGATAAGCTTGTATATGTCTTGCTTTAGCTGCCTGGAAACTCAGCACTAAATTTAGTATTCAGCTAAAGTATTTGACTTAGCCCAAGGTCTATACATTAATGTTTCTTTCCTTTAGATACCTTTGTTTGAACTGTACTTTTAAGTTCATCTATTTTTTAATATGATTTAAATTCATCAGTTAACTCAGGAAGAAGCAGCAGCATATGCAAGAGAGGAATGAAATAATACTTGAGTGACCTATCTTGCAGAGTTTGTAAAATTAAATTGTAAAAATAATATCCATGCTAGAATTTTGTAAGTTATAAAACTTCCCATATTAAAAGGTATTATGATAGTTTATCCACCTCATGACCCAAGATGGCTGCTAGAGTTCCAGCCATCATGAGGTTTGTGTATATCAGTTCATATAGAAAGAAAAAAGGAATTTAGAAGAGCAAAATGGTGTCATTCAATATCTGCAGCTTTTCTGGAGGTTCTATACAACACTTGGTCACATGACCATGTCTATTGACATGACTGCTGGGAAATGTAATATTTTATCCTTGACAACAACAAACTCAACTGAACACTAAGTTCCTGTTACTGAGAGGGGAGATGAGAAAGAGGTAGAGGTGGAGCATTTCAATCTCTGCCACAAATTCTTTGCCAGTGGTGAAGTGAGGAAATTTTTAACTTCTCAGTAGAATAAAACATACTTAATTTTAAATTGTCACAAAATTTTAAAATATCAGATATATTGGATAGATCTGTATTTGAATACTTTCCACATTTTAAACATTCAGATCTTACATCTCAAATTAGCATATTTTTCAACCACAAAGTGAAGAAGATTTTTTAATAAGATGCAGAGAATGACTTCCAAATTGTTCATGGACAATTTGGCTTTGTTTGGGGATTGATTCAATGATTTGTTTTCATAAGTATTGATTTTCTTTCCTGTGTGTTTTATGAAATGAGTGGGGAGGACTATTGTATTTAGTTCCTATTTTGTTTCTATTTACTCAGAGTGTAGCAGTGGTTGTGGATGTTTCCTTGGTTATTCGTATTTTAGACTAACTTTTCAGATGGTAAATTGAGCATGAGAAATATGTTATTAAATCGACTGCATTGCAAAGTGGCATTTGACATTTTTTATTTATAAACACGGTACCTTCTACCGAAAATCCAGGAAATTTTTGACAAAAATGAATTTCCATTAACTTATGTGTTAAATGCCAGAGCCCATTATTTATATCTGAGATACAGTAATAAACTAAGCTTTTTGCCCAAGGTCAAGTGCATTAAGAGTGAATGTATTTTATGAATAAACATTGTTAAAAATGAACAACTATTATGGAGCAGATTTTCATAATTAATTTAAAAATTTGCAAGTTGACTAGGCATCATCTTTACTCACTGAACTTTTAAACATTCCATATTGAGTTAAAATCCCACTTCTTCTAAAGATATATATACTTGATTTGCTACACAGAGATAGCAGTGGATAGATATTTATTGATTTTAATATGGATTATGAATGGGTGAATATTTGTATGTTTAAATAATATGAAATACTATAGTTGGAGAAAGTCAAGGTTGAGAATGGATTTAATGTCTGTTTTATCAATCAACCATGACATCAACAATCCATTTGCTGCTTTTTCCATCCTCAATAGTAGTTTCACTTTGTTGAATGTAATTTTAGGGGAGGAGGGGAACTACTGGAAATTTCCAATGTCTAAGTTCCTCACTACTATCAGCAAACATCTATCACTGCTGACTGTTTTTAACTCCTCAACTCGTTTTCACAATTTGTTGTCCTGTAAAGAAACAAATGGCTCAAATTTTCTACACACTAATTAAAATTCCATTTCTCATGAATTCCTTAATCGAGTGCAAGTCATTATGTGCTTTGTTGATTCTTAAGTGCAAAGATAATTGCAATGGGCAGCATGAAAAGGGTTTGATTATTGCCTGTCGACTCCTGTGAATTCTAATAGGTCTAATTGCATAGCATCAATTCATCATCTCAGCATCACTTCTTTTTATTATTAGCTCTTCGGATTGTAATGTGCTCATAAAGAAGTGTTGTAGTATATCAGAGCTGACATGGTACCTGGCCTATTGTAATTTTCAGCCCTTACCTTGTGCAACTCTTGAAATTAAAAGTTTATTATGGAGTGCCCTTTTTCTAAAACTAATTTTAAAATCCTCCTGTATGATAAAATGAATACTGTCCAATAATCTGCATATGAATTTGCCTTTGTAATAATTCCATTAAATGACTGCCAAGGCCTTTTTTGCTCAGATTGTTCCTATAAATTCAGAACATAATGTGTTAGTTGGAAAACATTTATTAGACTTTTTAATGGGAATTCCTGGCGGCATTTCTCAGAGAGTTTCTATACTATAGTGGCTGTTTTAAATGCTCAGGAAAGAAAGGGCTCCCACTGTATAATGATGTGGAATCATCCAGGAGCCCCAATTATGTGAGTAAAGGACCACAGCAACTGTGATGCCAATTTTGCACTAAGAAACAGAACAGCCCTAGTGTAGAGAAGAAATATAAACCTTTAATCAATCTCCAGATAAATTAATGTTCTATGTGTGTGAAGGAGCATATCTAATAATAATGACTTCAAAGTTGGAGACTGACACCCTGCGTAAAGCACAATACTTTAATCATTATTTCTAATAATTTATAGGATCCTTGTGAATAAAGTATTAGTATGACAATTTTACAGATAAGGCTCAAAATGTCACCCCAAATCACCATATGGTATACAGCAAAGCTGGGATTTAATACCAAGACAGAAACACCCCCTCCCCCATAGTTTATATGCTATTTTCAATACACACTATGGCATGGCTTGGGTGAATTTTGGAGGATGGACTATCATATTGTTAAAGTATGACTCCAAGTTAGCCTAAAAATTAAATAAAATAGATACTTCTATTCCCTTTAGGGTAATGTAGTTAGAAGTGATTATAATCCATTTTAGGAAATGAGTCAACTTCATATTACCATTTTCTGGGAATTAAGCAACTGAAGGGAAGTGTTTCAGTTATTTACTTGCCGGGTAACAAACTATCTCCAAAATGGGTGGAATAAACCAGCAGCTACTTTATTAGGCTTGTGGATTCTATGTGACAGAAATTCAAATGACTTGTCTCTACCACATAATGTGTGTGTCCCTACTGGGATAGATGTGAATGATTAGAGCCTAGAATCATCTTGAGACTTCTTCATCCACATGTCTGAGATGGAATGACTCACAGAATGGGCTCAGCTGGGATTGTCCATCAGAGTGCCTACACATGTGCCTTTGGATTCTGATAGCATGGAACTGAGTTCCTAGAGAAACATCAAAAAGCAAATATTCCAAGAGATCAAGGCAGAACCTGTAAGACTTCTCACCTTTCCCTGGTACTCCCAAAGCATCATTTCAACACATTTTATTGGCAATGAGCAAGTCACTACCACCATCTGAGATTCATTGAGAAGAGATTTATACTCCAGCTTTTGATGCAGGAGTGACAAAATCACAATCCAGAAGAGCATATGGGATTGAAGATATTGTTGTGGCCATATTCAGATAACATAGCCCACCACAGGGACTGGATGACTTTTGTAGTATTTCATTCTGGGCAATGGAGCAACTTGTAAGGGAATAGTCCCTCAACAGATATAAATTATTATCTTAAGCATCCCTCTGGAAACTATCCTAATAAGAAGATAGCTCTTTGCTTTGTGTGTACATATGTGTGATGAAAAGCAAGAATAAAACAATTCAAAAAAAAAGAATAAAACAATTCATTTTTAGGCAGAGCAAATGTTTGGTTTTTTTAAAAAGAATATTAAAATTGTATGGTTTATATACAAATATTTTATTAAGTTCATGAGTTCATTTCCAAATACAAAGAATTAGAAGAGCAAATGTTGATCCTAAATTTTCTATTATCCTGTGAAATGTGGAATTTCACCTATATATGAATAAATTAAATAAAAAATAAATTACCAGTCATGAATATTCATTACTTATGTTCTGCTTTGAAAATCATAGGCTGGAACAGTGACATACATGAAACTATTGTTTACTATGTTATCATACTTTTTTAAAATTGAGGTAAAATTTACAGAGAGTGAAATGCAAAAATATTAAATATGTAATTTGGTGAGTTCTGATAATGTATACACACCAATAAATATGAATACTTCCTTCATGGCAGAAACTTCCCTTGTACCCAATCTAGTGAATCCCATTTCTCAAAGGTAATCACTGTTCAGACTTCTTTCATTATTTGTTAATTTTATATGTTCTTACTACAAATGGAACCACACAGAGAATATATATGTACTCCTTATTGTCACTTTTCTTCTGTTCAGTGTAATGTCTATGATATTCATCCATGACACCCAGGGAGGGAAAGATGCTTTGCTTCTGCTGGGTGGAGGTGGTATTTTAGGCTTCCTTCTAGGCCTCAGCTAATACCACCCAGCTGTGAAGAAGAGGATTTTCTTATAATGGCTTTCCAGTGAGCCTCCACTGACACAGCAGTGAGGAGGCCCGCGCTGAATGGTAGTGAAAGTTCCGGCTTTCCACATGGGCTCTTCTGACACCACCCTGAGGCAGGTGGAGGTGGAATCCAGGATTCCCACCTGATTTCCATTGACATTAAGGAGAGCAGGGAGTTTGTTACCACCAGCCATGGATGAAAATCTTAGCTTCCCACTCTCCATCATCTAACGCCCCTTAGGTAAGGAGTACCTCCTTACAGCTGGATGAGGATGGAAATCAAGCCTCCCCATTTGGCCTTTACTGACTGGATAAGGATTGAGCCATTGTTTTATCTGTGGTGCTTATTGGAATAGAGCAGGTATTGTCTTTCTGACTAAGTTACCCTTTTGTGATTTTTTTTTTTTTTTTTTTTTTGGCTAGAAAGAACAGGGGCTCTTTGTTATTTTGGTGGTGGTGGGTTTTGTCTCTTTTTGATATTTCTGGGTTGTATCTTCTCCAGCAACCAGTCTAGCATATATGGAGCAAAAAGAAAACCCAGAAAACACACCATTATGTCCTTCTTTGGGTCCCAAGACCTGCTTTTTTCTTTCCACTATACAGTCTTCTTCTATTTGTGTCATGTACAATGGCCAGAATTTTAAGCTACTCTCAGCAGGAGGACTAGGGAGAAGTCCATCTGCTCAATCTTGAGAACTGGATTATCTTTGTTTTTTTTTTAAATGTATGTACTTAATACTGGATCTTGGTGAGTACTAAAGTTGGGGAAAGATTTAAAAACTTTTGACTTAGAACTGTGGTTGTCGGGATCCCTGGGTGGCGCAGCGGTTTGGCGCCTGCCTTTGGCCCGGGGCGCGATTCTGGAGACCCCGGATCGAATCCCACGTCGGGCTCCCGGTGCCTGGAGCCTGCTTCTCCCTCTGCCTGTGTCTCTGCCTCTCTCTCTCTCTCTCTCTGTGTGTGTGACTATCATAAAATAAATAAAAATTAAAAAAAAAAAAAGAACTGTGGTTGTCACATGATAAACACTCAACAAGGAGCAGGTGTTATTTTC
Source organism: Nyctereutes procyonoides (assembly GCF_905146905.1). Lineage (NCBI taxonomy): Eukaryota > Metazoa > Chordata > Mammalia > Carnivora > Canidae > Nyctereutes > Nyctereutes procyonoides. Next base: position 40,381,114 of record NW_026575024.1, read on the forward strand.
TTTGTGCAATCTCAGTGTCTCTGGAAGCCCAATCTTTTCTTTTTTTATATAATAAATTTATTTTTTTTTGGTGTTCAATTTACCAACATACAGAATAACACCCAGTGCTCATCCCACCAAGCACCCCCCTCAGTGCCCGTCACCCAGTCACCCCCACCCCCCTTCCTCCCCTTCCACCACCCCTAGTTCGTTTCCCAGAGTTAGGAGTCTTCATGTTCTGTCTCCCTTTCTGATATTTCCCACACATTTCTTCTCCCTTCCTTTATATTCCTTTTCACTATTATTTATATTCCTCAAATGAATGAGAACATACACTGTGTCCTTCTCCGATTGACTTACTTCACTCAGCATAATACCCTCCAGTTCCATCCATGTTGAAGCAAATGGTGGGTATTTGTCATTTCTAATGGCTAATATTCCATTGTGTACATAAACCACATCTTCTTTATCCATTCATCTTTTCATTTGTAATGGAGAGGTAGAGAGGGAGATGTATCCCAGACCCTCACCTCACCACACCAGTGAATACAGGAACTTTTTCAACATGCCTTAAGACACATCACAGAGTTATCTGTTCCTGCCTGTGCCTGAACCTCACTGTACATGCAAATGTATAAACACACATGAAACCTCAGACTTTGATATACTAATGTAGGCAAACGAACCTAGGGTCAAAACATACAGGCTCTGAAAATCTTCCTGGAAGGATGTGGGAAGAGATTGTCAATTCCTAAGAAGTTAGTAACTTTGGCCTGCAAGTGTTTGTTTTGACCAGAGTCGTCTCATGAAAAGATGGTTCTCCATACAGTTTATTTGTAAAACAAGACATTGTGCTTTATATAGTGAGACTTTGTAATTCTATTCTTGCTGACAGCCCTGTGATCAGCTAGCATAACCACATATAAAGACTTCAGATCTCCTGAAGTATCACTGTAGTTTATCTCTGTCTGTTATGTATGAGCCTCATATACATTTTAAGCTCTTAGACAATTGACTAGTTTGCACTGAAATGTCCTGACAGGCTTTGTGAAAAGTGGAAGTGGCGCTCAGTCCTTAGACTCACAGGAAGTTCTGAATGAGCAAATGGTTCACCTTACAATGTGTTTTGTTCAATTATTGCTGGATTAGGTCAGAGAAGGTCTGTCCTATGGGACATTACTAGAAAACTCTACCTGGGCTGTCCCAGTTGCACTATAAGCACCCCTTAAACAGACTACATTTTTTAGTCTTATTTTAGAGTGTTGTCTTTCATGTTTTTAAAAATATTCATAATATTAATTAACCATTTTAGGTACTCGGACAACCATTTAGCTAATACCATCTATGTATTAACTACACGTACCTAAATTTCCTGGCATGTCCCAACACTATTTTTCCAGTTTATTTTTTGTTTTGTGTTTTTCTTTAAGTGCATAATTCAGTGATTTTGGTATATTCACAGTTATACAATCATTGCTACCACTATCTAATTGTAGAATTTTTTTTATCACCTTAAAAATAAATCCTATACTTATTTAGTAATTACTCACTCTTTGTTCTGCCTACCCCATTCTTGGCAACCACTAATCTACTTTCTATCTAAGTGGATTTACCAAAAAAATAAAAAAATAAAATAAATGGATTTACCTTTCTATCTATATGGATTTTCTATCTATATGGTTTTGGACATTTCATATAAATGGCATAATACAATGGGTGGCCTTCTGTGACTGATTTCTTTCATTTAGCATAATGTTTTCAAGGTCCATCTCATCCGTGGTGTAGAAAATATCGGTGCTTCATTCCTTTTTATGGCTGAATAGTATTCCTTTGTGGGGTATATATTTGGTTATTCATTTATCAATTGCTAAACATTTGGGTTGTTTCCACTCAGGAGCTATTATAAATAATACTGCTCTGGACATTTTTGTACAAGTTTTTTGTGGACATGTGGTTTCTATTCTTTTGCATAGATACTTAGGAGCAGAATTGCTAAGTCATATGGTAATTCTATATTTAACATTTTGAGGAACTTTCTGCTTTCCAAAGTGGCATTTACATTCCCATCACTATTATATGAGGATTCCAGTTTCTCCAAGACTCATTAATGCTTGTTACTATCTCGATGATAGCCATCGTAATGGCTATGAGATTTTGTTTTACATTTCCTTAATGACTAAGGATGTTGAACATCTTTTCATGTACTTATTTATTAGCCATTTGTATGTTTTCTTTCCAACCATTTCTTATTCCTTTTTTGACCTCTCCTTGAATCTATTCAAGATCAAATTACCTACTTAGCTTTTTTCTTCTTCAGTTTGACTTTCTTGTTCCTTGGCTTAACTCTGAAGCATGCTTTCTTCAATTTTTTCTTTCTTCCCACAAGTAGTATGCATGCACTCTAATATTTTTATCGTTTAAATAATTTCAATGAAGGCCTCAATTAAAGTCATTAATGTTCTGCTAACGTTTGAGAATGAGATCTTCTTACTACAATATTTGTGCAAAATGTGCTTATCTTTATGGCTTTTTGTGATGATTTATAAGCACTAAAGTAGAGATTAGACAAGAAAACATTTTTGTTTTGTTTTGCTTTGCTTTTTTTTGATTGTATGAATGGAAACATTTGAAACTATAGATTGACATTACTGTGACTGGAACCAGTGAGGAGAATGCACCATATACTTCCAACAACCGCAACTTTAGCATTACACTAGAACCTAAGTGATGGCTCTGAGAATATCTCATCAATTCCTATGCAATGGATAGATTCTTAGGCCTTGAGTATACATTTCAAAAGGGACCAATGTTTCTTCATGAAATTCTATAAATTATTGTGTTTGTATGTCTTATGTGACTGTTTTTTTGTCTATTTAATAAGAATATTTAAAAAACAAGAGATAGGGACACCTAGGTAGCTCAGTGGTTGAGCGTCTGCCTTTGGCTCAGGATGTGATCCCGATGTTCTGGGATTGAGTCCCACATTGGGCTCCTTGCATGGAGCCTGCTTCTCCTCCCTCTGCCTGTGTTTCTGCCTCTCTCTCTGTGTGTGTCTCTCATAAATAAATAAATAAAATCTTTTTTTTAAAAAAAAAGCAAGAGATAACAGAATGTATTTGGTTTAATCTTATAGAAACTTTGATGTTGTGCTATCAATAAAATTGTCAATAATAATTCCATTGGAAAAGTTAATTTTGTTGTTCTTTATTCTTTAGGGTTTTTTGTACAGCAGTGTCAAACACATTCTTGCATGTCATTTACTATAGTAGAGAGAACTAAGATATTAACCTTTCAGAATGAAATAAGCAGTAAAACTTAAAATTCTATCCAAACACTTTACTGTTATTGTCTATTGTGTATTCAAAATACTGCACAGCAAGGGTATTTTGGAAAATAACTCAGCTGCTCGATGTGTTTCTGCTTTGGACAGCTAAGATTATAACAAGGCACAGAAATCTAATGTTTAGGGTAAAAATAAATATCCCTTTTAGATTGATTAGTTTAAATGGGGTTTGTAATAATGTATAATAATAAGGTATCTGAAAACACTTCAAATTTGAATTATTCTTTTTCTGATAAATGTATAATCCATTTTTACTTAAAATGTATAATATTTATAAAAATGTGGCCTAAAATGGGTCTGGTTTGGAACAATATTCTCATCTGTTTATATTATATATATATAATATTCCTTTTTTTCTTTTGTTACCTGTGTATTTGTGTGTGTATATTTTAAACTTGGTAGCATAGCATATGCTGCTTTATCATGTGAGAAAATTAAAATCATACCTTTTAACATTAAAAAAACTGAATTCTTAGCAATTTCTACAATTTAGTTAGCTACATGAGAAATACATTCCTTGTCAAAATATCTATTTGTGTAATTCAGTAAACAATTATACATTACTAATATTTTTTGTTTTTCTCTTTTTTTTTTCTTGTTAGAGATACCTAATCAGTCCTGCCAAGGGATTGATTAGCTTCATTAGAAATAAAAATGTGATGAAAATAAATATAATTTGTTTAGGGCAATAGAGATATCATGAAAAAAAAATGTAAAGGTATACATTAAGTGAATTAAAATCCACTAAGAGCTAACTATTACTAAATCTTAGCCTGAAATGGAAAAAAAAAAAGAAAAAAGAATTTATATCCAGTAAAAAAGTTCATATAGAATAGAATTATATGTGATACATGTGGAAATTAGAAAAAGGTGTTCCTGTCAGAGAATAAAAGTTTCAAGTGAAGGGACACATAATGTAAAGGAAATAGCTGAAAAGTAACTTACTGATCCAGAAAATAAGTCGAAGAAATACTCAAGAATGTACAGTAGATAAAATACTTGAGAGAATGTGAAGACAAATACACAACCCATTTGTCCCATTTGTCAATAATTCTAGAAAGAACATATAAAATGAAAGAGAGTTATAACTTCATAACTAAAAGGGGAACAAATTCCTGTCTTGAAAGAATCCAAACAATTCAGAATCCCAAGAATAAATAGGAAGTTCCTAAACCTTCTGGAGAGGAAAAGAAATCCAGCTTTCTTATCAAGGTATAAAAATCAAACTGGATTTTTCTCATGAAAAATGAAGCAAAATCTTCAAAATTCTGAGAGAAAAATTAATTGGAACCTAGAATCATATATGCCAGGAAACTAACGCTCAGAAACCAAAACAAATGAAAAGTATTTGGAAATCCAGTGACTTAGAAAATTCCTACCTACAGAATATCTCTGAAAGACTTATACTCAAGGATATACTGCAAAAAGAAAAAAGAAAAAAAGAAGTTAAAGAAAAAGAAGACCAGGGACCCAAATAATAGTGGAAGCAAAGAAGCCAGTAAACTATAAATTCTGACAAAAGTGCTTAATGCGAGTGGTTACAGATTTTGAGACCATAATGACGAAATACTGACTCTATAGGGAATATCTTCTGATTCTCCCATTTATGGATGTTGTGAATACAATTATGTGCAAATACAAATCAAGTCAGAGCTCATGACCTACTACATGCCAGGTACTATGTTTGATGCTTTCACATATAATACATAATTTATATCCCATATCAAACTTGATAAGTAAATATAACAGTTTTTGCAGAAGAGGAAAGTAATTTGCCCATGTTTACCTATTTGGTGAGTGGGCTTTTTCAGTGAGATATGAAGACTTGTTTTCTTGCTCTTTCCTGATATCATCCAGTGTGATTACAATTACACAGACTAGGGACCATCTTTTTCTGGTATCCCTAGACATGCCTTTATAATTATTTTCCTACTTATACCAAGCTGCCCATCTTGTACTTCATTTATTTATCTAATTGTAGTACCTCCTCAGCCAAATTATCTTATCTCAATAACACTACACTTATGAATAAGAAGTGGAATTTGTATTCATTGGCCTACATAATAGTATATTGCTAAAGCATCAGTCACCAGATGTCACTTATTCATTTAAAGGTTGGTCTTTCTTTCTTCTTCTTCTTCTTCTTCTTCTTCTTCTTCTTCTTCTTCTTTCTTCTTCTTCAAGATTTTGTTCATTTATCCATGAGAGAAAAAGAGAGAGAAGCAGAGACATAGGCAGTGGGAGAAGCAGGCTCCCTGCAGGGAGCCTGATGCAGGACTTGATCTCAGGACCCCAGGATCACAACCTGAGCCAAAGGCAGACACTCAAACATGGAGCTACCCAGGCATCCCAATATTTCGTTCTTCTAATATATGTTAGTCTCACTTAATTATTAAAGTATCCAGGCAAACATTTCATTCTTGTTGGCTGAATTACTGTGAAAAGTTCTCTTGATTTTTTTTTTTTGTTGTTGTTTTTTCATGGATTTACATTAATGGTTTCCACTAAATGATTTTGCAGAGGCACATGTTGACCTCTTTAAATCTGAGTCTCACATGAATCATGTTTGAAAGGCTCAGTGATATATCCTCTTCCCCTTAGTGATGCTCTACCAGGGCCAAAGTAGGCAAGGAAGGAGAAAAGTTATATTTAAAAAAAAAAAAAAAAAAAGCCTGTCTTGAGGGATCCCTGGGTGGCGCAGCGGTTTAGCACCTGCCTTTGGCCCAGGGCGCGATCCTGGAGACCCGGGATCGAATCCCACGTCGGGCTCCCAGTGCATGGAGCCTGCTTCTCCCTCTGCCTGTGTCTCTGCCTCTCTCTCTCTGTGCGACTATCATAAAAAAAAAAAAAAAAAAAAAAAAAAAAAAAGATTTAAAAAGCCTGTCTTGAAACATGAAAATTTATTATCTTCAACTTTACAATTTTTGTTTCTTTTACTAATCCTTTTTTAATTGTTGGCCCCCTTCTTCACTTGATTTTTATGTTAAGGATAGATTTTTCAGGAGGCTTGACTAGCACCACAATAATTCAGGCCTCCATTACTTTTCTGTTTTTTCCATTTCTATTATCCCCTTAGTCACCTGGAGTGAAGTTACTTTGAATAAATTCTGACTCCGCACCTTGCTTTTCTCCCACGCACCTTGAAACTATCATTAAACTCTGCCAGTATACCTTTAAGTTTTTTGACTATCTACCTCCCTTTTCATTCCCACCAACCGGATTTAACATTAGCTGTTCTCCATTGCTTTAGAAGCTTCCAACTCACTCTGCAAAGAAGTGAGTGCAAGGAAGTCAAACTATTGTCGTGATTTCCCTGGGGAATTCATGATCCTGAAAGATCCTTATTTTCTTTATCCTATGATGTCTTGTAGAATTCTTGCTTAAAAAGCTCTTCTTGCCATTTTCTTTTCTACTGAAATCAGTTGGTCTGGGAGCAGTCATCTTAGCCTTTCTTCCCTGAGTCCTTATAAGCTGCCTATTTAAGAAATATTTCTCCATTCTCAAGAAGCTGATAAATAGAAGTGACCTGAGCACCATCTCACAGAAGAGGAAAGAAGTATCAGTCTAGGTTCTAAAGACTGAACAAAAGACAAAAAAAATGCATTTAGTTAAGATTATTCTTTTAAAAATTTTGTAACTCACATAATAGTTGAAGCAGAGAAATACCATTTCTTAAGTCCTGTCCATCTGGTCTTCCCCCTATACAGTTGAGAGAGATCACTGTTTCTTCAAACTTGAGGATCAGATAAAGTATTTAGTGATGTCCATTTTGCATTAGAAAAGGAAATAGTTTTACTAGATCTGTACAGCAGGATCTGTAGTATAGCAGTTCTCAAAGTATGGTCTGGGGACCCCTCTTTCAGGGGGGATATGGTCAATACCATGTTCATATTATACTTACAGGTTATTTATATTTCTTCCTTTCTTCCTCTCTTGAGGGTATAGTACAGCTTTCCAAAGGTTACATGACATGTGATAACATCATTTTTCTGATAGTTAATAGTATGTGCTTTTATTTTCTTGGGTGATGGATATGTTCACTGAAACAAAACCTCTTTTTGTTCTTAAATTATTTTTAAGAGTGTAAAGAGGTCTTGAAATCAAAGAGTTTGAAAACAGCTCCTATCTTGCACAATGAACCAACCATCTCTGAGAGGAAGGTGGGGAGGTAGACTGATCTTTTGGATTCAGGCAGTCTAAGCCACCTATTCATGCTCATGCTAGAGCAAACACTCATTGTGAAAATGCTTAGTGAAATTATCCTTATTATTTAAGTATTTTGTCATTCTTACCCTCCTTTACCCTTGTTTGTACTGCTGAATTTGTATAAGCAAACTCCTGGAAAATGTAGCTTCTCAGTATAGGAATTTCCACATATTCTTTCTTTTAGAATATATGCTAAACTAATTCTTAAAATATTCTCTCCTTCTCATTGTCTTTTCTAAATACAAGTGTTCCTTTAGAAAATTAGGTGTAGAATCTGGTGTGGATGTATGTATCATGAGAGTGGAACCAAAATGACAGTACAGGTGTAAATGTTGTACAGAAAACTTATAGTCTAGGGGATACCTGGGTAGCTCAGTGGTTTAGTGCCTGCCTTCGGCCCAAGATGTGATCCTGGAGTCCCGGAATCAAATCCTACATCAGGCTCCCTGCATGGAGTCTGCTTCTCCCTCTGCCTGTGTCGCTGCCTGTTTCTCTGTGTGTGTGTGTCTCTCATAAATAAATAAATAAAATCTTAAAAGAAAAAAAAAACTATAGTCTAGAGCTAATGACTGCACTGGTCTCTAAGAGAAACTAAGATTGGTTTATTTTCATGGAGAGGTAGGTTCATTATACCTAGATGTCACTTTTTGAAGAAACGCAAATGGTGATTCCATTAATTTTTGAGATATGTAGAGAATCTGTCATTTTCCATTTTGTCATTTAAGAGCCAAAACCAATCTCTAGAACAAAGTAAATTTACTCTAAAATGAGCTATATGCAGATGAGGAAAATGACACGTTTTAAAAATGCATTTATTTAATTACCTTCTGCAAAAAAAGGCAAAGGAGTCACCACACTTTCTTTCTCCCTATTGAAAATCTTTGGAAAGAAACTCACAGCTCTTGTTGGAGTATGATGGGTTTAGTCTTTTTAAAAATCTTCTATTGCACATTTATTAGGAAATTTTTGATAAAGCTATGTTGATTTTTTCTGTGAAGAAATAGATTCTCAGTTCCATAAAAATGTATGTTGAATGACATGAACCAGTATAACTACATTCCATCTTTTGCCCAGTCTAGACTGGCCATTCTACTTCATTGTTTTCTCTAATCCAGTATATCATCTCTGATTAGATTGATTATATCAGGCTAACTTTTGTTTAATCACCCACAAATTCACTAATTATCCATTAACCAACTGTTCCCATAGAGTTCTTGGCTTTGTAGGAAAGATTCACACATAGATTTGTCATGTTCCCTGCAGTGGAAGCAGGGAGTCTCTACATGAAGACAGGAAACACAAAATTACAGCACCACAGAATTAGAAAGAATCTTGGAGCACATGTAATCGTACTTGATTGCCTCCAAAGGGAGGAAATGCTCTGCCTCCTCAGGCAAAATGTCGCATTATTTAGAGAACTCTGACTGATGGAATCTTACTAGTTGTATGTACAGAAATGTTGATGTTAAAAGTCATATAAATAGTCAAACGTAAGTGATATTGGAGACAAGAGGAGAAATGAGTTTCAAAATTAGTTCATGTAGTAGTGCTCATAGATCATGTCTTCAATGAAGATAAACTCTCTTTAGGTTTTATAGAATGGAAAGTATTGTGAAAGACAAAGATGAGGGGGTCCTCTTGACACCAGGAAAGTTCTGGAATCAAGAAAGCACAAAACCTCTTTTGTGCAAGTGAATGGGGTGGTTGTACTATGTACCTGGTATACAGTGGATTCTCAATGAATATTTATTGAATAACGAACAAAATTAATGACTGAGTGAATGATCTTAGTAGTCTTTCTTGTTCAGACTTGTGTTGATAAGGGAGCAATAAAGGAAAGCTAGTAACAGGCCAGCACATGCAACCACAGCATCAGCTTTTGTGTCTTGACAATGACCCCCCCTGCACACTTTAGTCCTAGCCTAGATTCTCCATTTGTAGAATTGCCGTTACAGTGGGAGGGGCGGGAAAGCGGGTGGGGATGACTAACATTCACTTATTTTTACCCATTAAGTAGGATTCTTAAATCCTTCTTTCCCATTGCATCTTAATAAAGTGCTGGTTTTGCATCTCTCTAAAAATGCTGCAAATTTCTGCCCATCCCTTGAACTGGAACAAAGATCTTATTATCTTCCTTGAAAAAGTCATATTGTCTATCTGGACCTCTACCTCCTCTCACCCCTGCAAGTGAGCATTAGAAATGCCATGCATTTGACTCACTTCCTTCTCAGATGTGTTCTCTTTTGGTTCATTCTAAAATGATGTGAAATGTTGGAATTTTGCAGATAATTCAGCTTCCCACAGTCTTTCTGAGACCCCTCTCTGTTAGAAATAACACTATTGTAATGCAGATGCCCCCAATACCCTGTGGAATCCCAAAGATTCTATAAATGGCTGACCACAGTATACCCCTTTTACAAAAATTTCAATCTGTGTTATTGAAAAATGGACCCTTATATATAAGGGATCCATTTGAAACAGGAGACAGCCTCATCAGCAAGATCAACCTTAAATAGATTTTTGTCGGAAGAGGGAGAATTAATAAACTATTAAAGATAAGATTTGCCTCTTCCTTCTCTCTCTCTCTCTCTCTCTCTCTCTTTAATATAGAGGGTAACATCTTAGTAGAAATTGCTCAAATAATATTTTATAATTTAAACCTCATAATTTAAGCTTAACACCTTACAATTTTAAAGTCAATGAAGCATGAAACATATTATCAGCACATGATGTCCAAAACGTGGCAACATCATTACATTTTCATGTAAAAAATGGGATCAAACTTCGACTTGAGCTGGGTGCATTCATTTGACTGTGCATTTATCAGCTGCAAAATACAAAAGCTGTTCAGCTACTATGTATGTAATCTCAGACATAGACATCTTATTTAGGGAATCATAGCTCCAAGGAGGCTAAGAGAGGTCAACTAAAACTGTAACTAAAAACAGTGAAAACAAATTGTTAACTCACAGACCCCCAAGGAAAATGGGCAAGGAAATGACACTGTACGTGGTAGTTTGTCCCAAACTCATGTAAAGAGCTGGGTGACTGTCGTGTTTCTGGGCATTGAAAGAAATCCATCATGCAGCTGAAGAAGTGGGGGAGAGAATAATCCAAACTTAGAAACCTGCAAGGCAATGGTTGAAGTACATTCTAACTGATGTCTGCTACAGATTGAAAAGGAACATCTTATAGACAATTGTTTTTTGAAATATAACAAAAACAAGTTTTGAAAATGTGTATATGGAAACAATGACCTATATGGAGAGAAAAGGCAGCATTTACTTCATAATGCTGTCAGGTGCTAATTCAATTTCCTGTTTACTGAACTTCAAGTGTGCTGTTTCAGGTCATAGATTGGTAGTGCTTATCATATAAATTGGCCAATAAGATTTACAAATAGTACCTTTAGTGCCTGGATATGTGGTTTTATCTTTAGAAAAGAAAATCAATTTAACTCTGCGCATTGGTTTTCTCCTTAAAATTCATGCAATTTGAATATGATTGACAGGGTACTGTATCATTATGCAGTCTGTTAGATGGACCGATTATGCTTATGAATACAGGAGTGGAGTCAATGAAAGCAACATGTAATTGATTCTACACTGGTCTGACTGTTCATTAACAGTTTGGATGTAGCACAGTTGCTTCTCAAATGGAAAACGATGAGAGCAACCTATATGTGTTCTCTCATTTGTTTTAAAATTCATTATGCTAATACTTTTTCACAGAATGTTTTGCTGATTTTTTTCCCTTTCTTTCTTTCTCCTCCCCCTCCCTCCCCCAGGGATAAGTCTGATTGAATCTTTGTAAATAATTCTACTGCTTTCAAATCTTATTTGGCATTCCAATCACACATTTTTCAATTTACACTTCTGGAGATGAAAACATGCTCTCCCCCACACCCCCTTCAAAGAAAACCTATCCTACTTCCCTTTTCTATATAGTTCAGACTAATTTCCCAGGATAAAATGAGGTGGGGGGACGCAAGGTGGTGGTTATAGCTTCAAAACAAAAGAGGTGATTTATAGACTGATTGATTTCTGGAATAGATGAGCAAAAACAGCTTTCATTTGTCTTGCCACACTTTAGTCTGATAAAGCACAAAAGGACCTGCCATCTCATTTTCCATACCTCTTCAAGGGCTTGCATTTGAAATGTTGATTAAATGTACAAATTGCATTGCTGTTTTGTCTCGGTTTTCCTCACTCGTATAAGAAAGGACCTCAAATATTTGAAGGTCGTCTTTCCTTTCTTGAATGAGAAGCTGGGCATTTCAGGGAAATAACATTGCCTTTATTGCTCACAGGTAGATATGATGCTGATTCTATAACAGCCGTCCCTACCTTTCCTTTACCCACAGCTTCCTGCCAGCTTTGAGTATAGAAGAAGCAACAAAACCAGTGCTGGGCTAGGCAGAGCTACAATTACACTGTAATCTCCAAATTAGATTGTATTTACAATTAATAAATATATTAATTCAATCTTTCTCGAGCTCTGATTTTTATTAAATCAGTCATTGACTTATTCAGATAATAGGTCTGAGAAAACACTGGAAATAGATTTTTTTATTTTCATGAAAACATCTAAGATTTATTCTCTTAGCTACTTTCAAGTATGCAATATAGTATTATAAACTACAATCACCATGCTGTACATGACATCCCCAGGACTTATCTATTTTGTAATTGGAAGCTTGTACCTTTGACCTCCTTCATCCAATTCTGTGACCTCACCCCCCCAACCTCTACCTCTGGCAACCAATATGTTCTTTGTATTTTGGGTTTGTTATTATTGTTTTTGTTGTTTTAGATTCCACATAAAAATGAAATGTGGAAGTCTTTGCTTTCCTTGTCTGACCTATTTCATTTAGCATAAGGCTGTCAAGATCCATCCATATTTTTGAAAATGGCAGGATTTTTCTTTTTATGGTTAAATAACATTCCACTGTGCATATATATACAACATTTTCTTTATCCATTTATATATTGGTGGACACTGACATTGTTTCCATGTTGCGGTTATTATCAAGAATGCTGCAGTGAACGTGGGGGTGCAGATATCTTTTTCAGTTCATGTTTTCATTCCTTTCATATAAATACTCAGTAGTAGAATTGCTGGATCATATGGTAGTTCTAGTTTTAATTTTTTGAGGTATCTCTACACTGTTTTCTGTAATGACTACATGGAACAAGATTTAATTATATTGTCTTTTTCTGTGGTTTCTAATATAACCACCACAGGTCTTTAATTAAAAATATGCTAACCAAAATAAAGCCCAAGTGTCTGAGACGTCCTGAGATGTGGCCATTTAAAAATATGTTCATAAATTCTTTACTACTCTTACCATCAAGAGATGGGGCCTATGTGTCTCCACTTGAAAAGTGTGGGATTTTGTATGGTTGCAACCAATACAGATAGTGGTAGTGATACTGTGTGACTCCTAAGGTTGGGTTACAAGAGTGACGTAGCTTCTGCCTCTGGTATACTTGATTTGGAGCCTTGAGCTGTCATGTGAGCAATCTTACTACTCTGAGGCCACCATGTTGCAAGGAAACCCAAACTAGTCCATATGGAGAGCACCCGAGACTTCATGAGGAGGGCAAGATGCCCATCCAGCTTTTAGTTGCTATATAGCCCCCACTGTTCCACTGCCAGCCATGGGCTGACTGCAACCATGTGAGAGACCTTTCACCAGACCCCCTAGCTGAGGCCTTTCAGAATTTCTCACCCAGAGAAACCATAAGAAATGACATTGCTGTCTTAAATTGTTACTATCTTAAGCCACTATGTTTTGAGTATTTTTATCTCTTTTTGTTGTGTTTGTTTTGTTTTTAAGCATAGCAATAGCAAACCAAAATCTGCATATGGACAAACTATGAAATTAAAGTGATGGGATTCATGATAAACATGTCAAATTTTGTATATATAGATGTATGCCATTTCCTTCATTAAGTAGTCACCTTAAGAAAAATTTATTCAAAATTACATTGCCATTGTGATATTGTACCTCCCCACATTGATGTGTGACTTTGGACATTTTGTTCTGCCTCTCTGGTGCCCTTGAACAGGGGGAAATAGGTTAAATTTTCTATATTGTCCTTTTTGTTTCTAAAAATTCTTAACTATTATTAAAAATTATTTGGTTACTGAGATATCTAAGATGTATATCCCGGTACTACATTTCTACTAAAGAATTTCTAGGGTTCAATTTGCATATTAAAATTGTAGTGAAACTTTAAAGATAGATATTAAACATATAGGAGAAAAAATACCCTTTTGTCCACCATTTAAACTACTTTTATCTGAAAATAATTATTTACTTTTTTTTTAAAACATTTTATTTATTTATTCACGAGAGACACAGAGAAAGCCAGAGACATAGGCAGAAGGAGAAGCAGGCTCCCCGGAGGGAGCCTGATGTGGGCTTGATCCCAGAACTCTGGGATCACACTCCAAGCAGAAGACAGATGCTCAACCACTAAGCCACCTAGGTGTCCATGAAAATAATGACTTTCTATAAAGAGATTATTGAGAATAGAAAAATAAGGAAAGATATATCTAGTGGAGTCATTCTGTTAAATCCCTTAGGATTGTATCTTTTTCAAGAATATTTTCATATTTGCAGTGATGTAAGATCATCTTTATAAAGCACAATAACAATACTTGTATATGGTAGGGATATGGTAGGGATCCAGGAACAAGGTTTAGCACACCACATACCCTTTGTTTTAATGCTTTATTTAATTGTTGAGTAGGTAATATATTCATATAATTTGAACACACACAAAAAAAATATAACAGTGAAAAGTCTCCTTCTCATATATGCCTCCATCTTTGCAGCTTCCATCACAACCCTGGTAGAGAATCACTGTTATTAATTGCTTGTTACTGCTTCCAGAGATGTTTTGTGCAGGTATTCACTAAAAGAAACCTGTATTCTTTCCTGTGGGATATTTTTACTCTAATGGTAGCATACTAATTATACCTCTTTACATTTTTTTTTACTTAGTAATATATCTCAGATATCTTTCCATATCCACATGTAAACACCTTCATTACTCTTTTTACAGAAACACAATATTTCGTTGTATAAATGTACAATTATTTTACTAGTCACTATTGATGCACATTTAGGTTGTTTCCAATCTTTGCCTATCATATACAGTGTTATAATGAATGACCTGTATAAATGCCATTTTGCATATGAGTAAGCATATTATCTAAGATACATGCCTAGAAATAGAACCATTGGATCAAAAGGAGTCTCCATTTATAATTTCGATAGGTACTTAAAACACTGTCTTTGGGGATCGACCAATTTGGGCTTTATTTGTACAAGCATGTTTGAGAAATGTGAACCATGACTGGTGTTCATTTATCTAGACAAGAATGAATTAGACTACTTAGAATCTATAGATCAATTCTTCATAGGCAAACAGAAGAGGAATTGTATTTGAGAGCAGCAAAGAATCTAGAGGCCATCTTATTCAAATCCTTCTTTTAGCCTGGAAAGAGAAACTCGAAGAGGACAGTGTCTTGTCCAAGATCACATAACTGATTAGTGACAGATCCAGAACTTCTGACTTATAATCAGACCTCAAGACTTAAAATGTGGTATTTTTTCCACATCAGAGCAGAGATGATGACTGTCATTTCTGCCTGTGTGTATATGATGTCTTGGATGTTGCCTCTCTTGCTGCTGGTTATTGAGCCTCTGTATGCACCAGAAATCGAATTAAACACTTCTGTTTACATTATCTTCTTTATGCCAAGGGATAGACAAATTCATGTGCAAGTGAAAGCATTATCTACGGATTGGTGCATATATCTCACATATACATGTCCACTATCAAGATGCTATTGTGTTCAATAAAATGTAAATTAGTGCAAAGCATCGTTGATGTTATAACAGCTGTTTGTCTTGAACTTGTACTCAATTAATAGATTTTGAAACTACTATTGTGAAAGGGTAGTCTATAATATTTTTTATATTAAAAAAGTGTCCTTAATACTCATAAAACTTGCAAGCCACTTGTTTAAGTTCTCTTGTAACTGCCCAGGCATCATTTTATACTCCATCTGTCTCTGATACAAAGGTAAATGTTAATGATGCCACACATCACAGAATAAACCACAGAGATCATCTAAGCAGTCAATTTGTTTTATGGATAAGGAAACCAAGGCAGGAGCCAGTGAAAGGATGGCTTCTTCTGAGGCACTTAGCAAGTAGGGCTGGAGCTGGAATTGGAAAGTACACCTCCTGAGTTTTGTAACAGGAATAGAAGAACTTGGCAGTGTGGAAGAATCACTTCTGAGTGCTATGAACAATTAAAATAGTGAAGGAAATTTACTTTTGGGCCTCACATTGATTCACCTTCAGCTTTGTGGATCTGAGAGGTCATTGTGTTGGTCGATAATAACACTTGATCTTGGATGTTGTAAGTTTAATATAGAGCATAAAATACAGAGATCAATATTTTGATGTTGAGGAGAAGGCTCATTGATTGGCTGTTTGTCCTCAGACCTTTAAATTAAATGGAGAACTGAAGAAACGTAATAATTTTTCACAAATTCCACCTAAGTCATGTGAACAACGATGTCCACAGGGAAAAGCAAAGAAAAAGGATTCTTCAAATGTCACTATCTTCTTCTTTTATGGACTCTCTTTTTCCCTTTCCCATTAATGCTCTGAATCCCTGTTTTTACTTGGCTCAAATAGACACATCTTTATGACCCCAGATAAGAGGCACTTCCTCTTGACCTTCATCCATAATATAAGGAATCCAAGGTCATAAACTGTTGCACCTTTATATATTAAGTATTTGATATACAGAGGCAGTTGGGGAGGAGGGGAAAAAGCAAGGCAAAACTCATGGACTTGTCCTTCAACAATGGCAGTGAGGGTGCCAGAGTTGTCCTAGCACAACATTTCTCAAAGGTAAATTTGTGGAAATTTAGTCCCTTGAAGTACTCTATAAAACATAGTTTTCAGATTGCCTGGGTGGCTCAGTGGTTGAGCATTTGCCTTCAGCTCAGGGTGTGATCTTGGGCCCAGGGATTAAGTCCCACATTGGGCTCCCCACAAGGAGCCTGCTTCACTCTGTGCCTATGTCTCTGCCTCTCTCTGTGTATCTCTCATGAATAAATAAATACAATCTTTCAAAAATAAAACAGATCAAAACATACTTTCCAATAGTCAGATGTATTCCATTCTGTATCCCTGCTTGTTGAGATTCATAATCCATTGTTGCATATTAAATATCCTGAAAGTCCTGAACTAAGGTAGGTGTTGTGATTTAATTTCATCCAGTGACTCTCAAATATAATTGACCTTTAAACCCACATCTTACTCTACCCACTTTTGGGAAATGCTGTCCTGTAGAATCCTGTGATGTTACTCTATAGCTTCTCTCCCTTTGGATTCATTGGGGGATTTAGAATATCACAACTGGACACAAACAGGTAGTCACAAAGGGGAAAATGAAGTTAAGCTAGTATAACCTTCCATCTTCATTCATGAGGTATTTGCTTCAAAACAGAAGCTAATATGAAATATTCACATAAAAACTCACTACAGCTGGTACAGAACTTGTATTGCTTAAATACATAGAGCTCTTATTTGTTACTCTTATTATAAAAAAATGGTATCGCTGTGTGCTGGGTTTTTGTTTTTATTTTACTAAATAAAACTAATCTCCCTTTTCTTCTCCTATGTTATTGAGGTTCTCACTTTAAAGCCAGGTTTGCCTGTGCAAGAGCATCTGCATGAACTCACTGGTGACATTTCTGCCTATTTTGATCACAAGATATCATCTTTAATATCATCTGGCAAGTGTTTAAATACTGTTTCAGAGCTAAAAGTTGAAATCAACATTTTGGGTATTTTCTCGAACATCAAATAATACACTCAATAGTTAGCAGGCAAACAAAGGTTTTACCCTTCGTGACTTCTTTTCTGCTACTTAAATTTCCTATGCAAGTTAAGACTGTTTCATAGTCTCACTTTTGTGATATGTTCTTATCTTGTCATTGTTGTTGAAATGAAGTGGTACTATTTAGCCAAAGCAAATAATTTCACTTCATTATAATATTCCAATAATATTAGACCATATTTGTCTTTCTGATCAAAGGTGATTAGTTTTTGTTACATCAATGAGATGGGCAAATAATGCAGATTAACAGATAAGACTGGAAAGCAGACGTTCTAAGGCATTCAAGTAATTTGGATTATAATGTAGTTCTTTCTTATGATCCTTATTGACTTTAAAACTAAAACAGTGCTATTGCATTATGTTTCTAAATGCAAAAGTTTATGTGTGTGTCCGTATTAACAAAATATAACAATGACTGGTTTTATGTGCAAAAGAAAATCTGTGTTTTAAATATAGAGGCCGAAAGTATAGATTGCTTTTTGAAAGTTTTAATATAGTAAAAAATAGAAAGTAATTATTAGGGGCTATTATCCTTAGCATATGTCATATATATGAGGATTGGTAGATTCCACTTTAAAATTGGTAGAGATGTTTTAAAGTTATTCCTTTTAAGTTTATTGCTGATTGTTATAAATTATCTTGGCACATTTTCAGAAATTTGTCCTTTTTTATTGTGTACAATGGCTGAAACTATTGCCTTATTTATAAGTAAAGTGATGTGAAGTGATGTGATGGGTTTTTTTTTCCCATGTCAATTGAGAACGCTCATTTTCCAGGCAATTATTTCTCAGTTTATTTCCCACCAAGGATTTGTCTTTTGCCAGGGTGCCAATTATTCACATTTTGTATTATAATCTGTCTCACTTGGATCTGACCAATGATGAAATAACTTACTGGTAGGGGATGCCCTTTCACAATTATCACCTTCCTGGGCAACTGCCTGCTTTATGAGGCTGTGCTATATAAAATCTTTTACCAGGGAGGCATTTGCAACATCAGTAATTCTTAGCTTGCTTGTCTCTGGGCTCCAACACAAATACCTACAGTAAATAAAGCACCAATTACGCGAAAAGTGAAAAATACGTTGCTTATGCTATTTCTTCTTCTTTTTGCATGTGCAGATGTCATCCATACTGTAGGACCAATAGCCAGAGGCCATATTAATGGTTCCCACAAGGAAGACCTCGCAAATTGCTATAAATCATCTCTGAAGCTGATGAAAGAAAATAACATCCGATCAGTTGTAAGTACTTTTCTGTTTCTTATTTCTTATTCTTCCAGCCTCTGTATTTGGGAAAATGATCTTATTCAAAATAAGGGTAGGAAATCATTTCTAAAATTTGGAAAACTAAGGTTAAGATTCTCAGTAAGTGATGTGCTACTGGTTATCATGACTCCATTCTTTTGTATACCCTAAATATTTGCTTAATTGTTTGTGATGTTTTGGGATTTAAAACTTTAGACTCATACAAATGGAGCCATCCTGTCTACTTTCTGCCATCCATAGTACCATTAGATTTGAAGAAAGTGTGCATGTGTTCATTTTAACTGAAAAGTTGCTGTCTTTTCAGTCTATTTGGTTCTTCTTAAACTAGTAGTCTGTGGCTGGGTATGCCACATCCCTTCTAAGTTTTATCAATTTAGACAGAGTTCAAAAAATGTGGATCTAATCTATTTCCTTACCAGTAGGCTGGGATGAAAGGAAGTCTTTGAGCTGGATTTGGAAGTATTTATTCACCTGCTTTTCCTTTGCAACATATCCTATGTTTATTACATCTCAATTACACCAGGAAAATAAAAGTATGAGAAAAATGAGAGTGTAAATACCCAATAGTAAGTTAATTTGGACAGAATCCCTGGGATCTTTTCACATGGATTATAACCTTGGTGAAATTGTGGGGAAGGAAAATACTTAAACCCTTGACTTCTTAGCAGGCTGAATGGATCAGCATTGCTTAGGAGGTCACAGAAGTGAAGGTTTTATTATTTGCATGAAGGAGCACTGAGAGTCAGACACATTTTGATAACCCTGCATAGTTGCTGGACTTTTCATGCATGATTATAACTTTGAAGTGCCTTTTTCAAGATAGATTGGTGAGTTTCTTCAAAATAACAAAACTTTTTTTTTGCAAGCTAATTATACAATCTTTTAAATCTCTGCATAATTATTAACAGAGCAGAATATTTTATCTTACTCTTTGATTTTTAAAATTTTGTTCTTTAAAAATGAATCAATAAGTAAGACCCTTCTGTCTTAGAAGAGAAAGCTGAAATTCAAAAAGAATGGAGCAAAGCAAACTGCTAAACCAGTGGGCTGATTTTGTTTTTTACTGCAAAATAAGGAAAATCAAAACAGGTGTGCACATTTAGGAAATAATTAAAATTTTGTCAATATGGCCTATTGATTAAAAAGGCAAGGGGCTGAAGTGCTTGGAAAAATGGATATGTATAGAAGTTTCTAGCTTGGGAAATATAGACCTTGAGACCTGAAGAGAAT
This sequence comes from Nyctereutes procyonoides, assembly GCF_905146905.1. NCBI lineage: Eukaryota > Metazoa > Chordata > Mammalia > Carnivora > Canidae > Nyctereutes > Nyctereutes procyonoides. The sequence continues at coordinate 40,401,074 of NW_026575024.1, forward strand.
TAACTAATGAATTCACTGGCATCTCTAATGACTTCTTTTCTAAAGTCAATAGAAAGTAAGAAGATGCTAGCCCACTAGAAACAGTCTAAAAACAGCACCCATTCTTTTAATAGGAAAAAGAAATATCTCTAAAGATAATGATCTTAAAACAATCATATCTTTATTACACTACTTGCCACCGTTAGGTAAGGAGTGGGGGAATTATGGACTAAGTTTAATTGACTTTTATCAGATGACCCGCAGATGGACAAAAACAATGCTCTAATCACCCTGGGATTGGAATTAGGTCTATCTATTTTAGATGATTATTTTGAGGGGTTAATTACATCTTACTTGGTGCTAAGTTAGCAGGTGGTGCTAAACTAAAGTCACTTCAATATTAAAAAATAAAAATGGAGATGGAAAATATTTACAAAACGTGAAGCAAAATGTCCAGATAATCACCACATACATACAGCATGGTGGAATGGAGTTTCTATCAAATGTCTTGTCTTTTATTCACACACAAAAAAATCTATTTGCCTGCCTGCCTTCCTTCCTACCTTCTTTCCTTCCTTTCCACTCTTTTTTCTTTTTCTTTTTCTTTTTAAGATTTTATTTATTTATTTATGAGAGACACAGAGAGAGAGAGAGAGGCAAAGACACAGGCAGAGGGAGAAGCAGGCTCCATACAGGGAGCCCGATATGGGACTCGATCCCGGGACTCCAGGATCACACCCTGGGCAGAAAGTGGGTGCTAAACGCTGAGCCATCCAGGGAGCCCCCTCTCTTTTTTCTTAAAGAAGGAAATGAGCTTTCTATCTTATATGGAATATCATGTTCTTGACCAGTGTCAAAAAAAAATATAATGCTAAAAAAATTATATTACTGATGTCATCAATTTCTCATTATGTAGGGAAAATGGAAAATTCTTAGAAATTGATTACAATTAGATATATGTTTTAATGTATAGGCTTGTACTATATAGACTTATTATAATAGATGAAGAGATATGTTTGATATGAAAAGCCTGGCTATTAGGATGGAAAATAAACAACTTGAGCTCATTTATATACATGTCACAGAAAATTTCTCATAAACCCTTTTATCAGAGCTGCTTAGTGTTTGGTTTACCAGTTGTCACTGTGTGACCATGGACAAGCCATGCCAATATTTTGTGGCCTCAGTTTCCACATACAAAGAATCAGTAAACTATTAGTATAGTCTCAGATCTGTCTAACTCAAGAGGCTGTTATGGGGCTCAGTCAAGATAATGGATTTAAGATAACTGGGATAATGTGATTCTCTATAAAAATATTTGGCAATATTATTTCAAGCATAAGTTATTTTCACATTTTATGATATGGCAAATTTAGGAGATTGAGATCGCTCTTGCTTTGACATCTATTCTGAAAACCAGACTTCTAGACATTTATCATGTCATCTCTTGATGTTGTTAAACCAGAAAGAAATTATTATCAAGAACTCAGTTAGTACATTTGTAATGACAAAACTCATTTATTTTCCTTCTCCGGTGTAAGGGAAAATGTGTTCTTCCTGCTTGTCCATTTATTCCCTGTGAATTTCCTTTGCTATTTACACAAAACACTTCACTTCTGGTCACTGGATATGTGGAGGTTTCTCTCCATACCTAGCAATTCTCTGGGACACCAGCTGGGTATCCTAAAATCCTAACATGATTTTGACACTATAGTGTCAGATACCCTAGGTTAAGTGCTCAGTCCCACAAGGTTACCTATCCTCCAACCCCCCTCCACACACACTTAAACCCTTTAGATGTCAGTAGTAAGCTTGGATTATAACCAATGTTTCTGAATCTACCAGCTATAGATCTATGGCCCAGTGACCTTAGTGTTCAATTAATTTGCTAGAGAGACTCACAGAACTCAAGGATACACTTGCATTTACCAGTTTATTAAAGGATATGATAAAGGATATAGAAGACAATCCAGATAAAGAGGTATATAGGGCAGGGTCTGGGGTGGGAGAGCCAACCACAGGAGCTTCTGTCCCTGTGGAGCTGTGGGGGGGTAAGGGGAGCTTTACCCTTCCAGTGTGGTTGTCTTTGCCAACTCGGAAGCTCTCTGAACCCTGCACTTTTAGAATTTTATGGAGATTTCCTCTCATAGACATGATCAATCATTAACTCCAATTTCTAGCCCTTCTCTGGGGGATAAGGGGCAAGGCTGAAAATTTCAAGCTTCTAATCATTGCTTGGCCTTTCCAGTGAACACCCCCCCCCCATAGGAGCTATCCAGGAGCCCACCAAGAGCTGCCTCATTAAAGCAAAAGATACCCCTAGTGCTCTTATCATTCAGAAATTTGCAAGGGTTTTAGGAACCCTATATAAGGGAAGGAGTCAAAGACAAGTATTTTATTAGAATAAGAAATCCTCCTAGGGTTCTTATTACTCAGGACATTTCAAAAGTTTTAGGAGCTCTGTGTCAAGAACTGGGGTCTGAGACCAATACATATTTTCTGTTATCTCATAATATTATATTTATTTAGTCAATTAAAATAAATGCATAGAATCTTAAGAGGAAAAAAAAAAAAAAGGACGCCGGGGTGGCTCAGTGGTTAAGAGTCTGCATTTGGCTTGGGGCCTAATCCCGGTATCCTGGGATCGAGTCCTGCATTGGGCTTCCTGCATGGAGCCTGCTTCTCCATCTGCCTGTGTCTCTGCCTCTCTCTCTCTCTCTGTGTCTCTCATGAATAAATGGATAGAATTTTTTAAAAAAACCACTATTATTAATATTGTTTATAACTATTAATATTATCTTATTTATAATAATTAATAATATGATTGTTGGTATTACCAACTCATATTTGTATTGACAATACAGAGCACACCATAGACTTTTACTGCTCAGTAGATGCATTGAATTGAATTATACTAATTTTGTCACCACACTTAACTGTCTTAAATTTATAGTCTAATCTCTAACTTTTCACAAATAGTCTTATATCATTATGGTTTCTCCAACTATGTGTCATTTTACAGCAAAACTACAAAAATGAGTAAGGATTAACTAGTTAAGGTGGGGTAGTAGATATGTAGCAATATGGTAAATATGTAAGCAATATGATAAATGTTGTAATGGTCTGGACCAGCAATAAGGCTGTGCTACAACACAAACAACCTCAAAATCTCAGTGGCCTGCATTCAGAGACCCTGGCTTAAAACATTCCATCCATCATCTCATAGTTGTGCTCTTTTGAACTGACAACCCGTTGAGCTGCTACAGAACAGAGACCTTGCAAACTAATGCATGAACTTTTTACTGTCTCAGTTTAGAAGTGACACACACCATTTCTGCTCCCATTTCATTGGCCAGAACTATTTGCATAGCCCTGCCTACCTGCAGATGGCCCAGGGAAATGTCCATGAATAATTGAAATATTTGCTAGGTACCACTTTTCTACTTTTGGTTTAACTAAACCAAAAGCTTAGGGATCACAGCACAGAGGTCAGAGATTTCTGCTTTATTCTTATCTCTCCAAAGGAATTCATTTTTTTTTTCTAAAGGAACTCTTTAAAATTTTATTAGAGGTAAAACAAATAGTGTGATCATTTATTTATTCAAAAAATATTAATAAGATTTATCATGTACTAAGACTTTTTTTTTTTATGGAAAGGGAGGGCCAGAAAGAGAGAAAGAGAGAGAATCTTAAGCAAGCTCCATGCCCAGTGAGGAACCTGACACAGGGCTCAATCTCACGACCCTGAGATCATACCTGAGCTGAAATCAAGTCAGTTGCTTAACCTACTGAGCCACCCAGGCATCCCCTACCAAGACATTTTTAAGCATCTCCTAAGCCCTGGAAGATATAATAGTTGTCTTCAAATATATCATTTGTTTCCATCTCCTGCCTGTCCAGACAAATAAATAGACAAGATCATCATATCCATTGTATGATTTGAGAGCATTCTCTGATTCTCATCACAGATGTCTGAAATTCCATAATTAATGACTAATTTATGATGGTCAGGCATTGTCCTTTCTCTGCAATTTCCCTTTAAAATGCAAATACTCTTGAGATCTGTAGAAAATTAATTTCCTAATACCCTAACATGAAGAAATTTATCAAATTACTTTTCACTTTGGCAGAATAAATTAGTAGAGGATAATAAAATTGCTTAGCACCTCAGCCTGAGGGAGGAGGGAAATTAGAAGGGGATCTGGATGAAGTTTGGGAGAAATAAAAACCACAGTGGGATACACAGTTTACTTACCTCCCATTTTGCTAAGAAAAGATACCTTTTAAATAGAGAAGAAAAATTTATAGTTATACATAACTACCTAGAAATAAGGTAGTTATTTGGTTTTTGGATGTATTGTAGACAAAATTTTTCACTATCAAAAAAAATAATACTCCTTTATTAATTTAAGATACAACATTCCCTTACATTTCTCTCCTCTGTCCATTCTTTTTGGTGGTGCCTTTTCAGTATATATCTACATGTTTACTTTAGGTTGTAAAAGGATAAAAGTAATCAATAAATTTAGTGGTTCATTTTACAGCGACACATCTCTTCTATGAATTATTAATTAGCACAGCATTATTAATACTGACGAATGTTTAAATTTATGATTTCAATCATGATTCATCTTCCTGTCTTATCGTAAAGAGTTTCAAATGAAAAATCTGACCAATCTTTCCTAGACCTAGAGCTTGTTTGTGCATGTACCTTATTTCTTCCAACCTACTTCAAATATAATTCACTTATTTTCGTCCAATCATGAATTCCCCTGCGGCAAAATTCAAATATATGCAGATTTACTTGTGTATACATTCTCTGAAATCTTGAGAGTGTTGATTCCAGATAGGCAAAAAATGTAGGCACCATGGAGGGGATAATTAGGAAAAGAATGAACTAGAAATAGGAACAGGGAAAAAATTGAAAGAAAAGTCAAAGAGGGCACAGATTTTCTCAGGAAAATCTTGGGAAAGAGAAAGTGGGTGTCGAAGAATGTACCCAGGTCTTGGAGACACAGTATTCTAATATGTGTGGCTTGAGAAATGAAGTCAGGCTGGTGAAATCAAACAACTGTATTATTTTGATTTCTGGGGCAGTGCTTTATCCTAAGAAAATGAAACAGGTATTGTGTGACTGGAAGAGGACTTCACATATACAGAATATTCATTTGAATGTATATTAACCTAAAACATACAAATGAAAGAGGTGAGTGTAGGGATGAAGACAGTGAGGAAAAGATTCCTATTGCACAGGGACTGTTATTAATAACACTGATGTAAGAGACACTATAAAAGCATAAATATTATCTTATACTATCATTTCTATCTTTATGTACTATCATACTATCATTTGTTGTTTTTAAGTAAGCATGGAAATATTTTATAAGGATCTTTGTGAGTTTTTCTTGCTCTCTATTTCTTTCTTGCAATATGATCTTAAATTTCCTCAATGGCAAATTCATCAGCTTCACTTTTAGAAACCTAATCCAAGCCATTCAAAAAAGGATCACAATGATTTCTGCCTTCAGCATCAGTTAAAAGGCATAGATTCATATCGGTCAAAGATACTGGGTATTCAGGAAAACCCCTTTTAACTGACAAAACATAGTTTACCCAGTTTGGTGTTCTTTGAGGAAGAACATGTAATAAGAAAATAGTGTTGATATAAAAATAATCATAATCTGAATAAAAACCAGATTTTATTTAGGTTAAAAATGATTTTCCCAAGAAGTGTAACTACTAATTGATATATGAATTTGATAGTTTTATGTGATTATGGACAACTAAAATTAAGTGTTTTCATAGTGTATACCACTGTGATTTCTACTTGAGTGTCATGCTAGATGATGTATTGAGTGGGAAAAAAATGTAAATCTTTGCTTGTAGAAAGCACCCAATATCAATAGAGATCCCTCAAAACCAGATGGTTTTCCCTCCATGAGTCATAGGTTTTGAGAAGTAATGACTTCCAATGGAAAAGACAATGGACCTACAATTTCAGTGCTTCCACTAAGCATTCCAGCAATAAGCAAATTTGGAATTCTGTATTTAATTGTTTCACTGCAGTGTAGGTTTTCTTTTTAAAGCATAGTCAAGTTAAAACTTATTTTCTTATACAAGTTCCCTTCTGAGAGGGTTGCCATGACAATGAGTTCTCAGCCTGAAATTTTTAAATGCTGGTTTTATTTCATTATCTGAGTTTCCATTACAGGCCACATCAATCAATGCAGTCCCTTCTTCAAGAAGACTTCTACAGCATTAAAAAGATGACCTTTTAATTTGTTACCTCTGCTCCCCTGCCTAACATGGTACCATCATTTCCTAGCCAGCCCTTCATCTCAAAGCACCCTCTTCTGCAGAGCCATGGCGTGATCTTCTTTCCTCTTCTCTTTTTAAGCAACATCTAGTCTTGGTTCTCAGCTATCTCATTTATAAAGGATAATGCTAAGTCTTTGTGTCTTTCCTACCCGAGGTTCTAACAGCTGTGTAACTAATGATACTATTAATAAATAACAAGAACAAAAGCATTTTTTCATTTGTACTTCGCTTTACAGTTTACAACAGTGTGTTCCTATACATCATCTCATTTGTTATTCAAATTGTCCAGCTAGCTCCCTGTGTTTCTTTGATTTAGCCAAAGAGGGGAGAAAAAGGCTAAATCAGGACTTTTCTTTCCTCTTTCTTCTCTATGCTTGCCTTTTATAAGATATTCTAATTGGGTATAGGGGTACAAAATCTCAACTAATACTCTCATCAGGTATTATTACTGGCAATAACAAGCGACCAAAGGTGGACAGCAAAGATGAGAAGGAAGGAGAGCATGGAATGATGATAAATTCACAAACCATGCCTGGAAAACTTGTAGTCATACACCTGAACTCAATCCATGCCTTCTGGTCAGAGACATGCTTAAATTAGATCATTTAGTCAGGAAACATAGTAATAAGAACAGCTAATATTTTTGAACCATCAGTTTGTGCCAGGCATTGTGTTTTACTCATTTAGTCTCTGAACAATCTGAGCTGGAGTGTTGTTTCTCCCACTTTACAGATGAGGAAAATGAGCCAGTAGGACCATAAGTAAATTGCTTAAGGTCTTACCTCTAACAAAAAGTAGAGGTGGGATTTAAATTCGGAAATTTTAAATTCAGTGCCTTTTTCCCTTTCCTCTGCTATTTTATGTCTTTTATTTGTATGTATGAATGTATTTATTATTATTGAAACTCAAGGCACTCCAAAGTACTACCTTGTAAGGAGCTTTTAGTGAGGGTGATTTGAAACAATCAAAATGATTGTGGGGTGACTCAGGGGTGCTACTGGTATTTTGTGGGCAGGACTAGAGATGCTACAACATGTGGGCTGACTAGGGATACACTAAGAATCTGTTCCTTATCCTGCATGATGTTTTATGCATTGTTTTGCTCAATAGTCATATAAATAAGACCTATTTATAAACAACAGGGTACATTAAAAACAGACCTTTTGCTTTCAACATATTAGTGAACCACCATGAAAATTAAGGGAAGTTAGTACTTAGTGTGCTTAGCATTTTGCCAAGAGTGCCTGAGGAAATCATGCCATTGGTGGCCGCACCACTTATGGTAGTTGGCAACATGGTGCACTTGTGTGAGTCTGCATTTGCAGATGTCCCCTTCATTAGTATTTCCATGTAAGAAAACAACTATCTGACTACTTCCTTTCTTGCTGTTTAATTCACTGTGTGTGACACTAGGCAATATGTAGTCATGCCTGAATATATACATGTTGAAAACAGAACTTGACTTTGTCACTTTCCTTTTATATCTCTTTCATATTACCCCTGGGGCATTATATTGATTTTAAAAAATTGATGTAGCATCTTGATTTGGGTTCCCCTGAAAGAGACCCTGAAACAAGGGTTTGTGTACAAGTACTTTATTTAGGAGGTTAGGACAGAGAGTACTGGCAGAGGAATGGGGAAGTGAGAGATGGAAGGGAAGGCAGCCAAGAGTCAGGTTATAAGCAAGTTACCACTGTGGGCAGCAGCTCACTCCTGCCATGGAGTGCTGAACAAGTCCCCTCTAGGGAATGGGGGAAGCTGGGCCATTTATCTTTCACTTCCACCTGTGGCTATTTGAGGACTGCTCCTAGAGGATTAACTCCCCAGCCTTTCTTGCCTGTGCAGGCTGAGAGAATACCCTGAGGTAGAATCCCATAAAGGGATTTGCTGGAGAATGTTGTGGGTGGGCAGGTACTGGAACTCTGAGTTCTGGGAGGATGTGGGTGGGCCACTGGCACCTTCTGCTTAATGTATGTAGGTAAGTAGTACTATTTATAGATGTCATTTCAGCATACTCAAGAGGGCTTTTCAAAATATTTATTATAAAAAAGGGAATATTGGCTCTGACTGAATGAGAACGCTTAGGTTAAGTTAAACTGATTTTCCAGTAGGGCAATATGCTAAACACACATTGTCCAGAGATTTTTATTCTTGAACTCAGGCATCCAAATCCTCTGCTTCTGTAAGTATAGTGTGATATAGAGGTTTTACAAGCATGGTAATTAATGTGACTAGTGTTGTAACCTATGGAATGAACAGACTTATTGAAAGTGAAATTAATTCTTAGGTAGTAAAGAAATAGTATCACAATATTGTGTCACCTTGGTTGAATTTTTTTCTCAACATCTCACAACACTAAGTTTTGATTCATCATGCAAACAGCAGAAAAGTTGGCTGCCTAAGATCAGATGTATGTAAAATCGTTCATCAGTTAGAAGATATGATACATATTGAGGGTAAACAATTTGATTAGATAGCTATATTTGAATTTTTTTTCCCAATATAAGGATTTTTCCAAATCACGTCTTTTGGGGGAATACATTATCTTCCATTTTCTTTAAAAATCTTACGGGGGTGCCTGGGTCGCTCAGTTGGTCATGCATCTCACTCTTGATTTAGTCTCAGGTCATGATCTCAGTGTCCAGGTCATAAAATGGAGTTCCTCCTTGGGCTCTGCACTCAGCAGGGAGTCTGCTTGTCCCTCTCCCTCCTCCTCTGCTCCTCTCTCTGTTCATGCATGCATCTCTTCATGCATGCATTCTCTCTCCTTCTCTCTCTCTTTCTTAAATAAATTAAGAGGTTTTTTGTTTTGTTTTGTTTGTTTGTTTTTTTAAAGTTAGAATATGCCTATGATCAGTTCTTTCTGTAAGGGACTCTGAACCTTTTTGCTTCATCTTTTATAGTCTGAAAAATTATTTTTAGTCACTTGTGCATTCTGCAGATGTAAATCTACTAGCAAAGACCAAGGAAAGTATATTTAGAATGAAAATATAAAACATTTCAATTTACCCAGATTTGTTCACTTAATTATTTTCTTTTTATCAGACTAGGGAACATTCCCAGGAAAATCATTACTGGTTTCTACAACAGTGTCTTCCAGAGGAGATACTAGCCCAGCACACTGTCAAAGAAAGTATATTACGGTGAAATTTGTATAGAAACTGTAAACAGATTTGCAATGCAAACGTTCATCTTGAGTGTTTTATTTTTCCCTGACCTGAGCAGCAGTTATTAGATCACTGTATCATGAGGAAAATAGTCAATTCGAAACATAGACCATAGAGTCCTGAGCCTGCCATTAGATTTGAACAACTGGGTAATTTTGGCATATATCTAGGGGGTTAATAGTCTAGAGCAAAGGCAGCAGCTTTAAACTGTGTATTTTTTCTTGCAAATGTTCAGATATGTTTTTCAGAAGAGCAATTTCAATGTATAGAATCAAAGCTATTCTTAAGCTGTTAAACTGAGAGACTAAAAGAGCAAAACAAATAAAACCAATACCACTTTTAAAATAAAAATAAACCTGTCAGTATCAAGAAAGCATTCTAGACTTGTTTATGTACTATTCAGTAGAAATATAAAGAGGATTTTTTTTTCATGGAAAATGTGTTACAGATTGAGTCAAAGACACACCCTAGCTATCTTTGTTTTGAATACTTACACACTTCTGAAAAGTGTAGAAGATGAAGTGTTTGCTTAGTAGGTGTCTCATGGAAAGACTATAGTGTTCTAGTTATAACCATGGCTTAAGTATAGCAGTATATTAACCACCTAGATCTTTGTCCCTGTGAGTTGAATAACTTTAGGGCAATCTTTCTATCTCTTCTGAACCCATTGTTTGGGAAATGTCCTTGCTGCAACTCAAATGCTTAAAAATAACAGAAAAATACATAGAAATAAAAATATAACAGACAATGATAAATAATGTTAGTAGGTTCATCCTAACATTTTCATGAAGCTAAAATGTGACAATATTCATAATAAGGTTCTTTAGTGGTAAATTGTCCAACAAAAATGTATTGAGCAACCATTATGGTCTAGTCACTGTTCCAAGTACTTGGAATATATTGATGCTTGTGGAGCTTGCATTCTACTGGAGTAATTTTTATCAGAACTAGTAGTAAGATTAGTACTATTGTTATTAAATGGTTTGACAACATTTCTAGATGCTGTGGATTTTATTATTTTTACATCCCTGGGAAATTATCTCACCATTATCGTATTTTTTTACCTTATTTCTTTGATTCTTGAATTTTAGAAAAGCTAAGAAAGTAATAGAGCAGAGTATAGCTTCAGCAAATGGCAGTTCTATGAAATGGCAATAACATAACTCTTGGGTAATATGCATCCATAAAGATGGATGATTATGTGAGTAGTCCTGTAAGGACAACAAGGAATCACAGAAGCAATTTTTAAAATTATTTAAAAATTTTTCAAGTGCTCCTAATGCTATTTTTTAAAAGATTTTATTTATTTATTTGACAGAGAGACAGAGCACAAGTGGGAACAGAAGGAGGGGGAGAAGCAGGGTCCCCACCGAACAGCAGAGAGCCCAACTTGGGGCTGGATCCCAGAACCCTGAGATCATAACCTGAGTAAAAAGTAGATGGGCAACCAAATGAGCCACCCAGGTGCTCCAAGTGCTCCTAATTTTAGAAACAAAGTCTCATAGATAGAGCCCTCAGATATTCTGAATATGGTAAATATAATTCAAAATGTAAAAAAAAAAATGCTGAACAGTGAAAAAAAATGCAGGAAATCTCAATAATATCTGATTTGCCCCCAAGGATAAGTGTTTTGTCTTTTTATTTTATTTTATTATTTTTTTTAAATTTATGATAGGCACACAGTGAGAGAGAGAGAGGCAGAGACACAGGCAGAGGGAGAAGCAGGCTCCATGCACCGGGAGCCCGACGTGGGATTTGATCCCGGGTCTCCAGGATCGCGCCCTGGGCCAAAGGCAGGCGTCAAACCGCTGCGCCACCCAGGGATCCCTGTTTTGTCTTTTTAAATTGAAATATCAAGAAGCAAATGATTTCACACAAATACACTAATAAGCAAATATACAGGTTGGTTTTTGTTTTTGTTTTTGTTTTTCCCCATACATGCTTCTCTGTCCATTGGCTGATCCAGGACTAATTGGTGCAGACTGGGAAAAATGATAAAGAATGCACTGTACTTTCAGAAAAGGCCTCTCACATCTTATAGAAATTACAACGGCTTGTACATCAGTTGCAATGTTTAAAAATGAGTGTGAATCTACATACCTCACAGTCGAAAGTACAAGAGCCTCACAGAGTGCTGCAAAATACATGCAAAAATGTGAACAAAATTTGAATTTAACTTTCTCTTGCAACAGGCAGGGGGGATGGCTCTATATTGAGTTTGCATAAGCTAAGATCTCTTGTTTATGCCTTTCAGGGAAGACTAACTGCTCTGTCAACTCTTTCAGCTTCCAGTTTTACAAAATATTGCTTATCTGATTAACTACAATTGCCAGTACTCTAATCATGTGTATTCATGAGTATTTGTGGGTCGAGGTCAAGGGGGAAGGAAGGCTAGCTCTCCTCCAATGTTACACAGTATTATTCTCGGAGCAAGTGTTATCTTGTCTGTTTTATACTGGTTAATGTCTATTGTTTATATCATTCATAATTTAAACATTAGAAAAAAAAGATGTACATATTTTAAGATGATCTTACTCTGCTCATTTAATAGGAACACAATAACAGAATCTGGTGGCTTAATATGCAAGGGATGTGTTTTATACCTGGAAAGCCAGGATACCAAGGAGGTTTTTCAATTGCCTCATTTGGATCTTGAGGTATAGAAGGCTCTGAGGCATGGAGGGCTTGTTGGTTAATCCTCACTGATCTGCAGACTAGTCTGACTTATATGGCTGAATAGGCAGACACTTCCTTCCCTTCTCCCCACTTCATGTGTATCACTCCAAATGTTATGGTTTTGGACAAAAGCATAACATTCCTAGAGAAAGTAGTTCCAGGAATTCCAACAAATTTTCTCTGCTAAAAAGTCTAAATAAACTCTCAGGATTTGATTATACCTTTGTTATTAAGAATTTTAACTAACAACAAGAAAAAAGAATTTTAACTAACTCAGTCCTAGTATAACATGTTTTTTAAATTATGGGTTTTTGAAACTTGTCTTTCTTTTAAACAATGGTAAAGGCAAACTCTGTAAACATTACTTTCTCAGCATTACCTAAAATCTAATATATCTGGTGATAGACACAAATTAAGCATGTACTTGCCAATATTTCCAATTAGCCTACTGGTTTACCTGCACATATTTGAATACTGTAAGCCATTACTTTGGAGAATTGATTCAAACTCAAACTCAGTAGAACCATCCATATTATATATCTGTGACAGTTTCACCAAGATATGATATCGTGGACTTGCTGTAAATAATTCAGAGATGTGACTTCATTAATTCACTATAATAGTAGCTATTCACTATGATAGTATTAATATGAGACATGGAGAATAAGCATCTGAAGTGGATAATTCCATATTTATTCTATGCCTTCATTTGTATTCTACATTATACTATTTTGATTTATATAAAGAGAGAAATTTTCTTAAGGGTCAGTCTTAGCTGTCTTCTTGTGAAGTTGATTTCTTCCAGGCTTAAAACTTTCATCCAGTGTAAGAGTTCTGACATGTTGCATCAACACCCTTCTATTGCTTTAAACAAGAAAATATATATCATCAATTTCCTAAGACAAATGAGGAGAATGCTTTTATGGTACTCAAAATGTATTTATATTATTCCGTTAGAAAAAAAAATGTCAGGGGCTAATTTGGGGGCCAGGCACTGCCAATTTTATTGTTCTAGTCACACAACTTGTGTGACAGCATTTCCAGTTTTGACAAATTTGGCTTAAATAATAATCAAATGAATGTTCAAGCCTTAACTATGTATTTTTCTAAGGACCTATACAGTAAAGAAAACCTAAAGATACTATACTTCAAGACAATTTAAGAAGCAGTTTGAAGAATTGGATACTTCAGCTCTAGATAATACTGTACCCCTTTCTAAAATAACTATGACTTGATGGCATGAGTAGAAGTGTCCAGATTTAGTGAACCACAAGCTAGAATCACATCATGAATTAATTTGAAGAACTACAAAGACATATACTTTAAATGCTAACAAATCATCTTCTCTCAGTGTCAAAGGAATTACTATAATTTAAATTTGACTTCTTTGAAAGCTTCTCATTAGTACATTGGAATTCTAAGGAGTACGTTGGTAAGACTGTAGCATAGTAACTGAGATGTACAAACATGAATGTAAATATATGTGTATTATGCACATGTATATGTGTTTTGTAAATCCCACATTACTTCTCTGAGTTATATCATAGCTGATATAATGTCATTGCATTGTTTTATGCCTTTGGAACACCTTGATGTCGGTATGGTTTCAGAATGATTTTGTGATATCCTTGGAAGAAAGCTGATCTAGGAATTTGAGAACTAATATTTGAGTCCTGGCCTTTCTGATTGATTGCTGTGTAGACCTATCTTTTTTCATCTGTGAAATGAGGATAATAAAATCTGCCCTTAATGATATCAGTGGAAAAGAACAAGTGTTGAGGATGTGGAGAAATTGGAATCCTTATATATTGTAGGGGGAATGCGAAGTGGTGCATTCAATATGGAAAACCGGTTTGCAGTTCCTCCCAGGTTAAACGTAGAGTTATACCCCAAGAAAACATGCCAGATGTCCATCAGTTAATGAATGGATAGAGAAAACATGGTCCATCCATAGAATGGGATATTATTCAGCAATAAAGAGAATGAAATACTAATACTTGGCTATTACATTGCCGGAGCTTAAAAACATTATGCATGAAAGAAGCCAGTCACTAAAGGCCACATGTTGTGATTCCATCTGTATGACATGTTCAGAGTAGACAGAAAGTAGACCAGGGGTTGTGGGTAGGAGATAAGGAAGAAATGAAGAGTAACTGCTAACAGGTATAGAGTTTCTTTTTGGAGTAAGGAAAATTTCTGGAAACAAATAATGATGATGTTTATACAACTCTATGAAAATACTAAAAGAAAAAAAAACACTGAATTACACACTTCAAAATGATGAATTTTATTTTATATGAATTATATCTCAATAAAAAAGTTTAAGAACCCTGCCCTGCCTATATCAGAGAATTGTTGTAAGAATGAAATAAAACTGGAAAGTTCCATAGAAACTAAATTAATCATCCATGCCAGTGCATAGAGAAGAACACAGGCTTCAGTGTTTGTAACTATATAGGGTATGATGAAAATTATCTTTATGTTCAGTCATGGGAAAAGTCACATAGAGGGCTAAGGTCACTCAGGACACTCATTGTGAAGAGCTTTACAGAAAAGATATAAATTGCACAAAAAATTTATTTGAAAGAATGGAAGGCACAGAAGGGATGTAGAGAAATAGAGCTTTCTATTTCTATAGACTATAGGACTTGCCACTATATACTTTCCATGTTAATAGTCATTGTATTGTTAACTGAAAAATCCTGACTGGACTACAAAACCGTGACAGTCAGAAGCTACACTTGGTTAATCTCCATTTCTTCGCACCCTGGACATAGTGCCCTGCCTACGGTGAATGCTCAACTAAGACGAGATGAGCTTGCTCAGACTTTTTCTTTCCTTTCTTCTCCTTCTCCTCCTCTCTCAGGCCCCACTTCCTCTTCCTCCTCCTCTTCCTCGTCCTGCTCCTCCTCCTCCTTCTTCTTCTATCAATATTTTATTTAGAACACTATGCAAAGTCTACAGGCTACCAAATGGACTTCAAGCAGCACCCTCTGAAAGCCTCTAATGCTATCTATTTCTCGTTTAAATGAAGGATGTAAGCTCCCCTCAGGAGGCCAGGCAGAGGTAGGATTGAGTTCAGTTCATTCCATGTTGCATATAGGCCACTATGGTGTGTTTTCTCCCAGTCTGTCTTTTCTCAGGGCCATTCTCTCCAACTCCTCAGGTGTGATTACTGTACAGTCCTCCCTACCCTTCTTTGCACTCATCCAACTTGAGCTCCCTGTAGTACCTGACACCAGGACCACTCCTTTAGGACTCTTGTCTCTCTTAGCTTCCAGAATAATTCTCCACTCTCTTTAATTCCTTCCTACTTAGTCGTTACTTCTTAGTAAGTCCTGGCAGCCACCTCTCTGGCTTCAGCCCCTGTGACTTTCCTTATTTACCCTCTGCTCTTTTTTTTTTTTTTTTTAATTCTTTTTTTCATGTCATGGTGCTTGCTGGGAAAAATGAATTCCCCAATAAATTTCTCAAACCCAGATACTTGTTTAGGGTTTGCTTTAGGGAGAAGGCAGAAGGGTATGAGAGATATTAAGGAGGTCAAAAGGACTACAATAGGTAACTCACTAGAAGGAGAGGAGTGAGATAGAGAAATCTGGAATGACTTCTGAATTTCCAACTGCACATCAGGGTTCTGTTGGGGATATTCACAAAAGCCTCGGCTTACAGGAATCCAGACAGATTACCCCAGTCACACTAAGACTGAGGGTACTATAGGGCACACGATGAAATTTTCCAAAAAGTAGTTGTATATTTAGTTATGGAGATCAAGAGAAAGGTCTTAGCTAGAGCTATCATCTGGGAATCAGAACCTCATAACTAGTAACTAAAGCCCCAACACTGCCAAAGTTTTAGGGCTTGACTGATACTGCTAAGGAAAGCTATTTCACTGTACAAGAAGAGCAGAGGGGGCAGCACCGGTGGCTCAGCAGTTTAGTGCCACCTTCAGCCTGGGGCGGATCCTGGAGACCAGGGGTCCCGTCCCACGTCGGGCTCCCTGCATGGAGCCTGCTTCTCCCTCTGCCTATGTCTCTGCCTCTCTCTCTCTCTCTCTCCCTGTCTATGTCTCTCATGAATAAATAAATAAAATCTTTAAAAAAAAAAGAAAGAAGTTTATTAACAGGTATACCCTGTATATACATGGGAGACCCAGGAAAAAATAAGTAACTCAAAGAATTGGCTTAGAATTCAGGCTTAAGTATCATCTTAATAGAGGAAGGAGAGAGGGGATAGAGGTCTCCTAAGGGAGAGTAAATTATTTTTAGGAAAGAGGATGGGTTTTGGAAGAATAGGTGGGAGATATAATAGCTTGTGACAAAGTTTGTCTGGATGTGGTATCAAAGTTAACTTTGTATATGCCAGAAGATCCTTGCATATGTCACCCTCTGTGTCTAGAAAAATCTTCCCTCCTCCTTCATCTGGGTCATTTGCTCTCCTCACCATTTGGATCTCAGCTCTGTCTTTTCTTCCCTAGAGAAGTTTTGCATTTATATTTGTATGATTATTTGAATATTTTCTTCTTTCTCCCTCAATCACAAACTCTATGAAGGTAGGGAAAAGGTCAGTCTTGTTCACCACTAACATCCACAATTGAGCATATTGCCTAACACATAGCAAGAATTTAGAAAATATTTGTGGAATGAATGTGGATGAATAGATGAATGATTAATATATGAAAGCCTAATTTGTTCATATCAAGACCCAATGACTATTCTAAAGAGATGGTGAAATGCAGTTTTTCCTACAGAAGGTGGGAACATTTCCTGTTTTTGTGAAAACAGAAGGCATCTAAGTAAGGGAGGACAGGCATCAGAATTTTAATTTGAGTTCAAAAGAAATCAGGAACTCTTTTAGGTTTATGAAAAAGGGGGAAGGAATCAGAGGATCAAAATAGGTAAATAGAGTGTCCAAAATTCTATTTATTTAACCACTTGCAATATTTCAATCAAAATGAATTCCTCCGCCATTGAAAAGCTGTCATGTTTTCATTCGCTGGAAAGTGACAAAGTTAGATAAATGATAATGCCGTGTCTTTGTTCATTCCTTGGTTAAAAATCCTTAGACTTAAATGTTCCTCAGTGCAAACTCTCACTGAATGAACATGAAGTGTATTGTTCTACAATATGCCACTCAATGAAATTGCAGCACATTTGGCACCACTGAGCATCTTAGAAGAAAGAAAACAACAACAAAAGCCCATAAAACAAATTGTGGCCCTCATAAACCTTAATGAAGGAATTTGGAATAAAATGAAATGTTACACTAACTTTAGAGAAGATTGCAAAGGTTGAGAAAAGTTGGATTTTTCAGCTGACCTCCTTGTTCTCAATGATATTTTATTAATATATGCGTTTCTTCTTGCTTCCTTCTTTCTGTCTTTTCTTTTTTCATCATCTTCATTTCCAAGTGAATAGCTTAAAAAAAAAAGTACTCACTTTTTCTTTTTTTTAAAAAAATTTTATTTATTTATTCATGATAGACACACAGAGAGGGAGAGAGGGAGGCAGAGACACAGGCAGAGGGAGAATCAGGCTTCATGAAGGGAGCCGGATGTGGGACTTGATCCCGGGGCTCCAGGATCCGGCCCTGGGCTTTAAAGGCAGAGTTAAACCGCTGAGCCACCCTGGCTGCCCTACTCATTTAATTTTCAGATTTAAGAGATTGATTCTTGGGCATCAAGATACTATTCTAAATTTTTAAATTAAGAAAGCTCCTGGTACCAACCTAAGAAATACAACTACCCACAACACAGTTAACTAATTGTCTCTGAATTGCTACTATTTGAGGTTGATAAGCCCCACGTCTGAATTCTTTGGTTCAAAGCAGGAAGTTATATTAAGAAGACAGTAGAAAGGAAAAATAATTAGATAGTCTTTTGTAAGAAGGTGCATAAATGGTGTCTGTGTAGCCCTGACTAACTTTGTTAGTCTGTTTATTTTAAGATTCAGTCATTTGAGGTGTTTGCTCTTATGTAGATTTTAGGCACCATGTAAACAAAAGGCTAATGTAAAGATCATTTTGGTGCATGAATTTCTGTGAATTTTGAGCAGATATTCTAGGCTCCTGTTTTATTTGTACCTCTGGACATTTTTTTAAATGAAATTATATATATTGCTACTTTAAAAACTCATCTTGATGTTTGTTACAAACCACAGTGTTTGAGATTGTACAGAAGGAGGTACCAGTCAGGATGGCCCAGGTCATGCTGAAGTGACTCCAACATTTCAGTGGCTTACAACCACAGATGTTTAGTGTTCATGCAGGCTGCAGGTCCATCATGGGCAGCTATAGCGCTGTTTAAGCATCACCTTCACTCTGGGACTAGGCTGACAGGGCTGCCTCTCACTAGGATATAGCCTGTCATAGCAGCCAAAGTGAAAGAGAGAAAGCAGTTCTTAAAGCTTCCACACATCGCTTCCCCTCCCATTTCATTAACTAGAACAAGTTTTATGGCCATACCTACATTCAATAGGACAGGGAACAAGGAAATATAATCATCCCTCAGGGAAAAGGTACCAAATATTTGTGAATGATCTACCACTTTCTTCTTCATTTTCTTGGATGTGAACACCACCAGAAAGATTAAGCAACTTGCTTAGGGTCACTGGCAGAGCTGAGATTAGAACCAGATTCCTGTTTCCCCTTCCCTTCAACACCCCTCTGTGCAAACTTGTGGACAGGCTGTTGTAGTCAGAATTATAAGAGAAGGATGTCATCTAGAGAGGTCGTCTACTCACCAGGGCCTGTCTCAAGCCATGGTATCACTTTGACATAGTCAGCACATTTTCTTTTAGGATCTGTAGGTCCAATATTTGCTTTTGTTACAGTATTCAGTATCAGTCAAAAATTAATCATGGAATCAGAGCCATTATAAATTTTGGTGTCAGGAATTATATTTAGATTTCTTTTATTTATACATATTTATTTATGTATTTATATTATATTTATATATTATATTTATTTTAGGAATTAGAACTTAAACAACTTAAACCACGTGAGAGGATCTGGGCAAATAAGGTCCCAGAAGCTCAAAGGAGTCACAAACCAATTACTCTGATAAGCTGAGTATTTGCAGATGTGCATCTGGCACCAAAATAAGTCACCAAAATAAGATGGTAAAGAGAAGATTTGTGAGAATCTTATGGGAATCATGGCTTCTATGTAGCTATCAGCACCGTAGGACTACTATTAAGTATCTGTGGCTGGCCTGGGGTAACTGTGAGTCAGCAGGCTCAGAAATTGGTAGAGGAGAGTGAGAACCAACCTGGAACTCATAAACCCCTATGTGTAAGATTGTAACTGCATCTAACCATTACAACCTTCAGAGTGCAATGGCTGCCACTTTGCTTCTGCCTTTCAAATCTAACTTGGAAATCATATAGGACAGGGATTCTAGAAACATAGTTCCAATTTAACCAAGCAGACACAGAACAACCTTTCACACATTCCAAGTTTGAAGAAGCCTAGGCAGACTCATGTCAACAAAATGTACTAGTTTCTTCCTATTGCTATGATGAATTACCACAAGCTTAGTGGCTTATACCCACACAGATTTATTATCTTAAAGATCTGGAGTTTACAGATTCAACATGGATCTTTCTAATCCATTATCAAAGCGTTGGCAGTACTGTGTTCCTTCTGGAAGCTCTAGGGGAGAATCTAAGGGTTGCTTTTTCTAGCTTCTAAAGGCCATATCACTGCAACTTCTGCTTCTGTCATCACATCCTCTCTCTATCTGATTCTCTTGCCTCCCTCTTCTCCCTTAAGACATTTATGATTACATTGGACCCATCCAAATAATCTAGGAAAATCCTTCATCTCAAAATCATTAACTGAATCACATCTGCAGTCATTTTGCCATCTAAGGTAACATATTCACAGATTCTGGGGATTGAATGTGGACACCCTTGGAAGGCCAGTATTCTGTCTATCATACTAACTTATATGATCCTGATGGTCTATAGCAGGGGTTGGCAAAATAATAATATGTGGGCCAAATCTGGACCATTGCCTGTTTGTATAAATAAAGTTTTATTGGAAAACAGTCATGCTCTTTTGTTTATATATTGTCTGTGGCTGCTTTTGCCCTATGACAGCAAAATTGAGTAGTTGAAACTCAGACCATATGGCCCACAAACAAGAGATATTTGCTAACATTTTACAGCAAAAGTTTCCTGACCCCTGGTCGATAGGCCAGAAAGTTGATTTGTGGATTTAGAATAAGAAATTTGGGAATACAGCAGTTGCAGAAACTTCAGATTTGTAAGATAATGTATTATCTCCCTATGTTAAATCTATGTGCAAAGCTAAATGATCAGGTTAACTGCAATGGGAACAGCTCACACCATTTGTAAGACAGCCAACACTAGTATGACTAGTTATAAGCATGGAAGCTACCACCTGCACTATAACCATGGGCCTCCCCTCTGGGCTGGAAACTCATGACCATGGGTGAGAACATCCTTTCCCTTGAGGCAACTGTAAACAACTGATACAGTCTTGTTCTTCAGATTCTCTTCTCCATGATAAAAGTCAGTCTTTATTCCCATTGAATAAAAGAGAACTAATAAGGCTACAACCACAGGCTATTCACCATGATTAGAATTTGAGTATTACCTCAAATTGCTCAGCCACCCAGGCAAAGCTTAAAGTGGATTGTTTTTTTTTTTTTTTTTATCACAGGATGATTTCATTTATTCAGTTTCATTTTATGTAATTTTATTTTCAAAAGTAACCTTATTTTCTTTTTTTTAAAAAAATATATTATTTATTTATTCATGAGAGTCACAGAGAGAGAGAGAGGCAGAGATACAGGCAGAGGAAGAAGCAGGCTCTCTGTGGGGAGCCCTATGCGAGACTTAATCCCAGGACCCTAGTATCACACCTGAAGCTGAAGGCAGAGGCTCAACCACTGAGCCACCCAGGGGCCCCAAAAATAATTGTATCTTCAAATTTTATAGATCACTCTTCTCTATCCTTGTATCACTTGCAGATGAATTTTTCTTGATGTAAATTGTGAGACTTTTAATGTTTTTCTTTCCATCATGCTTCCGTTAAGTTAGTTTCAACATGAAGGAACACTTACCTTAAAAATGCCTTTTCCACCTAGAAGGAAATGAGGCCATTAATGAAAACTTCAATGGTAGTTTTAACCTGGTTATGTGGTTTATCTCTCTGTGCCTTGTGAGACAAAGGAGTATGATTAAGAGATATTTGATAAAGACTTTCCTTCAGTTCAAAAAAAAAAATTGTGAATGGTGCAAATTCCATTAACTATCTTCAGGACTTTTCATCATAGAGGAAGATCAAGATGCGTCAGACAAAATCATTAATAATTTGCTGGATGTTCAAATGCAAAGTGATCTTTTGGAATGTTCATTGTCTTTAGTTTTCGAATCATTTGTTGCTTAGCAGCATAGTGGGGAAGAGTGAGTCTATAGAGCAAACTGAATAGATTTGAATCACACCTCTCCATTTGCTAACTGTGTCACTTCATCAGGATGGGTCAAATTCTGAGCCCCCATCTTCTCATCTGTAGAGCAAGAACATAAGTAGCTCTTCCCTCAACAAAAATCTAGGAGTTCAATTTGTTCATACATGTCAAATAGTTATAATAGTACTTGCTAATATATACATTAGTTGGTCCCTTCATCTAACATACAAGGTGCTAACTACTCTACATTATAAGCATGACAGTAGCTCTGTGAGATTGGTATAGTTATCTTTTTTTTTTTAATAGACAAAGAAATTGAGGGTCAAAACATTTAAATAATTTGCTGATGGTCTTAAGTCTGGAAAACTGCAGAGCTAGAGATAAAGTTCAGTTCTCTCTGATTACAAACACCAAGCCTGTGGACTTAATCTACCATTTGTAAATCATCTATTACTTGAATTGTGAACCATGTAAGGCCAAGGCATAGCATTCTTTAGCAATTCAGAAGTTGGTAACTAAATGAAGACAATATAGGGGTACCTCAACTAACTGAAGCCCCTGGGAATATATTATCTGGACAGTCTAGTTTTCCAGAAAGCATTAGGTATTTGCCAAAACTTTAAAATAGCATTTAATTTAGAAAGAACTCACTGTAAAATATATTATACATTTCCCTGCCTTCTTAAACAGATTGTATTATTGAATATGATTTAAGGTTATATTGACATAGTCATTTATCATTATGAACTTTATTTTTATTGTGTATTCTAATATAGGGATATTTTGAGAGTTTGTTGTAATAGAGAGGGATGTTATTGACCTGGACTGTTATGCATTTTTAAATTATTGTGCTTGATTTATAAAGTTTTAGATGTTTCATGTCCCAGTGGTCACTACTTGTCAGTGTTCCTGTTTGTACTATCAGTCTCTCAAAAGTCCACCAGAAAAAAATCTGTTGATCAAGGAAAGGTGAGTTTGGTAAAACACTTTGTAAAATAACAAATCATCATCTTGATAGTCTTGATAGTGTTTCAAAATGAGGAAATTTGGGTAGAATATTTATAGTGTAGAATATGAACTGGGTGATGATTTGAACTTGAGTGATTTTAAGGTGGGTCTTACAATACAGGAAAATGCCTGGCATTTGGTAAACTTTAGTGCCATAATAGCTGTGGAGGTGGGCAGAGCATGATGAGAGATCTAAAGTTACCTTTGAAGATTAAGCTGTTGGTATTAATAAGCAAGTTATTTCAGTTGGTTCACAGTTGTATTTTACAAGAACATGTATTTCCTGGAGTAAGAAGCTAAGTGATCATTTCTGGTTCCAATATCGAAATAGGCAAGAATGTTTGACCCAGGGTTGTGTAGTACAAGGACAAAAGAATATATTGATTTGGTTTATCTCTCGCCTCTATCACTTGGTATTGAAAGTAAATAACCAGAATTGTGAGTCAATGGAGAGTTGATATAAACTAAGTGGAAGCCTAAGAAATAGAGTTATGCACATGTATTTTGTGCTTAAGCAGAAACCCACTGTTTCCTTGCTTAATTCCTGGATGGCTTCCTAATGTCATGTAACCAACATTGTCAACTAGCTGAGTATCCGTTAGGTATCTGTTACTATACTGTGAATAACATATGTGTAAGGTCTAGTAGAAAGTGAATAATTCTACAAAATAGTGCTTGTTGGTTTTTTCCCTCTTTCTTAGTGTTTTATTTGTTCATATTGAGTTTTTCACAGCTTTTAATGTCCTTTTTTATTTGAAAATTTATAAAGTGATGCTGTGTAAATGCGTCATAGTTTTTAACTATGAAACTTAGAATGTTTAGAGATTTTATCCATACTTTCTGAAAAGTTCTTAGAGACTCCCTAAGCTACATTATTGAAGTAAGTAGTCTGAGACATTGGGATTTGGTGTAGAATGCATGGAAGATAAAGTTATGGAGCAACTCTAAAGTATATAATTAATTCCTAAAATAAAATGCAAATTGTTCTGCATCTGCAGTCTAGCAATTGGAAAATAATAAAAAAGACTAAAGGTTCTAATTGTGTAGTGGTAAATTGGGAAAAAATTAATTTGACTCATTACTTAAAACTTCTGGCTATTTATAGTGATTTAGGCCAACTGAAAAATAAAATACATGTTCTGGCCAGCAAAAATCCTTTCTAAGAATTATGTTTGGTAAGAGGATATAGAAAATGATCAAACAAGGTTTTTGAAGTCCTGTTAACCATGGGATTTTCAGTGAAGCAATGTAGATATTGTAGACTTGTATTTTGAAATGACAGAAATTCCTTAATAATATTTGAAGCCTATTTTGTTTATTGCTGTCAATGTCTGTTTTTCTTTCTTTTCTTTTCTTTTCTAGTCATATATTCAGTACCATAATTTGTTGGCTTCTGGCCCAGAAAAGAAACCAATTTTCAGGAAAAAAAAAAAAAAAAGAAAGAAAAAGTTCTTTACTAGCTTTGTACATGAAAAAGCAAGTTCAAATTTTATTGTTAAATTAAGTTTTTATGCAAGGACAATCTGTGAAAACTATACTGTAGAGGACAAGGTGGCCGCTTTCTTTTGTTTTAGCTGATATCCTAGTCAAGAATAGAATATATTTTATATATTGTATATACACAAACACACACATACACACACATTCTTTTCATTAAATATCAGGGACAAAAGAAAACCTGACTACACACCTGAATCTTTCTTAGGATGTACATATATGTGAAATACCAGATGACACAGTTTAAGATCCATTTCATATTAGGTAACATGAATTAAAACAAGGCCTTAGGGGATCCCTGAGTGGCTCAGCGGTTTGGCACCTGCCTTTGGTCCAGGGTGATCCTGGAGTCCTGGGATCGAGTCCCGCGTTGGGCTCCTCACATGGAGCCTGCTACTCCCTCTGCCTGCATCTCTGCCTCTCTCTCTCTCTCTCTATGTCTATCATGAATGAATAAATAAATCTTAAAAAAAATAAAATAAAACAAGGCCTTAAATTCAGTCATATAGATGCCAAACTAAGGAGAGACTAATATTAAGTCTCCGGGGCCAACGGTAAGTTACTATGATTTATGAGCACAGTCATGAAATTGAGTTCACTAACATATAAACAGCATTTATTGAGCACCTATTAAGTGCCAGGAACCCATGCTGGGTATTATAGATATAGAAATAACAGTCTGTGATTCTGAAACCTTCACAGTATGATTGAAAAGTAAAATCAGTCAATTAAACAATATGAGAAATAATAGGAATATGTCAAAAAATTTGATTACTGCTGAAGTATAGTTTTCAAAGCATTAAAACTACAGTTTTACACAAACATAAAAATATCAAAGATTTTTTTCAACTCAGTAAGAGATTCAGCAAGATGACAGAGCAAATTCAAAAAGCATTTGAAGAGCTAGATATGTATAGACAATTTAAATAAAGGAAAAATTAGATTAAGATTTTCTAGGTTAGGTACAAAACTAGTTAATTTCTTATAGGTCAATAAAGCATAACTTTTGAAATTATCATTTTTTCCTGAATATATGTGATTTTCATCTCTCCTGAATAAAAAAATCTACAAAATAGCAGGTAGCCTCACTATATTTGGGATCTTTTTTCAATAGTAATCAGTTGAACAAAGTGTGTTCCACCTAGATCATTCCTGAGTGGGCCTTTGCCTTGCCCCCAGTGACCCTATACTGTCTATCTTTTTGCTTTATTTTCAAGTCTTATATATTTTTTATTAATAAAAAAATTTAGAAACAATGGTATGTAGGAGAAAGGAAGGAATGGAGGATTCCAGTTGGAGGGAAGATAAGGAGAGAGGATGTCTGAGGGAAGACTCCTATAAATTAAGAGAAAATGTCCAGTAAGACAGAGTCTCTTTTGTAGAGGGGTGGTGATAGGTAGAAAGGAGAGTGAAATAGGTGGATCCCAAGTGCCATTTCTCGAGCATTTTTGTATTACTATTATGACAGATGATTACTATGACTAGGGACCAATTCATAAGAGATATTTACTTGATATTTGATTGTATTCATTGTGGCGGTGGTTTCTGAAAAACCAGCAAAGCAAGTCATCTGTGTGCTGGCAGGGAGTTATAAATTAGTTGTTTTTAAAGCCATAAATTCATATGTCAGAACATTGAAACTATTTTGGAAGAAAATGCCAAGGATAATGAAAGCAGAAGATAGCCAAGACAGAGAAGATTGGGACCCAATTAGGCAGTAAAACAGAGCAGAGCCTCTAATTTTTAGCCATACCTCTGAAATTCCCCTTTTCCCCCTCATGGGTCTTTTCCCTCTCTTCATTTTTTTTTTTTTTCTTTTCCACACCTTTCCTCTCTTACCCCAGACAGAGATTTAAATCTGGGAGACATCACAATTTATTTCTCTAGCTGAGCAATACGCATCTGAAAGCAGCAGCATCTAGTTTTGTTTTGTTTTTGTCTTAGGCTGCAAGTCGGAACAGAATAGAACAAAATGTAGCAAAATGGAATGGAATGGAATAAAATCTCCCCTGAAGTACCTTTTGACTATTTCTGCTGTTTAAAAAATACTTTGTTTACTTAGCTTCATTTTCCTCTTTGATACTAATTTTCCTGCTAAGAAACAAGTCACATCCATAAATATTTATTAATTTAAAATCTCTTTTTACTAGTTGGGCTTTCCCAGTGGGTAATAAACTGTGTGGTGTGGGGTTATTCAGTCTTTTTAGTATTATTTCCAAAACGTAAATAAAAATATGAGTACACTACAATCCCTTGGCCTTTCTGTATGAGCTGCATGATTGTGACAACATGGATGGACCTATAGGGTATTATGCTAAATGAAATTAGCCTGACAGAGAAAGACAGATACCACATGGTTTCAATTATATGTGGAATCTAAAAACACTAAAACAAATGAACCAACAAAAAAGCAGAAACAGACTCATAAATACAGGGAATAAACTAGTGGTTGCAGGGGGTGGTGGAGAGGTGAAGCAGGTGCTGAGGGAGAATGGGCAAAAATGAGTGAAGGGGAGTGGGAAGTGTGATCTTCCAGTTACAGATGAGTAAGTCACAGGGATGAAAGGCACAGCGTAGAGGGTATAGGTAACGGTACCGTGGTAGTGTTGTACCATGACAGGTAGTAGCTACACTTGGAGAGAAGATTGCATACTGCATTGAGTTATTGAACCACTGTGTCCTACACCTGAAACTAATATAACATTGCGTGTCAACTACATGTCAAGAAGAAATATTTTTTTAAAATAATATCTACTGATGATACTTGCTAAGAAAATTTACAGGTTCAGTTTAAAGCAGAATCAAATCAGGAAAGCTCTAAATCCAAAATAAACAAGGCATTGCTCTAGTAATCCGTTTATACGTGGCTTGTATTTTAGCCTTTTATTTTTTCCACTGGACTATGGACAATTGGTCATTGGATTTATAGTATTTGGCATTAATTTTACAGAAGGACAGGTTAGTGTCCACATCAAACATATATTTCACTGTTCATGTGTCCTTCTAGAACTAATTAGGGAAAAATTTCAAAAGGGCCTCTTTGGGATTTAATGATATAATAATATTTGTTTAACCAAAAACTGATGAATGCTTGTTTTATTCATTTCTAATTGGGCAACTTCACATTCTGCCAACAAGCAAAATTAATAAGCAAGTTAAGTCTAATTGGCTTGCTTTGACTGAGGAGCTGAATACTCTCAATAAAGAATCCTAAACGGATTTTATTTTATTTTATTAACTAATTAATTTTTTGTAACTTTGGAGATAGACCACAAAATCTTCCCTGAACAATTTTTCTTGTAGGGTACCTTAAACATCTTGGGCCTTTTTAGATGAATAGCAGGACTTAAGCTGTTTGAAGAAGGTCTATCTCCTGAATAAAATGGCTTCTATTTGCATGGAACAATTAGCTATAATTAGCATGCATATTTTAATGATATTGTATAGGGAGGCTGATTATGCCTGTGGGACTGGTGATGCAAGTTGCGTCTATTGTTTATTGTATGGAAATCCAACCACTTAACTTTAATTAGACATGGAAATCCAGAACAATTGTCAACAATTGCTTTAGTATTAATGAGTAGCATGAACTACCCACCATGGCTTTTTAAATGGCGGAGACTTATAAGCAACTTATTGGCTTCCAAAAAAAGAAAAGGTATCTTAAAGTCCATCCTTTGTACAACAAAATCCAGTATGGGTCAGTCTGGTGGACGAGATTTCTGTGTCTTATCTCCTCTGATTATGCTTTTTTACTTTGTGAATATTAATAGAAGGTGGCTTTTTGAAGAAAAGTAAATTCAAAATAAAACCCAGTATTTTAGGTAGAGCCAGAATGTGGACTGTTTTCAATCAGATACTTGATGATTTGTGATCTGGTAGGATTCTAAAAAGGTTAATAGGTTGGGTTCATCCTAGTTGTTAATGGATGGTATGTTTTGCATGTTGTCGATGAAAATTATTGCACGAATTAACTGTCATACTGTGATGTTCTTTTAGTAAAATAACAGAACCTGGGAAAATTGTAAAGCCAATGAATTGGTTAGTCTTCCTTGGCTACAGACTTACAAGGAAGAGGGGTGAACATGGCTTTCTGAACACTCTGTAAACTCTCCAACCTTTTCCAAGACCCAATTTCCTCCTCAGGTTTTAGTCTCCCATGTTAGAAGCACATTCACATGAAATTGAAAGTGATTTACTCCCATTTACTTTCCCTAGACTATTTGTATCTCAAAATGAGACCCAAAGAAAGAACATGCATTATCTGAAAGGAGGGACACCACCTTCAGCCATCTGATGAGGAAATTTTGTAAGGTTCCCCTCAAATGCAGCCACGTATTTACCCACCCCACTCCACCTACACAAAGCTGTCTTTCCTTGGCAATTCAGTCTTCTTCTATAAAGCTGTTTAGATTAAGAATGTTATCATGTGGGGCAGCCTGGGTGGCTCAGCGGTTTAGTGCCTGCCTTTGGCCCAGGGCGTGATCCTGGAGTCCAGGGATTGAGTCCCACATTGGGTTTCCTGCATGGAGCCTGCTCCTTCTTCTGCCTGTGTCTCTGCCTCTCTCTCTCTCTCTCTCTCTCTCTCTCTCTCTCTCTCTCTTTCTCTCTCTGTGTCTCTCAAGAATAAATAATAAAATCTTAAAAAAAAAAGAATGTTATCATGTGACTCATGTTTTTTTCTTTATAACTTCAGTTGCATGCAAAAATAAAGTTGCTTCTTAATAGCAAATCTAAAGAGAAACAAATCACAAGATATTCCAATTAAATCTTTATTTTCTATAAATATGCTAATAACACTTAAACTCCTTCCGTTCTTCTTTCCTTTTGCTTTGATTTGCTTTTTACTTCTGTACTTTTCCTAAACTTTCTCTCAACTGGAAAAAAATGAAGAAGAAGCTATAAGCATTCACACAGACATTGGTCTGTTTTGAATTAGGTTGCTATGTTAACAAAGAAAAAAAAAAGTTACTAGCTAACTATTGTTCCAAAGGTTGATTTCTGATTTTTCTAACTTCTGTTGTGTCTGGATTTCTCTCCCTATTTTTCAAAGAATGACCCTCAATTGCTTAATAAATCAGCTAATAAAATATTTTAGCATCTGCTAATGTTCCCTGAGTGTGCTACATGCTTGTCCAAAGGCTTTGTAAAGGAGCACAATAGAGGGAAACTACAGGCAATTCTGAAAGGCAATATTATCAGGTTGCAACATACTGCAGAACATCAGTCTTTAACCCTAAGGCTTGGCTTGTAAATATTTACATTTTTGCCCAGATGGTGGCACAATTGGAAAATGTGGGTATTTTATTAAGTATCTCTTAATAAACTGAAAAAAAGAAATCCATAAACTAGGACTGCAAACTATAAGAAATGCGTTAGATGTTCATTTGAAAACTTTCATTGCTGTTGTAATTTTTTTTTTTTTTTAATCACACCAGAAGGATGTGAAAAGGTATAGGTGTTCTTCAGGTTCGGAGGACAGTATATTCTCATACTGCCCTTCACTTAGATAAGCCTGAGGCTTTAGTAGTTTCTAAAATATTTCATTTCAAGGCAATGAACATTTACTGAATACCAACCATGTGCTATGCACTGTGCTGATGATTCTAAGGGTCTCTGCCTCCTTATACAGTTAAAAGAGAGAAGATGGGATTCCTGATTATTAGCTGCAATCAGGCCTTGGCCAGTGTTCCCAGTGGAATCTTCACCAACCAAATGGCGAAAGACAATAGCAAGATACTTTCTTCTCTCACCTGAAAAACTGCACTTACCTCCCAAGTGTATCTGTTTTGCCATTTTTTCCTCCTCTCCAGTCCAATGTCAGAATCATACATGTTCCATGTCTCAATTCCATGTCACTTGTTTCTTGTTTCACTGGATCCTGACAGATGGATCCATTGGCCTCAATACAATGTCCCAAATCCTAAATATGGCTTTCAAGGCCTACCATAATCCATCTGTCTCTTGGTTACCTCAAAGACCATCTTGTCCTTACCCCCCAATTTTTGACTCAGCCACACAAAACTACTTGCAGTTACCTAATGGCATTCCTGCTTCTGCCTCTGTCTTGTTCTCTGTGTGTAGGGGTCAGGGTACAGGGAGGAGGTGGAGAGAATCAACCAGAGAACCATTAGCATGAGCCTCTATTTTATTCTAGAAAACCTGGGCTTGGCAAAGTTGGGCAAAGTTTCTAAGTGGGGAAGGAGGGTTAGTGTTTATAGGCTTTAGCAGGAAGAGGGAGGAATTGTTCTTGGCGCTTAGCAGCCCTTGTTTGAACAATTTAGATTTTATCAGGAGAGGTGGAGAGAAGTAGCTAGGGGCTAAAACCATGTGTGTGAGGCAGTAGGCAGGTAGGAATAGCTGTGGGGACAAGGCCATGCAAGAGCCTCAATGGAAAGCTATCCTTCAGGGTCTCATAAGTTTATCTGCAGAACTGTCATTTTTTCCCCCTCTATTTGCTTCCCACCCCTACTTGGCTAACTCCTCATCACTGTGGTTCAGAGGTCATCTCTCCTCAGAAGCCCTACTCATGCTTCATGGAAACTCATTTCCCCACAGCCAGGGCCCCCCTCCAGAGTTTTGTGCTCAAATCTGGAAAAGTGCTTGTCACAGGGTATTACAATTCGCCGTTTGCTTCTCTGCCTACCACTCCAGATAGCTCAATTTCTGAAGGGCAGGCCCATACAATATCTAGCCCTTTTCTGGCATATATTTTGGCTTAATATATTACTTTGATGAATGAATTAATGAATGAATTAATGAATGAATGAGAAAGGTAGGTGAACCCTAAATCTCTGTAGAGTGAGATTATCTTTCTGCCTTAACCTCCCTTTTTTATCTATGATGCAGCCAAGCTGGCCTCTCTACCCCAACACCAGTGACAGTCCAGCATGGGTGAGCCCATCCAGAGATAGTTCCAGGACACACCTGCCTTTGTCCCCAAAACACCGCTTGGTATACCACAATTAATAAACAGGCTCTTATTAACTGAGGTACAGTTATATGGAAATACAACACTTCCGTCTATGAAATTCTAGATTTCAAAGTAGCAACTTGGGATATGTTCCCATTCCGCCCACCCTTAACATTTATAATAAAGCACTGCCTAACACAGAATTATATTCTTGAGAAAAATGAAAAACATGTTTGTAGAACTCAACCTTTATTAACACCATTTTTTTAAGTAACAGTAACCATTAAACAGTCATAGAGTTAACCTGTATAGTTTTTAAGCCTGCTAAAGTGTCTAATTAGTTAATTAGGAAAATAATCATGTGCTAAAAAAAGGAAATTAAAAATTGACTATGGATGT
The DNA here is from genome assembly GCF_905146905.1 of Nyctereutes procyonoides. Classification (NCBI taxonomy): domain Eukaryota; kingdom Metazoa; phylum Chordata; class Mammalia; order Carnivora; family Canidae; genus Nyctereutes; species Nyctereutes procyonoides. Next base: position 40,432,464 of record NW_026575024.1, read on the forward strand.
ACAAAACTGTGTTCAAAATAAACTTCTATTTTGAGGCTTTAGGGCTGTCCCAATGTATTAACATTTCACGATTCTTTGTATTCATTAAAATATTTTTTCACAAAAAATATTGGATAGTTTCCCAAAGTTCTCGTCTTCCACCTCCTCATGTATATCAAACAGAATATTGGAATTATCTAGTCAAATTATAGTTGCCATAATATTTTGTAAAAGGCTATTTATTTCCCTGGAAGTAATTCAAAAGAGACATATAGGGAAAATTATTTTAATTTATAAGGTCAGTGTTTCTCTGTCATAACTGAATTATAAGTAAACTATTTCTCAGGACTTTTATTTCTCTCTCTGTCTCTCTCTCTCTCTCTCTTTTGCTATTTATAATAATCAATTTGTGAAGCATTTAGCATAGGCAAAAACACATCTGATGCCAAGATCACTTTTAAGAGGCTGCTCTTTTGTTTTCCTTCAGCATTGTACATACATATTGTTTACATTTACTATGTGAGTGGTGGGAACTCATGGTCCCAAAGGCATGGAATGAACAAACAATCTCTGAATGTGGTATGCAAGTTAGAAAGGAGAAATTGATCATTTCCAGATCATGGTACAGTCAATTTTCTTTTCCAATTTGAGAAGTAAAATAATCTATATAATTCACTTCCAGACAAAGTACAAACATATTGAATAATGTTTGCAGTTGCTAATCTTCCCATCCAATGCCCCTCCCCTGTGACCCCTGCTCTTCCTACTCCTAATTAGCCTGGACTTATCGTGGTATTTTTCTTTTCTTTTCTTTTCTTTTCTTTTCTTTTCTTTTCTTTTCTTTTCTTTTCTTTTCTTTTCTTTTCTTTCTTTTCTTTTCTTTCTTTCTTTCTTTCTTTCTTTCTTTCTTTCTTTCTTTCTTTTCTTTTCTTTTCTTTTTTTTTTTATCATGGTATTTCTATTGGGAAATTTTTACATTTGTCCAGGCTGTTCTCTTGACCTTGAGATGTGTTCAAAGAAATCCACTACTTTCTGAGATTCTAAAAATTAAACTTCACTACTCTAGGAGACACCTTCTTTACCATGAACTGCAAAGATGAAAGCCAACAAAGAAAGTGAGATTTTGTATTTGTGTGAGAACTGCTGAGTAGGCATAAAAGATCTCAGAGTGAGGAAAAGGCAATTTCTCCTAAAGGCCTAGAGATGAAAGAGGCAGTATGGGTAGCTAAGTGATTGATTTCTTCTCTGCAACTTAGAGTATCAGGATACAATTTTTGGCTTGGACTATTGGATACTGTATTTACAGGGACACAGTATATAGTGGATGGTAGGAGGATTCAGATCTTAGAGCCCACTAACAGAAAGTGTTCCAATTCTGTCTTCCCCATTGTTGTAATAGCTGCAATAGTGGATAATTTATGTAATTACTCTGAGCTTTGGTTTCTTTATCTCTGAAGTGGGAATACTAATATCTACCTGGACTAGTTGTAAGGATTGAAGATAATGTGTGCCAAGCACTTATCACAGTAGTTGGTTTGCCCATAAGCACTAAATAAACAGTAGCTATATACAATGACTTCATGTTCTTTACCCTTCCATTGGGGGTGAATTGAGATAGATAGTTCTAAAGACTTAATAAAACAGATATGCCTCATGACTACTAAGAATAAGGAGACATGAGGAGAGGTGTTTATCATCTGAGGAACTAAAGTGGACCAGGAAAGCAAGAAAGAATTGCTACTATATCTTTGTCTGGAAACAGGAGTAAGACTGGAACAGAGCCATCAGGATCTATTTGTAGTAGGCTGAATGCACAGGGAGTCTAGCCTGACTGAGGCCGTTTTGAACCCATTACAATTAGACTTCAGTAGTTCCATGCCTAGCTGCACTGGGGCTATGTTTCCTTCACATCTACAGATATATAGACCCAGTCTTGGGAAATGTCAGACCTCATTCTTCTGTAAAAGTGATTTTGGTCTTTATCCTGCTCTCTACTATAGATACAATAAAGTTGGTTTGACAGCAAAAGCAAAGGCAACAAATATAAAAATCAATAAGTGAGACGACATCAAACTAGAAAGCTTTGGTTCAGCAAATGAAGTTACCAACAAAAGGAAAAGGTGGGACACCTGGGTGGCTCAGTGGTTGAGCATCTGCCTTCTGCTCAGAGCGTGATCCCAGGATCTAGGATCAAGTCCCACATCAGGCTCCTTGCAGGAAGCCTGCTTCTCCCTCTGCCTGTGTCTCTGTGCCCATCGTCCCCCCACCATGTCTCTGATGAAGAAATAAATAAAATCTTAAAAAGAAAGGAAAAGGCAACCTACTGAATGGGAGAAAATATTTGCAAATCATACATCTAATAAGAGCTTAATATACAACGTGTAAAGAACTTACACAACTCAATAGGTAAAACAAAGAATCCAATTAAAAAATATGTGGAGGATCTGAATAGAAATTTTTCCAAAGAATACCTACAGATGGCTAACAGGTACATGAAAAGGTACTCAACATCATTAATCATCAGAGAGGTGCAAATCAAGATCAGCATGAGGTGTCACCTCATACCTGATAGAATAGCTATCATGAAAACAAACAAGAAATAACAAGTGTTGGCAAGGATGTGGAGAGAAGAGAACCTTTGTGCACCTTTAGGGAGAATGTAAACTGGTGCAGCCACTATGAAAAACAGTATGGAGGGTCCTCAGAAGTGGCAGAGTCCAGATACAGTAGACATCAAATTTACTGAATATGAAGTCTCTAGGTCAAAATGCAACTAAGCTTGGTGGTGGGAAATGGTCTTCTGTTGAGGGAAATGAATAAGCTGATCCTACCATGCAGGACTATAAATTCCAGGCAGAATGCCAGCATAAGCTTCCAGGGTAGTTTGGAGAAGTCCTTGCTCTACTTAGTCCGTATGGATAGGGTCTCAAAGGGAGCAAGTGATATTTAGGGCAAAAAGCTATACCAGACACAGGTGACTTGTGTTTGACCTGTAGGGTCAGGCCTATCTCTGAGCAGTGAAGGTCCTGGAACCCTCAGAAGTCCATGAATCGTTCCCAAATATCCAGTGGGAACTATGGCAACAACTTAAACTGCTTTTATCATCACTGAAGGATACATACCTAATTTCAGCACAGATATTTTCTTTTTATAAATGCACTTCAAATACACAGAACCTTACTGTAGCCAGAATGCAAGGAGAAAGAAGAGTATCTGGGACTGCCATTTACATTTAAAAAATATTCACAAAATACTGGGACGTAGACAAAACTAAAGTCCAGGGTTAGGGCTCTTATTGTAAAAGTGTTTTGGAATAGCATTACTATTTTACTTGGTTGAATTTTTATGCCTAATGAAAACCAGTGAAATAGCTTGTGCTAAGTGTTCGACTATTTAATTCTCCTACTGTGAAAGAAGCCCAGCTGGTAAATGGAGCAGTCTGAGATCCCTTCTTAAGAAGACATTACCAATCCATGTTGTACTCAGGCAATTCTGGTTCCCTGGCCTCTGAGACAAAAATGACGATTATCATTTTCTTTCTTTCTTTTTTTTAAAGCTTTTATTTATTTATTTTAGACAGAGAGAGAGAGAAAGAGAAAGAGAGAGAGAGAGAGAGAGAGAGAGAGAGAGAGAGGCAGAAGGAGCAGAGGGAAAGGGACAAGCAGACTCTGTGCTGAGCAAAAAAACAGATGTGGGGCTCGATCTCATGACACTGAGATCATGACCTGAGCTGAAATCAAGAGTTGGATGCTTAACTGACTGAGCCACCCAGGAACCCCTATTTTTCTTTTTAAGATTTATTCATTTTTTTTAGAGAGAGAGAGAGAGAGAACATGAGTTAGAGGAGGGACAGAGGGAGAGGGAGAGAGAGGATCTCAAGCAGACTCCATGCTGAGTTTAGAGCCCCACGCAAGGCTCGATCTCATGACACTGATATCATGACCTGAGCTGAAATCAAGAGTTGGACGCATAACCAACTGAGCCACACTAGCACCCCAGGACCATTATTTAAAAAAAAAAAAAAAAAAAAAAGATTTGTTATTTGAAAAATACAGAAAAAGGAGAAAAAGAAAAATTATGCATGATCACAAATCAATTTAGGTGTCCACAGAATGAAGATATGGTATTGGTTGACCATCCATTACCCCAACACTTAATTTTTATTTTTTATTATTTTTTAAGATTTTATTTATTTATTCATGAGAGGCAGAGAGAGAGAGAGAGAGGCAGAGACACAGGCAGAGGGAGAAGCAGGCTCCCTGCCGGGAGCCTGACGTGGGACTTGATCCCGGGTCTCCAGGATCCCGCCCTGGGCCAAAGGCAGGTGCTAAACCACTGAGCCACCCAGGAATCCCCCTAATTTTTAAATTATATAATATAGGAAATAAAAGTTCCAGCTTTGTTTCCTTTTCTCTTCTCATACACACGTCTAAAGGTCTCCATTTTATGCTTGTTTTACCAAGCAGTGCTACAGTGAATATTCTTACCCCATCATCTTTATGCATCTGTGCCATTAGTTCTGTAAAGCAGCATTGTTTGGGGGGATAAACTTTTTACTTTTTGATTGTAAAAAGTAAAATCTTCCTTATAAATAATTTAGAAATAGAACAGCAATAATTTTTAATGTTGTAGTAATAGTGAAATAGTTTATCACACTCCATTAGTTTCACAGAAATAATTCAGATTTCTGGACTTGGAAATCTTGCCAACCTTACCTCATTCATTCAGCAAATGCTGTGGAGTCTCTTCTATGCCAAGCACTATTCACTGGCATAAAAGATTTGAAATGAAAATCCTTGCCCTTTAGGCAGGTGTCCTAGATTTAAGTATCAAGAAAATTTTATTATCCTCATATCAATCCTTTGCCTAGAATTTGTCAGGATTTTTGTAGCAGATTAGATGAGATTAAATGAGATAATACCTTTAAAGCACTTAGCACACGGTTCCACACATAGTCAAACGTTCTCAAAAGATTGTGCTTATCATTATCATCATTAATGCTACCATCATTACAAATTATTGATTGTAGCATTCTAAACCACCCCTATGTAAGAGTGTTCTCAGGAAATTCAAATAGTAGTGTTATAGTGTTTGTGAATTGCTATGTGAACTTGTTATTTTATATTTTCTGGTTAATTTCTCACTAGCTTCTTAAAGTTACTAAATTTGAAAATTCCTGTATGTTTTATTCTTATAGCTTGGTTTGCATTATTAATGGATGTGTAATCATTGGACAATGAATTGCACTTTAGCTCTGCAATTTCTGGTTTTTGAAATCAAACTAAAGATCTACCTTCTCAGATAGTTGAAAGTCCATTTTAACAGTCATGGTGTCTGCAGAGAATAGCCAGACTCAACAGTCTGGCTTTCCTGTGAATCCCAGGTGTTTCTCCAAGATGCCTCTCTAAAGGTCTTATGGGTAATTGTAAAGAAGGCAGTAGTGAGGGCTCAAAATGCCATGGTCTTTCTGTCCATGTGTATCTCCAGGGACTATTTAGAGGTTTTCTAAGCTCTGCAGGAAGGCCCAAAAGTAAACCATTAATGACACAGAAGAAAACATATTTTAAAGTCTCCCCCAGCTCTTGCCTTTCAGGAAGGAAGCTTCTACTAATTACATATTGCAGGTTTTAGGCAAAAAAAAAAAAAAAAAAAAAAAAAAAAAAAAAAAAAATCTTAAACTTCCTTCATTATCGTTGAAGGAAACAGAATCCAATCTAAGCACAAATATTGCCTTTTTAAAAAATGTACTCCAATTGCAGAGAAATATAGCCAGAATTCCAGGAGAAAGCAAGTCCTATTGGACAACCATTTTGCATTTGAGGAAAATTCACAAAATGCTGGGATACCTGCAAAGCCAAGTCCAATAAGCACTATTATAATAAAAGTGGAATAATCATTGCTGTTTTTTGGCTGAATTTTATGCCTGATGAAGGCAATGAAATAACGTGTGCTAAATTCTATTGGGAAAGACGGCCAGCCATCCTTATTTCTTTGGGAGGAAGGTGCAGAAAGAAGAGCTGCTTGGATTGGTAGGGCAGGGGTAAGGGAAATGCTCAGTGTTTTAGAGCAGCACCCCCTCTTTTGAGAGATAATAACACATTTTCATATTATCCATGTTTAGAGTTTGTTGGGCGGGTAGGTGAGATTATGGAGCTCCGTGTGATGCCTCTGTGTCACATGTACATTGACTGCTAAGCTATTGGTTCGGTAGTTTTTGAAGGACATCTGTGATATGTAGCACAGGAACCTCCTCCTAAATTAAACCTTTTTATCATGAATTATTATAATAATATTTATTCCCATTTATTAACCACCTACTCTGGTCAGATACAATTCCTATTTGTTCCTAAGATTTATTAAACTGATATGAAGGAACTTGAAACTTGGAGAAGTTCAGCAAAATACCCAAAGACACAGGGCTACTAAGAAGCAAAGCTGGAAGGAGTCTACACCCAACACTCTGCCAAGGCTTTTTTATGCCCTCACTCTCTTATCGAATCCTGTTCACTTTATCTGACATGCCAACGTGGCAAACAGTTGTCCTCCACCCAAGTAAGGACACAGTCCTGCCCTGAAATTAGACTAGGTGTGACTGATTGGGTGTTCTCAGAATGAAGATTCCTGTTCCTTCACTCTTTCTTCATGATCGGTCCCTGTGTCTGCTACACTTCCCTTCTGGGTATAATGCAGGTGCTAAAATCTTTATCCTTCAAAACTCTACAGCCCAGAACATAATATATGCATTGTTAGGCATCCCAAAGGCAGGGTAAGCTTTATAACTATAACATCACTGCAATATTTCAGTATGGCTTGCTATCATTGGGACCCTGAGGCCTTTTATACTGTCATACATATACATTTGTCACCATTCCCAGACTTTTATTGGTACAGTTTATTTCTTTTTTCTTCCCAAGTGTACTTATTAAACACTATCCTGTTTATTTCTGCCCAGTTCTCTCATTTGTCACTATAGAGTGACCTTGACAAATTAGAAAAGTAAATAGAAATTCCACTGCTTCAGAGATTCCCATTACCAGATCTACTTCCCTCCTTCCTTACTTCCTTCCCTCTCCCCTTCTCTCCCTCTTTTCCTTCACCTGAGGCTTAGAGATTTTAATAATTCCAAGATCACATAGCTAGAAATTCTATCCCAGATTGGATTTCATCATACTAGACTGCTTTTCATCGAGTTCTCTAGACTCTGATCCTCTACCTAATGTGCTGTCTCTGAACCCACAGCATCAGAATCACAAGAAGACTTGCCAGTAACACAGAATCTCAGGCTCCAGTTTAGAACTTCTGAGTTAAAATCTGCATTTTTAACAGGACTACAAGCAATTCTAAAATTAAAGTTTGATAAACACTAGTCTAGATTACAGGAACCTATTTAACCAATAGTCAGCCTTTCTTCCTGCCAGCAGAATTCTGCTCACCTGTCCTCCACGTTATTCAAGGTTATAACCTCATTAATCAGACCCCTATGAGGGACATTTGATTTATTTTGCTAGTGAATGGATTGGAGGTGGGTTTTGGATCCTGTTCTGACCAATGAGACATTCAAAAAGTAGGCTTAGAAACTCAGGGAAAGGATTTCTTTCTCTTTATAATTAATCACATGGGAAGGAACAGTCTTTCTATTGCTACTATATATTATGGTATCTTCTTAAGATGCCAGAAACTCTGGTAGCCACCTTGGAGCCATGATGGGATGGGTGCCAAGAACAAACCTAACTGGATGAAGTTGGTAGAGAGTAACTACAGAAAGTGTCAAAGCCGCCTTATTTCAAGATTACTTCTTTTTGAGTTTATTTGCATAATGGTTAAGTTAGCTGACTTGGGATGTTACTTGCAGCCAAATGCATTCCCACTGATACCATTTATGGTTTTCATTAGTGATAATTGGGTTGCCAGAAACAGAATCAGCATGTAGTTAAAGGGAAGATCAGTTATACCTAGTGAAAGACTATTAGTTTGATCAGATAAGAAATTTACAAATTATGAGTCCTTTGTCTTTTCAAGAAAATTTCTCTTTCTCTCACATGCCTTTTTCTCCCATTCTCATCTGCTATATTTCCTTTTATGTAATATCTTGAAATACACACATGCTTTAATTTTGCTACAGATTTATCTTTGATTTCCACTGAAAGTCTATAATGGGGAGGAGATGAGAGAAAAGGAGAGTAAAACTCAGGAGATAATTCAGGAGTGGAAAGCAGAAAGAACTCAGTAATTTGGTGTTCAGTTACTTCTTAATTTTCAATTAGTCATGTGGTCATTTTATGATGACACTCATCTTCCTTGTCTTTCAATCTTGGTCATTTGAAGACATAATATTTAGTATAAATTTTCACATAACTAATAAAATTATTTCTTACAAAGTAGACATGATCAATGTGATTTTTAATTGACTTTTTATATTATTTAGGTGATATTCTGTTAACAAAAGCTGATATATGATTTCTGGGAAGATTTATGATCCCCTACCCTTCCCCCAACCAACTTCTGTTGACTAATAACCTAATGTTGAATTTGGGATAATTTTGAAGCTGCTTCTCTAGTAATAATAGGAATTGGGAAGGATGAGATTTTTTTCAGCCACCTGAAACAAAGAATGAGTCCAGTAAGTTAAATGAATCTCTTTATAGATCTGTAATGCCTACTAGGTACCTCTTAGAGAAATACATATAAAAAAGAATTATAAAGATTCTTTTAGGAGAGTGACATCATCAAGATGGCAACATGGCTCATTCCCAACGTTAGTCCCCTTCACAAGAGAACCAACTAGCAACTATCCACAGACAAGACACCACTGTGACAATCCCAGAACCAGAGGTCAGGTAAGTATCCCCTGGACCACAGAGACTGAGAAGGACTGCATTAGAAGGGTAAGAGAAACAGCTACACTCTGCCGGCATTGCTCCTCCTCCAGGCCAACACAGTGATATATTGAGAAAGACCCCTGGTACTATGGTTCCTCCAATAGGAAAAGAGAGCCCCATGTGGATATCCAGCTCCCCCTGCATTTCAGGACACTGTCTGCAAAGCCCATTCAGGTTACCTAAAGTGAATAAATAGGGAATCTGTACAGATCAACCACTGGAGATCAGATAGAGATGGAGAAGGGAGAAGAGGCTTACAGCTCAGTGCTCAGATTTGGGTGGATTGAATTCCTTCATGTGGTGGTGTTCAAGCAGAGTTCCTAGCCAGTGGCTCTGACCATCTACAGAACCAAGTGGCTAGTCCTCTGGCCCAGGTGCTCAGTTGGCAGTTCTGCCCGATTTGGGTGCCCAGCCAACAAGCTATACTAACTCGGGAGCCTGTTCTACAGCCCTGGGCAAAGAGGTAAATTTACAGTGCTGCTCAACTGCTGAGTATTATCTGTAGTCTGGCTGGACTGGGAAGCCTGGCCAGAATACCTGGGCAGCTGTGGAACCCATCCTACAGTCCTTATTTGTACAAGGACCCAACCCATCAGCCCTGCCAAATGTTGACCCTAACATCTGGCCCCACATAACCAGAGATCCTGAACAGTGCCCCTGGGGAGCCTCAGAGAACAGTCTACAGTGCCACCAAGCTGTAGAGTCTAGCTTATAGCCCTGCCCTATAGCAGAGTCCACCCTAAGGCCCTGCCCAGGTGCTGAACACAGCCTATAGCTGAGCCCAGGCAAGATGCCCAGCTAGTGACCTCACCCATCCATGGAGCATAGTTTGCAGTCCAACTGACAAGGAAGCCTGGAGAGGGACTCTGCCTGACCACAGAGCATTGTCTTTAGTCCACCCAACTGTGGGATACAGCTAGAAAACCTCAACCAGAGAGCCCAACCAGCAGCCAATCTGATCATGAAGCCAGCCTTTAGCATCACTCTAAGTCAGGGTACAGCTTGCACACTCACTTAAACATGGAGTCCAGCCAGTGATCTAGTCAGGGAGCATAGCCTGAGATCCCACCAGATCAGGAGCAACAGGACAGTCCAGCTTGTAGCCCTGCCCAATCACAGCATACGACCAGTGCCATCCCCTTGGCAGGGAACACAGCCTGCGATCTCATCCAAACACAAGTGATTGCTGAGCTCCACTAGTGGCCCCATGTGGCTTCAGAGCACAGCCAGCAGCCTTGCCTGATCAGGGAGGCCACCCAGCAGCCCTACTTGAACATGCCCATGAAGCAGGCCCAGCACAATGCAACACCCAGGCAGCAGTATCCATCCCTTTACCTCAGAGCACACAGAGTGGTATTGCCCATCTGGAGACTCCAATACCAAGCCCTGCCTGCCCACAGATGGTACCAGCTGACCTGTTCAGTACCCCAAGCTGAGCTCACTGGTAAAGATCTTTCCATGTTAAAGCAAACCTATAAAGTCCAGAAGGGGAAATGGCTTACTCAAATACATAGATGCCAGTGCAAAGAACCAAGCATCAAAGAATCAGGTAAATATGACAGGAACAAAGGAAACTAATAAAGCTCCAATAACTGACCCTAAGGAAATGGAGATCTATAAACTGACAAAAAATTCAGAGTAATCTTCTTATAGTTTAGTAAATTACAAGAGTACACAGAAGACTAAATGAAATTAGTTAAATGGTGCATGAACAAAAATGAGAAATTCAGCACACAAATACAAAAAACCAAGATAATAACAGCAACAAAAATTATAGATATGAAAAATACAACTAGGGCACCTGGGTGGTTCAGTGGTTGAGCGTCTGCCCTTCAGGTCAGGTCGTGATCCCAGGGTCCTGGGATCAAGTCCCACATCGAGCTTCCTACATGGAACTTACTCTCCCTCTGCCTGTATCTCTGCCTTTCTCTCTCTCTCTCTGTTTTTCATGAATAAATAAATAAAATATTAAAAAAAATAGAACTAAAGAATCCAATAGAAATTCAATATGACTTGATCAAGCAGAAGAAAGTCAATGAACCAAGAGATAAGTAATCTGAGGGGTGCCTAGGTAGCTCAGTCGCTTGAGTGTCTGCCTTCATTTGGGGTCATGATCCCAGAGTCCTGGGGTCAAGCCCCAAATCAAGCTCCCTGCCTAGGGGGAGCCTCCTTCTCCCTCTCTGCCAGCCACTTCCCCTGCTTGTGTTCTCTCTGTGTGTCAGGTAAATAAATAAAATCTTAAAAATAAATAAATACAAATAAATAAAAAATTAAAGATAGGTCATTTGAAATTATTTGTCAAAGAAGCAAAAGAAAAAATAATGAAGAAGGGTGAAGAAAGCCTACTTACAGGATTTGTGGGACATCAGGTGTATTGGTCAAAGACTTCTAGTTACAAGTTCTGCCCATGTAATGTACAACATAGTGAATATAGTCAACAGCATTGTACTATATATGAAAGTTGCTAAGATTGTAGATTTTAAAAGGTCTTACCACACACACACACACACACACACACACACACAATGTAATTATGTCAGGTGATGGACAAGCCTTATTGTGATAGTCATTTTATAATGTATACATTTTTCAAATCATTATATTGTACAACTTAAACTTATATACACCATTTATCTCTCCATACATCTGGGCAAAATATTTTATTGCTTTATTTGTTTAATTTATCTGTATAAAACCTAGTGAATTTTTCTAACATTTTATTATAGAAAATTCCAAGTGTACAAAAAAGGAGAAATAATAGGATAATAACTTCCATCTGCCCATTATAGCCTTAACAATTATCATCTCATAGTCTAAATTATTTTATCAATACCCCCTCCCATGTTTTTTCAAACCCTGGATTATTTTGAAGCAATTCTCAGTGTATCACATGATCTAAAAATATTTCAATTTGTACTTCTAATAGACAAGATACTTGAAAAACATAACCATAATACTTTTATTACACTACAAAAAATAATGTTAACTTAATTTTACTTGATATCAAATAGTCATTGTTCATTTTTTTCTAAGTGTTTTGGCATTTTTTAAATAATTCATTTGAATTGTACTCTCTCTTTCCCTCTTTTGTCTCTCTCCCTCTCCTCTCATTGCCATTTATTTATTGCACAAACTGTGTTGTTTGTCCCGCAGATTTCCCTTAATCTAGATTTAGGGATTGCATATCTATCCTTCTCTCGATATAGTTGTTATTTCATGTTTCCCTATCTGTTGTATATTTCTTACATTTGTAATTTTATAGCTAGGAGATTGATCAGATTCTGGTGAGATTTTATTTTATTTTATTTTATTTTATTTTATTTTATTTTTTTTTGTGGTGGAAACCTCAGGCAAAGGTGTACTATTCTGTAAGGAGAACGTATGAAGTACATTTTTCTCTCTTGTTAAGATGTTTGCAGTCTTTGATGATGTTTTCTTTTCTCCTCTGTCTTTTGAGATCTGGGGATAAATTTTGGCTCTGGCTACATTATCTGATTAAGAATCATCCATTTTGGCCTCTCTTTTGTGCTGAGAAAATCTTGCTGAATTTCCTATGAAATTTCACTTGTAGTGAGCCTATTAGTTTTTCTGAATGAATGAAAGAAGATTAGTTGTTTTAGCACTTGCTGTGATCTTATACAGTTTAACCCCATGACTGCAAATTTCATTATTTGCAAAATGAGCATAACTATACCTATGTTTCCTATATATGTGTAATATGTGTGTATGTGTGTATGCTCAATAAACAAGAGCTATTATGTTTATATTTAAAATTAATTAATTTTTTATTTTTAAAAAGATTTTATTTATTTGAGAGAGAGAGAGAGAGAGAGAGTGAGCACGAGCCAAGGGAGGGGCAGAGGGAAAAGGAGAAGCAGACTCTCCACTGAAGGGGGGAGACTGGCTCCTAGGGTGGCAGGGAGCTCAATCCCAGGACCCTGGGATCATGACCTGAGCTGAAATCAGATGCTTAACTAAGCTACACAGGCACCCCTAAAATTGCGATTTATGTTGATAATAATACAGTGTGGTTTGTTATATTTTAAGATTGATTTGCTGATAGCATAGATTTTCTTGTGTATGTGTGGCTGGTCTTACATTTATCTAATCAGTAGTTTTAGTCCATTCTTTTATTTTTATGACTAATGTTAAGACAATAGTATCCCAAATTTGGGCAGTCTGGGTGGCTCAGCAGTTTAGCGCCGCCTTCAGCCCAGGGTGTGATCCTGGAGTCCCAGGATGGAGTCCCACGTCGGGCTCCCTGCATGGAGCCTGCTTCTCCCTCTGCCTGTGTCTGTGCCTCTCTCCCTCTGTGTCTCTCATGAATAAATAAATAAAATCTTAAAATAAAAATAAAAATAAAAATAAATAGTACCCTAAATTTGTAAATCTAAAAGAAGGACTTTATGTTCTTTCAATGTCGTATTGTGGTATTATGTAAGAGACGCACCCAAGAATAGTTTCATTCTCTATAGGTATGTATTTTACTATTTCTCTTTTGTTTGGATAGTTTACATCTTTCTAAGGGTAAATATTAGCTTGTAGAAAATTGAGAGTGATATAAGTGATTCTTGTCAAGTAGAAATGCAAGTGACATGTATCTGGTAGAAAATATAATCTGAAAGGTTAGTGTTTAATTGGTAGAGCAACAGGCGGTTTTGTATCTATACTAGAAATCTAACTTCACAATTATTTCAGTCAGTGACAAATTCTTTTTGAACTAGCTTTACCATTATGCTATTTCTCTCATTAATAAATTAAGTAAATTATTGGCAGGGGTTCACTGTATATTTGTATGAGAGCAATGTGTCTAGCTTTTTGAAAATTGTGCCTCAATTCCATGCTTCCAACCTCAGTGGTGAGCTTTGCTGACTAGCTCGATATTAATTATGGATTTTAAATACACCAATGACATTTCTGTAGGTGTACATCTCACCTCATTAACACATCACCAGCTGGAATCTATGTTCGCTTTAGTTATTTAGCTAAAAAACTAAATATTCTGTCTCAATCAAATAACGTGAAGAGCAGTATCACTGATTTACTGGATTTCAACATAGGTCATACATTATTAGTTTTTTGAATTTGTCAATATATTCTGTTTAGAAAGAAAGGATTCCTTCTATGAGAGTTAGCTCTGTCTCTTTATTTTTAAAGTGATTTAAGGTGTAAATTTCTGTTTTGGGGGAATATTTATTTATGTATTTGTGATAATTCTAAATGTTTAATAATAGAGGATTCATAAATTCCTCTTTCCTGAATTCTTCAAAGACTATGCTGGAATCTCCAGCCCAATTACCATCCATCTCCACCTATCTCACATGCTTAAAGAGGAAGGAGTCTTTCTCACTTGGAAAAAAAGCTTAAATTTTTAAAAGCTGAGAGAGAGGTGGATGAGGAAATGGATGGAGACAAGGAATTCATCAAAGTTGAGGAAGGGGAGAAGCTTTCCAAAGGTTCTTGAGAAGAGAGCATATGAGGAATATGGATTGAAAAGAGAAAGGAAATTTAATTTAAAAAATTAGTGAGCAATATGTTGGACCTCTTTTAATATACTTTGAGATACTTAGCTATACAATGAAATTACTGTAAAATTACTTGATAAATATAGTTTGACCCCTGAACCATGCTTTTTGAATAAAGAAGTATTTGGAATCTAATATGATTATCCAAGTTTATTAAATTGTATTTTTATTCTGCCAATATCTATCGAGTACTGATTATTTGCTGGCTCTTATGTGCTAGACAAAGAGTCTGTCCTCAGGGAACTTACATTTTTATTGGGGGTTGGCAGGGATGCAGAAAATAAAGGAGTAATGATAGAATATGTTTTATGCATCAGGTGGAGATGAAGGCTATGAGGATATGAAACAGGCTGAGTCGGCGGGAGAGAGAAAAAAAGTGTTATTTTACATATGAAGATGAAGTAAGGCCACCACTTAGGAAATAGCTTATTCCATACTAGCCAGGCAGACAAAAGTCATCATATCGAGTAGACCAGTCTAAGTAGACAGACAATTGAGTAAAAACTTTTTTAGATCTAAACCTTCATGGCCTTATGAATCTGTAGTACTTTGTATCCTTCAGAAGCTAGTACTGATATTAAGTTTTAAACAAATAGAAGTATAAAATCCAGACATATTTGTGATGGTGACCATGGCTTGGAAATAAACATCAAAGAAGAAAGAATTACAGTGAGCCCTCCCTCAAAGCATTTTCATTTTCAATGAAAAGAGAAGTTATGTGACATTTCCCTAGTCAAGATTTGTAACAGCTCCATGGAATTCTCATAGAACATGGGGGCTCATCAGGGAAACAGAATATGAAGCAACTCTCTTTTATCAATTTAGAGCTCCTTTGTCAAGGGAGGATTATTTTCCCATAAATTCGATTTAAAGGGAAGGAAGTGTAAGTCACTTTCAAGGTCATTAAAAAGGATAAGAAAAGTTAGATCCTATAAATAAAAAACTTTGATAAGCTAACCTAACCAGCAGCAAGAGAGCAAGCTATTTCCTCAATAAATATTGTATAGATGTACTTTGTCAATTAACTATTTTTTTGGACTGTGAACAAAATGTAAATCTCATGGATAAATGATAGCTGTAACGATGTTTTCCAGCATTGTGCTCCATGTTACCATGGCTTCTTAACAAAGATGTTAAATCATTAGGAGTCATATTTCATGATAATTAACTGCAAATCTGGTAATATTACCACTTTTCATTTGGTGTGAAATGATGAGGGAGAACCACAAGGTTTATTGGAGGTACATGGCAAAGGACAGAGTGACTTAATGTATGTATATAAATCTTATAAAACTACCTATTGGACAGCATTTTATGACAGACATAAATTCCTATTCACTTTCCACTAGTGATAGACAGTGAGGTCTGCAGTGGAAGCAGAAAGCTGAGATGGGGAATCACCCTTGAGAATAGAAAGGGTTCATAGTTTTCTTTCCTATTCTTGTTCATTCTGTCTTGATGTAGCTAAAGAGTTCCTTATTGTTGCCTATGTTTTGAACAATTGTACACTCTTATTAATTCTGTCTTATTAAATGTACTTTATTATAAAATATGCAAGGATGCTTTTATAATAAAGGAGCTATTAGCATTTGCCATTTTAAACTACTGTTCTTTTATTTGTATTTCTTTGAACTCTGAAGTATTCAGCAAGCTCATTCAAGATTTCATTTTAAGGAAATGAAAAATCAGGAGCACTCTGTTGTAAATATTTTCATCCCAACTTATTGTTAAAAGTATAGAGACAGTGGTCTAGGATAGAAAAGACACTTTTTATGGATTTGGGTACCCCAGCTTGATATTCTCTTTTGCTGATGAATTTTTTATCTTGAGCACTGCATTAATCAAAGCTTTTTCTGCTGCAAGTGACTGGAATCCAACCCAAAGTCACTTAAGAAAATAAAAAGGGACAATGTTGGCTCATGCGATTAACATTTTAAGGACTTGTGGCAAGGTTGGCAAGAACAAATTGCCCCAACAGGACCATCTGTGTCTGTCTCTCCATGTCTTAGCTTTGCTTTTCTTAGTGCTGGCTTCATTTTCAGGCAAGCTCTTGCTACATGGTGGGCAGAATGGCAGCTTTAGACTCTTTGATCTTGAGAGCTGGGGATCCCAGAAGAAGACAGAAACTCTTTCTGATATTTTGGACTCAAGTCCGAGTGAAGAGTGATTATTGGTCCAGCTCAGGCCAGCATTTCATCTTAGAATGAATTCCTGAAGCTAGGAATAGAGAACATCATGCTTTGTTTGGACAGGACTGAGTCTGTGCCTGTCTCTCCTAGGATCAATGCTGAATCATATGGTTAAAAGAAAATGAATAGGAAATGAAGGAAGAGTGATTTCCTGAAATAGGTGTCAAGCAGTCAAGTCATAAATATACCACTTGATCTTACTCATTCAGTCTTTTCCAGTTAACTGTTAAAAATTAGCCCCACCTTTATGCTATATCAGGAACTATGGTGGTAATGATGAAAGGATTTTTTTAAAAGAGGACCTTTTATGTAACCATGTAAAAAATAGTCATGGAGTAAATACGTACAATGCCATAAGATCATGTATTCAAAGTCAGTGATCTCCCAAGGGAATGATCTTCTAGGTTTCCTTGTTGGAATCAGGGGGGACTTCAAAGAAGCAACTTAGATGTGTGCTTAAGTTCTGCTCAATGAAAATAGCACGGTGGAAGTATGACAACAGGGTGTACATAAGGGCAGGCCTTGTTTCCACTTCAATATGGAACCATCACAAAAGACAAAGGAAGTAGCAGGAGATAGACCTGAACAGGCAGATCTTAAAAAGCCATTATGTTGATCAAATGAGGTTTTATTATTTTTTCTTGCTGTCAAATAGGGATTATTAATCAGAGAAATAATATATATCAAGTGTGTGCACTTAAATCATCAGTCTTGTGGCATGAGAGGGGTTAGTTGGGAGATTTTGAAACAAGAGGCAAGGTAGCTAATAAGAGGTTATTGTAATCTCCCATCTCAGAGGATTCACTCACTCACTCACTCACTCACTCACTCACTCACTCACTCCATTCACTAATTTCCTCCCTCTTTCCTTCAACATTCAATTTTCATTGAATGCCTGCTATGGGCTGGGTATTGTGTGATACAAAGTCTACAGCAATAGCAGTGGGATTAGAAAAAAAAGGAGACAAATATGAAAATAATTTAAGCAAAGAGTAAATGATTTGATGTCAAATAGCTTTAAGATGGAGAAGACAAGATTGAAGGTTTCCAGCCTGAGCTCTTGAGAGGAGGGTGATAACATTCCTGAGCCAGATATTGTTCAAATCTGTTTACTCAACTGTAATGTGACAACAATAAGAAGAACCCAGCATCACAGGGCTATTATGAGGGTGAGATGAGATAATACAAATATGAATGGGTTTTGTATAGTGTAAAAAATAAAATGAGGGTAAGATGGGTTTTTTTAATGTAACATATTTTCAAATAATCTGTGTAATTGCTTTGGAGGTCCATGAAACTGTAATTTTCTTCTCTTAAGATGTACCCACTGGACAGAGTAAATTAAATCAGAAGTTTTACCATGTAGCTGAAATAAGCATTATTTACCTTGGAATGTTGGTCTTTAAAAGCTTCACTTCCTAGGTTCTGGCTTTTCTTCCCTTATGCAGGGTGTTGGGGTTGGGGGAGGGGCATTAAAAGCCAGTTCAGTTTCTCATAAAATTGCACATTGCAGATTTGGGGTGAGAATGGTTTTGTTTAAAGCTGATTCATTGGGATTTCATAAGAGACACTATTGTATAGGTACAATAATTATTTAGCAAGGCTCTTTATGAGACATTCAGGATTATGGATCCATGATTTGTATTCATTGCAAACATTGTAACAACTTCCTTTGAGCCACTGAAACAAAGGTATTGAAAGGCTGTTAAAGACTGCACATAGCAGTGAAATTGCAACAGGTTCAAATATTGGAGAAAGTGCTAGCAAGATACAAACCAGCATTACAAATCCAGGTCTCTGTTCAGTTGTCACATTTAACTTTTTCCAGCCTCACTGTGCAAAGGAAGGGGCTGATTTGAGTAGGTCGGAGACTGAAATCATACTGCAAGACACTCATCCACCCAGCCAGCCATTCATCTACTCATTCATTTCAATTCTTAGGTGCTGGAGCAGATGCTGAAGAAAATAATATGCTATTCCTGCAGACTGTAATTGGAGAGACAGATACATAAAATACATTTGCAATAAAATGAAAACCTGAAATGATAGGCTAAGTACAGTGCTTTGGTTGCTGCTGGGAAGACAGGGCAGTAGGATGAAGAGGCAATTGCTGAGAAGAGAAAATAGGGGACATTCCAGGCAGCCAAATTAATAAGTGAGCCTTGTGTTGCAAATTAAGTTGTGAGTTCAGCTCCCACTAATGCTGGCAAATTCCATCAGCTAGCCTTTTCACTTCCATCTCCAGGATTTCTGATTTAAAGGCAAATTAAGTGAAATGTTTAGTTGCTCCCTAAAGTGTCCAATGTGAAAACTCATCTAAACCAAACTGACTTGAGAGATGACACATAAGGAGAAATTGAGAAGTTCCCAGTGATAGCATAATAGAATACCAGCTGGTTGACCATTGCTGTTGGCCTAGGAGTGGTGAAGGTATTCTTCATATACCTAAATCACTCAGCGCAACACCTGGCACACAGTGGTTCCACAATAATCAGCTGATATTTTCCATTGACAGAATACTAGCTTAGCACAATATTTGAAATTGTACAAGAAGAATTGTTCATTAAACCCCCAATTCCTTCAAAATAACTGTATTCTCTTTCATCTTCTACATCAGTTTTGCCCTGTCCTACAAGATATGATTAGGGGGCACCTGAGTGACTCAGATGATTCAGCATCTGCCTTCCATTCAGGTCATGATCTCTGTGCCCTGGGGTCCAGCCCCACGTTGAGCCCCACATCGAGCTCCTGGCTCAGTGGGGAGTCTGCTTCTCCCTCTCCCTCTGCCTCTCCCCGCTGCTCATGCTCTCTCTCTCTCTCTCTGTCTCAAATGAATAAATAAACTCTTTAAAAAAAAAAAAAAGATGTGAATGGTATAGATCCATCTAAGCAAATTAAAAATAAATTCAAATGTATTTTAAAAAATTGTCAGACTCTTTTGCAGGTGCACAGGAAATGGAATATTGTTATTAGTTTAAAGGCAATCATGACAGTTCATGACTAAAAAGGGGAAATTTTGTGGAGGATGTAGCCAGCACACCTGGTATACATCAAAATTAATTTCTAATCTCATATGCTCAAAACATATAAATCACTTTTATTTCCAAAAATAATAGCATAGTGGAACATCTAGGATTAGAAACTATCAATTATGTTACTATCAATAATAACTAATTCACTATGATTCAAACAAAGCTATCTGCGTGTTGCAAATAGGCAAAGAGAATCACAAGAAGTTAGAAAAAGTCCTTGTGATCACTGGATAAAGTACCAAGTCTCTTGAGTCCAAACACCTTTTCTCTTGACTTTTCTGCATATTTTAATTGAAATAATCTGGGCTAGTTTTACAATCCAGGAGACAAACTCCAACTCTGATCCTCTCAAATTGTATGCCTTAAGCAAGCTAATTAACTTCTCTAGTCTGTCAAATGGGATGGCATTAATATATACCTCATGTAGTTATTATGCAAATCAAATGAGATAGCACATGCAAAGGTCCAGCAAATGACCCAGTGTGGAGGGGATATTTAAGAAATATTTGTTCCACTTATCTCCTTTGCTTTATCATTCACCTGATACAAGCTTTCACAATGTGTTTTGGAATGGATTTTGATGAACAAAATCAACCTTTTATACTCCCAGGAACATGGCTCAAAGGAATGTGGCTTCCAATTCCTGATGAAAATGCTTTATGACCTTAGGCAAATCACTTAACCCCAGTGCCCTTAGCTCTATACTTATAGTTATAAAACACTATATCATTATTATAAAGTATATTTAGTAAAATAACTGACATAATAGGTGTTAGTTAACATTTTTATGCAAGCGTTATGTCAGTTTATATTATTTTACTATTTTTTTCTTAATTTAATGCTTTGATGCAACTTTTTAACTTTAGCAGGAGATTTTTTCACCTTTGCTTATGAATTTCAATTTTATAGAAACATTAAATTAGAGTTAGATGGGAATTTATATATTATTTAACGTGGTAAGGACTCAGATGCCACCATTTGCTGAATGTACTTTCTGAAGCATCTCCTGAAGATATCCAGCATGTTATTGTAGACATCTCGTGAATGCACTTTCTGAAGTGGAGTGTTTAGTCAAGAAATACTGCTATGAGATTCTTCCTTGTACTTAAACCAAGCCCCAATCTCTTTCTCAGCTATCTTGCCAAAATTCTACCTTTACAGATTACACAGAATGAATTGATAACTCCCTGTCACATGGCAACCCTTCAGATTACTTGAAAACAGGTAATATACATATCCCAGCCTTTATTCATGCCTCATATGTAATGCTTTAAGTGATTTAGAAGTATATTTTTATTCAAAGTTTTGTAACTAGTATGGCATTATGACTCACTTAGATTGAATTAAGTTTTGTAACATTTTGCCTTTCATGACTATTTGAAGACAAAGTGTTTCTGTTTTCTAAAGCTACAGGGACCTTGTGTTCTAACTCATAGATATGACACCTTCACTGAATGTGGAGAAATACTAAACCAAAAATAATTAAACAAAAATGAAGAGGTTGAAGCTTGCTCATGCCCAAGGTGGGAAAAAAAAGAAAAACTTCATTATTGTGTTGGAGGGCACATGAACTGGAAATAACTTGTTCCTGAGCAATGGCTCTGTCTAGTGTAGAGCCAGGGGAACAGAGAGCAGATCCCCAGGCCCTTGACTATAGGACATTTTGTTAGCCCCAGGGGAAGAGTTGAAACCTCTGATGTAAAGATAGTAACCTGGTGACCCAAGAGGGCTGAATCTGTCTCTAGCTGTATTGCTTGGCTAACACAATGTTAAAAACAAAAAACAAAACAAAAAAAAAACAAAACAAAAACAAAAAAAAAACAGTAGCTTTTAAAATTAGGATATTCTGTATAAAATTTAGATTTCCAACTTGTCTGGAAATGGCAACACTGGGCCAAGTTTGTGCAAGTTAAGGATTGGGTAATAAAGCTAATGTCATGGGGGACATATCCAGGTGGCTTCCCATTTGTAGCGTGCTTGGCCCGCTGCTTTCATTTGTATTGTCTGGTCGGTTCTTGTGGGCATTTGAGGTCCCAGCTGTGGGATATCTCTGGACTGTGCCTGCCTTTATTATTCCAGGCACACTCCTCCCTCTTCTGAACCTCTTGTTCTCTCTCATTACGTACTGAAGCCAACCTACTACGCTCATGGACAGACTTTCTCAGGTCTAATTCTTCAAGGTGGCACAGGACTCCTTTGATGCTTAGACCTCTTCCTCTGACAGATGTTGGGACTTTTCACCATCACCCCATCACCTCCAGTGTAGGGTGTTTCCAGCATTTTTTTCCTATCCTATTGCCTGACCAACAGTCTTCTCATATGGGACATACTCTCGTCCTTGGTATACAAGTGGGGTTAGACTGAGGGCAAGATGAACTGGGGCTATGTACACTGGCTGCA
The DNA here is from genome assembly GCF_905146905.1 of Nyctereutes procyonoides. NCBI lineage: Eukaryota > Metazoa > Chordata > Mammalia > Carnivora > Canidae > Nyctereutes > Nyctereutes procyonoides. The sequence goes on from NW_026575024.1 coordinate 40,454,468, forward strand.
GCCTTCACGTCCCCTGCCCTTGCCCATGAGGCATCAGATGTACTGGGTCTTTAATAACAAAAGCACGAATTGCTGCCTGGCTAGTAAATAAATTAAAGCAACACTCTCATTAGTAATCAGGAAAAGGCAAATTAAAAGGACAGTGAAAAGTTTCCCAGCCATCAGACTATATATTATACTGCTCTTTATAACTTTTGGTTTCATTTATTCATTTATTTAAGATTTTATTTATTTATTTATGAGACACAGAGAGAGGCAGAGATATAGGCAGAGGGAGAAGCAGGCTCCCTGTAGGGAGCCCGATGTGGGACTCGATTGCACGACCCCAGGATCATGACCCGAGCTGAGAGCAGACAACTGGATGGCTCAGTGACAACCACTGAGCCACCCAGGCATCACTATTTATTTATTTTTAAATTCCAGTATAATGCACATACAGTGTTATATTAGTTTCAAGTGTACAATATACTGACACTCTTTATCACTTTCGAATGTCAAATTGTACATCATCACAACACACAAGTAGGAAAAAGAAAAAAAAAACATATTTCTGCTTTTCCCTTCTTCCTGAGCCCACAGTCTGCTGAGGTGGCTATAAGAAAGGGATTGTGTTGATGTGTGGCTGTGAAAACCACATGCAGGACCTGGTTACCAAAGACTAGATGGAGAGAAGTTTCTCTTTATGGAAGTGTGCCTTTAACAAGTAAAAAGTAATAGGATGATACAGTCACCATTTCACAGCCTTAATGAATTAAAGGATGGAAGTAATGCTTACCTGTGGTTGCCAACATCACACACACACGCGCACACACACACACACACATTAGTGTGGGAGTTGTCTAGGACCCCCAACCCTTAAAAACAATTGAACCTAAGTCGGATCAATCCTCTAGATATAACTACCAACTTATAAGAGATATAAGAGGAGAGGAACATTGTACCATGGGGCCAACAAAATTCATACTGGAAAATCCTATAGACCAATTGAGCCAGCTTTCTCAACATATAAATTAGGAGATAGAAGAAAACAAAACAAAACAAAACTACAGAACATGAGACTTAAAAGACATCCCATCTGAAGCAAATATAACAAAATATCATTTGTTTGTTCTGTTTGATGACTATAAAGATATTGCACAGAATTATTCTCCACACATCTGTATTTGTTTAGTTTTCATAATCTAAATTGCACTGTGTTCATTGTAGCCAAAAACAAATAAGCGTAAAGACCTATCAGCCCCTTCCAATAAAAAATTCAAATTGGATCTCATTTCAGACATGCAAAAATGTTTAAAAATATGAATTTTTGATACAGTTCAAAATTTGAACACTAACAAGGCATTCGATGAACATACGGAATACTGCTAATTATTTAAAGACATAGTAATGAAAACTGCATTTATGCCCCTCCCTCCCTAAAAGAAGGGAAACAGTCTTTCTCAGTTAGAAACACACTCAGAATATATCTAGGTGACATCATATAATGTCTGACATGTAGTTAAAAAAATACAGGCAAGAGGGAAGTGGGTAGAGCCATACGTGGAATTCTCATTTTGTATGTGTTGGAAATATTCCACATTACAAGTTGAGAACGAAGAGAAGAGCAGATAGGTGTTGGAGGGCCATGCCCCTTTACACAATCACAATAGCAGCAGTTCATAAGAATTCATTTGACTCATCTCTGGTCGGGCCCCAGTGGACCCCCCAACACATGATGTTTAGAGGGTATACCCCAGCCCAACAAAATTGTGACTAACCAGCCCGGAAAGGAATTTGGTTGTTTTTCATCCCAAAGATGAAAATCTCATTTATCTCTTTCTGTGGTGTTATCAGAAAATGCTATGCAGGAAATAAATGGCAACTCCATAAGTGGATGCTAATGAAGTTTTAATGAATTTGAGGTGCTAGCACAGTATATCCCTGCAGAGGTCAGTTAAAAAGAATAAAAAAAGTGTTGCTGTAATGCTGAAAGGTTGCAGATGACAACGGCAGCACTGAGACCAGAATGAGGGCAGCCTCGGTTGAGGTGAAGATTTTCCCAGCCTAGTAAATTTTTTGGCCCTTGCTTTCCTAGTCTTCTGGAGACCCTGTGAGCCCAAAGGTCTGATGTCCTGTAGTTTTCAGTGTTGGATGCCTTACATAGGAGAAGAAATCCATGATTTCTTCATCCTCTGCTGCCTCTGGTTATCGAGGGCTCCTGTATCACTTTAAATGTTTACTGCAGATTGTTTCCTTTGCCCTTCTAAGTAGTCTGTAAACTGGATGCCAGAGAGGGGCTGAGAGAGTTATTGCCTGTTGATACACTCACCCAAATAAGTGCTGAGTGCTCTTCCCTACACACATATGGTCTTTGGCTCTGGGCCCAGAATACCTGAGTCAATTTCAGAATTCAGTTGTTACAGTGGGTTTATATCTTTAGAGAAGAAAAGGGTGAGTATCCTAAGATCTAAAAGCTGTCCACATTTACATTCCGACTTTCTTTTTAATTAAGCAGACCACAGGATCAATAGAGAATTTACTAGCATAGAGGAGCATTTTGGAATGATTTGATGAAAGAATGTTACTTCATCGACAAAGGGAGGGCACGAGGGGTGTTTACAAAGCCATCTTTAACTGGCTGGATGTTTCTCATTTATTTCAGATTCCATTCTCTCTATCCACTCCCCGCCCCATCCCAACCTTGGACCACAACTCTTCCAGAATGTTAACAATGCCCCCTGGTCCTGGAATGTATTTTCCATGAGAGAACAATTTCCCATTTTTACAATGCTAGAACAATCATGTGCATTATTAGAGACCCCTATATGACTTTGACTTTGTCAAAAGAGAATAGTTAATTCTCCATTGACAGCTCCCAGTGACTGAAAGTATAATCAAAGTCAATGCATTATTAATGACTCTTCTTTTTAATGACTCAATCACAGTGTGAGATGCTTTTCAAACATTTTATTTTATATAATTTTTCCACTTGGAAAAGTCTGCCCAGAAATTAAGGAAATACAATAGCTGAGTAAAACCAGATATATTGTGTTGGATACTCTCTAAACAAATCGTACTTCAAAAGGATTGCCAGAGTAAGCGCTGATTGCTTTTTTCTGATAGGTTAGGACCTGGTAAATGGTAAATGATACACCTGGGTCTGGTTATCTGAGAACGTGGATTGAGAGCTGGGCTTTGGAGGCTGAGAGGCCTGATCTACCCAGCTTTAGTATTTACTAAAGATTTGATCTTGGGCAAGTCTTGGAAAAATCTCCTAACTCTTGGTTTCTTCTCCTGTGAAATGAAGCCAATGATGCCCTGGACACAGGAATTGTATGAGGATTAAATTAAATACTATATGGGAAGTGGGTTTTCCACTTCTTATTCTGATTCCAAGCCCATAGGTTGAAGACGAGGACAAGGAAGGGAGGCTTTACAGCTGGTCACCCTTGCTTCTCTGATCTCATTGACAAGGACCAGAACAGGGAATATTTACCTTCTTTGTTTCCTTTCAATCAGTGAAACAAGCTAAAATATAGCATGGCCCTTAGCTCATTTAATAGGTGCTCTCAGGATTGTTCCCCCCATATCTTTTTGGTCCACTGCCTTCACCCCCAATTCTCAGCATCTGTATCTCTTTGCTTGAAGGTTTTCTCACCTCTTGCACCACTCTCTGCCCATGCACACCGTAAACTGGACATGGCAGGGAATTGAAGGCCACTGGGAACAACCCACAACAAGTAACTTATGGAAGTGGGTTTGTATAAATAGTCAAGTCCCTCACCCTTCAGGTGGGAGAACTCTGATGAGGCTGTTCTACACCATCTCCCAGAGTTCTCCAGTGGGAATAAACCTCAGTGTCCCATTGTGATAACTTGCTTGATAACACATCCTGTCTTAGTAGTCTTCCATTCCCTGCCTCATTTGCCTATTTTCCTACTGTTTTTTCCTGGGAGTAAACTATTTGCTTTGGAATGTTATCTCAATATTTGCCCCTGGAGGAAACTAACCTAAGATAGTTTATTAACTAAAACTGGCTTTGACCAACAACACCTGGCACTGAGTTTCCAAGCATTTTTGGAAAATATAATACATCTGTACCAAGTAGACATAATTCATGTTTATGACTACACATCTCAGAAGGGCAACCACTCTGGTGGAGAAGCTTACTGAATTTTCCTAATAAAATTATTTTCCCTGTCTTATAGGTGACTGTCCCACTCCTTCTATTCTAAACTGCTGAAAATCCACTTGGGCTTTGGAGCATCCCCTCTTTTGCTTTCCCACAGACTTTACTCCTAGAATATTCCTCTTTCCTTTCTGGAAACATCAATCCTTCCCTTATTAAAAGGTCACTTCCTTTGGGGTATAAACAAAAATAATAAAAAGCAAAAACAATTTAAAGAAATCGCACTCACCCCAGAATACCCTCTACCTATCCCCTGTGTCTTTGTTCCCTTCTACCATGACACTAAAGTTATCTCTACTACTCTCTTCAATACTTCATCTCTCAGTCTCTCTTGGTCATGCTCCAACCAGGATTTTGCCCTCATCACTCCACTGTCACTTTCTTATTGAAGTAGCCACTGAGCCGCATTTCACAAGGCCAGGGGTCAATTCCCCATTCTCATCCTTCTTGATCTCCCAGCAGCACTAACCACTGTTGAACACTTTCTCATCCTGGATGCCATGCTCACTTGGTTTCCCTCCTACCTCACTGACTGCTACTTTTCAGGCCCTTTTCCTGATCCTTCCTCCTTTTCGACCAGACCTGTGAATGCTGGCATGTCTGCCTTTCCATCTCCATCCATTTCTTCAGTCATCTTTCCAATTGCATAGCTTTAAATTCCATCTCTGATGTATACATCCTGTCTAGCCTTCTCCTTTGGGCTCCAGGACTTACATATAAAACTGCCTTTTTTAGCATCTCCACTTGGTTCTTTATTAGGTATGTCAAATTTATGAAATGGTGAGAGGAGAGAAAGGGAGAAGGACTCCTCAAGGCATTCCCACCATTCTGCATCTCAGTAAATGTTCCACTCTTCATCAGTGAATTAAATCTTTGACTCCTCTCTTTCTCTATTATTTTACCTCAAATATATTAATAAGTACTTTTGTCTCTACCTTCAAAATATATCTCAGATTCAACCACTTACCACTATTCTCTATAGCTCCCAGCTTTTCCTTCCCCAACCAGTCTGACCTATTCAGGACCTCCATCATTTCCACTTCTTTGTTAGTTAGTTGAGGGAGCAGACAAGCAATTTAAATTTTAAGAGGTTGATGGTGAACTAAAATGCTGAGGGAAGGCATCACCATTTTGTTTACTATATTTGTGAATGATTCATACTTGACTATATACAGTCTACAAGTCTTCCTCTCTTCTTATCAGTCCCCTTCTTTGCTAGTTCTTTATCCTATCCTATTCTTACCTGCCTTTGTTGTCTTTTCCCTGACCTAGATCATACCATCATAAATTACCTTTTCTCTTTTTCCCACATTCCTAGCTTTTTATTAATTTCTTTCTGCATTTTGTTTTGTTTTGTTTTGTTTTTGGATTGCATGCATCCTCCTCTTGCACGTTGCCTTGAGGAGATTGGAAAAATGTAGTTTTCCAGCTTACAACATTGTTATCCCCAATTAAAAGAGGGATTTGTATAAGGAAAATGGAAGGAAAAATATTGGATAGATATATCATAATAATAATTATAATAATGGCTAGTAAGTTTTGAATGCATTTAATGCCTGGCATGTGTTGAGCAATATATGTGAATTTTCTCTTTCAAGTCTCCCACCAACTTAATAAGATTGAATACTATTATTATCTTCATTTTACTTATGAAGAAACTGAGGCACAGAGCATTAAGCAATTTGCTTGGTATGACATGGATGGTCAATGTTGGAATCTGGGTTTCAAACCTTCACAGAGAAGCTTGGGAAGCTAGGCTTCTCAACCCTACTTTAAGCAAAAGTTGATGTTCCCTAATCCTGTTGCCATTCCCACCACCCATTTCTCTTGACTGATATGAACTATACCCCTGTTGTTAAAATGAAAAGTGTGTGCGTGTGATTAAACCCGTACTTTAGGGCAGCCCTGGTGGCTCAGCGGTTTGGTGCCGCCTTCAGCCTGGGGCTTGATCCTGGGGTCCTGGGATCAAGTACCACCTCAGGCTCCCTGGATGGAGCCTGCTTCTCCCTTTGCCTGTGTCTCTGCCTCTCTCTCTCTCTTTCTGTGTGCCTCTCATGAATAAATAAATAAATAATCTTAAAAAATAAATAAACTTGCACTTTAAATTGAAAAGTTCTAAATAGAATATTGCAGTAGGTTAGAACCTAGATCCTAACCTTTGAAGTCCTTTGTCAAATCTCAGTGCTTTCCATCTCTTCATCTATCCCAACCTGGAATTCAAGGCCAATTCCAGGCATCTCCCTGGACAGTCCGCAGGCAGTATTCCTAGTGATGTAATCAGAGGTGTGGTACTCATTATGCAAATTTCACTTTGATTTCTGGTTAATAAACATGTAGGCCTAAGAAATACAATGGCATGTATCCAGTCTTAGATATTGGATTTAGCTGCTTTCATCATGTTTATTCTGTCCATCTACCCTGATATATATTCTGAAATGGGACACTCAAGGCAGACATTATAATCTCCATTGTACACATGAGGATATTGAAACTCCTAAGACTTTAGGATAAGTCAAGTTTGCATATCTAGGGAGTGGTAGTTCTCAGCTTTGCAGCCAGGACACTTGATTCCTCAGTGGCACTAAAGTGATGGAGCCACTGGGAACAGAATTCTGCTTAGAAAGGAACAATCCTTCAGATCTGCCAGAGCCCTGATTTAGCTCTTCTAGTAATTAGCTATTTTAGAATAAAACTGTGAAAGCTGGTAAAGCAAGAAGAGATAGAAGTGGAGTGGAGATGGACAGGCAAGAGAAAGGAAGAGAGAAAGACCGGCTGGCATAAGAGGAGTAAGGTTTAGGTTTAGCATAAACTTTTGAGATCTAACCACCATGCAGCCTCCAAGGGTAAAAGGAGTCCACAAATTCCAGATGCAAGTCAAGTTCATGTAGTTAGGCAGGAATGCTGAAGATGACTCGTGTTTGTCTATGACTGGTGTTCAATAAATTACCTTTTTAAAATGTGAATTTTAGGTGGCGCCATGCCCATGAGTCATTGGTTATATTTACATTTACTTTAAAGCTTTATTTCATGCATTGAAATAGTACTTATGGAACTGTAATGATTACAATATAACTTGCTATCAGTCACCAAGTATCTCCCATGCCAGGAATTTTGTGTTTTATGCCTTTCATATATGGTCTCATTTAACTCTTCTACAATCCTGCAATGTATTATTACCCTCGCTTTACTGGTCAAGAAGCTGAGGCATACAAAGGTTATACAATTGTCCCCATTTTGCACAGCTATTAAATAGCTAGGATGAGAGTTTGAATTCAAGTTTTTGACCTATTACTCTATGCTCTGATGCCTAAACCCACCATATATGACCTACTGAAATAATGAATGAGTCTTCCATTGTGATACTGCTACTAACTGGAAGTGATAAATTAAGAAGTGGAAATATACTTTAGCCAGAATTTACTGGTTGGTTATTTTTTCTGACATTGTTGCCTTAATGGCAAGGGCAGGAAAATAATGTATAATTGCGTATGTATGGGTGTGTACATGTGTGCGTGTATGGTGTGTGTATGTGTAGATTGATAAATTCTATCCTAAGTTATTGGCATCCTTTCTTCTTCTGTTTCTAACTCCCAATTTTGAAACTATCTCAAGAGTCATTATGTAGGGATACAGCTACTAACAGAACAAAATAGTCAGGGTCATTTAAAATCTCTTTAGGCAGAGAGCATTTAAGTTTTCTTGTCTCTGGCTACTGGTTACAAATCTTCATTAAATCTTAAACACAGCATAAACAAAGCATGAACAGATTGTGAATGCTTCCTAATTCAACAAAGAGAGATTATGGCTTTGCAGATACTGCTAAGTGTTGAAACAGACCCTGAGGAAATCATTTTAAGGCCCATAGTATTTTCATGTAGTTTAGCTTCTCTAAGTCAGATTTTCCTAAAGGAATGGACGTTGCCAAAAAATATGCATTTTTGTTTAAGATTGTCTAGACTAAGATTTATGCTTCTATAGCCATGTTTCTTATCATTTATGCAAAGCAATCAATACTGTCTTAGCCCAGTCATATCCTTCCAGATGCTTCATGTATATTTCACATACCTACCTGTGCAACAGAAAGAAGTCATTGCAGAAATAAGGCAAAGTACATATATTAAAACCCAGTTTGCAATCCAGCCCTTTTGCTACAGGGCCCAGACATAGATGAATGCTATAACCTACCTGGAATCTGCTTGAATGAGGGAGAAAACTTATCTAAGGTGAGTCTAGATTGGGGTATACAAGTGTCAATGTTTTATTCAACTGAGAAGAGAGAATGGAATAGTAGAGTCTAGTTTTTGTTTTCTTTTTTATGATAGGTCTTGAATTATTTGAAGATAGCTGTTATGGCCTTTATAACATGGTTCACTCAATCTTCTCTTGATATCAATATCCCTCTTAAAATATAGCCCCCCAGATATATGTCCTAACCAAAGTATGGTGAAAACTATTGACTTTTTCTTTTTTTATACCTAGAGGATTTACTTTTATCAACTTGTCTTAAGACCTTGGCTTTACATATCCTAAAGCCTCCAGATACTTGTTATTCATAGTTAGCCTTTACAAAGATGCTCATTATTTCAAAACAGTGGTTCCTAAACTTGGCTACTCATTGGAAACACCTAGGAGGTTTCAAAAATACTTTTATGGTGTTCTTCTGCCAAAGATTATGATTTAATTGGTCTAGCGTATATCCTAGGTTGGGTGATTTTTTAATAGATCCCCAGGTGATTCCAAAGTGCAGCCAAGTTTGGAAAGCACTGTTCTAAATCTGTCTACTCAAAGTGCCATTGGTGTCACTGGGGAGCTTGTTAGAAATGCAAATACTCGGGCCCCAATTTCTGTCAAATTCCACTTTTTTTTCTTGAGGTTCAGGAAGGAGCTACAGCCTCCTCTACTTGTGAGGTTGGACATAGTCAATCAAGTGGTGGGGTTAAGAGTACTTTTTTTTTTTTTTTTGAAAAATTTACTTACTTTTTCATGAGAGACACACAGAGAGAGGCAGAGATATAGACAGAGGGAGAATCAGGCTCCCCGCGGGGTGCCCAATTCTTACTCCATCCCAGGACCTCAGGATACATGACCTGAGCCAAAGGCAGACGCTCAACCACTGAGCCAACCACCAGCCACCCAGGTTGACAAACATGGTTTCATCAGTACTAGAGACTGAGGTTGGAAGTTCCTATTAATCAGTCTTTGCTATCCCTCCTGATTCTGGATCAAGGTGGATATAAGAATTAGATGAAAATTAAAATGTAGTTTTAGCCCCTGGCTGGAAAAGCTGGTGTGGGAAATGCATGCAGTTTGAACTAGAGGGCAACATGAAACTCCCATTTCTGTTCTTGAGTTAGTTTATTCTCTTGTCTCAGCCAACTAGTCTCTGAAGAGGCTAGAGAATGGAGGCCTTTCCTATGGAGGGGAATGTCATGCCCTGGTGAGCTTACCTTGCCCACCACAGCACTAGGAGAGAGGAGGACACTTTCCACTTAAGAGGAAGGAGACCTAGCAAGATGGTGGCCAGCTGGGCAGTAGCACTGCCCATCTGCCCATCTAACTGGTCTGCTGAGTCATTCCTTCTACTGGGAGGTAGGACATATCATTTCTTCATGTAGTCTTTTGGCAGCTGTTTCTATTTTAGGGGCAAAGGTGGAAATGCAGAAAGAAGATAAGTCATTCCCCTTTAGGTTGGTTGATTAGGACTGAGGATCAGATATCTGGAAGGCCTGCCTATCAGTGCTGGTGAAAATGCCTGAGAGGAGGACCCAGACTCATGAAAAGGAGGCATGAGACAGAACAAGCCACCAAAGGGGCCCAATTGACAGGTCCAGAGAATGAGAGAGGAGCTGGGGGCTATGGTTACCACCTCATGTTGTCTCCAAGTAGTGTTTGCTCTTCAGTGTCCTCTTTTACTTAGGGACTTAAGATTTGCTTTGGTGACTTGACTTTCAGGCAGGTCACTGCAAGTATTTAAGATTTATCACTGTGTTAAAGTTAGTGGGGGCTGGTTTCTTAGGATCAGGGACCGCATTCCTTTTTCTGTTTAGGAATCTTAAAATTATACATCTTAAGGAAGTGATTCATTTGTCTTTCAGGGATATTACCAAAAGAGGGTCCAGGAGAGCCAGGGCAACAGGCAGCTCTTTACCTTCTCCCTGCCACCTGGTCTCTTGTATCTATCTTTTATTTTCACCTGTAAATATGCTAAGGCTGTCTTAAACTCAATAAGACAGAACAATGCAAAAACCCAAACAGCTACCAACATAAAGCACAAACATATCAAACACAGGGAAAACTCAATCTTAGCTCCTCTTTCTCCTGCCAGACCCACAATCTGCCCATTGCCAAATTTTCTCTAAAGCATTGTCAGCACTCTTTGGCACCACTTCCTTACTACATCCTTGCTTTTTGGCTTCTGGCATACTCCAGCCCAAGTGCTCAACTGAAACGTCTCTTCCACAGGGTACATGTGGCATCCCCATTGCCAACTCCAAAAGCCTTTTCTTAGCTTCAGCCCATTTAGTCTCTTTCTGAAGGCATTTATATGACACTGAGTATATTTCCTTTTTTTTTTTTCCCTTCTAGTGGTCAAATGTGCCATGGCAATTAAACTACACGGACACCCAGCATTTACACAGATGTGTACCTTTCATTTGCTTTATGGAAATAGGATCATATTTTATCATCTTCTCTGCTTCTTGCCTTACTCAATAGTTCATTGTGGAAACCCCTTCAAATGAGCTGGCATAGAATGAAGTCATATTTTTAAATATGGAAGTACCACAGATTAGTCAACCATTCCCCTCTTGATGGATATCCCATTTGTTTTTCAGACATTTTCCACACTGGGCTGGTGATTTCATATTATGGTATAAATTCCCAGTTGGGGGGTGGCTGGATCAAAGAACATGTGTATATTTAATTTGTATTTAGTGTGCATACTTAATTTTAATAGATGTTGACAGCTGGTCTTCTAAAAAATCTGCACCATTTCACATTTCCACCATCAGTATATGTGCAGCCCTTCCCCAAGCATTATAGTCCTTTTTAATTGTTATAAATCTGTTGCATTTCCCCAACTACCACAGATTGAGCATCTTTTCACATGTCTATTAGTCATTTGGATGTGCTTTTTTGTGAATTTGGCTATTTATATCCTTATTCAAGTTACTTAGCCTGAGTTTCAGCTGCTTCACGAAGGTATTATGAGGATTAAATAAAATATTTATATGAAGATTTTGCCCAAAGTCTGGCACAAGCAACATGCTTGATAAACAGTAGGTGCTGTTATTTGTTTTGAATTCCTTTCTGTTTATTTAGTTGATCTTGATCCTCATACCTTTAAAACATAGCCATTTTCCAAAACTCTACTGTCAAATCCCTTTCTTAACACTCCACATTCTCTGAACAATCCCAATCACTTCCCCTGTTTCAACTTCACAATCTCTAATTCTTATTCATCTTTCAAGTTCAACAAGTGCAATTTCACTCTTGAAGCCCCGTGCTTCAAGCCTCCTCTCCCCCAAACAGACGCAGTGTCCTGATGTGAGATTTATCATCATCCCATCTGATTCCTGTGTTCCTCAGGGCACCTGTTTCTCTAGGACCTTTGGACTTAAAATCTCAAAGTTACTGTGCTGCCATGTTGTAGACATTCACTTCAATGACAAAGATTTGTAAATCTTAATTCTACAATGGCTTATATATCTGTCTTCTAGGTTCTACTCTGTTTCTAGTCTAGTTCACTACCTGAACAATTAAGAGAGCGAACCATCCAGTCGTTCTCCTGCAAACTTCTCACTTTTCCAACCCATCTGTTATATCCCAGAGGAAATATTCTACAACAGTGCTTCTCTCTAAATCATTTATCTATCATTCCTTTATATTACAGAATAAGGTTAACACTGGTCTTGGCATACACTTGGCATCCCCAATTCCGTTATATACCCTATTTTTTCTCCACCAAATTCCTTCCTCTCCACCAATATATCAGACTCAGGAACACTCAAATGTTTTGGGTCTGCTGGACTGTCAGTCTGTAATGTCTGTCTCTTCTCCACCTATTAAAATTTTATTTTCAAGTCCTTTTCCTCTGCTGAGATCCTCCTTATTTTTTTTATTTTATTTTTGAGATCCTCCTTATTTACTCAGCTAGAATGAATCACCTACTTTAGCAGTTACCCAGAGCATTTCCCATTTTAATTTTTCTATACTAACAATTATTATAGTTAATCATTTACATAATTCTTCTTGCTCCATTACATTCTAGGCTTCTTGAAGGTCGGGATCTGCTTCTTGTTCCTAATTATATTTTGTTTGCTGTGTTTCCCTGCCTCAGTTTCTTATCTGGTATCTTGGAAGTGTTCCTTTTGTTTTTAAAATTTTAATTTTAGAATAAATGAATGACTGGGGTTTGAGATTGGGAAAAAATGAAATAGGGCTAGAAGAAAAAACTTTGCCAAGGACCAGTTGTCTTAGATTCTCAGAGGTGGCAAATGGTGACAACGGAGTGGTCTATAGACACATTCTGTTTGCTTGTATGCAATAGTATATGAATACATGTTGTACTAGTTGGCCAATATTTATAATCAGCATAAGCTTCTGGCTTCTCTTGAAAGAAGGAACATTGGCAAGAGTGGGTTTTGCATTCTTGGATGGCACAATAGATTGACATGAGCAACAGTACCCTTCCCTGGGCTGGCACAGGCTCCCTTCCTGCTATAGCCCCCACATGCATGGATATTATTTATATGTGCCCTGTAGGCATCTGAGTCCATGATCATAGCACTAACCCAGCATGTGACTCCAGGTTAGTCAACTGACCCTTAGGCTTGATGTTCTCAAATATATAATGGAAGATAAACTATATCATTCTATATCTTTCATTTATAAGGATTCCTTTAATTTCTTTCTTTCTCATGGAACCCATGATTAAAATTTCATTCTCCATAAAAGAATGCACCTATTCAGCATACATACTTTGTTTCATTTATGCTATCCTCTTTTTCCAAATTGATTCAGATTTAAACAATAGTCCATAATTATCTAGGTTATAATAATGTTATACAATAAAGTTGAGAAAGCAGGTGAATGCTTAAATACTCTTCATTGTTATCAGTTGCTAAGTTTTATTTGATTTTCTCCCTTCTTTCCCCAGTTCAGTGTGGACCCTGGGACAATGGGTGGATCCACTAGAGCTAGTAGTTTTGGCAATTTCTGTGATACCATCAGGAGCCAGTAGGAGCTACTACAGTGCTGAATTGATATATATTCTATATATAATATATATATATATCAGAATTATATATATAATATATATAGGGATATATATTATATATATATGGAAACTATATATATAATATAGCTTATATATATAATATAGTTTATATATATATGTAAACTTACAGTGACAAGTGCAGTAGCCTTATTATGAATGCTTATTATAGATAGTTATATATAAGGTGGAATTTGAATGTTTTCCTCCCCCTTCCCAATCTGATTCCCAATTATTCTTAATTGTTTTGAATGTAATTGTCTGATTCCTTTTTCTTCCTTGTGCACAATTTTTATTGAAGTATAATTAACACATGGTGTTATATAAGTTTTAGGTGTACAATATGATTCTACAATTCTAGACATTGCTTAGTGTTTATCAAGACAAGTGCACTCTTAATCTTCTTTATCTATTTCACTCATCTCCCCACCTACCTTCCCTCTCGCAACCACCAGCTTGTTCTCTATATTTAAAAGTCTGGTTTTTATTGTTTGTCTATTTTTTTTCTTTGGATGTATTTCTTAAATTCCACATCTGAGTGAAATCTAAAGATGGTCTTTCTCTAACTAACTTACTTCACTTAACATTACACCCTCTAGGTCCATCCATGTTGTTGCAAATGGCAAGATCTCATTTTTTGTGGCTGAGAAATATTCCACTGTATGTGTATAAATCTTCTTTATTGGCTCATCTGTGGATAAACACTTGCATTGGTTCCATATCTTGGCTATTATAAATGATGCTGCAGTAAACATAGGGGTATATACATCTTTTGAAATTAGGTGGTTTTTTTTTTTTTTTTTTTTGTTCTTTGGGTAAACACCCAGTAGTGGATTTACTGGATAATCTTATTTTTAATTTTTTGAGGAACTGCTATACTGTTTTCTACAATGGCTGCACCAATTTGTGTCCCTATCAACAGTGTATGAGGGTTCCTTATTCTCCACATCCTCACCAACACTTGTTATTTCTTGTGTTTTTTAGTTTAGTCATTTTTACAGGTGTAAGGAGACATCTCATTGTGATTTTGATTTGTATTTTGCTGATGAATAGTGATAGTGATGTTGAGTATCTTTTCATGTGTCTGTTGGATATCTGAATGTCTTCTTTGGAAAATATCTATTTAGGTCCTCTACCCATTTTTAATCAGATTGGTTTTTTTTCTTTTTTTGTTTTGTTTTGTTTTGTTGATCAATTCTTTTGCTGTGCAAAAAGCTTTTTAGTACTGAAAGTTCTGGCCACGGCAGTCAGACAAGAAGACAAAATAAAAAGCATCCAAATTGGTAAGGAAGAAGTAACATTTTCACCACATACAGATGACATGATACTATACATAGAAAATAAAAACCATAAAGATTACACCAAAAACCCTATTAGATCCGATAAATGAATTCAGTAAACAAAATTCAGGAAACCAAATTAGTAAACAGAAATCTGCTGCGTTTCTATGCACTAATAATGAAGTAGCAGGAAGAGACATTAAGAAAACAATCCCATTTATAATTGCACCCAATAGAAGAAAATACTTAGGAATAAATTTATCCAAGGAGGTGAAAGACCTATACTCTGAAAACTTTATGACACTAATGAAAGAAATTGAAGATGATACAAACAAATGGAAGGATATTCCATGCACATGGATTGGAAGAAACAATATTGTTAAAATGTCCACACTACCCAAATAAATCTAAAAATTTAGTGCAATTCCTATTAAAATCCCAACAACATTTTTCACAGAACTGGAACAAATAATACTAAAAATTTGTATGGAACTATAAATGACTCCAAATACCCGAAGCAATCTTATAAAAGAAGAATAAAGCTGGAAGTATCACAATCCTAATTTTTGAGATAAACTACAAAGCTGTAGTAATCAAAAAAGTATGGAACTGGTACAAAAATAGACACATAGATCAATAGAACAGAATAGAAAGCCCAGAAATAAACACCTGTTTATATGGTCAATTAATCTATGACAAAGCAGGCAAGAATATACTACAGGGGAAAGACAGTCTCTTGAATAAACAGTGCTAGGGAAACTGGACAGCTAGATGCAAAAAAATGAAACCAGACACCTTTCTAACACCATATCCAAAAATATACTCACAATGTATTAAAGACCTAAATGTGAGACTTGAAGCCAAGAAATTCCTAAAAAAAAAAAAAAAAAAAAATACAGAGGCAGTAATTACTTTGACATCAGCTGTAGAAGCATTTTTCTGGGTATGTCTCCTCAGGCAAGGGAAACAATAGCAAAAATAAATTAGACTATTCTTTGAGCAGATTTTTACAAACTGCAAATGTACTATAGATTCTATCATTCCATTTGCTTCTTTTCCTCTTCCCAAAATGAATCGGGTATCCTTTCATTCCAGTACATTTTCATCTATCTCATTCTTTTTAATTATTTTTATCACTCCAATAAAGGTATCATAAAGTATTTAGCTAGTTCCTGGCTGATGGACATTTAGGTTGTTTCCCATTCCCTTCCTAGTTTAATGATCAATTTCCTTGATGGAGAAGGAGGTAAGATAGCCATTGTATGACTGTGTTTCCAGCCAAAATATTAACTATTTATAGGTATTTGAGAGTTAACACCATGGACACATGCAAAATCCCCTAGCAACTGAATCATTTTTTAGTTCACATTTCTACGAATGAGAATCTGTACTTAATACCAGCTACCATTTTAGTCATAAAGTAACAACTCTTATGTTCTGAGCATTTACCATGTGCCAGCCTCCATGCTAAGTACTTTACAAAACTTATCACATTTAATCCTAGTAATCCTAAAGGCAGATGCTATTATTATTTTTACTATAATAAATATATTATTGTATTTTACAGAAATAGAGGCCAAGTAATTTGCCCAATCATATAAGTTTTAAAGAGGAAAAACTGGAATTTTAACACATACAAACATAAGCTAGAAGTTTTTAATTTAGGAGGGATGGGAGACCTTTCATAGGATCTGTTCTCCTCCCCAACTCCCCATGTATGTGTAACTGTAATGGTGGAGTGAGAGAAGGATGAAAGGGCTCTCCCATGTCCTAGGCCAAGAGTGTAATGCCAAGTAGGATATTTCTAGAAAGAAGCTATTAAGAGGAACAGCACAGTAAAAGCTCATCTCTGCCATGACATTGTGGCCCTATAAAGCCTCAAATTAGAAGTTCTATGAAGATCTCTTGAAACCAGTTTTATGTTTGTGCAGAAACACATGCTGTAGTGGGGAAAGCCTCAAACTCTTAAGGTTTAGATTTGCCCTGAACCAACTGTGTGATCACGGTTTTCTCAGAGAATGAAGCTTGGGTCATTTGGTCTCTGAGGGTCATTTTGTGAGATAATTTCACATGAAATTACTGAATATAACTATTGAATTCATGAAATCATTTCAGACTTACAGGAAAATTTAAAAAATAGTTTGAAAAATTATCATTCCCATTTGCCTTCCACACAGAACTCCCAGATATTAACATTTTACTATATTTGCTTTGTTGTTCTCCCTCTCTCTCTCTCTCTCTCTCTCTACACACACACACACACACACACACACACACACACACCATAGTTTTGTCTTGAATACATACTATTTTTACTTCTGAATTGTTTGAGGGTAAAATATTAACATAATGCCCTTTGACCCCTAAATATTTACTTGTGTATTCCCTAAAAATAAAGACATTCTTTTATATAACAACCATAGTGTAATTAGTAAAATGTGCACATTAATATTGAAAACAGTACTATTATCTAATCTATGCACTTTGAATTTTACCAACTGTCCTACTAATGTCCTTATAATAAATCAATTTTATTTTTATGGTGTAGTATCCAGTCCAAGATCATATATTACATTTTGTTGTCATTTCTTTTTGGTTTTTTACAATCTGCAATAGTTTGTCAGTCTGTCTTTTGTAACTTTCATATTTTTGAAGAGTTCATGCCAATTATTTTGTGTAGTAGCCCTAATTTTGGTTTGTCTAATGTTTCCCAATAGTTAGACTTACGTTATATATTTTGCTGGAAATATCATAAAAGTGAGGTTTTGTCATTCTTGATGCATCATATTGGAGGCAGACAATGTTTATTTGTCTCATTACTGACTATGGTTAAGTTTTAAGACCTGATAAAGATGCTATCTGCCAGATTTTTCCCTTGTGGAGTTACTATTTCCCACTTGTAATTAATATTTGTCTTCTGGAGAAGTACTTTGAGACAATGTAAAATCCTGTCTATCATCAAAATTTTCACCTAATAGTTCTAGTAGCCATTGATGATTTTTACCTAAAACATTTCTAAGTTGATTGCCAGATGAGTTCTGAGATTGTTTTTTTGTAACTTTTAATTACAAAGGGATTTTTGAGAAATAATAAAAATTCATTACTGAGTCCTTTCATTACCATGTGGTTGAATTCATCATTCAAATTAGTCATATTTAACTTTGCAGACTGTAATTATTGATCTCATTTACTATTGAGATAAAGGGTAAATATATAGAGGGGAAAATAGCTCTTAAAATTATTTTTAAGTTTATCTTTAAATAAATCCAAGTAAATTCTTTGCTTTGTGAAAAAAGAATAGTTCAAACTTGCAAATGTTAAAGGTAAAAGTCATTCACATAGGAACCTACATTTTTTAAAGGGTTATTTATAGTTGAGCTCCACTTACTTGCCAAATGTCAAACATTTAGGGTAAAGGAAGAAGGCCAACTGAATTTCATGATTTTTTTTAAGGAGACAAGTTAAAGAAATATAGACAATCATCACTTCTTGGCTGCAAAATCAACACTAAGAATTAACTTTCTGTAGCACACATACCCTTTGCTTTCTCCAGCTCTGGCTTCATGGTCCCCACCCAGAAGGCTCAGCAGCTGGACTGTGGTTCAGGAAAGCACTAAGTTACTTGGGTCAGACTGGCTTGGTTAGGCCTCCTTGTGCTTTCCTTCACCCCTGTAATTATTCTCCCAAGCTTGGAAAATTATAGTCCTCAACATTTGTTCTTTAATTCATGAGTAGCTTCACTTTCCTCTGAGGGTTTTGGGCCTGTCACTTCTCTCCCCACACCAAAAGCAATACAGTAACAGTCATATTCACTAAAATTGGTCCATTTCTTTACACAATTAAATATTCCTTGTCATTGGCCCTTATACCCAGACAGAAAACTGCAGGAAATACTCATGTGAATGGAAACCCTTCCTCACGGAAAATATGGAGTTATTTTTCATACAAACATCTATGTTAAATTACCAGCTGGAAAAATTCTCAATAGATCAAATATGAAACCAAAAAGAATACAGAGATTAGTGAGGAAGACAGACTCTGCTTACTGATCTCCTTACTGAGACCACACATCTCCCAGGTGAAGGCTGCAGAAATCTTTCATCCACTTCCTCTCTTCATTCTCTCTTCTTTCTACAGAGCTAAGGAAGGACTAACTAGATACAGACATAGATATCTACTGATTCCCAAACTAATCCTGACAGTATTCCCATGTGTTAAAACTACAAAGCTACCATCTTGTGTTACTGACTAGGAGAAATCCTTTCCTCTCATGCCTTACTGAAGAACCAATGGATCAGGCAAATTACCATCATATGCTCTGTCTTCACCTACTGCATGCAAGCACTAATTACCTTATCATCTAATTGACTTCTTCATGGATTGAAGAACTAACTTAAGAAATACTTATTTTGTGTTTACTTTTTATCAAGAGCCATGTTATAGACTGGAAGTACAACAGCAAGTAAGACAGGAGACCTGCCTTGGGAGGAAACAAATGATGAAGTTAGTAAGATATTACATTTTACTGTGTTTAAAGTATTGTGGGACCACGGAGGAGAGAACAATCTGTTATGTCTGAAGAATTAAGGAAAGGCTTCAAGGAAGAAGTGATATTTTTGGTGGGTATTGAAGAATAAGTAGGAGTTCATCAGAAAGAGAAGGGATAGGAATTTTAAGCAAAGGGAAAATAATGTAGAGGAGAAGTTTAGAGGTATGTACAAGAAGTATGTACCTGAATACAGGCAAAGGTTTAATCCAATGTGGCTCAAGCATGTACTATTTGGATACTCATCAAAGCAGCATAAATTGTTGATAGGAGAGCACAGGATTAGAGGCTAGACTACTCTGGGTTTCAGAATCACTTTTATGTTTTACTAAAATACAATGGTCTGGTTAAGTTACTTAATTTTTTTATGACTTCATTTTCATCTGTAAAATGGGGATGATAGGATCCATTCCTTAGGGTTGTTATGAAGATTCAGTAGGAATGTGGTTAGGGTACTTGGCACTGAGTTGAGGAAAGAGTGACTTTTCACCATGTTTTTTTTCCTACTTTTTTCCCTGACCAGGTGGAGAGGTAAGAATGACAGTTTGTGAAGCAGGAAGTAGGGTTTGGGCTCAGTACTGAGTTTAGTTTGCTCTGAAAATTGGATTTCATGCTGTCTGTGCAGCTTTCTTCATATCAGCCAGGATCACCTGAAGCTCCCAAACTCTGCTCATTTGGTATCTATCCAATCAAAATGAATCCTATTTCCTTGAGGCCTGCCAATCATCACTAAGTGTGTATTTGTTTTCTGAATTAAATAGTTTGCTTAAAGTCATAACTAGAGTAAGAAAGAGAATGACAGAAATCAGAAAAAAAATTCTTCAGCAACCAATTCAGGAAATGTTAATCAGCTTTCAAGAACTGAGAAGTGGGAAAACATGTATTGACATACACATGCATGAATTCAGAGGACAAGACTGTGTTTAAAAATCAAGTTGGATAAAAAAAAAATCAAGTTAGAGCCTTTGTGATGACAACATCTTGCAGAAATGGAAAGTTTTTCATACAAGGCAAAGGTGAAATCTAATCAACCAGAAAGAGTTTGGTCAATGGCCTTCCTCCCTCATCACTGCTCAACACCAAGGAATTCCCAGTCCACACAGGAAGGTCAACTCTCAGGCACCCTTTTTTCAATATATCCCAAGAGACCATACATATAGTTTAGTGACTAAGGGCATGTAGAGGAAATATTAAGATGTTTCAATAAATAGTGGCCAATAAATAGTGGCTGGCATGGTTTCACTTTCTATGTGTTTTACTGCCAAGTAAACCAGAGAAAAAGATATCTCCAAAGTGCAAAGGGGATAAGAATAGAATACTGGGTCAACAAGTGGGAAGAAAATTCTGAAAAATTCAGGTAGAAAACAAAATCTGTATTACAAATAATTTCCTTATATATGTTTTTAGGGTACATGCTGATAAGTATACAATAATGGGTAACCAGTAGTATTAATGATGCAAATAGTGGCATAGTTTCAAAGTTGTATGGAGCAATGATGTTTAACAGCAAAAAAATTACTGCAAACAATGACAGAAAATGATTAAACAAATTAGTGTTCCTTTTTTGGTGGAGTTGCATGCTGTTATTAAAAGTTATGTTCCAGAAAATATATTTTAGGAACAAAAAATATAAACAAATAATTTAAATAAACCAAAAATTAATAAAAGAAATACAGATAAGGTGACTATGCATAAGTGAAACAACTCAGTATTGAAAATGTGTAACAAAGTAAAGGTAAACGGCACCTGTGTGGCTCAGTGGTTGAGCATCTGTCTTTGGCTCAGGGCATGATCCTGGGGTCCTAGGATTAAGTTCATATCAGGCTTCCTTCAGGGAGTCTGCTTCTCCCTCTGCTTATGCCTCTGTCTCTCTCTGTCTCTCATGAATAAATAAATAAAATTAAAAAAAAAAAGAAGACGAAAGGTAAAAAGGACATCAAGGGGGAGAAATATTTGAAACACATGGAAAAGCTCTACAGGAATTTTTCCTACAGATATACTTTCACATGGTCATAACAATATATGCACAGAGACACTCTCTTTTGAAGCAATGGAAATTCAAACATTGGATATTGGTGTTATTTAGGAATTACTATTTGTTCAAGTCGATGCTGCTATTTGTTTTGATTTTTTTTAAAAGTCTTTTAATCAGATAATCAAAAATATTTACAGATAAAATAACAGGATGGCATTTGCTTTAAAAGAACCCAGTGTTTTAGGAGCTAGAGGAAACGCTGTATCATAAATGAGATAAATTGATAATTGTTGAAGCTTTGTGATAGGTATGCAGGGATTTAATATATGGTTTTCCCCACTTTTGTATATGTTGAAAAGGTCTTAGAATAACTTAAAGCAATGTACAGCACTGTGTGTAATATGCTTCTGTCTATTAAATTAAAAGGAACATATGTTGTATGTATATTAATTCATTTATGTGTAAGTTTCTGTAGAATAATAATTATAAGGGTAGAAGAAAGTAAAGTAGCATATAGTAGTATAAATACATACATATACATGTGTATATAGTGTGTGTGTAAGAGTATGTGTGTGTATATACATGTACATATGTGTATCTGGCATTGTTATTGTATCTAGTGAGATCCAAAGTAAACTTTTACTATGATTTGATAATTTTCTCCATAATGCAAGTCAGAACTCAATTTTATGAAAAAAAAAATGAATACATTTTTAAATGTTTGTTATCTTTGGAAAAAATGGAGATTCTTTGCCTTTCAAAAACCGAAATGCTATAACTAAAGTAGGTTTTTTATTTGAGTAATACCTGGAATGTTTTTCTTCTGTTTTATGGGGATACATCTGGTGTTCCTTCCTTTTCTAGGAGCTTTCTTCTCACTTATTTTAATGAAAAAGTTAAGGAATAGGATGTATTCAGTGGCTCACTAAATTCTTGCCCTCCACTGAATAGGGTGGGGATGGGAGTTTTGAAGTAGATAAATAAAGGTATGTACGTATGCTGGATCAACCACTAAATATCATCCATATTTAGTAGATATTCTAAAGTTCAAATTCCTGAACATGGCCTTTTTTCCCCACCAGTAATGTATTTAGGAAGGCCAGGAAATACATTCTTTCTTATTTATTTGCAAAAAAAATATTTTTCTCTCCTGACTAAAACTTATCTGCAAATCTGTCCCATAATTGTGTTATTATTTGTTTTTCATATTCCATTTATTTGGGGCTTTCATTATGTGATGTCTGTGATGCACTAGATAAATTGATAATAATGTGGTAATAAGGAATATCTAGATCAAGGATATGGCTTCATTTAGGACCAGTACATTTTTACCCAGTGTCATGTGAAAACCATATGTTGAATGATGTCAACCAAACTGGAGGGGACTGTAGCTCCAAAGACCTGTCCATCACAGAAACATTGAAAAACTAAGCAAAAACTGTCAGAATCGGCCTTGTCACAACTCTGGAAAATAGTCAAATTTACAGCAATCAAATGAATGTTGAATCAAGAAAAATACAGCTTAAAAGCAGGAGAAGAGCTTCATGGCATTTTTACTTGTCCTTGCTACACTCCCTTTCCCAGGTTGGTGGAATTCCTGAAACCCTTGTTTCCGGTAAGAGACATTGCTCTCTGATCCTGGAGGGAGAAAATAAGATTTTCTTCTGCAAGAATTGTGTTTATCTATTCACTTGTCTGGGAGCCACTTAAAAGACTGGTGCAAGGTGCTTATATTTGTTTTGCAAAACTTGGAACTCACTTAGGATGAAAAGGCAGTTGAGTGTTTCTCAAAAACTGTGCAAGATAAAGGAACAACCTGTAGCATACCTGAGGGGAAAGATTATGCTTGAGACAAACAACACAGCACTGAAAGCCTGAGTGCAAAGGTGGAAAGGGAGTTTCTTTGGGAAATTAGGCCATTGAAAAGTAATGTATGTACTGGAGAATTTAGAAAGTCATGGACATGCCCAGTGCATGACACACGCTCAGAAGAGAACTGTGAAGACTCTAAGTTTTCACCCCTGGCTGATCTATTGATGCTGTCAATCAGGAATTGAAGGTAAGGTAGAATTCTAAACAGAATGGCTAAGCCTTGAAGGAATGCCCCAACATAGAGCCAATGTTAGCAGAGGGTTTAGATATCATATTTAAGTAAGCAGAAGAAAGAATCAGCAAACTTGAAGATAGGTCAATGAAATTATCCAAAATGAGAGTCAGAGAGAAAAAAATGAGGAAAAATGTACAAAGCCTAAGAAACCATCCAGCATACCAGGATCTTCATAATGAGAATCCCAGAAGGATGAGAGAGAAAGGGGCAGAAAGAATACTGGAAAAAACAATGGCTAAAACAGCAAATTTGATAAAAGATATAAATCTACACATTCAGGAAGGTCAGTGAACTCCAAGAAAGATAAAAAAAAACATTCACACCAAAACACAATATAATCAGATTGTCCAAAGACAAAAATAAAAAGAGAATCTTAAAGGCAACAAAAGAGAAGTGATCTTTCATGTACAAGGGATCTTCAATAAGATTAAGTAGATTTCTCATCAGAAACTGTGGACACTGGAAGAGAGTGGGATAATAAAGTGGTGAAAGAAAAACAAACGTGTCAACCAAGAATTCTATATCTGGCAAACTATCTTTCAAAAATAAAAGAGAAATTAAAACATTCCCAGATAAAAGTTGAAAAAGTTTATAATTGGTAGACTTGCTCTACAGAGAATACTAAATGGAGTTTTTCATGCCGAAATGAGAGAAAAATAGACAATAACTTAAAGTCATTTGAAGAAATAAAGAACTCTGGGAAAGGTGAATTAAAAATCCAAAATTATTGTGTGTTTTTTTTAAATTTTCACCTCCTCTTTTTATTTCTTATGTTATTTTAAAAACCAATGCACAAAAATTACAAATCTTTGTTAATGAGAACATGGTGTATAAAGACATATAAAATTTGTGACACTAATAACATAAAGAGTCTGGAGCTGGATAAAGGAGCAGTTTTAATGTGATATTATGCTCTGTATCAATTAAAAATAGACTGTTATAAATTTGTGATATTAAATGTAACACCCATGAGAAACACTAAGAAAATATTTAAGAATATACACAAAAGAAAATGAGAAGGGAATTAAAATGTCATACTAGAAAACATCCAATTAAACACAAAACAAAGCAATAATAGAGGAAATGAGAAACAAAGAAGTATTGTAACATATAGTAAACAGCAAAATGACAGAACTAATTCCTGCCTCATCAGAAATTATTTTAAATGTTAATGAATTAAACTTTCCAAAAGGCAGCAGTTGTCAGAACAGGTAAAAATATATGATCCTAGAGATTCACCAAACTTGTTAATTTCAGTTATTATTTTTTTCATTAAGATTATAGTAATAGATATGAAGTGGTGTATCAGTCTAATAAAAAGGAAGGCATAGTGAGTTGGTAAGGACATGGAGAAATTGAAACATTTTTATATTTCTGGGAGGAATGTGAAGTGCTACAACTGCCATGGAAAATGATTTGAGAACTCCTCCAAAAGCTAAACAAAATCATGTGCCACTCAGAATTTCCACTTATAGGGAAATGCTCTAAAGAACAGACAGGTTAGTCAAATACATATGCATGCATGTTCATTGAAGCACGACTCATAATAGGCAAAGGTGAATATAATTTAATGGATTATCCATTAAATCCATTCAGGATTGAATTCAAAAACAAAACAAAGCATATGTCCTCCTTTTTTCATATATTTATTAGTAAAGTACTTGGTGAGAAGGAATAGATTTTACTCTCACAGAGTTGTGTTTAAATTCCTGATTTATCTATGTTAAGATAGGCTAGGGTGAAAATACCACTACCACAAATTGTTGTAATTGTTAAGTTAGATAAATAGGTGTCTTAACTAGCTTCAATAGCAAACTAATCTCCAAATATATGTGGTTTAACACAAAAAGAATTTAGTTTTTCGCTATATTCATGAGTAGGGGAACATTATTGGTGTTCATCAAGGACTCACTTGTATTTTCTCTTCTGTCAATGAGCAGGTGGATGAAGACATAATGGATCACTAATGGAAGGGTTTTATGAAATGGTACTAGATAGCATCACTTTTCCCCAAATTCCATTGGCCATAACTCAATATCTGTGCTGTGCTTGCCTGCAAAAAGGCTGAGATATGTAGACTAACAGTGTGTGTCAGGAGGGGGAAAAAGATTTTGGTAAGGACAAAGGCACATGGGATAATGTAATGAATCTTCTAGCTCAGTGTCTGATAAAAGTATGAATTCAATAAGAGTGAGCTCACCTCTTTGTGCGTAAGAGAGAATCCATCATAGCTTCTGGAAATGTGTCTCAAAATGCATGCCTGAGGAAAGACCATTAGTTGTGGCCCTGTGGCAAAGTCAGTTGATGTGGCTGCCAGGAGCATTCAGCAGAATTCTTTCTGGGCTCTGTGCCTGCTTGCTCTTTTCTTCTTTTGTGCTTTGGAACTTCCCTTGGCTTTCATCCAGTTTAGTTTCCAGTGTCTAATTTAGGGTTTGCTTTTCTTATGCAGCTTACTCACCTCCAGCTTCTATATGACTCAGTCTCTGGATTTTGCACTCTCAACAAACTGTTCCTAGTTCTTGGTTCTGTGTCCTCACTGGGCAGGCCCACAAACTCCCTTTTGCCATTCTCTGCTTCCCAGTCATATCTTGAAGACTCACAACTGGAACTTAATTTATTCTTGGTATAATTGTTAAAATTCCTATATCTTCCTATATCTTATAATTAGCTTAGCTGATTTTTAAAGAAATCCTCTAAGAATTATTTTTATGAAGGCCATCTGGTAAAACAAATTAGTCTTCAGGGAATGTTAATCAGACTAATTGCTAATTAAACGTTCCCCTTGATTGTATTAGTTACATATTAGAAAGTGTGATGCACGTTAATTTTTGTGAAGACATTGAGAAAACATTTTTTTTTTGCCTTCAAGGGAGTAAGTGAATCTTTGCATGTATGATATATGTGTGTGTTGATAGCAAATGATGTGTTTTTTTTTTTTATTTTTCAAATGGATTAGTTGTTCTTAGATCAGATCATATACACGATCTTGGAACTTTGGGGGCTAGTATTTATTCTAATCTATTGTTAAGTGTCTCAGTTTCATGCTTCTTCAAATGGTTTTGCAGATCATGAGGTTTGGGAAATATGTTTCTTATATGAAAAACAATAGCCAGTGGGTTCAATTCAATCAAAGACGGTAAATGGATTTAATTTTATAAGCCAGTGAATTGATAGTAATTGCATCAGTTGTGTTGTAGAAGAGATTTGAAGGCCAGTAGAGGAGGGGAATATTCATCATGTACACATTATGCCTTCTTTTTTATTAGACTGAGTAATAATTCAAAGAAGTGGAGCCACAAAGAATAAAAGTCATTTTTGCTTAATGATGAAAATGTGAATTCTAAATAAAATACAATTGATCAGAATCAGGAAAACTTCAGGGAAAATCCTAGTTCCATACCAAAATCTCTTTGTCCCAAGACAGTTAAATGGAAGAAGGGTTGAAAGACCAAATCTGCCCCCTCTAACGCCTCTAAGCTTGAGTCAATAATTCATTTATGGTAATGAGTGAACATTTTTAGTCAAAGTAACTCCAGTTTTATGAATTACTTCTTCCTGTGGTTTTTGGTTATATATTTGTATAGAGTATGAATGATCTTGAAAGCAATTGCAGCCCATTTTCCATAAATTTATCTTTATGGAAGATATTTAGTGGTGGATCATTTACCATTGCTTAAAACCTAAGGGGATTTTTTTTTGTTATGGATTCCCCCTTGATAAATGAAGCATCAACAAGGTGTGCATACTAAGAATGTGACTGTGAATCCATGAACCATATTTATAAGGAATGGAATTTGGTTTCAAAGAAAAATAATTCTGTCTGAGGAGTCAGATCTAAATTCTAGTTCTACTTCTTTGTTAATGAGCCCTGTGATTCCATGGTCCCCAATGAGCTCAACTATAAAATAAGAGCTTGGGGCTCACTTTTCAACTAGAATAATGCTATGTGTTGATATTGACACTTTGCCATCCTACGTTGGTCAATTGCATAATTTGCCTTTGTCTCTCACTGAGCACAAGAGGGCAGTCATTGGCAGATTACTCCCTTTGTTTCTTCTTGACAAATAGTCTAATTCCTTGGCAGCTTGGAACCCTTATTCTGGACTTTTCTGCCATTACTGACAGATATATTTGACAGGACCAGTGGCTTGTATTAGTATTCTGTTCTTAAAAGTGAAGTCTATACAATTTATAGAAACAAACATACAGTATTCAACTTTTGCAATAAAAAAATACATATAAATACTTTATCAATGTTGAAATGGTCAAATTTTTTCAGACATATTTGATTTTCTTTTCCTTGAAAAGACTATTTATTTCTATAAGGATTAAAGATTATATACAGAAACCCATGAAGATTCTCAATCCAATGGATCTAAAATGGAACTAATTTTGTCCCTACCAATTGCTGTTCCTTTGCAAATATTCCTTATCTTGGTAAATGATGCCACCATCCAGCCTTTGGCTAAGCCATAAACCTCTGAGTCATCACTCTTAACCTTTCTTTTCCCACCTCCCTCCATCAACCTGAATTCTATTTAATTGATTCTATAAATCTTGTTGATTCTACTTCATGTGTATTTTTATCATCTGTCCCTTTCTCTCCAATGGCTACTTTTATGATGCTAGTTTATACTCTTATCTGGACCATTGCAGATGTCCCCAGATTGTGTCCCCAATTTGTACTCACATCAAACTCTTTCCTTTAACTTCAATCCCAGGCTACACTTGAACAGATAGAGCAAAGACTGCAATGTAGGCCTCATGCATCCAACTTCTCTGTTATTTCCAGTTTATCCCTTTGCCTTTATTTTTTAAAACTACCTAAATAGGATTTGAGAACTTTTTCTATGTTGTGCATGCTTGTGCTTCTTTTCAATGTGATCTGAAACAAGATCTATATGATAAATTGTACCAATGCTCCAGGAAATAATTTCCCCATTTTTTCACCTTTACTGAAGTGTAACTAACAAATAAAATTATAATATATTTGAATTATGCAAGTTAGTGATTCAATATACATATAATTGTGGAAGGATTCCCACAATCAAGTTAATTAACACATCCATCACCTTAAAAACTTACCTTTCTTGTGTGTATGAGAACATTTATGTACTCTCTTAAGTATGTTTCAGTTATAAAATATAGTACTAACTATAGATGGATATAGATATATGCACCATGATATAAGTTAGATCTTAAGAACTTATACATCTTATAATTGAAAATGTGTACCTTATTATTTACCTTTCTCCCTTTTCTCTAACCCCCAAGTCCCTGGTAACCACCATTCTGCTCTGTTTCTATGAGTTTGATTTTTTTTTTTAATTTCTCATATACCTGATACCATACAGTATTAGTTTTTGTCTATCTGGCTAATTTCATTTAGATTAATGCCCAACATGAATATGTTGGCACAAATAGCAGAATTTCCTTTTTAAAAAAAATATATATATATATTTTTTTCACATTTTCTTTGTCCATTCATTCATTTCAGACACTTAGGTTGTTTCCATACCTTGGCTATCATGAACATGCTCTAGATACACAAAAGCGCAGATATCTTTTCAAGATAATGATTTTTTTTTCTTTGAGTATACACCCAGAAGTGGAATTACTGGATCATATGGTAGCTCTCTTTTAGATTTTTTGAGAAATCTCCATACCATTTTCCATATTGGCTGCCTAGTTTACATTCCCGCTAATATTGTACAAGGGTTCCATTTTCTCTGCATCCTTACCAGCATTTGTTATTTCTTATCTTTCTTATAATAAACAACCTAAAAGGATGATTTCCCAGTGTGGTAGTGATTTAGTGATTTACATTTCCCT
Organism: Nyctereutes procyonoides; assembly: GCF_905146905.1. Classification (NCBI taxonomy): domain Eukaryota; kingdom Metazoa; phylum Chordata; class Mammalia; order Carnivora; family Canidae; genus Nyctereutes; species Nyctereutes procyonoides. Next base: position 40,483,650 of record NW_026575024.1, read on the forward strand.
GATGGTTATTGATGTTGAACACTTTTTCATGTACCTATTGTCCATTTGAATGTATCCTTTGGGAAAACATCTATTCAGGTTCTTTGCACATTTTCATTGGGTTATTTATTTGCTATTGAGTTTTGGGAGTTCCTTATATATTTTGGATACTAACTCTTTATTGTATATATGGTTTACAAATATTTTCTCCCATTCCATAGGTTTCCTTTTCATTTTGTTTACAGTTTTCTTTGCTGTATGGAATCTTTTTAGGTTGATATAGTCCCACTTATTTATCTTTGCTATTGTAGACAAATCCAAAAAAATAATTACTGAAACCAATGTCAGGAGGCTTTTCCTTATGTTTTATTCTAGGAGTTTTATAGTATCAGGTCTTATGTTCATTTTTTTAATCCATTTTGAGTTGATTTTTGTTTATGGTATAAGATAAGAGGCTTAGTTTCATTCCTTTGCATGTGACTGTCTAGTTTTCCCAGCACCACTTATTGCAAAGAGTGTGCTTTACCCACTATATAGATAGATTAGATAGATAGATTAGATAGATAGATTACATAGATAGATATAGATGTATGCATTTATGTTTATCAGAGATATTGGCTTGTCATTTTCTTTTCTTGTAGTATGTATGTGGGGGGATAGCCATGGGAGAGCTCATGTACCAGTTTGAAAACTTCTTTATTTGCTATAGCGCTGTGGAATTTGTGAATGCAAGCCCTTGGCTTTCAGAGATAGGTGATTTGGGCTTTGTCCCTTGAATGATAGCCTTAAAAGTTGGGGTGCTAGATATGTGGTCCAAATCCTTCACTCCTTGGGGATAAGCTGAGAGCAAGGCATTTGCTCCTGATTCTAAGGTGCTCTGCAGGGGTGGGCTTCTGGTGAGAGTATGTCTCAGCCTTCCCTACTCATGTCAGTGAGAATATTTTCTCAGTTGTCTGATGTGTAGGAGTCACTCAGTTTGTTTCTAGATTTCTCTCAAAGGGAAATGATCCTTGTATATCTGGATATTTGGTGCATCCATGGGAAGACAGTCAGGAACTTCCAGTGTTGCCATGTTGGTGATGTCAACTTTTTATTTTGGTTTGTTTAAATTGCTCTAAAATAATGCTAATCAGTGTACCATAAAACTGAAATATTTCTTTAAAACTAGGGTATTTTTTGGCTTTGTTTTTGTTCTTTGCTTAGAAAGACTTCAAGCTTTTTTACTCCTGTAGGGAATTACAATTTTCAGTATACAACATGCCGAGATATATATAACCAAAAAATTAGGTATAACTGAATTCTTCTTCTTCATGCTCAGTCTTTAATTTTTTTTAAGATTTTATTTATTTAGTCATGAGAGACACACATACATAGAGAGGCAGAGACTCAGGCAGAGGGAGAAGCAGGCTCCATTCAGGGAGCCTGATGTGGGACTTGATCCTGGGACTCCAGGATCACCCCTGGGCTGAAGGTGGCGCTAAACCGCTAAGCCACCAAGGGATCCCTCAGTCTTTAATTTTACAGAATCTTCCCATGCTCAAGAACAAGCTTTAGATTTTATCTCCTCTCTGAGAACTGTTCATAATTGTTTAATAATCTTACTGTGAATCCTTAATACTCCTTTGTTGCTATGTATATTGGTGGGATAATCACTGTCTTGTGTAAGCTTTACCAAAAAACTCTATAAATGTTTTGATGACACAGTCCTTGGTGTTGCTTTCTAAGCTCTTAGATTCTGTTGTTTAATTGATAGTCCAGATATCAAATGGCTGAAACTGAAGTAACATCTTCCACAGCTAATATTCTCTAGTGCCATCATAATTACTTGATAGAAATCAGGACATTGAAAACACCAAAAGAGAGACTGGTGCGTTTTGAAGAGATCATTTTTGTCCTTGGAATTTTTGAATAAATTTCACTCTCCAAGTCATTAACCACAAGAGAGGTAGAAAAAGTGTTGTTGTCTTCAGCCACAATTAGAGAAACTATTAGCTAAACCCCAGGCATATCAAAACAGAAGGCATTAAAGGTTAAGACTTTTATTATTCTCTTGAAAATAAAGATCAGATATTTTCCAGTCACAGATCCTGACTCTGTTCATGAAGAGTATTCAGACTGTCCACAATAAAAGGGCATTCATAAGACTTTCTTCCACAGGAAGACAAATTGTTAGTTCTTGGTACTTGTTGATAAAAAAATGTTGGCCTTTCTGTGGTATTAGCAGCTAGAGTAGACAGACATGGATGCTAGCTAACTGCAACCTAAAACCTGACAATAGAAGAAGTCTAAAGATGTAAGTTTGTGATAAGATATTTCACTCCACTAGTCCTTGTCGTCAATAGTTCTGGTTGGCTAAGCATATATCACCTCCTTTCTTTTGCCAGTGTTCCATATTTGTACTGTGTAAACCTGAACACTTGACAAAAGTCAATATTTTGAGATATAAGAAAACACGTTTTCAGTAAAAATTATTTGCAAAGTGAAAATTGCAAAATTGTGTCATGCTAAGGCTGGAAACACATCTGTGTTTGTCCGTGGCTTGTCACATTTGGGCTTCTCCATCATATTAAATCATTCCTTTCTATTTTAAATTTGGCCTTCTCATTTATGCCTTATCTTTTTTATCTGAAGTGATACAATGGATAGATTTTAAGGCATCTTTGGGAAGGCAGGTGTTAAATCCTAAACTGATGCTTAGTAACCTCCGTGAGGAAATATGCCACTATTTAATAGATGACTGCTGTGCTGTGGACAGCCATGCCCCCCAGGAGAGAGGAAGTGTTTTTTCCAAAAATCTAATCAAGCCCTGGACTGTCTGTGTCCTAACTTATGTAGTATAATCACTTGTATCATTCATAGCATGTCTTCCATTAATCAGAGTTCATACAGGCAGGAAGGGATCAGGGGTTCCATTAATATGACATATGGTGGCCTTCCCCAAGTTTTGGGTGTTTTGGAAGAGAGTTTTAGGGTTTGTACCAATAATACAAGAGCTATTCAGTGACTTCGATTTTAGTAGGTTTTTTTCTCAGGGAGTTAATATCTCCCCCATTTCCTTCTTAGTAATCATGTTTAGGTTCTTGATATACCGTGTGATGTTTTTATATCCATCACATTCAGACCCAAGCTGCTTGATTTGTTGCCTTATCTTGGCCTCTTTATATGTGCTTCTAGAGAATGAATATGGAAGAGGAAAAAACTACCTTTTCTTAATTAGAAAAGTGATAAATGAGATAAGCCATCAGGACCATTTTTCATATTTTCTGGAGATGCTAAAAATGCATTTAGGTTTGTTTTCAGAACAAAATGAGAAAGTTGTTTTGAAAAAAATATAAGTTTGGTCACTTAAATTTCTTTATACTTATCTTGATAACAGCATTTATCTTTCCTAGTCTCATATAGCAATGTTGTTTACTTTAAAATTAGAATTTTTTAATAAGTTCAAAAATCTCAGCTCTATACACAACCATAGACATTCATATATATGAATTTATATATATTTATATCATACATATTTATGTATAATATAAATTTATATATATTATATATATAAAATCATTAATTTTTACCTTATTTGATAAACTGATATAAAGTACACTTTATCTGTTTTAGACCACTTTAATTTATGAACTATAAAGACCTCATATTTTAAATTCTAATCATTTATTGTACTTTTCATTCTCCTATCCTCCCCATATGTTCTTAAATGTGCATTCCTTTACTCATTTTTAAAAGTAAGTATTATGAGATTTAAAAGTAAATAATATGTGATCTTTCATCTATTTATCTTGGAAGAAAATTGTTGGGTTGGAGGGGCCTTAAAATTTCACTCGCATTGGTAGATGACCAGGATAGGGCTCTAAAATGACAATCAAGAGAAAATTGTGCATTATGACAATGAAGGAGAAGTTCTTCTGCTTTTACTCCATCTTTAAGATCAAGCATATGCAGGAATAGCCACAGGTGACCCAGGAGTGAAGACCCAAAGGCACCCAGGGTTATAGGAGAGGTGAGGACTATTACACACTTCTGAGTAAAGGTAAACCAGTTCAACTTTTTGGGAGAACAAATTGGAAAAACAGTGACTCTCAAAAATAATGTTATAATAATATGAATTAGACTATAATTTGGTGGATAATTATATTGTTTCTACTCAGCCCCTTCTCTTTCAACTTGATACAGGCTAAAGTCCTTATAATGATATTTATTGTGTTCCTAATGTGTGTCAGGGACTATTCTAGGTGCTTGAGAAATACCAGTTAACAAAACACATCACAGCCCTAGTAGAGTTTATGGATAATAGATAGTGAACATAACTAAATTATGTAGTATTTTAAAATGTGTTAAGTATAATGGATGGATTTTTTTAAAATGAAGGATCAGAAAGGCCAAACATTTAGGGCTAGGATAGGAAAATCAGTGTTTATTTTATTTTATTTTTTTTAAAGATTTATTTATTTATTTATGATAGACATAGAGAGAGAGAGGCAGAGACAAAGGGGAGGGAGAAGCAGGCTCCATGCCGGGAGCCTGACGTGGGACTCGATCCCGGGACTCCAGGATCGCGCCCTGGGCCAAAGTCAGGCGCCAAACCGCTGAGCCACGCAGGGATCCCCAATCATTGTTTAATAAGGTAGTTAGAATAGGCCTCATTAAGAACATAATATTTGATAAATTCTTTTTTATTCAAGATTTTTATTTATTTATTCATGAGAGTCACAGAGAGAGGCAGAGACCTACCTAGGCAGAGGGAGAAACAGGTTCCCTTTAGGGAGCCTAATCTGGGACTCAATCCCAGGGCTCTGGGATCATGCCCTGAGCCAAAGGCAGATGCTCAACCACTGAGCCACACTAGGGTCCCAATATTTGATAAATTCTTGAAAGAAGTGAATAATTTGCCAAGTAGATACTTTGGGGCAGAGCATTCCATGAAGTGGAACAGTAACTACAGAGACATGTATGAAGTGTAGCAGGAGGACATTGTGGCTAGACACAGTGAACCAGAGAGAGGGAGTAGAGGATGAGGTCAGAGGGGTAATGCAGAATCTGATCATGAAGGACCATGCAGTAGTATTAACTTTTACTCTAAGTGAAAAAAAAAACAGTTGCAGAATTTTGAACAGAAGAGATAAACACTATGATTTATATTTTCAAAAGGATCCTCTGACAATTAACTGAAGATGGAAAGAGATAAGGTGTGCTGGTTATGGGTTATTGCAGTGATCCAGATGGTAGAGAGTGGGGACATACATCTGGAGAATGATCGAGAGGATGTAGATATAGGATCAGGCCAGTTGGAGCAATAGCAGGCATAATCTATAGTAGTATCCTAATTTAGACTGAGGAAGTGGGAGATTTTGGCATCATTACTACTATTCTGGAAATCCCACTTAGGCGCAGGAGCTAATCATCCCAGTAGAAATTTAAATCAAAGCAAACAAGCATGATCTGGTAGTGTCAAACCACTGCATGGACAGGGATGGATTACATCATACCCAGGATTCCCTGCTGGCTCTTGGGGCTGCCTGGCCCTGGTCATTTCCTCAACCTTACACTGACACCCACATCATATGCAATTAAATTCCTAGGATGCTGTTTAGTATGTTATAGCACAGTTTTACTAATTACCAAAAACTCAAAAAAATGTTCTTATTTTTGACATTACCATTATGCTTTCAGAAATCTCTTTAAAAGAGGAGCACCTGGGTGGCATAGTCATGAGATCAAGCCCTGTGCTGGGGCCTTAGTTTCTCACTCCCTCTCTCTCTCTGCTCCTTCCCCACCTTTCTCAAATAAATTAGTGAATCTTTAAAAAAAAATTTCTTTAAAAGAAATTATCTAAAATACAGGGGAAAAAAATGCCCAAAGACATTTATCAAAGTGTTAATAGTATGTATAGACTACATAATAGTGATAAATCAAAAACAATTCAAATATACATATACAATGATAGAGAAGTGGTTAATATACTATCACATATTTATAAGGTAAATAATTATACGCCATTAAAGCAATTTTAATTTGGGGAAAATTCTTATGAAATAGTGCAAGTGAAAATAGGACACAAAAATATAAAAGTCTGGAAGGAAATGCAACAGATTTTAGTGGAATCTATGTGATTATACAAAATGTTTTTCTTTCTGCTTTTTTATTTACCTTACCTCTAACCTCCCCTCATTCCCAAATTGTTTTATAATGTTCCATTATACCATTAATGGTAAAGTTTAGAGAAGTTCCCAATATCAAGTTCAGGGGTCCTGTGGGCTTGTATGTGTTGGAGATGGTGTGTCTGTAGGTGATTTAGCATGCTGTTTGAAGTCTGGGGCTTCCTATCTGCATATATGCATTGCTTATTTGGCAGCCAGGTAGGATATACTTTTAGAACTAGTTCAGCCTAGAAGAAACACTCATATCATTTGAGAAGGTTATCACGGAAATCAATGTGTGGTGTTTTAAAACAAGACCTTTCAGTGAACTCACATCTCTCTGAGAAATATCCTTCTCTCTCTATCTGAGAGTCTAGAGTCTAGCTTCTATGTCAGTGGTTCTCACAGTGGGCCTAGAAGCTTCTTAGAGATGCAGGTTCCTGGACTCCACTCCTGGAAATCCATGTTTTAACAAGACTTCCAAGTGATTCTCAGGCATGCTTAAGTTTGACAAGCACTGTTTTATATCAAGTATTCAGAAATGGTTGAGTTGGTTATACTCTAGTAACCCTAGCTGCAAAGTTTTTTCCATGGGAGCTGATGGAAAATACAGAAAGGCATCACCTCCTCAGAGAGAGAAATGCCCTCACAGATTGGGCATTGAGCATGTAAAGGAGGGCTGCATAGAAGCTTAGAAGCTTGTTTCTATGTCAGTGCAAACAGTAGGACTATTTTATATTTCAAGTTATGTATTCAGTGAACCCAAACTGATTTTTAATGATCGTGACAAAGGAAAATAATGCCAAGGAGGTGAGCTAACTCAGGAACCTGCCATCTTGATAGGAGTGGGAAGTCAATATTGCAGGGTGGATCAGAAAACTTTCTTTGCACATCTGACTAATGGATTAAAGTGACAAAGTTCAAACAGAGTTGTTAAAACATCCTTTGGGATTTGTTGAGCCATCAGGTCTTATAAGTTAAGAAGGCACCCCAAGTTTAGGGCCAAAAGATGATACTACTCTTCTCCGCAAGCTTCCTTTTGTCCTGAAGTAATTTCATAGCTTGGCTATCTATCTTCTGCCTCTGGTTATCTTCTACCTATGGCTTACATAAGAGTCTTTCCATGTACTGCTGTCATTTTTCTTTTCTTTGAAAATAGGGCAACATATTTCACCTATGATGCTTTAGAAGAACAGAGAACTGAGATGTCTTCTTAATATGAAAAACCAGGCAAATTTTTAAATATTTAATTGTCTAAACCAGATGCAATAACACATGGGAATGCGCTTATAAGTTTGAGACAGGGTTTTGACTTTAAGTCTTTCACAACTTTCCAAATGTATTTTACTTATTTTACAGAAGCTTGTGTGAATAACTAATGAAATCTACTTGTTGAAAAATTAAGTGGATTTGTAATATAGACTTTTTACACAAAGTAATATTTGTCCATTATAGACTCTATCTTTAATTTTTAAATATCTGTTATCTTGATCATGATGAAGTCTACTTGACTGAATTATTAATGAACCACATGCTGACTAAAGTTCATGTAATTCTTTTATATATTAGAGTACAGTACTCATGTATTTATAATGTACATCAATTTTTTTTGGAATATACTATCTGTATGAAAATTTATGATTTTAAAGGAAACAGTTAATTTTGAAGAGATGCCTGGAGAATTTTGTCTTCAAAAATTCAAAAAGTAACAGAAAATAATTTACTTTCAGATAATTCATAGTCAAACCTCAAAACATAAGCTCTAGGCCATGTAAAACTTATTCGGCCCCTTGCTCAAAAATAGTATCAGATGGGAACATATTCTCAAAGACGGTCTTTCTTTCAAGACTTCTTCGTGTGTCGTTGTTAGGAACTTGTTTTGTGAATACTCTTTTCCAAGCTTACTGCGAGCATCAGTTTACAAATATATATGTTTATCTGCACATGTGTACATGTAATATATGACCACATATACATGCATTTTTATTTTCATTCCTTGTTTCAAAAAAACAAGCAAAACAAAGCAAATTTTCATGTGCTCCTGATTATCTACATGGTCTTTATAAGTATATTATTCCAGCAATAGTAATTTAAAAATAAATATTATGTCTGCAAACCAAGAAACAGACTCTTCACTACAGAGAACAAACTGATAATTACCTGAGGGAAGGTAGATGGGGGTATGGGTGAAATAGCTGATGGGGATTATGGAGGGCTCTTATCATGAAAAGCACTGAGTAATGTATAGAGTTGTTGAATCACTCTACTGTACATCTGAAACTAGCACTTTTCTAACTGTACTGGAATTTAAATAAAAACTTAATTAAAAAATAAGAATGAAAAAGAAATAAAAAACAAGTGTTATTTCTGGATCTGAATGGGCATCTTTCAGTTCCTAGAGAAATCTTATTTCTCTATAATAGAGAAAAGTTTGAGGTCATATTTAATAGGTGAAAGCAAGAATCATAAGATGGGTTCAAAATATGAAGAAATGGATTGTGATTATAAAAATTGGAAAAGATTGAGCTGATTGGGCTCTCTTCAGTGCTGTTTTTTTTGTTTGTTTTGTTTTTTGTTGTTTTAAAGAGAGAGAGAGAGCACGCGTGCCTGCGTGCCTATGCAAGCAGTGGGGAAAGGGGCAAAGAAGGAAGGAGCGAGAATCTTAAGCAGGCCCCATGCCCAGTGTGGGAGCCCAATGCAGACTTAATCTCACAACCCTGATATCATAACCTGAGCCAAAAGCAAGAGTCAGATACTTAACTTACTGAGCCACCAGGCACTCCTCTCTTCAATCCTGTTGATGCAAGAGTCCCATTTTTGTCTGGGTTAGGACAATATTTAAAATTTTCTTTTGTATACAAAATAGACAAAATTGCATTTGCTGCTAAAGTAATGCATTATTCAACATAACTGAACAAATCCATTTGAATCATATGGGAAGTACATATAATAAAATAATGCTTATGTTCCTTTAGTTTAATCAATATAAACCTTTTGTTTACTCTAGATCTGTAATTCCATGTGGCTGGGGGAAGGAAGACTGCTGTAAAAATTCAGTGCAAATAAAATTTGTTGTAGAGTACTAAACAGAGTTTTGAGTTTGGTCCTCACCGGCCAGAATTAAAAATGAAATATATGCAGTGAATTCATGTGATTAATATATAATTCATTTAGATGAAAACGAGCATTAAATGTGGGATTCTTCATACAGAGTATTTATGTTTTACAGGGAAAGAGTGTATTCCTGCACTATATTCCCTTCATGAGAGGAAATCTGACTCAATGGTGATGAGGATGATGATTCTTTTGGTCTTCTCCTCCTGTCAGCTTGTCAGCTATCCCTTATCATTGTTTTGTTGTGTATGTGTATGTGTATGTGTATGTGTGTGTGTGTGTGTGTGTGTGTGTGTTTCTTCTCTCAGTTTGTGTAAGAAGCCATCCCTTTATAAACCCTGTGTGATACCTAGTATCCTTCTCTGTTGGGAACATAGCTAAGAGCATAGCCTCTTTTGCACAGGAACTGAGGCTACTAGTTGTTGAAATCAGAGGAAGGGGGCAGTTACAGACAAGAGACAGGCCTCCAAAGAGGCAATGGAAACTCAGAAGATAGGCTTTACCCAGGGAGAACTTGAACATTGGCTTCTTCCTCTGGGTCCCACTTCTTTTATGCTGAAACCAGCAATGCCTGGTTAGAGGAAGTTAAACCCCATAAGTAGATGCCATTTAGGCTCATGTAATATGGAGGAGATTTTGGATAGTTGGAAGAACTCATAAAGTAGTGTTCTTTCAACTAGGAATGAAAAGCTGTTGACCCAGAGCCATGGTTCTTCATGTGTGGTTCTCAGACCAGCATCAAACTAGAACTTCTTAGAAATGCAAGCTTTCAGGCCCCACTCCAGATGAGCTGAATGATAAATTCTAGGGCTGGGGCTCATCAATCTGTGTTTTAATAAACCTTCCAGGCGATCCAAATGCATGTTCAAGTTTGAAAACCATTGGCATTTATAGAGAAAGTCCTTGCCTCTTTTCTGCCCTTCCTTCCAAGTGAAGAACATTTAGACTTTATCTCTGTTTCCTCTTTCCCCTTCTCTGCCAAAGGGGATTATTTCCTGACACATTATTGTTTTAGTCAGTTTAGACTATGGGGATGCAGAATTGAGGGTGAGGGAGATCAGATCACAATTAACAGAGGAATTTTCCGGGAGATTGATCAGTGCTGGAAGGAAGAGGAGTTGTACTACTATGTGGGTAATGGACATGTCCCTATAGAGTCTGAAGTTGGCCCTGGGTTTGAATTTGAGCTCTACCACTTATATGATACACGATTTTGGCCCACTTATTTGGCTTCTCTAGGACTCATTCCCTCATCTATAAAATGGAGGTAAAACAGTAGAAGTTACTGAAACAAGTATTATAAAGATTCAACTAGTTAATTTATATAAGGAGCACAATACAGTGTGCATTAGCTACCATTGCTGTAGACAGTATATTTTCTTCATTGTATTCAGAAAAAACAAGCAAAGAAACTCAGAGGTTTACTTTTTTTTTTTTTTTGATTGCTGGATTCATTGCTTTGCTAAAATAAATAAATAAATAAAATATAAATAAAATACTTTTTTTTTTTTGAGACTGGACCACAGCTTCAAGAGGGTTTTAGAAAGAATATATGTTTCCAATTAGAGCAACATTAAAAGGCATTCACAGTCCAAGACAAATGATGTGTCCCATTGCTACAGAGCTGTTGTGGGTTTTCAGTTAAGATATCATTCTCTCTGTTGCAAATCTCTGAAAAGTTCTCAAAATAGGCACATGAGTTCTTTGTCCCCAGTTCCCTCATTAACTAACTCTGAACTTCTTGCCTTTGAAAACATGATTGCTTCAGCTCTTGACTGAATATCCAGTGGAGATTTCTGTAATAACTCTATGCTGCTTTTTTTCCCCCTCTGCTATCTTGTAAAGTTCCATTGGTCAATAAGGAGACCATTTTGACTCACCAAAATAGACTTTTGTTTCTGATCCTTTCTCTATTATGGCAAAATAGTAAAAGATATGTAGGGTAGTAGAAACAGCAAGATATTTGGAGCCAGGAACATAGTTCTGATTGTACCTCTAATTAGCTTTTGACTCAGGAAAGCCATTTACCCTCTTGGATCAATTTTCCCATTTAGATCAGTTTTTCAACTGGAATAATGGTGCCTCTTCCCAGGGATGATGAGAAAATCAAATGGGGGAAAAGTGAATGCTTTCTAAGCTGTTAAGTGCTATTCAAATGTTAGTTATTGAAAGCTAATGACAGTATTCACTGAGTGCTCATGAGGAACTGGGTACCTTGAAAAGCCTTATATTTGCACATCTATATTTACATGTACATTATTGTACTGCATTTAATGATCAATTTATTGAATTTGTGTAACTAGTAAATAATACTTCAAAATGTCATTTTTTTCTTAACGTTTAAACCTTGATTAGAAATATTTTCAACTTTTGACTGAGAATAAGAGAAAAACTGCAACAAACTTGCTTAAACAATAAGGAAATTTACTGTCTCCCATAATGTTGAGTCTAGAGTGACAACTAGACTTTGTTTCCTTTGGCTACATTCTTCTAATCTCTACCTTTTATGACCAGTGTCACAGGAGGCTACCTGTGTAATAGATTTCCAAGGCTGGGGAAGGCCTCAGTGGTTGTAGAGTACAGAACCATCATGGTGAGGAAAATAAGAATTGTAGAGGTTCGTGGAGCTAACTTGAGATAGCACTGTATATACAAGTAGGGATTCTAGTCTCATCCTCCAATACTGTTCTAGAAAATAACTCTGGACCATGGCAGTGACTAGACAACCACAGTCCATTGTGGTGCTGTTGTTCAGAAGTTTATGCAGCCACTGGCTCCTCACAATTTTTAGATAGGACTATGTATTCCTTCTTCCTTCCATGAAGAGACGGGATCCTTTAAGTATTACTGTTGTTATTTTTCAATTCAAAGAGCAACATTCTGTAGACATACTGCTACTGGATAATTCTGAGCTATTTTTCTTACCATGCATTACATACCAACAGATTTGTACCTCCATCATAGAGATAGTCTTGTTTATCTTTCTGTCTGTTAAGATATTGCTGGGCTATTTTGTTAATGTGACTATTCTTTCTAATCCTCTTCCTCAGGGAAGGAACAAATTTTGTTGTATGGTTTTAATTCTGTTTTTATTTTATTTTTTTAAGGATTTGAGGAGAGGGGGCAGAGGGAGAGACTCCCTGCTGTGCAGAGCCTGAGGCAGGGCTCAATCCCACAACCCTGAGATCAGGACCTGAGCTGAAACCAGGAGTCCTACTTTTAACCGATTGAGCCACCCAGGTGCCCCATTTTTAATTCTGTGTTTTTACATCTATATACTAAAAACGTGCTCCTACTAAGGTGTATAAATAATAAATATAGTAATAGGGGCACCTGGGTGGCTTAGTCAGTTAATCGTTTGCCGTTGGCTCAAGTCATGATCCCAAAGTCCTAGGATGGAGCCCTGCATGTGGTTCCCTGCTCAGCAAGGAGTTTGCTTCTGCCTCTCCTTCTACCTGCCACTCCCCCTGCTTGTGCTCTCTCTCTCTCTCTCTCTCTGTCAAATAAATAAAATCTTCAAAAAAATAAGTATAATAGTAATGCAAAACAGCATACCAGACAATTTGCTATTAGGGTTTAAGGGAATTTCTGGCTGTGGTAATGATTTAGTCCAGATACTCTGCATCATAATTTCCTTAAGGAACATGAAGGCACTCTCTTTTCTCACATTTTCCAAATTAGGAGCAATAATAACATGAAAACAACATTTGTGAGGTTAAAACGAGGCTCTGGGGTCAGTTACCAGTGCTAGCATTTATTAATGCTAAGCCCAAACACCCAAGACAGTTGTAGCTATAGCAGGTCTTGGATACCACTCTTCTGCTTACCATTCTTCCAGCCCAACTGATCTATTTGCATTTCCTAGAATTTTTCCTTCCTTGAACATTGGTCTTATATTTTCCAACGGCAAATCTTACCTTACTGTGTTCCCCTCACTTAGAAAGCCTTTTTTTTTTAGTGACTCCACCTGCCTGAACCCCATCCTTGCACCAATCCTGCTGCAATATTGCTTTATCTCTTCAGTCTTCTTTAGACAAGCTCAAGCCAGCAAAACCCCAAAATCCAATTCCTTTTTTTTTTTTGCTTTTGTTGAATGCTTGTTGAACATCTCCTTTTGTAAAGTGAAATAAGACCTTGTTTATTAAATTTTTATTTTTTTAAAGATTTTATTTATTTGAGAGATATAGAGAGAGCATGAGTGGGGTGGGAGGGAGGGAGAAGTCTCCTCACTGAGCAGGGAGCCAGATGCAAGGCTCCATGCAGAGCTCGATCCCAGAACCCTTGGATCGCTGGATCTGATCTGAAGGCAGACACTTAACTTACTGAGCCACCCAGGTACCCCTTAAATGTTTAAATCAAACCTCCATATCTAGATTACAAGGGGTTTGAGGGCAAAGCCTTGTCTCTTGCAAGTCACTCCCTCCAGACCCTGTTCTGTGCCTCTGGATGAAGCACAGTTTCATGAATGCTTAAAAGAGGGTTTTGGTTTTTTTTTTTTTTTTTGTATGACTAGAATCTGATAGTGCAAAGGTTTTAGACTAAGAAGGCAATTTTTGGTTTATGTAAGAGGAAATTACAAACTAGGACTGATGGTGAATTTTTAATAACAACAACATCAACAAAGATGTGTTATCTTTTGTTTGCTGTAAATACGTTTCCCCTTCAAGGCCTTTCACAAAGATTAGGTCAGGTCGTTTGGTCTTATCTCTTTGACCCATATTCTGCTTCACCTCTTGTCTGTCTCTTCATCAGCTGCACGTGGGGGCAGGAGAGGGAGAGGGTTTCTTTTCTTTTTTTTTTTTTTTTTTAACTTTTTGTTTGTTTTCATTGAGCTTTCTCCAGGCTGACCTTTGCCTCTTCAATGTGTTTATATATTTTTCTTCTTAGAGGTTCTGGTTAGAACTCAGTGGCATTTCAGAAGTCTTGTTCTTCAAAATTAAGCCATTAGTGGGGCACCTGGGTAGCTCAGTTGGTTAAGTGTCTGCCTTCAGCTAAGGTAGGATCCCAGGGTCCTGGATCAAGCCCCTCATGGGGCTCCCTGCTCAGTGAAGAGCCTGCTTCTCCTTCTGTCCATTCCCCTGCTCATTCTCTCTCTTTCTCTCTCTCTCGCTCTCAAATAAATAAAATCTTTAAAAAAAAAAAAAAGCCGTTACCTCTGTGCATTCTGTTTGGATCTACCTAAGCTCCAATGTCTGCCTGACCCTGCAAGGTCAGCTGTCAGAGCAGTACCTCTTCCAGCCTGACATAGCTCTCTCTCTTGCACATTTAAATTCTCCCTTTAACCTTAGCTGTGCTGCCTTTAAAAGTTGACTTTCAACAGGTTTTTCGATTTTGCTAGCTCCCCAGCATATGGTGTGTGTGTGTGGGGTGTGTGTGAGTTTGCCCTTTACCAAGTCAGTAACTACCTTGAGAAAGCTTAAGGAACTAAACAAAACTAGGAGAATAAGATTGAACACAGCTCTGGTTTTCTCCACCTTGTCTTCAATGTAGTTTCCTCACTTTTTTCATCTTTCTGAAATATCCATAACATTTTGACCCAAGACTTGATTCCCTCAACTATCCCTATCAATATTCTATAGTTTTGAACTTAAGAGGTCATAAAGCCATTTAAATAATACCAGAGACTCTTCAGTGGCTTTGAAGTGCTTTCCAAAGTATTCTAAGAACCCTCTCTCTGTCAGATTAGATTTTTATCCCACCAGCACTTATTTCTGCTTACCTGACTTTTTCCTCTCTCCATAGTCACAAGACCCAATTAAGCCATAATATCACAGTACAATTCTTTATTCTATCCATTACGACTTAAAAGGCATTGCTTAAAATACTCTGTCTTATATTAATTAATTCAAATTTCCCCATCCAGCTCTTCAACCATATTTTACCTTCATATGCGATTGAGTTTCATTCCCAGAGGATGCATCTGAGTCTTTTGAGGCCTGCTGCTACCCCATCCCTGAAGCCTTCACTTCAACGTGCTCTGCTGCCATGGCTGAATTATCAATAGTCTTTTGTAAAAGACTGGGTGTGTGTGTGTGGGGGGGGCAGTTTCTCCTTAGTTCTGGTCAACCATCTGACCCAGAAGAGCAGCCTAAGTTCAAGGGGGTGATAAAAACAACTGACACTGATCAAAGACTTCCTGTATGCAGGCACTTTCCTTCTGTTACTTCATTTAATTCACAGAAGAATTCCATGAGGTAGTACTTTAACTCCCCTTTTGCAGGTGAGAAAATAGAGGCATGGAGAGTTTAAGTTACTTGCCTGAAATCTATTAGTATACAATGGAGCCTGAATTATGAGCAAAAAAAGTAAACTTCTCTAATTTCAATTCTTAATCAATCCATCAAATGGAGGTTATGCAAGTATGCCCATCTCCCTTTTTTTAAACTGTGATTGTAAATATAGCATACGATTCATTTTAAAGTATGATTCTAAATTTTCAGTTTATAAGAACAATGTTCACAATTTAGATGATACTGTCTGGAATGGTACATTCTGTATATTTGGAACATTTCATCCCGCAGTCACTGAAGCTTGTTCATATCAACAACAGGCATTACTGGCTCCTTCAGATAAGCCCATTTAATCTATTATAGCTCATCAGTAGCAAATATGGCATTAGTAGAAAACATACTGTAATAAGGAACATTCACTGTGTTTAGAAACTCAAAAGCAGTATTTAAGTGTACATATATGTGTATATATATGTATATATAATACAAGTGTATATATTTTATTGTATAATACACATATGTATGCATTTATATGTATAAATAGATACTTTTCACATTTTCAGTTATTAAATTACTTAGTATATGGTGATAATAGAGTTTCTTCTATAACAAGTGAGGTGTTGGATTGTGTATATCCTATTGTTCAGTGTATGTTTTTAAAATAATTTGGCAGAGATGAAAGTATTGGCAGGTGGGTTGCAGCTTTGGCAATTTTCACTCTGAGAAATCAATCGACAAAGCACCAAACAGGAGAATATATTACTCATTGGCTGGTAAGTCATAAGCCCCAGAGGCTGTTGATCATTCTGGAGGCTGGCTGCTTGCCTACTGTAGGGCAGATGGAAGAACTGGCTACAAAATCATTTGTAGCACTTGAAACCCAGCATGACTGGGGATCCTGAACATGACTGGAAAAATATTTCTGTAGTAACTTGTCTTGTACTTATTAGTGAATTTGCATAGCCCAAGAGAGATCTGTTTTGTTGAGATGACTTCTGAACAAGTCAAACTCATGTTTCCACACCTTCTAACACTATGATTATTATTGGATATTATTTGAACCAGTTCTTGTTTATGGAACACAGAAAAATTAATTGGAAATATCCATTTTCTGATTTAAGATTATTCATTGTAGTTTTGCTGCAATGCTGAAGGTGAAAGTACAGCTACTTATCATGCTATTATTTTGCCTAATTTTATGATTCCCCTCTCCTTCCCACAAAAAAGAAAATGTCTTGTCATATCTCTCTTCCATTACAGTATAGTTTCAATAATGTGGTGGTGAGTAGATTACTGAGATTTCTAGTCTTGTAGCTACAGAGGAAAATGAGTTATGTAGGGAAGCTAGCATGGCCTCACTGGCTCCCATTATCTCTAAAATAACAAGAATATAGGGTTAGGTTTCTCTTTTCTCTTCTTTTCTTTTCTCTCCTTTTCAATACAGGCCCCCAAATTTGCTTTTTCCCCTTGGCCAACTTCTCTTTTTACATCTTTTCTTCTCCTTTGGATAAACTCAACTCATGTTGTTATATTGCATTTTGATGAGTCTACAGCAATACTCTGGTTGGGTTTCCTGAATGAAGAGCTCTGGGAGAGATGAATTAGCAAAAGAAGATGACTCAGTGAACAGGAGGTGGCAAAAATAGAATCAAATGTTCTGGAACTCTTTCCTCTAGACCAACCCATCCTTGTCTTACAACACAACACACTTTTCTAGACTTTGGCTTTTTTTTTTTTTTTTTTTACTTTGGCTTTTTATACCCTTCCAATCCAGTGTCTTCCTCCCCTGATCAGTGCTAAATAAAACTACAAATCTTTCTTCCCTAGAGAACTACTCACCTTCTGCACACATACTTATTTTCTCCTCCATGCTTACTATTCTCCTGTTTGCATGATTTTTTTTTTGTCAAAATGCAGGGTTTTTTGGATTTCTCTTCCATGAAATTATAATCATGTTATATTCCTGCCTTGTGGAAAACATACCAAAATTATTTTGAGTAAAGAGTTGAGAATGATTACAAATTCTTGAATTATTAACATAAGATTTGGGCTAATATAGATGGCTAATAATCTATATTAATTATTTTTTGGGGGGCAGCTTGTTTCATTTTACAATGATGCATGAAGGGACAATATCTTCCATTCATTGTACAAAGCACCTCCCACATTAGACAAAACATCCCCTTATCCATATTTAGGTCATTTGGATTTTCTTTGGGACATAACATAATCAGGAGAATATTGACAAGTAATTTACATATTTTGAATATATTACTTGCTCTTTGGTAGCTTTTAAGATTTTAATATTACTCACTAAATATTTTAAAAAGGCTTATCCATACAGACTCCATCATTAATTTATCTTATATCAAATAATAATTTCTGAAAATCCATTAACTTTTACCAAGGTTATATTAAGACTATATTAAGAGACCAAGACTACCCCATGAGGAAACATATTTAGGTGCAACCAAGGGAAGAATATAAGGAATCTCCTTGAGAGTTTTATACACCTGGGCTTCAATATATATCTACAAAGTATTGCCTTGAAGTCATCTTTGAGGAAGACTTCTGTTTAATGTCTTTGACATTCATTAACAAAAATGTTGGAAAAAAAATCTAGAAGATGAAGTGAGGGCTTATGCACTTTACAAAAACAGTTCTTAAAAACACAAAAAAATCACCTCTAAAACTCTATTTTAGGCCCTGCTAATATTGACTGGTAGATAATTCCCAAGGAAAAAGAAACAAAGAGAAGGAGAAAAAGTAGATACATTTAAAATTAAGACATTAAGAGACATTGACAGTTTGATATGCCTCTAACCTAAAGGTAAAAAATCTATTACATTATAATGTAAATCAATAGAAACATGTCACATAATTTATAGAATGATGGTGTACCTACAGACTTTTAGAAATACATTTTTCATGCAGATGAAAGTAAGTTACACAGATATAACTACTGGCATATGACCACCAGAGTCAGAACAGGGTTTCTTAATTGAGGATTTGTGAGCTCCAAGAACCTCAGCTAGCGTAAGTGACTATAGTCCATCAGATAGATGCTGGTGGAGGTGATGGAAAAGGCAGTGGTGGCAGTGAGAATGGAATCCCCAGGGAGCAGTCAGCATCCCTATAGGAGGAACTTGAGTCCCAGGGAGCCGATGATGGACATCAATGGATCTGTGAAAACCTTAAAACCATAGTCAAAAGTTCCATGTGATGGGATAAGCCAATGATACAGTTTAAATATATTTGGTCTTTCCCCCATGGTTAGGGAAGGTCTTTTATTAACTTCTGTTAGATGACAGCCAAGGATAGCTGATTGAGTTGCAAATAGCAGAGGACTAAATCACTTTAATGTAGTAGAAATGTGACTTCAGAGATTCAAGGAATTAATAAAATGGCAAGAAAACAGTGGAGAAAGGGAAGGAAGTTTTTGGAGAAGTGGACTTTATTGGTGGTGAAGGAATAGACATGACCTCATTTTGGAAATACTTTCCATCACCTACCCACCTTTATATATCTGTATGATGAGAGAAGGACTCTTGCTTTAATATTGTCTTTTCTTTTTGAAATTTCTACCACATCATTTTACATCCTTCTCTTGTTTCTTCATCTACACTTCTAGTGTTTTGCTACTGACCTCCCTTGGAGGGATGTTGTAAGGCTTAAATCATTAATGATTATGAAGTGCTCTGGAAAGAGAAAGTATTGCTTCAGTACTAACTCAGATGTGCCTAGGAACTATAGCATGCAAAATACAAAGTAAAAGCCATGTTGTCAGAATTCCTTATGGGGCCCTGGATCAACCAGGCCTCCCACTCACATCGGGGTGAATTAGGGCCACAGACTCGAAAGCACATCTTATGCTGCTTGGCTTGTGCATGCTTCTGTTACAACATTATTTTGACATTTTATGTGTTCATTTGTTGGACGAATCTAAACCCTTTTGTAACCAAAGGAAACCAAAGTGCCTACTATAAGCATTTTCCAAAGATGGTGTCAACCTGATTGAGAATGAAAAATTGATCTACTGAATAAAAATGTTGGAGTAGCATGTTTATTTTGCTTGTTTGGTCAGACATAAATAGGGCAATGATGCAGGGGATGTCTTCTTTAAAACACACTATTTATCTAATGTTTTGGCAATCAGTGATATCTTCTTTCTCCTGTCCTCTTTTATTTTCTCTCTCTATTGAATCTAATACTAAGCCACCTCCACTATCTCATATCAGAAAACAAAATAAGAGACCAGTGGAGGTATATAATCGATCTAGTTAATGCTAGAATTAAGACTAGAAACCATGCATCTGGTCTCCTCATCCTGAATGTTGTTTGATCCTTTCAAAGAGTCCCAACTGGCTTAATCAAACATTGACTCCTCCTAAAAGGGCCTGAGCTTTTCCTTCAAAGTTCCCAGGATAACTGTTATTCATAAAGCTGACTGGCCATGCATTTAGAGTGTAAGGGAGATCAACTGTAACATCTGTCATGTCCCCAAACTCTAAGATTGACTTCTCTGCTCTACTTGGTTTGATAGGATATCCCTTCTTTGCCTCCAGTCTACAGAACCCCTTTAAATATGACTTTAGGTGATAGACCAAGGTGGGTACATCAGTAACTACATTCCCCTTCTCCTCCTCCTCCTCCTCCTCCTCCTCCTCCTCCTCCTCCTTCTTCTTCTTCTTCTTCTTCTTCTTCTTCTTCTTCTTCTTCTTCTTCTTCTTCTTCTTTCTTCTTCTTCTTCCTTCTTCTTCTTCTTCTTCTTCTTCTTCTTCTTCTTCTTCTTCTTCTTCTTCTTTTTTGTATCTCTATATAGAAAAGTTAGAAAGGGGGAATGAGAGTAACCATCTAAATAAGCTCATGGAGTTTCAGTTTCCTAAGAATACCCAGTTCAAATGAAATTATTCTAGATTGAATTATTCAGATGATTGCAGAAGCTCTCCATTTTACACTCCAAATACAGATCCAGACTCAATGATGGACACCTGAATATAATTTCCCATCCTTTTATTTCTCCTTCTGCCCAAATGCCAGCCTCTTCTTCCTACTTCAGACACTCATAACTCTACTCTTTTACAAGTTCTTGCCCTCTTTATCTTGATACAATTTAGTCTATATTCTCTGCAGACTGGAGCAGCCCAAAAGAGAAAACACAGGTGGGACAGAGATGGGAAGTATGACACAGTTTTGTATGTACAGTTCTAGGTGACTGGGAGGGCCAGGGAAAGATCTCCTATGCTGCGGGCTTGGGAACTAACAAACATTATTACTATTAAAAGATGTTAAGTAGAGCAATTTGAGTTTTCACCACTTAGATGTGGCTGCATCACAGACCAATTTGGCCTAAGCGCTGAGTCTCAATTTGTTTTGTGTAGGAACTTTTTTTGTTTGTTTATTTGGAATTTTTGTAGAAACCATCAGCCTTGAAAACCAGACTCACAAAGGACTGACTGAATATATGCCAGTTTATTCGACTACAATGTGACTAATCTAGTTTCGCAGCTTCAGTGGCCCTATCTTTTTACCTTTTCTTGGTGTGAAGAAGCCCAAGATGCAGAATTAGTGACTAGAAAATTGGTGACCATAGAAAAATAATTGGAATGTTTAGTGAACTATTTAATCTGGCCTGTAATGGAGCCTAGAAGATTAGTTCTATTCCTTTATGATGATCTCCTTATAATTAACTGTACCATTGTGTGTCTGTTCATTCGATCAATATAAATTCTACAAGATGTTTCCACAATGTGCCAGTCACAGTCTTGTAGGTCCTTGTATTTATAAGTGAACAAAATAGACAATGACCCCTGCCTGCAATTATCTGTATCCTTCAGCCCATGCTTTAAACCTATTAGAATATTTAGTTCCATTAGGGATAGGATCAGCATAATTCAGTGCACATCTTTTAGTTGTATGAATTAATAAAACTGACTCCTCTTAGCCAAATCCTTGTCCTTTGACATTTCATTTCCAGGCTCTAGATCAGTGCCATTCAATTGAACTTTCACTGATGATGCAAGTATTATATGTGCTGTCCACTATGACAACTACTAGACATATGCAACACTAAGAACCTGAAATGTGGCAGGTGCAAATAAGAAATTGAATTTTTAATTTTATTTAACTTTAATTAATTTAAACTTAAATTTCAGTAGCTGCACAGGGCTAGAAGCTACTGTCTCTATAAGATGAAAGACTGCTTCTGTTTTGGCAGCTGGCTGTCCAGGAAATAGTCATGGGCCATTCTGATGTCCAGGGATATGGAAATCAGAGTGCTCACGTGTTAAATGTCAAGTAAAAGGAATGTACATAATCAGGAAGGGAGAGTTTGATTCCTCAGAGGATGTTAACAGCCACTTATGTGGATACTTACTACTTCGGTCTTCAAGAGCTCCTAACAGAGATTTCAAATGGTGTGAAGTCTGACAAGATGCTGTGTGTAGTATGTGACCAGAGTTTGTCAGGTCTGGGCTAAAGTAGAGGTCTTTAAATACTAGCTATCAAGAGCAGAATTCCTGTTTCTGGGAGGGCTGTTGAGAGGGAGATAAAACCTGAGTCTTTGAGAAACTGTAACATTGGACTGGATTTTAAGCCTGGCATTCCAATGTAGGAAGCTACTCAGTGACTAGAATTGGAGGTACCAGGAAAAAGGCAGACTTCCAGATCAACAAACCTATTTTCAAAATCATACAGTGAATAGCAGCAAAGTTCCACACTGTCGAGTCCAGTAAACTAACCTAGCCTCTTCCATTCTTGCATGGAGCTGGCTGGGCTGGGAAGTGGAATATATTTTTCCATCTGTTTTCAGGGACGACATGGGGAGAGGGGTAGCCAAATGTTCTGATTGCTTTTTTGGAGATGTTATGTGTCTTCTTGAGGGTGTTTAGAGGGAAGAAATCCTCTCTTGGAAAGCACTTCAATATAAATTCATTATAAATCCTGTCAAGGTAGCTTATATGTATGACCAGTGGTTAATTCTCCTTATTTATGATGATTATTAAGCTTTAGTTTCATGACACCAACCAGAGTGAAACCTGGCAGCCGAGGAATACTGTGGCATGCTGAGTCAGGAGAATCCACTGGGCATAAATTTATTCTGAAATCTCTGGGGCAGAGAACCAACATTTAAAGCAAAAGAAGCAGCAAGGCACATGGCCAGCTGCTAGAGAGAAGAGCAAAGATTAGGCTAGGAGAACCCCGATAAATTAATCTCAGCTCTTTGCTTTGTACAAAGTTTTGTTGGATTAGTCATATGCAAGGTGACTCTGTCCTGGGTCATTTCAAAGGACTTTCAAGGCCACAGGTAATTTGGAACTTGCAGATCTCTACATACTTGAAATAATTTCTCAAATATAACTTGACTTAAATGGATTCTTGTTCTGGCTCTGCTATTTATATAGCCTCATTGGTAAAGACATTTAACTTTCCGTAACTTGAGTGCCATATCAAAAGATTCAACTGAAGTACATGAGGTCTAAGGTATTTTTTTTTTCTGAATAAAAAATATCTACTTTGGTTTTTACTTGTTAGAGCTGAAAAGATAGGCAATTTTCATTTATTTTATAGGACAACAGTTTATCACTTGGGTTGGTTAGGAGAGAAGGCATCTGAATCTCAGGAAAGTGGTTACATTTACATACTCCATATTCATATAGCTATAAACTTATATTAAGAAAAACTTATATGCAAACCACCTAATAAATGCTTGACTAAATTTTCTCATGGTGCGCATGATCACTTTTCAAGTGGTGATCATCATACTTAAAATTGTAACCCTCTTCCTCATGTACTGGCATTCTTTGCCTCTCCTATCTGCTCTGTTTTGTTTTGTTTTGCCCTCCGTCCTAATCATTCTAGTTCTAGTATACTACAAAATTTACCTATTTTGTTTATTGTCTTCTTACTCTTCATACAAGAGGAGGTTTTTATTTTTTCACTGAGTCTATTTACTTAAATTGCTTCTTGCAGACAGCAGGCACTCAGTAAATATAGGTGGAATGAATGAATGTATCTTTCTAGCTGGTAGGGATACATATTATACCATCTCTAAGAGTGAACCTTTTAGGTGGCACCTTCTGTGAAGATTTATATGTTTTCCCAGAGTGTGAGGCAAAGACCAATACATATTCAACCACTGCCTTTCTTTTTCTTCCTTCACATCCAACTAGATGACATTTCTGTCCACTGTTGTGTTAGGTGATGCTATGTGATAGTGATCTGGCCAGTGGATCTTCCATCCAAATGAATGGAAACAATGTGGGCTTCTTCCACATCTGGCCACAATGACCTGCTTTCATGAACCTACCTGCATTGTCTTCTTCTGGCTTGAATGAAGCTAATCCCTAGGGCATCCGTAGACTTCTCTGCTGAAGGTGGCCTTATACTGTTACAAAATGCTCATGGTAAAATCAATTGCACAAGAAAGATGTTTCTGATTCTCTGAGGAGAGTCACCAAACTGGGGGCCCCTCTGCCCCAAACACACAATTGATTTTAACATGAGGATTTTTGTGACCATATAAGAAGCAAAGTTGTCTGTATTAAACCACTGAGATTTGAGGTTTAATCTGTTAGAGTGGCAGTTAGAGTTTCCTCAACCATGAGTGTGGATTTTTATGTTTACTATAAAAGAAGGACTCACATTTTAAAAGAAGAAACATTGCTATAGAATGTGACTTTGTTGCTGAAACATCTCAGTGCTCCTCATTATAGTCCAATGTGTCAATTTAAGAAAAAAGGAGCAAGGGCAGCCAGGGTGGCACATTGGTTTAGCCCCACCTTCCGCCCAGGGCGTGATCCTGGAGACCCAGGATCCAGTCCCACATCGGGCTCCATGCATGGAGCCTGCTTCTCCCTCTGCCTGTGTCTCTGCTTCTCTCTCTCTGTGTGTCTCTCATGAATAAATAAATAAAATCTTAAAAAAAAGGAGCAATTTTAAAATACAGAGAGAAACCATCTTTCTTCTGCTTTTTCTAATTAGTTAACTGACTTTTTTTCTTTTCTTATTATTTAATGGATTACTCTTTCTTGTGAGAGGGAAGCATTGGGCACTGGAGAATCTTAGCACATACCCAGATTTTTTTTTTTTAAGTTGGCCTGTACATTTCTTCCAGAAACCACCCAATGTGTTGTGTTTTAGAAGCATTCTAAATTAACTATTTGTGTCGATACATTCAATCCAATAGTGCCTGCATGAGAGAACCAAGAAATGATCTTTTTTTTTTTTTCCAAGTTTCTTTGCTGTAACTTTTTCCTGTTTTTATTTGCTGGAGTTTTCATGTTTCTCTAGGATGTCTGAAGTGTAGCTTATGGGTCATACGTCACTATGTAAATAATTTGGCACACTAGTTTGGTGGGGACACTATCTTTCCAGTTTCTCTCTCCCATTAATATTGGAATTTGTAGTTCAAGCAATTTCTTTCATGGAACAAGCATTAAGAACAATCATGGCTAGATAATGAGTTTTAATTAGAGTGGCTGAAATGGTCAAAGTGGAGAAGCTTTCTAAGAATGTGTGTTCTAATACTGAGGATTTCTTTGGGGCCTCATCTTGGCCAAAACAGGATGTTATATGGCAATATCCTTTCAGTTGACAGTTCAACTGCCATCCCTCACCACCTTGACAGTGCACTGGGGCTTTCTCTCCCATAGATGTGAAGTCAGTTAAACTGTACATTACATATACAAGTTTCAGCCTGGATTTTAAAAAAGTACACACAAGAAAATTCTAATGAAACTGGCTTTGGTTAACTTGCAGATTTAATTAGCTGACAGAGTAAAAAGAGGATACCTTTTGGCTGCCAGAATCTTGACATCCCTTGCTTTTGGCCTCTGTTTCTGCATCACTATAGCTTGGCTGCTGGTTTTCAATACAGCTGCAATTATTGTAATACCAAAGTTGTCCATGGTCACCCTGTAACGCTTTATTTACACATGTTAGTTGGGCCGGAGAGGCTCAGGTAAAAATAATAATGATTAATGTGTTCATATTAGACTTTTGATTATGATTTTTTTAATTGCAGATGTGTTTCCCTAAATAGAGTCAACTTTTAGTTCTTACCTGGATGTAGGTACATGGGAGGAAGAGATGAGTGGAAGGAGAAAGCCAGCTTGATATTAAATATTCCTATAACCTTTAATCACACATGCAAATTGGTGTTTATTCAGATGGAGAATTGAAAATTCTTGATCTCACACAGGATCACATATTAGGATTTGAATACCATGCAGATTAATCTGAATATATATTCACCAAAATACTGTAAACTATATTTATTTAGTTGTACGTTTTAAATCGTCATGTGCATGTGGACAGCATGGTATAATATTCTTACATTGTGAGTCACAAAACAGCTTTCTGGTAATTCCTAAATAGTATTCATTGAAATAAGTTAAACTTGTTACATGTTCTTGATATTGTGCAGAAATCAATGTGAACAATAGTTGAGATTGTTTTTCTTTACATTTCTCCTTTTAACAACTTAACTGGTAACTTAATTTCCCCCACATCCATTCCATGCATTAATTCCCATGGATTTATAATAACAGCAATAAAATCTCATTTTTTAATGAATGTGACACTTAGAATAATAAAAGGAATTTCATCTATATTTCCGTCAGTATTATTCTGTAAAGTGTTACCAGAAGTGATTTTGGTGTTTGGAGTAAGGACCATTTTAAATTTTTTGCCTCTGATTAATTCTAACCATTCATCTGGCTCTCTCACATTTCAAAGAAATGTGAAGTGGAAGATACAGGGAGGATAGCATTAAATTTGGGTTAAGTGATCCCTTTACAATTACACTATGACACAAGAGGGACACATGGATACCCCTGGACCTCGAAGGCCTTTTGCTGTCATAAGCTGGACAGTAGAGAGGGGGAGAGCTAGCTGGGGAACTGATAGACTGGAGTTTGAATCCTATGTTGACAGTTGCTAGCTGCCTGACTGTGGGTGGGTGAGTTATTTAACCTCTATAACTTTTATTTTATTTGTGTTTGTGATAGAAAAATTATTTATCTTACCAGACTGATATGGGGATTAAATAAAATAACATGGCATTTGTATAAGTCATATTGAGTAGTAAATATTTCATATTGAGTAGTAAAGAGTGCTGGGAGAATAACACATCCGGACTCTATGGGACAAAGGAAGGTTTCCATCTTGAACTCTCCCATACTTTGTCCCATGCATCTCTTCAATACTTTCATTTTGATCTGTGTCCTTTCCCTCCAATAAACAATAACTGTGAGTAGAATAGCTTTCAATGAGTCCTTCTAACATTGATCAAACCTAAAGGTGGTTTGGGAAACACCCCAAACTTGCAGTTGGTATCAAAATAAGGACAGTCTTGGGGACTCAAACTTTGTTGTATGGCTAATTCCTGGCACATATGAAAACCAGGGTTCTCCATAGTACCTTTTACTAGACATGCCAGTCATTTTCTTGGCAATTCCATGCGCTTTTCTTTTTCTTTTCTTTTTTTTTTTAAGATTTTATTCATCTATTCATCAGAGACACACACAGAGAGAGAGAAAGGCAGAGACACAGGCAGAGGAAGAAGCAGGCTCCATGCAGGGAGCCCGACATGGGACTCGATCCTGGGACTCCAAGAGCACACACTGGGCCAAAAGCAGGCTCTAAACCACGGAGCCACCCAGGCGTCGCTCCATGCCCTTTTCTTAGAGAAAGTTTCTTGACAAAAGCTTTGAAGAGAGTCTAGAATAATGCATCACTTTAGAACCCTGGATGCAACTGATGTGACAAGGGTGAACATTTCAGTTCAAATCATTTGATCTGATTTGGAATATAGGCAGAAACTGTTAGCTGATGTCAGGTTTTTATCCTAGGAGATAATCTGGACTTGAGGACTGTAGCCCAAACTGGGAGGCATCCAGAATTGTCCAACTGCAGGTAAAGGACCAGTTTGCAGAGAACATGAAGAGTAAAAGTATGGAGAAAGGAGAACCAGAGCCAGCAGCTGAGTCTTATCAAGATGAGACCAGGACAGATCATTTTGCAGCCCTTTCAAGACCCAGTGTTTCTTTCTTTGCTTCCTTTTCATGATTTTCCTCTGTATATTTACAAACATCCTCTACCTATGCACAAGTGTGAGGATTCCCATTCCTTATTGCTAAGGGAATGCAGGTGAAAACATTCTTTATGATGTTTATGTGATTTTAAATTTGCTACCAAAGAGAGTGGGTTAACAAATACATTCAATGAAGAATTCATCAAATTGCTAAAACATATAAAAATATCGATGGATACTCAAAAGATATGAAGAAGAACTAATGTAGAACTTTTTTTAAGTGGAAAAATTAAAATTTATTGATCTCCAAAAAAATGTAGGAAAACTACATTAATTCAGCAAGAATATACCATTTTATATACTTAAAAATAGTATATTAAAATAGTGGTAATACCTTGCATTAGGAAGATAGTGGTAAAAAAAATGCACCCTTGTATATTGCCGGTAATTGTAAAATGGTACTATTCTTAAAGCAACTGAACAATATATTTTAAACTGTGAACATAATTGTATCCCTTGGTCTAGGAATCTGATCGTAGAAATTTATCATAAATAAATCATCAAAAAGATACAGAAGTGTTAAGCATAAAGTTATACAATTGAAATATAAAAAGTAACTTTTCAGAGGGATGGCAAATTAAAGAACTCTGTCTCAGGTTGATAGATTAACATGCAGCCATTAGATGAGGATTGTGATGTTTATGTAGCAAGAGGAAAAACTGCTTATACTTATGACACAAGGTGATACCTTCACAAGGTGAAAAATACTGAAGAATATGAAGCTGTGTCTATACCATGAGCAAATTGCATAGAAATAATAGTAGTGATAATCTATCAACTGACTACAGACTGGATCGGAGTTCTTTTTTTTTTGTTTTTTGGGTTTTTTTGTTTTTGTTTTAGTTTTTGCTTTATGTGTATGATTTACTTACATTTCACAACCATCTTAAGTGGTGGCACCATCCTTATTCTTATTGTACAAATGAAGAACCTAAGCATAGGTAGTTTAAGTAATTCACCTAATATTCCACAATTTGGAGTGTTGTTCCCTTTTAAGGCAACAGGTCTGACACCAACTGTCATATGAATATAGTTCTCACATTAACCACCTGGGTTAATGTCAGACTACAGATTAAATGTTCAGGTCTCCAAAAGACTCTTATTAGTTCAGATGCCATCCATACTTTGGGGGTCTCTAGGCCACCTTCACTTGTGATCTATCATATATAAATTTTGTGGTTCCCATGATCCTTCATGTTTGACAATTTGCTAGAACAACTTCTAAACTCAGGTAGGTGTTATATTGGATTGCAGTTCTATATTAAAGGACACAGATCAGGAGCAGCCAAACAAAGAAATGCATAGGGCAAGATCTTGGGTATGTGTAGGGGGTGGAGGAACAGACAGAGATTCTATGCTCTTCCCTCAGGGAATCCGGTCACGTGACCCACCCAGAACATCAATGTGTACATCAAGCAGGGAACTTCACTGAGTTCAATGCCAGAGTTTTTATTGGGGTTTCATTATGTAGGCATGATTGATCAAATCATTGGCCCCATGACTGAACTCAATCTACAGTCCTTCTTTCCTCCCCAAAGGTGAGGCCAGATGAAAGTTTCAACCCTCAAATCATGTGGTTGGTCTTTCTGGTGATTAGTTCCCATCTTGGAGCTATTTAGGTACTAACCAAATAAACAAAAGTTGCTTCATTAACATCATAAAGGCTCTCATATCACTTAGGAAATTCCAAGGGTTTGAAAAGTTCCATACCAGAAAGTGAAGATAAAGACCAGATATATCCTTTATTATATCTCAGGTATTGTTTACAAGTTAGGAAAGTTCATCTTTTGTTCTTGAGAAATCATTAGGCCCTCTGATGTAATGATGGTCCAATGGAAAGAATTCTGGTTTGCAACTCTGCTCCAATCATTTAGAGCCCTGGTTTCGGTAACTTACAAGCACTTGAATTCTCCCCATGTCATCTAATTTTCCTAACCTCACTTTTCTCTTCTGTAATGGTTCCTTAAATAATTGAGTTTTTTTCTGCTCCTAAGCTTTCATTACTCTCTTGGTTTTTGGGTTTTTTTTTGTTTGTTTGTTTTTGTTTGACTGTGGCTTATATCATAATTGGAGAGCCAAATTAGGGTCTAAATAGGCCTATATTCTTGGGGTACAAAGCCCACCTTCACCATTTTCTAGCTCGTGATCTTGAGCCACTTACTTAATATGTCCATACCTCAATGTTTTCATTTGTAACTTGATGAGAATAGTAGGTTCTCCATCTGGTGTTGCTAATGGAATAAGATATGATAATACAGGTAAATTTACCAGAGACTCTGGCAGAAATACAGTAAAGACTCCATAAATGTTCTCAAGTAACTTATGTCGCAAAATTTTATATCATTGTAGGTCAGATCTGCTCTAGAATAAAAGTTGAATACATCAAGGATCTATAGAATTTCAATGGATTCTTGATAAAAATATCAGACATATTACCAGTGACATATCATTAGAGAACAAATATATACAAAATTTTGGGGAGGAAAACAATATTATCATTTGTCCTGTAACAAAATACCGTTATAGATTATTCGAATTGCTGTGAAGGAGAATGTGTTATAGACATTTTCACTGTCATGGAAGAATTACAAATTGAGTTCAGAGTATGACAAACTTACTGTATATAGGTCAGCGGAGGAAAACACAAATCTTGGAAAATCTTTTAGAGGAATGGAAGAACTAAAGTAACAATTATGCAATCAGTGATGAATACAGATGAACTTATATGTCTAGTTAGTGGAGCCTTCTCACTCAAGGATTAGAAACAGGGGATTCCTGGGTGGCTCAGCAGTTTGGTGCCTGCCTTCAGCCCAGGGCATGATCTTGGAGCCCTGGGATCCAGTCCTGCATCGGGCTCCCTGCATGGAGCCTGCTTCTCCCTCTGCCTGTGTCTCTGCCTCTCCCACTCTTCCTCCCTCCCTCTCTCTCTTTCTCTCATGAATAAATAAATAAAATATTTAAAATAAAAAAACAAAGGGTTAGAAACAGTGGATTTGCCTCAGAAAAATTTTGGTATTACCTTATTCCAGGCCTGGAACAAACAAGTTATAAAACAGCTAATGTGAAATATTTGAGCAAATGAGGATTAAATTATATGATATCACCCTGAAAATGTCAATTATTCCTTTTTCTTTTTGCTGGCCCTTACTTTATAAATATAATTAAAAATTTATACTAAATTTCAATTTAATTATTACTAAACCAAGAAGACAAGAATATGTCAAAAATAGAAATGACAGAATAAGAATGTTATTTTTAGCATTCTTTTTACGTTTTGAAGTTTTGGCCTAAAATAATTGGTATTGCCATTATGGCATACTTACTGATTTTAATTTTCTTCCTTTGTATCCAAAAGATACCAACAGCACTTATAATATAGAAATAACCAATAATGAGCATTAATATTATCAGCATCCAGAGAATTAATAATAATTCCCACATTCATTACATGTTTATCAGGTGCATATATTTGTAAGGTTCATAATCTCTGTATTTCATTTCTTCTAATATACATTTTTTGTAGTATGTACTATTCAAGTTTTGGACAAACATAAATAATTTTAATAAGTCTATATCTTTCTCTGATGTTGAGATAAGTTGCATTATCAGGGTAAAAATGGTACACACCTTCTTACTGTTCATTTATTCTTCTATGCATTTATTCAGATAATATAAGCATGAAGGGCTGATGGTGGGCAAAGCACAGGATTCGCTTGGTAAGAAGTTGACAAGCATAGAATGTAGTAAAAGATTTAGCTAATGTATCCACATGGCTATAACTACACATCACACATACGTCGGATATACCTCACACCTTGAAAAGTCATAAGTGAGTACACACTGTTCCAGGATTTTGAAGAAGAAAGAGATCTGGGAGGTTTCAGTGCTCAGAAAAGACATTTAGTCTATAGGATAATTGATTGAATAAATGAGTTTTCTAGTAGTGCTGTTCTAGAAGAATTGCAGCTATTTCTGGACAACTGTTTGATCAACATTTTTAAAGTTGTAACAAATGAATATATTGTAAATATTTCTGAATTTAATGGCCAAATTGAATTACTTAACAATATATCACTATTTTATGTATTCTCTCTCTCTCTCTCTCTGTCTCTCTCCAGAGATAGTCTTCTGAAAGAGACATTACTTAGATGTCAATGATCACTTACTCATTTTCCACATATTATTCTCTTGCTGTAGATATGAAATAATTTCAGATGAGTGGCCTACTGAGATGGAAGTTTTATTGGTTGTTCCTCAAGGAGACCTGCAACCTGATTTTTCTCTTAGAAGAGCCACCAAGTTGCTCTTAGAGTTTAATGGGTTCGATCTAATAGAATAGATAACCAGGGAACTGTACTCATTTCCTGTATTATCAGTTCCTTTATGATTTTCTTGCTCATTCATTCCACAATAATCTTATGAATCAGAACCTTTAGCCAAGGACACTCTTCACACAGAATGGCAGATACTTGGGAGATACTTTCAATTTTCTTGGTCATCTAGAAGAACCAATTATATTAGTTAATATTCTGACAGCCACGGAGCTTTCCACACCATCCAAAGTGGTCAGCTGAAGGTACTTCTAAAAGAAATACTTCTTAGCCATGTATAGATGTCCTTATTATTTCTTGTATTCCCTTTAGATTTTGGTGAGGAGTTTGGATCCAGTTATAGGTGACTCAAAGAATATTAGGCATAGGGCAGCCCCAGTGGCACAGTGGGTTAGTGGAGCCTGCAGCCTGGGGTGTGATCCTGGATACCCGGGATTGAGTCCCACGTCGGGCTCCCTGCATGGGGCCTGCTTTTGTCTCTGTTTTGTCTCTGCCCCACCCCTCTCTGAATGAATTAAAAAAAAAAAAAAGGAATATTAGGCATATATGCACTTGTAGGTATGCATCACCTATGTATATCTATAGTCTCTTTGTATATGCATATATAAAACTTATATCCCTTATCACTAATTAAAATAGTCCATTTTGTTTATTTATAACTTTTTAAATATTTGAAATAATTATAGGTTAATAGGAAGTCCCAAAAATAGTGCAGAGAGGTTCTGTGTACTCCTCATTGGAGAAAACACATTTTACCTGACTATATTATCAAAGCCAGGAAATTGACATTGATACAATATATATGTACATAGTTTCAGGCCTTTTGATCACGTGCGTAGGTTCCTGGAACTACCACTATAGGCATACAGAAATATGACATTACCACAAAGGTCTACTTCATGCTATCAATTTTGTAGTCATACTTATCCCTACCTCCACCATTCCTAACACTTAGCAACCATGAATCAGTTTTGCATCTCTATGATTTTTGTCCTTTTGAGAATTTTTTAAATGGAATCATACGGTAGGCAACCTTTTGAGATTTTTTTTTTTTACTCAGCATGATGTCTTTGATATATATCCAAGTTGTTGCATATATCAATAGTTTGCTACTTTTATTGCTGAAAAATAGCCTGTGGAATTGATAGTTCATAATTTGCTTAACCATTCATCAATTGAAGGGCAGTTTGGTTGTTTTAAATTTTGGCTATTACAAATAAAGCTGCTATGAATATTCATGTTTAGGTTTTTGTGAGGATATAAACTTTCATTTCTATGGGATAAATTCCCAGAAGTATGATTGCTGGTTCATGTTGAGTTCATGTTGAGTTTTTAAAGAAACTACAGAAAAATTTTCCAGACTGCATGTAGTTTTGCATTCCTACTGGCAATGCATGAGAGATCCTTTTTCTCCATATCCTTGCCATCATTTGGCATTGTCATTTTTTTTCTAGAGGTTCTTAATAGGTGTGTAGCAATAGCTCACCATAGTCTTAATTTGTGTTTCCCTGATGGCTAGTGATGGCAGCATCTTTTCATGTGTTTATTTGCCACCCAAATATCCTCTTCAGTAAAATGTCTCTTTACGTATTTTGCCCATTTATAATTGGGTTATTTTTTACTGTTAAGTTTTGAGAATTCTTTGTGCATTCTACATATGAGTCTTTTGGCTTATATGTGATTTGCAAGTATTTCCTTCCAGTCTATATCTTGTCTCTTCATCCTTAAATAGGGTCTCTCTCACAGAGCAAACTTTTAAAATTTTGGTGAAGTTTGATTTACAGATTTTTTTTTCTTTATGGTTTATGCTTTTGTTGCCATGTCAAATTTTTCACCAAGTCCAAGGTCCTAATGATTTACTCCTATTTTTTATAGTTGTATGTTTTACATTTAAATATATAACCCACTTGATTTTAATTTTACATAGAATGTGAGATTTAGATTGAGGTTAATTATGTAATCAGCCCATGATATCTAATTGCCATAGAAGCATTTGTTAAAAAAATACATCGAGCTTCTTTTATACCTTTGTCAAAATTTATTTGGCCGTACTTGTGTGGGTCTACTTTTGGGTTCACTATTCTGTTTCATTAATCTGTGTGTCATTTTCTCTGCCAATACCATACAGTCTTGAGTAATGTAGCTGTATAATAAGATTTAAAATGAGATAAAATGATTCCACTTTCCTTTTTCACAACTACGTTAGCTATTCTAGTTCCTTTGCCATATAAATTTAAAAACAGCCTATTTGTCTACAAAGAATCTTGCTGAGGTTTTGATTGGAATTATGCTAAATTTATATACAATTTAAGGGAAATTCGACATTTTTATTTTGTTGAATATTTTGATCCATGAGCACAGTATGCTTCTCCATTTATTTAGAACCTCATTGACTTCTTTCATCAATGTTCCAAAATTTTCAGGTGAAATTCTATATATTTTTTAGAGTTTTACCTAATTATGTTATTTTTGAGTGATTATAAGAAATGTGATTGTATTTTTTAATTTCAGTATCCATTGTTAGTGTATAGAAATGTAATTGATTTGTTGATCTTGTATCTTGTGACCTTGCCAAACTCAGTTACCATGGAAGTTTGTTTGGTTAGTTATTGTTTTGTTTTGTTTTTTGTTTGTTTCTTGAAATTCCTTAGGATTTTCTATGTATATCATTGTGTTATCTACATATAAGGATAGTTTCTTTTCTTTCTTTCTTATCTTGTACAGCTCGTGTATTATTTTCTTACCTTATTGCACAGGCCAACAGTGTTAAGAGTACATCCTGCTTTATTTCCAATCGTGAGGGAAAAATATTCAGTCTTTCACTATTACATATGATGTTTTCTGTAGGGTTTTTAATGTATATTTGTATTTTACAAGTTGAGGATTTGTTTTTCTATATTTAGCTTTCTGAGAATTTCTATCATGAATGGATGTTGAATTCCATCTAGTGCTTTTGATGCATTAATTGATATGGTTACATGGGATTTTTTTTTTGGCTGTTAATATTATAATTACATTGATTGAAAAGAACATTTTTATTTTACTTTTGTTTTTTAAAAGAACATTTTAATAGTTCTTCAATTCATGATTAGAAAGTAGTTAATTTTGCACAATAAACATCTCATCTTGTGAACAACTAAATTGTTGGATGAATATGAAAGGTAAATTAAAAAAAAGATAAAGCTATGAAAGCTGATACAGTGTTGATATTAGAAATAAAGAAAGAACCAACCCATAGGATTTCACTATAGCACACAGGTTAACTTAGTTTATATTCAACTATATTACGTCTCCCTGGTATTTCTTTTTTTTGTTTATTTTCCACTACCACCTCCTTTTGTCTGTTAGGCTGGGTGTTCCCTGACTTGAAATCTCCCAAGGAGGCCACATGCAGGAGATAAGTGGCCATCTGCTTATTTAGTGGCAACACAGTAAGTGGCATGATGTTCTGGTGGAACCATTCTGTTAATAGAAAACTTAGGAGTCTTCAGTTTCAGCATCTGTATCTGACAAAGAGACAAAGATAGAGCAAAGGCAGGATGAACAATGAGAGTGAAATAACATCCCTGTGTAAACCTATGCATGGTGGAATAAGAACATTTAAAGCTTATAAGAAAAATTTCAAAAGACACAACAATAATATGTTGCTTTTATAGTAAAATGGCATGAATTGGTAGAGAAATGACCCATTGAGAATATTCTCAGCCCATCAACTTTTCCCAAGTAGAGGAAATAAGACAGTGTCCATTGCCATTGATCAGGAAGGCCAACTGTGTTGTGCACCATTTGATCCATACTATATAAACTACTGCAGGCAAACTGCCTCCCATCCAGCCCTGACCTGTCTGATGTGCTTAGATTGTATTACTGCATGAGGAAGAGAAAGAAATATGCACCCACAGGTTCATTTGGGAGCAATAAAAGCTCAGATTTAGTGCAATATAAATAAATGCTATAGAGACAGAAAGCAAGATGAATTATCATTATTATCCAGTATTTTTATAGCACTTTATATTTTGTAAATGGCTACACAGTCCTGTAAAATATATCTGTGGGGGTCTGGTGGATGGAAATGTTGTGGACTATAAGGAATAGCAGTTAGCATATCCATTAATAATGCTGCTTACGTTTTTATTGTCTAAATTGTTCACATGAACTCACCTCTCTTATTTTCTTTACAATGGGTTTTGGTAACTTTTGATAATTACTAATATAATTTTAATGGATAAGTTTAAATTTCTTTGGGTTTAAATTTCCTGGTACAAGCTTGACTTTATGTGACTGTATTATTGCATAGAATATAAGCATGAAAACTGGGCTAAACGAAGAAGTTTTTATGTGTAATAAAACAATGACTAATATGGCCTTCCTGACTGTATTTAATATTCTTCATTAAAGGTGTCCAGGCTTTTGAATTTTGCTGTTTCCTGTAACCCCCCTTCCTACTTAAATAACCATTATGCCACTGCACCAAGTGTATTTTAGAGGCCTTATATGTATTGGCCATCTGTTCAGTTTACTGGTAGGTAGACCCACTTTAAAGCTTCCTGCCCTGTTGTTCCCATGAATTCACCCATATTTGTCAGTACAGGCACTTTGGCTTTTTTAAATGTGGAGAAAAAAACCTGTCACTATACCTAGGCGTGCCCCACTGTCTTTCCCTGTGTAAAGACTGCTTAGTTTATTATGCATCTAGCATTGGGGGGATGGTTTCTAATTGTCCTTTTATTCTTGTTTTTATTGATTATCCCTCGATCATCCTGAATCAAAATCTTAACTCTCACTGGACTAGAATTCAAGAATTTCCAGAGATTTATTTAATAAAAAATTAATGACTGAATTATGAGCCATGTCAATGGTTTCTCAGATCTTCTTTCCATCAGCTCATTGCAGGCATGTTTATCTGCATGTCTTCCCTCCCTCTTTCACTGAGATTATGGACAGCTTAGAAGAAGGGCCCAAAGGCAGTGCTCAGCATGGATTAGGCCTGGGATGTATGTACTCACCAATGGACTGAGCCTCTAAAGGGATCCTTGCATGAACTGGAGAAGGCAAAAGCATTACCTTTAAATTTAAAAACCTGGTGTAGACAATGTGACCAAAAATTGTATAAACTGGAAAGTGTGTTTGATCCAGTTTGTTGCTTTGAACATTCTAGTAGCTGCAGAAAAGGAATAAAGGGAGGTCTCAAGTGAGTCATAAGAGGAAAGTTTAAAAATCACAAAGTTTAATCTGTTCACAGCTGTTTTACTGACAAAGGCAGAAAGAAATTCAACAGTGCATTTGTTGGAAAGAATCACATTTTACTCTGATTAAGAATATGCTGAGACTTGCTTTTTAGGGCAACTTTATAATTGTACCACACATCAGTTTTTAAATAACTGGAAAAAAATGTTCTGTAGTTCTAAATTATTCTTTGAGGGTCAGAAATTTAAGGCAGATGTTTTAGATCAAAGGCAAAATACAAAGTATTTTGTAGAAAATATCCTTATATTTCTGAATATTGAAAAACCTATATAAAGATATTATAATAAGAAAAGAAAAAAAAGATGTGTGCCTTGTTCAGAGCCTCTGTCCAAACATCAAAATCCTGAGCCTCTTTAAACAAAAATATGGGGAGAAAAATACTGTTTTTAATCAACAAGATCTCTGATTTCATGCTTTTAATTGCAGTGAAGTTTTTTTAATGAAATAAATTATTTCATTTAAAAAGAACATTTATTTAAAAAGAACAAATTGATCACACAAACTTAAAATTTTAACCCAGTTGCAGTTAAAGGAAAACAAAGTTGTCCAAAGTTATATCCACTGAAAAAAATCCTGGAATGTCTTATTCTTACCCTCAGTTTATCATAAAATGCATAAAATAAGGGAAACTAATTGAAATGTCAAGATCTGAAAGTGATTGCTAATTTCAAGTGGACAAAAATCTTTCCTTGTTTTAACCCAACAGGAAACTACTTAGTAAATTCAGACATAAGGCCTTAAGGTAATGCCCAATAGTCAGCTGAAGTGGAGGCAGAATAGAATAGAGTATGATATTCTTATTAGAAATTTCATTTGTCTCCTTTGAACATAAAATCCATCTTCTGAACATTTTTAAGCTTGGGCCAACTGTTTATGTCCAGTGAGCCCTCATTTAAGATAAGAAGAAAATTAAGTATAGAAGCTTCCAGTCTCCTTTTACTCAGTGCTTTTTTATTTTTTTCCTCACTAGCTTCTTACCTAGCTATTCTAGAAACATCTAAACCATATTCTGAGCTTAGTGCTATTAATACCAGCTGCCAGAAAATTAAAGTGATACTTTTTGGGAAGAATGAACATATTGATAGGAACATTGAAAAATGTTCATATATTGTTAAAATAGCATTGACACATTTTATTAAAGAAAAAAAAATAATTTAAAATCCTAGTACTATAATTCAACTCTTCTTTCTCCCTGACCCTTCTTGTGTAATGCCATCTGAGCAGGGAAGTAGTTTCAAGATCTACTTTGCATATAGCATTTCTATGTTGTCATATCACTTGTAACTTTGCTGTTTAATCTTGAAACACCATCTTATCAATTTAATATTCATAATCTATTAACTGTTTCCCTATGTGGAGAAATTTAACTCATTCAACTTTTAAAAATACTGTAGGTAATATTGGAAACATTGTTTCTGGGCATAAACTTTTTTCTTCTTTTGGATTATTGTTTTGGAATATATTTTCTTGGGAGAGTAAAGCTGATGGATATTTTTTTTCACTTTTGCATTATTATTTTCTGTAGTGGTATCAATAAACAGTGCTGGTACCTTCAGAAAAATTTTCAAACACCGTAATACAAAGCCCAAGGAGCCAATGAAAACTCAAAGACCACTACCAAGAAAAAAAAATAAGTCCAAGATTTTTTAAAGTTAGTAAGACTTTTAAAACTAACTCCTTCATTCTAGCTTCTCCTAAGGAAGCCTCTGATTTTAGCATTTTGTAAATGGGAAGATTATTTAATGATACATGTTTTGGACCTAAGGAATTTGACATTTCTTGATATTATCTATTTCCTGCTTCACCTTAATTCTTATGCATGAAAATGCTAAACTGTATATGTCAGAAGTAACTTCAGTATTATCACTTGACATAAATTACAATAAGATAAACATCTTCATAAACTGTATCATTTTTTTTTCAATTTTCAGAGGTTTATCAGATGTTACTAAAATGACATATCAAAAGTGAAGGGATCACTTTTGTCCTCACTTGTTTCCAAAATTCTTTCCCAACCTAAGGTGTTTTTCAGCCAAAGAACTGTAAAACATATTTCTCAACATATATATTGTAGGAAACACTAGCACTTAAGATGAAATTTCCATAAAGAAGAGAAAACCGTGAAATGTGTTACGTTTAAAATTTCTCAAAATGTGGTCACTAGGCTACTCACATCCATATCATTTGGGAACTTGTTAGAAATGTAAGATCTCAGGCCTGCCATAGACCTACTCAATCAGAAAACTCTGGAGGGAGAGCCAGCAATCTATATTTTAATAAGCCCTGTAGGTGATCATGCTGCTCACGAAGGTGTGAGAACCACTGCTTTAGTTTCTTCTTAATAACATAAATGCCATTACCTTATTAAATGAGAATTTCTACAGAGGAAAGAAAAACTGCATACCACAACACAATAAACATCTCCAAACTTTGTCCCAACTGTTGACCACGGACCATCAAACATCATACCCTATAGAAACACCTTATTTGAGTCTAGGCTCAAATTGTAGTTGCTAGCTTCAACTTGAGTTGTTAATACATTTACACATGTTCATTAGTATCTGATATATGTCTAGTTCTAGATCATGAAGAAAGCCACAGCCCTTTATTAGTTAGTAATATTAGCAGGATATTTCCCTGCCTGTGAATTGATTCACCCTTTGTTATCCCAAAATATTTGTCTGTAGTATATATCTTAATACACATGAGTTATATATGTCTGGTATGAAATGTGTCATCATAATGTTTTCTGTGTAACCAATAGTGATAGGAGAGATTCTATCTGCATTTGTTTACTATTAGAGATGATAACATATTCGAGTGAAAATTAAGTGTTGATGTTCAGTAAGTGAACAGATCCTAAGGGAAATTTAGCTTTGGGACTAAATCTTTGTTATCTGATAAGAGGGGAAAAGTGTTATAAAATGAGGTATAAAATAATAAAATGGGAAGTTGGAAACAGTTGTCTTCATATATTCTGTAACGTTGCAAGTTGAATTTCTACCTCTTGGTTGTTCTGAGTTCAAGGGTTAATACTGTTTTGATAGCTGACTTTGAAACTCTAGTCAAATTTAGTGATCAAGCTTTAAGCATTTTATTTAAACATCTATAAGCAACATCCTCTATTAGCAACAGTCTTTATACCTTTTGTAAAAATTAGATGTTTAAGGGAAATGTTATGTTTTATCTCAACAAGAAAGTCTTAATTTGTGTATGCTTTAGCTTTGTGTCTCTTATCCTGGGCATTTAAATTACAAAGAAATTCCACAGTTCAAATGAGCATGAAGTTGTTTGGCAAACTGAGATTATGAAGCTACAAAACTCCTGGTAGACGGTATCTATAAATAGAAGTCCCTCACATGGAAAGTCTTCTGAACAATATAAATGGCCCTTTTTGAAAAGGAAGTGGAGAGGAGGAAAGCCTAAAGCGATTTAAAAGACTGTAATTGGAATTAGGTTTCGATAATTAGGTCCCACTAGACTGAGTTCAGGCTTTCTTTTTCCTCAAACAAACAAAACATAAATGAGTGTAGGATGTCATTTCTGCAGGAATGAAAATAGAAATGGAATTTTAAATAAAGACTGTGAAGCAAAATGAGGCATTGTAATTCTTGTACCTGGAATCATTTCATAATGGAATGCAAATTAATTCTAAAACTCTCTGA
Source organism: Nyctereutes procyonoides (assembly GCF_905146905.1). NCBI lineage: Eukaryota > Metazoa > Chordata > Mammalia > Carnivora > Canidae > Nyctereutes > Nyctereutes procyonoides. The sequence goes on from NW_026575024.1 coordinate 40,524,456, forward strand.
CCTCTGTTTTGCTAATTATAGCCTAAAATCATTCATTTAGTTTTTTTTTTTTTTTTAGAAAAAAAGAAAATGTATAGCAAGGTGGAACTATTTGTTACAACTACCTTGAATTTCATAATAAAGTTATATGATTGCCTCTATGGCTGAATGATTTCACATTTCTGTTGTGAATATAAAAAAGCAATGATGATATTGGTAGGGAGTGAATCCATTATGATTCTTTGAAATCATTCATAAGCTTAAAATTTTATTCATCCTTCACCAGTGAGCTCATATGGGATGTTTACTTATTATAGATTCTTCCTAAATTTCTGAAAGAAGTAAAACTGGAATCTCCTTTTCAGCTTTGAAAAATACAAACCTGACTTTCAATTAGGTAGCATTTATGCAAAAGACAATGGCCTGTGGTTGACCGTCTCACATAGATGTTTAACTAAGAACTTCTATTTCTGTGATGGTAAAATGTATGTGAGTTGAGGCGAGGTGAAGGACATGTAAATCTCCTGAAGTCTACTGCCCAGTAACATCAGATTCTCTTCATCATTTTGATGACTGATGTTATCAGTTTATCCAGTAGGGAAACAAAAACTGGAATGTCCTGAAAATGTGTGCTATCAAAAAGTTTCTATTAATATAGATGAAGAAGTAAATGGTATAGTCACAGATATTCCTAAAATACCTATCAAATAAGATTTGGAGATGGGAATGAAAAGTTTGGACCTAATAAAAATGTCTTCTCATTTATTTATACTCACCTCTCTTTCTAAAAATAATTTCAAGCCATGTACAATTGGAAAATCTTGACTTTATTTTTCAAGGTTAACTTGAATAGAAATGGCAAATCAGAACATATGCAAAAAAAAAAAAACGTAAGGCAGGTGGTAATACAGAAATGATATCAGTTATGAAATTTTGTGTAGTTAGGCTCTGAGCTCCTTATGAGCAAAGGCAAATAAAAATCTATATTTTCATACTGTCTTAAGTTTTAACTCTAAGTATAGTGAAGGCATTTGTTAGCCTGATAGTATACCATATAGACATACTCGATATAATGTTTGCTGATGACTTTTATCTGTAGGTCATGTGGTTCAATTGTCAATGTCCCAGTCTCCTTTTAAGATCTCTCAGTGATTTTATCTTATTCTGAAATCACTCAAAGCCAGTCAACCAACCAACAAACATTTTTCTTCATTTTAATTCACTGCTCAGCTTGTTAATGTTGCAAACCTGAGCAGTAAGATAGTTTGGTGATTGACTGGATTACTCATCATAGCTTGCCTTTCAATATAACAAACTGGAAACAATTGTTTTCAAATCTTGTGGCCCAGAGTCCTCTTAAGGGGGTTTCAGAATCCACTTCCTAGGTAAAAGGGAGAATGATTAACCCTGGACAATATACCCAAAACTATTTTACCAAAAACAACTTAGCTTTTCTCTGTTTTACCACGTTGGATTCTACTCTGATTTGCTTTGAAACAACGTCTGCTAAAAACAAATTGCTGTAGTGGAAGGAATTCATACCTGACCCTGAATAGGATGAGGTTTGTAGAACCTCTAACTCGGGTATCCTAGCTCAAATTGATGGTTTTCTGAATGGTAGCAATCCCCTGAAATCATAGGAAAATTCTGTGTATTTCACACACAACCTATCTAGATGGATGGCCAATAGTTATGTTTTTTTTAATTATTATTCTTTTTTTATTATCATTACATTTCAGAGATGTATTCAGAGAATAAAAAGATTACTTATTATTTTCCTCCAAACACAGCTACTCTTTTTAATTTGGTTTGCATGATTCCAGTTTATCACTTTATACTTTTACTATATATGTAAAATATTCATCAAAATATATATTGTATTAATTGTATATTTCTGAAGTATTTCATAAATATTATACTGTACATATCATCATCCATCTCTTTCTCACATTACTTTCTTTTTTTTTTACAGATTTTATTTATTTATTTTGAGAGAGAGCAAGCAGGGGTAGGGGCAGAGGGAAAGAGAGAATCTCAAGTAGATTCCATGCTGAGCACAGAGTCCAGCACAGGCTCAATCTCACAAGCCTAAGATCATAACTTGAGCCAAAGTCAAGAGTAAGAGGCTTAGCCATCTGAACCACCCAGGTGCCTGACATTTTATTTTTGATTTCCATATTGATACATATAGATTCTTATTCATTGATTTTTTTAAAAGATTTATTTATTTATTTATTTATTTATTTATTTATTTATTTATGATAGATTGAGAGAGAGAGAAAGAGAGAGAGAGAGGCAGAGACACAGGAGGAGGGAGAAGCAGGCTCCATGCTGGGAGCCCAACGCGGGACCCGATCCTGGGACTCCAGGATCGCGCCCTGGGCCAAAGGCAGGCACCAAACCGCTGAGCCCCTCAGGGATCCCCTGAGCCACCCCGCGATCCCCTTATTCATTGATTTTAATTGAGAGCTGTAATTCCATATTATGAGTAAGACACATCTGATCAATTTCATATTTATGGAAAATATTAAAGTGCTTTCTACTCCCTCACTGTGACAAAGAGCATGCAAGTAACCTCCTTACACACATGTTCAAAGGTTGAATTAGGCTGGGTATATAATTAGACTCAGAGGATGCACATCTTCAAATGTATTAATAAAACCCAAATTATTATCCCAAATGGCTGTGCTTGTTTACATTCTCCACAGCATTTATTAGGACTCATGTTTTTCTGCATTCCACAATAGCATTTTCAGATTTTAGTTTTTCCATTTGAATGAGTATGAAACAGTATCTCTTTGAAACAGTATCTCATTGAGGCTTTAAGATGCAGTTTCCTGATTACTGGTAAGATCTCTATTTACTATCCATTGGGTTTCCTTTCTGTGAATTACTCTTAATGTGAATTGTTCACTTTTTTCCCTTAATGAGTTAATGCCTTTTCCTTGTTGTGAAATAGGTGTTCTTTATATATTTATTATTATATACTTTGCCCATTATGTGTGTTGCTTGCTTTTATTTATTTATTTATTTATTTATTTATTTATTTATTATCTATTTCTTATTTATTAAATATTTTACTTGAGAGAGAGAGTGAGCAGGATTGGGGGTGGAGGGGGGAGAGCAGGAGAGGGTGAGACAAGCCGACTCTGCAATAAACATAGAGCCTGCCTTAGGCTCAATCTCAGGATCCTGAGATCAGGTCTTGAGCTAAAATTAAAAATAGTTTACTACTGAGTCACCCAGGTGCCCTCTGTGTTGCTATTTTTTATAAATTCAGATTGGAGCTATTCTTTTAACTTTTCCATGGAGACTTTTATTGTGTTTTAAATTTTATTTTCAAAATATGTACTGATTTTTTTTATGGTTTGTACCCTTCATATTTTATTTTAAAAATGCTTCCTATCACAATCTCATGAAACAATTCTATTAATTCTATAAATTCTTACAGAAACGACTAAATTTTTGTATTCATATGTAGTCCATCAACTCATCTGGCCTTCTTTGATAGGCCATAGTTTCCATAAATGCACAACTGTATTTCTGTTGATCTCTTTTTGATATGTTGGACTATCTCTGTTACAAACGTAAACTGCTTCAATGATTCTCATTTTAAATCTTGATATCTATAAGGATAAAGCTCTATGTGTCTTATTTATCATCTTCCAAACTGATTTAAATATTTGTGAGCTTTCTTCTTCCAGTTGAATTATAGGATAATTTGTCATGTTTTCAAAAGTTTCTTTTGGGATTTTTATTAAGTACAATTAAATTTATAATTTAATGAGAACTGATAATTTTCTGAACTTGACTCCTCTTATCAATGAATATTGTATATTTATGCATATTTTTACATTTCTTTTTTCAAATTTCCATTGCTTTTCCTGGTAGCTTTTAATATCTTTATCTTTTATGTGTTTTTATTCTAGTTTCATTTTGACATGTCTGAATTTTTTATTTATTGTATTTATTGTCTGGTGTTCATGTTTTTACACTGTTTTGTTTTGTTTTTACCCTCCCAAGATATGGGCACTCTTGTCTTTCTTCATTTCTGGAGAATGCAAAAATTTCAGAAAGAATACACACATACAAACACATGTATGGTCTTTCATGGCCCCCAAATTCTTTCATTTTTTTTAAAATCTATACCAAAACCATTTTAAACCAGAATAATGCTATTTATATCTTTCTCTATTTGCCTTCCACTTAAGATTCATTTTAAAAAAGGATCACAGCTTTCCCTGAGCCTATGAAACTTTCCTTTATACAATTATGTTTTAATATTGTAGAGATATTTTATATAATTTGTCTTTGGAAACTCTACCACCAAAAGAATAGAGTACCACTATTTCTGAGCAAGAAAGAGAGAAGCTCTTCCAGTTTCATATCCTGGACCTACCCACTATTTTACCATACATATGGTAAAATATGTATATATACCATACACATATACAAGCACTTGTACATACTCTATTGCATTTATAGCCATCGGAGAGTTGGGTAAGATGCATATTAATCACTTTTGATGCTAATGGTAAACAGCAATCTTTTTTTTAATCATACTATTTGCTTTGATGGGGTTAGTTATCATATAAAATTTATGACTTTGCCCCAGTCCAATGCACAACAGAGAACAAACAATTGTGCATAGAAGAGGATGGATGGGTTTGGCAAAAATTCTTCAAAATTCAAAAGAAGGGATTTGTTTGTTCAGGAAACAGGCTGAATTGGATCAGCTTCCATAGTTCCTGCCTCCACCTGTATATTCTTACATTTTACAAAATTTGCCAGTATTCTATTATTCAAGTAAATAGTGCAATTGTCCATATAAATCATTCATCTTGGTATCACTAAATCATCTAACTCAGAAGATGTATCCATTGAGAGATGAAATTATTCCCATTTTTTTTTAATTTTAGATCCATTGGTCTACCCAGTAGTACAGTAAACATTCGCTGCCATAATAAAGTCATATGGACTTGGATCTATCCTCCCTATATGGTGCCAGATAATACACTGTTGATTTGGACCAACAAGGTGGAGAAAATTAAGCCTTGCCAATCCCAGCTAGTCTTTTAATTGAAAGAGCTTCAAGAAAGACTCAGGTGCTATAATTGTGTGGTAATTTGGTAAGGCAGCTACTAATTATGAATCAAGAATGAGAACAAACTTGGGAAAAATCTCAGTATGCCAACATTCACCAATTGCAGAACTAAAGTCTCAGCCAAACAGTAATTTGGAAACTTATTAAAAGGACTACAAAGGTAGAGGTACCTGGGCCAGATGACTCTCCACTCCCTCTGAACTTTGAATTAATCAGAGATTATTCAGAATTACCTTTCCGGAGAGCTTTCCATCTATTCCTCCATTCCTTAAAAACAAAAAAATTAAGATTTAAAGAGAAGTTGACAAAACAAAGAGGAAATAGGGTTTTTATTGTGTGCCTATTGCATTTTGAATACGATGCTAGACATTTTCATATTTTAGTTGATTTAATTCTCACAATCTTGTAAGCCTAATATCATCCCCATATTATAGATAATAAAATTGTGTTTCAGAAGGGGAGACAGTTTTTTAAAGGTTACAGAGATAATATCCATTCAAATCTAGGCTGTCTTTTTCCAAAGTCTGCTTACTTTTTTTGTACACTTACAGTATCATGAATATATGTATCAACATATGTTCATCTTAATTATTTCTCAATGCTCCTTGAGTTTTAACTATTACCTAGTTTAACCAGGAACTCTCTTGATACCATGTGTTTCATGTTCACTCGATTTTGGCAATTCTGGCTGTCCTTGAAAACACGTAGTTGGGTGTAAGCTACAGTAATTTTTATTAATGCTTTTTTTAAAAAGATTCCCCCATTCTGTAGCCATGGGTCTCTTTGGACTGGGAGATAGTGAATAAAATAATAGAAGACAGCCTTACAGAATGTTAGATAATTTCAAAGCTTGTTTGATGTCTAAGCCCAGATATGTGTACATGTGCACACACACGCACACACACACACACACACACACACACACACCACTGTTACAAGGGGAAGGGAGCAGCGGGACATAAAGCAAAGTGAGCCTTTTGTTTATTTTGGAACTGGGTCAGATGTCTGGAGATGGGGCAAAGAAGTAGGCCTTTATAGCTTCACACTGATGAGTTACTAGATGTGAACTTACCCTAGGAGGGGTTGTGACTTTGAGTCAGGTGCTGTCTCCAGCTGAGGCAACTCCTGAGGAGGGCTCATAGCTGAGAACTTCCAGCCTTCTAGTAGTCGAAGGAATACATTCCTTGTATTAGTTTTCTATTATATAATAAATAATCACACTTGTTATTTCGCAGTTTGAGTGGGTCAGAAGTCCAGGCACATCTTATCTGGGTCCTTGGCAAAGCTGAAATCAAGATGTGACCAGAGGGGTTCTCATCTGCAGATGTGACTGGAGAAGGGGCTATTTCCAAACTTACTCAGGTTGTTGGAAGAATTTATTTCCCTGCCGCTGTAAGATTTAGGAAAGCTTGTGTCTTTAGAGCCATCAAGGAGAGCAAGACTCTAGAACAAGTCTGCTAGCAAGATGGATTCTTATATAGAGTAAGATAATCAAATCACGTCATCTTTGCTACACAACATAATGTAATCACAGGGAGACATCTCATTTTATTTGCCATATTCTATTGGCTAGAATTAAGTGACAGGTTCCCACTATACTCACAAGGATGAGATTGCACAAGGGCACGAACACCAGGAAGTGGGGAATCATAGAGTCCAGCTAAAAATCTATTCAGGCAGTCCAGGTAGGAAAATCTGTGTGTTCAGCACAGTGACCATAACACCTGGTTGCATTGCCTCCAGATAACATAGGCAGTAAAATTCCATAAAGCCTACAAGAGGAAAACACATATATGATGACAAATGGACTATAAATTATCACTCTTTAAAAGGTAAGATAATGCAGAAGCAATGTGGCCTATCACTATCACCATATTTAGTGCTGGAAAGTAGAAGTGAAGAAATATTAGCAGATTTTTCTGTACTCTGTTTTAGTAACCAACTAGTCAAGTGAGAATTTTAAAGGATCCCTCCCAGTTTCGATAAAGGCATCCTTATCCTATTTTAGCTTATTCTACCAACAAGGTTGTGAGAAAACACTTGTTAAACTATTATTGTTGTCTAAATTGCTACTATGAAATTACTTTTTAGCCAGGAGGTGAGAGATTAGATAATTATGAAATTTGAATGCTAGATAAAACCTTTGAGATCACTTCTATTTTACAGATGAAGAAACTCTGAAGTAGAAAAATTAATTGACTAATTCAATGCCAGGCAATTGGTTCTCCATAAGACTAAGACTGAAATTCAAATTGTCTGACTTCTAGCTTGGTGATGTACCAACCATATCATGTCAATTCCTAGTGCTCTGTAGTTGTATAATTCTTATTTCTAATGTACGTTTGATTAAAGACATTACATTTGAACAATGTAAAAATTATTTTTATTATAAAACAGTTTTAGCTCTAGAGTCTCTTACTACCCATTGGTCTGCATAGAAAACCAGAGGCCAAAACAAAACAAAGCCTTAGCCCTTTTACTTCACTATTGGCTGCTTAACTCCAGATAAAATTGAAAAGTGATGTCTGGAAACCCTTAAACTCATGACTTACTTTCATTATGAAGGAATTAGGTCATCTCATTATCTTCAGCTCCTAAGTACTCCCTCTATGAATTTGAACATTTAATCCATCTAAGGAACACCATAAGAAATGCCCACAGTCTAACAATGTTTCCAGAATGGGAACGTTTTCCATCATACATCATCCTCCTGGGTAAAGAAAGAAGCCCCTTTCTTAGTGGTCTGAAACTTAGGGAATAAGAAAGTAGTTTTCCTTAAATTGCTTCATAAATATTGGAATAAATATCTTTGTAGCATGGGTATGATTCCTACACCTACCCTCCTACAGAGAGGTCTGTGATGAGCTACACATTGGGTGTCATTAGTCACTGATGATGCCAAGGAGGATAAGATGAGAGTGACAGGATTATGGAGGGAGGAAATATGGGTGGTGGGGAGAACCAGTAGAGGGCAAATTTAGTAGCCCAGGCAAGAGTAAAAATGCTATGGTAGACTGATAGTGGAGGAAGAAAAGATAGGAGCATACGCTAGAGATGCTTTAAGGAAAAACAGAAGATTTATGGTGAAATGAATGTATTGGAACAATGATACGGATATTTACATTAACCTACCTTGTATTATAGGTTATTGTATGCATTTATGTTTCCCATACACCACTGAATATTATATAGCCTTCCTTTAATCTGAGAGGATAATTTATTTCTTAAAAGAAGAAATAAACTATCATAGTGTAAGTCTTTCTAAGTCAAAAGTTTATTTGCCATCAGAATTAATGACACACAACCACCTCAATAGTTAACAGAGTGTGTGTGATAATTAATTTCTATATGTTTGGAAATTTTATCAAGTGAAACCTAAACAGAAGAGTAAAAATATTAGAAAAGGAAAAAATTGCAAATGATGCATGAGATTATCTCTACTATAAACTGGCAAACCACCAGTAAACTGAGAGGAGAATCAGCAGAACATGTGCCAGCTATGAGACTGCAAAGATGAGTGCACAGTGGCTTTCATTTCATGGTGCTCAGCTGCCACTGAGGCGTGTGAGTTCTAAATTTGTTCTCAGAAATGTGAAAAAATTCCTTTAGGCCAAAGTAGAGTGTTAAAGGAAGCCCTTATAGATGTTGAATTGTCATAGTCTGATCAGTTATATGAATGGGTGTGATTTTATGTGGTGTGCTATAAATAGAACCATCATAAATGATACTCACATGATATTTTATGTTTATAAATTACATACAACTCAACAGTTATATACACGTCATTAAGTGGATAGCATCTTCACATGTTTGATCTTTCCACTGGGCTTCTAATGCTTATGAAATGAAATCATGTGACATTTCCAGTGTTTGATCATTTTTGGTTGACAAAAGGGAAAATTTCACATCGTTTGATCTAACTACCCTGCTCTCAACTTGACGTTCCCCCTTGGTCTTGCATCATCCAAGCATATTAAAATAAAGTCTTATTTTCTCCATTTTTTTCTGACCACAGATGCCCACATTTCAACTGATGGACACCGTTGTTCAAGCTTTGAACTTGGGCATCATTCTCATTTCTTCCCTTTCCCTCATATCTCACGTTCAATTCACCTGCATTGTTTTTCAGCTTTGCCTGGGTGATATACATCTCATTTATTCATTCTTTTCTGTCTCCACTGTCAACACTCTAGTTTGTCATTATTATCTTCTGGCTGAATTCAGGCAGGAGAATCCTAGACTGTCACTCAGCTTTACACTCTTGTCTTGTTCTAATTCATTCTCTAAACAACAATATAAAAAATAATTAATAACTTAAATCAGAATATGTCATTCCCTCGCTCTTAAAACTCTCCCAGGCTTCCCATGACACATAGAATGAAGTCCAAACTACTTAGAGTGGCCACAGGGTGCTGCATACCTGGCCATTTGGTTTCTTCTACTACCCTCTTATTTACCATGCTTAAAATACATTGAAAGCAGATTGAACATCCTCTCTTAAGGCCTCCACTGTTCCCTCTTTTTTGAAAAATTTTCATCCATATCTTCACATAGTTGGCTCCTTCCTGTCAATCAGATCTTAGTTTGAACAGCATATCTTCAGTGAGGTCTTCTGTGACAACATGTCCTAAATAATTACTCTTCTTTGTCATTCTTTATCATACCACCACTTAAAAAATGTCTGCAGAACACAAATCACTATCTGAAGTTGTCTTTCCTCATTTATTTTTATAGCAGGATGTTAGAATGAGTTTTGATTGGGGAACATTCCTGTACAAAGTGAAAGATATGTAAACAAGATTTCAAAGTAGGATCTGGGAATTAGGTGGATGATTGTAAAAACTTTTCACCTGCAAAGACAAGATTGAGGAAACACAAAAATGGAGATTGAGAGATGATTCAGGAAGAGTTTTCTTTTTTCCTTAAGCTATCTATCAGAGTGCTAGTATTCAAAAAATTATATAAATTTAAAATTAGTAAGCTATATTAGAAACAAAGATAATACACATACAAAACTCACCACTTCCTGATTATATTATATTTTGTTAGTATCTGTGTTCTTGGGGTTACACATGTACATTGTATCTGTATGGTAGAAATACTATATAGCATGATGCATTATGGCACATGTCTTCTCAACTCTGTTTTTGGTGACATTACATTGGTGATTGAAATTAGCCATGGTAGGAGCATATACACCAAAGAATTGGTGTCAAGGCTAAATTTATTGCTTATTAATAATTTCAACTTAGAGTAATTGAGTATGTGTTAATAAAGGAGATACACTTAAAAGTATGTCAGCAGGTCTGTAGTTGTTTGTCTTAGTCCATTGGGACTGTTGTGACAAAATTCCACAAACTGTGTAGCTTATGAACAACAGAAATTTATTGCTCATGGCTTTGGAGGCTAGAATTCTGAGATAAGGTGTCATTATGGTCAGATGAGGGCCCTTTTCTGGGTTGCAGACTTACTGTATGCTCAAAAGACAGGAGGGGCTAGGAGCTCTCTGAGATCTCTCTTACAGGACCACTGATCCCATTCATGAGGCCTCACCCCTCAGAACCTAATCACTTCCCAAAGATTCTACCTGTTAATATCATCACTTTGGGGAGTTCAGATTTCAATGTATAAATTTGGAGGGAACACAGGCTTTCAGGTCACAGTACTGCTATATTTATGAATAGCACAAGAATTGAAGAAATATCTTATAATATTCCAAAACTATTATCTAAGTCAATAAAAAGATTATTGAGAATAAGTGAAGTTTCATTACATTTTTTATTTTTATTTATTTTTGATTTTTTGGATTTTTTTATTTGAGTTCCATTTGCCAACATACAGTATGACACTCACTGCTCATCCCATCAAGTGCCCCCTCTGTGCCCGTCACCCAGGCACCCCATCCTCCTGCCCACCCCCCTTTCCACCACCCCTTGCTTGTTTCTCAGAGTTAGGAGTCACTAATGTCTGTTACCCTCTCTGATATTTCCCACTTATTTTCTCTCCTTTCCCCTTTATTCCCTTTCACTATTTTTTATATTCTCCATATGAATGAAACCGTATAATGTTTGTCTTCCCTGATTGCCGTACTTCACTCAGCATAAAACCCTCCAGTTCTATCCATGTTGAAGCAAATAGTGGGTATTCATCATTTCTAATGACTAAGTAATATTCCATTATGTATATAGACCACATCTTCTTTATCCATTCATCTTTCGATGGACACCAAGGCTCCTTCCACAGTTTGGCTATTGTGGACACTGCTGCTAGAAACATCGGGGTGCAGGTGCCTCGGTTTTTCACTACATCTGTATCTTTGGGGTAAATCCCCAGCAGTGCAATTGCTGGGTCATAGGGAAGTTCTATTTTTAACTCTTTGAGGAACCTCCACACAGTTTTCCAGAGTGGCTGCACCAGTTCTCATTCCTACCAACAGTGCAAGAGGATTCCCCTTTCTCCACATCCTCTCCAACATTTGTTGTTTCCCGTCTTGTTAATTTTCACCATTCTCACTGGTGTGAGGTGGGATCTCATTGTGGTTTTTATTTGTATTTCCCTGATGGCAAGTGATGTGGAGCATTTTCTCATGTGCTTGTTGGTCATGTCTATGTCTTCCTCTGTGAGATTTCTGTTCAGGTCTTTTGCCCATTTCATGATTGGATTGTTTGTTTCTTTGCTGTTGAGTTTAATAAGTTCTTTACAAATCTTGGATACTAGCCCTTTATCTGATATGTTATTTGCAAATATCTTCTCCCATTCTGTAGGCTGTCTTTTAGTTTTGTGGACTGTTTCCTTTGCTGTGCAAAGGCTTTTTATCTTGATTAAGTCCCAATAGTTCATTTTTGTTTTTGTTTCCTTGCCTTCATAGATGTATCTTGCAAGAAGTTGCTGTGGCCAAGTTCAAAAAGGGTGTTGTCTGTGTTCTCCTCTAGGATTTTGATGGAATCTTGTCTCACATTTAGATCTTTCATCCATTTTGAGTGTATCTTTGTGTATGTTGTAAGAGAATGGTCTAGTTTCATTCTTCTGCATGTGGATGTCCAATTTTCCCAGCACCATTTATTGAAGAGACTGTCTTTTTTCCAGTGGATAGTCTTTCCTGCTTTGTCGAATATTAGTTGACCATAGAGTTGAGGGCCCATTTCTGGGTTCTCTGTTCTGTTCCATTGATCTATGTGTCTGTTTTTGTGCCAGTACCACACTGTCTTGATGATCACAGCTTTGTAGTACAACCTGAAATCTGGTATTGTGATGCCCCCGGCTCTGGTTTTCTGTTTTAATAATCCTCTGGCTATTCGGGGTCTTTTCTGACTCCACACAAATCTTAAGATGATTTGTTCCAACTCTCTGAACAAAGTCCATGGTATTTGGATAGGGATTGCATTAAATGTGTAAATTGCCCTGGGTAGCATTGATATTTTCACAATATTAATTCCTCCAATTCATGAGCATGGAATATTTTTCCATCTCTTTGTGTCTTCCTCAATTTCTTTCAGAAGTGTTCTGTAGTTTTGAGGGTTTAGATCCTTTACCTCTTTGGTTAGGTTTATTCCTAGGTATCTTATGCTTTTGGGTGCAATTGTAAATGGGATTGACTCCTTAATTTCTCTTTCTTCAGTCTCATTGTTAGTGTATAGAAATGCTAGTGACTTCTGGGCATTGATTTTTTATCCTGCCACACTGGGTAATTGCTGTACGAGTTCTAGCAATCTTGGGATGGAGTCTTTTGGGTTTTCGATGTACAGTATCATGTCATCTGCAGAGAGGCAGAGTTTGACTTCTTCTTTGCCATTCAAATGCCTTTTATTTCTTTTTGTTGCTGCTCATAATATGTTTTTAAAATCGTTTGTATTTCCTTGGTATTGGTTGTGATCTTTCCTCTTTCATTCGTGATTTTATTAATTTGAGTCTTTTTTCTTTTTAATAAGGCTGGCTAATGGTTTATCTATCTTATTAATTCTTTCAAAGAACCAACTACTGGTTTTGTTGATCTGTTCTACAGTTCTTCTGATCTCTATTTCATTGAGTTCTGCTTGAATCTTTATTATCTCTTTTATTCTGCTTGCTGTAGAATTTATTTGCTGTTCTTTTTCCAGTTCCTTTAGGTGCAAGGTTAGCTTGTGTATTTGAGTTTTTCCAATTTTTTGAGGGATGCTTGTGTTGTAATGTATTTTACTCTTAGGACTGCTTTTGCTGTATCCCAAAGATTTTGAATGGTTGTATCTTCATTCTCATTAGTTTCCATGAATCTTTTTATTCTTCTTGAATTTCCTGGTTGACCCATTCATCTTTTAGTAGGATGGTCTTTAACCTCCACCTGTTTGAGTTTCTTTTAAATCTCTTCTTGTGATTGAGTTCAGATTTCAAAGCATTGTGGTCTGAAAATATGCAGGGGACAAACCCAATCTTTTGGTATCAGTTGAGACCTGACTTATGACCCAGTATGTGGTCCTTCCTGGATTAAGTTCCATATGCACTTGAGAAGAATGTGTATTCAGTTGCGTTCAGGTGGAAAGTTCTGTATGTATCTGTGAAATCCATCTGGTCCAGTGTATCATTTAAAGCCCTTATTTATTTGGTGATATTGTGCTTGGAATATCTGTCATTTGCAGAAAGTGCTGTGTTGAAGTCTCCTACTATTAGTGTATTATTATCTAAGCATGTCTTTACTTTGGTTATTAGTTAATTGATTAACTTGGCAGCTTCCACATTAGGGGCATAAATATTCATGATTGTTATGTCTTCTTGTTGGATAGACCCTTTAAGTATGATATAATGTCCCTCTTCATCTCTTACTACCATCTTTGGGATAAACTTTAATTTATCTGACATGAGGATTGCTATCCTTGCTTTCTTTTGAGGGCCATTTGAATGGTAAATGCTTCTCCAGCCTTTCATTGTCACACTGGAGGTGTCCTTAGGTCTAAAATGAGTCTCTTGTAGACAGCAAATAGATGGGTCTTGTTTTTTTATCCAATCTGAAACCCTGTGTCTTTTGATGGGATTGTTTAGCCCATTCACGTTCAGAGTAACTATTGAAAGATATGAATTTGTCATCGTAGTACCTATTCAGTCCCTGTTTTTGTGGATTATTTCTTTGGGTTTCCTCTTCCTTTTACGGAGTCCCCCTTAATATTTCTTGCAGAGCTAGTTTAGTAGTCACATATTCTTTCAGTTTTTGCCTATCTTGGAAGCTCTTTATCTCTCCTTCTATTCTGAATGAGAGCCTTGCTGGATAAAATATTCTTGGCTGCATGTTCTTCTCACTTAGGACCCTGAATATATCCTGCCAGCCCTCTCTGGCCTGCCAGGTCTCTGTGGAGTGGTCTTAATCTTAATCTCTTAATCTAATATTTCTCCCCATATATTTAAGAATCTCTTGTCCATGGATGCTTTAAGGATTTTCTCTTTACCTTTGGAATTTGCATGTTTCACTATTAAATGTCGAGGTGTTGAACGGTTTTTATTGATTCTAGGGGAGGACCTCTCTATCTCCTGGATCTGAATCCCAATTAGGGAAGTTCTCAGCTGTGTTTTGTTCAAATATGCTTTCTGTTCCTCTCCCTCTCAGCATTCTCTGGAACCCTAATTATACATATATTCTTCCTCCTCACACTATAATTTATTTCCCTTAGCCTTTCCTCATGGTCTTTTAATTGTTTTTCTCTTTTTTCCTCAGCTTCCTTCCTTGCCATCAACTTGTCTTCTGTCACTCACTCGTTCTTCTACCTCATTAACCTTCATTGTTAGGACCTCCAGTTTGGATTGCATCTCATTTAATTGATTTTTAATTTTAGCCTGATTAGATCTAAATTCTGCAGTCATGAATTCTCTTGAATCCTTTTTTGCTTTTCTCCAGAACCACCAGTAGCTTTATAATTGTGCTCAATAGGCTTTCTGACATTGAATTGTAATACAAATTCTGTAACTCTGTGGAAGAGAGTACTGTTTCTGATTCTTTCTTTTGTGGTGAGTTCTTCCTTCTAGTCTTTTTGCTCAGTGGCTGTATGAGTGGGCTGAGTCAAGAATGTCAATCATGACCTAAGTAAATTTCACCCTAGATGATTCTGAGAGGTCAGAGACCAGAAAATGAAAACAAAGATCACAACAGAATAAAGCAAAAAGACCACTAAAGTGAAAAACAAATTTTAAAACAAAGTACTAAAACAAAAGGTCAAAAATTCCAAATAAGAAGAAAAAAAAGAAAAGAAAAGAAAGAAAAGAAAAGAAAAGAAAAGAAAAGAAAAGAAAAGAAAAGAAAAGAAAAGAACAAAGCAGGTGGCGGGGGGGGGCAGAATGGGAATGAAAGAGAATATAAAATCACAGAATGAACCAGCACAGATACCACTTGGTTCTGGGTGCATGGTGGTCATATTTTAGAAGGTATTAACTTCTGCCATTGCAGAACAAAATGAGGCACAGAAAACAAACAAACAACAACAACAACAAAAAAACACAAAACAAAAAAATCTTGTATATCTCCCAAAATTAAGTTGAGTATGTTAAATGGAATCTAGAAATGGAAAATATATCTAAGACATGTAACTGTAGAAATATGAAAGTCAGAAAGTAAGAAACTTAAAAATGAAGAAGTGGTAACATTGTAATTAATGTGGCAAAAGAGAGAAAATATTGGAGATTTTTAGTCTGTTATAAAAACGAGTTGTACTGGGAAAGGGGGGGGGAAGGAGGGGTACCCTGTAGTTCTATATACTGTAAATACTTCGACTTCCCCTGGAGCTTTCCAGTGCTGCTTGGTCAAGAACTTGCTCCTCCCCTGTCCTTCCAGCTGTCTTCTCAGGGAGGGGCCTGCTGTGCTGATTCTCAGGTGGGTGCACCTGGGGGAGCTGCCCTCCCACCCCCGCCGGGTGCCTGGCTCAGTGGGAGCTGTTTACCCTATGAGGCCTCTATTCCCTGGGGCCCCCGACTCTCCCAGGCATACGGTGACACAAGGAGGAACAGCAACAGTGGCGGACAGGTCCCCAGCTTTGGAGTCAGCTCCTGCAGTAACTACCACAGTCTCTAAGTCTGCACTGGCCTGGATGCTCCGGGGGCTGGGGGTGCTGACCTGCATAGCTCAGGGGCACCTGGTGGCAAGAGCATCCTTGCTGTCTTGTGCCCTCCCTGCCTCCCTCTGGGGGCGCCCAGTGGCAAGAGAGTACTCGTTGTCCTGTGCCCTCCCCACCTCTGCCTATCCCGGGGGAGCAGCAGGATCCTGGGCTGTGTCCCCCGGCGCCCTGGGATCCCGGCCGAGCTGTTGGAATCACGCTCCCCAGGGCCGCGGCTCCTGAAGGCAGCAGGGCACAGCCCCCTCCATCTGGAGCCGCCACCTGAGCTTCTCCCAAGGCCCGGCCGGGTGCTCCAGCCCTTTACCGAGCTCGGCCCACAGTCTGCGGTGTGCTTGCCCCTGGGCGCGCACTTCCTCTGTTAGTGACTCTAGGAGACTGGGGGCCCCACTGCCCTTCCTGCAGTTCTGCCTGAGTTCCCTGCTCAGTGCCTTTCCCTCCGGGAAGAATCCAGTGCAGATTTTTAAAGTTTCTGCTTCTGGGCATCTCGGGTGGCTCAGCAGTTTAGTTCCAGCTTCAGCCGGGGGCTTCTGGGGTCCTGGGATAGAGTCCCGCATGGGGCTCCTTGCGGGGAGCCTGCTTCTCCCTCTGCCTGTGTCTCTGCCTCTCTGTGTGTCCCTTATAAATAAAATCTTTAAAAAATAAATAAATAAAGTTCCTGCTTCTCCAGGGCTAGGCCTCCCTGTCCTGGAGACTCTTACCATGGCCTTAGTCCGGCTCCTTGCAGGAGTCCCTCTCCCACTTGAATCTTTTTCATTTTATTTTTTTTTTTCTGCCTTCCTATTTTGTTAGAAGCAAAAACTCTTCTCTTTGTAGAGTCTGGCTGTTTTCTCTTTACATCTCAGGTTGAATTCATAGGTTTTCAGAATGGTTGGAAGTTATCTAGGTAACTTGGTGATGCCAGGGGAGGTGAGGACCCTGCTCCTCCGCTATCTTGCCCTGCCCTCTCTTTACATTTTTTAAAGAAACAATTTTATTGAGGTATGTGATATACTTCATTATTTCACTTCATATTATTCATTAATATAAATGAAAATATCAACCAATAGTCATGTTGGAATTATATTGGTTGCAAGCTATGTTGGCTACAGGTACAAAAGCCTGACAAAAATCAAATCTGTCTATGAGAATCAATTATCCAAGTGTAATTTACAATATAATGTGTTATTTTTATTACTATTCTATAAATTACGTGCTATACCTTTATATATCAGTAAAATTTATAATAAACAGGTGTATGTATATATGTACATGTATATTTTGTTTTCCTCAGAGAGCTCTTTGTTAAACTAGACCTACTGTTTGTCGCAGAAGAAGGCAGGTTATTTCTCTTGTCACCTCAAGTCAAGAAGGGCTTTTCTGAGACCACTGAGAGAACATAGATTACATCCCCCACACTTGGGGGAGGGATGCTGTGAATTGGTATCTTACTTGTCTTGGAAAATCTAAAAGATGAGAAATAGGTTTGGCTGGCTGCTGTAAGAGGAGGAGTAAAGGAAAGATTGTTTCTGTCGAGATTCTCCAGCATACCCAGTGATATGGGAGCAAAGTCTGAGCAAGAGTTTCCTGTGGACCAGAGATGGGCCTCACATTAGACAGATTAGGCAGAGTCAGCTTAGATCCTCTAAAAGGGAGTTGCCCAGATGAGTAAAATGAATTGGTATAAAGAAGCTAGAAATGACCCTTGAATTTCTAGAGCCAAAGGAAATATATGTCTTGCATAAGAAGAAATCCAGGTGAGAAATTTCCAACTGGGAATTAGGAATCTCTGAAGAATTCTTAGTATACCCCAAAGAGAAAGAGGTAACTTTGAAGTCCTAGAAGAGGAGATCATATTGCCATTTTGTAACAATATCAGTCATGGTAGGTCTTTGCATCTCCATTTCCTGTCTGTCACCAGGTTGGCAAGCTGAGGGAGGAGGAAGAGAAACATAATTGAGGAAAAGAAACAAAAGCTATCCCTCTATTCTTTCCTTCCCCAGCAACTGGCTTGCCATCTACAGTAGGCCTGACTATGATAAGAACAGCTAATCAACTTTTAATCTGATTTACATTTGACCATTACAGAAGACTAGATATCTTAGGAGAAAGAAGGTAGTGGGAGACTTGAATATTATTGCCTTATGGTTAAATCCTATAAACCATTCTTGTTGAATGAACTTGTTATATGTATTTAAAACATGTATTGTCTTCCCTCTAGATTGAAATCTTTAAGAAAGCAGGGACCTGGAACCTAGGGGGCACTCAGTAAATATCTGTTGCATGAATAGATGTGTAAAAGAAGAAATCATAGATCATTGGTTCTTCTATTGGTGCATAATAAAGCTGGCTCAGAGAAGATGAATGTGCAAATTAGCTTTAATATCAATGTTCTTCGGTAGCAAGAAGATAAGAATGAGAAACGTTTATTTTTTTATGTTTCTTATTTTTTATCTTTTTAAATTGAAGTATGGTTGTTCAATTTTGGATGATTAGAAGGAGAATAGAAATGGATAGATCTGGAGGAGTCACTTTCATGGGAGAAACCAATTTATATGGTTTTTGATCAGTGAAATAGAGGAGCAGGTGTTCTACACATGCATGCACAATGTGTGGTCAGTAATTAGAATAGGGAACTAGATTCCAGAAGAGGGAGACAGAAAATTGGCCAAGAGCAGAGATATTATTAAGCAATTCTATTCAGAAAGTCCTTTGAGTCTGAGGGAGAAGAAAGAAGGATCATAAATGTAGAGATGTACACATGCAGAGAAGCCCTTAGATGAGGTAGAGCTTTACAAATGACCTTTAGATTTTTATCTCTGTCACCAGCCCCCCATCTATGCCCCCCAAACAGCAGACAAAACTAAAGCTACGTAAAACCTTTAGTCTAAAATGAAGAAATAGAAAACCACAAATGGTAGAAGCTTGACTTAAATAGTAAGAAGAAAAATAAATTTTAGTAGGTTGAAACGTTTTTTTTAAAAGATTTTATTCATTTATTTGAGACAGAGAGGGAGGGAAGGAGAAAGAGAGAGAGGAAGAGCAGAGGGGGAGGGGGAGGTAGGAGAAAGAGTCTCAAGATGACTTTGTATTGAGCACCAGGGCCTGATACCAGGCTCAATCCATCTCACAACCGACCCTGAGATATGACCGGAGCTGAAACTAAGAATCAGACACTCACATCACTGAGCCACCCACACATCCCAGTAAGTTGAAATTTGAACACATGTATGAAAAGGACTAAACTTTAACTGTTCATATTTAGAAATATTCCCAAATATTTTCTAACAAAGTCCCAAACATATTTGAGGAAGAAATGTATAGCCCCTATCAGTTGATATATATATATTAAATTAACATATATTGAATACCTGTAATGAACCAGACGCTGCATTTTTAATCCTTAAAGCAACCCTGACTCAGAGAGGTTAAGGCTCACCATATCCTCACTTAGTAAGTGGAATTTCAAACTTAGGTTGAACTAACCTAGAGCCCATTTGCTTCCCAGTGAGGGTTTCAACTTTACTTAACATGACATTCTTCATGGATTTAATTTTATTAAGGGGCAAAATGGATGAAGCTGAGCATACTTCACTGGCTTTCATGAGCATCAAACAATCGGATTTCCTTGTCCTTATTATTTTTAGTCCTATGCATGCAGACGCACAACATTGATCTACAGGAAAGCTTGTGTTTTCTGTTGTCATGGTGCACTTCCCAGAAACGAAGTATGATGTGTGTTCTCTTTTGAAAACAATTGATAAGTTTCACGCTGAGCAGAAACATTTCATTTTCTGAGTCATTTATCTATTCTTCATAAAAGGAGTTATAATAATATATTGGTTTCGGTAATTCAGGTCGATTCCCTTTAGTGGGTTTTCTTTTATTAATACTTCTTTACTTAAATTCTGATCTCAAAAAGTGGCCATTAATTAGTTTTGAGAGCAACTAAGCCATTTTTTTTTCTAAGAATTTGGAAATCTGGTAAATGCTCTGTACTTCTGCTTTGTCAAAAACATTCATTTTTCAGAGCTGCATGGGGACATTTAATGGCACTCCATAAATTTCATGCATTTGGTTACATTGGAATGGAGGCTTTGGGGACTACATGCCCTTTTTAATGACGTGCTGGCTTTGTCTCAGCACCATGGCTTCAACTCAATTCTGAATGGACATTAATACATGGTATATAAACTTCAGGTAGCACAACTGGTTAATGTATCTTAGTCTTTCTTTCTGGATAGGCCCAAGACAGAACCAAGATTATCTCCTTCTGTTTTGAGAAAATTAACTCTGGCTTTGCATTAAAAATATTTCCAATCAATTATGTGAAGTTTCTTAAGATTGAAGGCCTCTTGAAAGCAAAGGATGGGTCTTGTAAACCTTTGCATACCATAAGGCACTAATTCTCTAGTTCACTCATTCAGTCATCCAAAAAGCATTAATTGAGTACCTACTATATGCCAAACATTGTGCCAACTGCTGAGGCAAGGCCCACACTTGTGACAATTACTAGCTACATAGCTTCTTCTAAATTATTTCTAAATTAGTACTTTTTCTACAATTAAAATATGAAATAAAATTCTGGCTGACATGAATGTCTCTCTTTGAAGAGGTGATACTAGAAGTAAAATAAACAAGTGACTGATTCATTTGATATTTACTCTCACCTGCATCTTGGCAAATAGACTGGGCTAATTTACACTTTGGTTTTAGACAAAGTAAGGCATTCCCTGAATTTGGCCCTCTGACTGGACAAGTCCCTGTGAAAGTATGGTAATATTTCACAGGAATCAGGCTGCTAAATCAGAGTGCAGAGAAGACAAAGAAAATGTTGGTGCAACAGCTACAGAGACTATTCTGAAGGTTCTGCAATCAATAGGGCCTTGCGAGCCACATCTGAGGTTGGTCTTTTCTAAATGCACATAGAGGGTGGAGGGAAGGAGAAGTTTGGAGTTGGGAGAGTGGACAGAGCAGGTGGTACCTACACGTGACAGATTCAGGTTAATGTAGGTACTCTGAAGATAGACAAAGAATCTGTGTTGAATAATTTTTAACTTAACAGCATAGAACTTTGACCTCCTAAAGGATGGAGCTCAGTGAATTTTGGAATATGATGACTACTCTTTGGACTCAAACCATTGAAAACATTTTCCTGTAGAATATAATGTATCCCCATTTGTTGTCTGTAGCAGGAAATAAAAGAAATTATTTCAAAATGGTGTCTCAGAGAAGGCCTGAGACACAGTCATATTTTAAGTGTATGAATACTGAATGACATGATTGCATAATTCAACATGGTCTGGATTAGTTGAGCAAACCATGGGGACATACTTGTCTGTTTATTTTCCTATGTGTTCTTGAAATTAGTGTCTAAGGACTACCCTGAGACTGTCTTAACATCCTCTTGAGATTGGATACATGGACTGACATAAATTATTAACTTTTCCCTGGACAGGTCCATTAATATTCTGTGAATTATTATGACTTTATTTGTTTCCCATTAGTTATTCTTGGTCTCTTTCCATTAAAGAGAAATCCACTGTTACTTAAATTTATGTCTTGTATAGGGAAGGTGAATTCAGCCAACTGCTCTTTGAATCTATTTAATCCTAAAATTATTTCTTTAGGTAAACTTTAATGTATCCTCAAGAGTCTCTTTTCCTGAAAATGCCAAAGATAAACTCCCCTTAATTGGGTATAAAATAACAGTTCTTAAACTTGAGTTGTTCTATAAATGACAGTCTGTTCTACAAGGTTCCTAGGTCAACCTAGTTGGAATCTTTGGTGGTTTTTACAAACTGACACTTAAAGATCTGAAAGATTGCTCTGTTTCAGTCCCACACTGACAAATATAAAAATGTTGAGTACTCCAGAAGTGAATACCTAATGCAGGGAGATGAGACCCATCTAGGTATGACTGGGAAGTGGCCATGAAGTGATAAATCATCTATATTTTTTTCTGTGCTGTCCCAGTAGAGGTGTTCTTAAACAAAATAGATTACATGTCATAGTTATTGGCAGAAGTAGTAGACTTCATCACCTTTGCCCTGAGCTGAATTATATCTGTAGGATTATAAAAATAGTTCAAGGTCCACCAGCAATATATTAGCTCATTTTCTTCTGTATTCTTACGTTATGCTCCCTGTGGTTTTCAGAATTTTAAAGTTGGGAGGGGCCTTAAAAATGATTTAGTACAAATCCCTCACCTTAAAGATAAAGAAAATAAGACTCAGAGAGGGTAAGTGACCTGCCAAGGTCAAATCACTTATAGCAATAAAACTTTTAAGTAACCATTTGGGAAATTTCATTATGATATCAATGGAAATCACTAAAAGTGCTACTGAGATATTCAGAACCCCAGTGTCAGGAAGTGATGCTGAATTGCTAGGTCCAGAGCTGATGAAAATTCCACTGAAGCTGTAATAGCTTCGCCAATAATTATTTTATAATTTCAGACTCCTGGAATGCATTGAAATCATTGGCTAAAATGCGATTGTGAGAATGTTAGTAACAGTACTTTCCTTTTAGAGGTGGGCCTAATGCCCTATTCATTTTCTTCCCCTTTGGACAATAAGAGTGGCGCTTCAGGCCATATTGACCAAATCTTGGGAAAATCAATTATTATTGAGTTAGAGCTGAAAAGAAAAACTTGAGAAGTGTTTAATTTATTCCTCATAATATCTACACTTTTAAAGTTCTTATAATCTGTGATCCCTGACTTACTTGTCTATGATTCCTGACAGAAAACTTCACTTTCAAATCTTTTTTTTTCTTTCCCTCTGCTATCTTTCCAAATAATAATAAAAAAAAATCATTCAAGGAAAAGAAAACAGCATTCAACATAGTGAGATGGGGACCAGTCAGCCCAATCATTATTAGAGCAAACCATATTTCCCTAACTAATCAAAATTCACAGTAATGTGGGGGAAAATAAAGCCAAATTGGCAGAAATAATACAGTTAGGCTTTAGGAAAGACTTAGAATGCAGTCATACATAGCTCATAAAATGTTTTTGCAGAAAGAAATCTAAAGGCTGTGAGGTGAGAAGCTAATGCTAGCATGGAGTGGAGCCTTACATCATGAGGCTCTGCTGTTCCAAAAGGGTTGCGTAAGTCAGTATTACCTTTCACTTTCTTTTCCTTTCCTTCCCTTTCCCCCTCCCCTCATGTTCTACCCTCTATATTCTCTTTCCCTGCCCATTCTCTCTCTCTGCTTCCATTGCTTCCTCCTTTCTTCTCTCTCTCCACCATTTTTCCTCTTCTGTTTTCTTTCTTGCTTCCTCCATTTCTCTCTCCCCCTTTGTCCATTCCACTTGTCCTCCTTTCCCTTAGAGCTCTGTCCTTCCCCCTCACCTCCACCTCCTGTTTCCCTGACTGCCTCCCAACATTTTTCCAAGCTCTTTTTTTTTTTTTTTTTTTTTTGTTTACCCTCTGTGCCAGGTCCTGGGATAGCATATGAAGTCTTCAAACTCAGGACCTTACAGGCAAGGGCAACAGACAGGTTATCAATACCCAAATAACATGTGAAGAATGAAAACATGTCTTAAACTGTTATTGCTAAAGGGGTTTTTCTAAATGAACCCAGCCTGGGATGTTCTGAAAGGGCATCTCAGAAGAGGGCTGAAGAAGGTAGGGGGCACCAAGGGGGAAACAGGGTGTACAGATGAGAGGATGGGGTAAGAGAGATCAAGGGGTGGGGCAAACACAAAAAGGAAGCAAAGAGAGGGAATAGGCATGTTGACGTTGAAACCCCAAAGGGACTATTTCATGGCCAGGAGTATGATGATAAATGAACTCTGTCCAAGGATCTTTGAGAATCACGGCTCTTTCTTTGTTAAGCTCATGAGTCTGTCCTCATATTTAAAAAAAAAAAAAAACCTTAATATTCAAAGTATTTAATAACAGGTATGGCTCAGGCACTGACCAATCAGAATGGTTGTAGGCTCAAGTGCTGAAACAGGTCCTGGTCTTAGAAGCCCCATTAGTTGCTTGATTAAGGGCAGTCTTGAGCATTCAAGGGGAGAGCCTGGGATGGCAGGGACAATTTGAGGGGACTTTTGGGAACTTGGGGAAGCCACCACCACAAGAGTCCTTTAGTATTTTAACTCCCAGTATGTACTTAAGCAGCCAGAGATCAGCCCTGTCGTCCCCTGAGGTTCAGGCTAATGTTTTAGTTCCAGCCCATGATCTCTGGGGGCTCTTGCAGGGCCTTATGTCAGATATACAAATCCTTCATTCAGGAAAAGCATAATGAAGAAGCCAACCAGTACTTCCCCTCATTCACCATAAATGGAGTGACTGTACAGAGCCCCTTTCTCCTGTTCTCAGACCTGATTCTCAGCAGAATCAATCAGGAAGCTAGCACTCAGTGCAATTAGACCCATGCTGGTCCATGGTTTCACCAATCTACACTGAGGACTGGAGAAGGGAAGAAAAGAAATGACTGAGGGTATTTGTCTCCAGGCTCCATAGCACTTTGGGTAGTTACACTGGCAGGAACCCAATGATATCTAGAGCTCTTTTTCCCTCTGCTCTACCTCCTCTGTGTCTAGTCTACTCCTAAATGGACTACCCCTAACTACCTCTATGCCACACTCTGTCCCTTTCCCTAGCTTCATGAAGACAGAAATTTTGTTAATCTTTTATCCTTCTGATTCCCATTCATTCATTCATTCATTCAATGATTCTTTTGAGCATTGAATGAATTGAGTAAATGAATTCCGTGTGGCCCTGCTCTAGCTGTGAGAACAAGGGAAGCAAAAAGAATCCATATTAAAAGGGGGAAGATATGGTACTGAAAATCCAATGACTCTGATATTATTTTCCCATAGACCATTGTAGTTCAGTCTCTGAAGCATAGCAGTAGAGATGATTTAAGGTATATGTAGGGGCTCTGGAACTAGTAAGCACTGTGCAATTTGAAAAAAATCCCCTATGGTTGGATGACAGTTATAAAAATGGCTTTTAGGGGGGTTCTGGAGAGTCTACAAGCTCTTTCATTAGCCCCTAAATGCTCATTTCTTTGTCTTTCTTTTATCTAATTTCTTTGCCTTTCTTCTTTGCTTGCATAAGCTCTCTTGGAAGCTATATAACATTGGGTATCTGTCCATTAAAAGAAAAAAGGCCTTCTAAACATCCCAGAGATTTTAATTTAGGCCATCTTTGAGGGCTCCTTTTATTTCTAAAACTTACCTTTAAGTAAGAAGAAAAAAAAAAGAATTAAGGCTCCACATTAATCTCTGATGATAAAACAAAGCCCAGAGATTCCTAACCTCTGATCTAATATAAGGCAGCCCCCCAACTTTGTTTTTTGTTTGTTTGTTTGTTTAACATGGGAAAATATGGAATGGAAGAGAGGGCTACTCCTGATAGATTATTTAATTAACTTTGCTATATGGTAAATGTAGGTAATACACAAAAGACCAGTTATTATAAATTTCAAAGCTGGTCTAAGATATACTTATCACCCAAGGAGATTTTGATAGAGAAACTACAAGAAAATATCTTTTTATATTAAAAAAAAAAGTCCTTATTTTATATCCCCCCCCAAAAAAAAAGGAAAGTTCTTATTTCTGTCAGTGTGGCTTGGTTTCACTAATACCTAAATACCTAATTATCTGCCATCATTGGCTTTTATTATGATTGGTTTTCTAATAGGTGATATTAATATTCAGTGTTTGAATATGTTGCCCATTAGTGTGAGGAAAAGCCAATACTGTGACACTAATATCATATTTAATGTGATTTATTATTTTAATTTTTAATATGGCTCTTGATCATTCCATATTTTTAATATTCACACTTTAAAATTGTTAGACTTTTTTTAATTACTCTTCTGGTTTTTGCATAATTGGTATCATTTCACCTCATCTCATGTCTCTTAGGTGCATGATAATACATCACTATACCTCTCAACCAAAAGGAACAGTGAAGATTTAGAGATATGAAAGTGATTTACCTAGCTTTTTTTTTCTTTTTTAAGTTCTTTACTTTTATTATGTGTACTGGTGCTTTTCTTCCTCCCTGACTTCCTTCCTCCTTGATTTCCTCTGTTTGTTCTCTCATTCACCACCTTGCTCCCTACCTCTCTTCTTCCTTTACTTTTGCTTTCTTGCCTCCTTATCTTCCTCCCTCCCTTTCTTTCTTTTTTTCCTCTTTCCTTTATTTTTTTCTTTGAAAGAGCATCTGTAAGAAAAATTTATTTCTTCTCTTTTATAAGAAGAAATTGTGCAGTATAAACCTATAATTTATATTGAAGGAAAATGCTTTCTAGGATATGCCCTACCACCTTCTTCGATCACAGTGCTTCTAAGTCCGAAGAAGGGTTGGGGACAGCAAGACAAGAGGCCATGGCAGAGTGGCTGGGAAAGCAGTAGGTGAGGAACCCATGTCTGTGTATAGCTTCTCTCTTTCCTTCTCTGGAAGTAAGACTCCTGTTTAAGAGTTTTCTGTAAGTTTTTCCTCCACTTCTGTGACAAAGGGTGAATTCCATGATCCCTGAAATTAACATTCAGTAAAAGAATGGCATAGTCTCTTGTCAGTAGATGAGTAGACTAAGGACACTGCCATGCTGGGCACTGCAGTGCTATGATAAGCCAAGTCATCTTTGATTGTTTCACAATACTGATTGGAATAAGTGTGTGATGGAAAGAGAAAAAATGGTGACAAAGGGTTAACTCTACCTGTCTGAAATCTAACTCAATATCTTTTTCTTCAATCTGACTCTTTCTCCAGACTTTTCCATTCTTGTTAATTGTTTCACCATTCTTCCTTCCTGTCACCTGGGCTCAAAATATCAAAGTTATCTTTGGTTCTTCTGCCTTTTCATCCCTAATCAGTCCCATAAAATTTTCCTTTATTATGCTTGAGAAATCTATCTTTTCCACTCAATTCTGAGCCTTTTCCTGACCTTCCCTCCCACCCCACCACCACCACCACCGAACTCCGGAGGCTTTTTTCTTCCTGTCTTTGGATTTTTCTTTTCAAACCATTTCAAGTCTGCTGTTAGTTTAATCAATTACTTTGGCTAAATCAGCCTTTGCCCTAAATCCTTCAGTGCTTTTCTATTAGATGAAGAATAGATTATAAACCTCTTAGCCCAGGATATAAGGTCTTCCATAATCAGTCTTCCCTCCTAAATCCTTTAACACCCTCTTTGTTCAAACAAGGCAAGCCTGCCATTGTTTTACTCTTGACCACTCCCTTTCTGAGTGTTTGGTAAACAGGATTCTCTCTGTGTGTAATGTTTTCATATCTCCCCTTCTGCTGCCTTGCCCCCCCCCCCCACAGGTATACTTGGGCACAAACACCTGCCTCTGACCCTCCCTTCATATTATTGTCTGAATAGTAAGTTCCTGGCAAATGTTTTGATGGTGATAAAGATGAAGAGAAGGAATACAAGTTCGAAGGGGAAACTTCTGGGCTGAGTTTCTGGCCAGAGTCTTGTGGTTTGGAAATGACATATCTGCTCTGTTTCTATTCACAAGGGATTCCCTAACTAAAAATAAGAGGGAAGAACTTGTTGTCAGTGGAATCAATGCCACTGTGATATAGAGCTGGCACCAAAAATTATGGAACTGTTTATGAAGCAAACAGATTTTCCCTTTGAGCTAAGAGCACTTTCTTATTTCTGGAACAAGAAAGTCAATGACCCCAATTTGAGTTTCTTTTCACACCAGCCATGGGTCAAGGGCAGCAGCCCTTATCCTTGGATAAGGCATTATCTTTCTTCCTTTGCTTATTTCCCAGGCTCTTGTGGCCTATCAGCTTCCATCTCTTTCCCAGGAGTTGTGATTTTTAGAGTGGTATTCAACAGAAGGGCATGACGGTTCCTGTTTTACGTGTCAAATTCATCCTCATGGCACAGTCTGATTAAAACTTGACAATATTAAAAGCAGATAAAGGAGCCAAATAAACCAGCCAACACTTAAAGTCACCACACTGCTCATTCTAAATTATTCTGAAGGACTGTCTTCACCCACTTTGGGGTTGCTTTACGAGAACAAATGACTAAGGCTTTAAAAGTCAGTCCAAACTCTTCACATGTGTGTTCTACTTTGCCACTTTGGTAGAATTGCTCTCCAACCCCAAATACTTCTTAAAGTCATCCTAATTACAAGGCCACTCATGCCCCTGTTGGCAACACAGCTTCTCTTTTATCACTTACTCATTTTCTCTGGCTCAAATTTAGAGAAATCTGACAGTTCACTGTGAATTAAACTTAATGAGTAGTTTGGAGCAACGATGCCAGACTCAAATCTCTTTAGGGTCATAGGGTTCAAGCATTTACTAATGTACAGATGAGGAGTACTTACTCTACAAAATGGTGCCTGTCCTCCAAGTGCTCCAAGGATATTAATTACCCTCTCAGCTTCTCCTCCCTCCTTTAATAGACAATACAGGAAGACAGAAGGTAAATAGAAGATATTTTCTTTGCTATGTGATTCAATTCCACAATGAAGTCCTGGAGAAGATCTCATTGTATTTGTCCTTGGCTATTACTCTTGCCACACTCCACTCCCTGCCTTATCCACCAAACATAGAGTGCTTGAACATAGATTCTGACAATAAACAAAACAAGTATGTGCTAAAGAGAATGCATTTGAATGGGGGTTGTTATTTAGCAACAGTGAGCTTCCAAACCTATTTATCCTCATCTTATCTCTTCACTTTTTTTTTGTCCTAAAACAAAAGCTGATCACTCTTCTTGTCTTTTTTTAATATATATATTTTTAAATTCTACAATTGCATTTATTCATTCATTTATGTGTTCATCATTTGTTTAACACAAAAGTTGGTAGATTTTATCTGTGTAGGGTCAGATTGCAAAAAATAACTAATATTGTAGGCTTTTCAGGCCATGCAATCTCTGTCACAACTACTCAAATTATTGAGCCTGAAAGCAGCCATAGAGAGTCCACAAATGAGTGGGCTTAGCTGTGATCCAATAAAAATTTACTTACAAAAAAGAAAAAAAAAAAGAAAAAGAAAAAAAGAAGTGAGCTGCTGTTTGCTCACACCCAATTTAACACATTGATTATCTCCTATGTTCTCATTACTATGCTACTATGTTAGGTTCTGGGGAATACAGAGGAATAGAACTTAGTTCCTGCCTCAAAGTAGTAACAGTTACTATTTCAAGAAACAAGACTGTCCTTAGACCAAGTCATTTTTGGTGTCTGGTTCATCTGGCTGCTCCTCTTTTCTCTGCCAGTGTCTCTGGCCCTGTGCTGCCCACCCCCATATACCATCCAAAGTGACTTGGTATCACATAAATTCTCTTCCATTTCTTCCCCAGCCCAATTTGCTGGCTCTTAGCACATTGTCCCCAGCTAGCCAAAGGACATAATAAAATAATATACATCAAAGAGTGAATTACTGGCAGCGGCTTAACTTGTTCATCCTTCAGGAGTACTTACATATTAAAAGAGGCTACTTTAAATTCACAGACATCTACTTCAACCTGTAAAACTCTTGTCAGAGGGATAGGGGAGAATTTTCTGGTAAGAGAAGTCCACAATGCAATCTAAATGCCACAGTATCAGTGACCACAGATCCCTTTCTGTTATAATGAAGATAACCAACATGTATTGAGTCAGCACCACAGCAATCACTATCGCCTGAGGGCTTTCCAGGTAAGATCTACTTTGAGCTTCCTAATAACCCTATGAATCAAGTGCCATTAATACTATGCCCATTTTATAGATGGGAAAACTAAAGCTAAGAGAGGCTAGATAACTTGGTAAAAGCTACACAACTCCTACATAGCCTAGATGGTATTTGACACAGAAATAGCCTCAAGACAGTCACTGTAAAGAAGCAAGTCTTCTTTAGATCAGAGTGTTAAGCTCCTATAACAGATTCTTATACAAGGAAGGAAAGTTGGAGATTGTTTAGTATAATCTTATTTTAAGGACAAGGAAACGAGGCTCAGAGAGAGATTTGGAGTTTGGATTTGACAAAATCACTGCAGACTGCTATGAGCAGAATGCTGTTCTTAAGTGTTTAATATATATATATATATGTGTGTGTGTGTGTATATATTTAACATATTATATATATGTGTATATATATCTATCTATATATATATGTTTTTGTTTTGTGTTTGAGTTAGTTTTGCCTTTTGACAAAATAGCAATAAAGAAAACATGAATTCATTAGAAAAAGATTGTTTTTACCTGTTGGGGACATTAGTCTGTATAAGACTGTAACATGTGCAACTTTGCTCTTCTAAGCTTCCACTCATTACTAATCATGGGCCAACTGGGGACACCTTGTTGCCTGTCATCCACTGGGTGAGCGAGTCTTCGTGAAGCAAAACCACCCACAGTGATCTACTGAGTGGGAGAGCAGAACAATACAATCCTTCATTAAAAGCCCACATCTAGACATCAGGACTGACTATACTTTCTCTGAATTTCCCAGAGGGTCTTTGAAAGCCCTGACAAAACATAGTTATGGCAAGAGATTGCTGTCTTTTTTGTAAGAACTGTAAAGAATTTCCCAATCAGATGGCTCAATTGCCTGAGCAGTCTGCTTTCCGTAGTGAATTCCAGTTAGAGCAAAAAAAAAAAAAAAAAAGTTCAATTAGAAACAACCAGAATTGTATAAAAACAAGGTCATCTGACAAGTTCTTACATATTATGTCTTTTGTAGGTATAATTTTAGTCTTGTGTGTTTTATAGGTGTATTTTCATGGTAGTTTTTAAAAATCAGGGTGGATTTAGAAGTTAAGGATCTAAGTATCACATACATATTCTTGAGATATTAGGATCTGATTTTGTAAATTGTCATAAGGCTAACAGAAACTCATAGCCTCCATCTGCACATCATATTGGGAGTTTATTCTCCCAGTATCTTCTCATGAGGATTGGTTTACATAAATAAGAATTAAACAACAGGTATGTCTTCACCAACTGGACTACTAGCCTCATTTTCATTTGAAAAAATAACATGTTGGACAGAGAGACGTGATCTCTTCAATATGTAAAATTATATGTCAAATCCCTTCTATGTATGTCAATTTAATTAAACCCAGAGCATAGAAAAACTAGAAGTTCTCAATATAAGAAGTCTACAAAACATGTATAGCTTTGGTTACCTGCCCATACCGATGGTCAGGTAACTCTGAGAAGTACTAAATTGACAAGGTAACAAGGGGACTAGATATTCTGGAAATGCAGAATATGGTGTTAAAAAACTGGGTAACTTTGAAGCTGATCCAGGAATAATATTAATTTAAAAAATTGCTACTTATCCCCTAGCCCCATCTCCTTTTTGATTTATTGAGATACTCCACTCTATCTACTTTTTGATTTACTGAGATTCTAAGGCAACCATTACTTTTTTGTGTTGTCCAGCAAATGTACCATCAACTCTGATCATTCCCTTGATTTTTATAGAAGGAATTGAGACTCAGGTAAACTGCGCAGTATTCTATTGTCATTATGTTGTGTAGCTGGAATGTGAAGCCAGGTATTCTTATTCCAACCAGGATACTCTTTCTACTGTAACAGGCTGCTCTCCATGATGGGGTTTGGGACAAAAGCAGAGCTGAGAGTGTGGTGATAGTGGTGAATACTCTGCATTCTCTTCTCATATATGCTTTTAAGGATATGAATAACAGAATTGTTGTGTTGAGAATAGGCTCACCTGTACATACCAATTTGCTCACTATTCCAGAGTTAGGTTGTCCAAGGTAGGTACAGCTTCTCAACACCATTAAGAAATATCTGAGCATCTCTCTTTCTTCCCTGTCATCCTTAGTCTGTTGATGTGGCTTCATGGGGGTAGGATGGCTGCTGCTGTTCCAGTTATTACAACTGCATTCAGTCATCCGTATCTTTGCTTTTAATAAGAAATGCAGGTATTTACCCAGAGGTCTTAGCAGTCTTCTACTTCTACTTCATTATGATTGTGGCACATGGCCACTCCAGCCTTAAGGGACTGGTCATCTCTCCTGGGCTGGACGCACTGCCATCCCCAAGCAAACAGGGTTCTGCTGTACAGAAAAAGAGGGAAATGGATAGTAGATAGTTGCTATATGTTGTCTGCAATGGTTGCCAATTGGGTGCTCTGAGCCTCCTTCTTCTACATACCCAAATACAGAGGTTTCATTGTCAAGACTCACCCTAGTCTCACCCTTTGTTATTTCCCTGTAAGCTTCAGGGAAATAAAACATAGCTTCTCTTGAGAAGGAGGTGGCAGATTCTGATTTACTGCATGATACATTGCTTGCACCTCTGTCATGTTTTCCCAAAAAGGAAAATAAACCTGGCCTTAGAAGCCTCACGATATCTAGCATGGAGTGCTATTCTATTTTATCCACTCTTTTTCCTTTCACATTTCATGAACATTCTCTTAAATTATTTTATTATTTCTCTAGGATTTACGTAATCTTAGAAGCCATTTCCTCTAATTTGTATGTATTACCTATTCTTCTGGCATGGTGAGATGTGAGCCATCCAAATGATGGACTTCTTTTCTCTCTGGAAGGAGTAAAAATTGTAAATGAAAGCATATCAGAAACTTAAGTTGTTGTTTCTAAAATGAAGGTTGATTGCATAAAGCCATCTCAAATGTAGGCCTTTTCATGACTGGCTTTCCTTGCATTGAGAAATGAGTATTTAATGATCATCTTGTATAATGGCATAAATACATTGTTTGAATAGAAGATGCATGAAGAAGAAAAAAAAATCTGGTTTGGGGCTTAACAACAGGGCAGTTTTGTCCCAACTGGGTCTTCCCCTGCAGCAAGCTGGGCCACTGTTTCATGTCCCCTTTGCTATGCTGAATCAGCAGTATGGAAGCCACCACACTGAGTGACCAGCAGAAATGACCAGAAACCACTGTAGAAGGACCATGTTTACTGCCCTCCAAGAAAGTCAACTATGAAAGAAGTGAGGAATTTGAAAAGAAAGGGAGTTTCCTCCACTCAGTTTTTCTGCTACAGGCTTAGAATAGTCCTTCATTTCCCTCTTCAATTTAAACCACAAACCTATTTAAGTAGCCTATAAAATAGAAGTCTATTTTATTTAGCTTTGGCTGTGTGTTTTCTCAGGCTGTGCTAGTAAGTAGCAGAGCAGCTCCCAGTTTATCTCCTGCTCAGGTAACTGGGTACCAAGGTAACTGGGCACCTCTAGAAACAGCCTCAGGACACCTTCATCAGCTTAGACTTCTCTTGCAATCATTCACTGACCCCATAGTTTAGTTGACTAATCCTCCTGGAAATCTCATCACATACTTTATTTATTTATTTTTTTTTAGAACTCATATCACTATTTTGTGGTTGAACTATATTTATTGTGCTGCTGTGTCCAGCTCACTGTTCTATCCTCAGGACCTAGTTGTGTGCCTCCCATCTAATGGGAAGGCAACACATTCTTTCTTCTTCTTCTTCTTCTTCTTCTTCTTCTTCTTCTTCTTCTTCTTCTTCTTCTTCTTCGTCTTCTTCTTCTGTTTGACGTTAATCATGTAAGGGAAGCTAGGTATGCAGGATTGGCTTCAGGACAAAAAAAGAAGCTTTTGAGGGCAGTTGGCTGCCAAATGGATAAAAGGATGCAAGTCCCTTGGTTCTGGGTTTTCTGTTCCCTGTGATGCCATCATAGAGGTTCACTTTGGTTTTTTATTCAATTTCATTTCAAATGAAATAAAACATTTGCGTTTGGAACATTTCACCATGTTTTGCCAAACCATGATAGGGCAAGAGTGGCTGAGGTATTACAATACTTCCAGTTTGTCTCCAAATTTTAGCTAGTACCCTGGTAATGGAATCAAGAGGCATAATTGCAGGCCCCATGAGAGAGGAAAGAGAAATTGTAGCAGTCCCATAAGTGGAGACCTCAACTTCTAGTTTTCCTCTTTGTTGAACATGCACCAGTGACATGAGATTAGGTTCACCACCGGTGACTTGGATAACAAATCTGGAGGGCATCTTACCCTAAGGGAAGAAGGAATCCAAGTCAAATTTGAACAACTATCTTTCACAGGGACTCTCACAGGAATTTCTTGATCAGTAAAATTTGACAATGTTAAGTTAAGGCCCCTTACTCCGATGAGATGGGACACAAGGCCCCTTGCTCCAATGAGAAGCTTGATGGTTGAAGGCTGGAGACAAAAAAACCTGAGTGTAATCCCAGACCCACCATTTACGAGCTAAATGATGCTGAACAAATTACCTGATCTCTGTTTTCTTCATGTAAAAAATGGTAATGATAATAGTAACTGCCTTATAGGATCTTTATGGGGGTTCAGTCATATTTAATTTAATATGTTAATATTTGCAAGGTGCTTAGAATGGTGCTTAGAATACTAGGAATATAGTATATATGTTTTTAAATAAATTATCAGCAAGAGTAACTGAGGGCTCAGAGCCGATGACAGATAGCAACAGAGAAATTGTAGGCATGGAGTCTACTACGTAGAGTTGAGAACCAGACAAATGTGACCGAGCTGACAGATGGAATGGTCTCAATGATGGATGACCAAGTTGCATATTAACAACTGAGGCTGAACACCCTACAAGTCTGGAAATAGCAAGGGCTTTGCAAAGTCTCTGATGCCATGAGTTTTACATTTTCTAAATAAAATTTATCTTTTTGAGCTGGTGACGCTTAGCTGTGATCTGCTCTGCTATTTTCCAAGGTGTGCTTCCTTTCCATACCTTTCATCACCTCATGCTCCATTGGGCTATTTTCTAGGTCTTAGTAACCTCCTTTGACAAAAGAAATGGAGCTCAGGCTCTCAGCAGTGGTCCAAGCCACACAGATGTTATGGGTCAGGGAAGATCAATAACATTTCCTCAGGTACTCTTCATTGGGTAGTGGTATTGCATGAATGGCACTGTAGATAGTCATCCCTGGAACCTGGCTGGTCAAAGATGCAGTAAATACAAGAGGAAGCTAAAAGATAAACTTGACTGTGTATATCCTTTCCATTTTACAAACTTCCTACATAGTAAGCACACTGGCAAAAATCAGGCCTATAATAAATGCAATCAAATTGCCCATTACTTGTATAATTGAGAACTTATAAATATTTTAAATAATAAAATTGTGAAAAATTTCTGTATTAGTGCTCTGGGAATGTTTTAAATCTGTAAAGACTGGGGGATTCATAGGGATGGCTGAATATGAAATCTTTCCTTTCATATCTCTGAGATCAAATATTTTTCCTGGATGCTTTAAAAGAGTGAATATGTGAACATTTACAAGGAAGGAAGCCCAGAAGAGTGAATGTAGGGTAGTCCTTCTGGGAAGATGTATTTAAGAAAAGGAAGAAGAGCAAAGAAAAAAGAAATGCAGAAATAGAACTAATTTGACTCTGTATATATGTCTTTCATTGATGTACATCCTTTTGCCCCCAAAGGGTATAATTTGATGTGATTTAGTAAGGCCTTCTGCTTTAATTAGATATCTTAGTCCTTGAAAATTGAGACTAATCCCCAATATGTATGAGAGGCATGAGATATTTAAATATTACCAGAGAAATACAAGAGCAATATAAACTAATATCCCAAGGCAGATTCTCTTAATAGACTTGTAATGGTTGTACACAGACGAAAAAGAAAAACAGTATTTGTTCTAAGATTTTCTATAATTCAGTTTTTAATGTTTGCATATCTAATTATGTATATATGTGTTCATGTATCTATATTTTATACCTATTGTAGATGTTAGTTTTAGATAGAAAATCTACTCTTAGCTTTTACTTTTACTTCTTCATAAATAGTAAACCCAATTTTATTTGGGATGGCAATGTACCCAGCTTTTTTTTTTTTTTTAAAGACATATTTCCCAGACTCCTTTGCAGCTACAAGTTTTTGTGTATTCATGGTCTGGGCAATTCCATTTAAGTGAAAGTTGCTGGGATTCTAGCAAATTGCTGTTTCTTGATAAGTGCAATGCTCCTGCTTCCTTGTCCCTTCCTCTTCTTTTTGTTTGGAACTCAGCTTATGGGGCTGGAGGTACAGATCCTTAGGTTGGAAGAGCCACCCTAAGAATGGCAGACAATAAGAACAATCCCAGGTCACTGACGAATTTGTGGAACTATATCTTGTAGGGGGAGAATGATAAAGTCACAATTGTTTCAGCCACTTATGTTACTATAATTATACTTACAAGCTTATATATGGAGCGACAGAGCATGAGGGGCATTAAGAGCAATTCTCATTCAATCAGTATCTATCGCCAAGGCTTAGAAAGGAATGTCTCAGATTTGATACCTCTTGGGTGGGCATAGCTGTAAATTTGGAAATTTATAAGGATATCCGAACTTCACCACAATACAATATTATCACACTTACAGGGCTTGAAAGTATAGTAGGTACACTGCACTGGTATGTTCAATTTTACAATAATTCTAGGTTTGTTTGTTCTTTTTCCTCCAGTGGGAACATCTTGAATATCTTGATAGAAATTTATCAATAAGATTTTGATTTCATGCCAAATACATTTAACTTATTTATTTGATTTGATCTTTCCTCAATATCATGTTTATTCAGTATACTATATCAAGGTAAAAGGAATCTAATTGGCAAGATTGTTTTTAAAGCTACAATGTAGATAAAAAGACACATTTTAAAGCAAATTATAATTAACAAGCCAACAAATGTTAAGTGTTTAAGGAACTGTACTAGGGACCAGAATGTGCATGGCAATTACAGCAGCATCAGGCATGCACCTTTCTTACTTGCTCCAATCTCTTAGTCTAGAGAGCATTTGATTTCTCCTGGATGTTTCAGAGAGCTGCTACTCTACCTGCTTGTAAAAATTCAGCTCCTCTGAGATTTATGCCATTGAGCTGCCTCCCCTGTTGTCTGCCAACCTTCTGCACACTCACCTTCACTGACCAAAAACTTGGGCCTTTTTCTTCTCTATTACTCTCTATTCAGGCCTTGCTCTTGATTGAAATCCTTATATGTGCAACCCTATAGCAGCATTGCCTCTCACTTGCTGGACATCATGCCACTTTATCCACAAATACTTCAGAATGTACCTCCAAAAGATAAAACACTGCTAAGAAACATGTCCATAATACATTAATGAACAAACAGTCTCAATGCACATATCTTGAGTAGTCTCATCTGTTTTCACTTTGTTTAAATTAGTATCCAAATAAGGCCCACATATTTTATGTAGTTGTTATGTCTTTTAAATTAGTCTCTCTCTTTTAAATGTATATTAAAATATAAAATACATACAGTAAGGAGAGAAAAGTACACTAATCTAAGATACACAGCCAATGAATTTGTGCATAACTACCATCCAGATCAAAATATAGACTATCCCTAGCACCTCAGATTTCCTCATGCCCCTTATCCATCTATACCACTCACCCAGAGATAGCCACTATTCTGTTTTTAAATCTATCTTTAAATCGGCTTTAATCTGTCAGTCTGGTTTCCATTTCCTTCCTCCCTCCATTCCTTCTTTCCTTCCTTCCTTCTTTTATTCTTCCCTCCTTTTCTTCTTTGGTTCTTGAATTTTTTTTGTTGTTGTTGTTCTGTAGAGTATCTCATAATGGAGATTTGGCTAATGACATCATTAGTGTCATTTAACATGTTATTCTATCCCCTATATTGTCACAATCTGATAGTTATGTCTATATTAGATCCAGCATACACATACACATACATACATATATAACATGTTTGTGTGTATATGTATACATATGTACATATATATGCACACAGATATACACATACACTGTTAATTTATTAAGAGCTTCAAACTGGGGGTGGGGGGGTGCCTGGGTGGCTCAGTCAGTTAAGCATCTGCCTTTGGCTCAAGTCATGATCTCAGGGCCCTGGGATGGAGCCCTGCCTTGGGCTCCCTGCTCAGCAAGGAGACTCCTTGTCCCTCTCTCCCTCCCCCTGCTTGTACTCTCTCTCTCTCTCTCTCAAATAAATAAATAAAATATTTTTAAAAAGAGCTGCAAAATGGTGATATTCTAATCCTATCTTTTCTTCTCCATTTATTAACTTTTTTCTATTTAAAAAAACTTTTATTTGTATTGAAACGTAACATTTGGTAAGTAAACAAATCTTTTTTAAATTTGTTTTTATTGAAGTTTGGATTTGCCAACATATAGTATAATACCCAATGCTCGTCCCATAAAGTGCCCTCCTTAATGCCTGTCACCCAGTTACTCCATCACCCCATCCTCCTCCCCTTCCGGAACCCTTTGTTTGTTTCCCAGAATTAGGAGTCTCTCATGGTTTGCCTCCGTCTCTAATTTTTCCCACTCAGTTCCCCTCCTTTCCCTTATAATCCCTTTTACTATTTCTTATATTCATCATATGAGTGAAACTATATGATGATTGTCCTTCTCCAATTCACTTACTTCACTCAACATAATACCCTTCAGTTCCATCCACATCGAAGCAAATAATAGGTATTCATCCTTTCTGATGGCTGAGTAATATTCCATTGTGTGTGTGTGTGTGTGTGTGTATATATATATATATATATATATATATATCACATCTTCTTTATCCATTTATGGGTGGAAGGACATTGTGGCTCCTTCCACAGTATGGCTATTGTGGACATCGCTGCTATAAACATTGGGGTGCAGGTGTCCTGGCATTTTTGGTAGCCTAACAGCTAACAAAGAGAAGTTTTTCTTTACAGATGAGCATTTATTAATTTTAATCATCTGTAAAGAAAAACTCCTCTTTGTTAGCTATTAGGTTACCAAAGTTACAGCTCCAGAGGAAAGGCAGGAAAATCCTTTTACTTTCTGTTTACTTACTGGGTTTCAAAATAGTGATTTGGTTCCTCAGTAATTTTCAGAAGTGTCCAATAATTTCGCTTTTATATATCATTAAGAAAAACAAAAATGAATTTTAAACCTATTTGGTATGTTCCAATCCGTTGCATTTATTATCCTTATTAGTACTCCAACTGTTCCATTATTGGTCACTAAGAGCCTATTCAAATAGACTTCTAAATCTTTTGGACAAGACCCTTCTGGCTTTTGATGGATTCCTTACTCTTTGATGCAACAAAATGTTGCAGGCCTATCTTGTATATTTTCTTCCCCAGATCTGGATTCAGCCATTTTCCCAAGGAGCATAGAAAATATCTTTTAGGATGGGAGATAAACCTAGTGCTATAAATAATCCAGCAGCAAAAGAAAACAAAACAAAAACTGATGACATAGGCGAAAGAGATAAACATGCTTGCATATCTTTGAGTAGTCAAGAGGGACTGGGATCTGATGAAAGGACTGACTTTTAGTGGGAGCAAACAGCTAGTCTTCTAAAATAGCATGAGTATATTAGGGATGTGTATATATAGTGGGGGAGAGAGAGTGGGAGACTGAGACTAAAATCTATAGGGTTGGCTAGCAGGCTGGAGATACAGAGAAGAGCTGATATTGTACTGGAGTCCAAAGAGTACACTTATCTTGATGAGCAATGAGTAACATATGGAATTGTTGAATCACTGTATTGTACACTTGAAACTAATATAACATTGTATGTTAACTATACTAGAATTTACTAAAATAAATAAGTGACATAGATAATAAATGTTATGAGTTTAGAGGACAGAGAAAGTTTACCAGGAACTATTGAAAATCTGCAGAGGAAGGATCTAAAAGAGCAAGATGAGTGGTATTCAGAGGTAGCACAGTATCACGGTTAAGGGCAAAGATGCTGAAGTTTGACATATAAATCCCAACTGGACCACTCCATATCTGTATAACTTTGGAAGAGTGCTTCATTGTCTCTAAACTTCAGTCCCTTTATCTGGAAAAAAA
Source organism: Nyctereutes procyonoides (assembly GCF_905146905.1). Lineage (NCBI taxonomy): Eukaryota > Metazoa > Chordata > Mammalia > Carnivora > Canidae > Nyctereutes > Nyctereutes procyonoides. The sequence goes on from NW_026575024.1 coordinate 40,564,349, forward strand.
ATTTTTTTTAAATGAAAAGAAGAGAAAAGAAAGGGACTAGTGCTAGCTCACATTTACTGAGCACTTACTACAATCCAGAGACTGACTGCTTAGAGTGGTATGTGTATTATCCCATGAAATTTGAACCCATGAGATGAGTGTTCTTCTTGTTTCTATTTTTCCAACAAGAAAATAGAAGTTCAGAAATCTGAAATTACTCGCTCAAAGTCCCATATCATAATAGCACCAACTCCTAAGTGAGGATTAAATGAGATAATATAGAGATCATAGCACTATACTTAGCACACAGGTAGTACCCACTAAAGCACTGTTATCTTCATCTCTACTGATAAAGTAGAAAGGAAGTTATTTGGCAGCTTGACAAAGGCCTGGAGATAGTGGAACATTATGGACCCCAAGAAAATGGAGTAGGCCAGTCTGGCTCCTTAAGAGGGCATGAGTAAGGGAGAGGGGGAACATCACTGGCAAGGATGGCGGAGAAGGCCTCCAAAGGGCTTTACAGACTCTGATACTTAGGGAGGGGATACCAGTGTTTGGCACCAAAATGCTGTTTACTGACTTACTCTGAACAACAAACAGCAGGATTCAAGTGGGAGGTAAGCCAACAGGTGTTAATTGGATCCTATGTGTGTCCGTAAGGGTGCTGCTGATTGCCTACAGTTTACAGGTGTTTCCCTCTTTGTAGTCAATAAGCTTCAGGGATATATTTTGCATATGTTTTGCAGAAAGTAATTCATTTGTGCTTTTGTCCTCCCTTCCTACAAAGATTCAGGGAGCTCAACAGCATCCTAAGAAATTTTTAATGGAAAGCCCCTTAGATCATTGAGACTGCCCCCTTCCTGCAGGTCGTCAACTTGGCAACTTACACAATAGGAATAATTCATTTGATCCTCCCCAAAGGTTGAGCCCAGGGTATACATGAGTGTAATGCCAATTGCTGGCTTGCCAAAAGCTGGTAGCCATTAGCTGAGTGGCTTCCATAAGCTTCCCCTGGGAAGATTGTGTTTCCAAGGCTGGTGCCTGGAGTTACCTGTAGGACATACTGACTTGAAAGGAGAGTTGAAAGAGGCCATGGAAAAGGGACCAAAGATGGGATAGAACTCCATGGGAACCCAGAGCATGCTCAATATTGGCCCAGTGACAGACATGCCGAATGTGAAGTGTTGGCTGAGATTCCACCTCAGCTTCTTAGGCACACAAATCCTGGAGAAGCATCCCAGAAATCTTTACAGAAAGTCTTATTCATGAAAGCAGGGGCACCTTAAATAAGGAAACAACAAACAAATCCATACCTCCCCACTGAACTTAAAGGCATGGAGCAGGGAGAATAATTTTGCCACAACTTCCTTTTGCCTATGCTTTTCCTATACCCCATAGCTTGTGACTTGTGCTCTTCTAGCTAAAACCCCACAGGTGCCACCTGACTGATTCAAAGACATCTGAAAGTCTGTTAACATGACAGTAAAAACTAAAACATCAGGAATAGCTTGTTTGGAGTCTGTGCAGATGTGCAAAGAGAGATAAGAGACAACTGTGAATGTCCTGGAGGAATGGGATCTAAATCTGAAAGAGTTTGCTGCAGCTGCCTGGGAAAAACCATAAAGCCTTTTTACTCATGGGAATTCTAGCAGGAGGGCTCCAAGGAGGCTAGATAGGTCTTTTTGCTATTTGTCTATGGAAGGCCTTTTACATAATAATTATGTCTACAATTATTATTGTTATTGTGTCTACCTCATTATTATTATTATTCCATAGAAATTCTTTCATTCTTCTTCCCATGCTACAAAACAATGAGCAGATTCAGTGTTTTTAAGGACTCTTATGAATAAGGTATCTGAGATGTTGTAGTCTTGCTAAAAAGAACAACATGGTACAACCATTTTTCATATTTCTTTTTTATTATTGAACATCTTTTTATTGGTATTTGGGTTTGTAGATGTTTAGAGGTCCTTAGAATTAAGAAAAATGCTTTTTCCCTATCTAGTGATTTATGAGAAGTGATCTGTAGCATTTTCATATTATATTTTACATGATTAATTGATGTTTGTCCCCAGAAAGTTTGTTAGTGAAATAAATTTGGAATTTCCCAGCTTAAATCAGTTTATCTTATTCAGTAGACTGAGTCTTTAATATACATTTTGTCAGTATTTCTAAAATTTATTTGAAAAATAAACACCTTTTCTTTTCCTCTCTTTCTTTCTTTTTTTTTTTTCAAGGAATCACCTGGGGGCTTGTTAAAATGCATATTCCTGGGCTCCACATCCAGATATTTTGGTAGAGTACTCTGAGGAGAAACATTTGTATTTTAAACAGCCCTCAAGGTGATTCTGTTGCAGAGTTCTATGAACCATATTTGAAAACACTGATTGGGGCAAAGTGCTACTTAGTGAGAAGATTGAAGAGATATAGAGGAGTAATGAGGGAAGTCTCTAGAAACAAACAAATATTCTTTCTTGGAAGATAAAAAAATCTGTTCATTGTTGTTTTGTTTTGTTTTCCAAAAGAGACTGATTGAAAGGCCATCTATGAAAAACTCACAGCTAACATCACACTTAATGGTGAAAGATGAGAAACTTTCCCCGAGTTCAGGAGTAAGACAAGGATGTCCATACTCAACACTTTTATTCAACATGATATAGGAAGTTTTAGCTAGGGCAGTTAGATAAGTAAAGGAAATAAAGGGCATCTAGATTTGGAAGGAAAAATGAAAACTTGCTCAATTTGCAGAGGACATTTTATATGCAAAAACCCTAAGAAATCTGCAGGAAAGAAAAACTATTAAAGCTAACAATTGCCTTCAGCAAAGTTGCAGGATAGATCAATATACAAAAATCACTTGTATTTCTATACACTAGCAATGAACAATCTGAAAAGGAGATCAAGAAAACAATGCCAGTTATAATAGTATCATTCTTATGAATAAATTCAACCAAGGAAGTGTAAGGCTTTTTCACTAAAAGCTACAAAACATTGTTAAGATAAAGAAGACTTAATATATGGAAAGACATTCCATGTTCATCGGTTGGAAGACTTAATAGTTAACACTATTAACTATTAACAGATGGTAATACCCCCCAAAGGAAATTATAGACTCAATATAATCTCTATCAAAATTCTAACTGGTTTGTTTTGCAGAAATGCAAAAGATGATTCTAAAATCCATATAACTACCAAAGGAACCCAAAGAGTCAAACAATCTTTTCAAACAGAATAAAGTCAGGGGTACTTGGGTGGCTCAGTCAGTGTCCAAATTGATTTTGGCCAGGTCATGATGTCAAGTTCATGGGATTGAGCAGCGTTGGGCTCCACACTCAGTAAGGAATCTGCTTGAGATCCTCTCCCTCTGACCCTCCCCTCCTCATGCAAAAAAATGAATTTGGACTCCTACCTCACAACATCTACAAAAAAAGGAACTCAACAGAGATCTAAGACTTAAACATAAGAGCTAAGACCATGAAACTCTTAGAAGGAAATGCATGTGAATCTTTGTGATGTTGGATTAGACAAGAGTATCTTGAATATTACACCAAAAGCACAATAAAGAAAAATAGATTAAACTAGGCTTTATAAAAAACAAACTTCTATACATCAAAGAACACTGATAAGATATTGAAAAGAATGGGAGAAACCATAGAATGGGAGAGAATATTTGCAATTCATGTCTCTTATAAGGGTTCTAGTACCCATTACTGCAAAAGACAAACCATCCAATTTAAAAAATGGCAAAGAATTTGAATAGACTTTTATCCAAAGATAGACAAATGGCCAATAAGCACATGAGAAAGTGCTCAGCATTCTTAGGAAAATTCAAATCAAAACCACAGTGAGACACCATTTCACACCTACTAGAATGTCTGTAATCAAAAAAAAAAAAAAAGGAGGCAGTAACAAATGCTTTGACAAGGATAAGGGGGGAAAATGGAACTCTTGTACATTACTGATGGAGATGTAAAATGGTGCAGGCTGGTAAAAGGAAGAGGTAAACGTTCCTTAAGCTGCATACAGAGTTACCATATTACCCAGCAATTCTAATCCTACATATAACCAAGAAAATTGTAAACAGATATTCGCACAAAACATGTGCATGACTGTCCATAGCACCACAACTTGTAATAGCCAAAAAGTGGAAACAACCCACATGTCTATCAGCTGATGAACAGATAAGCAGAGTCTGGTATATTCATGCAGTGGGATATTATCCAGCCATAAAAATGAATGAAGTACTGATTCATGGTACAATATGGTTGAGCCTTGAAAACATGCTGAGAGCATCCAGACAAAAATGGCCACATCTCTTATGATTGCATTATATGAAATGTCTCAAATAGGCAAATCCAAAGACAGAATATAGATTAGTGGTTGCCAGGTGTTGAGGGGAGAGAGGAGAATAGGGACGACTGCTAATAAGTATGAGGTTTTTGTTTTTGTTTTGAGTGATTAAAGTATTATGGAATTAGTGGTCATGGATGTACAAGTTGTGAATGTACTGACAACCACTGAATTGTACACTTGAAAGTGGTAAATTCTATGGTATATTTATTTTATATAAATCAGATAAAAAAATAGAATAAACTAGTTATGGTACTAAAGTCTAAGGGAGACAAAGACAAATAAGGCCTTGTGTCAGTCCTTAAACATTCCATATTGCACAAAGGGGACATTCAATCAAATCAGCACATCAAGGTGGGACAGCCTCCAGGAGTGATAGGAAGATACTCCCCAGTGAGGTGCTACTCCAGATAAAAGCAAAGATCCCCAATTAAATCTTTCTGTCCTTATCTGGTGCTATGCTTCTCTTGCACTCCAGCTCTATTCTAAACCCTGTACTCCTCCCTGACACAGGGACTTTTTTAAAAAAGATTTTATTTATTTATTCATGAGAGAAACAGAGAGAGAGAGAGAGAGAGAGGCAGAGACATAGGCAGAGGGTGAGGCAGGCTCCATGCAGGAAGCCCGATATGGAACTCCATCCCAGGACCCTGGGATCATGCCCTGAGCCAAAGGCAGACACTCAACTGCTGAACCACTCAGGTGTCCTGACATAGGGCTTTTCACATACGTTCCCTTCCTTGGGAATGCTGTTCCCTTACACTTCTTGTCAAGTTAATTTCTCCTCATCTTATAGACCTTAGCTCATATGTCTTTGCTACAGGGAAATCTTCCTAACCCTAACTTTCATAATCAGGTCAAATAGCCAACTGTATGCTCTCTTGTCTTGTAATTCTTCCCCATAACTCTTAAAGGTACACTTTCACACTGCTGTGCTTCTTTCATTTAATTGTCTTTTCCTGACAGATTTTGAAGTTGTTGAGTGTAGGGATCTGCTTGCTTTTGCTCACCAAAATAACATCAGCACTTCTCAGTGTCTGGCACACAATAGTCTCAATGAGTACATGATGATCAGCCAAATAAATGAATAGATATAGTGGTCTACTGTATCTGGCTATGCAAGAGAATATGGTGATAGGGACATTTGAGAGGAAAAGGTGATTCCTTCTGGCCTTGAGAGCTCCCTGCTGTGCCCCTCTTCCCCTGAGCTGCAGCCATTTAGTCATCTTATCCTCATGCAACCTGTGAGGTCCTTTGATGTTACAGTTGTCACTTACATTTGAATCACCTGGAAGGTAATATGAGGATAAGATGACTGAGTGATTACAAGGCTCAGTGCAAGTGTCCAGCATTGTTTTATTGGGCTATTAGGTCAAGTCCAGTTTGCTCAATCAAATACCTCATCATATTCTGCTGCCAGGTCTATAAATGTCAAATAGTAACAACCTTTGACCTCCTGACTCAGGTTTAAGCATGCTATCAAGTAAGCCTGACTGACCTTCTTTAATAAGAGAATTTTTAATCTGGATTAATCATATTATAATAATGTATTTTTTATTTTTATTAGAGTCCTTGGGGAATGTCTTCTACTGGTTAAATGCTGTCTTACAGAGTAACAAACTCAAACTGGGTTTTATTTTTTAATTAAAAGATCAAAAGTTTTACTTAAAATGTTTTTAAATGCTTTCAACTTGAAAACACATGGTGGGCATCGTGTCATTTCGTACTTATACAAACTTTACTAGCCTTGGCAATTGAACTAAAAAATGAATCCAATAGCTAAAGGAATATTTGTGGAGAAGACAAACAAATTGTCTAGGATAAACAAAACCAGTGTTTATTTTTAATCGATAGCAGCTGAGCACAGGGAGATGCAGTTAGCTCAGGGCACAGATCAAGCTCATTAAGTATCCTGGGCCTCTTATAAATCATGGGATGTGTCGAATCTCGACTTAAACTGAACAAGACAATAGCTTAGGATACTTCCCTTGTACCAGGCAGACAAGTGTCGTTGGCAGAGAGACCCTGGGAGGGAGATTGGGCAAGGCTGTTTTTCCCCTTAAGCACTAGAGCCTACGCACTTGTCAACATTGGCCTCCGAAGAGGCCGAGGACAAGAGCCAAATGGCCTATATGTGAGGACTGGCTCCTGCACTTCCTCGCCAGGTGGAGCCAATTCTATCAGTACCTTACCCTCACCACTTAACCTACCTGGTTCCTGTACTCGCTGCAGATTTCTTGCCCCTCAGTCCTAGAGGTGTTTGTTCTCTGGCCAAGAAAGTATGCTCTGCTCAAGTACAGACAGGCCAGAACCGTAGAGAGTTAGCCAATAAAGATGGGAAGTGGTAGGGAAATACCCTCTGTAAATCACCCCTCAGTGGAAGACTTCAGCTTGTGTTCTACACAGTTCCTCAGAGCGCCCCTCAGTTTTCCACAGTAGTAACCCATTCATTAAGGTGTACTGGCTTTCCTTTCTGCCATGCCCAGTTCATCTTCTTCTTCACAACGGTTTCTGAAATCATCTCCCAAATAATATACTTTTTCCAAAATCCTAGTTTCAGTGTCTGCTTTTGGGGAAACCCAATCAGGGACATTTTGCATCTGTGAGCCTTTTACCCTATGAGGAACATTGAAGATATCAGAGATAGCTAGAGAGGCAGTCCACCTGGTGGTTAAGAGGGCATTGCCTAGAGGCAGAATGCCTCACCATGTACTGGCTCTAACACTCACTGGGTATGTGATCTTACATAAGACACAGAACCCAATGAACCTCAGTTTCCTCAACCATAAAATAGAGCCAATGACGAAAATCATACCTACTTTATGGGTAGGTACCTCTCTCATGGGGAGAATTAAATGAGTAATCCTTTTATTACTTTTGGAATACTGCATAGCACATGGCAAATGCTCAATGAAGGTTAGCTATGGTTATTTGAATCACAGAACATCAGACTGGGGGAAAAAGTTTACAGGTGACCTGATGTGACCTCCTCATTTTCCACATTAAGCAACTGAAGACCAGAGAGACATGAAGTTGTTTCCTCAAGGTCTCAGAGCTAGTGACAACAAGACCCAAAGATCCCTCAGCTCAGTGCAAGATCTACCTTTAAAAAGTTCTATCCCAAAAATCTAGCTTCACAACAATCAGACCTCCAAATATCCCATTAAGAAATAGAATCCAGGGTAGTCATTTAATTTTGCTGCTGTTAAAATATACCTAGACATAACAAAGCAAGAAATGGGCAGTAATTATGTAAGATTTCAAGGATTTCATGAATTTGAAACCGGAAACTTATTTTATGGAAATTAAAAAAAAAAATCAACTCTGCAATACCCTAGGCAGAATGTCCTCCTGTAGACTGTATGATTTAGATACAAATGCTTTCTTCTGCAGAGTCTTTTGTGAACCTCAGCTTAACCTCCAGGTCTGGGCAGATGACAGGTTCTGGCTGTGCAGAGTGGAAGTCCTTAGAGTATTTGACAGCATTTATCTGATTATAGCTCATAGCCTTGGTAGTATTTGCTAGTTTATGGAGGAGGTTTGAACTAGACCTAATAAAATAAAAATATATGTTTTTATAACAGTCCTTTGCTTTTGAAAGTTTCTCTTTTTTATTTGCTCTTCCATGCAAGCCACATCTTCTCATCTTATTTTTGACCTTAAATGATGAAGGGGCAAAGCACAAGAAGATACCAGAAGTGAATTGGAGCAAAAACCTCACTAAATGAAAGCTCTCCCTCCTTTTCAGCCACTGAGATCAGTGGAATAAAACCACATTAAAGATGACCTCTGGCCCTTACCCTCCAGAGATGACATCTTTCAGCAGCAGCGAGCATGCCTCCGTATAAATACACAAAATATAACAGAAAGGAGAGAGCTCTGTGGTGCCGAGACCTATAAATATTTGTCTGAGAGTCATGTTTCTATTTATCTTTGAGTATGTCTGGCAAAGGAAATCTGGAGAGAATTTCTTAAAAGGTGAAGCAAGTTGGTTTGTGAAAGTGATGTCATTTTATCTATTCTAATAGCTTCGGGGAAATCTCTTTGGTTGCACAGTAAATAGTTGCCTCCGAATCATCAGGGCAGGGGATTTTTATTCCTTGGCTTCAATTCCAACCTCATATCTTGAACCCCACTCATTTCACCATGAAGAATTATTTCCAATATCTCTTGCTTGTTAGCTAACCAAGTATTAATACATTGAGCCTCTTTTCTTCTCTGCCTTTCCTTAACTACAACTGATAATAAAAGCTATAACAAAATCAATTTATTATTATTGTTGTTATTATTATTTTAAAGCTCCCATGGGAGCCAATTCTGGTTGGATATAGATCAACAGTGTGCAAATGGACAATCTGCAAAGCTTGATGCAATAAAATAACCTTTACTCGGGGCCAAATGATATATGATACATATCCTAAAGCTCTTCCTCGTCATTTTTATGGTTAAATTACTGTGATTGAGCATCAAGCTTGCCTAAGATTTTGCTTCTCCACTTCCTTGCCTTTATCTTCTGTATATCAAGTTGCAAGGAAGGTTTTTATTTTGCAATTCATTTTTCCTCTTGAATAGTGATTATATGCAGTTTCAGGAGTCACAATGCTCTAGTTTATAATTCTTCCAAGCAGGAGAATGACAACATGGCAATAGAATGCAGTAATAGCAATAAAACGAAGGGGCTATTTGTTCATGTCTCTGGGAAAATAAAGATGGTTTATTTAGAATGTGTCCTTACTATGGGCACTAATATGAGCACGTGTATCTGATATGAGCATATATCTGAGGCCAGTTTTCCCAAAAACACACATGGTAACTAGCTGAGTGCATGTAATTAATTTTGGAGGTGATGCTAGGCCCTACTGATAGGGGAATGGAGAAGTAATAAAGGGGAGAGCAGAAAGCCAACACAGGTGGTTTGTTGAACATAACATAACATAGGTTACTCCTATGGCAAGTAGGGCTCGATACTATGAGATCCTCTGATAGACTGCATGGAGCCAATCCCAGAACTGTCCCACCCGATATCCATCACCTTCCTTTCATCACCCATCCATGGCCAGAGAGTCCCAGGAACTAGCAATGAGAAGGCACTAGTGTGCATAGGAACTTGAACTTCAGGAGGCTGTGGGTGGAGCATCCACAGCATCTGCTACACACACCAACTTAGAAAAATAGCTATGACTGGTGGAGCTGAGGAAACAAACACAGGTGCAGCCTCAGAACTGGGGATATTTAACTGGCTATTAATACCTGGCCCACTTGTTTTCTGTTTTGGTCTGGGTCAGTTCTTCTGTAGCCTTCTCATTCTTTCCTTAAAAAAAAAAATAGTATTCTTTCCTTTTGATTTCTCTGAAAGAATAAAAATAAGGAAACATAACTGGGAAATAATATTTACAAGCAAGACAAAATTCTTAGCTAACTGACATGAAGGAATGTAGTAAAAGAAAAAGTTTCAGCCACACCAGAGCCTTCTCCTAGCCCCATCGCCCGAGTAGAACTGCTGAAGTTCTGTAGCTTTTTCATTCTTGCTGCCACTAAATGGATCTTGGCAGGAGAAATATACTGTATGGTAGCATTAATTTTTGAGCTGATAGTGTATTGTATAAGTACATTGAAAAAAAAACCTTATCATATCTCCCTTGTGTTAATAGAGTCCCTTCTTTGGTTGTATTTGGGGAACACTGGCTATCTCATACACCCACCTGAGACAGTCAGAACACCTCTTATCTCATACATCTCCAGTACACTGATCCACCTCTGTTACTGTGTTTCTGCCCATAACTTTCAACTCCATCAACAATCATCAAGTTCACTTGTCAGCCTCTAATAGTCAAACTATTAGGCCAAATACTATAAAGAGTGAAAAATAGTTTAAAATGTTTCTGATATCTCCACAGCTATATCTATGTGGATATCGTGTTACAAATATAAGCATTATCAGGTTGACTTCTTCATATATACAAACAACCATTAGCAAGCAGTCATACAAATAGTCAACTAGTCTTCTCCTGCAAAAGTTAGTGAGCTCCACCATTCTGTATGCCACACAACAAACCCCTTATAAGGAAAAGTTTCATTCAGAATAGCCAGTCCTCTTAGCAGTCAGGTTTGTTGTCCAGGAGTTTCCATCCAGTGCAAAGTTGTACTGTCATAGCTTGGACCTCAGCTCAGCTCCAGATCTAGTGGTCTAAGCATTCCCGAATCTTGTAGATTCTCACACATCTCCTACACAGAGAGACAGGGACTGACAGTCCTCTCTAGCCAGCTACACATCTTGAACACCTCTCATTACACTAATAAGGAATTACTTCTACTATCTCATTTGCTTGTTAACTAATCCTCAGCTATAGGATAATAATGATTTGTTTATATGTCGGTGTAGTCATCTCAGGAGGTGAATACCTGATTTGGGTAACTTCATCTTAGCCATTGTCTCCAGGGTGTATACTTAGATGTACACACACATACACATTTTTTAAAAAGCCTCTATAAAAACCAAGAACAATATTCTAAGAACAACAGAAACCTTCAGAAACCATAATATCTCCTTCTACAAAATATTTCATAATTTGAAATTTCCTTTTGTCCTTAGTCTGAAATTTTGGTAAAGAAAATCTTAATATTCTTCAACATACAGGAATTTACGCTTTTTACCTTGGTAAAGAACTAACTTAAGGAATTTTCCGAACTGATTTTGTCTGTTAATCAAAAAAAAAAAAAATCAGATTTTGAAAATCCTGTTCCATACCCCTTATCCCCTCATCCCCCATCTCAGTAGTTTAAAGGCTGCATCCTCTATGGATTTTTTCATTAAATTTTCTTCATAGGTCTCTGAAAGTATAAGATGAAACTATTATTGCATGGGTTTGAATAAATCTCACAGAAAACAGTGATTTCCTCCAACCTCATACATTAAGCCGAATAAGTATGGTATTAAAACTGTCCCCAAATTACTTGGTTATGCTCATACTGTGCCTAAAAATGGTGATGATTTCAATGCCTAGACTTTCAATGAGTTTTGAGAGTCCACATGGAGCTAGGAGAAAAATATGACGAAATGGGAATACCAATGTTTTCTTACAAGTTTATCTTCATTTTCTGACTCCATAAAGCTTCTGTACTATTTGCTGAAGTAGAATCCCAGTCTGCAGGAAGATGTGCGCAAAGGGCTTAATTCTATGTCCTATAGGTATCATGGAAATGGAATTGGAAGTGTCTCCTCAGGCCTAGCTATTCCTACACCTTTTGACACACCTGTGGCTGTGTGGAGACTCTTAGCACCTTCAACCACTCTCCTTCCTGCCTCCTCCATTGCTCCCAATGCTCACTACCTAGTGCCTGAAAAGTCTGGATGCTAAATCAATGGTAATTAGTTTCTCATTGTATCTCCAAAGGAGCAACTGCTATTGGAAAAGAGCTGTAAAAATATTAGTTGTTGCTACAAGTTACAGCCTCAAAATACCCTATAATTTTATTTATGTTAATGAGGCAAATGATGATTAGAATAGAGGTTAAGCAAATTCAAGGGGATTTAATTTTGCATGTGTACCATTGAAAAGAAAAAGTTGAAAGGGGGCCAGGGGCAGGGAGGAGAGATCAAGAAGGAACAAAGTTCAACCCATGTAATAGAGTTAGTTAATATCCTTAAGTGTTGCCTTTAAATCACACCATTTCTTGTCAATCAGTAATAATGTAGTAACTAAAACATCAAAGTGTATGGGCTAAGTGAACCAAACATTGGCAGAATGTTGATTAAAGAAAACCCTTGTCCAGAATGACTTCCATTATGAGTGATTTATCTAGATACTTGCATCAGTTTTCCAAGCTTGTGGAGCCTCTGTAAACCCAGACTGTTTTCCACCTGGAAATTAACAGCTCTCTTGAGATCTTAGCACAGATACTATACCATATAAATTATTAAGAAAACTAGGATAAAATTCTAGGCCTCTTAAAGACAGAAAATGGACCCACTGAAGTTTCCCTCTGATCAGTCATTTCTTCTGGGAAGCTTAGGAATTATTATGTCTAATGACTTTGCTGGTGATTCTGGTCTATGTAATTAAGATCCAAATATAACTCTATGTTCATTCTACAACTAAATTTCTTATCTGGACAAATGACCCATTTATGAAAGCTCATAAAGTATTGTAGGCAAGTCATTACATACTTAAAAATCTCCCTAATAAAATGTCCCCAATGATGTTGATATCTGCATTGCTAATAATTTTCCAGAAATACCTTTTAACATAAGTAACTAGAAAATGCTGTATGTTATTATTCAAGAAGAGAAAAATAGAATAAAGATCCATAATTATCAATAAGTACCTTTCCTTGATTTCATCTAGTGAACATATTAGCATTTTTCTTCTATCATTTCAATTCCCAGATGTGATAGCAGAGTCACCATTACATCAACATAATCCTGCAAGCTTGTGTATTCACTGCAGAATGCAAAATGTCATGACATTTCTTGTAGAAATATGAAACTTTTTTTTCAAGTTTTGCTATACATCAAAGGTGAATGAAAATGAGTCTAAGGATTCCAAGGCACATCAGAATTCTGAATGGAAGGTCTGGAGTGGCCAGAATAAGGGAAATATACCATAACTAAAGGAAACAGAAACTTTTGTCTTTCCTTTACTTTATTAACGTCTCTACAGTTATTGATAGGCTCCAGTCCTATGAAAATGGTACAGTGTGCCTCATTAAGGATACTCCATCGCACCAAATCAAAAACAAGAGAAGAGTGGAGGTGGAGATAGTAAAAAGGTAGGAAATACTGCACAAGGGAAAACATTTATATGTAGTTGGGAAGGATATTAAATACTGGGTTGGAATTTCAGAGATTATTTAATGGAGTTTTAAAAAATCAGTGGTTTTATAAAATGGGTGATTTATGTTTCAATTTAAAGGAAGAACACAGAAATGTATATGTTCATGGGGTTTTCTTTTTAGTCCTTAATAATCTATGCCTTCTAAGTATGATCAAGTTCTTGAAAGTTTCTCAGATTACTGAATTATAGTTTTTAGAGAAGTAGTTCTCAGAAATTACTCTGTAGGGCTTTCCTCCCATTCCAGAAAAAAATACATGTGAAATTTTGACAAGAGGGGATATCTCAGCTTTTGTGTCAGCCAGAAAATTTTAAAAAGCACGTGACTTACTACTTGACCTCTGCCTCACCAGGTAGCCTGTTCACAACTATGTTTGTATATACGTGTGGTTCATACCAAATGATTAACCTAAGTCTGTCACGTAGTATAGTAATTGGAGACATCATGAGAAGCTACTTTAAGCCTTACTTAAAGCTATGCATACTGAGGGATTTTTCTAAATTACAAAGGTATATATATATATATATATATAATATATATATATTATATATATATATATATTTTAGTTCTGAGCGCTACTTGAAGTTGCCGGTTGCTTGCATCATAAGCTTTACGGATATAAGGATCAACATGAGCAGAGACATCAGAATTGGGGAAGTTTTGTGAGTAATAGTTTTAACTCTTGTTACTTAGAGTCCAAAGATCAGCAGCATTAGTATCATCTGGGAGTTTGTTACAAATGCAGAAACTAAGAACTCAACCCAGACCTACTGAATCAGAATCTGCCTTTTAACAAGATCTCTGCTTGCCTACACATTAATGTTTGAGAACTATTCTAGTCTAAATACCTGGAATACATTGACTGTGGACCTAGAAGTGACATGTGCAGATAGAAACAGATAAAATAGTCCCACTTGGAAACAGTTGAGACTGAGGTTGACATTTCATGTGAGCAGAAGGGCAAGGTTATTTGTCATGATGAAAGGAGGCAGGTGTTTAAACAGAGCATTTTTGTGGGAAAGTACAGGTGTGGAGGGAAGAGCATTGGCTTCATCATCTGCCCTCTTCTGGATTGTTACTGATTTCTGTGTAGTTTTGGAAGCTCTGCCACTTTGGGTATCCCTGTGTTGTTAAGTGGAACAATAATTTCCTCCCAGCCTTCCCCAGGTTGAAATTCATCCAACATTATCTTGAAAGGTAGAATTTGAAGTGATATTACTGTCTAGCCACTTGCTACTGTAAATGTACCCAGATCAACAATATTAGCATCATCTGGGAGACTGTTAGAAACCTATAATCTCAGCCTGCCCCAGATCTACCTAATCAGAATTTGCATTTGAGCAAGATGCTCAGATGAGTAGATGCACATTGAAGTTTGAGAAGCAGTGGTCCATTCGCTTTCTGAGTCAGTGGTGAGTCGTATCAGGAATAGTAGGGAGGGAGCCATGCATGGGGCAGTTGGAGCAGATAATGACCAAGGGCAATTGCACCTGTAGGATACCTGTACTTTTAGCTGAACACTAAAAACCAGTATGGCAGTGTGAAGCATGGCCAAAAAGGATTGTTTATAGCTTCTGCAGCTAGGTATGGGCTAGAGATCTCACAATTAAATGTTGGTTGAAAAAAAAAATGGAGGAAGCTTGGATAGCTCTTTGGAACTTACAGGAGATAAATCTCTAACGTAGAATTTTTGCCTAATTATTGGTTTCTTACTGTGTCCTCAAAAACCTTCCTCAATTACATCAAGTGACATCGGTTATATTAATGTAACTATTATTTTCCATGTTGAGGCTGTATCCCACTTTCAGAGAATCCCATAAAGAAGGAACAGCAACATGGAGGGAGAGGGAAAAGCAGTGGGCTGATAATCCTTTCACACACTTGAAAGGAATATAATACTTGGCTGTAATAAGTTTCATCTGAGACAGAGTTACAACCTGTTATGGATGGTTTTTATTTTGTCTGTCTTTAATCAAGATGCAACTGTGAGACTGTAGTTAAAAATTAAATCCTTCACTTTGTGAAATTAAACTTTAAATGAAGTCAAAGTCTAGCAGAGCTGATGGTAGCTAAAAAGTATTCATCTCTAGATCAAGTACTGTTCCATCCATCCATTCATCCATTTATCGATCTATCCTTCCATCTTACTATCTGTTCTCCCATCCATCCATGCATTAATGCATGCATGACCTTCTCGTTGACTCTCTCAGTGCATACATTAGATTAACTCCCTAAAAGTAGAAAGACATTTAGTTTTAACTACTTCTTAGTGAATAATGCATGTGTCACATTCTGTAAAATTTGGTCTGCTCATCCTGATGGTTTGTTCATCTCCCAGTGCTGGAGCCAACTGGGTACCCAACTGTGTAGACATTGACCCTCAGTGTGTACTTTGGAAGCCAGCTGCCTGCTACCTTTCTTGTGGTTCTGGCAGAATTCTGGTTGGATTAATGCAGTGATTCCTGGGAAATGTATACAAATAACTCACATCCTGAGGCCTGAACTGACAGATATCTTCTTGCAGACTGGCTGCTCCAGTCTTTTTCTTTTTGCTCATTTTCATAATAGACTCCAGTTGATAAAACTCTGCACAGTGATTGATGGCCCGCAAAGCACAGCCATTTGCAGGCCATGAGTAGCAATTCTTGAACTTGGGAAATATGACTACGATCAATTTCCTTTTCCTTTTCCTTTCTTGCTTTCCTTTATTTTAGTTGTTCCTACAGGGTGTGTCCTTTAGACACCTCTTTCTTAGTCATTATCCCCTAATTAATTCCCTTGTTAAAAATAAAGTGTGCATTAGGCTTGACTAATGTCTTCCTTTATGACTATGGAAAGAAGAATTTATTACCTTTACATATTGACTCAGGCTGAATAATCACAATTCATTTTATTTAAAACCCTATTCTTGGGGATCCCTGGGTGGCGCAGCAGTTTAGCGCCTGCCTTTGGCCCAGGGCACGATCCTGGAGACCCAGGATCGAATCCCACGTTGGGCTCCAGGTGCATGGAGCCTGCTTCTCCCTCTGCCTGTGTCTCTGCCTCTCTCTCTCTCTCTGTGACTATCATAAATAAATAAAAATAAAAAAAATAAATTAAATAAATAAATAAATAAATAAATAAATAAATAAATAAAACCCTATTCTTTACAAACCACGCTGTAGTATAGGTCCAGAGCAACTGCCACTAGAATCTCACCTGACTCCCATTAATATGAAACGGAATCAACTGTTTGCATATATAATTGACTTAAGAAGTAGCTGTATTCATATGGAAAAACATCTCTTTTTCTATGTGATGTTTTTAAGATCCCACCATGAAATTATGGAAGGGCTGAAATGAAATGGCCCAATTTGTGCAGAGAACATGCTGACACTGTGAGAGATGGAACAGAGGTGTCAAAAAGGTCTGCAAGAATAAAACTTACATATGTGTTGGTAATCTGGCGATCTGCTCACTCTCCAATTGTGTGGTCTGTGACAGATTAATAGGCATAGACAGGAAAGGACCTCAGCTCACTTTTGCGGGAGAGAGTCTGTGCTGGATTGGAAGTGGATGCAGGCTGGGTGACAATGGTCTGGTGGAGCAGTGGGAAAACACCACCTTGGGTAGAATAGAATAACACAGTGGTTTTCAAAGTATTCTGATCTTCTGTTATCTGAATAGAGCATTGGTTCTAACTTGTCCTTATCTAGAATTACCCTGTTATGCTGATTTCAGTTCGACAGCAGATTTAAGAGGGAAGATATGGTGGCTAGGCCTAGAAGGGTTTTCATACTGTATTCATGCTGATAAACTGTTCTCATTTCTAACCAGTCTTTTCTCAAGCATTGAGCATGCTCAGGATGGACCCTTTCTGGTGTCCACCTTCCTTCTTCAACCCTGACCTTACCGACTCTATTCTGCAGCAGGAAGTGCTTAGAATTTTGCGTCAAGAACATCAGTACACTTGACTGGATGAGCACTGGGTGTTATTCTGTATGTTGGTAAATTGAACACCAATAAAAATTAATTTATAAAATAAATAAAAAAAAAAGAACATCAGGACTTTTGTCAAGGCTTTTCCTGTTGGCCACTGCATGACTTTGGGAAGATCGCTCAGTTCATCTGACGAGAGTAATAATAATGCCTCCTCTGAGTCTTACGTGGTTATTATGAGAGACAGCAGGGCCCATGTGAAAATATCCTGGAAGCTTTAGAATTTCTTAGGTGGTATGTGTATTCCTATTTATTTTATTAAACCATAGGGAAACAGAAACCTGATAGATAGGTGAAGCTCCTGGATACCTTGGTATTCTGTCTGTGTCTACGGTCTTTCAGTAAATATATGTTGAATGTGTATTCTCTCTCTTCTTTCTAAAAGTGGTTTGGTTTGTTAGCAGACCACTAGTGAGGCTGGGATGGAGATGTGAGACTGGTGGGCTGGGAAATGGTTGAGTTACTCTATCTATATAGTGCCTAGTCCATATACGAGAAAAATATCACCTCACCAACCAAGTGTGTTGAGGATTTTGGATTGTTCCTCTACGAGAACATACATGTTTGTTGTTTTGTGGTTATTTGTTTTTAATGGGTTTTCTTAATGTTTCTCTTCAAGTCAGATCTTCAGCTTTCTAATCAAGAGTGGTATTAAGATTTAACACACTATTAAGAGAAGCCAGGGACTGACTCAAAACCATGAGTGGATGATAACCCTTACCGGGATTTGTTTAACAAATCCAAGGGCCTTGTACTCGGCATGGGACACAGAGTCCCAGGGTCACTACCTTCACCCTGTGTGATCACTTTCTGAATTTCCTCACAGTTGTATTTTCCTGGAAGCCCCTTCTAGTCTGTGGGCTAGGTCTTAGTTCCTCAAGTTATTCACACTTTTGAGGATGTTCTTCCTTCCTGTGGCTTTACAGGATTTACTTGCTTTTTCTGCTCCCACTTACCAAGACTGACTGGGGATGATCATGTGCTCTTTTTCCTTTGAGATTCTCCCAAAATAATCTCCCTGGTCTATTTCATTTTCATAGTGTTACTGCCAGTGGTATTAAGGCCAATAGATGCCATGGGTTGGCTCCCCAGAAGTAGAACCCCAAGACATAGAGTCTGAGGTGAGGATTTGGAGGAAAAGGGATGTATTGGGAAAATCCCCAAGAAAAATACAGGTAAGTTGTGAGACACTGGATGGGAAGGGTAGACACCAGGCCAAATCCCAGGTGAGTATGAAACCCAGTGATGGTAGGCTCCAGATGATGAAGGTCACACTCAACATTTTTCTCAGCAGGGTAAAGGTATGCTGGGCATTAATAACTTCCCACACCCTGCCCATCAATCATAGGTTCAGGGTTAGCAATGGGATCTAATTTCCAGCCTCTTGGTTTTCCAAGAGCACAGAGGGCGTCTATGATAATCGCTGTGGGGTGGCAGGGGACCACACATGGTCCACGTGGGAATTGAAAAGGATGGGACACAGATAGCCCCCCTTACAGCCACACTAAGGAAAGCTCAGAGGTCCACAAGTCCTCTTGAACTCCTACCTAAGGCCTTAGACTTACAGTGCTCTGGTGCCTTAGTCCTGTGAGTATGTAATTCCTTGTCATTTCTGCCCCCTCTTCAGCTAGGAAAGCCTCTACCTGCAGGCACAGTTAGACCCTCGGCAGTGGTTTGGAGCTGTGGGCCGTTCACACTCAAGTAGGTAATTTACCTCTCAGGGGGTCTGAAATGATGACTCTATTCTCAGCTTCCCCTGGCTCTGCCCAGGAGAGGTCACCTCAAAGCATTTCTACACATTCCTTACCCCTTGGTGCCAGGAGACAACATGTGCTTGATACATGTTCTTAATTATAAGGAAAATGGAGAGGGGATACTTACAAAATCAGAGGTAATTAGGTTTCTCAAAAGTCATCATTTTAGGGACATTTTGCTCCAGTAAGAATTTTCATATTGCACGAGTGTTTTGCTATTGATAAAAGGTTTTGGGGGGTTTTGTTTTTCTTTCTTAACCTGTTTCTTCCTTTGCTTCTACATAAAGAGAGTTTAAGTTGTAGACAGTTTGGAACAAAATGAACAGTTTTTGGGGTTCAGCAGGTTTATGGTGACCTGTTCTTGCTTTCACATGTTTTACAGTAAAACATTCTTACCAGTCACATGAGCAAGTTTGGGCAAAAGGCAAGCTTTTCTCTTTGCTGGTTCTGACATTTTGCATCCTAATAAATTCACAGTGGAAATAATCCAGCTGTCTTCTTGAAAAATATAAAGTTTGGAAGAGGACTGCTACTATTCATAGCTATGTAATAGTTTGTTTTATATTGTGAGGAGTTGTACTTATAAACATGCAAGCAGCTGGCAATAAATGACTTTATGACAGCTATTTCCAAGGTATAATGAAGAAAACAAAAACAAAGTTATTGCTTATAATTATGGTGCCTGGGTGAGCTTGCACAATGTACTTCAAACACTTCACTGGCCAATTCCCTGTGATCTCATTCACAGTCTCCTCTAAATGACCTTGCTCTTCAGGTTATTTAGCCTTGGAGATGGAAGTATTTGAAAGAGATTTGCATTTTCCAGTGCAATTTGTAAAGCAGACAACATCCTTTTGCTCTATTCACCCATGTAATTAGGGGAAACACAGAATTAAGGACTCTTCTTTATTATTGAAGAGGTTTTACACTGGAGAAACAAATATGGGGGCAGTAGTTTGTCAATAGTTTCAAAAATTTCTATGTACTTTTCTTTTAACCCAGTGGTTAAACAAGTTAATTTCATTTCTAGAAATAGATCCTACCAGAATACCAGAATATTGTTAAGTACATATGCACTGACAATGAAAGATCTCTAAGATCTAGGACATGAAAAAGAAAAAAAAAAAAAAAACTACTCTCAAAACAAAACCTGCAATGCATGCTCTAATTTGTATAGGAAAGAATATATGACTATGTTTACATATGCCATCTAACTCAATTATTTATTCATTTAACCATTCGGCAGATATTTATTGAGTTCTGGACCACGGTTCAGGTGCTGGTGATACAAGTAAAACAAAAGTCTTCTTTGGAGTTATATGCCAGTAGGAGGAATTGAAATTGAGGACACAAAGAACAAGCAAACAACTGTGTGTCAGGTGGTGTAGGAGTCATAAAGAGATACGAAGTAGCCTAAGGGAATAGGGAATAATTTAGCTAGAGGCCAGAAAGAGCCTCTTTGAGGAAGTGACATTTGATCAGAGATTTAAAAGGAACATGTGCCAGGCTGTGGGGACAGCAAGGCCAAAGTCCCTGAAGCAGGACTGTGTTTTGTGTGTCTGGAGAACAAAGGGAGGCCAGTGTGGTTGCAACTCTGTGAGCAAAGGGAAAAGTGGATGAAGAGGAAAGGGAGAGGAAGCCAGAAGCCAGATCATTGGGCGCTGGAAGGCCATGGTCTTTATTTCAAGTTTTATTCAAAGTGTGGTGAGAAGCCAGTAGAGGACTGAGATCAGGAAAAAGACCCAATTTTATTTAGTCTTTAAAATGTAAATGCAGGGATCCCTGGGTGGTGCAGCGGTTTGGCGCCTGCCTTTGGCCCAGGGCGCGATCCTGGAGACCCAGGATCGAATCCCGCGTCGGGCTCCCGGTGCATGGAGCCTGCTTCTCCCTTGGCCTGTGTCTCTGCCTCTCTCTCTCTCTCTGTGTGTGACTATCATAAAAAAAAATGTAAATGCATGGAATGCAATGCTGCTTACCATACTATTGACCATGATGGACTTGCAGGAAGCATATCCTAGTTGAGTCAGAGGAAGGAGGGAAGTAGCTGTAGGAGAAATTCTCAGGGCTGTCTGCCTACACCAGTCTTGTCTGAGCCTTTGGGATTGTGGTCATGAATGATTTGTATATTTAAGAAATATTAAAGGCAAAAAATAGGATCAGTTATTCCCTATGTAAAATAATAAATAAATCTCTTTGCTAGCATTCCTTTCTCTGACCTTGAACGAGTTTGCTTTCTTGGCTTATTAGTCCTCCATGTCTATTGAAAAGGGGTAATATGTTCTTTGTCACAGGATTGTTTGTGAGAATGAATCAGATAATATACATAGAGCTCTTGGCCCAGTGCTTGGCACATTACTCAAAACTGTAACTCAAAACTGACAGCCATCATTGCTGCCATGCTGTCACCTCCCATGTTCAACGCTGTAAGGCATTCACGATGCTATGAAATTGCCTGTCTCTCTGTCAGCTTTCTCCTGAGCTATGTAGGAAAGGATAAGAGCCATTTTGTAGCATCATAGAATTAAATAGCTGAAAACACATCTAATCCAACTTTGCTCCTTTTATAGATGGAAAGACTGATGCACTGAGGAGATACACTATTGGCTCTCAGATTTATAGATAATGAGTGACTCTGATCTCTTGCCTTCCAATTCAAATCTCTACTTACTGCATCAATGTTTTCCTAATTTTAAGCATTCACATTGAACTTCTAATATGATTATCTAATATTTTATTTTATTTATTTACTTTTTTTATCTAATATTTTAATTGACTCTTTAAGTACTTTTATTTCCAAAGGAAACTTTATATCATCTCCTTAAGTGGAAAACCAGCATTCCTTCTTGTAAGTCATTACAGTAACCTAGAGTTTTAGCATAGTTATGCCATTGCTATTGCCACAATAATGCTGTGTAACAAAGTACCCCAAAACTTAGTGACATAATAATAAGCATGTCTCCCTTGTTCACACACTTGTGGAATTACTGGAACACAGCTGCCCTAGGATGGTTTCATACTCTGCTTGTCGCTTAGCTTCAGGCTACATGAGGCAGGCCCTTTTCATGTCCTTCTTAAAGCCAGGAGTATAAAAGTTCAAGTCTAAATGTTATGTCTACTATTATCCCATTGACCCAACAAAGTCATATGCTCAAGTCTATCATCAGTGATACAAGGAAAGTACATCTTCCCCTAATGGAAGAACTGTAAAATCACATTGTAAAGCATGTAGATAGTAGGAAGGATGAAGACTTGGGGCACCTGGGGGATTCAGTAGTTGAGCATCTGCATTTAGCTCAAGTCATGATCCTGGGGTCCTGGAATCGAGTCCCACATCAGGATCCCCACAGGGAGCCTGCTTCTCCCTCTGCCTATGTCTCTGCCTCTCTCTGTGTGTCTCTCATTAATGAATAAATAGAGTCCTTAAAAAAAAAAAGAAGAAGGAAGGATGAAGACTTGGGCAAAGTAATGGGGATATGGTGTATATCAAAATAATATGTAGATATTACATTGAAATGAGTAATGGCCATCTGTTTGCCACCACAAAATATCTTGCAGACTCCTAGAGTTAGGTATATTACAGTTTGAGAAACATTCAAGCATTCTGCATTCTGGACAAAGGGACTATGGCACAACTCACTATCCTAATCCTGATAATCAAACATCTAAAGACAAAAAATTGTACCTTGATGTTCATTATTTATAAGATGTTCATTTTCTCGTATCCCATCTTCTTTGAAAATTGGATGCCTCATTTACCCTGGGATATCTTACAGTCAAGCATAGTAGTGGTGAGTTTTTGCTGCCTGTACATGTATACACTTGGCTATCATTCCTGGTGGACTGACTGGGCAGCTGTAACTGTTTGCCTTTCAGCCAACCAACGAAATGAGAGCCATATGAGGGGGAAGTGTGTGTTTGGCTGTTGTCTGAAAACATTTTTTGGCAACAGAAAAGAAGCCAGCTTCAAAACTTGTAGATAAGGTATTAGAAGCTTGGAAGAGAAGTCCATAGTGGAGCTCTTGTGAAGAACTGGACTAACAACACCTCAGGATGAAACTATGGAATACTCTTACCTGTGACTTTGTAGTGAAAAATGATTCAGAAGTACCAGACTCAGAATGTGGACAAATTTTAGGAAAACCTAACCAATTTGTCTCTTTTTAATCTATTCCCTAGAGCAAGAGGTGATTTAAGAAATTATGTAAATAAATCCAAAATAGCAATTTCAATTAAGTATACAATACAAATCCTAAAGGATAAGAAAACACATGTTATATTTCAACTCATTGAGCTTCCTCTTTGTTAGTGGTACACAAAGTAGAACAAAATAATTGTGTTTCTAGCAATCAATAGCTTCCTCCGTGAAATGGGATATATAATTAAAAACAGTTAAATGGTAGGTGTATCAGGTAGCATGCTTTTGCTTGCAAATAATGGAAAATCTAACTAAAACTGACTAAACAAGAAGGAAAGTGTGGGCTCAGCAATTGAAAGATTCTTGAGACTGCAGCACTTTACAGTTAATTTACACCAACAGCTCATTGATGTCAGAACTTTCCATCTCTCTCCACTTTTGGCTAAGGGGGATGTGTGCTACTTACTTAGGTCAATCAACACCTTCCTGTGTAGCTGGGGAGAGAGGCAGTCCTCCCCAGCTGGCAAGGATATTGCATAAGCAATGGATAGATGGCAATGAACACGGATAAGGAAGAGAGAAAGAAATTCCCACTTTGTAGGAAAGCATGAACCAAGAATCAAGGGTCAGGGAAAAACAAAGGATGGTTATGATGTGGCTTAGGGCTTATTGTCTTGGTTTTGAGGCACTACTAGAATCAAGACAAAAAAGGTAGTGAGCTATTTCCTTCCTTGCCCTCAAATGGATGAGTAGAAATAGATATTCAAGAGGATGGGAGGCATAGTCTATAGCCCTAAGGATTTCAGTGTTTTTACAAAAGTATTTGAAACCAACATGTTGGGTTAAGGAAGTGTTTCCACTTAATGGCTCAATCTATAATTTCACAAAAGAAAAATCCTTTTCCACTCTCCAAGTCAAATGATTAATTTTCCCCCAAGAGAGCAAGTGCATGTTGACTTGGAAAAATTAGCCTAAAAGTCAAGTGTTATGAAGCAAGTTTCTGGTGGCTATATGCTGGGGTCTGATTAGCATGAAGACTTTTTGCTCCTGGGTCCTCTGGAAGGAGAAAATGGAGCCTTACAAATTAGGCTGGTGATGTCATTCCTCAAGTTCCACAGGTGACTGTTGAGTTGTGTGCACTTGAAACAAACCAGGCTAATTGGCCTACGTTTTGGTACAATCTATCATTCTTTCACAGGAGAGGATTTTTGTGGGAGGTAGTTATGTTAAATACAACTTTGAAATAAAGAAATCCCATGCTACTCACTTCTGGTGACACTATCAAAAATTTATTATAGCAAAGAACACAGACTATATACTGTAAAATCTCTTAGTTGAGCTCATTCGCTTATGCTTTCTTCTCAACCTCTCTTTTTCTCTCTCCCCACCTCCTTCATTCCCTCCCTTATTCCCCCATGAATGAAAAGTGATTAATGGAGGAGATTTAGTTTGGATGAATTACATGCAAAGTTGTTTTACATAAAATGAACTTTTTCCATGATGTTGTAGTTCCATCTCTGCTTTACCATTGCTTTTTTGTTTGAATTAATACAATAATATTATCAAAGCCATCCTCCATTACACTACCATTTGCCTTTGCATTCAAGGCAGCTATGTCATTTTCAGATGTAGCTATTTGTCCTTGTTAAAACAGACAAGGCAGTTGGTACATTCAGACTCAATTACTAAGTTGCGTGATCAATTCCAAGATATTGCTGGGAGGTGAAGCAAATGAAAGTTGCCATTAACTCTTCAGTGTGTTCTCTTCTGGTAGATCTAATGTGGAAAAGACTCCTATAACTTGCCCTAAGAGGGAAGCAGAGTGTCGTTAGATTGGTTCCCCAGGAGGCAGACTCTTGAGACAGAGATTAGGGTGCAAGATGCTTATTTAGGATTTTGGGATCCACACCTGGAGAAGAGAGAGGAGGGAAGCAGGAGTGAGGAGGGAAAAATGAGTTCTGGAGCTGGCAGGGCCCTTCAGTGTTGCACTGAAGCAAGCTGAAATGAGCCCAGGCCTTTCTGCTTTATATTAATTAGTCTTTGGATACGGATTTCCCTGGGAAGGGTCATAATGACTGTGAATGGAGTAGCTCTTTGTGTCTGAGGCAATCCTTGAAAAGGTTGATAATTGGAGACTGTCTGTTGACAGCACTGCTGGGATTTAGGTCCCAGATTCTAGAGCAATTGTCCTCAACCAGGGATGACTTTGCCCCCTAGGGGATATTTGACAATGCCTAGGCATATCGCTTTATTGTCACAACCAAGGTGATACCACTGGCATGAAGTGGATCAAGTCCAGGGATGCTGCCAACCATCTCACCATGCACCACACAGACCCCATTAACAAAGAATTATCTGTTCCAGAATATCAATAGTGCCAAGATTGGGAAGGTCTGCTGTAGGGCAGCAATTCTCCCTAGAGTTTGTTGGGCATCTCAGCACCACTTCAAGAATCATCACAGATCAAGCTATTGCCACCTGTCAGACACACTGTCCTGTTATCCTTATTCCTCCTAAACCTCCCACAGACCCTTTTTTGCTGAGCCTCTTTTTTTTAATTAGTTTCCTTACTAATGATGAAACTGATGCCCAGGGAAGGTCAGTAAACTACTCAACATAGTGAACTGGAAAGATATCCAGATGGGATTTAAAGGGGGCTTGGCTTGCTTGTCGAAAACATCATGGCGTCTCTGGTCTCTGCTGGATGGCTCAAGGCAGCAGTTTTCTAACCTCTCTCTCTGTTGCAAACACAAGACGGGTGATGTTTATGTGCTCAGTTCACTCCATGGGCTGAGCTTCCCTCTACTTCATTTAAAAGGCACAGCAGAATGTGAGTGAGCATGGCAAAAATAACAGGGATGACCCTGCATCCTCTCTAATTTGCATTTGTGTTTTTAAATAAGGCCATTCCTGAACTCTGAGCCCTTTCTATCAGTAACAAATTGCTTACAGTAAGCTTGCAGCTGGCTTTCACACGGGCAGAATGGCCTGTCAATTGTCTTGGTGAACGTCTTTAAAAAGACTAGAGTATTTCCAGGAGAATGTGCTTCATGCTATCTCTTCATGGTTCTGTGTTCTTGGATGTATTGAATCATTCAAAAACACTCTTCACATCTTATTGGCACCTCCAGAGCACAAGGAATCAAAAAATGAAAAAATGAACTCGTTAATTTGGTTAAAAAGTGGCTCCTAAAAAAAAAAAAAAGTGGCTCCTGTTCCATTTCAGAAACTGTTCTATTTTCTTGTTAAAAACAGTAGTATTGGGATCCCTCGGTGGCGCAGCAGTTTAGCGCCTGCTTTTGGCTCAGGGCGCGATCCTGGAGACCCGGGATCGAATCCCACGTTGGGCTCCCAGTGCATGGAGCCTGCTTCTCCCTCTGCCTGTGTCTCTGCCTCTCTCTCTCTGTGTGACTATCATAAATAAATAAAAATTTAAAAAAAAACAGTAGTATTTACTAGTAAAGGAACAGAAAAAAGAAATCTATCACTTTGCAGACATATAGATGAGTTTTATAGATGTGGTTTAACAGAGTCCACCATTACTCTTTCTACAACAAAATCACATAAATTGTGACTTTTTAAATAGGACATCATGTAAAGGGAATAAACATACAGTATATAAAAATGTTAAGGGAAATAAAATGTAGTACACATTTAACTCAAAGATATAAAGAAAAAAATATAGACATTTCATCATTGTTGAGCTCAGTAATAATGTTTGTTATTACAGTAACCGCAGCTGCAGTGCTTGGATTCTGTAGCACATTATCAGTCACATTTTTTTAAAATTCCGTCATCAATTTCTATGGCACATTTCTATATGGTAAATGCTATCATCTTTATTTTCAACTGAAAAATAAAAAAGACAAGAAAGACAAGAAAGATGAAAATAACTTGATTAAATTTACACAGAGGACATTGCTATGCTCAGATCACATTCCACTGTTAGCCTAATTTAGAGAGCTAGCTATATATTCATATTTGTTCCTCGACTCTTTCAGTCAAATTCTTTACACATTGCTAGGTAAAATATGGGGTCTTAGTCTGGGCTGCTATAACAAACTTTGTAGACTGAGTGGCTTCAACGACAAACATTTATTTCTCACAGTTCTGGAGGCTGGGAAGTCTGAGATCACTATACCTGCAGATCTGGGATTTGGTGAAGGCCCCTTTTCTGGTTTGCAGAGGGCTGTCTTCTCATTGTACCTTCAGGACGGGAAAAGTGCAGAGTGCTAGGTCTCTTCCTTTTCCTATAAGAACTGGAGCCCTATCATGGGGTCTCCACCCTCCCCCTAACTAGCTCCCAAAGACCCCATCTCCAGATTCCATCACATTAGGGCTTCAACATATAAATTTTGAAAGACACAAGCATTCAGTCTATTGCATGTGGTTTAAGCAGTAGTTTGCCTGTAAATGTTTAAAAACTGACTCTAAAAAAAGGAGTATATATATGTGTGTATATATATATATACATATACACACATGTATTTTAAATTTTACTGATAAAAGAATGTGTAGCACACAACTTACAAGTAAGAATAGAATATGCAATACCTTTTATTATAAATTCTATACTGCTTATTGATTCTTACATAAAGCTTCAGCAAATGTTATAAAAATCCCCTATCTCTAACCAACCCATGATTTCAATTGACCCACAAGTATAATCCAATGTGAATATTGATTGATATTTTCAGGTTTTAAGTCACTAATGACATCACTTAATGTCCAGCTGGGATAGGATGCTCAGTAGTAATGCCATTATATAGTATTTATATTATATATAAATTTATAATTAATATATATTTATATATTATTTAACATATATTACATAAATGTATATATTTATATTATATATGACATACATTACTTATATTATATATTATATAAATGTATTAATAGACCTAAGTCATCTCAAAAGCAAAGGCAATAGTAAAATGTGGCAAAATAATTAGGAGGGGGTGAGATAATTTCCATATATTTGTTTTAGATGTAATATTTCATTGCAGGCTTATATGACTGAATTTCTTAATTATAACTGTGTTTAACAGTTGATTCACAAAATTCCTGGAAATGTGACAGTTGGCTCTTTTGAACGGGTATGATTGCTGCTGATAAGTTTTCAGTTAATCAAATAGGCCCATATTCCACAGTATCTCCTGCTCCAACTGAGTGAACTTTAGAGGTCTGAGCATGTGAATAGAAGGCCTCCCATTATCAAGTAAATAGATGTTAAAATAGAAGATGTCAGGTTGGGCAGTTGTTCTTTTAAAATTTATTGTTATTTTTATGGTTTATTCACAGGCATTTCCCTGCATCTCAACCGGCATTTATGGTGAGTGATCTAGCTTTTGATAATATTTGTATTTCTTTATTTTTTTGCTAAAGGCTAGGCTAACAGGAAAAATAAAAGGTTCTCTGATCGATACAGTTTGCTGTGAGTTAAAGAGACTCAAAAGGTGGGTCAAATCCCATGGACAAATCTCAAGAGGCCATTCAGATATTCTTTTGTGTTCTTGAATTTTGTGGTATCGGATACTGTCCACAATGATGTTTTACACTGTGTCTTAATGTCTTTTGTTAAACAAAATATTTTGCTTTCGTACGATTTGGTCTTTAATAGGGTTTTCTTTAATAAAGTTAGATTTTTCTCTTAGATGAATTATAATGCATATAAAGCCTAGCAGTATCACTATTTTGTTGTGAATTACAAAATAATGGAAACATGAAAATGTATGCACGTGCATGTATCAGTATACTTAATTTTAAAAATATCCAAAGTAGCTGTTAATAAAAACAAATAATCTTAATAAGCTGCAAATATATTTTTTAATGTTGATGGACTGTTTTAGATAATGACTCTTTCACCTAAGATGGAAGCAAAATATTTTCATAATCACTTGTTTTCACTAACCTAAAGCTTTTGATATATTTTTCCACCTACAATGACATTTCCTTTTTCCCTCGGGCCATTAATAAATGTGTTTTACAATATTAAGGTAACAGGGTTTAGTTGTCATTTTAGGGTTTTCTGATCAGGCAAAATAGATTCAGACCCTTCTGAACTCAAACTTCTCACATGGAGGCTCTTAGCCAAAAAAAATAAAATATATACAAATGTAAAGAAATAGTTTAAGTTCATTACTATGAGGAAGAGATAACTAAATTGATGTCAAAGGTAGATTTATTTCCTCTTAATATGGTATTTCTTTTGAAAGTCTTAGAATAAAATGGAAAAAAACTGGCCTGAATTAAGTTAAATGGGGAAGGATTTGGTTACATCATTTAAGAATTTGAGGCATGACTTTTTCCTCTCCAGATTCCACCATAGCCCATCTTTATGGATATACAATGGATACTGGGCCTGAGAGGAATAAACTGAACCATCTGCATAATCTCCATCATGACCATTCTTTCTGCCTCACAGGTGCCCAGTTAGAAATCTTAAATATCTGCTTAAAGGAAACATTGAATGCAAAGTGAGTCCACATCTTCATTTCACCTTGTCTGGAGTCAAATCAGACTCTCCTGAAGAAATGGCTCCCCTCTTGTGACTGTCCTTTCATGACAGTCTTTACTTTCCTTGACAACAAACAGGCAAACAAACACCTGCCTGCCTAAAACAATACTATACACTTCATTATTTTCTATGTTTATTATCTTTTCAGATTGCTGGTGGCTGTTTTGTTTCTGAGAATCTAGGACAATGTGCAAAAAACTTCAAGGGAATTTAATGTGTTACACTGAGAAAGGGGGAGGGGGCAGGAAGAGAAGAGAAGTAAAGGGCAATGACGAGGGACAGGAAAATGAGAGGATCAAGAGTGAATAGTAAGAACTAAAGAAAACCTAAAGTGGTTCATGACTGATTTTAATCCCTGAAAGACAAAGATTTCTGCTGAGAGAGAATAATATGGCTCAAGAAATATTAACTTGTTCAGTACTCCATTATGTTGGGTAGGAAGGAGATCTTGAAGGCTTTGGGGGAGGGCATTGACAGGGAGGCACAGCCACTGGCTTGGAGGGTTGCCACCAGGCAAGCTTCATCAGTCTTCACAATGTCACGTCAACACGGATAGTTTTCAAGTCCCGGCTCCTCATTTCTTTCCCTCTCTATTTTTTGAGTACATTTAAAAGTGAGGCTGATACCCACAAAGTCAGGTGCCATTTTGCCTTCTGTTATCCCCACTGGAGCTTGAGGCCTAGATCTATTTTTAGGTCCATGAGATTTTGTTTTAGTACCTTTCACATTTAGTTGATGGGCCACTTAGCATTTTGCAATTTGGAAATTATTTCCTAATGTCCCTTGTAAAGTCATCACTTTCTATTTCATCCTAGATTCTCTCCCAGTACCCATGATTATAGTCAGTCCTTTTCTTGCTCTTGTTCAGAGCCCCCTGCTCTGCCTCCTTCATTATCCAAATCAGTTTGACTTTTATCTCTATTTATTGGGATTTAAAATCATACTTTATTTGAGGAGATTGGTCCATAGATAGAAAAGTTTTAAAAAGGAAGCAAACAAAATTCTCAATACTTTGTAAGTTGTATGAGAATGGATTTAGAGTATTCAGTCCCTTGGTTCTAGCCTCCCCCTCCTTATTCTATATTCTGTCTTACTAGATTAATTTGTCTAAAACACCACTTGGTGCATGTTTCCCATCTGCACAGGAGCCTTTGATCATATTCCATTACTTGCAGGTTAATATTTACTCTTTTTGGACTGAACAATAGGTGCCTTATGTATCTCCCTAAACCAGTTTTTTCAAAATATATGAAAAGGGTGAGGAATCTCCTCTTGAGGATGTGAATTGGTGTGCTAAGATATTTATATGTACCTTTGCATCCTCATTTTTTTAAAAAAGATTTTATTTATTTATTCAAAAGAGAAAGAGAGAGCATAAGCAGGGGGGAGGGGCAGAGGGAGAAGCAGACTCCCCCTTGAGCAGGGAGCCCTGTGTGGGGCTTCATTCCAGGACCCTAGGATCATGACCAGAGCTGAAGGCAGATGCTAAGACGACAGCCACCCAGGCACCCCTTTCATCTTTAAAAGGATGATTTATTTTGCAGCATTTCCTAAAGTTTCTTGACCAATGTTAATTTTCTCAGCCCTCTCAGGATTAGTGTTTCCTTCCAGAATATAGTTTTAGAGATTTCTTGTTATGTATCTACGATGGACACATCTTACATCACCCACAAATGAGTTGATAAATCTCAGAATTTGTTAGATACTTTGCCAGGTCCAGCCCTGTATGCCTTCCATAAAGCACATTTACACATGCTCATGCACTCATAGACACACACACTCATACCCACACATGCACTGAAATCACATACACCATCACCACCACACCCCTGATATCCAAACAAAAACATACCACACACTGATACAGTTGAATATTAATCTCTGAGTAGTCTTCCTTGAATATGTCAACTCTTAGTAGTCATTATATCTTTTGAAATCTTTCAGCATTGTAATCTGAACAATTGACAACTGCCCCCTCATTTCTGGCCCATAGATTTTTGTTTACATATCCTGTGCTCACCACCAGTTTAGAATCCCTTAATGGACATGGATTCACTTGTACATATTCTGTGCACAGCCAGAGCCTAGCATTGTATCTACAGGACAAGCTCAGCAAATAGTTGCTGTTTGATAACAGTGTTAATGATTGTAACCCAAAGTGTTGCCTAACTGAAGATACAAATCACAGAATTATTGACTGGCAAAATAACAGGTGGAGGAAGGCTTCTTAGTATTTTCTTAATGGACAAACATCTCTATTTTACAATAAAATAAAAAAATATACTTCTAAAAAGTATGCTCAACTAGAAATGGTGTTTGTAGGTAAGGCAACATCATCTACCTTGATATGATAAAATGAAAACTCAAGAACTTGTTCAGTCAGAGAGCCAAGCTGAACACAGCACTTAACTTCACTTAAGAAAGTGCCCCTTAAGAATATAAAAAATAGCGAAAGGGATTATAGGGGAAAGGAGAGAAAATGAGTGGGAAAAATCAGATAGGGAGACAGAACATGAGAGATTCCTAACTCTGGGAAATGAACAAGGGGTAGTGGAAGGGGAGGTGGGTGGGGGGACAGGGTGACTGGGTGACGGGCACTGAGGGGGGCACTTGATGGGATGAGCACTGGGTGTTATACTATGTGTTGGCAAATTGAACTCCAATAAAATGTATACAAAAATAAATAAATAAAAATAATACTAAAAAAAGAGAAACAAAATGGCCCTTGAGATGCCTGGGTCACTCAGTGGGTTAAGCATCTGACTCTTGATCTCAGCTCAGGTCTTAATCTCAGGGTCGTGAATCCAAGCCCCGCATAGGGTTCCATGCTGTACATGGAGGCTACTTTAAAAGAGAGAGAGAGAGAGACAGAGAGACAGAGAGACAGAGAGAGGGCATGCCCCTTTGTTGATATTATGGCCCATGAGACGGTGGTCAGTCAGAGCAGTACAGATCAGCTGACAGCCCACCCTCACTTCTCCCGACATGCCCTCGTACCAGCCCACCCCCTGCTTGCTGTGATTTCTCAGATGGCTGTTTACTTTGGATTTACCTTCACTTTTAGATTTATGGCTCACAAAGCCGCTGTAACTTTTGTTCTATTAAAATTTTTGACTATGGTAGAGCTATCTTTTGAAGGGGTTTGGTTACTTAATTGCCAAAAATGATCTCATATCAGGGTAACTTCAACAGTAAGCATTCCCATTTCATGGAAACTCAGACATCATCCTCGCATTCAAAGTGTGTCTGGAGGATCTCATATACACCAGTGCTTCAGAGGTCTTTCAGCCAATGAGGAAGCCAGTTCCCTCCCAGCCTCTCCCCACTCCTCAGCCTTTTGAGGACAGACCCTCACTCATGGCAGCAAAACCAGCTGCCTCTTACTGCAAGACACAGACTGGAGAATATCCACCATGCAATACAACTGAATTTAAGGCAGGCACACAATAAGAACAAACTCTGCCCGCTTTCAAGTTCTCCTGGAATAGGAACCAGACTTTTCCAGTCTGACTTTCAGCAACTGCTGTGACTGCTCTAACTTAATGCTTCCAGGATGATTCCAGAGAGCCCCAGACCGCCTGCTTACACTCAGGATGAAAAGCCACATTTGGTAAAATACCAAAGAAAGTCCTGTGTTACTTTTGGAAAAATAGATCCAGATGAGGCTTTCAGGGGCTCTCAACTTCCAGATTCCTGTTAAAGATTTGAATTGGCTGCTAAACCAGTCTCAGAGGGACAGATTTGAACTTCCCTGATGGACATTTCAGATCTCATGCGTGCCTTCTGCCCTTTGAGCCTGACTTGGACACTTTGGTGCTAATAAGTTTAACAAAAGAGGCTAGACATGATACATGGCAATGGAATTTTTACTGAGAAGTGAACAGCAAAACTAATTTTAGTCTATTTTATGAGAGTCAATATAGTTAACAGAAATGAAGCCCAGGTGGAAAAGTATATCCCTTGAGTAACTGGGAAAATATTCTCTCTGGAGTTAAAGAACAAACTTGAAGCTTGCTTTCCAGGTACGAAGTGGTGTTTTCAGAGAGGAAAGAATTTCAGATGTTGCGTTATTGGCTGGAAATTTGCGAACAAAAATTTAAGTGCAGCGTAACTTAGCTAAAGCAGCTTTCATAATTATTCAGTATATTTCTGTTATCAGCGTGGAAGGCCTGTTTCTATCAAATCACCTTGCCTCCCTCTGCTTTCCTTGAAATGCTGCCAGGACACAGCTTTTCTAATGGAATTCCTCATCTGCATTCAGGTTTGCTCTTTTGCTTCTAACTGGTAAAATGAAGACCAGCCCAATGTTTCTTTAACCTTATATTTACTCAGCAAATATTTTTATCACTACCTCTGTCCAAATTCACAGACATGACTTGGAAAGAAACCAGGACATCATCCAATGGCAATGCTAGGGGCATGCCCTCCGTTAGCTTTAAATACTGACAGATTTCAGAGGGTGTGACAACCATTGCTGGGCAATTCTCGGTTCGCTGGAAGAGTTATCTTATGTAATACACTTGGGAACCGGAGTAAATTTGACAAAAATGTGTGCCCCTCCCTTTCATTCCCCTGACAGCTCTCCCCTCCCTCTGACTTTCTTCTTTTCCTCTTGATATTTCCATTTGCTTTGAGAACTTCCTTTCAGGTGGTCTAATGACGGCTCCTTTCTCCCTCATAAATTCCCTCTCTGACATCCTATGTTTTTTGTCCTAGTCGCAACATCCTATATGAAACCTTATTGTTCTTGGCAAGCCTTGAGTTAATTGCTGACCCTCAAAGCAGAGTAACATTAGAATCAGTGTAACTTACTTCCTTTGGGAATATGCAGTGCTGAGGCTAAACCCATCTTAATTATATCACATTTGAATATTATTTTATAAACTGATCCTAATGAAGCACTGGAGAAATAGCTTAACGGACAATGACATTCTAGCTATTAAAATATGTTTAACCCCCGAGTGCTTACCATTTGAATAGCCAGCTTTAGCAAATACACTCACACATGCACATTTGTTCATTGTGAAAATGCATTTTCACAAAATGTGAAACTCCCCTCTTGCACTCTCAGAGTTACTTGGGTGTTTAATAACAAAAAGATACCAAACTAAGAGACTGAAAAGACTACTTTTGCTCTGGAAAATAGTTTCAAATTCCAGCAACAATATATGCTAATTCAGCTTACATAAAAATGACAGTGAGACCCACAGGCAGTGAGACCCCAGGGGACCTGCCAAAGGAGGTGAAAATCCTGGAAACTTAGCTTTCTGGTACTGTGGGTGCAATGAACTACCAGTGTCGTTCTCCCTGGTGTTCTGTTCAAACTAAATGATTTTGGGACTTAATTAAGAGATAGTGTTTCAAAAAGTAATAAAGATTGCAACTTGCATACTGTTTCTGAGACGTGGCTGTCTCCTCCTTACAATTGTGATGAGGTAAAAATTTGAGGACTAAAAGGTGCAAATGATTTCAAAGCCACCCTTCCTCAGAGGCTGCCACTTATTGTTATGCTACATTAAAAAAAACCTTTTCTTATAAAACAAGTATTAAAACAGTAAGCCTTTTAAAGAAATAGGAAAGCCATTTCAGTACATTTCAGAGCCTAAGCACAGAGTAGTAACTCTGGGAGTATCTTGTAGCCCCACTGAAAAATAAGAGCACTATTAAGAAGTTGTCCCTAGGGAACTGTCTGAGGACATCTAAGAATTGACCACACTTTGTGTTCTACCAGGGAAATAATTTCCATGCTCTTTGCTCATCCTTCTCACTCAATCTTGAATGACATTCCTTTTCCTTGCCCCTTATATATACTTATATCTGAAGGGTGAATTTAAATAAACAGAGCTCAGCTCTCTTTCTGAA
Source organism: Nyctereutes procyonoides (assembly GCF_905146905.1). Taxonomy (NCBI): domain Eukaryota; kingdom Metazoa; phylum Chordata; class Mammalia; order Carnivora; family Canidae; genus Nyctereutes; species Nyctereutes procyonoides. The sequence goes on from NW_026575024.1 coordinate 40,599,759, forward strand.
GGACTTAAAAAATAATTCTGACAGTTCTTAGAAAAGTCAAGTATGCTTAGCTCTTTAGGACAATGATTTTCATGTCAAAGCCTTTTTAGTCAATGATTATATTTTTAAAATGCATCTTGAAATGCATTTGGAAGAGACTATATTAGAGTAAAGCTAAGCTGCTGTAACAAAGGGAATCTAAAATAGAATGGCTTAGTGAATAGAGATGTTTATTTCTCTCTGTGCTAACAGTTCCAAAGTGAACATTCTGCTTGTGGGAGGATTTGTTCTACTCTGTCATTTAAGGAGCCAGAAATCTACCATGGTGTCAAATAGTTGCTCTGCCTACCTTAAGCCATCGTTCTCATGTATTTACCTGTCCTGGTCCCAGAAAAAGAAATGCATATGATGGGCTCACACTTTATCTTATGGTCTCTGTATGCAGAGAAGCACTTGTCATTTCCATTGAAGAGAATTTGGCCTCGTGAATATCTAGTGTGGAATCCACATTTCTGACTACAGTTCTGTTATGTGGAAAGGAGGAAACATTGAATTATGATGGATTCTAGATATCATTGCTCAGGTGGAAAAGTAAAGGAAATTAAATCAAACCAGTCACTCATAGGTAATTTAGTTTGGGGTAATGTCATCTACCCAGAATCAGTAAATATTTTTGAATACTGATAGTCCTAATTTTGCATGAATATTTGGTGATTTTGATAGCAGATACTTTATTAAAATGTCTCTATAATCCTGAAGCCTGAGAAATTTGAAAGTATGGAAATCTTAAGACTCAGGACTTATCATTAGTTGTTAGCTAGTATATTCAGACCTTGGGATCTGATCTCAATCATATTAACATTTTTTTTGTTCCAAAATTTGCAGATACATCAGTGGAAATTAAAATGAATATATTAATAATGAATAAATAATTGTATCATTTATTGCATTTGTAATTTTGGCCCATTTCCATAGAAATCCTTGGAGGAATCAATTACAATTTGTTTTATTTCCCTAAGGCTATAACCATTGAAAACATACCTGAGATCCTAAACAGATATAGATCAACATCCTGCATCCCAAGGAGCCTTAGGGAAATGTGACTGTAGGAAACAGTCTGATCATAATAGAGTAAAATATTACCAAGAGAGAAATGGGGAGAGAGAATGATAATATGAATGTGGATGTAACCTCCTGAACAGTCAAAGAAAGTCTCCTTAGAATCTTTAGAACTGAAAAGTTAGTTTTTTATACCTTGTCTCTCATTTCAGCCATAGTCAGTAGGGAGAATTTGCCAGAAGTGACTGAAAATTGAACTGAAATTAACATGAAATTACATCATGCCTATAATTTGGTCACCTAAATTTACTTATCAATGTCCTCAATGAATCTAAGTTTACCTAAGTCCTTCCAGATCTTCTTTCTACATTTTCAATAAAACATATTCCTCTTTACTTAAGACTTCTTTCCTTTGGAGCTTAGATTGGGAAACTTTTTTTTTTTCTTAAGGTTTTATTTATTTATTCCTGAGAGACACAGAAAGAGACAGAGAGAGGCAGAGGGAGAAGCAGGTTCCATGCAGGGAGCCTGATGTGGGACTTGATCCCAGGTCTCCAGGATCAGGTCCTGGGCTGAAGGCAGGTGCTAAACCACTGAGCCACCTGGGCTGCCTGGGAAACTTGGTTTTAGGCCCTGTCCACCACCTAAGGAAAAGTCAGACATACGGTAAGTCTTGGTAAGTTTTTAATTAACAAGTACAAAATAAATAGGTCCTTATCAAAATGTAGGCAAATAAAATTTAAAAAGTATAAAAAACAATTTTATACCATGATCAAGTAGGATTTATCCCAGTATGCAAGCTGGTTAAACTTTCCAAAACAATTAATGTAACCCACCATATCACTAGACTAAGGAAGAAAAATTATATGATTATCAGTAGATGTAGAAAAATAATTTGACAAAGTCTAACACCAGTTAATGATAAAAACTCTTAGTAAACCAGTGAGGAACTTCCTCTACTTGGTAAGGACCACAAAAACCTACAGCTAACAGCATACTTAATTGTGAAAAACACAACTTTCCTACTAAAATCAATTACAAGACAAAGATGTCCCTTATCACTACTTTTTTTCAACATCACAACGAAAGTACTTGCTGATGCAGTAAGGCACAAAGAAGAAAAAAAAGGTATAGAGATTGGGAAGGAAGACAAAACTGTCTTTATTTGGAGATGACATGATCATTTGTAGAAAATCTGAAAGAATGTATTTCAAGAAAAAAAGCCTCCGGGAACTAATAAGCAATTATAGCAAGGTTACAGGATAAAAAGTTCAATTGATATAAATAAATAACTGGAAAGATACTCCATGTTCATGGATAGGAAGACTCAAGATGTCAGTTCTTCCCAATTTGATCTATAGATTCAGTATAATCCCAATCAAAATACCAGCAAGTTGTTTTTATGGATATTGACCAACTGATTCTAGAGTTTACATAGAGAGGCAAAAGACCTATAAAATAGCTAACACTATGTTAAAGAACAAGAACAAGAACTGACACTACCTGATTTCAAATATACTATAAAGCTACTGTAGTTAAAAAAGGGATCCCTGGGTGGCGCAGCGGTTTGGCGCTTGCCTTTGGCCCAGGGCGCGATCCTGGAGACCCGGGATCGAATCCCATGTCAGGCTCCCGGTGCATGGAACCTGCTTCTCCCTCTGCCTGTGTCTCTGCCTCTCTCTCTCTCACTGTGTGACTATCATAAATAAATAAAAATTACAAAAAAAAGAAAAAAAAGAAAAAAAAAGCTACTGTAGTTAAGACAGTGTATTTTGGTGAAATAATATATGAATAGATCAGTAGAACAGAATAGAGCCCAGAAATGGACCCACATAAATGTAGTCATCAACTTATCTTTCATAAAGGAGTAAAAGCACTGCAATGGAGCAAAGGTAGTCTCTTCAACAAATGATGTTGGGACATCTAGACATCCACATGCAAAAAATGAATCTAGACAGAGACCTTACACCTTTCACAAAAAAAAAGCCCTCAAAATGGATAATAGACTTATATGTAAAATGCAAAACTCTCAAATTCCTACAAGACACATTAGCAAAAACCTAGATGACCTTGGGTATGGTGATGCCTTTTTTAGATACTATTCCAGTTTTTCTCAAACCTCTCCAAAGGCAATCTTTACTTTATGATTCTGGTGTCCTGCTCACCTTAGTGATGATGTAGGTTTTGTTTTGTTTTGTTTTGTTTTGTTTTTTTGTAACAATGTCTATATCACTATGTGTTATTAGTCTTATGTATCACTGCATCAGAGGATCAAGGAATGATGGAGACTGAGGATGGGTATCAAAGTGGCCGTGGTCATGAGTTTCAGGGTCTTATAGATCAAGGTTCAAATTCGGAGTCTGTCTCTTATTTGTTGTATGTCCTCGGGCAAATTACTCTCCAGAATTTAATGACCTCAATTGTCACATAGGGATTAAATTAGAAAATGCATTAAAATGCTTATCATGATGTTAGACACATAAAGATGAACATTTAACAATTATCATTACTATTATTGTTAATAGTAATTTTGTTTTTGCCACTATTATTATCATTATTACTCTCCCACTGGAGTCTGAGTTCCTTGAGGGCTGAGGCTTTTGAATGTTTTATTCACTCCCATTTCCTAGATTTGAGAAGAGTTTTGACACTGTGAGGAAGCAGTTTACTATTTGAAGGAGTCTTTACTCAGGCTCTGAATGACACCAATCAGCAGTCTCTTCTCTTTTATTTTTTCTTTTCTTAGATTTTATTTATTTATTCATGAGAGACACAGAGAGAGAGGCAGAGACATAGGCAGAGAGAGAAGCAGGCTCCATGAAGGGAGCCCAATGTGGGACTCAATCCCAGGACCCCAGGATCACGCCCTGGGCCCAAGGCAGATGCTCAACCGTTGAGCTACCCAGGCATCCCAGCAGTCTTTTCTCCCATAAAATCCACCTCACTTGCTGCTGGATAACTTCTACTGCTTCTCTGAAAACTACCTGTCTCCTCTCAGCCACCTCTATGTCCTGTGGTTGAGCCCTGTGAGTTAAGCCGTCTAGAATTGAAGTCTGTTTTCAACATCATGCCATGCTTTCTATATAAATAACCCTTAGCCACAACCACTGTAGACTATTGTTTACAATTAAAGTCAACTTGTTTCAGCAGTTCCAAATTTTCTACAGTTTATCTAAGCCCTAAGTAAAAACATTTTATTTTCTCTGTATATAAATATAAGTTTTTGATGATAATAGAGACAAAGTAATTGTAGTTAATTGTGGCCTCAAAAGTGAAGTCCCATGTTATAAGACAGCACACTATTTTCCTCTAGGAAATCTTGGGGGAATAGATAACAATTACTCTGCCATTTGGCTTGAAGAGGGGAAAGTTTGCACATTTTTTTTTTTTTTGAAATTTCTAAGATCATAGGGACTGGAAGGCATTTTGGATATCATACTTGTCTTAGCTCATTTTTCTGGCTGGAAAAAATGACACTCAGAGTTTTTGAATGACTTGTTTAGCCATATCCAGCTAGTTCACATAAGAACTGAGATCAGATGTCACCAGTAAGGCAGAGAAGCAAGGATAAGAGCTTGAGAATCAGGATATGAGATAACAACCCAGAATGATCCACTCACTAACCTCTTCTTCAATTCCAGGCTTCATCATATGCTAGGTGAGAATAACATTAATATGTGCCTTCTGCTATTAGAAGATAAGAAAGGAGCTGAACTGAAGCTCTTCCAGAACTGAGTCCCAAACACTTATCCCAATAAAAGTCTTTACTCCCATGCTCTCTCTAAGTCCCTGTTCCCAACCCTGTCTCTTCTTCTACCCATACTTCTGCTAGCTATATCCTTTTTCTATGGACCCCACCCCAGGCCATTGGGTTCATCAATTTTGTGAAGATTGATTTTATATAGAAAATAAAAGATGTGCTAGACACTGGCACATCTGTCTCTCTTTGCATCATATCACTGCTTCTTTCACTTTACCATCAAAGACCCTTTTTTAAAAAAGATTTTATTTATTTATTCATGAGAAACACAGAGAGAGGCAGAGACAGAGACAGAGGGAGTAGTAGGCTCCATGCAGGGAGTCCGACGTGGACTCGATCTGGGGACTCCAGGATCACGCCCTGAGCTGAAGGCAGACGCTCAACTGCTGAGCCACCCAGGTGTCCCAAAGACCCTTTAAAGATAAAGGTTAATATGTCTATGTCCTCCTGGTTCCCAGAGACAGCTTCTACAAGGGGGAAATTTTGTTTTAGTTGAAATCTCAAATTGTATTTCAAAGTATAAATATATATTGCAAATGCTTTACATTACTTACCTATTAAATAATTTTAAATAAAAAATAAATAAATTTACATTACTTACCTCCAATAAGTTTTCTTGTAAAATTAACCCTTAGGAAGGTGCCCAACTTGTGGTTTATTATGCCTCTGGCATACTGCCAATTCCCAGTTTAAAAGCCAGACATTTGACCAGCCTTACAAATGTCAAGCCTTGCATATAATTACAAGAATCTGTGAAAGTGATCACCAGCAGCTCAAAGGTTCCAAGCTTCTGCAAATTCTGAATCCCTTAGCAAGCGGGAAAGATCTGCTGGCACTGCTGTGGGGAAAGGTTAGCATCCTAAATTATTGTCTCTCATTTTTTTTTCAACTTTGCAAATATTTTATCTCCTCCTCCATAGTGACAGAGAAAAAAGAAGTATTCAGAGTTGCTGCTTTCCCATGTTATACATAGAAGAAAATGAGGACTCATCAGCTTTTTTTCATCCTTCATAAAACAATGAAAATATGCCTCCTTGCTGGATATAAAAAGGGATATGCATCAGGGGATCTGGGAAATGTAAAAGCCTTGACTCGAAATTCCTTTTTTTAGATCTCTGCACATGTTGAAGGCAGTATTGAGACTGAGGAGGTGTGTGTGTGTGTGTGTGTGTGTGTGTGTGTGTGAGAGAGAGAGAGAGAGAGAGAGAGAGAGTGTGTGTGTGGTATCCTAGTTTTGCTTTTCTCCCAATGGAACTCATCCCAATGAGGAAGACATAAGGGGAGATGAGAAGTAGAAAACACAGTGAGTGTGAGGAGGTGGTGAAGGAGAAGAGCAATAAGAAAAAATCTGATGTGAATGGGGCTGGCAAGCTCATAGCAGGGCAGCCATTCCCAGGTAGGAAAAGATTGGTTCAAGGATAAACTGGGACATGCAGACCAATCTGTCTATGCCTAGGAACATCCTTTGTGTGCCTCCTCTTTCCACTTAGTGTTTTTTGCTTCCATCCCTTTTACTACCAACTCTTTCCACTTTACACCTACTGTCTCACTTGACGCAATGCCCATCTCAGAAAGGGCCACAGTGTCAGAGCTGCTAAAAGCAACTAGCAAGTGGAAAAATGGAGTTTCCTTAATTATTTTTCCAACCTAGTTATCCTCCAGCTTCAGGGCTACCTTGGTCACTTCCTCAGCCTCCATTGTACTTCCTACCACAGGCCTATCACAATCACCATACATCTTCCTTTCCAAGAGAGAAGTCTAGTACTCAGTGGAGAATCCATGCTGAATAAACTGTTCTTGACCTTTTTTTATGCCAGGGTATTTTCTTGTCTCCAATGGCAGTGATCCTTAAGAAATTCCAGGAAACTGTGCTTAAAGAATTAGAAAAATAGTGTGAAAAAGTAAAACTGTTTTGCATTTGCAATGGAGTGAGATAGGAAAGAACCTAGTGAGGCAGTAATTGATGATAAGGGATAACAGCTCTGTCCCTCAAGTCATTCAAAGAAATCAAAGGAAGTTAATAGAGATTGATCTAGAATTAAATAAAGCCCAAGAATTTGTTTTATTTAAGGCCCAAGAATTTTTTAGACAATACAATAGGCCAAATGGACTTACATAAACAGAACATTTCATCCAACAGCAGCATAATACACATTTTCTCAAGTGTGCATGGGATATTTTCTAGGGTAGATCAATGAATTAAAGTATTCAAGAAAATATAAATTATATATCAAGTATCTTTTCACATCACAATGGATTTACTTAAAAGTCAAAAACAGAAGGAAGGCTGGACATTTCACAAATAAATGGGAATTAACACACTCATGAACAACCAGTGGATCAAAGATGAAAACAAAAAGGAAATAAAAGAGTATCTTGAAACAAATGAAAATGGAAACACAGCATACCAAAACTTATGAGATGCAGCAAAAGCAAATCTAAAAGGGAAGATTTTTGGTGGCAGAACACATGCACCAAGGAAAAAGAAAGATCTCAAATAAACAACTTAACTTAAAACCTCATGGAACTAAAAAAACAACAAACTAAACAGAAAGTTACCAAAAGAAAGGAAATAATAAAGATTAAAGCAGAAATAAAGGAGAAAATAGGAAAACAACAGAAAATATTAACAAACCAAGAGTTCATTCTTTGAAAAGATAAAAACTGACAAACTTTTAACCTAGATTAACCAAAGAAAAAAGGGCTTAAATACATAAAATTATAAATGCAAGAAGAGACATCTAACATCACAGAAATTAAAAGGATCATAAGAGATTATTATGAACAAATAGATGCCAACAATTACAACATAGAACAAATACATATATTTCTAGAAACATAGAACCTACCAAGAACCATGAGGAAATTATAAAGAAATTACAAATCTGAACAGACCAATAATGAGTAAGGAGATTGGATCCATAATAAAAAACCTCCCAAGAAGGAGAAGCCCAGGACCATATGGTTTCACTGGTGAATTCTACCAAACGTTTAAAGAAGGATTAACTCCAATCCTTAAATCTTCCAAAAAATTGAAGAGGAAGGAGTACTTCCAAAGTCATGTTACAAGACCAGTATTACCCAGATAACAAAGCCAGATGAGAATACTACAAGAAAAGAAAACTGCAGGCCAACATTCTGAATGTAGATGCAAACATTCTCAACAGAATTCTAGCAAACTGAATTCAAAATTATACTAAAAGGATTATACAACATGATCCAGTGGGATTCATCTCTGGGTGCAAGGATAGTTTAAAATGTGCAAATCAATAAATGCAATGCATCACAAATATAGAAGAAATGCTTTTAAAAAAACACAATAAAAACCCTCAACAAAGTGGATATAGAAGTAATGGAATGTACTTCAACATAGTAAAGACCATATATGCCAGCCCATAGCTAATATCATACTTAATAAGGAAAAGCTGAAAGCCTTTTCTCTAAGATCAGGAATAAGACAAGGATGACTACACTTGCCATTTTTATTCAGCATAATATTGAAAGTCTTAGCTAAAGAAACTAGGCAAAAAAATGAAATAAAAGGCATCCAAATTGGAAAGGAAGAAATAAAATTGTCACTATTTGCAGATGACATGATATTATATATAGAAAACCCTTCAGACTATCAAAAACCTGTTAGAACTAATAAATGAATTTAGTAAAGTTGCAAGATAACAAAATCAATATACAGAAATCTGTTGCATTTCTATACACTAATAATGAACTATTTAGAAAAAAAATAAAGCTATCAATTTACAATTGAATCAAAAAGAATACAATACCTTGGAATAAATTTAACCAAGGAGGAGAAAGATACATATACTGAAAACTACAGACATTAATGGAAGACATTAAAGAGACACAAGTAAATGGTGCACCACTATGGAAAACAGTATGGAGTTTTCTCAAAAAATTAAAATAGAACTACCTTATGATTCAGCAATTCTATTTCTGGGTATACATCTGAAGGAAATGAAATCAGTGTTTCAAAGAGATACATATGCTCCCATGTTCATTGGAGCATTATTTATCATAGCCAAGACACAGAAACAACCTAAGTGTCCATTGGTGGATGAATGGATAAAGAAAATGTGAGATACACATATAATGGGATGGGATATACTTAATCAGATATTATTCAGCCATAAAAAAGGAAAATCCTTCTTTTTTAAAAAAAGATTTTTATTTATTTATTCATTCGTGAGAGACACAGAGAGAAAGAGAGGTAGAGAGAGAGAGGCAGAGAGAGAAGCAGGCTCCCCACAGGAAGCCTGACACAGGACTCGATCCCCAGACCTGGGGTCACACCCTGAGCCAAAGGCAGACACTCAACTGCTGAGCCACCCAAGTGTCCTAGGAAAATCCTTCTATTTGCAACGGTTCAACATTGAGGACATTATGCTAAGTGAAATGCAGACAAAAACAGAAAGACAAATACTGTATGTTCTCAATTATATGTGGAATCTAAAAACAAAAAACAAAAAGCCAAACTCATAGAAACAAAAAACAGATTGATTTTTGCCAGGAAAGGAGAGTGGGGAATGGGAGAAATGGGTGCACATGGTCAAGGGTACAGATTTCCAGATATACTATTAGTAAGTTCTGGGAATATAGTATACAGCACGATGGCTATAGTCAACAATACAATAGTATATATTTGAAAGTTGCTAAAAGTAGATTTTTAACGTTTTCACAGCATACCCAGAAAATTGTAACTTTGTGAGGTGATGAAGGTGTTAATTAACCTTATTTTGGTAATTATTTTGTAATATATACGTATATAAAATCATTGTACATCTTAAACAATGTTATATGTCACTTATCTCTCATTAAGCTGGAAAAAAAATCCAAGAATTTTCATTAATAAGAAGCCATGGTCTCAATATTTTTCCAATTCCTAACCCTAGAGCCCTTTGTGTTTCTGCTCTGTTACCCTGTCTTCCTCTACCTCTTTTCCTTGGAATACCCTATTACAGGATCGGAACTTGCCATCAGTAATGTAGACTTACAGAATTTCCATTCCTATTGCTTGGGAAGTTAGAAGGCAGGAGACTTCCTTGAAGTGGAGATGTATTTTTGGGAACTCAATCCAGAATTCTGAGCACATTGTCACAGGATAAAGACAAATCTATCAACATGATCTTGGAGCCCTCGCTTGTCCTCATCTTGTGCCTGGCTTCTTCTGGTTTTCTGCACCTAGCCCCACCGTCTGCCTTTCTGTCCTTCCTACTAGGCCTCTGTTCTGCTGTTTGTACCCTTGGCCTGGAGAGCCCTTACCTCTTCTTCAGCTGGTTAACCACCACAAGCACTGTCTCTAGAGGATGGTCTCTCTCACCTTACTGATGAGATCAAACCTTCTTATCACCAGCTCTCAAGGCACTCTGTGGCTCTCATTTACAACCTTCATTATAACTGCAGCTCACATTTATTGGGGTTATTTTTTATCATTATTTTATCATCATTAGTGTCTGGTTTTGCTCACCCTGTTTCTTAGTTCCCAATACAGTGTCTGATGCAAGTCAGAGTCAGTAAATTCTTATTAAATGAATGTATGCATTTTCTTCTAATGCTATACGTTCTACCTTCATTATAAATTAAATCAGTTTTGCACAAGTCCAGACAAGAGAAATACAATGTACAGTATTTTCTCATTGAAATTTGAATCATAAGTTCCAGATAATCAAATGAGAAATAACAGTTTTGGAACATGGGCAACATGTAGTTACAGTTCTTATATTTTGTTCTAGGGATTTTTTTCTTCTTTTCTTAGAGTACACGCAATCAACTAAGTGTGTTTTTTTATTATAAAGAACAAGGCTTTTTTTTTGTAAAGATTTTATTTATTTATTCATGAGACACACACACACACACACACACACTTTTTTATTGTTATTATTTTTTAATTCCAGTATGGATAGCATACAGTGTTATATAGTTTCAGATGTGAAATATAGTGATTCAACAATTCTATACATTACTCAGTGCTCATCGGAAGTGTACTTGTCACCTATTTCACCACCTCCCCTCTGCTAACTATCAGGTTGTTCTCTATAGCTAAGAGTCTGTTTTTTGGTTTGTCAATCTTTCTTTTTTTTTTTTTTTTTTACTTTGTTTGTTTCTTTTATTTCTTAAATTCCACATAAGAGTGAAGTCATGTGGTATTTGTCTTTCTCCTCCTGGCTTATTTTGCTTAGCATTATATTTTCTAGATCATCCATGTTGTTGCAAATGGCAAGATTTCATTCTTTGTTATGACTGAGTACCATTCCATTGTGTATGTGAATATACATGTAATATATATATTATATATAATATTGCAAAACATATATATACACACACACACACACACACACAACATCATCTTTATCCATTTATTCCATTTATCTATCAGTGTATACTTGGCCTGATTCCAAAGTTTGTCTGTTGTAAATAACACTGTGTTTTTAATTTATATTTTTTATATTTTATATTTTTTAAGATTTTATTTATTTATTCATGAGAGACACATAGAGAGAGAGAAAGGCAGAGACATAGGCAGAGAGAGAAGCAGGCTCCATAAAGGGAGCCCAATGTGGGACTCAATCCCAGGATCCCAGGATCATGCCCTGGGCCAAAGGCAGGGGCTCAACCACTGAGCCACTCAAGTGTCTCAAACTATTAAAGTAATATATGCACATGGTAGAAAATAATAAAACAGTATAAAGTGTCATAGAGCTTTTTTTGGTCTCTTCCTACCTGCAACTACCAGTATCCTTCTTGAGAAGCAACCATTGCTGAGTTTCTTGTGTGTCTCTCAAGTTTTCTTCTGGTGACCTAAGTCAAATTTGAAACACATGTACATATATATATTAAACACGTACATATATATTACATATGCATATTATATATACGATATACTACATATAGTGTGTTTATACACATATCATATAATGTATTTATAATGTATGTATAGTATATATAGGATATATGTGTGTGTAATGTGTATATATGTATATACATATGCATATAATAAAGCCTTCATATACTTAAATCATGGAATGTGAAATAGTGTATATTTTACTATAAAAATATAAATCTTTCCTTATACCTATGTATGCATACTGGCTTGAAGGAAAACATGAACTATTTAAAAAAACAGAGTTGGGGGATATATGTAACTTTATACAGGCATGTAATTAATCATTATCTATTTCTTTCACAAATGATCCCTATTGTTTTTATTTCTCTTGACCCAATAATTGCAAGGTAATACTTTCATTTACTTATTATTTATAGGATATATTTATAAGTATTTATAATGTTATATATATAGATACATTTTATATGTGTATATATAATAGAAAATATATTATTTGTTATGTGCATGTGGTTTTTGTATGAATATGAGCAAAAGTGATATGTGTATAGTTTATATCTCAAACTCTAGGAAAGTTTTAGCATATTAAGATTTTAAAAATCTTTTTGCTATCAAATAATTATGTTCATCTTTTTCATCTATTCTTTGTAAGATAATGACAATGAGTTTTTTCACATTAAAACAAGACCTATTTCACCTACTCCTGTCCCCACAAATAGAGTAAAACATTTAACATGAGAATAAATTAACAGTGCTATCCTTCAAGAGTTGTAGCTCAGGTATGTCTGAGGTGCAATGAGATTTCTTAGAATTATAAATATCAATGCCAGTTTGGCAGTGATTTTCTCCAAGTACATAATGTTATTGTGTCCATGTCATTCACCATCTGAAAGCAAATCTGATTATGAGACATACAGGGGTTGGCAGCTAAAGACAATTCCTTGTTTATTAATCCATTCCTTTGGAATATTAAAATTACAAAAGGTCATCTCTTCTATGAGGAAACAAGTAACACAAGTTATTTTGTCATAGGTATCAATGTGAAATAGTTTATTGTCTTTTGGAAATAGGAGGGGAAAAAAGATGGCATGCCTAAATGTGTTTTCCATTCGCCCACAATTAGCATGTTCTAAGTATCTCAGAGGGCGTCAGAGATATAATTCCTTTTGGGCATTTTCAGCATAAAGTATGGAACAACTCTTTCACACCTTTCATTTGTGCTAAGACTTAAGTCAGAAGTACAAAGAATTTTAAATCAACAGAATGAAAAGCAAACCTCAGAGTGGCTTTGCCTCCCATGGTGCTTGCCAAGAGGGCCAGGACACACATCAGTCAGCAAGTCTCTTCAAGGGTGGTAAATAAAAAAATGGGCCACCTTTGACCTCTTCCTCATCTTTAAAACACACTTGAGAATGATTCCTTTCCTCCCAGACTAACTCCAGTGTGTCCTGGGGCTGTCAGCCCTGCAGAAAGGCCCTCGTTTTGCCAAGCAGTCTGAGAAGACTAGCTGTAATTGGCAATCCATTTCTCCATTTCCATTGTACAGCCATCCCTGACAAATTAATCACAATCAAATGTTAGCTGCAGCAAGGGGCACTCTATGCAGCAGGGAAGAAAAATGAGGCCTCACACTGGTCTGACAGCTGAATCTTTCAACTCATCCCATTAGACTGAACAAGGGGACACTGCGGTTTGCCTGTCACTACGACCACCCATAAACAAACTGTCCGCTCTGCATCTCAGAGGCTGGCTAATGCGATCAGGGCTTCCTTAGGGCCTACCCGATACCTGACCAATCAGTGCTGCAGAGAAAGGAGCAGGGCTTCATCCTGCTGTGCAAGCAGCACTGGGCAGTGGCATATAAGATTGGTGAAGATAGCTTGGCCCAATGGAACCCTGAAGAGTAATGCTGTGTCTGACCATTTGGAAATTGGTGGAAGCCTACTGTAGGCTCCAATTGAGAGTGCCTGTCTGTGCTTGCTGCTCAGAGTCTCTGAGCTCTAGGTAGCAAGATATCTAGCCCTTTCTACTCACTGATTAGAATTCATTTACTGGGCCACTTTCTCTACTCCTAGTAGAGAAACTCCATGAAACTGAAAATATCTTTAAAAATACTCTTCACAAATATGCCCAGTCCTGATAATAAAGTTCATAAGTTTTACCCATAGGAAAGCTTCTTGGGTCCTTAGGGCCTAATCACTCTTTTTTTTTTTTTTAAGATTTTATTTATTTATTCATGAAAAACAGAGAGAGAGAGGCACAGAGACACAGGCAGAAGGAGAAGCAGGCTCCATGCAGGGAGCCCGATGTGGGACTCGATCCCGGGATCCTAGCTAGGATCACGCCCTGGGCCAAAGGCAGACACTCAACCACTGAGCCACCCAGGTATCCCAGGCCTAATCACTCTTATTTTAGGCATGATTCTAATAAATGTTTCTCAGCCCATAGGAGATTACCAGATGGCAGGAAGATCCTAAGAGGTAGATGCTGACAATAAGATGGGGGAAAAAAAAAAGAGCCAAGTTTGCTTCCCTGCTGTTGAGTACAGCAGAAGAGAAAATCATATTTCGAGACACTTCATCTTTGTAAAAGACAGCCAAGCTATGTCTCAGGATATCTGTGATGTTAGGTATCCATCGAAGTTAGAGTCTCTGTTCTCTCATGTCTCCTCAAAAATGCTCAAGACGTGATTATTTAGCTGAATCAAATCAAACAAGAATCATAACTTTGTCTCTTTTCTAATCAAGTTTACCCATGCTTCTTATAACTGTGGGCAGTGGTATTCACGGCTGTGCATAGGCTTTCACAAAAATCAGGGTTGGGGTCTTATGGGTAGGTAGTGGAATGTTTTAATTCCGAGGAAAAAGTGATCATTTTCAGACAATAGAATTGTGTAGCATTGTCTCTAAATTTTCCATTCCACCTCTCTCAGACTGAGTATAAATAAGTATAATAAAAATGTTGCATTTAAAACTTTTCTCATCTCTAGTACTAACTCAGCAAGCCAGTTTCCCCCCTTATATATTTAGGACTAGAGATTCTACTTATTAACTAATAAAGTTAATTTAAAAAATGCAGGTTATCTGAGGTCCAAAGCAAAGGTTATCTGAGAGCAAAGAATTTCTCAGCACTAGACTAAGGGACCAGTGACTTGTCCAAAGTCACATAGAAGCCAGACATGAACACAGTATCTAGGACATGTGCTTTAGTTTTTCCTCAGAGGCACATAATTTGGCATTTTTATGACGATTACTGTTTTGTTTTGCAGGGCGAAAAAAAGTATGTATCTGAAAGTATGTACATGAATTGCTGTTTTCCCCTCACTCTCTCACTCTCTGAGAAAGACATAATACTTTCCTAAACCCAATCCCAACAACCTAAAGATTCCAGTGCTCATTGAATCATGGAATCGTTATTTTAATCTCTCCTCTTACTCCCTTCCACCCTTCTCACCTCTTATTCAAATAGAATTTTGCCAAGAAGTGCAACTAATTTAGCGATTCCTAACACTCGATTATTTTGGTTTATCCCTAAAAATACAAAAATACTTTTTTTTTGTTTTTGTTTTTGTTTTACAAAAACACTTTTATATCAGGTTGAATTTTTCACTTTAGATCAAAATGGTTATGCACTCATTGAATTATGATGTACCTTTAAGTCAATAATTGTATTGGTTACTATCTCTTGGAAACTTATAATTGTGCCTGATAAATTATGTGCTATTTCCAACCCTCATGACGATCTTAACAGTTCAGTACAATTATCCGCCCCCCCTCCCTGAGGGGAGGTTTGCTAACTAAGGAAAGAAGTGAGACAAATCTCAGCTTGATTCTTCAGAGGTGCATTGGAAAGCAGTCCTTATTTCTCCATGTTAAAGAGTGGTAGTCAGGGAAACATTCTACTGTTATAAAAAAGTTCATGGTGTCTGATGCAGTATATACCATTGTGATCCTAATGCACATTCATCAGTTCTCAAGTCTGCAGCAAGCATTTGGTCTGAGAAATCCAAATTTCTCTTTTTCTGGGTCTATTCCAGCCTCTAGCTTTTTCATCAGCTGAGGGGCTCGAAGACACAAGAATGGGAAATCCATGTGCAACTGTGATGGTTTTGCTGAAATCTAGATATTAGACTGAAGCAATTGGTTATTCTGACCCATGGTATCTGCACAATCCCAGCTATATGCACCACGTCATTACTCCACCTTGAAAAGGAATTGTCCTGGGGCACCTGGGTGGTTCAGGCAATTAAGCGTCTGCCTTCAGCTCAGTTATGAACCTGGAATCCTGGGATCCCTGTCCAGAGGGAAGTCTGCTTCTCTCTCTGCCCCTCACTCTGCTCACACTCTCTCATGCTCTCTCTCTCTCAAATAAATAAAAACTTTTTTAAAAAGAAAAGAGAATGAATTGTGGGTGTCTGGAGAAAGCTGAACAGTTGGGAAGGTGTGTCCTTAGCCAATTGCCAATAGAGGCTGTGAGCTTTAGGTGATGTTTTCAACTGACACACTGTTATGACCAAAGTTTTAAAATTATTTTTGTGTGCCTTAATTATCATATTTTGGTTCAGCCGTTCTTTAATAAGAACACAGCATTATTAGGTTAATAGCATTCTTATCTGTAGGCTGTAAGCATCCTGCCTTCACACTGCCTTCTCCCTCTGCTCTTTCCCTAACAAATGCTGTCTCCTCCTCCTTTCACATGCATGTGTGCACACATGTGCAGATACACATTTATTATGCAACTGTTAGTCACAGGGATGCCACATTTTTCTAGATGTTTTAGATTAGGACAATTGATGGGCTGATATGAAGATCTCTCTCTTTTTATTTATCTATGATTTTGTGTATTTGTATACATATTAGGTATATTTGCACATATATATACACAAGCACAGTCATATGTATACATACATATACATATGCATGTATATTTATCACATATATTCTTAAGATTTCCTTTTGCAATTCCATGAGAAGCAGCCCAACATTCCAGGCCAAGTTCCTTCAAAGAAATGCCTTGAACTGTGCAAGTGACCTGTCATGGAGAAGAACAGATTAATAACAGTGACAGTAGATAGTTATTGGCACTTACCTTGTGCCTTCTGCCTGCTAGTCTGTCACTTGCTTTATGTATAGCAATCCACTTAATCCCCAAGACAATCTGTGGCATAATCTCTGTTATTCTCATTGATGAGAAAACTCAGAACAGCTAAACACCTGGCTCAAGCTCATACGGAGACCACCAGAGTCAGAATGGTAACTGGACTCAGGCATCCCAACCTCAGATTGCATTTGCTTAGCCAACAGCAAGAATTGCATCCTTATGAGGTTTAGAGGCTATCTTCTTGCACATTTTCTGAGACCCTGGGCTTCCAGGCAGTAGAGAAATATTTCACCATTCAACAGTGAACCCATTTAATAGAAAACCGGTAGAATACTCATGGCTCCTTTCAAACTAGCAATGTCAGCCATGATGTAGATAGTGAGTGTACATTTTGGTCCCACTTCTCTGGCATCGATTTAATAGAGATTACACTTCGTGGCAGCTTGTCCACTGATTTTGGAGACTGATTAATGAGTTGTCACTGTTTTATTAGGTATAGGTAATCAGGGGCAGGAATAAAAGTATCTCTAACATCTGAGCAACCCCAAACATTCAACAAGTGATGAATGAAACCATCAGGGCCCTTCAGATGTGTGATTTATATACATACCCTTGGGTGACTGCACTTACCATAAAATGTGTAAAGCAATCCTTATACAAAATACTGATGACTTTATATTTAAGAATTCTGCTTTTGAAATATATGGCTTTGAGCAAATAACTGTCAGGCCTGTCAAAATCTTTTCATAGAGGCAGGCTATGAAATTACAATTCTGAAATTTGATGTGTATTTTGAAGAATTAATTACTTAAGCTGTTACTGCAGATTTGCTTTTGTTATCAGTTTTCACTCTGTTTTAACCTCCCTGCTCAGTTTTCCTACATGGGTTACAACCTTCTAGAGGCTGACTGTCCTCTCATTTCAGCTCGCTTTTAAGACAAGAATTGATTGGCATTTTCACCAAACTGGCTCCTTTCATAAATCCGTAAACTAAAAAATGAGCTTTCTACTTGGTGAAATCTCTCTTTTATGAGCTTAATACAGACCTAGATAAGCCTGAGGGATAGTTGACCTGACCTCATCAGGTTTCTTGCAGCAGGATGTCTCTCCAAAAATATGCTTTTGGGTACTATGTGTATTAAGTGATAATTGTGGTGTCTGACAGTAATTGCTGAGACAACTAGAATCCTGGAACCAGATTCTGGCAATCATAGAAGTCTTTGGCTATCTGAAACAGAAAAGAATCTTCTTGAACTGTATGATCTAAGTCTCCTTACATTACCCATGTTCCAGCTCCTTCTAAAATGTGTCTCCAGTTTCTGTACTTCTGGATCTTTGCTTACATAATTCCTGCCCTTGAGAGTACCTTTCCCTAGACATTCTCTCTCTGGTGAAAATGCATTGGGATACCTCTTGAGCTGACTATCACATCCAGAAATGTGCCTTTCTTTTGTATTCCCATTGTGGTTTTCTGTTTGAGGACACACAATTGACTGCTCTCATTGAATTCCATCACAATCAGTTATTTGTTGTTAGGAATCACATCCTGCAACTGAGAACAAACTCCCTGAGAGCAGGGTTATGGTCTTTGCATTAGTAGGTAAATTCAAGTTGACCTGACGGTCTTTAGGCAAGGCTACAGATTCTTACTGCCAAGTTTAGCTAACTTGCATGAATCCTAGAAGCAGCCCCAGAGGAAGGTCTGATATTGGTCTCTCCTTCCCCAATTATTCCCTTGTACAGTAGTTTGCAACCTTGGCTGCCTTTTGGAATCACCTGAAAAGCTTTAAAAAATACCAATACCTACAACCTGTGCCTAGAAATTCTGATGTAATTGGTTTTGTATGTGACCTGGGCATCAGGATTTGTTCAGTCTCTTGAGGGATTTTATTTTAATAAATATTTTATGTATTTAAGAGAGAGAGAGAGAGAGAAGTATCAAGAGAGAACACAAGCTGGGAGGAGAGGGAGAAACAAGCTCCCTGCTGAGCAGGGGACCTGATGTGGGTCTAGATCCCAGGACCCTAGAAACATGACCTGTCCTGAAGGCAGATGCTTAGCCAACTGAGCCATCCAGTCACTCCTATCTTGGGGGATTTTAATGTACATTCAAGGCTGGTATAAGTGAAATCTCATTGTCTATGATAGACTTTAGAGTTTTATGTTTAGCTCTCAGATTTTATACTGTGCAACTGATATTATACCACTTCATTTTGTCTTGGACTTGGGCAGATAAGCTAGCATTTGCAAAGACTAAAACTGTGGAGGGAGAGGGAATTAATTTTTTCCTTTTCTTAAAAAAAAAATCCGACTTTTTGACATTCCTTGGGCTGAATGTAAGGATTAATTAAAATAATTATAGTTGTCTTGTACTTACTGTATATAGTCTAAAATTCTAGTGCTCAAAATTAACTTTTCTTTTACTTTTTATTTTATTAGAGGATTTAGAAACTGACAAGAATCTCTAGCCTCACTATTCTGCATCTAAGATGTTTCTATTTTGAGAAGCTTCAAATATGCAATGATAGATATGACAAGTCCATAAAACCTTTTACTATCTAACTCAACATACCAAATTGACCATCATCTCGATATTCTGATACCTACTTGTACAATCAAGCATAATATTGTAATGTAATAATTTTTTGTGTGTGTGTAACTGGGTCCCAAAGATGTGGATCAACTAAAATATTTCAGGTGGAAATATAAAGCAACTGGCCTTGCCTGTTTGGGGAATCAGCAGTTCCATTCACTTCTTTGGAATTCAGTTTTATCTGAACATTACTCTGATAACTATGCTGACCAAAAGCCAGAAACGATTCAACTCTTTAAATGTTGGCTAAAAATTTGTTGATAAACTCCTCTGTTTTTGGTTGTAGGGATCTCTTATTCGGTCACTTGTGTCTTACGGCTAATGTTCTGATTTGTTTGGCCACTTTAAGACATGCTTTTGTTGAAGTTTAAATAAGTTTCAGGTCCTAGGACGTGTCTGGTGTCCTACGACAATTCAGGCCTTTGAAGTTGCTTAGACCAGGATTCACATCCTATCTCTTGTTCTAATTATTTGATCTCTGTGAGCTGTGGTTTCTCCTCCTCTGTAAAGTGGAGATAATAGAATATAACCTAATAGACCTACTCTGCATTAAATGAAAAACATATCTAAGTGTGTAATGCCACATCTGATTCACAAAGATCCTTCCATAATAAAGGGCAGACATTATTTAGTTCAATTTTCTAAACTCTCAATCTCAAGTTACATCTTTCCAATTATTTCCACCAATAAAAGGAAATCTGGCCTATAAATGCTGAAGCCTACATACTACAAGCCTACACAGGGCTTGGTTTCAACCATTCTGAGCATTTCTTTTTTTTTTTAATTTTTTATTTTTTTTTATTGGAGTTCAATTTGCCAACATACAGCATAACACCCAGTGCTCATCCCACCAAGTGCCCCCCAGTGCCCATCACCCAGTCACCCCAACTCTCCGCCCACCTCCCCTTCCACTACCCCCTGTTCATTTCTCAGAGTTAGGTGTCTCTCATATTTTGTCACCCTCACTGATATTTTCACTCATTTTCTTTCCCTTCCCTTTATTCCCTTTCACTAATTTTTATATTCCCCAAATGAATGAGACCATACAATGTTTGTCCTTTTCTGATTGACTTGTTTCACTCAGCATAATACCCTCCAGGTGGCTCCATGTCAAAGCAAATGGTGGGTATTTGTTGTTTTTAATGGCTGAGTAGTATTCCATTGACACATCTTCTTTATCCATTCATCTTTTGATGGACACCGAGGCTCCTTCCACAGTTTGGCTATTGTGGACATGGCTGCTATAAACATCGGGGTGCAGGTCTCCTGGCGTTTCACTGCATCTGTATCTTTGGGGTAAATCCCCAGCAGTGCAATTGCTGGGTCATAGGGAAGTTCTATTTTTAACTCTTTGAGGAACCTCCACACAGTTTTCCAGAGTGGCTGCACCAGTTCATATTCCCACCAACAGTGCAAAAGTGTTCCGTTTTCTCCACATCCTCTCCAACATTTGTTGTTTCCTGTCTTGTTAATTTTCCCCATTCTCACTGGTGTGAGGTGGTATCTCATTGTGGTTTTGATTTGCATTTCCCTGATGGCCAGTGATGCGGAACATTTTCTCGTGTGCTTGTTGGCCATGTCTATGTCTTCCTCTGTGAGATTTCTCTTCATGTCCTTTGCCTATTTCATGATTGGATTGTTTGTTTCTTTGCTGTTGAGTTTAATAACTTCTTTATAGATCTTGGAAACTAGCCCTTTATCTGATAGGTCATTTGCAAATATCTTCTCCGTTCTGTAGCTTGTCTTTTAGTTTTGTGGACTGTTTCTTTTGTTGTGCAAAAGCTTCCTATCTTGATGAAGTCCCAATAGCCCAATTGTTCATTTTTGCTTTTGTTTCTCTTGCCTTCATGGATGTATCTTGCAATAAGTTGCTGTGGCCAAGTTCAAAAAGGGTGTTGCCTGTGTTCTCCTCTAGGATTTTGATGGAATCTTATCTGACATTTAGATCTTTCATCCATTTTGAGTTTATCTCTATATGGTGTAAGAGAATGGTCTAGTTTCATTCTTCTGCACGTGGATGTCCAATTTTCCCAGCACCATTTATTGAAGAGACTGTCTTTTTTTTCCAGTGGATAGTCTTTCATTCTGAGCACTTCTGAAGACAATTTAGATGATTGAAAATACACAGGTTTTCAGAAAGTATTTCCTTGCAGACCAAGGGTGACCACAACATCCAGACAAATTGTAGTATAGGAACTAACTCATAAAAAGGAAATGTACTCTGCCTTCTTTCTCATTGAAGGTCCTGAGTAATAATTACAACAGAGCCTCATTTTTATGGTCAAACTCGGGAAGATGTTTGGATTTCCCAAGGAAGATAACTTTGTTTTCATGGAGCTACTCCAATATAACCCAAAACCCTATCATCATTCATAAAAGCATGGTTTAGAACTGAAGTGTACCCAGTGAACACCAACATTCTTATAGACTTGTTTAGCGTTGAATCAGAGAACAACAGTAAGGTTATAAACATTATAAGATTCCTCTGGAGAGATAAAGGTGATGCACTGTTAAAAAAATATTATGCTATTTATTGAATAGGTGTCCACTGCATGCTATTACAAGATTGATATTGATGATATTCATTTAGCTCTTTCAGAGTTCCACAAATATTTCCTGAATCCCTGCCTGATTGTGTGCAAGAAGCTTGGCAGATCTGAGCCAGAATGAAGGAGATTAGCTTCAGTCCAGTGCAATGAAGTGCTCCATCACCTGCTCCTGGCCTTTCACTTTCAGCCCCTCAGTGTTGCATGCTGAGTGAATACTAGAACTCCTAGATCCTTTGGAAGAAGTTCAAGGTCTGCTTGCTCTCTCATCTTGAAGGGCAAGTGGAACTTCCACTTGTGAACCAAATACAAACATTCCAGGAAGTTCTTGGAGCTGCCCAGAGCCTACTAGATCAGAACCATGGAGGATAAAATATTATCAGAAGGCAACTTGTAGGTCTGATGAGATCAAGGGATAAACATTTCTTGAGGGTACAATATCTCAAAACCATTGCTAAGATTTAGAGCTGGGAAACCAGCCTTTTTTTTTTTTTTCCAGTGATGAAAATTTGTAGAGAGAGAATAAAATCTCTTATCTGTAATTTCATTTTCATTACTATATATACATTATCACTGCTACCTGTCCAAGTCACTTTTATCTACTGTGCACCCCCCCCTCTCCCCTCACCCCATTAGAGTGTGGAGTTATTATGGATGCTCATTTGCAGGAAGGACGTAATTATCCAAAGTGAAGACATTTAGAGCAGAAGAAGGAGGCTAGAAGCTCTGTGCTGCATATTCAACATCTGAAGCAACTTCTTAACACCTGCCATATTAATGGCAGCCTTCCCCTCCCCCCCACCGCCCACTGTCCTTTTATAGAAGTTTCCTTGATCTTGCAATGAAGCTAAATGTTCTCCATTCTGCTGATTATTTAATAATTATCCAGGACACTTTTAGTCTTGGTTCTCTAAAGTGACAAGGATTACAGCTGCCTGACAAATTTTAACAACTGTGTAAGAAGCTGGGCAAGGGGAGTGGGAAGTAAGAGTATAAGGTGGGAGAGGGTTTTCAGAGTTCAGGGGACCTAATGATTTCTTAATCATATTCTGTACAGTTTCCTCTCCTGGAAATTTATAGATAATGAGACTTTTAGGTTATTATTAGGATATAAAGATGATCCTTACGGTAGATATTTTTTTGTTTCAGTTTTTCACCATTTCTTCTTATTCAAATATGACATAGCGGTACACCAATTTTTTCCTTTCCTTTCCTTTTCTTCTTTCTTTCTTTCTTTCTTTCTTTCTTTCTTTCTTTCTTTCTTTCTTTCCTTCTTCTTTCTTTCTTCTTTCTTTCTTCTTTCCTTTCCTTTCTTTTCCTTCTTTCTCTTCCTTTTTTTTTCTTTTTGATTTTTTTGAGACCACACCCCTATCCTCAGTCCAAAGAGTTTGCATTGGTTTCAATTTCTAGCCACATGGTTGTAGTTTGTAAGTTAGGATGGACCATACTGACTGATTTAGAAAGGGTAAATGGAAGAATTCTGATAAATAGATTGATTCTACTCTTCTGGCTACAGAGGTTGATTCAGGCATGGGCACATGATCACTGATTCCAGTAAGGTGGTAAGCTTTGGGGAGGTACCAGAAAGAGTCACCACTATCATTTCTACTGAAACTGAATGTAGACTTGTAATTGCTGGCAGTCATTATACTAACATTTGAACTGAAGACTGATGAACATTTGAACATAGATGAAGGAAAATCCAAGATATGAAAGATATCACCTACTTTCAGGTGATATCATAAGGATCCCTGCATTGAACCATTCCAGAAGTGAGACAACTCTCCAACTTTTCAGTTATGCAAGTCAATAGAAAACCTTGCAAGTTTGAGTTGGTTTATCACTTACAACCTTAATAGTCCCAGATGATACAAAATTACCATCAAAAGAACCTTTATGTGTATATTATATTATTTTTCTAGTGTAAAAGATGGCTTCCCACAGTGTTCAAATAAAAATAAAACAAAAATATTTTGGCAAATGTCTGATATTCAATTTAACTATTCCCTTTCCATTATGAAGATCCATTATGTCCATTAGAGAAGTATTTGCTGCCATTATTTAGTTGCATTACTTGTTTCATTATTAAGAAACCTACTCTATATTTCATAATTTCAAAATTAAAGGCTCCAGCTTCTAGGATTTTTGTGCACCTTCTAAAACAAGTTCAAAATTACTAAGAGCAGTTTACCAGAAACAACATCCTCTCTTACTCCATAGCTTCCTTTGATTAATGGTATAAAGCAGTCTCAATGCATCAAAAAGTTCCCCTCAGTGAGTAGGCAGTTCATGTGCACTTAGTGTATAGATGGGAAAAAAATGTGAGTTTAAATGTTCCAAAAATAATTATTTAATGAACTATGTTGATGTAACGGCAATAAATCTCATATTAAAGCAGAAAAATGAAGTACATATGGATTAGCAACCTACATTTAAACAAATATTGGAATAAATTTTAGGGTAATACTTCTATAATTGTGTAAATGGGAAGATTTTTGATGGATATTAGAATTGACTGAAATACGGCAAGTGGGAGAAAAACAACATACTTGAAAATCAGGTTAACGTTCTAGTATATAAAGAACTCTCAGGAAAAAAAAAAGCAATTCTATAGAAAAATGGACAAAGGACATAAATAGATAGGTGATAATAAGGAAATACAAGTGACTAGTAGACATATGGAAAGATCTCCAGTATCAGGAAAACAAAAATCAAAATAAAATGTAATTTTATTTTCCATGCACTTGATTGACACCCCTCAAAAGAAAGAAGAAGAAAGAAAACCAAAAAAGTGATAACAACCAGTGCTAGCAAAGATGTGGAGAAATTAGCGGTCTTATATCACGCAAGTGAGAATGTGAAAATTTTTTAAAAGATTTATTTATTCATGATAGAGAGAGAGGAGAAAGAGAGAGAGAGAGGCACAGAGACACAAGCAGAGGGAGAAGCAGGCTCCATGCCAGGAGCCCGACACGGGACTCGATCTCGGGACTCCACGATCAGGCCCGGGCCAAAGGCAGGTGCTGAACCGCTGAGCCACCAGGGATCCCCGAAAATGTGAATTTTGACTGTCTGTTTTTGGAAAGTAATTAAACACTAACTCCTTAAATTTAAAATTTGCATTACTTGTTTTCCTCTAAATTAGTAATCTTACTTTGGGAAATCTTTCTTATGGAAATAGAAATATCAATATTTAAAAATATGTGTATCAGGATTGTTTTTGCAACTTTGTTAGAAGTGATAAAAATCTGAATTCCTATGAGTAGTAAAATGATTGCATAAATTATGAAGCATACATAATGGATATTTTATTAAAAAATAAAACAATGAGTCATATCTATGCATACTGACATGGAAGAATGTCCATGATATATTTTCAAGCTAAAAGCAAAGAAACAGAAAAACATAGAGAAGATCGTGAAATTTACATATAAAACTTTAATAATCAATTTTATAGAAGAATAATATTTAAGATTAGTAAATATTTCCCTTTTTTAAATTTTAGAATTATTTAACTATCAATCTTGATAAAAACAAATTCTATGAAGAATTTTAAGGAAGTTTTCCTGAAATGCATGCATTTCCTTTTTCTTAAATTGAACACGGGAGGTCTCACTCAAGCCCATAAACAGAAAACAGACACTTCCTTTTCTGAAAATTTTACTTATTCTTTATTTCTGTAAATCAAAGAAGCAAAACAAACCAAGACCCCTTTAATTAATCTTAACCACTTGGGACATTTTCTTTTTACTCTTTTGGTTCCTCTTTAAAGATGTTCAGGACCTTAACAGTACAAGATATTTGACTAATCTAGAGGGAAAGAGAAACAGGGTGAACAGAGAGAGGAACAAGCTGTTTCTTGACTTGATTAATTCTCTAGTTCCTGGTTTGGCCACTCTGGAGTGTTTGGTGTTACTACTCCTGTGGTCACAGCACCCATTCACTACCTTCCATCACTGACTTTACAGTTTACTACTGGTCATGTATTCCTGGGAACATCATTTTAATGTTTCTGAGCCTCAATTTCTTCAAATTTAAAATGGGTTGACAATTTCTACTGCATTTACCTCAAAATCAGGAGACATTGCCTTTGAAAACTATGCAAATATTAGAATGGAATGTGCATGACCTCTTTCTGCATGATTCACTTTGTATTATATCTCTCTTTTAATCAAAAAGTGCCTCACTAAATTTAATTTAATTCAGCTAACTGGCTATGAATCTACATCCCAAGCTATTGAGATCAAAGAGAAAACAGTATAAACAAGTCATGGACCCTGCCAATAAGGAGGGCTATTTGGTTGTGAAGATATATTGCACCTCACTGAATACAAAATATGTTTTTTTTACCCTTTCACACCTCTGACATAACCATGTCTTCCAAAAGATGTTGCCACGTGATAGTATCTAATATTTGCTGTCAACCAAGGAGCAGTGTGGTATAGTTGTCATTGTGCACAAACAGACTTGATCATAGGAAGTGGGCAATATTGGAAATGGAATTCATACTTTTAAGCTATAAGGGTGCTAGACTCTAAATCCCTTCATAGAAAGTAGTCTCTTTCTACGTCCAGCTGGGCTGGTATTTGAGAGTATAGAACCACATCTGACTGGATGAGCGGTTTTCAATTTTGCTTCTCCAGGAGAATGGCTCTTTTGGGTGGATGCCTCTTTGGTCTCAGTTTGGAGGGCATTAACAGTTTGGCAGAGATGTGTGAGTAAGGCAGTGGGGCAGGTGGGGGCTGCCAGGTGGCACATTGCTTTTCAGTATCTGTGCTCCTTCCTATCTGCTTCTTGTTCCTGTAGATACCACCAGCAATACCATTCACCCTGTCAGTGGTACTCAGTTCACCTTCCCACTCCTTTAGCACATCAGAACTGAGCCTGTGGCTTCTCCTGAGAAATAGCAGCACCAGCAGGCAGCAGCCTGTGGAGGAGGCAAGATTTTACCTCTACGCTCCGGGGCTCTTCAGTTTGGCCTGAGAATTAAACTGATAGAAGATAGATCAACAAGCAAAAAAGCATACAATTTATATAAGTTATACATGATAAAGGAGCCCTCGTAAGTAAATGAAGACACAGAAAAGTGGCAAAACCTAAGTACTTTTATATTAGGTAGAACAAAGAGAAACAATTGTGGGAAGGTAACTAAAAGGGACTGAAGGAAGATAAGAATTATTTTAACAAGTTGGTTTGTGCAGAATTGTCTCAGCTTTGACACCTTGTTGAAGAGTGCTTCTTTTCCTCTGGTACAGGGAGGCATCTTTAGCATGGCAGTTTTTATCTCTCATTTTTCAGGGGGAAAAAGGTAGAATAGAATGCCCTTCTTGCACTATTTTTGAGTGCCCCAAGCTCAGGATAATCCTTAGGCAAAATGGCATATTTGGAGGTGGCCAATCCTGCCACCCTTCAAACCCTTCCCTGTGTTTGCCTCTTGCAAGTTCCTGAGCCTCGAGTGCCAAATGAGTAGTGCTATTCCTCAAGGTTGAGATTTCTGCTCTGCAGGGGGCACTCTCCAAACTTTCAAATTCCAATAACCAAAATTTGTTCCCTCTGTCCACTAACCCTCCGAGTAGTAGCTGTCACCTTCTTGAAGTGCATATATTACCTTTAGGCCCTCAAAAACCTATTTAACCAATCCTTTCTATTACATTTTTGGTTTAAATAACTTGTGTTTCTGTTTACCTGGCTCCATTGGGACTGACAGCACTCAAAATAGTGAATTCGCATTTCCCTCAAATTGTCATGGACTTTCTGAAACTTGCATATGAGCGGTGATCTTTTCAACCAAATCCATGTTTTTCAAAATGAGCCCTGTAGGTCCCAGAGCAAACTTCTAAGGGTAATGGGGGGATTGAGGGTAGGTGCAGACCTGATGAGCCAGAAAACCTCACCCTTCTTTCATTCCATAATGTTTTTCTGCATTAGATTCATGCTAAAGGATGCCAAATACATCCTCCCTACATGATGGATTTACTTTAGAGGAACGTAATAAAGTATCATTGTCTAGCTATTTGATTGAGGTCGTCTCTTTCTGCTCCAGCCAGAAATAAGTTCTCCTTTCTATGTGTGTCAATAAATTCTGTTTGTAGGGCACCTGGGTGGCTCAGTCAGTTAATAGTCTGACTTTGGCTCAGGTCATGATCCCAGGGCCCTGGGATTGAGCCCTCTTGACTCTCTGCTCAGCAGGAAGTCTGCTTTTCCCTTTCCCTCTTCCTTTACTCCTTCCCCAGCTCATGCTCTCTCTCACACTCATTGTCTCTCACATAAATAAATGAAAAAAAAATTTTGTTTGTATTTTTCCTAACACATTCATTAAATTCTACTTAATAATAGGGTTATATTGTCCATTTTTTTCTTCTCTACTAGACTATTCCCTCTAGGAAGGCAAGACATAGCACTGTGCCATCAAAGAGCATGGTTCCAGGACATAGAAGTCCTTAGACTTACAGTATTGCACATACTTGCTGTACTACTGTAGGCAATTTGACTAACCCTCCTATGGCCTGTTGTTTTATTTTAATGCAGAGGTAAAAAAAAAATCTATCTTATATAAATTCTATGATCATTTGAAGCTTAAATGAAATACTGCTTATTTTTATTAGTAGTTTTGTGAATCTTCCCACTGTATATAGCCTAGTGCTTCCACCCAGTTGGTCCTCAGTTAATGGCTATAGAATCAAATGAACTTTTAGTTACTATTGCTGCATAACAAAACTTCTTGAAAGTTGGTGGCTTTAAACAGCAGCCATAAGATTTTTCTTGAATTGCTGTATGTTTTGTTTATGCATTAAAACCATAAATGAAGCCTTTTCTTTGTAAAAGCAACCAAGCTATAGACCTCTTTGAGTAAACTTGCTGTGCAAAAATAAGATTTTTTTTAGTACTAGAACTAGATTGCCTTATTTACATCTTTTATTGAGCATACTCACAACTGGTGGCTTTTTTTCTTTTACTCTATGAACATATCAAAATCACAGACACGACTCAAATTATGTTGGGATCCTGCGAGGTGAAAATGTATACATTTGTAAGGCCTACATGAAATCTAGTTTCCAGATGGAGTTTCCTTCTTGCCAATTTTGGATATATTCCAAAGTGTTTCTCCTTAGAAGCCATCTAGGTGAAGTGAAAATTTATTCTTAGAAAATTATTGGAGAGAATGCTTGTGAAATGTGAAGGTATAACTTTCGTATGGACAGTGTACACATTCACAGATACTTTAAGACTGCCTTTGGGATATCTAATAATATGCAAGTTTGCATTGTGTTTGGTCTTTTCTAAAAAGTAGAGACCACCAAAAATTAATTGCACCAAAGAAATATATTTCACAATGATGTTTTTACTATAAGATAATCACAAGTAATCTGTAATCAGAAGTGATGAAAACTCCTTACATCTGTATAGCATGTTTGGTTTTCAAGACATGTCATGACCCCACTTCTATAATTCTCAAAAAGAATTGTAAGGTAGGAAAGAAAGTGTTATTGCTATGACATTTGGATAAAGAAACAAATAAATATGGCAGCTGTGCCATTTTAAAATTACAAGAGGTATTTTGGTTCTACTGATTGATGTTTTGGTTTATTTGTTGATTTGAAAGCTGCTTGACTTTTATTTAAACCTCAAGTTTGGTAAAAAGGAGAACAATATTTATTGACTGAATAGAGTTGTTTTTTTGTAATAAATTTGTGTCACAATTCTATTTTTGTATAAGAGAAACTGATGCCTGCCTTAAGGGGGCTGTAATCGCCACTTTGGGCAGCTTTCACACAATGAACATTGATGCTTAAAGTACAACCAAGAGCCAGTAGTTCCCAAATTTATCCAATAAAAATATTTTTTTATAATGTCAGAATAGAGGTCACAAGTCTCTATTCTATAATAAATTAACAACTATGAATTCTGTAATGTTTTACATTTTTTGTATCTTCTTAGTTGCAATGAATGCATACATTTTTAAAGTAGTAACTTATTCATGTAGGAAGCATGTTATTCATGCTAATGCCAAGTTTTGATACACATATGGATTTACAAAACTTTTTTCCCCAAAAAAACTCTTGAAATAACCCCATAGTCCCCTAGGAGCTCATGACTAATGGGGTCAGGACTCTTTGATACAACCAAGGTCAATATGCTGCATTTCATGTGTCAATGAATGGCTCCTTATTGAGCATTGTTGAAAAGGATTCTAGGTCAAAATATGGATTCAGAGCAAGAAAAGTATGTAATCAATTAGTGATGTCTGTCAGAGAAGGAGGAACTCGGTGTGGAAGATCCAAATATTTGCCATGCCTGGCTTAGATGGTATGAATCATTTGATTGAGCTTATTCCAAGAAAGAACAACACCAAAAGTCACTAATTTAAAAAATTCATTTAAAACTACTCTAAAGAACAAAGTCCACTTTAAAAAATACATTTAAGAGCATGTTAAGTTTACTCAAGATTTCATGCCAAACTTGCCCTATTAATCACCTTATTCTTACTCCCTCCACTTGAGAAAATCTGTTTTCTCTCAAGAAAAATTGAATATTTTTTTTTACTTTAGTCATTTGATACGGGACTTTTACTACCTATCAACCGATACTCACTGGTGATACAGACACCTCGCATAGCTTGTTGATGCTTGGTTTATTCTACTGGCCTTTCCTGTCTTGAACGACAAGTCATCCACTGAGATCATTTATTTAGACACAGGAGTGGATGGGGATATGTAGAAAAAGCATGTGGCATATTGCTACATTTATTTATAGAAGTGAATTTCCCTGTTTGTTTAGGTCACTTACCAAATGAACTATCCAACCTTCCTTCTTTACTGATTTTTCAAATATCTTTAGAGAAAAAAATAGATACCAATGATATATTTAATTCATAGGTCTACCATTTCTAGAATCTTCTAGTTCCCTCTAAAACTCTTGTGCTTAGGTTTATTCCACTCTAAGTATGTTAAAAAAAATTGAACATAATCACATATTTCATTGTTTTATTGTGATTTTCTTCCAATCCCAAACTCATCATAATTGCCCTGCTTTTCTGAAAAATACTCTCTCTCTGTCCCTTATATACCTGTTCAGCCACTAATTATCTTTCAAAAATTCATCTTATCACCTTCTTTGCCATCTCTGAAAATTGATCACTCTGCCTCCAGGCTGTCTTTGTTTCTATCTTCATTATTGCTCTTCTTGAAAAGTAGATTTTTCACTTGGGCTGCTTGAGGGCAGGGTATATGTTTTAGTCATAATTGTATCTCAAATGCCTAGAACTATGAATGGCTCAGGTTAAATGCTCCATAAGCACTGGTTAGGACTGACACTCCCATAAGCCATTACTTCTCAGTAGAGAGAGATTTGATTTGATTCTTTGACTCCTTTCTACACTATGCATATTCCCTACTGAAAGCTAACTGGTATTTTTCCTTTTCTTGATACTCATTTTCCCCATCTTTGGGGAATACAACAGTTTTTTGTACTCTGTAATGAGAATCATAAAGATAACTGAGGTGAATGATATTTGCCATAATTACATATAAAATTTTTGAAACACCTTAGAATGAAGTCCCCTCATAAGAATGGGACTTCCTTTTTTTTAGATTTTTAAAGTGTAGATGCTATTACATTTTTTTTACTGGCCTTATAGATATATCTTGAGAATTGGTTTTGACTTTTAACATGAAAACAAAACATATTAAAACATACCACTGAAGGGTAGCCAGGCAAGGTGGAAATGGTGTTTTGGCCATATTTTTTCCTGTACTAAGAACCTTTCAGGTGACCTGGCTTCAGTGAGGTTCTTGCCAGGCTGTCAGAAAGTGCTTGTTAATCTTGGGATGAGTTTCTCAGAAGAAGCAGAATTTTCTCTGATGACACTAAGAACAGATGGATGCACATTCCTCTGAGAAACTAGAGGGGAAGTTATGCTCAGGGCTCTCTGTAATATACAGGGAGGGTGATGTTTAAAACTTTTCTCTTGGCTGGTGAAGCATGAGAACACAGGACACACCTGCATGTTGGGAAGAAGGATGGACAGCAGGCTGGTCCTGAACAAGAGTAGATGATCATATTATCAATACCTGAAGACCTCACAGAAAACTCTATGCCTCACATTCACCTGCACCTATATGTACTTCCAACTGCCCATCGTACCTTTCATGGTTTCTCTTCTTTTTACCCTATTGAGATGCCTTTGATGGCCACTCTTGTTTATTCCATCCAGAAGTATTTACTGAGCCCATACTGTGTGTCATTGTCCAAGGCACTATAAACACAGTATGAATTAAGAAACATATGGCTCCAGCTCTCATAGAGCTTTCGTTCCATTGAGGAAGGACATAGGTAAACAAGTAAGTGATACTACTTCATTAAGTTCCATGTACTATAAAGAAAATAAAACAGCATTATAGTAGATGGTTTTCACTTACTGTATGAAGGGTCAAACCTTTTTCTTTGCTGATTTTTTAATAGAGAGTGACTATTAGGGAATAGATTTGGTAGGGAAGGTCTATTTTAAATTTGACCCAAGATGTGATTGGCCAGAAAGAGTGAAGTTCTGGGCAGGTCTGCACAGGTCTTTGTCTTTATGTGTTTATTCTCTTCTTCATCCATTCATTGAATCAATCACTATGAACACTTTCATCTATTTAAGTTCATTGTTTGGCACTATTATGATCCACTAACTAGGCAGCCACCCAAATTACTTTAGCCCTGGAATTATATGCATTCATTCAAGTCAATTAATTCATTCACTTATTCATTCAGATTCTATGTTGGCAATTTTACCTGGACACAGCCATTGGTATGGGGTAAAGGTTGGTGAAAGAACACAGGATGATGTGATTTATGTAGGGTCTTAAACAAGCCAACTCTGGCATATTTATGAACCAGATCAGCTTCTGTTAAGATGCCCAAAATTATTAAGCTCTAGAAAATGTGATTTGACCCATGGACATATCATTGGCACAACGTGCTCATTATTCTTTGTCATCTCTTCCTCTTTGAGTTACATTTAGGTCATAAGAATTTCAAGATATTTTTTTCCAACATACTTATTGTGAAAACCTTAAGAATGTGGGCTTGAAGAAATGCTAAGGAAAAAAGAGATTATGTTATAAGTAGAAAATGAATTTTATTCAATTAAACTCATTGTCTGACATTTGATACTCTGTAAGCAGCTCTCTCAAATGGTTTTAATTCTGCTAAAGAGTATATTTCATGGCTAGACAAGACAAGCTCTTGAAAACTCTGAGGTCTCCCTGAATCTTATAAAAATTGAAATTAAAATTTTTACTTTTAGGGCACCTGGGGGGCTCAGTGGTTGAACGTCTGCCTTCTGTTCAGGGCATGATCCCGGGATCCGGGATCGAATCCCCCATCAGCCTCCCTGTAAAGAACCTGCTTCTCCCTCTGCCCATGTCTCTGCCTCTCTCTCTCTCCCTCTCTCCCTCTCTCTCTCTGTTTCTCATAAATAAATAAATAAATCTGAAAAATAAATAAATAAATAAATAAATAAATAAATAAATAAATAAATAAAAATTTTTACTTCTAAAGAAGAGTACTTCCTAAAAGCCAGCAAGTCTTTATAGATATGATAATGATTTGCACCTATTTATTGAACACGTGGTGGGTGCCAAGTACAAAGTTAGGCACTGCAGCAGATGCATCCACTGCCCTATCCATGTTCCCCTCCTCCATACTCACTGTGCATGCAGCCAGCCTGACATCCACCCATCAGTACATGTGTCTTCCTCTGACGGTGTTCTCTAACTTCTAGAATCTGATCTTCTGAGGACCAGGACAGGCCAGAATGGAAGGAATCAACAACCCCTGCACACATACCAGGCACCTGCAATCCATAAGTGATGGGATTTGGTGGATACATACCTCACCTCATTTGCTTGCTGAAGCTATCTTCAGACAAGATAACACTGACATGTATGTTCTACACCATTCCCAATGTTCCCCAGCCAGATTGTGCCACAACTGCCCATCATGGTAACTGGTTTGATACCCATCCTTTACCAATTTCCTTCTCTTCTGTCTCTCACTTCTCACTTTCCTAACTGTTTCTGTGATTGTTCCTCAAGTTACTTGCACTCAAATCCCTGTCTCAGTCTCAAATCCTGCTTCTGGGGGAGCCAATTGAGACAGGTACATTGCACACGTCTCTTAGTCTTTATAACCTCTCCAAGGGAAATGTTACTATCCCCATTCTACAGATGAAGAAACCAGGGTTCAGAGAAGTTAATTAGATTGCTGTCTTATTCCAAATCTCCTTTCCTTTCTATTTCATTGTAAATGAACTGACCAAGGCATGTTTTTTTGTTGTTTTTTGTTTTGTTTTGTTTTTTGTTTTTTTGTTTTTTGTTGTTGTTGTTGTTGTTGTTTTAGGATTGTGCAGCCATGTGGTTAATGAATTTTGCAGCAGAATAATAAATCAAATATTTATTGACTCAAATTGTTGCAGTCATAGTCAAAACTGCAAGAGGTGGAATTTTGTTCATTCATTCTAAAAATATTTATTTTATTTCACCAAGACCCAGACACTCTTTTCCTTCCTGAGAGTACAGTAGCAAAGAGAAGATATCCTCTGAGAACAGCTGAATGCATACTAATTTGTGAAAAGTTCTGACTATGGTATTAGAGATTTTTGTGATGTTGAGATCTTACACTAGTATTCAAGAAATATTCAGAAATGGCAAATGGATTTTCAAGCATCTACTCAGATGCCAGTTAGGTGGCTGTATGTTAGAAAAGAGAAACCAGTTTGTCTCTCTTGTACTGTTTGGGTAGACCTTTTTATTTTATGTTTTCCTTCACTAGAGTCTAAATGCCTTTTGTAGGTAGTGAATATTTCTGGCACTGCAATGAATTTGAAAAACGAGTAATGACCAAAATCTGAATATAAATACAGGATCCACATCAACTTACAAAATTGGATACAGGACCCCCTTAGAAAGTACCTGTACTGAGACATATTGAACATGTTAAGATGATATTTTCCCTATACTTGCATTTAAATTAAAAGGAGCGAGAGAGAGAAGCAATTGATTTAAATTAGTGGGAAGAAATTGGTGTGTAGCCTTGTTGGCATCTTAACTACAAATGAAACCAATATCCTGGTGTTGTTCCCTTCTGAGTGCTCTGATGATTTCACAGTTGGCTAGTGATTTATACCTTGCTTCAAATTACTTAGGATGCATTAGGGCATAATCTACGAAAAAGTTTGACTCTAAAAAAAGACAGTTTGTAGACATGAAGAGAGAAGCTCAGTGCAGTCATAGAACTCTACAGTCACAGAGCAAGGAGACCTCAAAAGGTCACCAGATCACAAAGGTGACCTCTTTGTTCAAAATGTGGAGCAATAGTAGAATTTCAGGTTCTTTGTAAGGCCTCCAAAGGGGGGGGTGAGGTTTTTTTTTTTAAGATTTTAATTTACATATTCATGAGAAACACAACGGGGAGAGAGAGGCAGGGACATAGGCAGAGGGAGAAGCAGGCTCCCCGTGGGGAGCCCAATGCTGGACTGGATCACAGGACCCCAGGATTTCCCCCTGAGCCTAAAAGAGAAACTCAACCACTGAGCCACCCAGGCATCCCGGGGAGGTATTTTTGAACCACATTCATTCTCTTATTCACAGAGATGTCTAGAATATAGAAAAATATTCAGGAACTAAAGAAATGAACCCTAAAGCCAATTGCTTACAACCATTGATTGACAGCTATGCATTTAACACTGGCATACATTCTGACATTCTGTGGGAGATAAAAAAGAACAACGTAAGACCCTGAAAGAGATAACTGCTGCCTGGGAGACATATAATAAGTATGAGAAAAGAATTGATGTTAACATGTGTAGGTTGGCATCATCAGGGATGGTATAAGTGGAGGTGGTGGCAACTATAGTTGATATGAAGTAAGAGACAGAATACATTCATGGAAAGGAAAGAAGATGGTGGAGCACCACAAGGAAAGGCAAGGGAGTAGGAATACAGCACAAAAGGAGGCCTGGGATGTGGTTGAAGTCAAAGCACATTCTGGGGATTTTTGAAGTACAAGAGGAAGATGAAAGGAGCCAGGCTATGGAAGGCCACAAAGAAGGTGATGATCTTGTGATTATGGAAGCAGTGTGTGTCCTGTATGCCCAGTGTGTGTCCTCAGGCAAAGAGATCCCTAGAAGCTAGGTACAAAATAGCTTGTCAGAATTTTTTGTCTGCAATTAAATCCATCACCTTCTTTTCCTTTTTCCTCCTTGCACTCTTTCTCTTTCATTAATGACAATACCATTATATAAGGCTTAAATCCCTTAAATGTCTTTTCCCTTGTTCCCACATGTAATTAGTTGCCAACCATTTTCAAGTCATTTTTTTCTCCGTATCTATTGAATATTTCCTCCCTTTTCCCCTTCTGCTACCATCCAAGTTTATTCCATTTCCAATGTTTTCAGTACCTGCTTATACTAACTTGCCTCTTACCTTATGTCCCAATATTCTTTCCCACAATGAGACTTTCTATGATGAAGTGCATGTTTTAGACTTTTGGTCCCTTGTGCTTTCACTCACATCACCTCTGCAGAATTTCACCTCCTATTTCTTGTTTAAATCCCATTACTCTGAGGTTTACTGTACATGCATTTCTTCCAGGAAGTTTCCTTGATCCTACATTCTCTACCTTTTATTTTCAATCTGGTAAGAATTTTTCTTGCCCCTAAACTCTTAAAACATCATCTCATGCCTCTAGGTTATTGTCCAACTCATAATAGAACCTATAGTAAGAATGTGGACTGCTGAGTCCAGTCTGCCCAAATTGACCCAGCTGTATCACTTACCAGCTGTGTGGTTTTAAGCCAGTTATTGAATATCTCTAAACTTCATCTTATTCATCTAAGTAACTAAAATAATAAAACCAAGGCTTCAAGTGTATTGGGAGGATTAGAAACAACATATGGCACAGCCATTCACATTATGTTTGGCTCAGAGTTGCTATTCATTGGGTATTTGTTGAATGAAAAAGTCTCTCTGTATAGTGTGAGATGCTACAGAGTGCAAATGATGGGATAGAGTAGGCATTCAAGAAATATTTTCAAGTGAAAGGGCTGGAATCATAGGCAAATACCTGCTATTAGCTCCCCCCATCAGTTTTCTAATATGTCCACCAGGAGTCAGAGAGGGGCTAAAATTATGCTGGGTGGGAGTATGGCTCATTAATCATCTATCAGGGAATGACTTTTGAATGAGACATCCCCTCAAGACAATAAACACCAGCATTCTCAAATTGCATTTCAATGGTTTGTAGTGACCACAGCCACCCATGGTCCTATTTTCTGAGCTGAGCATTACATTTACTGTTTCCAAGCTGGAGGGAATTCTGCTCTTGCATGCATTTTCAAAAATAATAGCTATTGGTTGTGCTACAGTGACTTTGTCAATTCCCTCAGCTTTCAAACTCTGCTGATAAAAACATATCCAGCTTTTTAAAGTTCCCTGACTTAATTCCTTTCTCTACTTCAGTTAGCTTTCCCTTCACAAGTGATACCCTTTTGTGTTCATTGATTAGATTTCGCATGTTTTTTAAGTATAATGTTCCCCAAAGATTGGTAGTTTTTTTTTTTCCCCACTAGTTAAAGGAGCCCAAACTATCATGTGACCTTTTGGTTTCTGAAATAGATACGTGTCTTTGTGTTTCAGATTGTGGCTTTCAAATTCAGACTGCTCAGAGATAATCCTGGCTTAAGCATTGTTTAGCTTTGTGAATTTGAGCAAAATTATATTATTGTGAGCCTCAATTTATTCCCTATAAAATGGGCATAAGAATTAAACCTATTTCATCTTAAATAGTGTCTTTGGGAGAACTTTAATGAAATAAGGCAATTAAAAGCTTTTTACATAGGAAGAGCTCAATATATATATTAGCTATTAATCTTAAAAATTTATCATAAATCTTTTATAACTAGTAACTTTATGGTTGACTTCATGCTTTAGCTTTCCAGAATGTATTTCCATTTATTCATTCTAGGTTTATTGTTGTTTATTTGTTTATTTTGTGTTGGCTTGTTTTATTATTTCTTAGGATGAAAATTTTATTCAATGAGTCAGGCTTAATGTTGCTCTAACTACCATTCCTGCTCAGCCTTGATGTCTGAATTGAGGTACTTTGGTCAAGAAGGTCTAGAATGGAAAACATCCTTTATACACTTTACACTGGAGGTCTTCTTCTCCCAACATCTAATTCAGTGGTCCCCTCCCTTTTTCCATTTTCCTCCTTCGGCTCATCTAACATACATCAATATCAGTAACTGACTGCTCTTTATGGGACTATGGATTAAAGACAAATACTGCTCTTCTAGTTCTAGGACAACTGGTAGCCCACACGGTGACTTGGTACAAGTTAGAAAAGGCAATTCTCTATTTCTTTTTATTTTATCTTTTAATAACTTTTTAATTTGAGTATAGTTGGTACCTATGTTTATTGCAACATTATTTACAAGAGCCAAGATATGGAAGCAACCCAAGCATCTATCAGCAGATGAATGGATAAAGAAGATGTGGTATGTATACACAAAGGCGGCATTTTCAGAACAGAGGCAATCCTGTAGGTGTAAGTTTTGATAGTTTAAGTTCTTTTTAACAAAAAAAGAGTAGTCTCTTCTTGGCGGTGGGCAGGTGAGGAGCTTGTCACCCTTGAATCTGAGTGCAGGCATTGGCTGCAGACCCAGGCTAGAATTCATTCACACCTATGTATAGGCTCAATGCAATCTTGCATGGAGGTCCTCCCTGAGTGAGGCCTATATCTACCCACAGCCTCAGGCAGTTACTGCTATACCAGAAGGCAATGTAGCCTCTCTCTCCTGACAACAGTAATGTGCCCTCCTCACCCCCAGGTATCCCGCTACTTCTCTCTCACTTTTTATGGAAGGTGGATCTCTAGGAACTTTTGAAAGACATGCAAATGAAACTTTTTTTTCTGATGACATCAGTGATATGGCAAGCTTTCTTTTGCAGAGGAATGAAGTGTGGGACCAATTCTTTTCTAAGAGAACTGCAGGAAAGTGCCCAGGAAATCTGTATTCTAACGGAAGAAAAATTAATGCAGCCTATGGAGGGGGGAAAACCCCCTGTATTTCTCAGCATTTGCTGTCATAAATATGTTCCCTCAGTAAACCTCTGCACTCTGCATTAGCCACACCCAGCAGTCATACATCATGCCAGTGGAAGAGACCCTGGCCACCTGTATGCCAAGGGGAAACCCCTGCCTTATTGCTACCAGCATGTGCTGTGACTCATAGAGAGTTCAGGGAGGAGTCCTCATCCAGATATATATCTGTATAACCCTTGGAGATTTGCTCTGGTGGCCACTGACAGGCTGCTGGCAACCTGCTGACAACTCCTAAGGCAAAAAACCTTTAATCCCACAAATTCCAATCAGCCTGACTTTCTACTAGCTTTCAGACTCTGCATACTATCTAAATTCATAGAGAAGAAAAATGCTCTTTACTGTCACAAAACAGGAAACATAGGAGAACACAAGACAAAGGAGAAGAGGGAGCCACCTCTACTCTCCCATAAATTTCATATTCCTCAGCCTTGGGAGTCAAGCAAAATGTTTGTGACCAAGTACATCTTTTATAGAATTGCAAGAAAGGGATGATACATCTAGATTCGGGGCAGATTTGGCACTTCAGAGTGCTACTATTTTGTGGAACCCAAAGTTCTATCAATTATAAGACACCTCTTTAATTTTAGAAATATTCAGCTATGATTTCATGTCTTATTATCCCTTAAAATTTGTATTTTTAAACTTATCAAAATAGTACTTTTGTGTTTATTTTAGACATAGACTTTTATGCTATATCTCTCTTTTGCACACACAACAGGAAAACAAAAGTGAAGTAGATGAGTTAAGGTATTCCTTCCTCAACCTTCTGCACAAAGTCTGAATCTTCAGAATCATTGTGTTACTCAGTCATTGATAATCGTGTTTTCTTTCCACATAGTGTCATCTCTGTGATGTCAAAAAGGTTGGTGGGGTGGCCTTCCTTTGAAAATATATAATGGGGCAGCCCGGGTGGCCCAGCAGTTTAGCACCGCCTTTAGCCCAGGACCTGATCCTAGAGACCCAGAATTGAGTCCCATGTCAGGCTCCCTGCATAGAGCCTGCTTCTCTCTCTGTGTCTCTCATGAATAAATAAATAAAAATCTTTAAAAAAAGAAAAAGAAAACATATAATACTGTTTTCCAATTTTAAACATGTGTTCTTGTTTTGCTCCACAGTTAAATCTATAAACTCCTTGAGCAGAGTGTAGTTGTTACATCCTGGTTTTATAGCTCCCTCAGCTAGGAGGGCTGTGTTTTCCTGCATTTGGTCCCCAATACATATTCATTCCATTGGATCACTGCACCCTACCTCAGTAGCAGAGAAGGAAAATCAACAAGATCTCTCTGCAACATATTTCTCCAGTGTTGGAGTCCTGCAGATAAAATTGTAGGTTTTCAGGTATGAGAAAAATCTGGGTTATATGCCTCTACTTGGGTACTTGGAAGAGTTTTGACAAGTGCTTGACTTCAAGATGGAGGGATTTCTCTTGGTCAGAAACTGGCTCTGACACATATATTTAAGAAGAAAGGGAGGGAAATCCCAAATTACTCATTTGATTATAAACAATATGCTCATTCCTTAAACCCTTTCTTTTCTCTATGGCATCTTTGGAATTCAATTCAGAAGTATCAAAGCCTATCTAAATTTCTACAGCCCTTTAGGTCCTTTTTGTTTATTTATCAGATTCTGCCTTTGGATAACCTCTCAAATAACTTGATAGCCATGAGTGAGTCTTTTAATTTTAAAGAAGGATTTGAGTGAAAGAAATTTAAGAAGTAGTCCCACAAACACAGGTCAGGGAATAGAAAAATAAAACAGATAAGAAGAAAGTCATTAAAGAGGACGTTAATAAATGACTTCTTGCTGTGGGCAAGTGAAGTTTATTTTTATTGGAGGCTGTGGTGGGCTGAATTATAACCCCACAAAGAGGTCTGCATGCTAATCCCTAGAACCTGCATATATATTACCTTATATGGCAAAAAGGACTTTCTGATGAGACAGGAAATTTTTCTGATTATTCTGGTGGAGTCAGTATAATCACAAGGGTCCTTATAAAAAGAAAACAGAAGGGTCAGAGTTAAAGAAGACAGTCTAACAACAGAAGCAGAGGGAAGGAAGGAGGTATGACAATGGAATCAGATGTCACAGTGATGTGGGGAATGGCCAAGGAGGGCTGGGAGCCAAGGAATACAGGCAACTTCTGGAAGCTCGAGAAAGCAAGGAAATAGAATCATCCTAGAAACTCCAGAAGAAATGCAGTTCTGCCAACCCTCGATTTTAGCTCAGTGAAATTTATTTTGGACGTTTGGCCTCAAGAACTCTGAGATAATAAATTTGTGTGGTTTAAAGTCACTAAGTTTATGGTAATTTGTTTCGTCAGCAGTAGGAAACCAACACAGGGACCTTATAAGCAACCATATGGATCATGCTGAATAATTGTGCCACTGGGGTTTGAGGAGATCAGAGTATTTGTCCACTGACTCCCAATACTCATTTGATAAGGATTGTCCTCAAGAGCATTAACTTTCCAGTATGTCTGATTTGCTCAGCTAAGCACCCCCCTTCCCTCTCCAGGGACCAGTGAAAGCCCTGAGTCAGAGACACACAGATGCATG
Organism: Nyctereutes procyonoides; assembly: GCF_905146905.1. Taxonomy (NCBI): domain Eukaryota; kingdom Metazoa; phylum Chordata; class Mammalia; order Carnivora; family Canidae; genus Nyctereutes; species Nyctereutes procyonoides. Next base: position 40,641,355 of record NW_026575024.1, read on the forward strand.
AAATAGGAACTCACAGGCATATCTAGGAATGTCCACTAAAAATGCAAGTGATGAGTAGAGTGTGCCAAGGGAAGGTGGGTGGAGCATGGACATTACCTGTCATAGTATGCAAGTGAGCGTGTGTGTGTGTGTGTGTGTGTGTGTGTGTGTGTGTCTTGTTCCCCTTTTATCAAGTTCTCTAAGGCTAGAAATTCTTATTCACCAGAGGCCCTAGCACAGTGCCTAGGATCTAGGAAAAACATTTGCTGTTGGATTGGGTGACAGAGTGTGACAGCTTGTGAATGTCACAGTAAATAAGGAAGCTGGCTATTTTACAGTAATGTTTCTCTAATTCCCAAATTAAGCCGATGCAGAGAACGAAAATGGCTCTTTCTTGAAAACAAATTCAAGAAACTGTAGTTCCCAGGCAGTTTGAGTGCAAGGTGGCTGTCAATCACGAATGCAAGTTGTCACTAGGCAAAATGGCCTTCTCCTGTTACACAACCAACCTGCAATCTAAGACTCCGTAGTCAAGGTTAGCAGATAAATCAATACAAAAAGAGATGAGCATTGCAGGCCGTGCTAATGTCAAACAGCCATTTCATGTGTCTGGCAGAAGATTGAGCATATTGGTAAAGTACTAAAGACTTCCTTCATGAAAATGCTGGGATCCCTAGTCCTAAAAGGAAAATCAGATTAACTCGCACAAATCCTTCTGACACCTGAGAGACAGTTTTCTCCTGACGAGGGCTTGGAGAGGACAATGTGATGAACAACAGCATGGCCTTCCCTTTGCTAGCTATCTAACATGACATAGCTTTTGGGGGGCACTTCGTTGAGTCCTAGATTCTCTTTTTACCCTTAGAGGTTTTTGGTTTTTGCTTGCTTTTTCTTTCTTTCTTCTTTCTTTCTTTCTTTCTTTCTTTCTTTCTTTCTTTCTTTCTTTCTTTCTTTCTTTCTTTCTTTCTTTCTTTCTTTCTTTCTTTCTTTCTTTCTTTCTTTCTTTCTTTCTTTCTTTCTTTCTTTCTTTCTTTCTTTCTTTCTTTCTTTCTTCTTCCAATGATCTTTAGTAAGTGTTTGCAGATGTGTCATGTATTCTGACTGCACTGTTAGCTCTGCCAGGTACATTAGACTTCAGAACATATTAAGATGAAGGCTGAGTGCCTCTTCTTTAAGAGAAACCTAGAAAGTAGTTTTTATTTTCCACAGCAGCTGCTCTTCCTGATTTGAACATGTCAAACAAATGTTTGATGCCCTTGAATATTTGATTAAATTCATCAACACCCACTGGTTGTTAAAATAGCCCTTGGGTATTAGAAAAGTTCTTTATATGTATAAACACATATGACATAAACACATAGAGATATATTTTAAAGACAATTTTGTGGCTAAAATACTTGAAAATAATCAATAGGAAACAAGATATGGTATTCAAATTAATTGATCTTGTAGAAAAATCATCAGGGTCTGAAGGAAATTTTAGGATAGAATAGAACATGATTAAACCCTGATGAATCCAGAATTTTTTTTTAATCCAGAATTTTGTTAATAATGTAAAGGTTCTGGTTGCTACAGTTCTCAAGGAAGGAAATTCTGTCTGATGCATATTTGTGGACTATGAATACAAGCTTGTTAATGATACGCTTGTGAAACAAGGTTGAAATACAGAAACTTTGGATAAACTCTATTAGAAACAAGCTTGCCACCTAATTGAGAGACGAACCTCTCTTAAGACTGGGCAAATGCTGGCATGATCTAGGCTACTCCAATTCCTACCTGTGCACTTGAGTTCCTAGGCCTGTGACCCATAACTAGAGTCACATTTCACCAGTTCCTCCTGCCTCCCTGACAAAACCTGGGATTCTGTGTCTTTTCTATGAGCTGCCCTGTCTTTGGAGCTATGTCTAAAGTCATGGACACTTTAGAAGTGATGACCCAGTGGATTAGCTTTCATGAAGGGTTATGATTTAGCACAACTCCCTTGTTCATTGACTGTTCTCTATTTGGCCCCCTCCTGCCTCGTCTCCATCCTACTCTATGTAAGTCTACCTGAGCTTCCTTGCTGCCTAGTTTTTATTTGGGTTTGGCTGATAGGGGAGGGAAGCAATTGGTTCAATAGCAGAATGGAAAGGTGGAAGGAAACTATTGGGATATTTTTTACCCCAATCCTCTCTTCCCTGCCTCCCTAACTCCCATTCCTCACTCCCCCTACCCCTTATCTCTCACTTGGGCACATGTTTCTAGCAGTAGCTATGACTCTTTTGTGACTGGTTCACTGGGAAGCCCTTTCTTTCACTAGGCTATGGTGACATTGTTTCCACCAGTTACCCCAGCGTGTTGACTGCTTTCTGGGGCTGTTGGTCTTTTGATGCCCCAGTGTATCTTGCTTATCCTTTAACTTTGCCATGTCTCTACAGGTGGTCTTCTCATCAAATCTCTTTATTCAGACCATCTAAGGAAACTGTGCTCCCTGTCAGGACCCTGAAAATTACATTTCCTTTGACCATAGCATTCTTTGAAAGTAAGGAAGATATATAGTTATTATTTAGTTATAAAATACTTAAGTTGATACCCTGCATATTACAGTTCTCATTTGGCTAGTGTGCTACTAAAAACTTCATTTGTAAAAGAGCAAAAAAAGATGACATTATCCATAACATAATGGTTTGGGCTCAAATGCACATGCCATTCTGTGTCTGCAGAGCTGGGATCCGTGTCTATAGTAGCCGAGCAGGTTAGTGTCTAAGTACCTTGGTATATACCACTCTGGTATCTGGAAGTGGCTGAATGACTCATGTGTTTCTTAAATACAAGGCAGAAGCTGTCCAAATCCTTTTATCTGGATAGTAACAGCTAAAATAAAGTAAATGTCACATTATATTTATGTCTAGTAACATGGTATATATGCATTGTGTTTATATTTTTATTTACAATATTTTATATATAATGTTTCAATATATTTATGTATGTATACATGCATACTAGAGAGAGAGAGAGAGAGAGAGAGAGAGAGAGAAGCTGGGCACAGTGCTGCTTAAGTTCAATGCTTACTGCAAGCAGCACATTCATAAATACTATGGTTCCAGAAAGAAAGTCAGAGATAGGCTGCTCTCAGGTTCTTGCTGTATGGCCCAGGCTAGAAAAAGTAAGCATCTTTTAAAAACCTAATATTTATCAGGCAGCATACCAAAGAATGCAGTTTAATTTGGGTGTAAACAAATACATGGGTGCTGAACAATTGACAGGGATTAAGGAAACAGGTGACAAGGCAGAAATAAATTCAGAGATAGGGCTACTTGTGTCCTTCAGGAAAAGAAAATTAAATCAGTGACGTTATGGTGACTACCAAACCATTACTACATCTTGAATTTCTTACTTTTTTTCCCCTCTAGAGGTCTCTTTATGAGATGGCTCCTTTGATGACTAAAAAGGTTTAAAATAGTTTTCTACCCAATGATACAGTCTTCAAACAAGGGGCATCACAACTCTAATAGGACAGCTTTGGAGGGATTTATCATTATTTATTTTTTTGGTGGAAGACAGTGAGCAAAGGATGAATTGTCATGTCTACATATGACCATTCATGCTCTCACTTTCTGCTTTATTTCAAGCCATATGGATCACTCCACCGTCCTCTTCGCTTTTCTCTCGAAATTGCCAAGGGACTGTTGCATGTCAGGCTTTCTCTCTTGCTTTGCTGGATAAAGGGAAGGCCATGATCTCTGTGGTTCTTTACTTCTCATCGCTGAAGAGAAACCCATAGGTTCTTTGAATTTTCATGGTTTTCTACTAATCATGGTGGTACAATCAAAATTCAACATGGAGGGGCACTGTGAAGCTTAAGTGACACGTCAAGACGGCATTGGTCTTAGTTCTTGATCTGCTGTTTCTACCCCTAAAGAAGGGTCTGCTATGAACACGCTAGGCTCCCCTGGAGCAGAAGTCACTCACCTCCTTCCTCTACCTGCCATTCTCTGTAGGCAGACCCTGCAATATTGATGGATACCCCTCTTCCATTGCCACCATAGCTCCCTCCCTCACTGATTTTTCTCACCTTTTGTGCTCCCCATATTCCCAACTGCCCAGGGATTTTTTTTCTTTCTTAATCTTTCTTTTCTCTCTCTCTCTCTCTCTCTTTGTATTACAAAAATATTAAGCATTTTGAAGGTTGATTGTCACCATTAGATCTGCTGCAGACAACTCAGAAAAGCAGGAGTCCCCTTCTCAAACTGTATTTGCCTCTGTGCCTTGAGTGAGTAGGCAGTAATAAAGTCAGTCAGCATGGACACTTGTGCACTCAGACCGTTCAGAATTCTGTCACAGTTGCTCCTGAGACAGGGGAAAAGATTTGAACAAATATATATCCCTGTGTAACCAACTCCCAGGTCAAGATGTAGAATATTTCTATCACCCTAGAAAGTTCCATCAGGACCCATTTCAGTCAATTCCAGCCTCCTTAAACAACTCTCAGTCTGATTTCTAACAGCTTTGTATTTTTTCCAGTTCTTTAACTTTGTATCAATGGAATCTTGGCCATGTATACATGTTTGTGTTTGACTTCTTTCATTCAAAGGTCTATTTTTGAGATTCACCATGTTGTGTGCATCCGTAGTCCATTATGCATTTTTGTAAATGAAAAGACAATAATATTACTGTATATAATAATAAAAGAAATGTGCCTGTATATAATTGTGACAGGAAGTGCAATGGGCAGGGGCAAAGGGAATTCCTAATGTCCATGGAAAGTGCTTGGTCTTTTTTTTTTAAAGAGATTATTTATTTATTCATGAGAGACACACACAGAGAGAAAGAGAGAGAGAGAGAGGCAGAGTCATAGACAGAGAGAGAAGCAGGCCCCATGCAGGGAGCCCGATGTGGGACTCAATCCTCGGATTCTGGAATCATGCCCTGAGCCAGAGGCAGACACTCAACTGCTGAGCCACCTAGGCATCCCAAATGCTTGGTCATTTTAATATTATTATTACATTATCCCACGAAGGAGGATTTTGCCTCTGATAAAGCATACCTTACTAATTCCCAGGAGTCCGTGCTTGACAAGAGTGGGGATTTTACATGCTTGCTGTCACACAGGAATCACCTTGATATCATTTCCTAAATTGAGCTTTTGAATTTAGAATTCCAAAAGAACACTGAAGCCTCTGGTGGGTAAGCTGTTTTTTAGAAAGTATGCCAGAAATAGCAGCCAGAAACGCTCATCTGTTAAAGCTGAGAGAGGTTTATTTTTCTTTCTTGGCTATTTTTTAGAGCAGTTTCAGATTCACAACAGAAGTGACTAGAAGGTCCAAGGATTTCCTACATGCCATCTTTTGGTATTCCCAGTATTCATATGTAGTTGTCCCACCATTCTTGGATATTCTGATTTGTTTTCTTTGGGCCTTTCTGTTTATTCCATTTGGGAAGTTTCTATTGCCTTCCCAATTTTCTATATCCTCAAGCACAGAGGTCTTTCTTCAGCTGTATCTCATCTACTAATGAACCCATCAAAAGCATTCTTAATTTCTGTTACAATGATCTCCAGCATTTCTTTCTGATTCTTTCCTAGAATTTCTGTCCCTCTCCTTATATTGCCCCTCTATTTTTGTATGCTATGTACTTTATCCATTAGAATACTGAGCATATGAATCATCCCAATGACTTTGCCATCTCTGAATCTGGTTCTGATGCTTGCATGATCTCTCCAAGCTATGATTTTTGCCTTTTAGTATGCGTTGTAATTTTTTTTCTTGATAGCTGAACATGATGTACTTGGCAAATGGAACTATAGTAAATAGGCCTTTAGCAATGTGATCGTGAGGTGTGGGGGAGGGGAAGCAGGCTGTGGCCCTCTATGTAGGTCTCAGGCATTAGTGAGCTCCAAATGTGAATATCACGAGTGCTCTGATTGCCCCTCTCTCCCTCCTCAGGTAAGATGGGATGACTCCCATGGGATGGAGTTGGGTGTGTTCTTTCCCCCATGTGGATATATGGCTAGAGCTGGCTGGAGTAGAATATTGCCCTCCCCCCAGCAGATTAGACTCTGGTAACACAGTTTCTCCTGAAGATGTGCATTATTTTTATTGGTTTGTTTGTTTCTCAAAGATTTTATTTATTTGTTTGAGAGAGAGAGAGAGAAAGAGAGAAAGGAAGAGCAGGGGGATGGAGTGTAGGCAGAAGCAGCAGACTCCTCATTTAGCAGGGAGCCCAACATGGGATCATGACCTGAGCTGAAGGCAGATGCTTAACTGACTGAGCTGCCCAGGCACCCTAGGACATGCATTAAGAATAGAGTGGCTTATTTCAGAATAGTTCCTCTCCCCATCACACCTCTCCCAAGCAGTCTCCCTGCAGGCTGCAGGAGGTTTTATTTATTTATTTATTTATTTATCTATTTATTTATTTATTTATTTATTTTTTAATAAATTAATTTTTATTGGTGTTCAATTTACCAACATACAGAATAACACCCAATGCTCATCCTGTCATGTGTCCCCCTCCGTGCCCGTCACCCATTCACCCCCACCCCCCGCCCTCCTCCCCTTCCACCACCCCTAGTTCATTTCCCAGAGTTAGGGGTCTTTATGTTCTGTCTCCCTTTCTGATATCTCCCACACATTTCTTCTTCCTTCCCTTATATATTCACCATGAGAACCTGGTGGAACTCCTGCAGTTACAACTTACAGAAGTGGGGTGGGGGGCACCCTAAGACTAGATCCCTCTGAGGTTTTTGCCTCTCAGGCTTGTCTACTCCAAGCTCCAACCATTCCTCCATGACAGTTTAGGTTTTCATTTCCTAATACTGGTTCCTGTGGAGGTGTCTGCTCCATGAAGTTGCAGTTCACCTACCCATCTCTCCAGGTGGGATGGATAGTAGGTGCCCTGGGACCTCACTTCTCTGATAGATCTAAGAAACGTTGTTGATTTTTTCAGTTTGTTTGGCCTATCACTTGTTAGGCAGGAGTGACAATTTCCTTGCTCCTAACATGCCAGAATGCCATTCTACTTTTTAAGAAGAAAAAAATGTCAGGTGTCACATAAGTAAAATATTGTACAAACATCTATTTTATTTTTCTCTCGAGAATACCTTTGTACATGAAAGTTCCAACTTCCTAAAGAGATCCGTCAAAATAAATCTTTAATATATATGTTTAAATGGATATTTATTCCCACTAAAAGCACATCCTAAGCCTCTTTTCTGGTCCTGGCAGGTTTTTATGACACATTACAACTTCATGCTATCTTGTGTCTGCTTACTATAGCTCAAGCAGGAGAACAAATTGATTTTTGATGAGAAATATTCCTTTCTAGGATTTCATTATTCTACCACAAACTTAGCCTACAGCTCATGGTTTGTGAAATACTGTCATTCATTATTAAGACTGACAATGATGAGCATTGTGGGAAATTTACATTTTAAAAGACAGTTTTCCTGCTTTAAAATTCTGTGGCTTCTTTGGTCTCTTCATTCTCCTATCATTTCTCAAACACTTACTATCCCCCCAAGTACCTCACTGTGGTTAAGAGGAATGAGCCAGCTTCTGTCTGTTTGAGGGAAATGGTACATGCATCACTTCTAATTACATCTCTCTGGGCATTTTCAAAAGCAGTATCTCATGTTTGGGTAAAACTTAGAAATCCAAAAGCCAGTGAAAGGGATGTTCCAGATAGAATACTTAAAGGTCATATATGCAGTGAATTAGAATCAATTGTTAGGCCACTCCAAATTCATTTAGATTCGTTACAGAAATGTATTCATCACATTATTGGCATGTTGTAAAATCCAGAGTGTAGTGATTTCGGAGATCTAATTACTAAGCTTTTCTTGAATGCTGATACTTTAGACTACAGTCAATATGATACAATTCATTCAGAGGTTTAGCCATAAATGAAGCCATTTTGTGAAAACCTGCTCTTTTACTATTTGTTTCTCTTAGCAAAAAAAAAAAAAAAACATATATATATATATATTTTTTTCTAGTGCCAAGAGGGGATTATGGGAAAACATAGGTAATGTAAATCTATTTTCAGGTTCCCAGGAGAAACAGTGAGACCATACTTGATCTTGAAAATTGATCAGACCTTCACTTGAAGTTATGACTCGGGTGCATGTTGAAGAGCTGGGAGCATTTTGAAGAGCCTGGCACTCCCAGCTGCATTTCCAGACCTCGGGTGCTAAATAGCATTCATGTACCTTTAGACTTCCTTATATCTTTTAGCTTTCCCACGTCTTTAAGTAAATCAGGTAAATGTAGGTGGAGGGACCTAAAGAAGAAGACATATGAGGAACAAACAGTGTATGACTGATTCTATTTAATCTTCACAACAAAAAGGTAGCCTTATCCCCACATTACAGGTGTGGACACTGAAGAATAGAGAAATGTGCTGTGTTGGGGAACAGTTTGTAGAGCACATGACTCTTGATCTGGGGGTTGTGAGTTTTAGCCCCACATTGGGTGTAGAGATTACTTAAGAATAAAATCAGAAAGAAAGAAAGAAAGAAAGAAAGAAAGAAAGAAAGAAAGAAAGAAAGAAAGAAAGAAAGATGCTGTGCTCACATAGATTGCAATTTTCACAGGAACATGCAATGTCTGGTAGGTTTGACTCCAAAACCTGTCTTCTTTTCCTTATTCCAGGGTTCCTCTTGAACCAATTCCCATGCCTCTTTGAGTTCTTTGAACTGATATGCACCATGTATTATGCATATAATATTTTTTACTCTGGACAGATAGTCAACAGGTGAAATAATATTCCAAAGGTGGCAAAGACCTAGATAAGAATCAAAACCACTCCTGAGGGCTCTGCATCCTCAATGGGATTTCAAAAAGCATCTTAGTCCTTGCTCGAGGTATCAGTCAGATTTTTCTGCATTCCACACAACCTCAAAAACCCAGGGGCTGACAGCAAATAGCATCAACTGTCTTGTTCATGGTTCTTCAGGTTGGCTGGGTTTAATAGATAGAGGCTGGGCTTGGCCTGACTTCCCTGGATCACAGGTTTCTGTGAGTGCTCAGTCTGCCACATCTGTCCCACCCGCTTCACTTCAAGTGGCAGTCTGAAAGAGCACCCACCCACTTGGAGCATTCCCTTTTCTTGCCAGCAAGCGCTCTTGCAGCCTCACATTTGCTCCCATCCCATTGGTCAAAGCAAGCCACAAGGCCAAAGTCAACATTGGTGAGGTAGGGAAATACACTTGGCTTACAAGATAGTATTGCAAAGTAAGATGCAAAGAGTGTGGCAAAGGGGAGAGTTGAATTGGGTATGCTTATCCAATCCATCATACTCAGAAATGGAACTGTCAAAAAGAGATACTGCAGTCTAATAGTGGCATTACTGCCCACATCAAGCAATGTCCTCCTCAACACAAAAAATTTCAGAACTTCTCACTTGTAATCTTTCAGAGTATCTTTTTTTTCAAGATTTTATTTATTTGAGAATGAGAGAGAGAGGAGGCACCGGGGAAGGGGGAGGGGTAAAGGGAGAGGGAGAAGCAGACTCCCCAGTGAGCAGGGAGCCCCTCACAGGGCTCCATCCCAGGACCCCAGGATCATGATTTGAGCTGAAGGCAGATGCTTAACCAGCTGAGCCACTCAGGCACCCCTCAGAGTGTCTTTGTAATGACTTTCAGGATGATGTACTCCAGGGGACTTTAATTGTATCAAAATGTATTTTTGATAACAAAATTTTATAAATGTATCAAATAATGTGTTATTTTTAATCACAGTCTTTTTTTTTTTTTAAATCACAGTCTTAATCCCTGCAGTTGCATTAACCCCTGCATTGCTCAGCAAAGGAGTGGCTGCCATTGTGAATTCTAGCAAACCCTGGTGTAGAGTTCTCACCAACTGACCCAGCCTTATTTAAGAAAACTCCACAGGCTGAAATCTGGAGGCTGGTTCAGACACACCTGAGAATGTAGAGTGTGGTAGCCAAGGCCTGTCTTAACGTTCAAATGTGAAGAGGAGAGTTTCTCCATGCTAAGTGTTTATTGTGCTAGAGTTGGCCACTGAGCAATTTCAAAGGAATCCCTGGAATTGTGGTGGCAGGTTGCAAACTTAGGCATTCCAGGGGATGTGGCTAATCACTGGAGAGTAAAAGCCAATAAACAGGGGCTTTGGGGACTAACTCCTCTTCTTCCATGTTGTAGTGTCATAGTTTATGCTGCTAGGAGCTATGATGACAATATTCAGTGCAGCTCCTTCAGGAGAATCTTGCACCCGGCTGTGCAGGGGGAAACATAAATGCTTTATAGGAAATACTTGGTTTCAGGCCTGTGAGTTAGTGACAGTGGAAGCTACGAGAACCTCTACAATGATGTGTTTCTGAAAAAGCTCCTGTGTTCTGCCCTAGGTTGAGGATGGCAGAAGCCCAAGAGGTGTTTATTGGACCTAAAGCCAATGGGACGTGGTTCTCATTCTCCCAAGTCCCTACCTTTAGGTTGTGCCAAGGTCACATACATTTTGGGGGCATGGTATTGGCCAGCAGACACCAGAGAGCAACACAGAATTAGTTTGTTCCCTTCCCTCCAATGACAGGGCTGACTTTCTGGGCTTCAGGTGGCATAAAATCATTTCAGAATGCTAGGAAGCTTCACGGAACACTGGAGTGGCTACATATTTCCCATGTTCCCAAATATGGCATGACAGGTTTTTGAGCACATACTTTGCTCTGAACACTGAAGGTAGAAAAGTGCATAAGACAGATAAGGGCTCTACCCCATCGAGCTTATATTCCAGTGTGGTTACTCATGGTAGCCAAGTACATGGGAGAGATAGCATTTCAGAGTGCAATGAGGGCAGCACAAGGGCTCTGAAAGTCAAAATGAGGAGTTTGGAGCAAGCCCCTGGTATCTCTTAGCATGAATATGACATGGTGTAGCTTATGTCTATAAAGATCACTGGCTTCCAGGTCCATGCACCATAGGGTACCACCAGTTCAAAAGTAGAAACTGCATTTTCGTCTCTCAGTAGACCCCAATATAAATCTTTTCTACTCAGATGTGATGTCCTCCATGAACTCCCTTAATTACTCCTGTAGGAAAAATGTTCTTTTAAAAGAGAATTTTAGAAATATTCTATTCCAAGTGATTCTATGAAATCTTTCATCTCCTTTCTCAAGAGACTTATTCAGGGTTAGTAGGAACAGCTTGCATAGAATAGCATTTGTTTCACGAGCCATTTCTTAGGTCATTATTATAATTCTTTAGGCAAAAGATGATTTTAAAAATACCCTCAGAAATGGAAGCTGGAGCTCATAAGTTTGAGGAGCTGATGAAGCTTGCATAGATTGTAACCTTGTGTCCCATAAAAATGCGGCTCACTCATACCTGCTTTGCAGAGCAAAGTGAAGACAACTTGAAAGGAAAACTTCGTATTGCACAGTTTTTTAAGTAGGTGAAAGCAGAAGCAATTCAAGTTGAGGCTGAATATAGCAGAATTTATGGAGTATCACTTGCTATGGTACACAATGTCAAGTGAAATGAAAGAATGGGTGTGAAGAGATTAAAATGATAAGAAGTATAGAATTTTCCTTCTCACTTTTATGTATGACTAGTCCTGGAGATCCTGCTAGGAAAATCAGTGCTAGGCTTAACAAAATAAAGTCAAGGCAAAGGCAAGACCATGGGGAAGATATGATGCACAGAAATTCTGTTGTGAGCCAGTGAGCTTCAATTTCATAGGTTCCAGTTGTGTCCAGAATGATAGTACCTATATGTTGAGGAGTAATTTTACCATCTAAAACCACCAGCTTTTCTACTTTCCCAAGGGGATTCCTTGGGCCCCAATCATACTCTGCAATGCAGACATTAAATGGCTGATTGGGTGCTGTCACCTGAAAAAGAGGACAGAACATCAGTGACCCCAGGTCTGTTAGGTGTGGTCATGCAGAAGGCACTGTGCTGGGTGCTCTGAAACAAGCTTTTTTTTTTTTTTTTTTTTTTTTAATTGGTGCCTCCAATTTCATTTCCTTTCTTTGGAGTTTTAAACAGTGTTGCACCAGGATGGGAATCCCTGAAGGAGAGTAGTTATGGTGAATGCCATTCATTCTTTGGAGATGGAAGGATGAATAATATACCAGGTACTCAGCTAGGGTACAGATAGAAGTCAAGCAGAACCAGGCTTGTGTACTGGCTCTGTGCCTTGCTTAGGTTCTCTGAGAGTCACTTTTTCTCTTCTATAAAGTCAGAAAGATTATATATCTTCAAGGGAGTTTAGAGGGCTTAGGCAATTTTATGTGGAAGCCAGAGGTGGCAGGGCCTTTCAGGACAACCTAGGCTGACCAGCCAGCCATGCCACCCACAGCCACATGTAGTATCTTTGCTTCCTCTTCAAGCAGATGCTGGTCTAAACCACATTAGTGAGTCTATTAAAACTTACATAACAGTCGGACTGTATTTTGCATACCTCTCAGTAATTTTTAATATAAATCCAAATTAATCATCTTTGATTAGGGTGCCTACCTCAATACACTAAAGTCACTGTCCATTTATAGACCAACTCATCTTCATTATTCTTCCTTGTTCTTTTTATTGGGTTGTTGTGAAGACTGAATAATACATATAAATGCTAAGTAGAATGACTTGTATATAATTATCTCTCAATAAATATTAACAGCAGCAGCAAAAACAATTTACTATTGTTTCCTGGTTTCTGTCTAGTGAGGTCAGGTTTACATGTGAACGTGAGCCCAGCCTGTATGACCTGTAAACTCCCCCAAAGTAAAGTACTATTGTGCTTTCATGCTGACAACTTCCAAGTTATTTTCCCCACATCACTAAGTAATTCATAAAACATTTCTCCACTGTGCCTGTGCCAGAGATTACAAATAGAAAAGTTGGAAGAATGGGTGCCATCAAGGTAAGAAATGACACTCATTTTCTCAAATTCATGAATGTATGTTGATCATGGTCACATTTTGGCTTCACCCTAAAAGTAGATTCAGAGGCAAGGGGTTACGTTCAAGGAGTTAATTTGGGAGATGATTTCAGGGAGGGGAGTAGGGAAGATAGACAGGTAAAGAGGCAATAAGAGTGCATTACTGAGCACTTGGCTGCTATGGACAACTGGTGGGTAATCCCACTGATCAACTCAAGAAATCCATATAAAGCATGCACTTCAGTGTTACTGCATCTGAGGGGTGAGTGAGCTGGGACATTTATCCACTATCTCTCATTATCATGGCTTGATGCAGGAAGGTGGTGGTTTTGATTTCCTGATGCCCTGGACCTATTCCACATGTGGTTATCACCACGAACATCAGAGAGAGCCCTCAGTTAAAAGGCCACAGGTACCAGCAGTTGTAAACCAAACCAGTATGCAGGGATGGCATGGGCCATCCTTTGGCCCATTTTCAGCCTTATCAGCATCTACTATGGCTATTGAACTTGTTAATATGCCATATTATGTGTATAGATATACATATCAAAAAAAAAAAAAAAAGAAAAAAAGTGCCTTGCCCTTTTAAACACCAGCTAAGACTCCACCATCTTACTGACAGGTGGGGATACCTCACTCTTGCCTACTGTGATGTCCTTTGCTCCCCTGAGGAAAGCCAGTGACACCCTTTTTAGCATTCTGCTGCTGTGCTCACTGCAGTGATAGAGGCCAGTGTCACTCTTATTACTTCACCTGTTTTATCTTTTGTGAAACTCAGCCTTTAGCCAGAAGTGTCTGAGTGGCTGCTCTAGCAATTGCTTAACAGTGAGCCTCCTTCAGCTCATTTCTCTCAAGTAATTTGATTTCATCACGCTTTCAGAATTGCTTTTATGGCTTGGAAGGAGGCCTAAGGGGAAGGGGTAGACAGAAGCCATTTTGAGATGAAAAAATAAATTAATTGCCCTATACATCCCCATGCCCACCCGTACACCTCATATATCCCCATATGCCCACACCCCTATGTACCCTCCATCTATATCCCTCTACCTCTCCTCCTGATCCAGGACAGATGTGTGTGGTGTGTGTGTGTGTGTGTGTGTGTGTGTGTGTTCATAGGGAACTGGGGAGGAATGCTCTGAGAAAGACACAACTCATCTCACACTTCATTTACTTTTTCCTGAGTTTGTAAAGTATACTGGTTCATGTCCCTTTGGGGCCTGCACCAGAATCTGTATGCTAAGATGAAAAATATTATGGTTAAACTTTGTCAAAATTGAAGCAAAGTATAATTTCTCATTGCTAGTCAACATTGACTATCCCAGTTCAACTGATGGTAACATTTCAGTAAACCCAGTGATATATCCTCTCATTTAGGACAGCCAGAGATTTTTATCAGTTCTCACAATTCCATGTTTAATACCTGTATATTATTTTGCTTGAGTTTGTATGGCAATGGAAAAAAAAAAAAAACCACCAGCATGCTTTCCTTATTAAAGACTTGATAGGAAGGGAGGGCTCAAGTGTGTGAATTTAATGGGCAGAGTTCTAGGGATTTATTTTGTTTTGTTTTTTAATTGTTGCTTCTAACTTCTGAAAGTTTATGACAATTCAGTACCAATTTGGTGCCTATAGTCACTGAGCTGGTTAGCACGACAACCACTTTGTAAATAATATGCAATTTATGTGGGGATTTATGACTCCACAAATTCACTAGTATTTTATCACAGCTTTGGGCTAAGTGCCCTGTTTGATGGGGTGAGATTAGGGGCTAAATACCCTTTGAGTGAGAACCACTCCAGAAGAACTTGTGCAGCTAAAAATAAAACAACTCAGTGCATAAACAGTGGTTTTTGCACCTGTGAGCTTTGCCTGGGCATACCAACTACTGGAAAAGCATCCACAGCTAAAGCAGAAGTGACTCCTGGTGACTAGGCTGGAAGGGAACACTGAGGACAATGCAAGAGAGACAGACCCTGGCTAGACTACAAATGGTACAGAGCGTTAACATTTTAATGCATGGTGTAATTATTTATACCTGGCATTCTGTTCAATTTGATTTTTTTTTTTTTTTTTGTAGTTAGGACTTTGAAATAATTGACTTAAGGCATTACCATGTGCCTTTCTATGATAGGGTAATCTACAGCTACAAGCATTCCCTGGTTTTAATTTTAAAACAAAAGCTGATCCTTTGCTTCTGTTTTCAAAAAGGGTAGGTTTGCCAGCAAAGTAAGTTATCTTTATTTCAGTAGAATATGCTAGATTTTCAGGAGAATATGTTTTATTTCATTTTTATCATTTTTTAATTCAAGTATAATATACAGTGTTATTTTAGTTTCAGCAATACAATATAGTGATTCAGCAATTCTGTACATTACTCAGTGCTCATCATGATAAGTGTCCTCTTAATCCCCTTCACCTATATCACCCATCCCCCTTCCCACCTCCCTTCCAGCAAACACCAGTTTGTAGAACTTTTTTTTTTTTAATGTATCAGAGAAATAAATTTGGTTTCTATGTTGGAACCTATGGGCAAAGCTCAGGTTATTGGAGAGTTATCAAAACTGCAAAAGAAAAAAGAATGAAAACTAGAGAGGAACATTGTCTATGGCAAGGTCAAAATGAGATTCATTCTAATTATGTTGAAAACATTCCAGGTTTTTAACATTTCCAACAAATAAATAGTTCAATGGCTGGGTAGAACCCTCAGTTAGTCCTCATGGCTGGCTCTTTCTGCAAGTTGATTAAAAGAGAAATATCTGCTTAATAACTGAGGGAGAGAAAAATATCTAATGGGTTATTTGGCGTACCATGGATAAAAGCTGTTGCAAATTCAACTTGCTGTTTCAGTTTTTACCTCTTTTGCTTAAATTTTTTAATATTCTGTTGATATAATTTATCATCTCTTGATTTAAATACTCCCTGCTTTGTAGGGAGACCGTAGGCAAGTCAGAAATATCTGTGTTTCTAGCTATAAAAGTCATTGATTAGCCTAAAGCTATATTTAATGGCTTTAAATGTGGTAAAGAAAATATATTTACTAAGTACATCTTGATGTGTTAACTAAATAGATAAATACATTATTTTAAACTTTCATATACTTCCTATAGGAGTGTAAATTGGCATAAGTGCTTTGGAAAACCGACAGAATCTGCTAGAGTCAAAGATATACATAAGCTATGGACCAGGAGGCCCCACTCCCGGGTATAAACTCCACAGAAACAATGCTTGTGTCCGCCAAATGATGTGTATGAGAATGCCCATGGCAACTTTGTTCTTAACAGCTCCAAACTGGAAACAACCCCATTGTCCATCAACGCTAGAATGACTAAGTAAATTGTGGAGTATTCATGCAGAGAGAAAGAAGGAGCTTCTGCTATATGTAACAACATAGATAAATCAGGCAGGCATAATGTTGAAATATTTGGACAAGGGCAGCCCGGGTGGCTCAGCGGTTTAGCGCCGCCTTCAGCCCAGGGCATGGTCCTGGAATCCCGGGATCGAGTCCTACATCGGGCTCCCTGCATGGAGCCTGCTTCTCCCTCTGCCTGTGTCTCTGTCTCTCTCTCTCTCATGAATAAACAAACAATTTTTTTAAAAGGTGCACACTGTATGTCTGTATATGTGAAGTGTAAAAACAGAGGAACTAACCTATGACAATGGAAGAGAGAATAGCAGATTTTTCACAGGGTAGATATTGATTTGAGACAAGGCTCTTTCTGAGGTGCTGGAAATGTTTATATCTTGATTTTTATATATGTAGGTATATATGTATGTGTGTGTATAATCATTTTGCAAGCAATTTTAATTAAAAAAATCACACATACATTCAGCAAATCAACTTCAACATCCACAGTAAAAGTTCATCTTAATAGTCATTCTAATGAATTAGGAACTAGCCGTGGAATGCCAGCAGAAACACAGATTCCATGCACACCTGGGCATACACATATACAATTCCCTGCATGCCTGGCCCTAAATTATTAATGGCTTGTTCAGCCTCATTGACCCTCATACTTGGAAGAGATTTTCTATGTCATTTAATTCAATGATTCATCTAAAGTTTGTCTGCATCCTTCCCGCTGGGTGGCCATCCTGTTTTTGTGAACAAAAGCCCTCTGGTGACTAGAATACTGTCCTGACCTCCGGAGGCTGACTTACTATCATCAGGAGCCCATCCCTGGGCAAAAATCTATCCTGTCTATTCATTGGTTTTACTTATAACCATTGGGGTCTTGCAGTCAAGTGGACAATGGATTGTGTTGTTGCTTCCCCTGAACACTGTACTTTATCTTGTGTATATATTCCCACTGAAAGCAGGCATTTTCCAGGGGTATTTGTCTTATTATTTCCCTCCCTTTTTAATTAATAACAGATATCATTCCACCAGGAACTGTGTTGTTTCATATGCATCTTCTAAATAGTGGGAAACTATTGGGAAACTCAGGGATGAAATGGGATAATGAGGATATATCATTTTGCTTGGATGTCACAGGATCCATTTACCCTCCCACTATCTAAAGCTAAACACCCCTGTTCTCCCAGTATTCAGCCTTTCCTGCTGTCAATTCAGTGATTCATAGGTCCACAGTCCATTCACTCATTCAACATACATTTATTGATCATCTCCGATGTGCTAGCAATGTTTTAGGGAGACAGTGATAAGCAAATAAGAGACATGTGGCGTCTGCCTCCTTAGGCTTTCGCTCTACTAGGATTATTAATCAAATATGTACATAAATAAATGTAAAACGTAAAAATGAAACTATGATGACTACTGCCAGGGAAAGGTACATGATGTTATATGAAAGCATCAAATAGGGAGTTGTCATCGTCAGAGAAGCCTTCTCTGGAGAAGCGATGACTGAGCAAAGGACAAATAAAATTTAAAATAAGCTAAGAAAGAAGAGGAGAAATTTCATTTTAGGGAAAGGATATAGCATGAGCGAGGCCTTATGTCAGGAACCAAAAGGAAACATGCCACATTCAAAGAACAGAAAGAAGTCAGTGTAGCTGCAGTTGAGAAAACTAGGAGAGATGAAGTATGAGACGAGCCTAGAGGGGTAGGAAAGAATCATACCATTCAGGGGGGAAATGTTAGCGGACATCAAATGCTTATAAAGGACATACGTTGTAAAGTAGCAGATCAAACTAAAGAGAGAACAGGTTTTGAGAGAGCACTGCTTAGATTAGTAATTTGAGAGATGGAAATGTTACATCAAGGATCAGGGAGTGATCTAGGGAGGGGATGGAGTGGAGGTGGTTGTCAAAAATGAATCAAGGAATTGGCAGGCCAGATGTTGGGTGGGTCCTCTTATTGGACATTGAAATCACCCATGATTATGGCCAGGCTTAAGGTAGAAATGAAAACCATAACTCAGCGCCAGAGGCTTTGATAAATGTGGGGAAGTGACCTGGAGGTCACAAGTAATTGAGAATTGGCCATAGTTGCCATGGTTCTATTAGAACTTGTATAATTTCTCTGTGGGGGAATTATGTCTTCTAAAGGTTAATGCTGATGGCCATTGCAACTGAGCATGATTACAGTATTTATTAGCTTTATATAGACCTATAATCTTATGATTTAAGTACTTCTTAAACATATCAAAATTGGAGAAGATTTTCATGGGAGGAGAAGAAATAGAGAAAGTTAAGATTTAAAAGTCTAGGAAGGCCCTTGTGGTATCTCATGCCAAGCTAAGGTACTAAGGTTTCCTCTGTAGGAGCTGGCACATCTGCAAGCCTGCCATTGCTTTGTGTAAGGTTGTGGTAACTATATCTTAGGAAGTGTCACTTGGAAGTGGTGCACTAGACCGATTGGTGAAGGGAAGAAGACCAAAGGAGCACAACTGAGTCAGCTATAGTTGTCAGGGTGAAGTTGTTTGGGCTTTGAATGAGATTAGTGGGCAAAAAAGGGAAGGAATGGGTGGTATAAAATATTTCAGAGGACTCAGTTACCAGCCAGTGAAGCAACCAAATACTGTGGTGACTGGGAGACAGAGAGAAAGCCATACCCAGAAACCAGAAAATCAGGAAGAAGTTCATTTGTGGAAGAATACACATTACATTTCTAGTTTTAGAGTGCATGACGGGGAAGTATCCAGGCAATTAAAATGTAGATGTTAAACTCGGGGGTGGGTGGGTGGGGGGGAGGTAGAGTGGAAAATCCCCCTGTGGTTAACCCTTAACTACAAATGCCCATCCTAGCCTCCTGCTTTTTCTTTGCAGTCCACAGGAACTTCTCTTTTTTTCTACATCCCTTCCCTTCCCCTGACTTCTTCCATTAATTTCTAGTTGCTCACAGCTTACTTCTGAAGACAGTGTCTCCTCAGCTTTCTGCTTTATTGCTCTTTTCCTCTGCTTTATCATTTCCTAGAAAGCCTTTTCTTTCTTTCTTAGTTCCCCTCATCTGTGTCCCCACAGCCCTGATGGACTTGTCATGTTTGCCTCTTATCTATTTCCTCCCTCTGACTTTGGTCTTCAGAGGACAGGGACTCATTAAACATGTCCATGTATCTTTTCTTTTCTGGTTCAATAATAATTTGCTTAATGACTTGGCTAATTAACAGGTTTATTTTAAGGGTTTTACATTTTGAAGCCTTCGTTTAAGGAAAAAAAATGGGATGAAACAGTTCAAAACAAATCCATAATCCCAAATGTCACAGATGAATTGACAAACTTTGGGAAGTTGTGTACGTTTTCCCTATAACAGTGGTTCTCTCTCTCATATGACGGTGGTCAAGTGGAACTTGGCTCTGCTTTATTTTGTCCCCTTTCCTAATGTACTCTCTGATGAGGTATATAGAAACCTAATCAGAAAAGCTACCTTTATTCTTGGAAATGGGGACAAACATCTCGTCTCTCTTGCTCCTCCTTTCACATATTTTTCTCTGAAAGTCTAATGCGATTTAAACCTTTAGTATAAACTACTGGAATATGCATTTGCCTTCAAATAAAACTGAATCTTTTAAATTTCAGATCTCCCCATTTCGGGAGAATACCTGAGTCCCTGATACCTCTCTCTGCCTCTATACAGCATAATGTCACAGGAACCCCCTGATTAGAAGGCATGTCAGTGAATGATGCTACAGCTGGCTAGTACAGAGTGTAGAGGAAGAAGGGTGAGTTTAGAGGTTGGAAATGACATATATTTAGTGGATGCTGCTAGAAAAGGGAACCAGGGCAGCTCAAATAGGCAGAAGGCAACACAAAAGAAGGTAGCGTTGAAAAAATCTAAGAGGAGAATTTGCAAATCTCTAGGGACAAAAAGTAGATTCATAGTTGTCAGGGGCTGGAGTAGAGGGAGACTGGGGAGTGACTGTTAATGAATACAAAGTCTTTTGGGGGGGATGATGGAAATATTCTGAAGTTAGTGGTAATGGTTGCACAACTCTGTGGGCATATCAAAAACCACTACATTGTATTATTTAAAACAATAAAAGGAAAAAAAAAGGAAATCCAGGATATTCAAACATGGAAAACTAATGAAGCACATCTAATATAGGAAAAGATGAAGACTGATTGAAAAGACAATTGCCTATTTGGAATTTGGTGATTAGGAAGCCAGTGGTGAGCTTGAAGAGAGTAGCTTCTGGGGAACAGCCACTCCCATCTCTTCTTCTCTCTGCCCCGTAAATATATAATTTGTAAGGTTATTCCTTCGCATACATTTATCTCTATTGGCAGAATGTCTGGTGATTTTGCAAGTTTAGGAATGTGTTTAGTTTACATAAGCTAAAGAGATATTTTAGATGAGTTTTAGGAATTAGAATTAAGTGTGCTCCTGCTCACTAGGACGTAGTATATGTATCATTCTTCCTGTCTTTCTAAAATCAAATCCGTAGTGCAAAACTAGGTCAGTCCATGTCATCGTAATCTCAAACATAATTTCCAATGACCCTGAATGGAGCAGGCATTACCTTTGTTGAATTCTGATAATAACTTTTAGTGATATAGCTATTTTGCACGTTGTTTGCCCTGTCTTGTGTCAGTTCGTTGATGGAGTACTGCTGGCCTTATAACCCTATGTCAACCACATGTATTCAGTAGCATATTTACCTGGCTTGTAATTGAGGGTAAAAAACCTTAATCTGAGCACCTCTTATGAGAATATTATATGAAAGTCCTGTGAAAACTATTAAGCAAATTTAAATACATTTTTAATTGATTATGTTGTAGAATTGAAGGGTCAGTTAACTCCTTTATTGCTTACTAGCACTAGACTGGTACAGGGCTAGCCTCCTTAAAGCCTTGTATGTATGATCACTGCCTTCACATCCATGTGAACCTTACTAAGTCCTAGCCTTGCTCAGTAGTAATTAGTTGAACTGAATAATGTTTAAATGGGAAAAATGTAGTGTCATACCATGACTGAATTCTCTATTGACTTCATTTTTTTTTGTTAATTTATTTTATTCTGCTCTTCACTTAGGTTTCCCAAATGAACCTGCTTCTGTCATTGCCCTCAGCACCATTAAGGAATGGCTGGCCACGAATCATCACGAGGTAGGAGGAACAACATAATTAGCAAACAGTTAAGATGGTGTCATTTGATCCTCAATTTCAAAAAAAAGCAGAAAAATATATCCATAAATATCAAGTAATTGTAGTCTTTAGCCAAAACTAGCTGACCATGCTTCATTGGGGTTACATGGGTGATTGAATATTTTCTTGTAATTAATTGACTGAAAGGGTTATGTTGATTGGTTTTGGTAGTACAGATAGGCAGAGTGATCAGATTGACTTAGTCATTATCTCATTTTTACATCCTTAGATAGTATGGGCTTTATGTGTAAAAAGAGGATGAATCCATCCTATCATTAAGATTAAGGGATTGTCCAGAGCTACTTTCCTTTAAGAGTTAAGTTATCCTTGTTGACAGAGGATTCCTGGTATATGCTAATTTTTTTGGTATCCTGAGGTGTCTTTATTTATAATTAATCATTTCTATAAAATAACTTCTGAGTGTGAGTTTAGAGTAGGCATGGATAATTGATAGCTAAATCCTCATGATCAGGATTTCTTATGAAACTAAATGCTTCTCTCAGACTTTCCATCATACCTCCTATTCTACTTATTTAATAAAATCTTTGGGATATGTTTAGTGATGAATAGGAGAATTACTCAAGTTAACAAAGCAATACAATAAACAGAGATACTACTGTAGAGGCTTAGATTTCAGAGTTTTGGCAACTAACCCGTTGTAACAACAAATAGGTTCATCTCAGATATTCATGTGAGTGCTGTAAAGAATTTTGTTCCACTTATGATAGACTGTGAATTTAGCTTTCTTCTTGAATAGTACATGGATTATTTGTAAATGTTTGCGTATGGAAACAGACTATGGAGTTTGCTATAAGATGGAAGTAGTTCTTGATGCCCTTGTGAGTTTAAAGAAACAGCAGTGTAATTTTCTGCTAATTGTTATAATTTCAACATTTCTTAAGTAGATACAGAAATTGTTTATCTCCAATGGGAATAAAGACCACATGACCAAACATATCCATTTTGGTATTTGCTACACACACACACACACACACACACACACACACAATGACTGTAATAACCTCAAAAAAGCAGAATTTAAAAAAATAATTAAAATAGGCAGTTTACTAAAACATGTCTTTGACATATATTATTTTCAAAACAATCTCATGAACTGTCTAGGATAGGTATTGTTATCCTTATCCTCATCTAGAATCAAAAGGTTAAATGACATCCTCAGGACTTCAGAATCACAGAGCCAAGAGTTTGACTCTGTCCTCCTAACTCCCAACAGCCTCCTTGGAGGGATTCCAAGGCCAGGGGGAAAAGTTTAGCCTTTTTGAAAGTGGTATTTTTAACATATCTCTTGGTCACAGTAAAACCTCCTTACCTGGACCATCTGCTTAGCAAAACCATAGTGTTTCTTGAATAAAAGCTTATAATGGAGCTAGTATATTGGTGTAAGCCCATTATTTCCACTAAAATAATAATCCAAGGGCATCCTCTACTGATAGATTCACATGTGTCATGTGAGGGAAATATGCATATCCACCCAAAGATCATCAAGGAGATGATTATGAAGAGCAAAAATGTTGGTTGCATTTACACCTCATTGACACATTCTACCGAAGGATTTTCTCTAGTTAAACTATTCAGAAAGTAATTTTCTATAGAAATGTGCTAACTTGGTGTTTCCCACTTAATGGTTTGTGTCCTGATTTCCTCATTAGCTTACTCTATCTTTGAGTCTGTTTTTTTTTATTTCATATATTTTTCTTCTCATTTCTTGAGTCTGTTGTATAAAAATATAGGTATTTTGGATTGAAGAACACAATTCAATTATTGCCATTGTGACTTTAAACATATCATGTACTAATTCTATTTTTAAAGATTTTTTTTTTTGTTTCAACCTCCATTGGCTAATTTAAACAAGTTAACTTGAACAAGTCAAGTTTTGCTTAATAAATGAATTATAAGTGGTAGGACATAGAGAAAAGCTATGCAAATTTATTATCTTGCAGTATTTTTATTTATTTATTTGCTCTTTTAAAAAAACAAGCAAAGTAAGTTAGACACTTATGAAAGAATATCACTTCTCAGTCAATTGTCTCTTCACCGCAGTGTTATTTTGACATTTAAGTTATTTATTCATTAATTCACTCATTTGACAAGTATTTACTGAATCCCACCAAACACCAGAAATTTTTCTAGATATGATGGACAGAACACCAAAAAACAGAGTCCTCTTCTTATGATATTCATAGTCTAGGAAAAGAAACATCAACAAATAAAGAAAATAGTTCAAAGAGTATTTTGCAAAGTAAAACAGTGTAATTGGTTAATGAATTATTGGAGGATGTGGTTTTAGATCATATAGAGAGGGCTCTGCGGACATAATCTTGGAAAAAAAGATTTGTAAGATGGGCAGGGGTAAGCCAAAACACAGAGAAGTCTTGAGGTAGAACATTCCACATACAGGAAACAGCAAGAGAACAACCCTGGTGGGAAAAGAGTTTACTGTTTGCAATTAATGGTAAGAGAGACAATGCAATTAGATTAGAGACATAAAAGAATGGCAGAAAACAAATTTAGACAAATATGTAGGGGTCAGATCGTGGAGTGTTGTGGTTCATGGAGAAATTTGGATTTTTATTCTAAAGGCAAGTTGTTGAGGGTTTGGGACAGGGAGTGGCATGATGAGATTCATCTTTTTTTTTTTATATAAATTAATTTTTATTGGTGTTCAATTTACCAACATACAGAATAACACCCAGTGCTCATCCCGTCAAGTGTACCCCTCAGTGCCCGTCACCCATTCACCCCCACCCCCCGCCCTCCTCCCCCTCCACCACCCCTAGTTCATTTCCCAGAGTTAGAAGTCTTTATGTTCTGTCTCCCTTTCTGATATTTCTCACACATTTCTTCTCCCTTCCCTTATATTCCCTTTCGCTATTATTCATATTCCCCAAATGAATGAGAACATACACTGTTTGTCCTTCTCCGGTTACTGTGGCCAAGTTCAAAAAGGGTGTTGCCTGAGTTCTCCTCTGGGATTTTGATGGAATCTTGTCTCACATTTAGATCTTTCATCTATTTTGAGTTTATCTTTGTGTATGGTGCAAGAGAGTGGTCCAGTTTCATTCTTCTGCATGTGGATGTCCAATTTTCCCAGCACCATTTATTGAAGAGACTGTCTTTCTTCTAGTGGATCGTCTTTCCTCCTTTATCGTATATTAGTTGAGCATATAGTTCAGGGTCCACTTCTGGGTTCTCTGTTCTGTTCCATTGATCTATATGTCTGTTTTTGTGCCAGTACCACACTGTCTTGATGAACACAGCTTTGTAGTACAACCTGAAATCTGGCATTGTGATGCCCCCAGATATGGTTTTCTTTTTTTAAAATTCCCCTGGCTGTTTGGGGTCTTTTCTGATTCCACACAAATCTTAAAATAATTTGTTCTAAGTCTCTGAAGAAAGTCCATGGTATTTTGATAGGGATTGCATTAAACGTGTAAATTGCCCTGGGTAACATTGACATTTTCACAATATTAATTCTGCCAATCCATGAGCATGGAATATTTTTCCATCTCTTTGTGTCTTCCTCAATTTCTTTCAGAAGTGTTCTGTAGTTTTTAGGGTATATTTTGAGAACCATTTGAATGGTAAATGGTTCTCCAACCTTTTATTTTCCGGTTGTAGGTGTCCTTCTGTCTAAAATGAGTCTCTTGTAGACAGCAAATAGATGGGTCCTGTTTTTTTTATCCAGTCTGAAACTCTGCGCCTTTTGATGGGGTCATTAAGCCCATTCACGTTCAGAGTTACTTGAACTTCTTCTTAAAGGGGAGTTTTAAGAGTCCCCCTTAAAATTTCTTGCAGAGCTGGTTTGGAGGTCACATATTCTTTCAGTTCCTGCCTGTCTTGGAAGCTCTTTATCTCTCCTTCCATTTTGAATGAGAGCCTTGCTGGATAAAGTATTCTTGGTTGCATGTTCTTCTCATTTAGGACCCTGAATATATCCTCCCCCAAGTGCTAACACCTGAAAATCAGCGCAACAGGCCCCTCCCCCAGAAGACCAGCTGGACGGACCAGTGATACTCCCCCGTGTTCCAATACAACTTGTTTTTGGCCACTCTGCACTGAGCAAAATGACTAGAAGGAAAACCTCACTTCAAAAGAAAGAATCAGAAACAGCCCTCTTTCCCACAGAGTTACAAAATCTGGATTACACTTCAATGTCAGAAAGCCAATTCAGAAGCACCATTATACAGCTACTGGTGGCTCTAGAAAAAAGCATTAAGGCCTCACGAGACTTCATGACTGCAGAATTTAGATCCAATCAGGCAGAAATTAAAAATCAATTGAATGAGATGCAATCCAAACTAGAAGTCCTAACGACGAGGGTTAACGAGGTGGAAGAACGAGTGAGTGACATAGAAGACAAGTTAATGGCAAAGAGGGAAACTGAGGAAAAAAGAGATAAACAATTAAAGAACCATGAAGACAGATTAAGGGAAATAAATGACACTCTAAGGAAGAAAAACCTACGTTTAATTGGGGTTCCCGAGGGCGCCGAAAGGGACAGAGGGCCAGAATATGTATTTGAACAAATCCTAGCTGAAAACTTTCCCAATCTGGGAAGGGAAACAGGCATTCAGATCCAGGAAATAGAGAGATCCCCCCTAAAATCAATAAAAACCGTTCAACACCTCGACATCTAATAGTGAAGCTTGCAAATTCCAAAGATAAAGAGAAGATCCTTAAAGCAGCAAGAGACAAGAAGTCCCTGACTTTCATGGGGAGGAATATTAGGGTAACAGCAGACCTCTCCACAGAGACCTGGCAGGCGAGAAAGAGCTGGCGAGATTCATCTTTAAAATGACAAAAGGCTGACTACTGGTTGGAGAAGGGACTTAAGAGACCTCAGAATAGAAAAGGGAAGACCGATGAAGAGGATCCTGTAGTAAATCCAGGCAAGAGATGAGGATTCTTTGAAATATAGCAATGGTAGAAAAGGAGGAAACAGCATCAGGTTTGGAATATATTTTGACAATAGAACCAGCAGGACCCTGGGATTGTCTTAGAATAGGCTAGCTCATGCTGCAGTTACAAACAACTTACAAATCTTAGTGCCATAAAACAGCAAAGCTTTATTTTTTACTCATGCTATTTATATGTCTTGAGTCAGCAGAGGGCTCTGGTTTAGTCAGGAATCCAAGCTGACAGTCACTCTACCATTTCTACCATGTGAAATATCATCTGTCACATGACCGGAAAAGATAGACAATCAAGTAATAGCTCTTAAATTCTTCTAAAAAGGAATGATGTGTGTAACTTTTTCTCACATTTCACTGTCCAGAGCAAGGCACCTAGGAGACAAGGAAATACAATTCTCTCATATTTTCAGAAGAGAGGCAACTAGATATCAACAAACAATAATAATGTCTATCATAGTTGTAAATCAGATGTGACATATGGAGAAAATGGGAGAGTCAAAAATAATAGCTAGGCTTTTGACCTGAGCCCCTGAGTAAATATTGGTGCCCTTACTGAGAAACTTGGTAAAGGAATATGTATGTATGAGAAACAGAAAGAAAATAATAGTTAAGCCTGAGATGGTCTTAAATATGCAGTGAAGCCTTCCAATAGAAAGTTGGTTACAGGAGCCTAAAGCTCAGGAAAGAAGTCAGATGTAAAGACATGGTAAAATTGATAAGATTATCATAACTTTAACGGGTTTGGGTCTTAGTTTGAGATTAGCTGCAAGAAATAGAAAAAACATTCAAGCTAAAGGAAGATAAATTGTATACAAGAACTATATGAGAAAAAGTCTTGAAATTCAAGAGCCAGAACTAGTCTCATGAGTGACCAGAATTGCAAACTGTAAATAGAGCAAGAAGCGAGGGAGTTAGTTCATTTTTATTCTCACTCAATCTCTCACATATCTCTGTTTCATTGATGTTTTTTTCTTGCACATTATCTTCACTACCCATTCACCTGCTTAGTATGGCCCCATTATGACTGGGAATCACCCATGCGTCAGGGAACCCTGCTCAAGGCAAAGCTGGGGTTGAGGTTGGTGGGCTAAGTTGCATCTTCTGGATCTTTCAGCTGGTTATGTTCCCTGAAATTTTCTTTTTAAAAAAAATCAGGAATCCATATAATGTGACTTCCATCAGTGGCCATACTTCTCTCATTCAGATATGTATACAATTCAATCTTCATGATCTTTGACAATTGATAATTGATGTTGTTATGTAATTAGTGAACCTTCACATTTCATCATTTACTTACCCTTCAACTTCTAAACCACCAGGAAGGACACTCTTTTTTTTTTTTTTTTTTTTTTTTTTTTTTTTTTTTTTTTTTTTTACAATAGTTGATTTGATTCTATTTGATTAAACAAATCACCCCCAACTTGTATGGCTGGACATTTCCACATCCAGAGAGGCTTCTCTAGAGTATTTGGGCCCAATAGATGTGACTAGGGAAAACATGTTGTGTCATCCACCATCGACTTATTTCATTTGCCCAAAGTCTGAATTGTAAGGATGCTGCTGTTGCCACATATTTAGGGGGACTCGGGGACATGAGGGAGCCTAGCTGAACAAAGAATATGGTTGGCTCTGTCTGCAGCAGCTCTGGAGGAAGAGATAGAATGAAAAACAGGAGAATCCTCAAGAGGATATAATTGGGGCAGAAAAATGACTTACCAGGAGTTAGAAACATAATGACTTTTTATTGAAAAATTACAAAACAAAAAAGAATATTCATGCTAAGACTTGAATTATTGTTCTCAGAAAACCAGAGAGTTGAATTATCTTACAATACAGAAATACAAAGAAATGGAAATTGTGACAGAAAAGATAAGGCTTGTGGCAGAGAGACCTGGGAATTAAGTGTGAGGTAGGCAAGGGATGGAGATTACCCACTGGCATTTTCGGCAAAATTAAGAATTAAGAACTTCTGAGTTCTGAAAATCAAATGAAAAGAATATCAGAGTTCACTGTAAAACAAATGATAGCATGTGACATGATAACCTTTCCATAAGTACCCATTTTTCATAAGCAGAAACTTTATTACAGAGACAAGCGAGCAAAATCAGGGACTGTTATGGAAATGAGCAGCGGAAATGCAACTCAGACTCAAGTTGGGGTGGCTGCTCCGTGTTATCATCTGCAGTTTCATGCATTCCTCATTTTTCATGCAGTCTAAAAATATCATTCTTTGTGAAATAGTGATTTTCCCCACACCGCAGCTCTGAGGTTTCATTTCTGGAAGTTAGCCTAAGAAATGTCTCTTCTATTGTTCCACACCAGGGATTCATATGGCATCTGACTATTGGTCTCTGGGGCAATGTACATATTTGTAATTTTTTCTATAGAAAGAAGAAGAACAGGGAGTCTTTCTCCTCTAAAATCTACAAACGTCCTGATATTATATGAAATATTTCCCCATTACGGAGATCATGTTCAGTGATTTCAAATGCCCCAAAGAAGCAAGCATCCTGTAGCACAGAGTACCTGTGTTAAGTCTTCTGGGAAGTCATCTTTATGAGGAGATAAGGCATCTAAGATGAAGATTCTGAGATGGAAGATTGGTGAATTTTCTGAGTACTTTAAATGTGGAAACGCTAAAGTACTAATCAGGCCTTGGTTGTAGTATGGCCCAAATCTGAATACCCCTTACCTCCAACAATTATAAAGCATCAGAGAGATAGGCAGAAAGATGACATTCTGAAAAGCTCTAATTAAACCTGTGGCATGTGTAGACAGACGTACAGAGGGGAAGATGTGGTTCACCTAAGACCAGGCTCCAGCTGCCTCTCTGCAGGTCTTTGAAGATGGTATTTCCTAGGGATCTTTCTCATTCAACCACTCAGTGGAAAGTTCCTCATCTCCCTCCTCATGCTGACAGCCCCCTCCTCCACAAGCAGACTCTTTTGTTCTGGGGTGGGAACAATTCAGTGGAGGAGTCTTTGGTTCGTCTTTGAAGGCCTTGAGTGGGCACCTGATGTGACACAGACATCATTAGCAGGAAAGAACCCTAGCTCTGCATTTTCAAAACCAAAATCAGTTTTGTTCTCTCTAGGAGGAAGGTGAAAATCTTTCATTGCATGCAGAGTTTGGGTCTTTGCCTAACATATAATATTTTTTTTTACTGTGCTTTTAGCACAAATTGTTATTCAACATGTTAAATATCATCTACTTGTCATTTAAATTGTTAATGCTGTGCCTTCTGAGGGAAACTTGACACCTGTGGTATTGCTGTTTTTCATTTTAAGTATTATGCCCAGAGATGTGGTAGGGCATCATGAGAGGCTGTGTGTATGTGGCAGTGTCCCATCAAGACAAATGGCCAAGAAACATGTGGAAAGATAATCAGCATCATTAATCATCAGGGAAATACAATTCAAAACCACAACGAGAATCACCTCACACCTATCAGAATGGATAAAATAAAAAAGCATAAGAAAAACTGTTGGCAAGGATGTAGAAAAAAATGAACCCTTGTACACTG
The DNA here is from genome assembly GCF_905146905.1 of Nyctereutes procyonoides. Taxonomy (NCBI): domain Eukaryota; kingdom Metazoa; phylum Chordata; class Mammalia; order Carnivora; family Canidae; genus Nyctereutes; species Nyctereutes procyonoides. The sequence goes on from NW_026575024.1 coordinate 40,671,201, forward strand.
TTGGTAGGAGTGTAAATTGGTGCAGCCACTGTGGAAAACAACATGGAGATTCCTCAAAAAATTAAAAATAGAATATCATATGATCCAATAATTCCACTACAGGGTATTTTTCCAAAGAAAACAAAAACACTAATTTGAAAAGATATATGTACCTCTATGTCTATTCCAGCAGTACTTACAATCACCAAGATATGGAAGAGACCCAAGTGTCCATCACATCAATAGATAAATATATAAAGAAAATGATTTATTTATATATATACACATATATATGTGTTTTATATACCTATGTATATGTATACATAGGTATATGTATATAAAATTCATATATATAGGAATATTACACAGCCATAAAAAGGATTAGATCTTGCCATCTGTGACAATATGATGGACCTAGAGAATTTATGCTAAGTGAAGTAAGTCAAACTGAGAAAGATAAATACCATATAATTTCACTCATATGTGGAATCTATGAAACAAAACAAATGAATAAACAAAAGGCAGAATCAGACCTATAAATACAGAGAACAAACTGATGGTTGCCAGACACAAGATGGGTGAAGGGGAGTGGGAGGTACAGGCTTCCCATTATAGAATCAATAAGTCACAAGAATAAAAGTTACAACATAGGAAATATTGCCAATGATATTATAATAGCATCTTATGGTGGCAGATGGTAGCCAAACTTGTAATAAGCACAGCATAACATAAAGAGAAGTTGAATGACTATTTTGTACACCAAAACCAATGTAACATTGTGTGTCAACGATAGTCAAAGAAAACAATTTTAAAAATAAATAAGCAAAAAATAAATAAAATAAAATAAAATAATAAAAATAAAAATAAATAAGCAAACAGTGTGTCATAAAAAAACCCAGAAAACAAAAATTACTTTTCAGTACATATGTGGTGCCCTTTAGAAGTAAAGATACTGGATTCTACTGAGTAGAAGCAGTCACACTGCCACCCTCCCCTACCTTCCAACATTCAGACAAACAGCCACAAAGTATTGAAAAAGGTAAACAGATTTGCCTACCCAGAAAACAAAATTGGGAATCCACTGATGAAATGCACTTTCAGCCTCTTGAAAGGTTCATATGCTATTCTCGTGCTAATTTGACAAGATAAGGGACATGGCCACTTGTTTCCTCATTATGGATCACAAAGGAACCATCACACTTTAACATCTGGTGCCAAGACTATTTTTTCCCCTTCTTGGCAGAGGTCTTTGAATATATGCAGTGTTAAAAATTGTCACTTTTCTTTCAGAATCACATTATGGACCACCAAAAAACCCCACTGTGTGGTCTGCCTTATGTCACTGACACACAACACCTTAGGGTCTTTCTTAAAATGAGGACTTAGGTAAAACATGAAATGATGCTTACATTTCTGATGAGAAAATTATATCCCTCACACCAAGTTTCAATGCCTGTGGTCGATTCTTTATAGAAATTCAAAGCACATAACACACTATCCTTCAGTTCTACACAACACAGAGGTGTGGTTAAAATCCAGAGATTTGAAAGCAGCAAATGAAGTGCTCGGTGTTTTCTCTGGGGAATGTCTTTTTATGTCTATAAAACATAGTTTTAAGTATGTATGGTAGTCTTAGTTTTTGGTGTAATTTAATATAAAAATCTCTGTGTTTGGAAAAACAAATTCCATCTTAAAATATTCAGGTTCTGTATAAGAATATGGCTTTGGTAATAACAATCATCCTCCTAATATGCCGCTATAAAAATGTATCCTTTGACTAGCCCAAGCATGATCCTCAGATGGAAACCATGATGCTCACTGGCTGTGACATAATTGAAGAAAATTATTCCCAGACTTTGCACATGTACCATGCTCCTTTTTGCTCTTCAAGAACCCTGATGACTTGCAAACGGTTTGTTTTCTCTCTCATCTATTTATATTTCTGCCTTCCTGCCTCTCTTCTTTCCCTCCTTTCTTCCTCACCCATCTTCCCTTCCTCTCTTTCACACACACACACACACACACACACACACACACACACATGCATGCACACTACATTCCCATTCTCAAATGGTCTTTACGGAGATTTGCCGCAAGCAGTTACATCAGTGGTCAGAAGTTTTATCTCCTTACCTTATGAATCTTAATCCTCATTGTTAGAATGAAAGTCATGTCTCATGGAAACTTTTGCCTTTTTTGGTGGGAGTGTTCAAGTGCTTGGTGTCACAATAGATCACCCCACATTAGAGCTTGTCAGGTGGGCAAGTCCACTACCTCTCCATCCCTACACTGCTTTAGTATCTATTCACAACAGGCCTGCCCAAGTTCTTAGAGTAGAAATCAGAGACCCTTGCTATTGCCTTCATTACCCCTTTCCCATCAATAAGAACCAAAATATATGGGACAGTATACACTCTGCTGCTTTAGTTAGTGAGCCCACTTCAAGTTAGCCAGTGTGCCTAAGGTACAGAGGGCTTTCATCAAAATATTTTAGGCATTGAGATAATGTTGCCCAGGTATCCTTTTCCCTGGTCTTACTTTGTGTAGAGAGTTCTGTAAGGTATAATTATTATTTTTTTTCTGCCAGCAGGGGGTGTCTAGACAATTAAGGTCCCAGGGTGTCCTACTGATACCAACCTACAGTCATATGTATTTCATGGTGGCTTGTTGACTTCTGTACTGACATATAGTCAACATATGTCCTCCTCTGCCAGCCATCCTTAACCCAGCACAGTGCCCATTATGGTCACATTATTTTCAGATAAATATACTCTGTCTTAGGGGAGTTGTTTAAACAGGTGTGAAAAATTCATATGTATACTGTTGCTAGGTCTGGGGGCTCTAAAAATAATTCTAGGAGATGTAGAATAAGTAGGTGAAATAGCTAAAGAGAGAAGGGAAAGCAATATTTTTCTGACTTCTGATGTGTCCCGTGGCCTATATTTGGGACACATACTATTACATATTTCTGTAACACATACTATTATATCTTCAGAAAACTTTTTGCAAGTAGGTATTTCAATCTTCAATTTTGTAGGTGTGGTGTTCAAGGAAAAGGAAATTCCTGAAGTCAACTAATTGGGCATTTTCACATTCTTATAATCCTGTTTCTGTGGTCAGTGGTGATTAGTCCAAAATTTGACATCTTACCCAAAGTTAGCCATTTGAAGTACATTTGTAGGCATGGAACCCAAAGTAGGCTGATTAACGTCCTTCCTGGGACATTTTTGCAAGATAGAGTTGGATAAGGAAAATTAGGGCCACTTTGGTGGTCATATTGAGAGATTTGGGGCATAGAAGCCCACAGTGGCCATGTTCTCTGCAACCTTGTGGGGGAGAGAGGGCTCTGCTTTAGCAGGATATTTTGATGAAGATGTCACTGATTGTTGGGCAGTTAGCAAAGTTGTAAAGTTGGCTTGAGGGAAGAATCAAAATTAAGGCAAATTATAGTATATTTTAGCAAAACAGAATGACCTCCCATTTTTAGTTTTAATGGTTCAAGGTAATAATTCTCAACTAGAGAGGGTTGAGAATCATTTGGAAGGTGTTTCCTTGCCCAAATTATGTATTTTAAGTACTTCTCTTTCAGAGAACCGTGCCATGTTGAAGCACTGCTTTTGATGGTACTATTCTAAGTTCTTCAAATATGTTCGTTGGGTTGGAAAAAATAATTTACAGTTACTGTTCTTTTTTTTAATAATAAATTTATTTTTTATTGGTGTTCAATTTGCCAACATACAGAATAACACCCAGTGCTCATCCCGTCAAGTGCCCCCTCAGTGCCCGTCACCCAGTCATCGCCCCCCCCCCCCCCCCCGCCCTCCTCCCCTTCCACCACCTCTAGTTCGTTTCCCAGAGTTAGGAGTCTTCATGTTCTGTCTCCCTTTCTGATATTTCCTACCCATTTCTTCTCCCTTCCCTTCTATTCCTTTTCACTATTATTTATATTCCCCAAATAAATGAGACCATATAATGTTTGTCCTTCTCCAATTGACTTATTTCACTCAGCATAATACCCTCCAGTTCCATCCACGTTGAAGCAAATCGTGGGTATTTGTCATTTCTAATGGCTGAGTAATATTCCATTGTATACATAAACCACATCTGCTTTATCCATTCATCTTTCGATGGACACCGAGGCTCCTTCCACAGTTTGGCTATTGTGGCCATTGCTGCTACAAACATCGGGGAGCAGGTGTCCCGGCGTTTCATTGCATCTGTATCTTTGGGGTAAATCCCCAGCAGTGCAATTGCTGAGTCGTAGGGCAGGTCTATTTTTAACTCTTTGAGGAACCTCCACACGGTTTTCCAGAGTGGCTGCACCAGTTCACATTCCCACCAACAGTGCAAGAGGGTTCCCTTTTCTCCGCATCCTCTCCAACATTTGTGGTTTCCTGCCTTGTTAATTTTCCCCATTCTCCTGGTGTGAGTGGTATCTCATTGTGGTTTTGATTTGTATTTCTGTTCTTAATAGTAAAATGAGTAATAACTCTTTTAAAAATCTATTACTTTACTATTTTCAAATAGTAAAGTGAGTAATATGTCTTTTTTTTTAATTTTATAAATTAATTTTTATTGGTGTTCAATTTACCAACATACAGAATAACACCCAGTGCTCATCCAGTCAAGTGTACCCCTCAGTGCCCGTCACCCATTCACCCCACCCCCCGCCCTCCTCCCCCTCCACCACCCCTAGTTCATTTCCCAGAGTTAGAAGTCTTTATGTTCTGTCTCCCTTTCTGATATTTCTCACACATTTCTTCTCCCTTCCCTTATATTCCCTTTCACTATTATTCATATTCCCCAAATGAATGAGAACATACACTGTTTGTCCTTCTCCGGTTACTGTGGCCAAGTTCAAAAAGGGTGTTGCCTGAGTTCTCCTCTGGGATTTTGATGGAATCTTGTCTCACATTTAGATCTTTCATCTATTTTGAGTTTATCTTTGTGTATGGTGCAAGAGAGTGGTCCAGTTTCATTCTTCTGCATGTGGATGTCCAATTTTCCCAGCACCATTTATTGAAGAGACTGTCTTTCTTCCAGTGGATCGTCTTTCCTCCTTTATCGTATATTAGTTGACCATAAAGTTCAGGGTCCACTTCTGGGTTCTCTGTTCTGTTCCATTGATCTATATGTCTGTTTTTGTGCCAGTACCACACTGTCTTGATGAACACAGCTTTGTAGTACAACCTGAAATCTGGCATTGTGATGCCCCCAGATATGGTTTTCTTTTTTTAAAATTCCCCTAGCTGTTTGGGGTCTTTTCTGATTCCACACAAATCTTAAAATAATTTGTTCTAAGTCTCTGAAGAAAGTCCATGGTATTTTGATAGGGATTGCATTAAACGTGTAAATTGCCCTGGGTAACATTGACATTTTCACAATATTAATTCTGCCAATCCATGAGCATGGAATATTTTTCCATCTCTTTGTGTCTTCCTCAATTTCTTTCAGAAGTGTTCTATAGTTTTTAGGGTATATTTTGAGAACCATTTGAATGGTAAATGGTTCTCCAACCTTTTATTTTCAGGTTGTAGGTGTCCTTCTGTCTAAAATGAGTCTCTTGTAGACAGCAAATAGATGGGTCCTGCTTTTTTATCCAGTCTGAAACCCTGCGCCTTTTGATGGGGTCATTAAGCCCATTCACGTTCAGAGTTACTATTGACAGATATAAGGAAAACCTCAACTCAAAAGAAAGAATCAGAAACAGCCCTCTCTCCCACAGGGTTACAAAATCTGGATTACACTTCAATGTCAGAAAGCCAATTCAGAAGCACTATTCTACAGCTACTGGTGGCTCTAGAAAAAAGCATTAAGGACTCACGAGACTTCATGACTGCAGAATTTAGATCCAATCAGGCAGAAATTAAAAATCAATTGAATGAGATGTAATATGTCTTTCAAAAACATTGAAAATATGTTTCAATACATATTTTCATGCAGGAGCAAATCAAAATTTTATTTATTTATTAATTAAGTAATGTCTATATCTTACTATTTCTTTTTTAAAAAGATTTTAATTATTTTTTCATGAGAGTCACAGAGTGGCAGAGACTTAGGCAGAGGGAGAAGCAGGCTTCCTGCAGGAGGCCTGATGTGGGACTCAATCCCAGGACCCCAGTATCACGACCTGAGCCAAAGGCAGATGCTCAGCCTATGAGCCACCCTGGTGCCCCTTATCTTACTAATTCTTCAGTCTAACTTGAAGGTAGGAAATATGTAAGTTTTAATGGAGCCAATACTGAATAAAAGCCAAGAATGAGTAGCACAAAATAGTTGTTTAAAAGAGAATGGATCCCTTTGCAAAGTATAGCTTAGAAGTCTGTGAGCCTATGGGACAACTTCTAAGCCTATAGGATTGTATTAGTGAGGCCACAGTGTAACAGTAGCTCACATCCTCTCCCATGCATCCAAAATGGGAATTATGCCTGGAAGCTGGGTGGGAATTGGCAAGGTATAGTTCACCACTGCCTATTATTATCCCAAAGAGGAAGCTTAATGTGAAGATTATAACATTGGGTTAAAAGTCAGAAAATTTGGTCTGTAATCAGCTTCTTCACTCTCTTTTATAACCTTGGACAATTAGCTCCATAGGCCATGGGTCTTCCAGCTCTAGAATTCATCACCATAGGGTGTTGTCTTCTGGAGCAACCCCACTGATGCAGCGAGTTAAGCCTTTGCCAGGGGTCATCATAGCACAATCAGATCAATAGAAAGCTTTGTTCTAGGCCCTCCAGGTGACATACTAGAGATCAAGCAGTATTTGCATATGCTGCCTTGATGTCTTTAAGATGGTCCCCAACTTTCATAGGGGTATATCCTTAAAGTAAACATTAACAACCTTAACCCATTTAGTATAGAAGCAGAAGGGCCCATGTTGCTTTTTTTTTTTTTTTTTTGTAAATGATTTGGATTATATCGTGGTTTCAAAATAACCAACCTTTAAAACTTCTTAGGAAATTAAATCTGTTGATTATCCAAAAGATATGACATTTTTATAAATAGAAAATAAACCTCTGATCATGTGGTTGGATCCAGATCAGACACAGGGATAAAATGAATCTGAGAGGTCTACTGAAGGATGTTCTATAGCTGAAAGCATGTGCCTTCCTTCTTGCCAGGTAGGGATTGAAAAAAAAAAATAGCCTTTGTCTTGTCCTCCACTTCAACTGAGTAGGATGCAAGTGCTGCTTTGATTGAATGGAAAATCAGTAGTCCTGCCATTGCCATCTAGCTCAACTCAGGCAAGAACAAAATAAGTACTTTCTCATCCTAGTGGAATTAAATGATTTGCCTGTAACTGTAAAAGGCAATGTTCTGAGCCAGGCCTCTGTTTTGGATGGAAGCTATGGCCAGAGTGTAGTAGCCTTTTTCCCTGTTTCTCCTAATGTATTTGGGCATAGAGGTGTCCTCTATTCTCAGTTTTCAACATAGGGACATTTTAAGAAGCTTAGAGAATAATTTTGCCCTTGTAAAATTTTCACCTTATGAGTGGACTTTAGAGGATAATAATAACTCAACTTCATTTATTTAGCAACATAAACATTGGCTATCTCTAACCAGCAGATATTCCCATAGTCTGAGATGTTTTCTTGCACTGTTATAGACAAGAGTTTCCCTAATGATTCAGGCATTGTTAAGTTTATGCATGCGACACTGGCCTGGGGATTAAAGAGACTGCAGGAGATGTTAGGACCACTCTATGACTATTGCTTATCTGTAAAATAAGGAGAAATATCACCTGGGAAATGATTGAATCAGAAACAGAGTCATACCTTAAATCTACTGCATTGAGATATCAGAGAGAACAAGAGCTTATATTTTAAACATTTCTCCAGCAAGTGGTTGAGAATGATTAGATCAGTCACCCTCAAGGATCTTTTCCAGGTATATCATCCTAAGGTTCAAGCTCATATTTATTCTCTTCAATATGGGAAAGGACCAGCCAAGTGAGAACTCTAAGAGTAAATCCCCCCTCTTAACTGGCATATAATGAGCTTCCAATGAAATTGGATGAAGAGCCTTGGAGGGGTGTCCTTGCCTAGGAGGTGCCATGGTGGTCATCAAAACCTTCCTACTATTGAGCATTTGTTTCTTCACCTCCATAATCCCCTTTGATACAGATAAATAAATGAGTTTGATGATGTCTACATACAAAATGTCACCTCAACTCACATGAGATATCCAAGGGAGTTGCTAGTCAGTCTTCTATGGTACCCTGTAATAGGGAGGGGCCTTTTGTTCTCTTTCAGAAAGCATTTTAATATATTTCCAATGTCCTATTTGTAGTAATCATTGTCTCTGGATATATGCTCAGATGCATCTATGCATAAGATATATTTAATAAATTAGTAAAAGTCATCAGCATCTACAACTGAATCATTACTTGAGTAATTATTGTAGTCAGATTATAAAAGAAGTTTACTCTTTTGGATCTTCTGGAATCATACTGGTTCCTGAAAACTCTTTGAGAAATAAAGTACTCAGTAACATGAAGCAAATTAGTTCTCTTTCAGGATGAGGGCACCATTTAGCATGACTGCAAGAGATGATTTTCTGATTGGGATCCTGTTTTCCTTCATGGGAGCCTGTTTACACCACCATTTGTGGATTGGCCCCTGGATATGCAGATACCTGCCACCCACAATGTTTCCAGAATCTCTCACCCCTGACAATATTAACTTTCTTCAAGGAATTGGTACCACTATGCTAAAATTTATTGCTGAAAACACTAGCAACCTTAATATCTTCTGCTGTCAGGACTTTTACTCTGAAAACAATTAGAGCATGATGGGCTATGTGTTTGACAGTCCAAATTGAGCTACAAATGACCTGCCTGTGCTTCAGCTAAGCACAGGGCAACTTAGGAATGTATTAAGTTGAGTAATCATCTCATATGTTTTTCCCCTGGGTTCAGTGACATCTACAAAGTTCATTTTTTAAAAGAAGTTTTCCTCTTTACAAATTTAAACTCAAGGGAAATAGAATCCATATGTTCCTGATTCATTTGCACTAACTCATCAAAATGTTCTTTTCTTTATAAGTTATTGGATGTCTACAGAGGATTTTGACTGCTTTTTTTATAAGTTCTTTTAAGCCTTTCTGTCTAGAGGCAGGAAATGGCCATTTGCCAGCAGTGAATGAACCCCTCAAAGAGTCACGTTCTGCTCAGGAGGCAAAGGAAAAAGAAAATTCATATTTCCTACTTTCTAAGTACGGTCAGCAAATGGTTTTCCTTAGAGGGCAGGGATAAATGTATACTCTGGAATGTATTAGTAGATTTATTAAAGAGATTCCATGAGGTGGCCGCAGCAGGGGTGGGATTTTAGTCACCTTCTTCACCAATACCTTACCTGTAAAACTCTTAGAGAAGTCGGTTTACCCAGCAGCAGAGAGCTTTGAACTAAGGGAAATCTGAAACATTGACAGTATGCATAGCAGAGGTTATTGGTGTGTGTGTGTGTATGTGTGTGTGTGTGTGTGACAGAGAGATTAATTTATTCAAATTGTTCTACACTGCATTTTGTATTTCTACATATTAAATTCAACAGGGCTACTTTTGAAGATCCAAGAGTCATATGGCATACTGCTCTATTACAAATAAAAGCAAACTTCTCTTTGGCCTATACTATAGGCCACGTTTGAATATGAGTGATACCTTTGTGTCAGCATCTCACTTGGATGACCTCATTTAATTAATACAATAATCCCATGAGGTAGTCACTGTATTCATTCCCATTTTATGAATGAGGAAAATAAGACTTAGAAATATTAAGTAAATAAAATTTTAAAGACCACACAGCAAATAAATGGCTGTTAAAGTTGGAATTTTAACTCAGGATTCCAAGTTCATAACCATGATCTTTCAAAGCGTCCTATATTTTCCCCTTAATGATACGAAGAGAATACTATATCAGAGATCTCTTTCCAATGCTTACAAATAACACTACAGCCTAACTCAGATTTCTTCTGTCCTGATTCCATGGTGTCTCCCATGCTGTTGCTTACATGCCTTATATAGAGTCGCTTGTTAATTTTTTTGTGAAACCCAAGATATTTTATGAATTCAAGGGTCTATAGTTCAGCCAACTTTTGTTTTCTTGCCCTCAAGACAATGTCAGGTCCAAACTCATTGCAAGTTCGATGTGGGATTCCTTTACTTATCTCTGTCATATCTGTTCAAATATTGCATCTTTGATGATTTTTTTCCTCCCTTCTCCATGTAGACCTATGAGTATCACTGCTTTCAATGTGGTTGTGTATTTACCTGTTAGCTTTCTCACTGACTTGCAGACAGGGAATGTGTAATTTCACCCAGAAGGTTTTGTGTTTTGCATGTGTCCTGTGTGTGCGTGTGTACGTATGTGTGTGTATGTATTTGTGTGTGTATTGTCTGTGTCATGTGTATGTATTTTTGTGTATGAATTTGTGTGTGTTTCTGTGTGTATATTTCATGTATGTGTGCATAATTCATCAGACTAGGAAAATAGAAAGGCTTACTAAGAATGAATTGACTGAATTAATGTCTTACATTGTTTCTTACATGATGGAACTGAGCATGCATGAAGCCAGTACATCTACCTCATACACACCTTTTTGGTGTCAAATTTTGAGTGTGTGAAGTCGGTTTTTGTATTTCAGCAGATTCCAAATTAAGATTCAAGCCCTGAGCTCCATCCCCAACACCAAATTAAGTGCAGGCTAGAAACCAGCCCTAGTCTGCAGAGCTCCGGCCAGATCCCAGATGTGACCCAGAACTGGGGGAATTTTTTTTTTCCTTTATCCATGGATGGATGGCTGTGTGCTGGGCTTAGACCACTTTTAAGTATTATCTAAAATGAGAAGCTTATTCTGGGGACAAATTAGAGACAATGAATATTCCTGGCAGTTCATCTTGCCTGAGTTTTGACCTGTTGATCTATAGCTGGTCTGTACAATGCTTACCCTCTGCCTGCCTGGCCTTTTCTTTCCTTGCAGAGACTCCTGTAATTTTAACCATAAGGGAGACTTGGTCTTTAGGTAGCCAAATGAACTTTTTTTTTTTTTTTCAATCAATCTACTTTTCTTTCTTTATTTTTAAGGATTTATTTATTTATTTTAGAGGGAAAGAGAATGCAAGCAGGGGCGGGGCAGACTGAGAGGAAGAGAGAGAAACAATCCTCAAGCAGACTCCCTGCTGAGCGGAGCCTGATGCAGGGCTGGATCCTTGGACCTTGAGATCATGACCTGAGCTGAAATCAAGAGCCAGATGCTAAACCGATTGAGCCAGCCACCCCTCAATCCACTTCTAAATTATTATTATTTTTAACTTCCCTGACAGGATCAATATTTTCATTTCCAGTTCTAAAGTCTGAGGATAACATTTTTAAAGTGTTGTGTATTTCTATACATAATCCCTTTCAGAAAGGAAAAGATGTTCTTTGGAAAACTTTGGTCATGTGGATTCATGTGTAATTATTTCAAAAGCATCTCAGTCTTGATTAACTTATTTTGCAAATATTCTATAGCTGGTATGTCTCAGGTCTTGCATGTCATCTATACAAAGATGGTCAATGTGTACTTACACTCTGTTGGAAGAAACAACACTTACACTCTGTTGGAAGAAACAACACATACAGTTATCACACAATAAAGTAGTGAGTGCCAGGACAAATGGTGCTCAGAACATTGTGTTTGCTAGGTGGAGGAAACAGACAGGAAGACCCTGGATGTTTCCAGATTTAAAAGGACAGGTACACTGGAGCCTGTAAGCTCCTGCCAGGGCTTCCATTTCCCTGGGAGTAGAATCCAATTACCTCCCCTACAAGTGGGCCCTTGACTACTGGTCACAAACTCTTAAGAGGTCTCAGGGAGTTTGTGAATTTAGAGAAGGAAATATAATTATTTTCATTAAACTGCAATTGCAATTTAGCACTCACTCCTTTCCACCACGACTACAGCCACAAACCACAGCGGTATCAGCAGTTTCTGTGACCTTGTCATCCATAGAAATCAGATATTTCCTGTCACATTATATTTGTAGAGACCACAAAAACACTACTGATGCTCACTGTAACTTCAAATCATCACTAGATCTTGTTTTAACGTGTCAATGAAGAAGCACACATGTTACCATAGCACACACTAATTCCATGTAATTGTTATCTCAATAAAATTATATCCTTTGTAATCTTTTATATTTTTATTTATTTAAAAACCTGCTACATATTCCCAAAAGGATCTAGAGGTTCCCCTGCTAAGTGAATCTGTGACACCGAAGAAAGTTCTCTCTGGTGGCACCCAGACAGTTTCTCCCTTGTTCACTCACTTCAGTCTCACTGACCCTTTCTTTGAACCGACTCAGCATGCTCACACCTCAGGCCACCACTGCATAGGTGCAGAGATAACAAACTGCCTGGATGGACAAATGTGTATAGTAAATAGACTGACAGCCATGTAGGCGGTATCCGTTGGCCTTCCTGCTCTCCTGTGACTCATTAGCAGGGATAAAGAAAGCTCAGTGTGACTATTTTTAAAGAGTAGAAAATACAATCTGAAAAATTCATTGATCCTCATAGATACCCCTGAAAAATGCTAATGGAGCAGTTTGCCTAGCTATATCTCCTTGCCTGGCCCTGCTGCCCCTATTTTATCCAGTAAAGAGACTTTGGCATAATGTGCATGTACAAACTATCAAGAGTCTAGACCTTAATATAGCTGGTGACAGACATTCTTTTCAGTGACACCCACGATAAAATGAGACTCTCCGGAGAACTTGTATCACACAATTCTGGATGCCTGAAGAGCAAGCTTTATGAGGGGGAAAAGAGGTAATGGGTTCATTGCTGCCAGAGTGCAGTGTCCTGACACACAGTTTGAGGTGTCTGAATCTGACATTTAATAGCTGAGATGATAGTGGCCAAATACTCCTTGAGGTCAAATTCATGCAGAGTTCCTGAAAAGGTGAGAAGTCGCTGAGATCTGTAATGACAAAGCTGATGAGAAGATTGATGAAATGGTGGTGGCGACAGGAAGAGCCTCCAGAATAGCTTGCAAATGACTTATCCCCGTGACAGCAGAGCTAGCTGACAATAGCGGAGTGCTAATTAAATACCAACTACTGGGAAAATATTGTAAATTTCTTTCGGCTCTGTGTTGGCAATTTCATACTTCTGAGCAGAGGCTGAGATATTTTCCAATAATTCTGCTTTTTTAGACCTAAACGTTATCTGTTCCCATTCCTTTTACTCCTTTTCCTCAGTCTCTAGTGTGTTTGATTTGAAAACAAAAATGAGATGAGGGGCGAAGAAAGCAGAGTAGGGACTGGAAACAGGAGAAGGAAGGAGAGTTGGCAGGATGAAAGAGGCTTCCATGTGTTCTAATAACATTGTATGAGAAATATTTCCATTCCTTTCTAGTTTGTGGCTAATTAGAATAATATAAAAGCTACCATTTGTTAAGAACCTATCACAAGCTTGTCATTGAAGTCCTTTATATGGAATAAGTGTTAGCATTTATTATTTACTATGTGCCAGACAGCCAGACACTGTGTGACCACTACCTGTCAGGGTGTGGGGATATTTTTCCCCATTTACTTGTAATAAATAAGGAAACTGAGGGAGATAGAAATTTAAAGTCTCATTTGAAATATGTTGTCTCATCATTGTAGTGAGTATGAGATTTTTCCATGAAACAATTTTTGAAAGGTCTTTCATGTGGAAGCAGTTTATATGAATTATAGTTTGTTAGGAAATACAATTAACACAATTTAAGGAAAACTCTTAAGTGCATAAGCATTGAATTCAGATTAATTCTTTGCTCCAGTTAAGAAAGAGAAAGAGATGGAATCTTACCCCTAAAATCAGTGAAGTGCCAAGTAACCTCAATTTGGAAAGCAATTAAAATGGGCTGGAAGAGTTAAGCATTCTGTACTTAGAGAAGCTTGATGTCCTTTTGCCTCCTTTCTGGTTTGCACTAGGTTGAACAGGGAAACTCTTAGAGGCAGGGATTAAAGACTGTGGGGATAAGGAGTAGAAATGAGGTCAGTATTCACAATAGTTCCATTATCTGAACAACCTCTACCTGATTGCCCAGGGCTAATGTGCAAAGGCTTCTGAGGCAAAGTTGAGGAGAAGCTTGGAATTGTGTACAACACAGAGGAGGCTACTCTGTTGGAGATAGGGAAAGTGATGAGTTAGGAAGAAGCATCCCAATCCATTTTATCAAATTAAGTGAGGATTGGAAAAAGGTTACAATAGTAGAATGATTAGTGACAAGGTAGGTGAATATTTCTTTAAACAGCTTGTTAGATAGTAATGATCTATCTTGTCAGTTAACATAGATTACATTCGGTGGTATAAAGAAGTTTTATGGGTAAAACCCAAATTGAGTAGGGAATAAATCAAGTCCCATATGAATCTCAGGAGAAAAACTTATCTTGTAATTTTGTGAAGTGTTTAGATTGGGGGAAATATTCACAGGAAGTAGGCATGGTGCAAAGACCTTTTCTGAAATATTGGAATGATACTTTCTGGAATGTGTTAGAGAGCTGATGATCTGAAATTCATATAACAATAATTGCATGAGCGGGGTATTCATCCCCTTTTGTCTTTTTTGGCACACAGGCTGTTAACAATGCCTACCATCATGCTGCATACCAAGGCAAATTCACTTAGGTGTCCTACCTGTTCTTAAGATTTAAGGTGACCTTGGAGCTTCAGATTTCCCTCTAATAAGAAAGACCTACAGCTTCCATGACAGTTGAAGCTGTGCAAAGATGAGAACAAATTCAACAGAGGAACTGAAAGGTGTCATTGCGCCTACCAAATTCTAAGTCTCTCTATGGCACTTTTGGAAATCAGGTGGTTACCTCCCATACTATGTACCCTAAAAAAAAATAGACACCCAAAAAACAAAACGAAACAAACAAAAAACTAAACACATGTGTTCAAAAAACCAAGTCAGGGCTTAGATAAACTCTGATAAAATTCCTTGTTTTTAGTTTCTTGAATTGAATACCATGGCCTGGTTCTTAACAATATCCACATGCCCATCTTCTACTAGCTCTTGATGATGGAATTGGAAGACTTGCCATGGGCCAAACATAGATCTCATTGGAGTTCATCACACTGGAGCCACAGCCCCCTAATTCAGACAGCCTTTCATTCTATTCCTCTTCAGATACATTTAATGGCAAGTGGGTGTTTAAACCACAGGGAAGGGACAGTAAGAACAAATATATAATTAGACATGTTTCCCAGCTGTGTGCTTTGTAGATAGGCCTGTGGATTTTCTCCTGGGTGACTTGCCCTAATTGCCTTAGCAGCTTCCCCCAGTGGAGAAAAAGGCTGAATGTGATCCACAAACTTGAAGTTTGAGTGAGGAATTGTGCATCTGCAAGAATAGTTATAACTATAATTATGAGTGTGTTTTTCTTTCTTTCTTTCTTTCTTTCTTTCTTTCTTTCTTTCTTTCTTTCTTTCTTTCTTTCTTCTTTCTTCTTCTTTCTTCTCCAATTTGCCTTCTTGTTTCTCAGTAAGCATGGCAGGGATTTCCATTAATAATAAAGACATTCTGGAGATGTAGAATTAGGAACTGGTTGACTTTAGTTAATTGGCATATTATTGTATTCCCATAAATTCTGTCTGGGACTGCTGTGAGTAGATTTAAAGCTGCTAGGAAGAAATAAAATATACAGCCCTTTACAATGAAGTTGTTTTAAGCTTGGAGCCTTTTTTTTAAGTGACTTTGGAGCTGGGTAAATATTAACTTGAGGATTTTATTTTGGAGAATGCTAAAATAATAGGCCCAAGAGTTTCTGGTGAGTTCCTATAAACTGTCATTGGAGCTAGGGGACGCAGAATTTTGAATTGTATAAAAATGAGAATGACCGTAGGACACACATTCACTTCCTGCTATTTCTTGAGTAGTCCATCCACATCATTACATTCTCCAAGCAAACCAAAATTATTGATGTAAATAAAAACCAACAGTATACATAATTAGGATATGCTAATTGCAGGATTTTAAAGAAACTAACAAAGCTCAAAATAAATAGCATTCTCATTTTACAAACAGTGATAACAATGATTAAATGGAGATTTTCTTTGGAGTGCTATCTACACTGAATTTTAAGTGAAGGTAGAAGGAGCCAAGTAATTTTCTATGCAATTCTTAAGTGTGGTTTTATTTGGCAATGGCTTTGGGCCATGGGTCCTTTGGTGTAAAAAAGAACACCAGAATGGGGTCAGAAGTTCTACTAACTGGAGGCCTTTGGCAAATTGCTAAAGATCTCTGAGTCCTAGTTTGTCGATCTTTGAAGAGAGGAAGATTATGTGCAACTGATAAGGAGGTTGAAAAGGGCCCAGATTCAAATGAGGCAAGCAGGAGGTTGAAGATGTGCCATTTAAGGAGGAACTCTCAGGTGCCAATTCCGCAATTGTATGACTCTGAGGGTGAACATCTCCTTAAATTCTACACCCTAGGTATCCCCCTCACCTCATCTCAAGAGTTCTGGTACTCTTAAAGAGATAGGATGCAGAAAACTCTGTTGCAGTATATGAATCGTATTGAAGCTCAAGAAATGTTTTTCCCTGTTTATCCTGTCTGTCTCATAGGTATCTTTCGAGAAATACATAAGAGAAAGCATATGAATGTTCTTGAGATGTGCTATACAAATGTTAGCTGTGCTAAATCACTATTACGGTTCTGAGTTGTATTACTATCATCATTAGCAAAGATGTGTGTGTGTGGGAATGTATATATGCATATGTACAATAGATATTAAAGTTTGTGAAAGAGTTTAAATGAGAAAATGTATTTTAATTAACATGTTGATGAAAATTCTTTTTTTCTAAAGATTGATTTTATTTATTTATTTATTTATTTATTTATTATTTATTATTTATTTATTTATTTATTTCCTTGAGAGAGAGAAAGAGGGAGATAGTGCCAGTGTGCAACCATGGTGGAGAAGAGCAGAGGGAAGGGCAGAGGAAAAGGGAGAGAAAGAATCTCAAGCAGATTCCTCATTGAGCATGGAGCCCGATGCAGGCCTGGTTCTCCCTACCTGAGATCATAACCTGAGCTGAAACCAAGAGTCAGTTGCTTAACACACTGAGCCACCCAGGCATCTGGAGGATAACTCTTTAAGGTAGTATTGGAACTATTTCTGAGTACAAATTAAGGATTAACTCAGTAGGGATGATATTCTCTTGCCTTATTTAATTTGTCTACAGGTCTCAGTCTACATGAGCATATATGTCTACATGAGCATATAATCACTTTGTACCAGAAAATAGGAGTCATTGGGAAAAAAAAAATCAGGACTGAACATAGTTCTTGACTCAAAGAATGTAGTCTGCCTGCTGGTGACTGGTGTTAGCAGTCTGCTTGATGGAGGAGAAAAATTTGGAGGGTTGCAGCGGAACTTGGGGAAGGTAGATGAGCAGGTGATTGACAGGACTACATTCTTACCACTGAAACAGGGATTCATCTGGGTGAGAGTCCCAATAAAAATCAACCATCTATGGCAACCTCTCGGTTGGCCTTAAGAACTATTTGAAGGATTGTTAAAGAACTGCCTAACTTCATATGAATTAAAAGCTAAATTTATTCAGAGCAAAGAAAGATTTTTGCTGAGGGAAGGATGTTGCCTAGTGTTTCATCACATGAGTGGTGGCAGATAATTTGGGTCGAGTTCAAACACAATGTACTTTTCAAAAGTAAATCTGCAAGGAAAAGCTGAATTTTTAGTCATCTTAATTTTGGCAATTTAATGTTTTATTCTGAACCTGCAGTCAAGGTCAGTGGCTCAAGGATGCTGTTGGAAGTGACATGTCTGGGTCAGGCAAAGTGGGGGTTTAGGACACATTTGGCTGTTGTCTTCCTTTGTGCAGGCAGAGTTGTTTTCTCACTGTGTTTCTGTGTACCAGCAGGAAAGAAAGCTGTGCAAACATTTGTGTTTGTGTTACTCAGAACTCATCTCAGGCTGTGCTGCAGTCGTTAGCACACTGGAAAAGCAGTGAGCTTTTGATGAGTCACTAATAACTGGTTTCTTGGGACTGCTTACTTAACATATACAAGCAAACTGAGATTTCTGCTCTGGTTTAGAACTGATTGGAGAATGGAAACCTGCCCATGTCTCTGTTTAGTACTGTGGATAAGATTTATCTTCATTCTTTTCCATGGAGATATGGTTTCCATACCAGATGGATGGATGGATAGATATCATCTACAGCGTAGTATAATAGTTGCTAACATATACTGAGCATGTGTGATGTTGCAAGCCCTATTCTAGTCTCTTTATCCCAGCATCTCACAGATCTAGAAACTGAGGCAGCTAAGCAACAAGATCAAGCTGGTAAATATCACTTCAGTATATTTTACAACCGACAGCCTTGACCTAGGCTTGTACTCCTTCTGATACAATAACTTTGTTTTTTTTTAATTTTTATTTATTTATGATAGTCTCACACACACAGAGAGAGAGAGAGGCAGAGACACAGGCAGAGGGAGAAGCAGGCTCCACGCACCGGGAGCCCGACGTGGGATTCGATCCCGGGTCTCCAGGATCGCCCCCTGGGCCAAAGGCAGGTGTCAAACCCCTGCGCCACCCAGGGATCCCCTGATACAATAACTTTGAAATCCTCTGCATGTGTGCACATACATATTTGCTTTTGAAGAACTAAGAGGAGATTCTACCTTGAAGAGAGTATGTTTGTATTGAAACCATTCCTTTCTTTGTTGGGTTTTAAAGGTGAGAGTAGCTTAAATAAAATCACCAGGTTTGCCAGAATCTCAGATTTGATGCTTCTTCCTAGGGAAGATGTGGAGACCGGGTCTCCCAAATGCCAGCCTTTCCAGGGACCCAGCCAGGCAGGTGTGTGAGTGAAGTAAGCTGGGCAATGTCTCCACTAAACTTCAAGAATCTCTTTGATTTGGTTCCAGATACTCACTGCCATGCAGGATTAGCCAAGTTGACCTTATTGTCTAATTTTCTGAATATATGAGGACAGATATTGAGATTTTTTTAAAAAATCAATTTTACAGATATTGAAAACTAATTTGAAAACTTAAAAAACAAGCAACATAAACCATTCCAAACATATCTGTTGGCCACATATGGCTCATGGATTGTCATTTTGAGATAATCCCTGTTCTGAGTGAATAATGGGTCACTTACTACAGAATTTTGTTTCTTGTTTTTCACTTAAAGAAGAAGGGGAATTATCACCTATGGGAAATCCCAGGACAAGGGATTGTCTAATAAAAGGACATATTTATTGTCTAGTGCTCAGTTATAGCTCTGCAGGCTTTCTACTCAAGGTGGGTTATCTTTTTTCACTGTACAATACAGTAGGCCCTACTTATTAAATGACTACTCAAGTTAAAATTAACTAAATAATATTAGAAGTCCAATTACTCATTTCTACCAGCCCCATTTCAAGCACTGCATAACTTCATGTGGCTAGTGGCTACCACATTGGACAGAGCAGAAATAAAAACATTTCCGTCATTGCAGAAAGTTCTATTGGACACTTTGGCTCTAGATTTTTAGACTGGAAGCTCATGCTATGTTGTGACTAAGTTATGTAAAAGGAGACTGATGTGATAAAACTTGGGTAAAAGTGAATGGTCTGCTTTCTCAGGAATTTCTTTCCTGGCTTATTTACCTACATTATTAGAATTCTCACCATAGGAATACTGTCTTGAATAGTGATACAATATTTTTTCCTGGGATGCAGTGTTAGTGCCATCAAGCCATTGAAATGATCCTTATATTAAAGTCATCTGAGAATATTTTTAAAAATGTAAGTATTCGAGTTCTACTTCATACCTTCTTTACCAGTAATTCTAGAGAGTTGGGCTAAGCCATGTTTGGTCCTCAAGATGTTCCTCAGTGATCCTGATGGAGTCCTCTGGGTAAGCACTACTTCTTTAGTGGAAACCAAGTTTGCCAATTCATTCCAGCCTTGGGAATAGACAGCCTTGGGAATAGAGTAGTCCCCTCCTTATCCACAGGGAGTATATTCCAAGACCCAAATGATGCTTGAAACTGCAGATATTGCCAAACCTAATATATACTATATTTTTTCCTGCATATACATACTGTGATAAGGTTTATTTTATTTTATTTTTTTAAAAGATTTTATTTATTTATTCATGAGAGACACACACAGAAAGAGAGGCAGAGACATAGGCAGAGGAAGAAGATCCATGCAGGGAACCCGATGTGGGACTCAATTCCAAGACTCCAGGATCACGCCCTGAGTGGGAGGCAGGAGCTAAACTGCTGAGTCACCAAGGCATCCCAAGGTTTAATTTATAAATTAAGCGCAGTAAGTAAGAGATAAATAACTGTAACTAATAATAAAATAAAACAATTATAATAATATACTATAATGAAAATTATGTGAATGTGGTCTTTATCAAAATATCCTATTGTACCATACTTACCCTTCTTCTTGTGATGATAAAATGCCTATGTGATGAGATGAAGTGAGGTGAATTATGTAGGCACTGTGATGTAGTGTTAAACTATTAACCTTGATGATACTTGAGAAGGAGGATCATCTACTTCTTGCCCACAGTTGACTGCAGGTAACTGAAACCACAGCAAAGCCATGGATAAGAGGAACCACTATACTCAAAGGCTTTGGTCATAATCAAACGATATCTTGACTACAGTCTGCCTATATTTATTTGAACTTCTGCACCACTAAATTCCTTGGTGGCCAGTTATATTGGTACCTATTAGAGTGAATTCCAGGATATCAAGGAAATTTAAGAGTATTGAATCTACCTCAATAAAAAGAAAGCATTTTTTTCAATACTGACAAATCTTTGATTCACGCATACCTGGTCAGGTTTTCTGTTGGTTTACAACTCTTTGGAGATCCCCTAAAACTAGCTTTGCCTTTGAAATTTTAATGCCTCTGGAACATGCTCTACATTGAGACAATAGCTGCTAGATTGGTAATAGCTGTTAATGGAGCACAGTTGGAAATGGGTCCATCTCAGGTCATGAACCTCACTCTGTACTTCCCAATCCTTTCCAGGAAGCCACAGATACTTTAACAATGGGATTTGGGGAGACTTGTTTAACCTCAGTGTTCTAAGGTGCTAGGTTACATTATCATGGTTTGGGTATCAGGTGGTCTTGTCACTCTGCACTGAGGGAAAAGAACATGGATAAGAATAGAAAGACTCCAGATAAGGACACATAAGGTGGCAGCCTATAGGGAATGAGAGGGACCAGGCAGCAGTCAGCAAGAGGAACCTAGGGAGGAAAGCTGGTGGGTACACTGAGGGGCATACTGTGGTGGACTCTTAATGGCCCGGCCTGGGACACCAGAAAAGGGTCATGTGTAGGCCTCATTGATGACTACAAGATGACCGACAGCCCCATAAAATCACATCAATTTCCTGAGAAGGCTACTCAAAGCAGGCCCATAACACCATCAGTAGTTTGTTTGTTTGTTTGTTTGTTTATCATCAGTAGTTTTCACTTACTATAGTGCTTCCCGAACTTTGCCAAACTAAATCAGAATCTTTAGGTGTGGGAGCCAGACATCAGTATTTTTAAAGATCCTAAGTGATTCCAATTTTTATCAAATATTGGGAACCACTGATTTAACACCTCTTGAAAGCATCACTTGAAAATGACTGTTGTTGAGCTCTTTGGCTGTTACTCAACAGGGTTCAGAGCAACTAACACTGGTTCATGCCCTCTAATTCTATTTTTTTTTTCTTTTATGGCCACCCAGTGGGCTCCCTCTGCATGCAGGACAGAATCCAAGTCTTCCCTTCCCTTTGTACTCTATAGGAAAATTGAATGCTTCTCTGGGTATGGAAAAGGCAGGACAGGTCTATTTGAGTGACTGCTGTTCCTAAATCAGAGATACTTCAGTTTTTATAATGGAACATACAGAGGCCTTTTGTGATAGCCTCAGTATCTCTATATGTAATTGGTCATGAGGATTCAAGGACATAACATAGTGGTTCCCAAACATTTTGTGCAGAATTTCTTGAAGAGCATAATTAATGTATACAAATCTCATCTTGGAGACCTTGATTCAATGAGAAATAGTGAAGTCTTGGATCAATATGCTTAACGTCCTCCCAAGGCGATTCCAATGCTCTTCAATATCTGAGAACTATTAAAGGTACTTTATTTATGAAACATTCAGAATGAAGTAGGTGTTATTACCCTTCCTGCTTCTCATTTCCTGCACATATACTTTTCTGTCCATCTGGTTAGGAGTCACTTGTGCTCTAGGACAGAATTACCCAATCTTAGAGAGGATCTATAAAATAACCCTTCATCACACAAGTCTGTGGATTAGCTATCCAAAGATATTCTTCAGTGGATATCCCATGCCTTTCAGAGATTCAATTCTTTGAGTCTCATTTGCTGGCAAATAGCCTCACAAATAAGTACTTCAAAAGGTGGTAGAGGATTGTCTCTTATGGACTGTACAAGTTATGTTATGGCCACATGACCTGATATTTCCTCATTCCTGTCTTGAATGGCTTATTTTATCATCTTCTGGCTCTTTCCTTGTCTGTGTTCACCAAAGTGCTTGAAGTATACTTCAACTTTGCACCATCTCACAGAGCTGTGAACAGGTTGTGCTCACAACTTTAAGAGATATGTCTGGGCTTAGATCTATCCTGTATGGTTTTCTCTCTGGGACTAGACCCTGTGAATGTCTTTAATGGCCCCAGACCACTTGAGTAGGATCAGCCTCTTTACTTATAAGAACCTGGCATGGCACTTGCTGATACTGGCCATTTAGCGACTATGATTACCTTTAGGGGCTTGAATTTTTTTGTGTTGCCTCAATCTCTCTGTTACTCCAAAAATACCTCAGTGTTAGGCCATATCCAGCTGTCTCACTATATTACCTCATAAATATGGAATGTTTTGTCACTGAGGGAGAAAGAAACTATTGCTACTTCTAGTACTTCTCCTTTAGACCTTTCATGACAATTACAAATTTATATTCAATTGGTTCTTTCCACTAGAATCCCACTAAAAATCACAGGGGCAGGGATCATGTTGGTGATGGCCACTTTATCTCTTGCACCTAGCAGAGTTCCTGGCACAGAGTTAGCAGCCAACAACTATTAGGTGAACCTAGGCCCTGGGTAGAATAATTTTCCTTAATAACAGCATCCAGTGTGGGCAAAACACCATTCCCAACAAGAAAAATGACATAGCTCAAAGAAGCAATTTCCATCATCTACAGGCTTATGAGGTATCATGGTGAGACTCAGACACACATGGTCCTCATTCCTTTTACAGTAATGTACCCAAAGCAATCTATTGCAGAACTGCCAACACAAATAAGATCAACTCAACTTGTATGTTCTCATTAATCTAGAATTAAATTATTCTTTTCTTTATCAATACTAACTAACCAGTGAAACTTTGTGTGAAAACACTCTGGCAAAAAGTCAATGATAATCAACTCATATTTAAAGGCACTTTGAGTAGGCTAATTATCCTTTTATAGTCTCTATTTGTATCATGACCATTTAACTTCCCTTTATATAAATCTAAATCTCCCTTGTTTACACAGGAATCTGGATAGCTATATAATACATATAGGGTGGTCAGGAGCACTAAGAGATTCCAGTGGATGTCTGGTTGCTGCAAGTGAACATCACACTCAAGGAAAAGAGTATTTATGTCAAGTTAATGAGTAAATGATGACAAGTAAAACAAGGGACTCATGAAGAAGAAATTTTTTTCTTTAAATGTTCAAAATTGGAAAATAGAAGGTTTGTTGTTTGTTTGTTTGTTTGTTTGTTTTAAAGAAAGATCTAGGTCATCAATATAACATCCACAAAGGTTAGAAAGATGGTTTTGGGTCTATCCTTAGAGTGTCTGTCCTAGAGGACAGTCTAGTAAGATTTCTTTCATAAGCGTATCAGATGCCAAGGTGGATACCAAAAATAGTGTATTCCTCAGCCCTTGATGTTAAGCTGGACAAAAAAAAAATGGACCAAAAGATATCTAATCTTGTAAAACAATTAGATGGCAATCACAAAATAGCATAAAATTTGGTACCACCAAAATAAGTAGAGGTGTAACTAAGCCCTCAAGAGATAAGAGAAGGAAAAAAATATTTTAGGGTGACTTTTTTAGGAAAGGCTTTAAGGAGAAAGTGAGGAAAACTGGCAGAAAGATTTGAATAGTCAGGAGTAGAATGAAAGCCATTAAAGTGGGATTGGAGAGCAGGAGAGTGCTGGAGTATGGAATGAGCAAAGAAGCAAGAATGATCAAATATGTTTATAGAACAGTAATAATTCTGACATGGCTGGTTATCATTAAGAAAAGGTGGGTTGGCAGATTTCTACTAGTTGTATATGATAGTGCAGAAATTGGTTCTACCAACTTGACTTTGTAGGAAAAATATACGTGGTCAGAAATTAGTAGACCATATTGGAGAAGTGGGGCTCTGCTTGTGGTAGTTGAATTTTTTTTTCTTGGCAAATCTGGCTGTTTTTAAAGAATGTTTTTTAAAGACTGCCCTCCTCCTGGGATTCCTAGGTCGTTCAATTAATATGTGTCTGCCTTCAGCTCAAGTCATGATCCCAGGGCCCTGGGAACAAGCACTGCATCCCACATTGGGCTCCCTGCTCAGCAAGGAGCCTGCTACTCCTTCTGCCTCTGTCATCCCCCCTGCTTGTGCTCTCTGGCTCTCTTTATCTCTCTGTCAAATAAATAAATAAAATATTTTTTAAAATACCTTTCTCTTCCCTTACAAGTACATACATCTCCCCACCTCCCCCTACCAAATCTCCATCAGAGAAAGTGACCTTCTTAGATAGCAAATAGAAGAGAATATGTAGTTAAGGAAACATGGGCACACCTCAAACAATCAACATTTTGTAAACATAGTTCACTCAACCTCTTTTTCATAACAAATATTTGCAAGCAAATACCTTCCCACATATTGGAAATCACAAAGAGATGACTATCTTATTGTGGTAATGGTTGTTGTGGGAAAATGCCAAAATATTATGTAAAATAATACATTTGAGTAAGGGGAAAAAAAGCTCTCTATCTCAGTTTCCCATTCCCTTGTCTGCACTTGTAGCTTCAAGCTGTTAGGACTATACCAATTCCATGTGTTCCTCAGAGGAAATAAAACAAGCCCACTAGATATCGGTAAATATTTCTAAGTGTTTGGTTTCAATGTGTCTTAAAGTGTGAATTTTTCACTAAAGATTTTATTCAAGAAAAAGGCTCCTCATTCATTTTTCTACAATAATATTAGTAAAGCTTAGTTAATGGTATTCAGCTGTCTATCCTGCTCAGCATCATAATGCAATCTTATGAAATAAACTGAAAAGAAATTTCATTTCACACAGCCTTAGAAAGCATCATTGCTGAATGTTTGATGGAGAAAATGAGTTTAAAATAAGCTAAGTATATATGTTCACTATTTAATAGCCAGTGGGCTCAGCTAAATCTCCTTCCACTTTAATTACCCAATGTCAGATTCCTGAGTTGTTGCAGTCACTTTCCCCTCTGTATCCTCTAAGCAGCACTGCCTCACTCTTCTGCCTCTTAACCCTCACTGATGGCCCTTTGCCCACACTGGTCTCTGAGTTCCATTAGTATATGGCTTAGAATCTCTAAGGCCCACTACCAACATCCACAATTCCTTACTGCAGCCTATTCATACTGTTTAGCTAATGTCTCTCTTTTCCAAGAGGCAAAGCCCAGGCACTTGATACTTCCAACCTATGAGACAAGGAAAGGGGTTTGAAAGCCAACTGGCACAACTTCCCTGGAAATGTAGGTTTTCCATCTTGCTTTTCTCTTTTCCCCTCACTATCTTTTCTTTTTTCCCTCTGTTATCTCCATAATGCTTAAAAGTTATATCCTTTACTCATTTAGTTTGTTTGTTGCCTACCAAGTCCCACTAGAAAAAGAATGATAAGAATTTGGGGGGGGGTGCAGCTGGGTGGCTCAGTTGGTTAAGCATCCAGCTTGGTTTTAGCTCAGGTCATGATCTCATGGGTCATGGGATGGAGCCCGCATTGGGCTCCACACTTAGCACAGAGTCTTCTTGGGGTTCCCTCTCCCTCTCCCTCTCCTTCTCCCTCTGGCCCTCCCCCTTCATGCTTTCTTAAATAAATAAATAAATAAATAAATAAATAAATAAATAAATATTTTTTTTTTTTTGAGATTTAGTTCACTTCTGTATCTCCAGTACCTAGACCAGTGCCTGGCACACAAAAAGCATTCAATAAATATTTCAAGAATGAATGATCTAGAACAGTAGTTCTCAACCAGGGCAGTTTTGCCTTCTTGGAGCATTTGGCAAAGTCTGGAGACATTTTTGATCATTGGGATTGAAGGGAAGAGTAGTGCTGCTAGCATCCTAGAATGTGCAGAACAGCCCCTCACAACAAAAAATTATTTGGCTCTAAATTTCAGTAGTGCTGAGGTTGAGAAATCTTGATGCATAGAATCCTCCACAGTTCTGCTGGGAAGTTTGGCTGCCATCTCTCCTGTGGCTCCCTCTGGTACATCTTCTGGACTATCTCTTTTTCTGCCTCATCTCCTGACCAAACATTTCTATTTGCTTTTTGTTATCTACAAATTGAAATTCCTCATGTGTTTCATTTATATTCCTTTACTGCCATTATAATGTGGTTTCCTGAAGGAGAGGCAAATGCCTGTGCTCAACTGCCATTTTGAACTTGAAACTCTATTATCCTTGTTTAAGTGTCATATTTTCTCTGAAGCCTTCAATATGACTCAAGCCAATACAACATTCTCTCTTCTCCTAGAGAATTCCTAGAATATTTACCATAAGTTTTGACCATTTGAGCAATGTATTAGATAGGGTTGCTAACATAGCCCTGTATACCATAGCTTAAAGAAAATGGAAGTCTATTTCTCTCCAATCTAACATTGAGGTCAAAGTCAGTAGGATGGCTCTGCTCCATGTGATTATTCAGATTCTGGCTCCCTCCATCTTGTTACTCTGCCATTCTCAGAACATTCTTGTCAACAAATGGAAGAGGATCTGAAAGTAGACATATCTGTTTTCCAGCTTGAAAAAAGGGGAGAGAGAGGCAGTTTCATGTGCATTTTCTTTTAAATTGTGTTATGTGCTATGTGTGTATGATGAGTGTGTATATCTGTGTGCATATGTGTAAAATTTTAATAGTAATTTCTGGAAGGTAAGATTGCAAATGATTTTTGATTCTCATTATTTTGCTCTTCTATATTCTTTGCCATATTTTACACTGAATATATACTGCCCATAGCTCTGCCCATAGCTGTAGGCCACCTTAGACATTCTTAAAATAATTTGTTAGGACTTATTATTCAATAGAAACTATATATAAAGATCTGTCAAGGGAAGTAGGGAATTGCCAAATGGAAGCCAGGTAGATATTCCTTTTAAACAAGAATAAGTCAACAACTATAAATGAAAGCCTTCCCCTACCAAAGGAAGAAAAAAAAGGAACCATATTTGGGATTGTAAGTAAATTGAAAACAAAATTACTATTTGTTCAAATATATCTTTAAGATGTAATGTTTATGTTTATATTTATTACCTTTCAAAAATAAATCAAGAAAATCAGATGTTTGACATTGTAGAGTTAAAACTAGCTTGACTCATTTTTGCCTCTCTAACCAATGATTTTAATGTTTAGCAAATGGTAGTTGAGAATGGGGAGGAGGAAAGGGAACACACAATGTAAAGGGAAACAAAACAGTGTGGAGGAGATGACAGGGAAATAAGGGCAAATTGTATATTCAGAGAAGTGTGAAGATCAATAACAATGGTTTAAGTCAGCAGGCAAAAAAAGTTCAGGGGAGGACAGGGAAATTTGTCAAGACAGAAAGGAAAAAGGAACAGAAAATAAAGATTATATTTGAAGAGGGAAAGAATAAGCTGAGGTAACTAGTAATAAACCTGAGTTAACTGGACCTGAAGTTTCATTATTTTCCTGTTAGTCACTGTATTTTAGCCCTTCCTTATTCATATGCAGAATTAGCTGTTGCTCCTCTGGAAGATATGAAAGTGAAAGGCTTTAGGTGGAAACATGAAAGCTCATCCCAGGAACACAGTTAAGATCTATGGGATGAAGGGACAGGAACATTTTGGCTAAAGGTTAAGTGAGTTTATTAAAAATTATTCTTAGACTCCATTACTATAAACATAGGATAGTTTTCTGGTTTCTTTATATTTAATGTCATAATTTGAGACTACTGTAGCATAAGTATTGAGAAACATACATGGTGTATCTATTTTTATAAAATGCATTTTTCTTATTGTAGTATTAACATTTTTACATTCATATACTTGTGAAGATCTCTTATTTTTCATGATTATATAATATTCCATCAAATGAAAGCTCAGTAAATATATTTCTGGCAAGTTTAACCAGGTTGGTTATAAGGATCTATATTTATTGAAGAAAATATTTACTTGGCACTTGTTATGGACTCAACGCTATGTTCCCTCAAAATATGCATGTTGAAATCACACTAAGGTGATGGTATTAGGAGGTGGACCTTTGGGAGTTAATCAGATCATGAGGATAGACCCCTTATGAATGGTATTAGTGCCATTAAAAAAGGGACTCCAGAGAGCTCTTTTTCTGCAATGTGAGGATACACAAGAAGTTAGCCGTCTGCAACCCTGCAGAGGGCTCTCAGTAAAACCCAACCATGCTGGAACCCTGATCATAGACTTCCAGCCCCTAGTGTGTGAAAAATACACTTCTGTTGCTTATAAGTCACTCAGTCTGTGTTTGTTTTGTTACAGCAGCCTGAACAAACTAAGACAGCACTATTTATTAGTTTATTTATTTATATCCTTATATTGCCTTTAATAAAGCAAAATCTTTCTATTTTGATTGTTGTAGATGATTTACCTAAGTTAAAAAATAACTGTTTTATCTTATGAAAACTTGCTAAAAGATTTATCAGTGATAAATTAAAATATATTTACATATTGAGAATTCAAAATAGAATGTTATTGCCATTTATTGGCAAACGTGGCAAATGAAAGCAATAAATGTATTTGTTGACTATATTCAGATATAAATATGAAAATAATCAATGTTCTAAGTAAGAAAACTAAAATATGACATATTCTAGATCCCATTATATTTTTTTATTTCCAGAACTGTTTTAAAGATTATATAGCTGTTAATTCTTTTTTCTTTTTCACATTTTTCTTCTCCCCTAACTTGTTATAAAAATCTTCAAACAGAAAAAAGGTTGAGAGAATAGAACAGTGCACACCTGTGTAACCTCTAAGATTCAATAGCTGTTATATCCTAAGAGAATAAAAACTTCTTTGTTGTATGAATACATAAATGGTTAAGTAGAAAAAACACCTAAAACCAATATAATGCAACTTTTAATTTCTGCATTATGTGATTGATATTGGTTTTATACATTGTAATATCTTTGAAGAATCATAAAAACATGTAGATTGGAGATAATATTGACTCATAGACCTAGATCTGATGATTATCTAGCACAATGCTTCTTATTACTGCTCTTTATCTTTTCTTTTTCTCCTTTTTGTTAAGTCTACTTTATATTTCTGTCTGCCACATGAATAAAATTTAGAAAAAAATAGTTATTTACCAAAGAATTATCAATTTAAATGAATATTGGTTGTATGCAAAGATCAATTAATTACATTCTATAATAAGGAGGAGTCTACTGTTTTTGTGGTTGGTTTGCCTTATGTTATGTAGAGTATATTTCATGAATTTGTAAATAAAATCCATGTATCCTTTACAAATTACTATTTCATTGTATTCCTTGGAAATAAATCACCCTAGAAATAAATGCACTGATATGCATTGAATAGTGCATGATTTTACTGTTCTCATAGTAGGCTTGTGTAAATTTAAGTTAATATTAATTTACTAGCAAGTAACATTTTAATTAGACATTTTCAAGTGGGAAGATCTAATTAGATAAAATATAGGATTCCTAATTAAAGTTAATTTCAGATGAATAGCAAATAATTATTTTATATAAATATATCCTAAGTATTGCATGGGACATACTTATATTTAAATATTTTTGTTATTCACTTGAAATTCAAATTTAACCAGATATCATGTACTTATTTTGTTAAATCTGCTAACCCTAGGAGAGCATAGCATGTAAAATGCTAGTTGTCTGGGTATTTTTATTGCTTCTAGTTTTTCTAGTTTTTTTTTTCTTTTTATTTTATGCCACTCTCATTATTAAAAAATATATATGTTTTGCAAGTTTTAGCTACCTGTTTGATATGTTGAAAAAACAAACTTGGCATCTTCACTGAGGAAGATAGCAAAATGAAATTTTAAAAAATTACTCAATCGTATACACTATTTTAATTTTATTTTTTACTCATCAATTATAATTTTCTCCAGTACAAATTAATGCATGCTTGGTGAAACAAATAAACAAAATAAGCACACCTAAAAAAAAAAAAAAACACACAGAAGGCTACAAACCAATATTCTGCTTTATGTTAAATTTATCACCTTCCACAATCAGCCTCCTTTCTGAGGAAAAAAAAAAAATTAGCCTTGATCTTGGGAAATCTTAATTTTAGTACTGGCTTTGTTCTTAAGGTCTGGGTAAGTCCCTGAAGTCCCCACCCCTTGGGATTCCCTGGTCTCATATGTCAGTTAAGGGGGTTAAAAGATTGTTATCTATAGCCATTTCCAGAGCTGAGGTGCCCATGATTTCAGCTTCAAGTTCCTGGACAATGATTATGCATGCATGGTACTCATGGAGCCTGCTCTCAGTAAATTTTTGTTTACTTATTTTTTAAACTATGCTATTTCTATGTCTTCATTTGTCTTTATCCAAATGGATTTAGTTTTTACCTCTACTAAATGTAATGATGTCATTGATATGAAGAAATAATTCAAAATTTAATCCAAAAGAAATTTCCCAATGATACTCATGTTATGATGCTGGGGTGCCCTTTAAATGAAGTCAGCATTTCTCCTTACAGATTTTGGGTCACTCTGAAATTTTAATGGTAGAATAAAATGGTATTTCTTTGGGAAGAACAATTGTGGTAGCACTGTTGTAGATCAATTTTCTGAAGAGGATTGCAAAAGGTAAAAAAGAAATGTACATAGGTCATGATCATTTGAGGTATTAAGACAGTACTAAATAGATGCTTTCTACTGTAATATATAACCATATATTTTAGATCACCAAATTTTTCTCATTTGTATTATTACCTGAACACTCCACAACTTTGACAGTTTAGAGTTAATTTTTTAAAAAAAGAAAGAAAGGGTCACCTGGGTGTCTCAGTTGGTTAAATGTCTGGCTCTTGGTTTCGGCTCAGGTCATTATTCTCAGAGTCATGAGACTGAGCCCAGCATCAGGTTCCTCATTCAGCAGAGAGTCTGCTGGAGATTCTCTCCCTGTTCCTCTACTCCTCCCTGCACTCAGTGCTTATGTATGCAGGTGTGTTCTCCCTCTCCTCCTCTCTCACTCAAATAAATAAATATTTTAAAAGTTTTTTAAAGGAAAAAAAAGAAACTTTAGAGATAATCCACCCTACTTTTTTCTTCTTCCTTGAGAAGAATCTCAGCCCTAATGCAGTTCAATGACTGGCTAATGGGAAACTAGTTGGTAAGGGAGAGAAAGGGAGTATGTGACAGGTCCCTTGTAGATAGACATAGCCCAACGTTGTATCATAGCCACACCATGAGCTAGGGAAGCCCTGGACTTTCTGCTATAGAAGGGAATTAGAAGTGACAGTGTGGTTGTGAGGTGAGGGAAGGAACTTGTCTATAGTACAGCTTGTAGGAAAGAATGAGTAGGAGACTTGTCTGGAAGCCACATTTGCATTTCAAGTTCATTATTTCTATGCAGATTTTTGATTGTATACCTTGATGACAGAGGCATGGCCGCAGGAAGGATCTGAGGGAAATTATGGAGGGTCTAATTAAAGATGAGAAATAATTGGCAACTTGAAAATAATGAAAGCATCCCTTCAAAAAACCTATTGGTAAATGCCTGGCAATCTGGGGTGGGGGGTGACACAGGAGCACCTCCCCAAAAGTAAGACATGAAAAGATGTCCCTAGAAGAGTATGAATGACTGGACTGAAATTGGAGCAGTAATTTGAGGCATCACAGTGAACACCAAAGGTCATGGTGTTTTATTTATTATTGCAATTACAAGAACACTAAAACTGCAACAGGCAACAGGGTCTGTGCAGTTCTTCCAGCCTTCCATGTGACATGGTTCCCCCTCATCAGCACTTCTGATTTCCAGAGGCTTGAGTCTAATGAGTCTAATGAGTAGCCTCACCAAATACACAGATTAATATATTTGCCCAAGACAGAACAGTTGGGAGCTGGCAGTTTTTGATAAAGACATGTCACCTCTGGTTTTCTTCTTTACTGGAAGACCTGTGAGCAGAGATGGTAAAATTCTTATCACTTCCACATGGTTTGTCTTCTTGGCACAAGTGAAGAGACTAGGGGGTGGCAATCATTCCTCAACTACTAAAACAAAGAAAGGTGGATTCCATTATTCCAAGGGCCCTGGGGATTGGATGTCTTCAGAAACATTCAAGAAAGAAGAAAGCTAAATGTTAAAAAGCCCCAGTGTTGATGAAGAAGTGAGATCAAAAACAAAGCTCGGGTGCTCTTGCATTTATCACATGTATTAATTGTGCCGCTATCTTTAATTTGCAGAATAGGATGTTATAAAGAATGCAGTGACTGTTCTAGCATGTTGAAAATGACCGCTATTAATATGGATTAAGAAACAAAAGAGAAATCACCAAGCAATGAGTTATACCCATCAAAAGATTTGGCGGAATGAAACTTATCTTTTACTCACACTCCAACAGCTTTTGAATAGTTATTTATAGTGCTGCCATTTGGTGCATTTCCAGATTCCCAGAGCTTTAATGTGATCCTGTCCATCCTAAGGTAAGCCTTTCTCTTAACAATATTTTTACAGAATATGATCAAAGGAAATCATTGGAAGTGATCATATAACCCCTGATTTATAATCCTTCAATGGGTTCTTCAGAGCATGCTCAACACAGGATGCAAATCTCACCACTGTTTTTCCCTGTGACCTTAACATACACTGTTCACCCCTTGCTCTCTGAGTTCTGAACTGGTTGCCTTCCTTTCTGCATGTAGTCTTCCCACAGGTTGCTCACCTACCATGAACAACCTTTTCACTTTGTTGGGGAAACCATACCCATCCTTCATATAGCAGTTCATACAACTCTCATTCTAAGAAGCCCACGCCTGGATCCCAAATTAGATCATGACCCCAGTCATGTGATTTCAAAGCATCTTATAGTTGTGCCTTAGAGTAATATGTGACTAATGTGCATCTTCCAACATAGAGGCCATTGTTTGGTCATCACTGTATCCCTAACATTTAGTGGAGTGCTTGCTTTGCTTATCATGGACAATAATAGCCATCAAATTTTTGGGGCAGAGAATGATATGGTAAGGCTGGAGATCAAATTGGAGAGTGGAACAATTAATAATCGGGATTTTGTGTAAGCAACTATTGCGGTTGTCTAGGAAAGAAAAAGAAAAAAAAATATCTAAACTATCTATTTTTTTCCCATTGACTCACTTGCCAAACATTTATTGAGTGCTTACAATGTACATGGCAGATACTGTGCTGGGTACTGAAGCAATAAAAAATTCTATTTAGAAAATGGAAAGGAAAGGATGGATTCCAAAGGCACTTTTGAGGTAGAATTGATGGGATTCACTAAGCAATTTTTGATACAGAAGAAGGAATTCAGGAGGAATATAAAGCTTCTAGTTCAGTGACTATATATAAAGAGAGGAATTCTATTAACCCTATGTTAGGACTTCAGGAAAAATAGCACATCAAGACCAGGCAGAAAGCACAAGTTTGAACATGTTGAGTTTTGAGATGCTTGTCAGATTTGCAGGTGTATCAACTGGTACAGTCACAGTTTCTGGAAGAAAGAAAGCTTCACTGTTCAATGATGAGCTTCTATTTGATTGCAAAGGTTGGCCTGTAAAAACTGGTAAGGTGGCAAGAACCACCTAAAAATATAGAATTACATTTTTTTCTTGAAACCAGTGGTTTCTTCTTTGACCTTTAGAATGTATATATTCTTTTAAAGATTTTATTTATTTGGTTGAGAGAGAGAGAGAGTGAGAGAGAGGACAAGCAGAGGGAGAAGCAAACTCCCTGCTGAACAGGAAGCCCGATAGACTCCATCCCAGGACCCCAGGATCATGACCTGAGCAGAAGGCAGACACCTAACCAAGTGAGCCGCCCAGGTGCCCTAGAATGTACATATTTTGAATGAGTGAATGAAATCAATTGATTTTTTTGGCAAAGAAGTACTAAAAACATATATTTCATAGATAATGTAGTTTGAAATTAGAACACTCATAAGAAGGAATGTAAATAGAGTATTCTTATTGAGTGGCAATAAATTAAATTGATACTTGCTATCCTACTTCTTCTGTTTGTGCCAATTGTTGCCTTAGAATATATATTGTATTAAATATTTGTATTATTTTATATATTTATATATATTATGTATTATGAAATAATTACATAATAATCTTATATTTTATGTTTGTTTTGTATAAATATAAAACGTAAGCTATATGCTTTTCTCATTTTAAATTTACGGTAGAAGAGTTTGTTCTGTTTTTTTAATCTTTTCTTCCTAATATATAACTCTTGCATTTTTCCCTTTAAGGCAATACTTAGGAATGTATGTAACCAGCCAATACAGTGATAAATATGTCTTTTGCAGCAAGCTTTAAAATCTCAAGAGATCTAGATGAGGCATGAAACTCTAACCAGATAAATCCATGGTATATTGTGTGATCCAAATGCTTTCTCTAAAATGAGAAAAATTCAAATCAGTGACAAGGAGAAGCATGTGGGGCTTAAGCCAACTGTAGAAGGACACAGGTGTGTATCAGTACCACAAATGCACACAGAATTATCTAAGAACATCTTGCCTTGCCAACTCTTTAATATCACATGAAACTTGAGCCAAGTGTGCAGCAATATTGAAACGTACCAACTCTGGTATTGCTTTTCTGATGTCTAGTCTAGCAACTGCATTTGTTTGTGTTCAATAATTATTTCAGTACTGCAGGAGAATTTAATAAACTGTGGTTTATTGGTCTTGTTTGTCCGGAGATATTTTCACTGTCTTGTTGGTTAGAATGAAGATTTTTTTTCTGGCTTGTCCAGCATACTGATGACTCATATTTTAACAAGATGAAATTCTGGTTTTACATATTCACTCAGTAAACACCTACTTAGAAACTACTCCATATGGGGATCCCTGGGTGGTGCAGCGGTTTGGCGCTTGCCTTTGGTCCAGGGCGCGATCCTGGAGACCCAGGATCGAATCCCACGTCGGGCTCCCGGTGTGTGGAGCCTGCTTCTCCCTCTGCCTATGTCTCTGCCTCTCTCTCTCTCTCTGTGTGTGTGACTATCATAAATAAATAAAAAAAAAATTAAAAAAAAAGAAACTACTCCATATGGATCATGGTGCTAGACTTTAGGTATGAGACATAGAGGTAGAAAAGGGAAATTGAGGTAGAGGGTGTGGCTTAGTTAAATCTCTGTCTTCATCTTCACATGGCATTCTCAGTGTTCATATATCCATCTCCAAGTTTCCCCTTTTCATGAGGACACAAATTATAGTGGATTGGGGTTTCACCCCATTCTATTCTAGTATGTCCTCATCTTAAGTAATTATATCTGCAATTATTCTTTTTCCAAGTAAGGTCACATTCTGAGGTCCCAATGGTTAGGATTTCTACATATGACTTTTTAGGGACACAGTGCAATCCGTAGCAGAGTGCTACTCATGCATAAAGATAGTCCAGTTTTTGTGGAAAGGGATGATTATCCATCATTAGTTACATTAAGTTTAAGGTACTATGAGAATATTTAGGAAGTGATTTTTTTTTTCTGGAACTGGATTTATGAGTCTGGAACATAGAAACCAGTGCCTCTTAAAAGGAGAGGATTTGGGTACACTGCCTACTATATAATGTCTTTCATTTCTTTCTGTATAATATAAAATTATTTCAATTGTACTAACAAAAGAGCAGAAATTTGATTATTAATTGGAAATTTGAAAAATCAGAAGGTAAGAGCCAAGTAGACAAATATCGGAGACCCTCCCCAGATTAATTTCAAAAATTTGGGATTCATACACTGAGTTTTGGTTAATGAGCAAGCAGCCCAAACTTGGTAGAAAGAGCTGAGTATTTGATTTTCTATAGCATATTTTGATTCTGTAACATGACTGACATATATCCATATGTCCCAAAGCAACATCTTATGTGATATTGAGGTTTTGCTTGACAGTTTTCTTCAGAAATCTCAGAACATTTCGCCAATTCCTTAATATATTATCCTTGAATGGATTTTCTGTTGGTAAGGAAAACATTTCTAAGAAAACATTTATTTTTCATACATATAACTCTATTGCCCAATGTAGTAACTCATACATGATAGATGCTAAATAAATCCAGTTGCAGAATGGATGTTGTGTAAATGTTTGGGATATAGCCTTGAAAAGAATCTCTATAACCTATGTTTGCATGTAGTATACAGACTTTTATATAATGCTCTCCCTTTCCCTCCCGGTGATGTGGAAATGTGTTTTGTTTATTTAAAAGCCCAAGTGATGCTAGCTAATGAGCCTAACTCAGGTGTCTGGTCTTTTTTTCCAGTGGCATGAGTTCTATTGTCAGCATCAAATAATTGTTGGAAAATTCTAAAGTTGTGACCATTGTAATTTATGCAAATGGGGGCCCACTCAGTGCCTTCTTGTGTGGCAGGCACTTTGGGGTTATATAAAAGAAGCCTAATCAGATGGTGTCTGCTACGGAGATAGTTAAAAGCTAAGATTTTGGGAGTCAGACTGACTGTCTTCAAATCCAACTCAGCCACTCTGTGACCTTGAGCAAGTTATAAGAATTTTGTCAGTCTTAGTTTCTTCTTTGCAATATGGAGATTATAATGGTACCTACTTCTTATGGATATTGTGAGCTCAGTGACTGTAAAGAGATTAGGCCATATTGAAAAGTTTATTAAATAGTAGATATTATTATCAGAATTTTCATCAAATTGTCATCATACTAGAGGTCTGAGAGCCCTTGTACACTTACATAGTCCTACTAAGAAATCATTTAAGAGAGTAGGACCAAGGGGAAAATGGTAGCATAATTGTCTTGAATATTTAGAGAGGGGCTCATGTGGGTGCTCATACAATCTAGGAAGAAGGTAAGACTTCAAAGGTACTTCACTGATGGGATTGCTTTAAAAAGATTGAAAGGACAGAATAAAAATGTATTATCAGAATTCTACTATTTCAGGTACTTGACTGATTTTGACTTCTCTGAAATCTGTTCCTCAACACAATTTCCACAGAAGCATTGGCTCTCACAATATTTATTTACTATTGTAAGCTTCATCAAACAGCCAAGTGATTTCTTAAAAAATAGGAATCTTGACCTTTGCCTTTCCCTTGGCTGGGAACCTAATCATTCTTTGGTGGATAATACCCACTCTGTTTGCAGGCCCGGGACTAGTGGCCAAGTTCATGTGATGGACTTACCCATTTTCTTTGAGACACAGCTCTTCAAATCAGAGCAAATAATTCTTTCTTCTGAGCCCACCTTGCCAGCAGAGGGTGAGGACCTGGGAAGCACTGAGGAGCTCCTTCTGAGACTGGGCTTCTAGGTTGATCTCCCTAACCTGCATCAAAATAGGATAAACATGGACATGCAGAGATTTAGAGTTATTTATTTATTTATTTATTTATTTATTTATTTATTATTTATTTATTTTAATTTTTTATTGGTGTTCACTTTGCCAACATATAGAATAACACCCAGTGCTCATCCCATCAAGTGCCCCCCTCAGTGCCCATCACCCAGTCACCCCCACCCCTGCCCACTTCCCTTTCTACCACCCCTTGTTCATTTCCCAGAGTTAGGAGTCTCTTATGTTCTGTCTCCCTTTCTGATATTTCCACTCATTTTTTTCTCCTTTCCCCTTTATTCCCTTTCACTATTTTTTATATTCCCCAAATGAATAAGACCCATATAATGTTTGTCCCTGATGAACACAGATGCAAAAATTCTCAGCAATATACTAGCCAATAGGATTCAACAATACGTTAAGAAGATTATTCACCATGACCAAGTGGGATTTAACCCGGGACACAAGGCTGGTTCAACACTCATAAAACAATCGATGTGATTGATCATATCAGCAAGAGAAAAAACAAGAACCATATGATCCTCTCAATAGATTCAGAGAAAGCATTTGACATAATACAGCATCCATTCCTGATCAAAACTCTTCAGAGTGTAGGTATAGAGGGAACATTCCTCAGCATCTTAAAAGCCATCTATGAAAGGCCCACAGCAAATATCATTCTCAATGGGGAAACACTGGGAGCCTTTCCCCTAAGATCAGGAACAAGACAGGGATGTCCACTCTCACCACTGTTATTCAACATAGTGCTAGAAGTCCTAGCCTCAGCAATCAGACAACAAAAAGAAGTAAAAGGCATTCAAATTGGCAAAGAAGAAGTCAAATTCTCCCTCTTTGCCGGTGACATGATACTCTACATAGAAAACCCAAAAGACTCCACCCCAAGATTGCTAGAACTCGTACAGCAATTTGGCAGTGTGGCAGGATACAAAATCAATGCCCAGAAGTCAGTGGCATTTCTATACACTAACAGTGAGACTGAAGAAAGAGAAATTAAGGAGTCAATCCCATTTACAATTGCACCCAAAAGCATAAGATACCTAGGAATAAACCTAACCAAAGAGGTGAAGGATCTAAACCCTCAAAACTACAGAACACTTCTGAAAGAAACTGAGGAAGACACAAAGAGATAGAAAAATATTCCATGCTCATGGATTGGAAGAATTAATATTGTGAAAATGTCAATGTTACCCAGGGCAATTTACACATTTAATGCAATCCCTATCAAAATACCATGGACTTTCTTCAGAGAGTTAGAACGAATTATCTTAAGATTTGTGTGGAATCAGAAAAGACCCCAAATAGCCAGAGGAATATTAAAAAAGAAAACCATAGCTGGGGCCATCACAATGCCAGATTTCAGGTTGTACTACAAAGCTGTGTTCATCAAGACAGTGTGGTACTGGCACAAAAACAGACATAGATCAATGGAACAGAATAGAGAACCCAGAAGTGGACCTTCAACTTTATGGTCAACTAATATTCGACAAAGCAGGGAAGACTATCCACTGGAACAAAAGACAGTCTCTTCAATAAATGGTGCTGGGAAAATTGGACATTCACATGCAGAAGAATGAAACTAGACCACTCTCTTGCACCATACACAAAAATAAACTCAAAATGGATGAAAGATCTTAATGTGAAACAAGATTCCATCAAAATCCTAGAGGAGAACACAGACAACAACCTTTTTGAAATTGGCCACAGCAACTTCGTGCAAGATACATCCATGAAGGCAAGAGAAACAAAAGCAAAAATGAACTATTGGGACTTCATCAAGATAAGAAGCTTTTGCACAGCAAAGGATACAGTCAACAAAACTCAAAGACAAGCTACAGAATGGGAGAAGATATTTGCAAATGACATATCAGATAAAGGGCTAGTTTCCAAGATCTATAAAGAACTTATTAAACTCAACAGCAAAGAAACAAACAATCCAATCATGAAATGGGCAAAAGACCTGAACAGAAATCTCACAGAGGAAGACATAGACATGGCCAACCAGCACATGAGATTTAGAATTTTTGATCTTTTAAGAACCAATTGTAATTTTCATCCCTTTCAGTAGCTTTGTTTATATATAAAACTGATTGCTACTGAAATCCTTTGGGGTTTTAAACTGATCGGGCGACGGGGAGGCTTGGCATGGTGGCTTCAATTTTTATTTGAATCCATTAACTCAGGTGCAAATATATTAGTTGTGGTTCCCTGAGCAAGTTACTTAGCTTTTCTGAGTATCAGTTTCCTCATCTGTTCAACGGAAATGAGTAAAAATGCCCCACTTACAAGGTTAGAGTGAATATTAAGGATATAGTATATGCAAAAAGAAAAAAAAGGTTATACCATATGCGGCAAAATGTGTTTGGCACATAATAGTCCTTCAATAAAGTTTAGTTGCTATTATTTTAATGGTACTGCAGGCAGACGTTCAAGTTTTCAGTGCCACATCCATTATACTTCTGCTGCCAGGAATGTTATTTCCTTGACTTACAAGTCATGACAGAGGAAAGATGGGACATCCTACTAGAGCAAATGGAAACTTAAACATACTTTCCATCCATGCAATGAAGCAAAGCTTTTTTTTTTTTAATTGATTAGTTTTCTATTGCCACAATTTTAGGAAGTGGCTTGAAACAATGAACAATGCCCCCCCCCCACAAATAAGTGGCTAAAAATAATAAGCATTTATTTGGCATCTGGATCTGCAGGATTGGCTGAGTGGCTTTGCTGGTCTCAGCTGTGCTTGCTTGTGTGTGCCTGGGAGTCAGCTAGCTATTGGCTGATCTAGGCAAGACTTGGCCAGGTCAACTATCTCTGTTTAACCTGTCTTTCCTCCTCCTTCTGGGACGGGTGGACTGCCTGGGCATGTTCTCATGGTGATGTCAATGGTATAAGATTGGGGTAACACAATAACCAAAATGCTTTGCAGGATTCTACATGCATCATTATCTGCTAGCAACTTATTGGCCAAACCAAGTCACATGGCTGAGCACAGAGTCAAAAGACAGAGGGGGTCACACTCTCCACAGTGGGAGATTACTGCAAAGTCCTGTTGGAAAGGAGATGGACACAGAGTTGGGGGAGAAATGTAGTAGGCATCATTGTGCCTACCACAGCTGTAGAGTACTCCACAGCTGATGTGCCAGTCATCTCCCAACATCTGGATTCTGAGAAATAGATGTTTGCCCTAATATTGATTGCTTCCCTGTAGTCATATAGTTTACTTTAGTACCTGACTATACCATCAATAATAGTGGCATAACAGAAAGTCTCAGCCATTCTCGGAGAGCCACAGACTGAGATAAAAGAAATAACTTGATGTTTTACCTTAAGAATATAGACTCTTTAGCCAGTAGCAGGAATCATCCCCGAGTGTTCTGAGTAGGTTCTTACTGATTTCATAGCTAGGATGGTGGGGGTTGATTACAATTTTCCATGTAGTCTCTGAATTATGCCATGGAGATATGTGTAAGACAAGCCATCCAAGATTAGATTTCTTGGCATTGTCCTTGACTGTGAATAGAGTCAGACTTGTGTCCAAGAACCTCAGTGTGAATTTGGTCATGACCACATCAATACAGTGCTGGAGGGCTTGATAATCTCCAAGTGTTCAAATATCCCCTTCTACTCAACCAGTTTCTGCATGTATGTAAGTATTTCTTATGTAACTTAGGACAGAACTGTACTTCATTTGGTTGGTATTGATCATACATCTTTGTTATTTTATTTAATTATTGTTAGGTAAAATAATAGATATGTGTAGCTCCAATAGCCAAACACAACAGCTGGTTTTTAGAGTAAGCGTATCTTGCTTTTACCCTTTGACTTCTAGCCCTCCCCAGCCAAGTCCTCCAGGGAAATTCCTTTACCCACTGAGTGGTGGTGGGGTCACATTCTAGGCTTCTGTGCCCTCATTTTCATGCTGCTTCCTCAGAAAGTACTTTAGGGAGCTGATAGAGTTTGGCTGTCATTTGAAAATGTTTTCTTTCTAACTGTTTTCATTTAGAAGCTAATTTATACTCTGCTTCAAGTAGGCTCAACTCCATTTCACATATCTAACATGCAGCACACATTGCAGTGACTGGGATGGAAGGAGACAATTCAATCAAAGGATGTTTTCTCCATGGAGGAAATGAATATTATTTGTTCATCTTGCAATTCAGTATTCTGGGCAAATTATGATGTTTGGCAAAGGCGCTGGCAAGACAGAAAGACAAATAAATTGCATGATGTGAGAACAGCCTCCTTAGTATTAAGGTTTCCTTAAAAACAGTGAGTATTGGCAGCAGGCAAAATATCAAGCTGCAAATCACTGGTTTGCAACTCCTTGATCATCAGTTGTAATCCCAAGAACATATTTAATTTCCTATTTAGTCCTAATTTCTCTTTGTTCCTTAATGATATTTCTCTCCACTCAGAATAAGCCATCTGTTGGCAAGAACCAACAGAAAACAGATACTGCACACACAGTAATCTTGGAGCAAGACTGTTACACTCAGAGAATGAAAAACCAGTCTCTTTGGAACCATGGGGTCACCTTTGAAATCCCCAATATTCCTTTTTTTTTCCATTCTGGCCATACATAGCATTGGAAATGAATATTGTTTTGTTGTATTTTCTGAAATGTTTGTGACCAGGGGACAAAGCTTTGTACTCAAGGGATAGAGACTTTACAGCTTGTCTTGTGGATGCACTTTGCCACTTTTTAACCCTCAATT
Organism: Nyctereutes procyonoides; assembly: GCF_905146905.1. Lineage (NCBI taxonomy): Eukaryota > Metazoa > Chordata > Mammalia > Carnivora > Canidae > Nyctereutes > Nyctereutes procyonoides. The sequence goes on from NW_026575024.1 coordinate 40,713,684, forward strand.
TAATAAATCCCTGGATTTACTGTGTTTTGAAGAAAAAAACAATCTAACTGACAGTGCACACCAGAAATCAAGATGATGGCAGAATAATTCCTTCCACTGGAAGACTGTGAGATGGACAAGCCTTATATGGAAGAGGGCACACTCTGACACGGAGAGTGGTCAGACTATGGTGTATTCAGTTTGCCCTGTCCTCACCCAGTTTTAACCATACTCATCTTTTACCTGCATCTAAACATCTAACATTTCTTAATGGAAAGAAAGAACTTTTTGACTAAGATAAACGTAATGATAGCTAGTACTTCTTGAACTTTAACTATGTGCCAGGCAATGTGTAGGTGGTTGGTTATATGTGTATTTTCTCCTTTAATCTCTCACGGACCCTGTGAAGTTTCTCATAAGATTTGCATTGTGGAGATGAGAAAACAGTCTCAAAGCTCCACAGCTATTAAGTGTCAGACTCTAGATGATAACCTGGACAGCTTGATTTCCAGGGATCTCCACACTTAAGCTAAAATTGGGAATGGATTTAACAATGAAGATGTTATACCCTGAATACCGGCAGGAAATCTCCTCTAAGAATAAAGAATTCAGGTTCGCTTAAAAGAAAGTGTTAGAAATATTGAAATGGACACACAAAGCACATCAATGCAAAGGTGAGAGGAGTAGAAAAGATTTGATCTTCCTTTTTGCTCCCTCATGTCTTGAAATATGATTCCTTTTGATGCCATTTCTTCAGTGGTTGCTGCACTTCAGCTTTAGATGACTTTTTATCCCCCAGAGCAATTAAAAGGTAATATCACTATTTTACCATGTGAAGCTTGACATCTGATTCATATATCACTCAGCCTGAAGGCATATTTTTCATACCCACCTGGGTGCATGTCAAGCAGTGAATTGATCTTTTTTAGGATTCAAAAGGAATTCCCTCTTCCAAAGGAGATTCAAGTAAGTGAACAAAATTAATGTCCCTATTACTTTCCATCTCCTTTAATTAGTGAGCCAGAGAGCTAATAATTATCTCACCTGTCAGCTATCTTGACAGCTTGTTGTTGAGTCAAAACCAAAGATGCTCCCCCTACTCCCTGATCTCAAACTCTAGCAAATGGTATCAAAGCCTCCACTACCAAAAGTCTACTTAAATTCCATTGGTGTGACCTTCATATTTTGGTTCCAATTCCCTCCAACCGATCTCTCAAATCCTTCCACCCTCCATCCTGGGGAATCTCACTAATAAATGTCACTACATGGTGAACGTTGCCTCATCTCACAAATTTCCACTGTCAAAATATTCTCAGCAGTACTAGACAGATGGAACAAATCCAGAGAGCAAAACAAATGCTACTGCAGCTTTTAGAGCACTCCAAATGTAACGGTACTAACTGTTCTTATCTCTTAATAGGCCCACCACTATCATTTTTCCCCTTAACAATCTGCCCACGATGACTAGTTCTATTCTATTTTCTTGATGAGGGATCATATCCCTAAGCCATATGTTGTAGCTGGAAGACTAGCCTTTAGATTTCTGAGTGAGTGGAATCGTACCTCTCCTCTTGCTTCTCATTATCTTAGTACTTATCTCAGTCTGGTTCCTGTATCCTTGTAATTTCCCTGAGCAAACTAAAGGACATACGTAATGTGATCAAAAATTTGTAGGATGGAATAAGTCATCTAATTGTATTCCTTTGCCAAATTTTTTGATTCCCATTTTTAAAGGATGATCTGTCTCCTGCCATGAGCTGACATGGTGCTACTGACTCTGTAGCAGAATTGAGCCGCTGGCCAAGACAGATGGATTTCTGTGTTGATCCAGTGAAGTTTCTCTTGTGTAAATCTTCATTTCCTCATCATGCCTATTAAACATCCTTCATCTCAAGAACCTGCTCTCTGCCCTGGTTTCACCCCATTTAGTAATCATTCCTGAATGGACTGTGGTTGTGATATAAGCATCCTCTAAAAGATGCTTGCAACTGCAGTCAATGGTCAGTGTTGGAAATAGCCACCCACTATGCTTTGAACCCATCCAAATAGTTCTTCTTTCATTAACATATGTTTACACCAATCCATTTATTTATCTACCTGTCCATCTATGAATCCATCCATTCATCATTCATCGATTCGTCTATTTGTCCATTTATATAGTTATTTAATATCTCTTAATATTTGGAGATAGTCTCAGAACTTTGCTTTGTTATCTGATTATATAAGGTCAGTCTAACTTTTATATATTACGATTCATCCAGTAAAGTGCCTGGATATCTCAGTCAATAGAGCATGAGACTCTTAATTCATCCAACAAAGTGTTCTTTTTTAGAGCTCAAACAAAAAATATTTGCAACTCCACAATTAAAACATGGTGATTCTAAAACATATTACCAGTTCCTTAACAATCCTCCCTTTGAGAGAAATCTTTGTTCACTTTCCTTGAATCTGGGCCAAACTTAGTGGTGTGTTTTTTTACTAAGAGAATTAAGCAGAATTAATGTGCAGTTTCCAAGCCAAGATCAGAAAAGGCCGTGTATCTTCCACTTGGTTCTCATGGATTGTTATCTCTGGAGGAAGCCAGCTAACACACAGAAAGTACTAATACCCAAGGGAGACAACATACATAGACATTCTGGTCAGCAATTTAGTTGAGCTACTAGCCAACAACCAGCATCAACTATCAGTGATGGGAGTGGGCCATCTTGAATATCCAGATAAGTCAAGCTTTCAAATGATTCCAACTGTACCCATATCTAACTTCATTCTCATAACAATTCCCAGGCAAGAACTTCTGCCTAAGCCCTTCCTGAATTGACCCAGAAGTTGTGAAAATAATAAAATGGCTATGTAAACTGCTAAGTTTTGGATTAATTTGATCTGCATTAATGCTAACTGAAATAAAAACAGTATTTGACTAGTAAATTATTGAGGACTTCAAAGAAATGCTGATCATTCATTTCTTTATAAATGGGCTAGTTTATTTTTTATATTTTTCACCTTTCTACTTTAAACTATATTTATTTTGTAAGCTTTGCCACTAAATAGAGATCAAGACAGAAACAGACTTAGAATGACTGTCTAGCCATATCTTTTCCCCATGGGATCATATGATTTACACAAATATAGAGAGAAGACCTTAGTTGTGTGAGTTTGGAAAATAATTGGTATAATATATATATGTATATATACATGTATGTATATATATGTATGTATACATATATATATTTTAGATCATCTACTTCAATTTATTTACCCTTAGGCTAGGTCCTCATTTACATATGGTGTGATTCATCACATATATATCATCTATACCTCTATATATCTCACTGGGTATTCTCTAAATGTTTGGGTGAAGCAATTCAATATAGACTGAAGTTTTATTTTGACCCCAAAGTTTATCTCCAGTGGGCAGTAGGGAGCACTGGCATTGCTGTCACAATTCTCCAGCTCTTCTTAGAATGAATTCACTTTTCTTGTGTCTGCCCCAGCTTCAATCATCATGTTATATAATCCAAGTAGCTTCCCTTTGAGTCTTGCTAAGTCATCCATTCAGCGTATGTTGGATGATCTTTTCACCATCAGGGTTAACTGAAACCAGGTATTGTCTATGCACTTGTCATGTGTGTGCATATCAATTTTTTTTGCAGAATTTCTGAGTATTAAGCATTAAGTTGGAGACATTGATGCTTAATTCACAAATACTTCTACATTATCTTCTAAGAAAAAAATATATATCCACAAGGACATTATCATCATATTCAAGAAACTTGGCACTAGTATAATAATATACCCAATATATAGTCCATATTCAGATTTCTCCAGTTGTCCCAATGATGTTTTCTGGTTTTGTTTTTAGTATAATATCCAATGCCTTGCATTTAGTTGTCAGGTATGTTTATCCTCCTATAACCTAAAAATATTTTTCCATCTATTCCTGTGTTCAGTAAAATTGACATTTTTAAAGTGTCAAGGCCCATTATTTTTAGAATGTTTCACAACTTGAATTTATCTTATTATTTCTTCATGATTAAATTCAGGTTATAAATTTTGGGTAAGAATATTTATAGATGATATTATTCCTTCCCAGTACATCACATCAGGAGGTGTTTGTCATCCATTAGTCTCATTATTTGTAATATAGAGGTGATGTCCTTCATATTTGTTTTCATTGTATAGGTATGTATTTTTTAAATAATTTCCAAGTGATCTAAGAAATGACACTTCCAAGACTGTAAATATTGTTTTCTCATCCTATGATTTTTTTTTATGCTATGGTTTTAGCATCCACTACTGACACTTACCTGAATCAATTATTGTATTGACGATTGTAAAACTGTGACCTCTTTATCTACTATCAGAGATAAATATCTCCTGCCAAGGCCAATTCACAGAAGGGAAGGGACATCAGGCAATGTAGAACAGTGAGAGCACACAAAGGTTCAGCTGCTCCATATATAGACTTTCACCAGTTCTGTTTTCAGCCTCAAGCTTTGTCCCTCAATTCACAAGTACCAGCTGTCTCCAGTCCTGAATCTTCTCTAGAGCTCCCTGACAACTGTCCCTGGCTTCTTACTAGTTATCTTCTCTTCACACTCTTATGTTTTAATTTTTTGCTTTTATTCTGTTACCTTTCATCGCATATGTTTAAAAAAATGTTGCCTTTTCTTTTCTCTTGTCACCTCACTTCTCAATCTCCTTATTCCTCTGGGCTTTTATTTATTACCACTATTATTTCACCATCACTTTTGTGACCTTTCAGAAAGGAGAGGAAAAAATGTACTTAAAACCTCAGGTCTTGTGAATTTGGGTATTTTTAGTTTTGAGTTTAACAGACACATACCTTAAACCTCCATTCACATTGCATTGTTTCATGTACAAGAATATTTCCTTCCTGTATGGCCACGTTGCTATTCCTTTTTATTTATGATGACTATACAGCATTTGTTACTTTCACATAAGTAGAAATTTTTTTCCTCAGCTTATATACATCTACATTTTTTTCTTCAAGGAAATCTATGACTTATTTTCTTTTAAAAATATATTTTATTAATTAATCAGATCTAAGGAAGGTTTGGTGAGTATGTGTAGTAGAGAACATGTGTTTTCCTCCCCACCCCCCCCACATTGTTACTAGAAATTCTTCTCTTTCTTGGAAGACAGTTAAAGAAATCAGCACTCCCTTGCCAGAAGCAGCATCTGGACCTTTGGCATAATCCTCAGGTTGTTTTGTTGACAGCTTGTAAGCTTGTGTAGCTGCTCACAATCTTTCCTTAGCTTTAGAGACCACTCTGAAATGTTTGAATTTTTTCCTAACCAGTGGTCACCTAACTGTGGATCTGGTCCTCAGCCAGTTCTGATATCTTGGAAACTTCTCATTATTCAATGATATTTTAATCTGCTATTAAGTGGATACTAGAAGTAAAAGTGGGAGGCCTTCCAGATTTTAGGGATTTTTTAAAATGCACTGTGTAAAAGTGTGCCACAGCAGATGCTGATGCTGGCTTATCTGTTTGCCCTTGTCATGGCTTCAAATCTACCTGTAGCCCTGCTGGACAGTGCCTCTATATGTGGGCAACATCCCATCTCAAACACCTCTATCTCCCTGCTTCCTTTGCCAGAAACTTTGTCAGTGGCAGGGGACTCTTTCTCCTTTTCAGTGAAGGATAACCTGGGAATAATAAGAATTTGATCCCTCCAGGGGCATGCAGGAGCCTCAGTAAGGCACAGGAATCAGTGAGTAAGTATCCTGGCATCTCAGTCCCTCACTGAGACAGTTCTAAGAGTGTCCCATGTGCAACAACCTCAGAAGGAATCTGAGCCCCAGTTGTTCACATTTTTAACTTACTCATTAATACTTGTTATTGGATTTTTCCATCCTCCACCTCATTTCCTACTACCACCCCTTGTACTTCCTGGGATCACTTTTTAAATAAACTAACTGCACCTAAGTCTGTCTCAGGATCTGCTTTTGGGGAAACTGTTGCAAAGATTCAAAAAGTTCCAGAAAAAGTACTAGCACATTTTGTTAGGAATTAATGCTACTTTGAGAATAAAGTATCCTTTTTTAAAATGTCTGATCATATTACCCTTCTTTTAATAGGGAACTGATGAATTTATAGTATTTATAAAAGGGCTAATTTATTTTTAAAAACCTCTGGAATTGTGCTGTGTGCCATACTTTCTGCTAGGCACTGAGAATACACAAGTTAACAAAATAAGCACAACCCACTGCTCTCTATTATAAAGCTTGGATTCTAGTGGTGACAAATAAATAGTCGATTATAATGCAGGTTGGGACATGCTATGGTAAAGGAAATCTCATTACTGGTGTAATGAATCAGGTCAGAAAGATTGTCTTTGAGAGTGCCCAGATGGTTCAGTTGGTTAAGTAAGCATCTTCTGACTTTGCCTCAGGTCATGATCTCTGGGCCCTGGGATAGAGCACCACATAAGGCTCCATGCTCAGTGGAGCTCACTTGTCCCTCTCTTTCTCTCTCTGCCCCTTACTCTGCTCATGCTCTTTCTTTCTCAAATAAATAAATAAAATATTAAAAAAAAACAAGACTGTCTTTGTTCACCATTGTTTCTCAACCCCTAGCATAAAACTTAGAACACAGTGAGAATTTCAGAAGCATTTCTTGAGTAAAAAGAGGTATATTCAAGTATGAGTTATATTCAGGAACTGCAAAAGTGATCAATGTGAACAGAATAAACCAGATAAAGGAAAGATAGAGAGATGGACAAGGGTCAGGACTTGTAGGGCTTTGAATATTGCATTTAGGAACGGGGACTATCCCAAGAGTAGTTCTACAAAAATGCCCATCCTGCAGGCATGATGAAAAATGGAGCAGAGCCAGCCAACCAGGGATCAGGCAAATTGGTTAGAGGGCTGTGCTGTTATCTACATGAGAGGTGCTGTGGTCCCAAATCTACCAGTGGTAGTGGGACTATGGAGATATGGCTGAGCTGGAAAGAAATGTAGGAGGCAGTATGAATGAGGCTTGACCCTTGTTGGATAGGAAAAGTTGGGGAGATATGGGGACAGTGCTGATAATGCTCAGGATTCTGCCCAGCATGATTCTCTGAATCTGGAACTTCAGGAACAGCAGTGACTTTACAGGTGAAGAAGGTGAAGACAAAGGAATTCACTCCAGTATGGTACTGAGAGAAGAAAGGAAGTTTTGCCAAGGTTATTCTATATTACATTTCCCTCTGCCCATCGAAGCTTAAAAGGATTATTTATAAAAAAAAATCCAAAATATGTCACTTACATATAGCCAGATAATTTATAGCCCTATATATCTGATTAAAATTACAAATTTTAAAAATTTAAATTAAAATTTAATTTAAAAATTTATAATTTTATCTAAATATGTTATACTAACATACATATAATATGTTAATTTTTCTATCAAATAAGTATCTTATTTTTAACACTAAAAGCTTTAAATCATGGTAGTCTCATCTGGCAAAATAAAATCCTAACTATATAATATTCATTTTCTTAAATAAAACTTGATGTTCAGAATAGTTATTTGTTGAAATAGTTTAATGAAATTGATTATAGCCCTTTAGGTGCAGTTTATTATTTTGAAATTGCTTCTTTTGGAAATGTGAGGGAGGGTAAGAAGGTTAAATGGAACTGAAGTAGTAAGCTGGGCCATTTAAAGAAGGCATGAGTTTAAATTCTGAACGCTGAATAAAAATGTCCTGAAAGACCTTTGTTTGGAAGGAAATGACTTTAGCTGTTTAGCCTTGGAGAGAATAAACAGCCACATGCATACTAATCTCATGAACCTCATGCCCATGCTCACAGACTCCTTATCTTTTATTCATTTCAAACTATACAACTCTTCAAGGAAGAGAAACCTTTGCTTCTTGTAGCATTGCTGCTAAAATGCAGAAGCTATGTTTGTGCCATTACAATTTGAGTTATTAAAAAAGAAAGAATTTGAGTTATTTGTGATTTTATATGGTTAGGTTATTGTAAATCTCTAGAGACAAGGAATGTAAAGGGGTCTGAGTGTATAATGGGGGATGAAGGGAGTTGGCAGGTGGCAGTGGGGTGCCTCCAGTGGGCTGGTGGGGCAGAAATAAGAGATGGCAGAGGGTGGAAGCTCACAAACCAAGAACCTTTTGAAACCCACCCCCTGCCCGCCCCCACAAAGCCAAGCTGTAGCTCTGTTATTGAGAGGCTCTCCTCTCTTCCTATATCTGTTCCCAAATCAGCCCTAATTTCATCCACTCTTGTTCCTTCCTTGGAATAGGGAGATTGAGGGGCATCAATAAGATTTTAAAATGGTCCTATTGTCTGCTGCCATTTGAACCAGAGGTTTTTCTTTGAGTTTCTTCTTGCAACTAGTTTATGATTTTTATCAATACAGTTCAGCATACTTTTAAAGGCATACTTCCAGAATGATCCAGTGTTTTCCAGGAATATAAAAAAAAGGCACATACTGTAACTGTTGATCATGAGGAGTGATGGATTGGTTCTGCCTTTTGCTAGTCCAAAATGGATCACTGAAAGTCTACAGGAACAGGTAAGAGGTTGACAATTGGGACAACAAATTTTGAAATTTATACTCTGAGCTTATCCCACTTATCAAGAAAATTTGACATCAGAAATAACTGTAAATTAACTGCAATTGAAAGTGTGTGACATTTATAGCTTGGCATAATCTTCAAATGAAGAACATGTTTATTTGGTTTGAAGGTAGTTTACTCAGGATTCATTGCCCTGATCTTTATCTCTCTTAGGTCATAAAGGGGGCTCTCTGGAACTCACGCATTCCTGACTTATTTAAACCTGTTTCTGAACTGTGCTTGGCTCACTGAAGCAGAGAGGCTTAGAGAAGGAAAATTAAAATGGGTCATATGCATCTGTGTCCTCTTTGAGGCATATCACAAAAACAGCCATTCTGGGAACATCGTAAACATTTTTACCCATCTGTCTAGTTTAATCTATTTGGGGATTAAACCTTCTGGCTTCTCAGAGTACAGGGTTGTGCTAGAGGCTCACTCATTATGATACGTGTTTCCAGGATGCTGGTAACTCCAATATAAATGACAGATTTGGGTCATTGTGTTTACTTAAAGAATCATGGATCTCTTGATTTATACCAGGACATCTGGCTTTTCTTCCCCCCTCTGAAATAGTTGCTTAAAATGAAGCCATTTACCCAGAGATAAACTAAGCACTGGGTGCTCATGATACCCAGTTATTAGTGACCAGTGATCTACTACTTCCTAAAAATATTTTTAGTTAGTTGCATGCATTTTTTATAATATCAGGGTTCTTCGATGATAAAATATTGGAAGACACCTGCTTGAACTATAGTTTTTGTATATTACAATGTAGCTCACATGGCCAACGCTATGTTTAACTATTCATCTTTTAGAACATAAGAAACGCATTTGGGAGACATTACCAAAAAGAATCACTGTCCCTGTTTCTATTTTCCATGTGATTATAGTTTTCTTATTAAGAACAAATGTTGGTACAAAGTGAATATGTTGTAGGTTTCATTTCTGCTCTGACTTCTTTCTTGATTGGTAGTGATTGCTTCATCTGGTGAATTTGAATCCAGACCACACTGTAAGACTGATACTTGTCAAGAAAAAGAGAACTCTTACCCATAGAGAAAGTTTCCAACTTTATTTACTGTTTGGAATTTTTTCCATGAATTTCGATTTCACCCAACTAAAGCTCATATCAAGTTGGCATTTAAGCTTGACCATTGCATGTAGGGCAAGCTCTCATCAGTTATATAGGCATGGATTAATCAGTCATACAATTATAAGAAAAGAGGAACTGTCAGCAACAAAAAAATTCACATGCAAATAGCAGGTGCTGATTTATTTATTGTTAAGTTCACTTTTAGAGAAAAAAAAATCACAAAAAATTTACTTCTCTGTGTCTCTTCATTAAAAAATCACATTCAACAGGGTACTCTATTTTAAGTCGGTGAATTCTGAAACCCCTTAAGAGAATCTCTTAGGTACAACTCTGTTCAGTAATAGTTAATCCAATGCCATAAAATACAGCTTAGAACATGGAATGCAAGTTAGGACACCCACTTCTGTCTCTTCTATCTTTGATTAGGTAATAGTGTTAGAGCTTTTGATTTATTAATGAGATATGGCATGAAGAAAACAAGGGGGAGTGCAGTGTCTAGGTAGCTCAATTGTTTTAAATGTCTGACTCTAGATTTTGGCTCAGGTCATGACCTTATGGGTAGTGAGATCAAGCCCCAGGTTAGGCTCTGCACTCAGCAGGGAGTCTGCTTGAAGATTCTCTCCCTCTGCCTGCCCCCCCCCTCCCTTCTCTGTCTCCTTCTCTCTCTCTCTCTCTTTCTCTCTCAAATAAATAGATCTTTTTTTTTTTTGTAGAGAAAGCATTCTACTTCATTTTAAAAACCAAAAGAAATAGCAAGCACAAAAATCAAAAGAAAAGCAATGTAATCTAAGCTTGATCTTTGGGTTTTCCCTTGCCATAAAGACTTCAGAAGCTTGCCATTGGCCCTTGGGTCATCTCCAAACCAGAGCTTTAAAAAGCAATGGTTGCCTGAGACCCTAGCAGCCAAGTCAGACATTCTACAACCCAAGCAAAAAGGCTAAATGGAAATTTAGTCCCAGTTTGTGGTCAAACATGTTTACTATAGAGAGCACTCTGAAGCAGTATCAGATTTAATCTTTCTGAACTCACAATGGAACACACAGAACATGGAAGGGGAAATTGGACTTAATTTGGCACAGCTGTTATTAGAGCATCTCTTGGTCTCTGAGCTATTTGTTTGGATTTTGTTTTATTGAGCTGCAGCAGATTACCATTGTAGGACAGCCTAGGACATTTGCTCTTTATTCATCCCCAGCCATGTCTTGTAGGAGCCCTCATCTCCTCCCTCACACAATTAACCATTGAGAAAGCACTTTTTAGTTGGAATGAGCTCATACAGTAATCATTTAATGTGTGTCTGCCTTCTATGTGCTGGGCACTCTGCTAGGCTCTATTCAAATATCTCACGCACTCTCTAACCAATTCTTTGTGTTGAGCATAATCAAGACATAAAAAAGATGAGAAGAATCACAAATCAAGTAGTATGCTCAAGGTTATTCTACCACTGTATCAGTCGAAATTCCTTTGATCCTGACAGAAAGCAAGCAAGACTGTCATAGGCTGCCCACGTATGTTGGTTGTAAAGAGTTCATGACCACTTTATCACCACCCAAGATGCTAGGGAGTCATTCTATTCTGATTACCTTGCTGCCATGTTGCCCACTGGGCTCTCCATACCATTCTACCTCAGCTGCCCAACTACCAATATGTGGGCCATGCCACCACAGCATCTTCCCTTCTGCCCAGAAGTCATGAATCATTTCTTCTGTGTTCTACCCTCGCAGACAGAGAACAGTCACTAAAACTCTTTCCAAAAATGCTGGAATTCCCATCTCTCAGATCTTGGTGAAGGGAGTTCCTTCAGTATCATTGAAATATATGATAATTTCACTCAAGTGTGCTGCTTCTTTTCTTTTTCCTCATCTTTTGGGGTTTCACCCAAATCTGAAAAGAGCATAAGACATCTATCTCTGGCAACATATCTCTTTTTCCTATTGGCTGACCTCAAAAAATTTTGGTTAGGAAAGCAAACTTTAGGTCATTCAGTGAATTCTAATTCTGGGCCTAAAATTTTTTCCTATACAAATAATGTTACTGAAGACTTTATAGCATGATTTTTTGATATATAAATATATATATATATGAATTACTGCAAATATTACAGTAATTTTAGATGCTCTAACTAAACCATTCAGTATGTTATGATAGTAGGAACACACTTATCTTTTGATATAATGCACTAAATATCCTCAGACTGATTTTGTCACACATGGATGAGTGTAAGTGCTCAGACCTACTTGGTTCCAATAGTGAATAAAACTATTAAATAAATAGTAGTCCCATTAAATATTTCTCTTGATAAAGATCACTGACTGCATCAAAGAAATGTTAATTTTTTTAAAATTGAAGTATAGTTGACACACAATGTTACATTTGTTTCAAGCACTCAGTATAGTGATTCAACAATGCTATACATTGTGCTAGGCTCACTCTGTGTGTAGGTACCCCCTGTCACCACATAACACTATTGATGTTAATTTTTATTTTTATTTTTATTTTTTTATTTTTTTAAAGACTCTATTTATTTATTTATTCATGAGAGACACAGAGCGAGAGGCAGAGACACAGGCAGAGGGAGAAGCAGGCTCCATGCAGGGAGCCCGACGCAGGACTCGATCCCAGGACTCCAGAATCACGTCCTGGGGCCAAAGGCAGGCACTCAACCGCTGAGCCACCCAGGGATCCCTGATGTTAATTTTTTTTTCCTGATGTTAATTTTTAATTAAAGTGGTGAAAACATCAATCTCATTTAAAAGTAGACTTTTGTTTGCAGAGAAACTATAGGCTCTATCTGTTCCCCCATTCCCTACATTCTTGCCGCCCCATAAAGTGAGAACTTCTGCCAGTCATTCTCTGGTTTCTCTCCGTGGAGGAGAAATTAGTTTAGTGGCAAAAGGCTGGCATCCAAAAGTCCTTGTTTCTTTGTTGAGTGAAATCAATGTGTTAAGGGGTCACTGCTCATATGTATTCTATCCTCTTGGGCACAAAGTGGTTTATGAGGAGGGAGGTAGATCACATTTTCCATGAAGTTTTCTGTTTCAGTGTCTGTCTTGCAAACCTTGTTCTTAGCACCTGTGGTTGCCAAGGTAAAACATGAGTCAATGGATAGAAAGGCTGTGACCTTATGTCAAAACTTCCTCTTCCAGTTCAGCCTTCCCAATAAGAAAGCTAATGCTCCAATCTCTATCTGACTCTTGCATATATTTTTCAATTGATTCATGGCTTGGAAGTTGGAGGGATATAATACTTGATCATATTCAAACTCCAGTAGCTTTAACTTAATTTATCATAATTAAAGACACCACAGGCATAATGCAAGTCATTTTCTGCCTCAAATTCCAAGACTTTTGGATGAAGAAATGGTTGGCAGTGGAAGCCTCCTAGGACTAGTTTAAAAAGACAGCCACTTTATCTCACCATTTATGCCTATTTTCCTATTTTTGTGGCTGGCTGAAAGACTGTGTGCTGGAATAAAATTAGGAGGCTCAAGTTTGACTTCCAACACTCCCAGTCAACCATCTGAATTCATTTAGGTGAATTTCATAATCTCTCTGATCTTTAGGTCCTTCACCTATAATGTAAGGAAAATAAAAATTATTTTATAAGATACTAGTACATTAAATAAGACTGAATTAATGAATTCATTCATCTTTTAGATATCAGTATATGATAGTGATGAGAATCAATCAAGAGGAAAAAATATAATGCCAAGGCTAGATGCTGTTCTTTAAAAAATGACTTGCTCAGTCAAGATGGAATGGTCTTTCTGGATGTGTCAATAATTTTTCTTTCATTCTTAGACAAGTAATTTTGCTTTAAATGACTCTGGTTTATGTTTTAAACAGAAGGCGAATCAGCTGGACAGAGAGCAAGAAATAAACCAGATGATCAAAGTCAACTTTTTCAAGTCTCTAACAAGAGACTATTTAGTGGTACCCAATTTAAATTATCTGCCAAAAAAAGAAGAAATCTTAAGGGTCCTAAGAGGACTTGGCATAGTAAATGCTGTGATACGTTCACAGCAGAGGTTGGTACTTAGAACACCAGAGTTTGGTACTTCCCAATATGGCAGGAGTGAGTGTTCTATGGGAAAGTCAATGTGATGATTTTCTTCAGTGTCCATTTATAGCACTTTCACCTTCTTTGTCTCAATATCCTTATTCTTTCAAGTGTTGGTAAAGCAGACTTACTCTCATTATGTATTTGATTGGAATAAGTATGAATTATGCAATCAGCTTTGTCATTTTCCAACAACATGTGAAAAGTGAGCCAGAAAGATAAGGGGAAATGTTTTCCTCAGCACTGGTACATTTGTTCAGCCTTTAAAATTCTGCTGGCAAGTTGTAATAAGGTTGTCATTGGGCCTACTTAATACTTAAGCTTTACATTTTGAGCTGAGTCTGGCTGGGTGGAGTGGTTTCAGGCTTAGTCCTTGTGAGAAATTTCTATGTTGCTTGGTAGCACTGAAGTAAATTAAATATCGTTCTGCCCATGTTACCTAACATCAGTACCTTTTGGACTTTGTCTGCCCCGGATAGGGAATTGCCTCTTATCCTTTGTGAAAATCAAGTGAATGTTTTAAATAAATGAATCAAGGAATCAAAGAATAAATTAATACTGAGATGCATTGAGAAGGAGCAAAAAGATTTGAGTAGAATTTTTAGATAGTGCCTTCAGCTTTTGTTATTTTATGCTAAGTTATTTATCAGTAATTATCATTAGACAAGCTGTACTGTGGTGAAAAGCTGCTGTTTTTTCTTCTGCAGCCATATGAACTCTGGGGGATGCCGAGGGAATTTAAAATAAGAACAGAGCACACTGCTGTTTTATCTGAGCTGCTGCAATATCTCTGCTTGATACCCCATGTTGAACAAGAGACTATTTAGTAGCGCCCAACAATTATGCATGTACTTTTTCCTGGCAGAAAAGTCATCCCTGCTTTGTGTGTCAAAATTATGCAGAATCAGCATGAAAGTCAGACCTGACTTATTCCTGGAAGAGACCAGCCCATCTCTTACCATTTGAAATGAGATAATAATAATGAAGTTTTGAATATAGAAAAAATATTTTAGGATAGATAGACAACTTGTTCTTATAAAGAATTTAAAATGTACTTTTCATATTTTCATAACCATTTCTGTTGTTACTATCTACTGCATCATTATATCTACTATTCATTGCTGTCTGCTATATCACTGCCCCATATTCACCCCTCCCCAGCCCCAGTTTTTGGTATATTTCTAGTCCTATCCGTAACGAAGTAACTGCGTAAGGCTTTGACAGCTGTCTTAGTCTCTGATGGGATCTGGACCCCCTTATGATGTGGGGCCTTCATATAAGCATGTGATGTGGAAAATGAAACCCATGTGCAAATACAGAGTTAATTAGTATGAAAAGTCCCATTTTCCACCACATTTCTTGCCAGCAGCTATGATTATAAGCACTTAAACTTCCCAGGTCTAATATTTTTTTAACTAGATCCAAGCCAAGAGATTCCAAACTATTCCAAAATATTTCTGTGATATTACAGATGCATGAAAAAAAGGAATCAGTACTGGAAGTGTGTGCATGTGTGTGTGTGTGTGTGTGTGTATTATAGGTTTATTAGAGTTCATTGCCATACTTTCTGGGCATAAATGTGATTATTTCCTTCTAAATGTTTTAAGAAATAGCAAGTTTTCTGAGACCTTTAATCATTGAGATGTTATTTAAGGTAGGCCTTAATGAGGCAGTGCTGAAAAAAATAGCTCCAGAGCAAGGCTGATGTCAAGTTGGCATTTTATCTATATGTTCTCTGATGGAAATTATCTCCATGGTAGAAATCAAAATAAGTTCTTTGAATTGTGTTGAATAAAATAAGATGAATCAGCCTAATTTGGGGAAAGGGTCTTAAAAAGGAAGTAGATGCATTAGGATGCAGCTAGTGAAAGCCAGTGACACAGAGAGTCTAAGAATATACCATAATGCATGTTATATCTGGGTAGAAACATATATAGTTTGATCAGAATACGGTATCCTGGTGAGCACAGAAACTCAGGAAAGAGAATCAGCAGCTTACCGTTTTTGCCACTGCTATGGCTAGCCAGCAAGTAGGTTGTGCCAATCATACACATACGCATGCATCTGTGCACAAATGCTTATTCCTAAGGGAGGGTGGAGTGTTGACACCCTGAAAAATAATATCACTTGTGGGCTGGTTGGTAACAAGAGTTAGAAACAGGTACTTTTCATGTCTTGGTATCCATGTCAATAAGAGAAGATGGAGAAGGCTGAGAGACTTTGGTCTAGCTTGCCCTGCAAACCTCCTCTACTTGTCATTCAAGACTTCTGACCCTTGGAAGCTAGAAGATGCCTCTTTTTCTCAGAGCCTTACTTATATTTTGTCCAGGTTGCTCAAAGACTGTCCAGCAAGTTGCATTGTACTACCTATGTCATTTGCTCCATCATGGCCTCAAAATGACTAATTTCTAAAAGTCTACTTGCTCTTCATGCTGACATTCAGATTTCATGTCAGCTTTTTATGCATTAGACATAACAAGACAGAATGTGTAGGAAACCATCTTAAAAGGAAGACTACAAATTATCCTGGCATTTAAACTATTAAAAAATGATTAAAGTATATATTTCACTTAAGTAGACAGCTGTGAAAATCTCTCTCTCTTTTAAGTTTAAAAGAAAAATGCATTTCTTAGCAGGATAAACGAGTTAACAGAGTGTGGTAGGGATTGATCACAGAAATACAACAATATATTTTATTGTACACTTCTGCTGGTGCTATACAGGAAATGCATGTCTGTAAAAACCTTTTAAAAATGTAGTTTGAAAGACATGGATATAGCACATTGTTTGTCTTACCAGCAGGGAAAATGAAATGATCAATGAAAGCAGGGGTGCAGATGAGGGGATCCTTTAACTGTTTTCCTTGCATATGATTCCATTTAATCAACCCTGGAACAAAGGATAGCATTTTTCTTTCCTTTTTCTGTGTGTGTTATTTCACGTTATTAAATGAGATTTGAGTGAACTGAAGTAAGTCAGCCAAAACCTCCCTTGGATTAGATCCCCTAAACTTCCTTATGCTCAGATTTTTTCCAGATGGTTTCTCATGTCGCCAGTATAATATCAACAGTGTGTGACACGCTAGAAGAATATTTCTTAGACCAGTTCAGTCCTTGAAAGATAATTACACTGTCAGTTGCCATCACCGTTACTGTAAAAGTGAAGATAACTGGGGTAAGTATATTAAAATCCAGCCCCAAACCAGCCTCACTTTCAGATAGCCCATTTAAGAACCTTCACACACTTTTGTTGCTATCTGTCTACGTTGCTATACAGTGTAACACTGATATCTTTCTGACAGTGAATGCCTGCAGGTCACTTTTTGGTTATATGTTGGGGAAAATATCAAGAATTTTTACATGATGAAAAAGATTATATGCTCATGTCTGTTTAAAAAGTCTGCAGTCTCTGCCTTCCCACCTTCATTTGCAAGTTGAAAAATGTATTTCCATGCTACTACCCACTTTTGATCTTTTTTATTGTACCACTGACACTACTTAGAGGACATTTTGCAGCTGGGTTTAAAAGCATGTTAGCAGGAAATTGTAGGTACCATGTCAACAAATATGGAAAACAGAACAGGTCTAACAAATGTGGAATGCCTGCAAAAGTATGATTTTTGGTGAAAGTAAAATGGTTTCATGAAGCTGCTTTTCCCCTTTTTATTTCAATACAATTTCAATCTTACCGAAAAGTTGCAGAAACAGTGGTGAGAATTCTGATAAACATTACCAGACTGTATGTATACCCCTATATATTTATATGTATGGGTGTATGAAATATATAATATATGCATATATTTATATATTATATATAAATTATATAAATATGGATAATATATGTATTTATATTTATACTTC
The DNA here is from genome assembly GCF_905146905.1 of Nyctereutes procyonoides. Lineage (NCBI taxonomy): Eukaryota > Metazoa > Chordata > Mammalia > Carnivora > Canidae > Nyctereutes > Nyctereutes procyonoides. The sequence goes on from NW_026575024.1 coordinate 40,731,261, forward strand.
CCCTGAACAATTCACAGTAAGTGCATCATACCCCTTTACTTTTAAATAATTTGGTATTTCCAAGTACAAGAATATTCTCTTACATAACCCGAGAAAAACCATCATGGTTGGAATTTGGAATGGATATAATACTGTTGTCTAATCTTCAGTTCATCTTCAAATTTTGTCTGTTTTCCCACCAATACAAGGATATATTGCATTCACTTGCCAACTTGCCATCTCCAATTAGCCTTTAGTCTGGAATATCATAAAGCTGCTTTTAAAAATGCAATATTTATAGCCAGTAGCTATGTCACAGTCCCTGCCTCACTGCTTGCCAGGCTCTGTTGTAAAGGCTTCTTGTTTTCTGGTTAACCCACCTGCATTTTACATTCGCCAACGGGAAGCATTTCAAATGCAAACGTTCGTCTGAAAATAAATCCCAGGAGATCTCCAAGACTCTAAAGATGTGAACACGTAAGCAATCTAAAGTTACTTTTAGATTGAATACACAGATTTAACTATACACATTTATGTAATCATAAATGAGTTCCCCCCAATCTTCATAGATATATGGTAATTACTTCACAGTAAAATGTTCTTATACGGATAATAGTTTGGAGTGTCTGAAGTGGCAAGTAAATATGTATGCTCACCTGAGATCGTTATTTTGGCAATTAAATAAAAAATAACAAGCAGTGTGAGATACTTTCATACTATAAGACACTTTTGTGTGTGGTTTCTTGAGACCTAAAAAGTAGAATTGTTAGCTGAGCAGTAAACCAGTCATGGATATTACTTGGTATTCTTTTAATGGTGTCTAAAGGCAAAAAGCTGGTGGTCCACTATAATATAAGCAACACTATGTTTGGAGTTGGGAATCAGAACACTAATCTTTTTCTTACTGTTTATTAGCCCCGTGGCCTCCTTTGCTTCGTCTGTAAAATCAAGTGATCCAGCCTGGTGACGGCTGAGCTTCTTTCAGCACTACAGTGCTATGAAAAACCTGGACATCTGCTTAGGCCAGGCTGAGGGTAGGAAAAGAAACATCATTAGTTTAACAAGTTATTACCATGCCCTAGTTTGTTCTTAAAATACTATATTCCAGGGGGGTCTGGGTGGCTCAGTCGGTTAAGCATCTGCCTTGGGCTCACTCAGGTCATGATCTCAGGGTCCTGGGACCCAGCCCCGCATCAGGCTCCCTGCTCATCGGGGAGTCTGCTTCTCTTTCTTCCCCTCCCCCTACTCATGTGCATGTGCACATGCTGTCTCTCTCTCCCTCTCTCTCTCAAATAAATAAATAAAATCTTTAAAAAAATAATATATTCCAGTGGTATCCGTTGGCTCGATTGTGCAAAAAATACAATCTTGACTTTGAAAATTACTTTCCTCATTGTCTGACTCGGGCCTCTGTGTTTAGGGTTTCCTCCAATGTCACATCTTCTTTCTGGCTCTGCCCTATTGTCATATTCCTTGCCCTTAAAAAGAGCACCGTATTGTAATAGTGGTGTATGATGACAGATGGTGGCTACCCTTGTAGAGAGCTGAGCAACATAGAGACTTGTCCAATCACTACGTTGTACACCTGAAACTAATGTAACATTGTGTGTCAACTATACTTCAATTTAAAAGAGGGGAAATTTTTAACTAAAAAAAATAAGAGAAAAAGAGAAAGAGACTACCCCTTGACATTCCCAGTAGTTTACCCTATCATCATTTCTATCTTATTGTGTCGGCCAATAAAATACCCTTCAGTTAATCATTTGTGTGAATAAGCATCACTCTACAGCTTATCTCAAAACCTTCAGCTGTTTATCTGTATGTCTCTGCACTCAGAGCAGTTTTCTTGCAATTGTCAAGTAATTTACTGTAGTTATACTGTTTCTTTTCGCAGTTATCCTAATATCAGTATTATATAAAAATATTGTCTGCCTACACTTATCTGTTTGGCAAACAGAAGTATACTCTGTATCTCAAGTTACTCTCATCATGGAAAAAATAAATACAAATTCTGAAGCTAGCTAGACCTTTTTTTTTAAGTGCTTTGTTATTCTACTATGAAAATTAATGACTGAAAGAAATACATTTTAAACATTTTTTAATCCTCTTCTGGTTTGTTTTCCTTCAGGAAAATTATTTAAATATACTGACCCTAGTTAAAGATACTTGGTTTCAATTCACTACTAAAGCAAATATTTAGATTTTTTTTCACGAATGGCAAGTACAATTTATTTAAGGCTTTATAATTTTATGAATTCTATAAAGATACCATTCTGTTTCATTCATGAAGAGAAAGAGAATTAGGTCACGTAATCAAAAAGTGAGAGTAACCCCCTCAGCCTATGCAGCTATATGACCACACATGTTGGGTGCATTTACTACTGGAGGCTGGACTAAAGCCTCAGACATAGTCTCCATGTTGCCCAGCATATGGGATGTGGAAAACAGCTTCAGCACCTGGGAACAATAGAGAATGCAAATAACTCCCATGAACACATGGGAATTTGAGCCAGATTATCACAGTTTATCAACCACTCTGGGAGTAAATTACCAACATTGTCTATGAGTCTTAACCCTTTTGAGACCACAGATAACTTTTAATAATTTACTTCTGTGGTACATTAAGGGACACTCTAGTGACAACTTAATAGCCCTAATGTGGCTGTCAAAAATGCCTGGTAATTTTTAAAAAGTGGAGAATTATGTCCTAGAAGGTCCTTTAAAAGCCACGAACTCAAATACCTCTTAAGAGCCAGGTGGGAGCACATGAGTGATGCTTATAGTAGGGACAGGGGGAAGCAGGTTGCACTCTTACAGGAGCAGCCCATGCCTCTGCTTATCAGTGGTTACCAGGTCAGAATGTGGGCTCAAAGTTATCTTGTCTCACCTTTCAGGAGAAGCTAGGAATTCTGATGTTTGTGTGAAATCTCCAGCATCTTAAATATTGGAAAATTTAATTCAATTTAAAAGACCTGGTACTGGCTAAGCTAAATAAGCCAATATATTACCAGTTTTGAATTATTCAGAATTCAAAAAGATGTTAATGTACTTGAACAGGTAATTTCCTGTTGACTTTAGTTGGATATGGGTTCTAAGGCCTCCAGCTCTGGCTCTACATTTTTGTATAGGAAAAACCTACCTTTCCTATGGATTTGCCATTTCCTACCATCCCTTCTTACTTCCCTATCAGGGCAAGGGTTTGTGTATCCTTTAAAAGTCCCATTTATATTTTCAGGGCAATCTCATACCTCTTAACCTTTGTGTTTCTTTCCCAGTAAAGTGGAGATTTCTAGGGTTTAGGCCTTGTGGATGGATGATACACCTTCATACAGCATATTATTCTTCTTTCGATGTTGATGTATTAGTCAGCGTAGATTGGGACATGCTGCATAACAAACTAATACTGAATGTTTAGTGGCTCCACACAACAAAATCTATTTGTTGTTCTGTGTATCTAACCCTGGTGAACAAGTGGATATAGTTGACACCTTTTCTCAATGACCTAGATTGACAAATGGTCTACATTGTGATGCTGCCTTCTCAAAATATGGCTTCTAGGGAACCTAGCTTAGGAAGAGAGCAGTGACAGGGGTACTTCAGTTTCATCCAGAAATGGTATACACTACTTCTACTTATGGCCCTATGGCTGAAACTAGTCATGTGGTTCCAACTGACCTGCATGGGAGGCTGGAGAATATGAGGTACCACCTGGAATCTTGGCTAAGCATTACTATTTCTACAATAATGTTTTCCTCACTGTCAAATTCAAGGTTGGGGCTCCTGTGAGTAAGCAACTACAGATGGTTTCTCCTTAAAATCCTTCACAGATACCATATCAGTCTCTATAGCATGATGCATGCTTGCGCAGATTTATATGTTTGGGAATCAACCTTGCTGGACAAAAATAGATTGATGACTTTAACACTTACATATCATTTAGTTATAAACAACTGAAAATCCAATTCAAACCAGGTCAAGCAAGAAAATGAACTAATTTGCTCTGGCAGTTGGGAAGTTCAGTGGAAGGACTGGCTCCACTTACAACTCGATTCAGAACTCAAATTATGCAACTAGTACCCACACTTTCCCTTTCACTATTCTGTTATTATCCATGCTGGTTTTATTTTGAGCCACTACATGTTGGCCCTTAGCATTTCAGCTGTCTCAAGATGGCAGATCCAGCTTCAAAACTTCTCAGGTACAAGTTTAGGAAGAAAGTATGCAAATCCTTTTGGGCTTCCTCAAAAATCCGGAGATTTACTCTAATTTAACTGCTTAGGTCACATGCCCATCCCTGAACCTACCACTATGGCTTGAGATGTAATGATCGGTTTGTATCAAATAAAAAAGTAGAGGCTGTTGCCAGAAAAAAAAAAAAGATATCAGGGGATCAGTACATATCTACTACTCCATGTAAAGTAGAGAATAAAGATACCTAAATATTTTAAGCATTTAATACTATTATACATTTAAATTTTATTTGCTTACTTTTAATAGGCTTTTTTTATTTATAACAGTTTTAGGGTAATAGGAAAATTGAGTGAAAGGTCCCAAGATTTCCCATATACCCTCTGCCCCTATTCATATAAAGCCTTCCCTATTATCAGCACCTCCCCCGTCAGAGTGACACATTTATAACAATTGATGAACCTACACTCATACATCATTATCACACAAAGTCTATAGTTGACATTAGGGTTCACCCTTGGTGTTGTACCTGCTATGGGTCTAGACAAATGAATCCACCATTATAGTATTCTACAGAGTAGTTTCACTGCCCTAAAAATTCTTTGTCTCTACTTGTTCATCCTTCCCTCCTAGTAATTAATCCCTGGCAACCACTGATCTTTTTACTGTCTCTATAAATTTGTCTTTTCCGGAATGTCATATATACAGAATAATACAGTATGTAGCCTTTTTCAGTTTGGCTTCTTTCTCTTAGTAAATGCATTGAACTTTTCTCCATGTCTTTTCATCACTTGATAATTTCTTTTCGGTTCTGAATAATATTCAGATATAATCATCTAGGTATACCACAATTTATTTATCCATTCACCCACTCAAGGGCATCTTGGTTGCTTCTAAGTTTTTGTTAATTATGAATAGTGCTTCTATAAATATCCATGTTTTTCTGTGGTTTAAACTTTCAACTTTTTGAGTTAAAGAACCAAGGAGCACAATTGCTGGATCATAGGGTATGTTTAGTTTTGTAAGAAACTACCAAACTCTTTCAAAGTGGCTGTATCATTTTGCATTCCTATCAGAAATGAATGAGATTTCCTTTTGTTCTATATACTTGCCAACATGTGGTATTATCAGAGTTCCAAATTTTGGCCATTCTAATAGATGTGTGGTGGTATCTTATTTTAATTTGCATGTTCCATGATAATGTATGATGTGGAACATCATGTGCTTATTTGTCATCTATAGATCTTATTTGGTGATATGTCTGTTTAGGTCTTTGATCTATTTTTTAATTGGATTATTTTCTTCTGATTGAGTTTCAAGTTCTTTGTATATTTCAGATAACAGTCCTTTATCAGATATGTTGTTTGCAAATATATTCTCCCAGTCTGTGATTTGTTTTATTATTCTCTTGATGATGTCTTTTGCAGAGCAGAAAATTTTAATTTTAATGAAATCTAGCTATTCATGCTTTCTTCCATGGATCATGTCCTTGGTGTTGCGTCTAAAAAGTCACCTCCTACCCAAGGCCACCTAGATATTCTCCTGTGTTATTTTCTGGGAGTTTCATAGTTTTATATTTTACATGTAGGTCTGTGATTCTTGATTTTCTTTTGGGGGGGTGTCTGTGATTCATTTTGAGTTTATTTTGCAAAGCATGTAAGGTCTGTGTCTAGATACATTTTTTTTTAATATGTGGATGTCCAGTTGCTCCACCACCATTTGTTGAAAAGACTATATTTTCTCCATTGTATTGACTTTGCTCCTTTGTCAAAGATCAGTTGACTATATTTATGTGGGCCTATTTCTGAGCTCTCTATTCTATTTCACCATATTGTATTTTTATATCTACCAATTATCATGATCTTTTCTTATAACTGCTGACTTGGCATACTATATTCAGAAATCTGGTAGTTAAAAACTTCTGCTGACGTACTTTAACCCTTAAGGTATATTTTGATCTATAATTCTGGGTCTCAGTAGTCAATACAGAAGTATTTCTTACTGAAGCCACTATTTTATTTTTAACATGGTGCTGTTTATACATCTGGCAGCCTGGAGATAGCTGGAAACAGTTTGGATGTCCTTGAAATGAAAAATAATCACATGGTTATAATCTCTGGATTTCTTTTTGGATTTATCCAAGTCAAGAAGGTTGAGACAGAAATAATTATTTTCCAAATACCTTTCTCCAAAATTTGTTTCTTTTCTTTGGCTTATTTTAGAGGCATATCTCCATTAACAGATGTGTTTCTTTTGATAATTTTCCCTGGTTTATTGGAAATTTGACATTTCCTTTATTAGGAAAACACACTGTATTAATTACCTTATAAATATTCAACTTTATCATACATATAAACTTTGTATGATTACATATGTTTAACTTTTAAAAAGGAGCTTAGTGAGTCATTTGGATTCCATAAGATTTGATATTGGAGAAAAATTTAAATATCACTTATTATTGTGCTTTTTGTCTTTAGCAAATTATAGATGGCATTTGTTTGGGAAGAGTCAAAGTCATAATATAAAATATACAGAGCAACAGGAACCAGATGTCTCTAAGGCAAAATAAAATGAATATAAAAAATGAGACTTTATTTAAACTTGCAAGTATGTCTTGACTTAGTGTTTTTCACAGTATGTACTTAGAGCACTAATCTGTAAAGGTTACTTGATCAAAAGTTGGGGGAAATGCTGCATTCTATATTTTCTTCTTGGAATTTAAAAGTAAACATTATCATATTAAGTTTTTCAAAAAGTCTTATTGTAAAAAAAATAATAATCATAAACTCTGTTCAACTCTAACATGGGGTTTCTCAACCTTACTTTGACCATGGCATTCTATTTGCAAGAACAATTGTTAACATCCTGTAGAATCACATAACAAACTCCGAGGAGCATGTTAACTGCTTCACAGCTTTAAAAAGAATCCATGAATCTATTTTGTGTCCAGGTAAACATCACTTCCACAAAATTCAATCTTTTTCCAGTTTAATCAATAGGAAGGGGGACTTTCCATGTACAAATATTGATTGAATGTGTATATTCACTCAAATTCCTGGGGAAGAGGAAAGGATAAGTCTCCTAGAAATGGCAGCATGAGCACTCTCTAAGCCCTTACATAAATCAATGTTCATTATTATAAATCGCAAATCCATTAGCCACCAAGAGAGAATTTCTTTTGTTTTATTTTTAAATTTGCAATGAAAACCATAATTAAATAATTCCTTCAGTAACATACTCTTGCAAAGTAAAATAGTCTTCAAAATTAACCTTTTCTAACATGTAATTTTCACAGTTAATGCCTGACAAAGCAGAATATGAAAAGAAAAACAAATTTCCCTGACATTCCTTGTAATATACCTAGAGTTTATTTAATGTGGTAGGAACTACTGGGTAATTTAGCTAATTTCTCAGAACTGAATGTGGAAATCTTACCTTATAAATTTGCTTATTTGGTTACTATGTATTAACAGACAGTGATTTTGACATTGCTTTCAAGTATATTATCTTAACTATAATCTATGTGCTCTTGGTTTAAAAATAATATCCTTTGGGTCACCTGGGGGACTCAGACTGTTAAGCAACTGACTCTTGATTTCAGCTCAGGTCATAATCTCAGGATGGCAAGAGAGAGCCCTACCTCGGGCTCTACACTCAGTGTGGAGTGTTTGGGATTTTCTCCCTCTCTGTCTGCCTTTCCCCCTACTTGTGCACAATAAATAAATAAATAAATAAATAAATAAATAAATAAATAAATATCTCTTAAAAATAAAAATAATATCCCTTTTCATAAATGCATGGAAGCCCCACATTGATTTTATATTTGAATCTGAAAAGTGGATCTGCTAAAGAAACTCACTGCCACCTTGCTGAAATTGATGGAGTATGTTTTCAGTCAGCAAACTCTCAAAGCAACACATAAAATCTAAGGAAGTAAAAAGTAGCCCCAGGAAGAAAACTTCATCTGAGGACCTTGTAACTGTCCAAAAAGCCATTTTAAACTACAGAAAATTCGAATTAAAAATAATGACAACCTTTCCATATTACATTATCACAAAAGATAGCTAATAATATCCTTCTATCAATGAAGCAAAAAGTACCAAGATCAAAACCACAAGTCAACTTTTCAAAATGATGTTAGTTAAAGAGAAAATAAACTTGACATTCAGTACTTTTGAAAAGCCAAGCACGATGAAGCACAGAAAGAAATACCCCACCATCAAGTACCAAAGCAACTACACTGTTTTGGAATGTTTCATTTCAGTGTCTCATTTCTTCAGTAAACCATAGACTGTATATATTTTGCCATATTGTTTTAAAACATGAACATCATGTTTTAATAGTAGCATAATATGCCATCGCAAGGCCAAAACAGAATAATTTTTTTCTTAATTAAAATAAACTTTTTTTGGTTTGCATCCCTGAAGATAAAACCAGAGTCATTTTAGAAAGGACTTGCAGCAGCCCTTTGTTTGAGTACATGTACGGATTTCAAGATTACTATGGTCTGTTAGGTATATTTCTTAGGAACATCATCGAGTATTTTTCCTTAAGTTTCTTTTTTTCTTATCTAATCACGGGGCACCTGGGTAGCTCAGTAGTTGAGCATCTGCCTTCAGTTCAGGTATCTCAGAGTCCTGGGATTGAGTACCACGTCGGGCTCCCCTCCAGAAGCCTGCTTCTCCCTCTGCCTATGTCTCTCACTGTGTCTCTCATGAATAAATAAATAAAATCTCTTTAAAAAAATAAATAAATTATCAAATCAAGGCAAAGAAAGAAAAACACAGTCTAGGATCTAGAGATCCCAAGAATTCTCATATAAGTAGTTGTTCTGTAGAATAGTATCATTCCGTGAGAAACTGTAAAATCCAGCAATCTCTCTGTTTTCTATCATTTTCAAGGAAGAGTTATATTTACTTGGCTTTTTTATGACAGTATATTTTAAATGAACTTGAATATTAAGCTTCCGAATCTTTATATGAGAACACAGACAAGGTCTCAAGGTGATTTCTCCAAACTGAGTAGAAGAAACTATAACCTGCCACGAAAGGATAAGAATGTCTTGGAGAATTTTTGGCTCTGGCAATCCCTAAAGAATCTCCTGGTTTAAATTTCTATCATTTCAGCTTCAGGTAGCCCAAACCATACAGGGCTTGGACTTCATTGCATCAGTCCTGATACTTTTTGTTTTTCTTCTAAAAAAGGCAAACTCTCTATCAGTATATTGAGGTGTGGATTCAACCTACAAGGGACCATTTTTGGTATGTTTGAAAACTGAAAATGAAATGAATTTTGTAACTGGAAAATCCAGTTACAGGCATGAGCAAATGGCTGAGTTTGTTTTAGATTCTTTTGCTAATCACTTCATTTTCTTTTAAGTTACCAAAGTTCACGTATGAAATTAGACTCGACTGCTATTTTTTTAATACTGAGCTCTATCCAGAGCCTAAGGTCTGAATTGTTCCTCTCCCATCTAGGAGTTTTAACTTTCACTCTATACTTAGGCACGTATAACATGTTTTTCAACATCCTTGGATATAAGCTTGGACTTAATTTTACCATTCTATGTATTCATCTAGAAAAGATAGGTAGCTGCTGTCCCTCAGTGCACAGTCGGGATTGTGCTGCATTGAAAGGCAAGTGATCAGTAGCATTTCATTTTAATACAGGAGTTTTTTTTTTTAAGGTTACTTCTAAAGCTCTTAAAATAAGAATGTACATTCTTATTTGAGCTTATGATTTATACTCAATCTACTTCCAAAAGGCATTTGGAACTGGCTTATAATATAAGGCACATGTATATATAATAACATCATTAAAATAGAACTAAAATAGAACTACAAAGTTAAAAGCCATGCATGGATTGGAAGAGGGGTAAAAATAGACCAGCAGAATAAGTAAGGTTCTAGAGCTGAGAAGGAGATCCTACCCAGATCCCTGTTGCAATCAAAGCAGAAAGGAGAAATGATGGGTTACTTAATTCTCATTAGCTGGTATGGGGGAATGGAGGGGGATAGAAACACACTGGTTTCTCTGGAAGAGACAATTTTGTCCCACCACTGAATTGTAAAAGGCATTTGTAATATGGTCTTAGGACAGACTGAAATTATTTGCTTTTTAAAATGTTTTATGGAGGTATAACGTACATTGAAAAATGAGCACAGATCACAAGTGCACAGCCAGATGAATTGTCACAAACAGAATACATCTGTGTAGACAGTGCCCCAAATAAAACCTAGAATGTCTTAGCATCCCAAAATACCTGTATGTCTCCTTCCAGTCCTGACTCTCTCCTCCTCCTAAATACTCTCTTCTTAGAACATACATTTTACCTTTTTTTTTTTAAGATTTTATTTATTTATTCATGAGACACACACACAAGGGGCAGAGACATAGGCAGAGGGAGAAGCAGGCTCCATGCGAGGAGCCCGATGTGGGACTCCCTTCTGGGTCTCCAGAATCACACCCAGGCCGAAGGTGGCGCTAAACCACTGAGCCACCCGGGCAAATTAAAATTTAAAGGTAAATTAAAATTAAAATTAAAATTTACTTTATAATTTGGTATATTTTAAAATACATATTTCAATAATTTACTCTATCTTCACGTTTAAAATAATAATTCTGCTAGCCCATGGTTTTATCCATCCATTTATTCACTTAGCAAGTCATTCAAAAATTCTTGAACATTGTCCATACAACTAATAACCATGATGTCTAGAATGTTCGGGTCTTTAAATAGATTTTTATTCTATTTTTAATTTGGATGCATTAAAATTCACTTATTTTTCGTTTTCTCTTTCACTTTTTTTCTGCTACAGAGTTACATGAATTTTGACATAAGCAAGATTAATGTATCCACCACCTCAAGCTGGATTCCAACAATTCCATCACCCCCAAAACTCTCTCCTGCTTTACCTTTGCTGTCACACTTTTTCCCCAGTGCTGCTCTGGCCAACTCCCAAAGGAACATAACATTTTGTGTTTTGAGCCAATAATGAGGAAACTTTTCTCATTCTTCATTTTCAGTTGCAAATCCTCCATTTTCCCTTCTTCTGTCTTTACATCACTATCATATTAAAGCCATTTCATTTCTTGATTGCAAAAGTCCAAGGTCTGGCCATGTTGAAGGTATTTTCCTGGTAGTCAAAACTCACAGTGTTCTACCAGACTAACTAACCTTGTTTTCGCACCTTGTTTTATTTTGTTTTGTTTTGTTTTCTTCTCAGATGTTGGGTCATTTATGATATAGAACAGAAATATTGACCTTTGGATGAGGATCACTCAGAATCTTCCTCTGTGACTATGATATCTCCCAAGATGGAATAGAAAAGAAATACCCATGGCTGAATAGGAACAACTGGCAGATGTGCCCTGAAATGCAGAAATACTCCCTTGAGTTTTTCAGGATTTTACTTCTCTAAGAAAATGTTTATTTTATTTTTCCCCATTTAACCCACCCTTAATAATTTCCCCAGGTTATCTTTTGAATGAGCAGTTCTTTACTATGTTGTAGTAACACTGATAATAGTGAAAGAGGTGGTATTTGGAAGGAAATTTGTCAGCTTAAATTGTTTTATGCATAGCAGTTGGCAAACTGTTTCTGTGATTTCAATAGTATTCTGGCTTCTGTCTATGAAGGGGAGCAGAACATTTGCCTATATAAATAAAATGAGTCTGAATTATAAAATGTGCTTTATCAACAACTTTCTTAATCTCTAATACGTATATTACAAATGCAAAACGTTCTACCGAGAAAAGCAAGAAAATATAACCAAGGAAAAGAGCATTGAAAACTCCTTACTCCTATGTCCCAGAAGCATTTACTCTTTTACTTATTAATTTTTCATAATGGAAATTATCAACTGTATACTAAAGCAGAGAAAATAGTATAGTGAATCCAATGCACCCCATCACTTTCTATAACAATCAGCAACACACTTGCACTCCTGGCTTACCTCTACTCCTTAACCCTGCCTCACACTGGATTATTTTCAAGCAAATCCCACACATTACATGATTTCATCCATACTTTTAGTGTGCATTTACTTATAAAAGATAAAAAACTTTAAAAAACTATATTGCTATGATCACAGATGAAAAGCATTAATAATTCTTTTATATTATTATACATTATGCCAGTACAAATTCCCTGACTCTTTCTTTCTTTCTTTCTCTTTCTTTCTTTCTTTCTTTCTTTCTTTCTTTCTTTCTTTCTTTCTTTCTTTTCTTTCTTTCTTCTTTCTTCTTCTTTCTTTCTTTCTTTCTTTCTTTCTTTCTTTCTTTCTTTCTTTCTTTCTTTCTTTCTTCTTTCTCTCATATAAATGGTTAGGAAAACAACCAACCATTCATAATATCTTGGGACACATCCTTTTTGCCAATTTCCTTTGTCTTTTCTTTGGGTTTGTGCATGCTTATGTGTTTCCCTACAGACTTCCTGTCACTTATGAACACATATAAAATATGAATATATACTCATATTCACAAATAAGCTTATACCTTGAATCCTTCTCTATAACATCTTTCTACAACAATACATAAAAGTCTCCCTCATTCTTTTTTCCTCATGGCCATTTAGAATCCCCTAGGATGGCTTACTATTATTCATTTTATCATTTCCTGTTCATTATTTATTATGAGCTATCCTTCACTGAATATAAATAATATTTATTTAAATTATTACTGAATGCAAGTTTACAGCTACATTTAGGTATTCACAACTGGTTGATGAGCAAAGCACTGAGCAATGTAGGCTCTCTCTCTAACAAGTATATCTTTAGGCAAGTCTGTTTTACTTTCAGTTGATAAAAGATGCTTGAACCACATGCTATGACCTTGCATGTCACTTTGCAGTTTACCTGAAATCAAGTTACATTGCCAGGAAAGTAGCCACTGTTCATATTAAATGTGAGATCCAAGTTAGCATGACAGGTGAGTGCCTAATCAGAGTTGAATAAATAAGATACTATGTTCAAATGACAGTGTTTCCTGAGCTCTCAGATCCTGGTAATCAAGAACATTTGGCCTTGTGTGCATTTCTGAAAGCCTGTGTAGGAAAAACTTATACTTTGGAGCTAGATAAACAAAGCATGAATGTTCATGCCAGCATTTACTGCTAGCATTTATTGACTTAGTATATATTAATATCCCTAAGCTTGAAATTTCTTCACCTGCTTATAGGAGATAATGCTAATGCCTAATCATGGGGTGAGTGTGAAGATTGAACGTGATAATGATGCAATAAAGGGCTTTGCATAGTGCTTGGCAAGTAGTAACCAAGAGCTAAATAAATTGTAGTGACTTACAGGTATAGTTAAAAGACCAAACTAAATGCCAGACACCAAAGACTGCACACAAGGAGATTCCATTTATATATAGTATAACAACAGGAAAACGGATTGTTCCTGGGGTGAGGGAGTGTGGTGCACTATGGCAGCAGTATCTTGTCAGCCAGGACCAGAACCACAGCACTGCAGGCTTTGAAATGAGTTATGGGAAGCCCAAGGAACCCTGAGGTGGTATGGGTCCATCCAGCAGCAAGCTAAACTTATCAACTTGTCCTGAAGAGTAATTCTTTTTGCACAATACCTCCAGGAAGTAACAGTGAATTCATGACCTAAGAGTTATCTCCTTTCTTTGGGTGGTGACATTTCAAACGTTCAGAAGAACATTTAAAGTTGGAGAAAATAGGCCCAAGAAATAGATATTTGATTTACTTGTTACCAAACAATCACACTCATTTTGTCAAGCAGAATGAAGTGAGCGAGGCTCAACATCTGATATGGTGGAGCCTGCTGTTCAGGGCAGCTTTAGCTGCCAAATTGAGGGGAACCCTCAGTGTGTGTTTGCGGAATCTGCTCTAAAGAAAAAAATTCAGTTCTCACTGTTGTTAGTCCTTTTGTTTCATAACTGTGTGTGTGTGTGTGTGTGTGTGCGTGTGTGTGCGCGCGCATGTGCATACAAAGCCTGAAAGGTAAAATATTTGACAATCCTCCTTTTGAAGTCCAATGTATACAATATAGTCAGACAGATTTCATAAGAGTCACCTACTACAGAGGTTTTAACAACGAAAAAATTGTTTAAGCAGATGGGTCTTAATCAGTATTTTCTAATGTGAATTCGGATATGAAAAATATAATTATAAGGATGTTAGACCCTCTTTTTTTGCTATCACAGCACACAGCTGGAAATTGCTTATTATTAGCTTGCAAATCCTACAGGAAAATACAGAATTATTTTTAGTACTCAGCAAATTTATAGTGGTAATTATGGGTATTCACATCACTTCCGGAATGTGAGAGTCCTATATCTTTACTCTCCAGGTTGAGAAGATCATTTTTATCATATGTGCACCCTTGGCATTGATTTCTATGATCACTGGAAATCAGAAGTGCTTTTCTGATAATGCTCTGAATGACAATAGTCGTTTTGCAATGTAAATTGTTTGGAGGCTCTCTTGCCCTAAGTTGTTGTTTTTAATTGTGATAAAAGATAAAGTTAAAAAAATCGCCTTGTATTCCCAACACCAAATCCCCCAACCTCCCTACATCTGAATTCACACATTCTGCCTCCTTCCTTTGACACCTGGGAGCAACGTCCCTGGTTCTATTACAAGACAAATCCTTCCCTTGTGCTTTGGACCTCACCTGTTCTTAAGACCCCATTACCCAAGAACTTCACTCTCCGTACTGCACTCCTCTCCCTGTATCATCTGTGTCTGAGGCCTCCATCAGTCTCTACACACACCTGAACAGCTCTGAGCTTGAGAACATTAAACCATCAGTGGCCTCATTCACTGCAAAAATCCTTAGAGAATTAGCTAGATTAGTAGTCTCTACTTGCTCACCTCCCCTTCTCTCCTTAGCCAACTCCTCTGGGCTACCAAATTCATCAATCTTCTTATAAATGGCACCTCCATCTGCCACTTCCTCAGGCCAAGAACAGTGGAGTCATTTCATAAATTCCATACATTCAGTCTTACAAGTTTTCTTATGAACTCAGTCTGCACAGTGTGTTTGGAATCCAACCACTCTCTGTCCTCTCCCTGGGGCTCCCAAGCCCCAGTCCACAGACATCTTATTGCTGTCACTAAAACCTTCTTGCTACATCGAATGGATCATTAATTATTTGGTCCTTTCTTAGTTGACCTCTCTTGGTGAAACTTTTCCTTTACTTGAGGCTTCTGCGATTGAACGTCCTCCAGTAACTTATTTAATATGGAGAACTTTGCAAAAAAAAAAAAAAAAAAAAAAAAAAAAAAAAAGAGTGTTAACTAGGAAACTGAAAGAACTACACAGAATTATATATCCTTTTGTAAAGAACATAATCTAGGTCACTGAAATGTGTGAAAGGGATCTTTAAGGTGTTCTGGAAGTAGAGACTGCAGGAAACAGCCATCACATTGAGGGAGGAGGTTGGAAGTCGAATTTAGGTACTTAGAGGAGGGGCCCCAAGGAGCGGAAACCCTGACCTGGCGGGAAAGGGGCCCTTGGCTGGAACTCCTGTGTCCTGTGCTGGGTGCTGGTGTTGGAGTCACCCGACCGGATGTTATGAGATTTGTTCTATGAAGGTTGTAAAAACAGCAGAATGAAATAAACTGCCGCTAAGAAAAAGTCTTGCCATTTCCATGGGGAAGAAAGGAGTCTAGGAGGAGTCCCAGGGGAAAACCCATCCTAACTCTGTTGCTAGCACGCTGCCTCTAGGGGGCTGCATCCTAGGGGCGGAGCCTAGCATACAGGTTTCAGCCCCAGGTCTCAAGGCAGGATCTACAGGGTGAGCTTAAAGATGACCTCAATAGCTAGATAACTGATATAATAATCTCTGCTCTCACTTGTTGCTCCTTTTCATTCTCTTTTCCTGGCTCTGCATCATCTTCCTGATATTGAAATCTTGGAGTGCCCTTGGGTCTTCATGCTGAACCTTCTCTCTCCTTAGGTCGTCTTCTCCAAGCAAATACACACTGTGATTCCCAAATTTGTAACTCCAGCCGTGACCTCTCCCCTAGGCCCGGAATCGAGTGCCAACTACCTGTGATACATTTCACAAAGATATTTAATAGGCATGTGAAGCCTGAGTCGAAAACAGTGCTTTTGATTCCCACTCATCTCCAGCCTGCCCCTGTCACCCTCTTCTCATTAAATGCTACATCCTATATAATTTCCTCAGGCCAAAATCTCAAAGTCCTTTTATAACCTGAAGATTCTAATTATTCTTATAAACACAGTGTTATAAGTTATTCTTATAAATGCTATCCCCAAAATATATTTGGAACCCAACCACTTATATCGTCTTCATTTCTGCAGTTATAACAAGTCACTCCCTTTACTGGCATAGTGCAGGTGACTTTGAACTTGTCTCCCTGCTTCCTCACTTGTGACCCTGGAGTCCATTTGCCACATAGTGTTTTGGGGACTCTAGAGTCAGGGCAGAGCCTATTGCTAGCCCGTTCAAAATCTTCTGTTAACTATTCCTTGAATGCAAAATAAAATCCAAATTCCGTGGCATGATAAGCAGGCCCTACATTAGGGACGGGTAGTGACCCTTTCTGTAAAGGATCAGATGAGAAATGTCGTAGGTTTTGTGGACCAACAAGTCTTTGTCACACCCGCTCTGCAACCATGGCATGAAAGTAGCCATGGACGACATGTGAATAAATGGACATTTCCAATTACACTGTATTTCTTTATTTACTGGCAACGGGCCAGTTTGCTCATCTCTGCCCTATATGATCAGGTCATTTCAGACATAACTTTTACCCTATCTCAGACTACATGCCATTCTTTGTCACCTCAAGTACTTTATACTTAGTGTTCCTTCTATCTAGAATTCCCTAACTTCAAGTCTGTTCATGGCTGGCTTCTACCACTCAAATGTCATCTCCTTGACCACTATAAAAACACTGCTCTCCTCTGTCATCCGTCATTGCTGTCACCTCGTGTAGTTTATTTCAGAGCATTTATCACTATAAGAAATGTTTCATTTGTTCATATGTGTATCATCTATCTCTTCAACCAGAATAAGAGACAAGATGTTTGAAATCTTATCTTACCAATCTTACCATTAGTTTCTCAATAGATATTTATTGGATGAATTAAATGAAACTCAGGGTTTTAGTCTATTTTTTTAAAGATTGTATTTATTTATTTGGTGGGGGATATGAAGAAGCGGGGGGGAGGGGCAGAGGGAGAGGGAGAAGCAGACTCCTCGCTGAGCAGAGAGCCTGACACGAGGCTCAATCCCAGAACCCTGAGATCATGACCTGATCCAAAGACAGACTCTCAACCTACTGAGCCACCCAGGCACCCCATAGTCTTTTTATTTTTTCTTGTCAAAATAAATCCTGAATTTAGTTGACATAATGGTTTGTCATTGATTTTCTACCTTGCTTCATTTACCAACTGATTTGGCCAGTTAATCAACCATTCAGGTATTCAGATGAGAAGTCGCCAGGTGCTTGCTCTATAAATATACTCAGGTAGACCCTGAAAGGCATGGCATGAGTGCTGATATCCATATACTTTGCCCTCCAGAATCTTGACATTTTCCTTGACCTCAAGAGAGAAAACTCAGTTTGGATGTATATACATAGCTGAGAATGCTTACTTTTAAAATACAGATCATATAAACACATCCAAGTTTATGTATCTTTGACAAGAAATGTGCAAATATTCCCATGGTAGAATTAGATGATTTCCAAAGTCCTTCTGCACTACTCAGTCTACCCGCTGGTGTCCTACTCCTTATGCATCTTTTGGAGCAAACATGTCATGTCGTAAGCTGGAAAACCTGCTCACTTTCTGTTTATTTATATAGTAGCCGTCGAACCTTGCTGCAGTGTGGCAAAGGGGCTGAGAGAGAATGAATATTGTGCAAACCTTGAAACAGGTCCAAGGTTTGCAAGCTACAGTTCAAGTCTCGTCACCTCAGGGAGAAAGATCTGTTCTGACATTGTGTTTAGTACTAAACTATTGTAATCAAGTTCTGTCAAGGTTGAGAGATATTCGTTACCTATAGAAAATATCTCCTGGAGTTCTGACTGCTGGAAACAGCCTCCCCTTTTACCTGACTTCCCCTGTAATCTTAGAAAAATTCACCTCGGAAGCCACACTGGCTAAGTGGATGGGATGTTAAGGCAAAAAAAAAAAAAAAAAAAAAAAGTCATTTTTTTGAAGAGCGAGAGGGGCAGAAAAAAGAAAACTGTAGTATAGTCTCCCGGTTCTTACCAATCCTGTTCAAAAACCTCTTTAAATGTATGCGTCTCTTCCAAGTGCGGGAAGGAATCCGGTGCCCTCCTCTTCCTGATTCTTGTTCCTTGTTGAAGGCCCCACTCACGATCAATGATACATTGAACGGCCTGAATAGCCATGCAGGGTTCTGTGGTCTCTTTTCCTCCTTGTCATCCCTACAACGTGTTACCTCAGAAGCCCTCTGAACAAAAGACAGCTTAAAGAAATGTAAATAACAGAAAATACAGGAATTATGTGTAATGGGCAGTTTAAGTATCAAAGCTAATGATCCTCATGTCTCCATTTTCATCAGGACTCAGCATCATCACAAAACTCATCAGTGGAGAAACATGGGAAACAGTCTGTTCTGTTTGCTGCCGTGACTCTGCTTTGGGGCTTAGGAAGCCTTGTATTTTGTGATGTCCCAGTTAATCCTTTGTGGCTCTGGCTTTCTTGAGAAAAAGCCTCTGTACTTCTTCCCAGATTCACATTCCTGAGCCCACAGGGGTTCTGAGAAGGCACTCTTGGCAGCCCTCAAGCTTTGGGCATTTTGTGATATTTCTCCTAAAAGCTTATGGAAGACACTTCCTTGGCAGCTCTGTTTTATTTTTTTAAGGTTTTTAAAAATTTATTTATTCATGAGAGACAGAGAGAGGCCGAGACATGGGCAGAGGGAGAAGGAGGCTCTCTGCGGGGAGCCCAATATGAGACTCAGTCCCAGGACCCTGGGATCATGACCTGAGCCGAAGACAGACACTCAATGACTGAGCCACCCAGGTGCCCTCAGCTCTGATTTTTAAACAACTAATTAAATTTTAAGGGCCAGGAACAACAATTTTCTGTCCAGGTATTACCTTAAAGATTCTCTCAAACTACTCCAAAGATTTTATCTTATAGTAGTGTTCCTCTAAGCGCCCTGAAGCTACTACATTTGCTTCACCTGGGGATCTTACTGGGGGTTCTTCTCAATCCAAGTTTCTGGGGTTGGGGATCAGAATCAGATATATGTGTATTTTTAGAGTGTTCCACCATCTATGCTTACTCTAGCTAAAGTTTTATGTCCTCTTCTGTACATCATTGGAATAATACATGATGCTGGCTTTGCCGAAATAGTGCCTGCTTACCACTCAAAGTATTTGAGATATTCTTGAGTAGCTCTTAAAAAATAATTATGTACTCCTTTTCTGGTGTTTTAGAGCAAAATAAAAGTGTAATCTCCAGCCAGTGATCTCACTGATACTACACTTAAAGATGAGGCTGAAGAAAGATAACTGAAGAAAGAAAGAAAGAAAGAAAGAAAGAAAGAAAGAAAGAAAGAAAGAAAGAAAGAGAAAGAGAAAGAAAGAAAGAAAAAGAAAAAATCAAGTGAATGTTTAAAGAAAAATCCAAATAAAAATAAAGGGAATTTGAATGGAGGAAGGGGTTCTATTGTTTTGTTCAAATCCACTAATTACCTAAGTCTCATCCCACTTTGTTCTTCGGTACCCTCATGTGACCTGCCCACAAAGGGCATTTTGTACTCAGCCTGGGTAGAGTTGTCAGCTCTCTGCTCTCCCTTCCGGCAGGCAGAAGTGGTTTCCCTGAAGTGCTCCAGGGAGCAGGGGGGCTGGCTGTCCGTAAAACTGTGATGTTACTGCCTTCAGTGTCTGCTTCCACTTTCCTCCTCATCCTAGTCTCCAATGTTGCACCCTTCTCCCTGGCTGTACCGCCCTGTGAATGTAGCAGGCATAATCCTGTAGCTCGATTGAAAAGAATAACAATTTCTAGGGATTTCTTTACAGATGTGCTTCATGGTGTCACACTTGCCAAGATGGAGCTTGCTAATCTGATGCACATAACGATGCTGATAGACCAGCATTAAGGGCAACACTAATCACTAATCAGAGTTTAATATCAGGTGGCACAGCGAACGCAGCAGACACTGCCAGTGCCCCTCTTAAGCACTTGACCTCCTCATGTGCTCCAGTGGATTTTCAGCTGCCACTGACTGCATCCCTGTGCCTGAGGCCTCTTTATGGCAACTGCAGGAAACCTCATGGTGATGTGGTGTCTCTCCTTTATTATTTATTTAATCAAAGCAGGAATTTGGGGTGAGATTCTAATTTAAGTAAAAGGGGAAAATATCTTTCAGTGTAGAGAAGATAAATTGGGGGCAGATGAAAGTTTTTTTTTTTTTTTTAATTTTAATTCCAGTACGGTTAACATACAGTGTTATATTAGCTTCAGGTGAAAATATAGTCATTCAGCAAGTCTATACATTACTCGGTGCTCATTGTGATCAGTGTACTCTTAACCCCCTTCATTATTTCAATGGGTCCCAAATTTTAACTAGCATCAAAATCCCCTGTAAGGATTGATAAATCACAGATTACTAGGCCACTGCATCCTCCCCCCCGCAAAACTCTGTTACAGTACTGAAATTAAGTATTAATTGATTTTCTTTTAAAATTGTATCTGTTGATTTTGACTAGGTAATACATTTATGGGCTCAAAAGTTGAAGTCTATAAAGCAATAGATGGATTTTTTCTTTAGAATGATAAAGTACATTGATCTCAACACAAAAGCCAGGATTATGTTTAACAGGGAAACATTGGAAATGTTTCCATGAAAGGACTAAAACAAAAGTGTTCACTATATCTACAGTAATTGACCTTTATTCTGGAGGTATTTTGGTTTTATTGTGTACCTAGAAATTCCAAAAGAATCAACTGAAAAAAAAAAAAACTGTCCTAAAATAAAAGTGTTCAGTAACATGGCTGTGTACAATTTTATGTGAAAATGCTAGTAAGCTTGCTGTACATAAGTGATAAGCAAGGAGGATATATAATGGAAACAGAAGCTTTATTTCAAAAAAATATATGATATGCTAAAGAATAAACTTATTTTAAAAATCTGCTAGATCTACATAAAAAGAAAAAAAAAACTGTACCCTGAGGGCACCAAAAAAGACTTGAACTGATGAAAGAAGATACAATGTTCTTAAATGATGAGGGTCAACTTCATAAAAGAAATGTATTTAAATAAGAGATAAACTCAGTGAGAATATTAAATAAAATATGAACATGATTTTTTTTTTAATCTAAAGATGCTGGTTTCTAGAGTACACACGGAAAAATAAACCAACAAGTTTAACCAGCAAAATTCTACAAGAGTAATGAGGAAGGGCTAAAATCAACATCATAAAGCATACTGCTAAGCCTTAATAATTTAAACATTACAGTATTAGATCATGAGTAGACACAGTAGACAATCCAGTAGTAGCCTCCAGTCAGCTTTTAGTTCTTAGTAAAGGGATGGAATAGATTCTTCCAATATGGAACCTGTAGTCATTTGTGTTATTAATATTGTTACTTTGAGCCTTGCTTTAGATTCCCCAACAACCAGTCTTTATTGAGAGCTCATTGCATGCTACATAGCATGCCATGCATTTCCCTAGGTGTTGACTTGATTAGTCTAAAGAAAAATCCGTAAGGCAAAAATTTTTATCTCCATTTTAAATCTGAAGGAAACAGAGGCCTGGAGAGATTAGGTATCTTACCTACAGATGTGTAACAGTGAGTGGCACATCCTGAGTTCAGACCATAGCTTGCAACTCCCGATCTGGGGCTCTTTCTTTGCACCAAATGTCAAATCTTGTTAAGGAATATTTCTGGCCATTTCTTATATCATACATGCATTTTCTATTAATTATCTTAATAATTAATTAATAATAATTAATTTTATTTGGTTCGCCATTTTCTAGGGTAGTCAACATGAGTTTCTAGTTAGCAACTTTAATCATGAATTGATTAAAAAAAAAAGGTTTGTAACTGTTTCCTTTTATAGGAAAGTTTCTTATTTTTTAGCTCAGACCATCAAGGTAGCAGAAGATTGATGTCTGGTCAATTAGTAACTGAGAGGTTTTTAGCCCTAACTTAAGTGTTTTTTATTAGCAGGCCTCAGGTTAGGAGAAACGCTGCCACCAGCACAGGATGTGGTGTGGCCAGGTCTGAGGACATCGAGGCAAAGTGATAGTGGGAGCCTTGGTTTTTCCCATTTCTGGGGCCTCTCCCACACCTCAAAGAAATGTGGATGGGCAACAAGGCTCCTCTCCTCAATGGAGACTGGCTTTCCAACCCCTAGGAGTGCGTGAGAGCCACTCTCTCCACTCATTAGGTAACTAGTGCAACACAAAGACCCAAGAAACCTGAAAGGCCACATCAGTCCCTGAGCTTTCAGGGGCCTCCTGCTGCTCCTCTGTCCCAGGAGGAGATAATAACAAATTCACTGTGGCTCACAATAATGCTGGGCAGTACACAGGCGACTCCTAATTCTGAGGAATGCCAGTAGCATGTTTTTGCTAAAACAAGTACTGTTCACCTGTTGAGGAAATTCATGATTTGCTAGCGATTTGTAACTTTTATTTTTTCCCTCTTTAACTAGGATGCAGACCTTGTTTCATCAGGTTTATTATGCTTTTAATTACCTCAGGAACCTATTTGGTGCCTAATTATCTGTATGACAGGAAATTAAACTAAGCTAGGCATTTGTCTGTAAGCATTGTGTAGCCTTACTTTCCCCTTTTCTCCTTCTTCTTCTTCTTCTTCTTCTTTTCTTCTTCTTCTTCTTCTTCTTCTTCTTCTTCTTCTTCTTCTTCTTCTTCTTCTTCTTTCTTCTTCTTCTTCTTCTTCATGATACATTGCAAATATAGACCAAAATGAATTTGGTGTAGCACTTCAGACTAGCTTTGAGTTACAAAACATTTGATGAACATTTGAAAGACCAGTCAATTTTTGGTTTATTGATTGTCAATTGTCAAATGTCTATTGAGTCATCCTAGTTGTCCTGCTGGGCACTCTTTGACTATGGTCAGGGGTAGGTCAAGTTAAACCCTCAAGTCTGACTTCCGAGGGTTAAATCCTGGCATTGTTATTTCATTGCTATGAAACTGCCTGGGTCAGTCACTAAACTTTCCAGTCCTTTACTGTTCTTAGCTATAAAATTGGGATAGTAATAAGACTGAGGACCGAATGACATAATATGGGTAAACATGTGCGGAATACTTCAGTGCCTGACCCATAGTAACTACTCCATAAATAATCACTGTTCTTGTTAAGAGAGAGCTACGATTTGCAGATATAGGTCAACATTTTTTTTAAGATTTTATTTGTTTATTCATGAAAAAGAGAGAGACAGAGAGAGAGAGAGAGAGGCAGAGACACAGGCAGAGAGAGAAGCAGGCTCCATGCAGGGAGCCCGATGTGGGACTCGATCCCGGGTCTCCAGGATCAGGCCCTAGGCCGAAGGCAGCACTAGACCTCTGAGCCACCCGGGATGCCCGATAGGTCGACATTTTTATATACAGCCAGCTATTGGCTATTTCAGAGAAGAGATGAACATTTCAAGGAGTTGCATGTTTCTGCTGACATTGAAAAAAGACGCAGAGTTGGCTTTTAGTCTGAGGCAGGAAAACCTGCAATGCCCACTGTTGATGCCACGAGTACTGATCATGTTCACCCCTAACTTCTCAGACCTGCCCACAAATGCTCATTTAAAGCTCAGAGTCATGAAAGATTCCATTCCTTCTCCTTATTTTACTTTCCACTAACTCTTGCAGAAGCTCTCAGTAATGAATTCTACAGGTAGTGTGATGCCCTCCCAGAAAATTATGAAAGGGAGAGAGAATGAATGAAATAAAAACTCCCCAATTCCCTTAAGTTTTATATCTTTTTTCACAGCAGAGCAGAAAGCATTCTTTATTTAGAGCAGTTGTCTCAATTGTCTCCGTTACTCCACATCTCAGGAATCAAGTCTACTGGGGTAACTGGGAAATGTTGAAAACATCCGAAGTATACTTACAGGCCTCGGTTGGTTTTTAAAGCTTCCCTTTCTCATCTTTTGTCAAAAGGATTTGAGCTTTTACCAGTAAGAGGTGAATATTAAATTGGTGTGCTTCAATCTCTGAAGTTCAGAAGGAACCCTTGTGCCCCCTGGAGCTAAATCTACAAATCTGAGTGACATATCTACAAGGAGAGTGTACAGCAGCAGCAAGAGAGACATACAAACACACACAAACCAACCCAGGCCGCGATAATTGCAGTGTGGCGATCCCCAGTATCCTCGGAGTAATTACTCTGACATTCTTTATCATTGTGTGTTAGATGTGATATGAAGCAATTATCCAGTTGCTTTTTGGAATATTGATGCCTGGGCTGTCTTTGCACATTATCCTCATCTCACGCTGTGACCCTGCAGGACTTAATTCTGACACCTTGAGTCTCTCATAGCAGATTGATAAGATGAGCAGGCTTAATCTTCCCTTTCTTAGGATGAGATTCAATGTTTACTCGTGTTATTAAGAAGTACTGATAACACGAAGTACTGCCATTTTCTTTTTCTGCTTGCAAAATTTGATTGTATCTAGAATTCTCTAGTGCCCAGTCCCCTACTGTATATTTTGGCACAATGGCATTTACTACTAATTGTAAACTACCTTCATAACAAAGGCAGACATTATTGTTTTTCCATATAATTACTTTCAATAGTTGCCGTGTTCATAAGTGGCACTTCTCGTAACCCTATTTTAATAGTAATCTGAGGAATATGGAATAAGATTTATTAAAACCACATGTTTCTGGTCCACATTCACTTTGTGGAAGTAATGCCTGAGGGCATGGAAATTTCACCCACCAAGAGGTAGTCTATTTTCTTAAGTTGAAATTGGCATAGTGACAGTATTTCACTTTAATCCAAATGGCTATTTCTCAGCTCCTTTATTGGCAGATTTCTTTCATTTTTCTGAGAGTAGATTTTTTTTTTAATTTGGAACATGGATCAGCACGCCCACATTTTAAATATTTCATATCATATCAACACACGATAGGAGGCATCTGGCATCTTTCACAAAGTCTAGAGGAAGTCATTTTCTGGTGCTGTATGGCTGCTCCTCCCCTGCCCCCATATATGAGGTCTGCAGTGAGGTAAGGATTGGGAAGCCCACAGAAGGAACAATGGCTGAACCATGATAAAGCCATAACATTGTGATGACAAAATACATACATTTGCCCATGTGTGTGCTCTTCTGTGGTCAATACTACCATCCCTATAAAGAGATTTCAGCAAGACAGTCTGTGGTGTGGTGTTAGGAGCTTGGGCATTTGAAGACAGGCCACCCCAGTCCATACATGTAATGAGATGTATGGACTGCTTCCTGTCCACAAAACATTCTCTCATAATTTGGGAGATGAGGAGAACCATACATTTCCTCTGTAGCTGATAAGAGGTAAACTGCTTGTTGGATATCAAGCCCTTAGCACAAGGCCTGTAAAACATAGGCTCTCTCAGTGTTACTTACCAATCTTTTGTCTCTGTTGATAGAGAGGGTTGACTCATTTGGACTCTTGATTCCTTGGCTTACTATTGCCCTAGGTCTGTGAAAGGGACTTTTAACTTAATCATTTAATTCCCTCTTACCCATAACCAATTCTTATTCCCCACCCTACATCCACCCCATAAGCAAGTATTCTGATATGTTTGATGTAATCATGTACTTGGATGTGTTCTTGGAAGATATTTTTTATTTTGTGATTATAATTTTAATTTACACAAATGTTCTGCTAGATCTTATCTTTTCTTTCTTCATTTTTCTTCTTGGCTGTGGTCTGAATGGTTGTGTTTTCCCAAAATTCATGTGTTGAAACCTGATCCTGAATATGGTAATATTAGTAAGTAGAGCATTTAGGAGGTAATTAGGTCATGGGTGCAGAGCCCTCATGAATAGGATTCTTATAAAAGAAGCTCCAGGGTCTCCTAGGTGGTGCATTTGGTTAAGAGTCTGACTCTTGGTTTAAACTCAGGTCATGAACTCAGGGTTTTGAGATAAAGCCCTGCTTTGGGCCCTGTGCTCAAGCACAGAGACTGCTTGAGATTCTCTTTTCCTATCCATCTGCCTCTCCCCCTTCTGCTCTCTCTCTCAAATAAATATATAAATCTTTAAACAAAACAAAACAAAACAGAAGCCCCAGAGAGCCTCCTCACCTCTTCTGCTATGTGAGGATACAGCTAGAAGGCACTGTCTATGAACCAGGAAGCAAGTCCTCACCAGACACTTATATCTGCAAGTGCCTTTATCTTGGATTTCCCAGCATCCAGAATTGTGAGAAATAAATATCTTTTATTTGTAAGTCACTCACTCTATATTTTGTTATATATATATATATATATATATATATATATATATATATATAAACAGACTAAGATACCTTTCCTTTTTTTTCTTTCTCTTTGCTTACCATGATATTTTAAAGTCATATCTGTGTTGCTGAATATAGATCTAGCCTATTGCTGCTCTGTTCCATGGAATTCCATATGTAGAATCTGACTTAGCCATTTTCTCAATGACAGACACTTAGATTGGCTCCAGCTTGCATGTCCACAAACAACATTCTTGTAGGTGCCCCTTACAGGGCTGTGTAACCATGGATGGAATTGCTGGACTGACTTCCCAAATAGCTGCACCAACCCTGCCTCCCATCATTGCAATTAGGAGGGTTTCTATGGCCTCCATCCCCACAGCCCTACTAACACTAGGCATAAGTCAGCTTTCCGATTTTTGAACATGAAAAAATAATCCACTGCTATTTTAACTTCTGTTCCTATACTAATAAGTTTGAGCCATCAAACTGCCATCTCTGTTGATTTTTACATGGTATCCCTTACTAACCATTAGCTCCTGATTTTGACACGATCAAATTCATCAATTTTTAACCTTTGGCTTTGTGCTTTTGAATTTTCAAGACACCTGTCCTCACCCCTAGGTCACGAAGATATTCTCATCCATTTTCTTCTTCTAAATTTATAGTTTAATTTTTCACATTAGTTCTTTAATTCTTCTTGAGTCTACCTCTCTGTCTACAGATGGTATTAGGAAGTGGTCTGGTTTATTTTTTTTTATAAAGATGATAATGTTACTAAAAAGCCCTTTTTTTTCCATTCTGTTATAGTCATCTCTGTTGATTTCTTCAAAATTTCTTTTTTTGATTCTTTCAAAACATTACGCCATTGTCTTCATTGTGTCTGGGGTTGTTTAACAAGTCTGATAATGATTGGATTCTTGCTGCTTCATCCTCTGGGTTTTTCTTTTATATTTTCTCTCTTCATCCTTTCTAAATAAAATCTGAGATAGTCCCTAAATCAGCCTCACAGATTACTAATTTATTTTTTGTGATATTCATGTATTTATCTCATTCATTATAATAATTTTATACTATTTAATAAATTATATTATTAATAAATATAACTTTAATAATATTTTATACTATAAAATTTTATAATTTTATTATAGCATCTGTAGCTAATATGTCCACTTGCTCATTTTATGACTTATTATTCTTGTTTCAGATTGCTTGTCTCCCCCTTATTTCCTTGCATTTATTTATTATGCTTAGTTTAGCTTTTTGGTTTCTCAATAATTTGGCTTTAGGTTGTATATGCCATTTAATATGTTATCTTTTCTGGTGGTTGTGCTTCTTTGTTACCAAGTCATTTTGGCCTGTAATATTCTAATAGGAAAGCAAAAGAGATTTCCTGGAAATATACGGGAGAAACATAAACATACCATAAGTGCTGCCCCATGGCTGTACCAGCACCTTTCTCCCTAAGATGCACCAGCTCTCACCCCCACTACATGCACCCACCACACATACCACTTCCCAACAGCCTCCAGTCTTCCCCAGATGATTACACTTTTTAGAAATTAGTGCCTTAGATCTATACTTTCCTTTCATCTCTCTACTTCTTTCAGGTTGATTTTGAGGGAAGAATCCAAAAGCCCATGTTCATTTGTCATCTTGTCAGGATCTGGAAACACTTTAATTTCTTTGTCTTTCCCCATGCCCCTAGCCTTCTCCTTTCACTCTGGTGGTTGCTTACTCTTTGGAAGCTACAGACACATCATGATGAAACAGGAACCTTGGACAAATGGAGAGAAAAATGAGCACACCTCTGATCAAAACAGCTGGCGCAATGCATAGAAACCCATAGAATAACCACATTTCTCCTGGTTGGTGAAACTGTCATGAGACAGTATTTCTTTTTAGGAGGGATTATTAGACATAATTTGAAAAATTAAAATTAGAGCACTGGCTTATGTTAAATGAAATAAGCCAATCACAAAAGGATAATACTGTATGATTCTACTTGTACAAAGTACCCACAGTAGTCAAATTCATAGGAAAAGAAAGTAGAATGGTGGTTGCCAGGGGCTAGAGGGAGGAGGAAATGGGAAGCTGCTTAATGGGTCCTGAGTTTCAGTTTTACAAGATGATGAAGTTCTGGAGGTTTATGCATAACCATGTGAATATACGTAGCACTACTGAACTATTCACAAAAATTGTGAAATTGGTAAGCTTAACGTATGTGTATTCTATCACAATTTAAAAAGAATTGATCTTACAATTAGTTGAGGAAATAAATTTAAGAAACCTTATATAAAATTATAGCACTGGAATAAATTTTCTAGAAGGTAATTTAGTAATGTAGCAAGAGGCTAAACAATGTCCATACCTTTTTTAGGTGCATCCTAAGGAAATAATCAGAAAAGTGATCAGGAAGGAATTTAAGTTTGTTCATTGCAGCAATATTTATGATATATTTATAAAAGTATATTTAGTCCAAATGCTCAACCAGAGGAATAGTTATATGAAGATTGGTACATCCACAGGAAGGAAAATGCAACTATTAAAAACTTGTTTTGAAATGCATCTAGTGATGTAACACTGAAATTAGGTGAAAAAAGTAGAATACAAAATTATAAATTCAATATGACCCCAATTGTTTAAAAAATATATATACAAAAAACAACATGGAAGGAAAAACACTAAGATTTGCACAGTGATGAGCTGTTGGTGGTTGGATTATCTGTGATGTAGGTAAAAATGCTGTGTGAACTGTGACTTGGCACACTTACACAGCAATTGTCATGAGCCAGTCAGAATGGAAAACTTGAGTTACACCAACAGATAGCCTGTTTTAACAGTAAAATAAAAATATTTAGTATGTAATAAGCATTTTCTTGAGCTATCTGCCTATATTTCCTTACTCAGTGTTCCCAACCAACCAGTGAGGTAGCAGGTAACATTACTATTCTAATTCCTTGATGGGAAAAAATGAAACCCAGAACAGTCATATAGCTAGAAAACTGAGCATCCATGATCCATGGACCCAGAATTTCCCAACATTTACCCTACTATTTACCCAGTTCTGAAATAATAAAAAAGCTGGCCATGACTGCTTAGATATTCTTGTTATCCTGTTGGATTGTGGCTGGGCCAGGTCTGCAGAGAGCTAGTTAGTGATGGGCAGGGCCAGTCTTCTCAAGGGCATTGACTGAACAAAGATCTCAACTAAAGGATGGCTGATGAGAATGCTTTCTCATGGTGGGTGCTCTAAAGCTTTTGTTTTGCAGCCTTCACTGGGGCAACAAACAGTGAGGTAATGAGGTAGATCATTCCACATGTCAGCTAGTTAAAATCATGGCACTTGCCAGCTTCCTTGAGAATATACTCAGGAGTCCATGGTCATTCCTTAGAAGCATATTAATTCACTAATTAAAATGTGCTGGACTTAGTCAACTTTTTCCATAGCAAGTCATTTATAACACACATTATTTGGGAAATCCAGAATGCTCTGAAAGCTAATATAAATTATAAGTGCTCTTGAAAGCCATGACTGGAAATGGCTCCCTTAGCCCTTCAGGCTCTTGCAGTGATTTGCAGTGTACTTTCAAGGAAGGGCTTTTAAGTGGTTTGGTTCATTATATGTGCATCCTACATCAGAAAGAGCCCATACATTACATAGGAGATATCATGAGGCCAGAACACTCTTGCTTATTAAAAATGTCTAGAACACAAAGCTTTTCCCAGGTCAAAGATCCTTAAGCCCTTTGAGAATCCCAACACTGGCTTGACGTCCTAGGTCCAGTACAGCCTGTAAATATGTTTGTTCTCTTAATGGCAATTACATGTTTTCTCAGAGTAATAGAATGTTAAAATGTGGCTCTTTCTCTCTCAGTCGTGGTTAAGGCATAAAACAATGATGCTATATTCCCTGCTAAAAGTTCAGTCGAGAAGTCTCTGATCCCTAAGGAACTCCCAATCCCTTCTCCATGCTGTTAGTCTAAAAGAGTTGTGGGAAGTTGTTCTTGTTTTTGCTTTTTGTTTTGAGAACCAACCTTTTGAAAATAGATGCTGGCATGTGGTGAATCCCACCTCTTTCCCTCAAGTAGGGGAGGTAGAAGAAGTGTTGGTCTCTCACCTCAAGTCTAGTGAGAACTTATTATATAGTTATATAGTGATAGTTATATAGTTATATTTGCAGTTAAGTAATATATTGGCCTAATTGTGATGCCCACCTGAACAACGCGGAAGGTTAGACATGTTTTAGCAGCTTGTAGAATGGAGCAAAGAGAAGATCATTGCTTTATTAGGACTGGGTTTATAGGGGGCAAAGGGTACAAGAGTGGTACGTATGGACCAGAGATTGGAAAAGAACCAGCAGAGGATTGTCTTATGTTCTGTTCAGTGAGGCTACGCAAGAGCATAAAGAAATATCAGTGGAAAGAAGCTGATTCCTGGGTAAACTGAGGGAATAAATGATATACCATATGGAACACATCACCAGTAAAACGGCTACCACAGGTGAGGGGTGTCTGATGATGGTTTGGGGTCAGGAGGTCTTCAAAGAATCCACAAAAAATTCCTTATAAAAATAGTTAGCTTTAAAGATCCATGAGGCCCAAAAGGATAAAAGCCATCTTTTCTGTCTCTCTGGCCTCTGCTTCCTCCCACTTCTTTGACTCAGAAGTCACTGGAACCTAAAGTTATGAAGAGCAAAGGAAAGGGGTATGGGTGGAAGGTTGACCACACTCTATTTCCCCAGCTCCCCACCTTTAAAAAGTTCCAGCTCACAAAAGGGAGAGGGCTTCATTATCATTTAAGAACCAATGTTCTAGAGTTTAGGAAACAATACTGTATCTGTTGGCTTAAAGTATCTTTATACATTTCATTTTCTAAGACATTTTATTCCTAGAAAAGGAGAACATATTTTTTTTTCAGGGGATGGTGGGAGACAAAAATTAAGTTGCTCTATGTTTTATTCCACGAGCTGTGTCTGTTCAGAGGAGGGGTAACCCTCTCAGAAGCCAGGGTGATAGCTCCTGCTTAACCTTCCACTCATCATTTCCAGTCTCCTGCCCAAAGTGGAAACTGCTCTCAGAGCATGGTGATGATAAGATCCGGAAAGTGAGATCCCACATTTCCAAGAGAACATACACTTTCCAAAGTGAACTGCATGTGGGAATGCAGGTTGGATCAGGGCATCTGCATGAAGAATCATTTCTAAATGGGCACCCTTCATATCACCATAAGACCAGATGAAAACTATTTTCCAGGCTGAACGGAAAGAAGGCTTGATGATAACGTGTTGCACAAGTGTTGCTAAATCAACTTTGTCATCAAATAAAAATACAGGATACCCTATATTTTTACATATGTATGTCCAGAATATTTAGCATGGGACAGATCCACACTAAAAAAAATACTATTCCTGGTTTATCTGAAATTCATATTTAACTGGCTGTCCCTTATTTTATCTGGTAACCCTGAGTGAACGCTTTCCTCTGCTCTTGCATAGTCAGATTACATTTAGATCATAATCCCTTTAAAACTGCCCAGAAACAGGTGAAAATTACCCAGAGGTGCAGCCATATAGATCTATTATATATCTTAGTTTCCGAATCAAAGATTGGCACGCATGGTTTGATACCTGGTTTGGCAGTACAAAAGAACAGTTTAAATTGTTTAAACTGAAACAATTTCCAAATATTCAGGCCTGTGATCACTTTACCCTTATCCCCAACACGAGGCGATGTTAGAATTGAATTATCTGTTCTCAGGTAATTTTTCTGCCCAGCTGGAAAATTTCTCCAGCAAGTCACTTAACCTCTTTGAGTTCTTCTCTATCTTGTCTTCCACAAATTGGAAATATCAGAGAATTGTGATGAAAACCAAATGAGCTAATGAAAGAAAATTGACATGCAACACCATAAAAGTCTTTACAAATGCCACTATTCTTGGCAGTAAGTATAAGAACCATTATGTCTATGGGGCACCCGGGAGGGGGCTCAGTTGGTTGAGCTTTTGATTCTTGATTTCAGCTCAGGTCATAATCTCAAGGTCATGAGATGGAGACTCAGGTTGGCTCTGCACTCATCAGGGAGTCTGCTTCTCTCCTTCTCCCTCTCCCTCTGTGTCTCCTGACATGTGCATGTGCTCACTGTCTCAAATCAATCAATCTTAAAAAAAAAAAGAATCAATATGTCTAAATTTTTAGATTTTCCTATTGGCATTCTCTTTGCACAGAAAAATTGCGTGAAAATTACTTTTTAAAAGTAACATGTGGGGCACCTGGGCAGCTCGATTGTTTGATCATCCACC
Source organism: Nyctereutes procyonoides (assembly GCF_905146905.1). Lineage (NCBI taxonomy): Eukaryota > Metazoa > Chordata > Mammalia > Carnivora > Canidae > Nyctereutes > Nyctereutes procyonoides. Next base: position 40,764,122 of record NW_026575024.1, read on the forward strand.
TTTGTCTCTGGTCATTATTCCGGGGTCCTGGAATAGAGCCCCAACTCAGGGAGTCTGTTTCTCCCTCTGCTCCTCCCTCTGCTCATACTTGTGCTCTGTTTCTGAAATAAATAAATTAAATTAAAAAATAATAAATGTGACATGCAATTCCAGAAGACCTGACTCCCTTGTGAACTCAGGCTTAGCCAGGGACATCAGAACCATAATAGATGCTCAAACTCCAGTTAACTCAATCCACATGCTTTCCCATTGAAGGCTTTTCCCCAAACCCCTCTGAGCAGTCAGACATTTTCTGTGGCTCTGTCTCTCCCTATGGCTGCCAAGCTGGGGGTGATACTCACAAACTGAGGAACAGCTCAGAGGTGAGAAGAACGAGAAAGGCTCCAACCCAGGCCTGTATCAGCGGCCCTCCATGGCGCCTCTTTCCATCACACTCTAAAAGCCATCATTCCTGCCGACTTGGACTTCTGCATATTCCACAGGCCAGAGGAGGCTGGGCCACCGGAACAAAGGCATTTTGTCTTTCTAGGTGAACTTCCTCCTTGTGCTTTGGGCCCCCAAGTTCATTTTCACTGGCTTCAGCACTTCACAGGTGCATCTTCCAAGTTTCTGGTAGCCTGTCTTTCCTTCCTTTTGGATTTCTTAATTTTTGCTGTTGTTTTCTGGTTCCAGCTAGTGAGTCACAAAGGGAGCACATTTGATCTAATTTTGCTCATTATCAGTTCTTTAATCATTTTCTTATGATCTTCATCAAAAAGTTATTTGTAAAACCCAAGAAAAGAAGCCCTTCGCATCTTTTCTCCCCCTCCCCCTTCTTCCTTCAGCTCTTTTAATGACAAAGCAGCAAGTGACTTTCTAGAGAGCTTTAGGAAGTCTAACCTAACGACAAAATAGTTGTGTGATGTCCAATATCCTGAAAAATGTCTTACAGAAAAACCTTTAGTTAAGAGCCTGGGGAGGAAGGTAAAGGCATTTTAACAAATCAGAAGCTCGGAGGAGACAAATGGTGCTTGATGAGCACTTGAGATGAATACCACAGGCTAATGCGAGCAATCAGCAGGTTTGTGAGAATATGCTGATATCTGCAGAAAAAATGCAGTGGCAGAGGAGCACTTACAGATAAACACAGGAGCTCAAAAAATATTATTGCTGGAAAAACCTTGACATTTTGACCATCTTTTATGGAGCAGTTAGAAGGGAAATTCAGGGTTCAGGTTTTACAACTGATCTATTCTTCCTGTAATAAATGCATTCAAGGTGTTGTTCCAAGACTTCTCTCATTCAGCTCTATCACACAGCAAATCAGCCAAGGAACCCCACATTAATATGAATATATTTTAACTACATAATGGCAGAAGCATTAAGAAACACAAACTTAAAATAATTTTAATCAGATCCAATACATGAAGGCAACTCAATTCAGTATCCATATTTGTTACCTTCTGTTGAACACTCATTAATGACACCTTCAGCCTTCTTGGGTTTCCAGTTACCACCCTGTCAGTGGGAAAGCAGCTGGCCACTAGACCATCTAGGTTGTACAGCACCCATCTTTTCAGGAGCACTTCCCTAGGTGTTTCTTGCAAAGCCAGCAGGAAAGGACTTCTGTCTTTCCTTCCATGGAAAGCTCAAGTACTGAAAAATATTTCCACTTATATTTGTATACCCATTCAGCAAGTCCAAATGGTGTATGCTCTGTCAATAAACCTCAGTTGGAATGAGGAAAAAAAAGTAAATATACATTCACATCTACACACGAAAAAATGCATAATCACACTGTGTTCTTAGGGAGATGGTAATAAAAGGTAAAATTACATAGTCATCTGTTGGATTTTAATATTATTGCATCCCTGGAGGAGAGTTCTTCAAGGCCTAATATACAGTAACAGAGGGTCAATTTACTACCCGTTGATTGGCCCTGAGCCCTCCAGATAGCAATAACAGAGCAAGGAATATTCTGACCCTCAAATATGGCTCATTCATCCTTTTATTAAAATAAAACACGGCAGGAAGATGAGGCAAATTTGCTCACAGATGAACCTGAACAGTTTAGATTCATCAGTCATCATTGAATCCTTAAAGACAATGTGGGAAATGCAAGGATGCACCATCCAGATGTCCCACTTAAGAATGTACAACTCACTCCTCCACAGTCCTGGGGGTATGGTGGGGCAGAAGGCCTCAGCTACCTACCCCTACAGGCTCTGTGTCCTGAAGAGAGCCTAAAGCCATGCCCTCATTCTAGTTGATATATAGTCTATGATCCATCAGCCTGGGAAAACAAGGGCCTGGCCCCTTTGACTCCAACTCACTTTGAATGGTCATGTTAGTTCCAGGCCACCTATAGAGCTGTTTGTGACACCCTCTGAGACTGTACCGTAACTTAACTTCAATCCTCTGCCTAGTTTTACTTCTCTTGCTTCCTTTCCATGGATTTTGATCCTAAGAGCACTTCCTCATTTTCCTACCTGCAAGTCTCTTCATTTCAGAGCCAGTTTTGCAGGTAACCCAAACTGTTAACAGCTACTTCATTTTGTTTTAGACTGTTGAGTTGACACATACTGACCTAGCAAGATCTCTTTATCAGCCCAGGAAATAAAAAGGATATATTGCTCTTACCCTTCAAATTATCAAGCAACTTTTTCATAGTTTCATCAAGAACACAGAAGCCCCTAGAGGAGAGATTAGTGTATAATAAATTTGACAAGAAAAGAGAAATCTAGGATAAAAATGACTGTGTAATGAGGGCAGAAGTTAGAATGGTAGGAAAGTAGATGTATCCATAAGATATTTGCTTCAACTCCCTAGTTATTATTGGGAACTCTGCCATTTTACCAGGTCTCTATTAATGACCAGCCTTTGGAAGTCCTAATAGATTATTCAATATATATATTCTATACAATACAATACAATATTCTTTACAATATATAAATTCTATATATATATATAGAATTTCCTAGGACATTTAGCCAATGCTAGTTTCTTTTTAAAAATCTTATGTCTTGATTGTATTTTTGTCTAAGAATTATAGTGGTGTGGGTGTGAGTGGGGGAGGACTGATTTATGTTCTCTTTCAGAGCCTATAGCCACTTCTAACTGAAACTCACTAGTAAATATGACTAGGTCAAGAAATGTGAATGTTATCTGTAGAGATCCTTTACTTAGACTGAAACTCTCATTAATTTTCTTTGATTCATACCTCAAATTATCAAATCAACATTGGGGGTGGGTGGGAATCAACAAAGCCATACTAGGTAAATTACAGTCTGAGTGGAGGGAGAAGGAAGGCATACAATTTAACTTCTAGGGATGGTTATTTCATAAGAGATGTAGGAGCCCTGAAATTTTTACCATTTGTGAAACCAGTTTATCCAGTATTGTAAGACAAATCAATAAACTAGTTAGCATAAAAGGATAATAGAAGAGAATTTTCCTAAGTTCCCCTCAACTGAGAGAATGATTGCAGCAGAAAAGAGGATTCATTACTTGATGTTTGAGCTGCAGGCATTTTAGAGGATATTGAGGGAATTTTGGTCATGAGGGTTCTCCTAGAAACACAGTGCCATTAACTGTTTTAAAAGTGCATTCAAGGGCACCTAAGTGGCTCAGTGGTTGAGCCTCTGCCTTTGGTTCAGGTCGTGATCCCGGGGTCCTGGGATTGAGTTCTGCATCAGACTCCCCGAAGGGAGTCTCCCTCTCCCTCTGCCTGTGTCTCTGCCTCTCTCTCTATGTCTCTCATGAATAAATAAATATTTTTTTTAAAAAAAGGTTCATTCAATAACACATGCTTCTTGAATTGTACTTTGGAATAACTTACTCTTACCTAAAATCATTTTCCACCCTCTATTTCTTCCAATCCCCCAACCTGGGGTATAGTTTTAAGTCTAATAGAATTCAGAATTAAGTAACAGCTTTTTGTGATGACCTGCTTAGAAGCTAGCTTTCTGCATCCACTGTTTCTACTAGATTGGCAAGAGGTGGCACATCAGATCCACTGTGGGAACATACTTACCACATGGGTTTCTATTTAAGGATGAGAATGGAAAGTTAATGGCCAAAACCAGAATGTTGCACAGCATTTCAGAGTCCATAGTCTGTCTCAATATACAGGGGTCAGGATTGATCAAAATGGACTTTATTTGTTTCCCTTCCTAATTTTCTCCTTCTTCTTCTTCCTCCTTTCCTTCTTTTTTTCTCTACCTTTGAACACTGGCTGTTCAACAAAATTACCAATAGAGATTTTTTACTAGCTTTTTTTTTTTTTTTTTAAAGAATGCATGTGCTCAAGTACTGCAACAATTTCTGGGAATAGAGCCTGAACAGCGTTATTTGTAAAAAGCACCACAAGCAATTCTGTAGCATGCTCAGATTTGAGAAGCACAGAGCTCCTCTATTCCTCTGTTCAGGAGGGTGTTCATGGACAGCAGGACCAAATAGGACATACTGAGGTGTAGGCTCATCCCCTAATTGTCATCCATCTCTATTTTTGAGTTCTGCTACAGAATTTGGTTGCCACCTCTGCATCACTATCAACCTTCCTAGAATGTCTCAGGGTTCGCAGGGAGGCAACACTATGCCTTGATATGTAAGACTAATCTTGGTCAAACACAAGTTTTTATTCTCAACTCTTTCAGGGTTTTACCAGAGTAACAGAGGTCTTTACTTCCCCTATGGCATCTTTATTGTAGGGACATTGATAACTCGTTAAAACCGGTTAGCTTAGATTTGTATATTTCTGTTATAAATCTCAAAACTTATGATAAAATAGTTTCACAGCACGTTTTGCAAGCATTTATCCTTCTTTCACTTTAGCAGTTCACGTTAATTTTTAAGTAGCAATACTTGTGGAAATAGTACTGTAAGCAGATATACCGTGGATGGAGTTTCACTGGCAACAGGTATTTGTCTTATACCCAGATGTTCCTTGAAGTGTTTTTTTTTTCCCTTAGAAACTAAAAAGTAAATATTGAATAATATTCCCCTTACACTAGTGTGTCTTTTCAGACCCTTCGACGTTCTCTTAAATCTTTCCACTTCCTTCTTTTCTCATCTACCTGCAAGGCAGCATGCATGTAGTGCATGACCTGTGCTCTTTCATTTCCTTTGTATTAGGAGAAAATGTGCCTGGGTGGAAAGTCACGAGTACTTCCCTCTTTGAGCCTTCTTGACTCTGCTATCTTGGGGCATCACTCTTTATAATATAGATTTTTTTCATGTTTTTCCACAGTTGCCAGAGAGAGATGCAAAATGAAAAGAGGATATTGATTCTCTTTCTGCTACAGAGCATAGACTATTTCAGATTACTTCAGTTAGAAAAATAGGATGTGTGTGTGTGTGTTTCTCAACACTGATGTTTTCTTAGGAGTAAATCAACATTAGATAGATGCAGAAAGCAAAATAAAATAGAAAAAATAAAATAAAACACCAAGTATGCACTAATAACAAGAATACTGTATTACATATTACAATAGCTCATGTAAGATTTATACATTTGAAAATAGCAATTGAAAAATCTGGTGACAATTTGGTTTTAATTTAAAAGCAGTGGTTCCACGGACTTTTGTAGTTGAGAAATATGTGGGTCTAAGTCCATGTCTTATTACATAGATACTGTCATCCAGAACTTCTTGAAACTCCCTTCCTGTGATGTCAACTAAAAACAACATTTCCCTGTTCAAGGGATCTTGTTTTCTTGTTTCTTAATTACAAGCAAATTGCAATGCTTGCAGTTGGTATCTCTTCTTGGATTCTCCACTGTTATGTCAAGTACAACATGTCCCAATGTGAACTGATTATCTCCCTTAATTTTGCTTCCTAAATATTTATCAACCTGTCTTCTCTCCCTATCCTCACTTTTAATGTCTGTTTGGATTTTTATAATCTATTTGTTACATTGCAATTTCTTCTTATTTGGTTTCTCTGCCTGAAGCTTTGTGTTCCTAACATCTATTCCCCAGTGGTCAGCTATCTAAGACTACATACAAACCCACCATGATGCCTTTTCACTGAAAACTCTTCAATGTCTCACTGTTGACTCTAGCAGAGTATAAAGGGATCTGAATGACCTCATTTGTCTTCTACTCTAGACTAATCCCTGATTTAGACTGTATACTTCTGAGTTCATGCACACATCAGGCCTTTACCTGCCTCCATTCTTATGTAGTTTCTGCCTCCACCTCGATGCTCACTTTTTCCCTTCAATCGATTAGTTGTCATCCATCTTTCAAAATTCAATGCAGATTTCAGCCTTCTCATAACCCCAGATTTCCTTCTTCTTTGACCTCCCAAGGACTCCTAAATATTTCTTGATGTGACACATGCCACATTAAATCCATATGATATGTTTTGGGTCCCATCTCACTAGGTTTTGCACTCCTGAGAGCCAAGCCATGATGACTTCATCTTAGCACCCCAGCATCAAGTCACAGGTATATGTTCAATTAAAATTTCTTGAATGCACAAACCAGAAGGAACATTATATATAAATTAGTAGAATGACTTTGTTTTAAAGATTAGAAACTGAGGCACAGGAAACTGAAGGAACGTGCCACAGCTACATGTTAATTTTGTAGCTGAGCTGAAACTAGAGCCCAGATACCCTATTGCCTTCTGACACACTTTGAGTGATAGTATTTGGCATACCCATTGCAATAATTGGGTGTAACTTATTACAATAATTTTTAAAATTACATTTATTTGGGAAAACTGCAGTGATATTCTCTTTTCTTTCCTGTTCAGTTACCCAAGCATTTGATATGTCCAAAGCATTGGCCTTTTTGTTCTATATCTACTCTTCTCTTGATTATACTCATTACAGGTTGTTTTGTCATCTTACAAATCTGACACATTATGCCCACTAAATTATTTCTATAAGCCACCCTATTCATGATAATTCTATGTAATACATTATTTTGCATATTATAAATCTTTTTGCTGATTAATACCAATAGAGATTGATTCAAAGAAACATACCAGTAATGGAAAATTGTGTGATTTTTAAAAAGATTTTATTTATTATTTGAGAGAGAGAGAGAGAGAGCGGATATGCATGGGAGAGGGAGGAACAGAAGCAGAGAAGCAGAGAATGAGGGATAGGGAAGGGAGAAAATCTCAAGCAGACTTTATGCTGAGCACGGAGACTGATGCTGGGCTTGATCTCAAGATAACTGAGATCATCATTTGAGCTAAGCTGAAACCAAGAATCGGATGCTTAACCAACTGAGCCACCTAGGCACCCCTGTGTAATGCTTTCTAAGTGAACTGGCCATGGTGTGGCCCACCTTAATATAGCCACATGCTTTCCCAGCACAAGTTAATAAAGGAGGAAGAAAACAAGAAATTCTCCACTTCACATACTGGTTATAGGAAATGGTGGCCTCCATTGACCTTACAGATACAAAGTATAGAAAGTTGTATCTTGGTTCTATTATATGTGTGTTATCGTCACTCATTCAAGCCTATCTCTATCTCAGGGCCATTTTGTGATAACTTCCTATTTCTTCTTCTTCATTTACTCTTGTGATTGATTAGAATATTCTTCAACTGTTTCTCTCTTCCTGTCACTTTGCTGGGAAGAGCCTTTTTTCTTGCATGTTAATGCCTGGCCAGGAGACATGATCTGGTCTGTTGAATGTTAGCAGATGTAATGCAAACACAAGCTGGAAATGGCTTGACACTTGAGCCCTGCCAACACAATGGAAAGACCTCTCTGTGGAGTGCTGCTACTTTATTTCCCCTTTGGTCCTAGAAGAAGCACAGGTGGAAAAGACCTAAGACCAATTTTTCATGAAGGAGCCAAGCCTCGCTGGATCCACGTTTGAAACAGAGTTCCCAAAGAAGCCCAATCCTGATGAACCATGAACAGTCATGGGGCCCACAGAAGCAAGAATGAATATTTGTTACTTTTTAAACTATTCACTTTCGGTGTGGCTTGTTTTGCAAAAACTGATCCCACTCACCCTCCCATCCATAGACTACTTTTTAAGTAAAGACTACTACTTTTTAAGTAAAAAGTCTTAAGCCTTTTGCGTGACCACAGCACTCTCTTCATAGTCCTTAACCACTTTCCCTTTCTCTGCTGCCTTAAGCCTTTTAAATACCCTCTGATTCTAGATACCTTTGCTTGTGTTCATTTAAGTTGCTTTTCTTCAATTCATATCTTCTCCTTTCTCCTTTACTTGCTTTCCTACTTCTTCCCGGAATATTTATTTCCATGCTTTATTCTGTTTTTGCCTTTTTCTTTTGCTGTCCCCTAACCATCTTTTGTGCTGTCATTTCTTTTGTGCCTCCTTCTGCTGCTGCTGCCCATTCTGGTCTCTTCCTCTCGTTTCTCCCTGGACCCAGTCCTTGGGGGATGATGGCCACACTCCATCCTGCTGTTCTTCTCACCCGCTCTGTTTCGTCAGAAGCAGAAAGGCAGATTAACAAACGATCTGAAATCCTCCCCATGATAATTCCACTTTGCTGTTTGGCTCCGATGGTCCACCCACCCCCAGCTGCTCAGAGATGGAACTCATTAATTACACTCCCTCCAGGCTGCTCTGTCTTTGAACAGCAGGAAGGAAAGAAGGAAAAGAAGTGGGATAGGCCAGGTGAGGGAAGGAAGAACCATGGGGAGCTTGTTAATGATATCATTGTTTTCTGAAATGAGATTTGGAGAAAACGAGGCATAAGGTACACTCATTGTATCAGATCTGAGAAACAAGCTCCTATTTGTCTTGCCAAATTTTGAAAATGTGTGTGATTCCTCTCTATTAGCTCACAGCAATATTGAAGTTGTATCTGAATAAACTGGAACATATTATCAGCCTAAAATGCCCAGAGGCAGCTCAATACAGCCATATGCTTCTTTGAGTTAATTTGGAATAGAGAGAATCCAGTATCAAATTGTTCCCCCTCAGACCCCCATAGAATCCTCCTGTGTGACTGGAAAGGGAGACAACTAACTTGTGCCACCACTTGAGAGTCTCAGAGATGCTTTGGGATCATGTCACGTTGGAATGGAAAGGAACTATGCAGGGCACAAAGATTGTAGCTCCTAACTGCAACTCTTCTCATTGGTTTAATTGTCTTGCTTCATGCAATCTGTGCTTTCTGAGCCCTGTCTTAAAGGATCATCAGTGGCTAGCCCTTTTCAGTATAAATTACATAATTATGATCACACACATGGATATAATGGGTCCCCTGGATCTTTCAAACCTTCTCAGGAAATTCAGATTAACTAGTAGATACTCAGTTCACAGCTAGAAAGTCCCAAAAGGCACTATCGCTTCCTTCTATAGCATCATAATCTGTGCAATCTTCTACAAATTCCCCCAGGTAAGGAATTTCATGGATTATTGCCATGTGCAGTATTTCTTCTTCTGTCTTCCCTTTTCCAGGCACTCCTGGGAATATCTGACATTTAGGACAAATATTCTTGTTGCAAAATTATGTTAAGAGCTTTACTTAATATGAACTACTCCCTAACTTGTGACCCAAATATTAAGTGGGCAGACTGAACATAAATTTCCTGGGCAACTTCAGTGCATGATGCCCAGCCCTACCACTACCACCACCACTTGATTCCTACCCATAAGTGAGCACTGTCTTAGTTTCCTAGGGCAGCCATAAGTGAATTATCGTAAATTGGGAATCTTAAAACAACAAAAGGGTATTTTCTCATGGTGCAGGGGGCCAAAGGCCAAAACCAAGGTGTCAGCAGGATTGATTTCTTCTAGAGGTTCTGAGGGAGAATGCATGCCATGCTTCTTCTAGCTTCTGATGGCCACTGGCAATCCTTGGTACCCCTAGGCTTATGACTATGTAACACTAGTATCTGCCTGTGACTTCACATGGCCTTATCCTCTGTCTGTTTCTTCTTTTCTATCTTTCAAGGGACATTTGTAACTGAATTTAAGGCCCACTCCAGGTAATCCAAGATGATCTCAATCTGAGAACCTTAATTTAATGACATATGCAAATATCCTCTTCCCACCCCCAAATATAGTCACATTCATAAGTTCCAGATGGACTATCTTCTGGGGGGGGGGGGTCGGCACCATTCAGTCTACTCTGGACCCCTTGCGGGTAAACATTTTTGCCTTTAGCTCTCAATGTTTCTATGCATTTATCACATGCTCTGAGTTTGGAGGTGATCAGAAATACTTCCTTAACTACCCTGCAGCACAGTCTCCACCCCTTGAACTGGTGTTGGCAATGGAATGCCACTGGACCAAGGAAAATGATTGCTTTTCTGGCCTGGCCTTGGTTTCATAAAGGAGGAGAGAAACGGGATTCCCGGCTAATTTCAGGGCAATGCAGATAACTGAAACTTTCACTAACTTGCTCCATCTTGTCCTTTCTTTTTCTTTTCTTTTCTTTTTTTTTAGCCAAAAAACTGTTTTCCATCCCTGTGAGCAATGTCTCCTCTGGCCCCTGGGCCTCAGAATACCCATAGATAGTGGTCTCTATGTTGAATCCCTAATGGACTCTTATCAATCTGTATACCTAAGAGTGCACTGGCCATTTGTTGAGAACCCATTCCATGCCAAACACTGCACTTGTCAATTGTATCTTCTTCAGGCTCCATAACAAACCTTTAGGTGGACATCAATGTCTTGTTTTACAGATGAGGTAGCTGAGTCTCCAAGAAGTGGCAAAACGAAAATCTCTCTGAAGGTAAAACAGCTAGCTGATGGCAAAGTCAAGCCTGGAATCTTGCCCTCTGATTCTCTCCACCAGACATTTTCTGTTGGCACGAGCCCTCTTCCAGGCAATATTAGGTGATCACTTGTTAGCTTGGCATATATGTTCTGGTCAATTTTTTTATACCTAAGGTTTCCCCAGAAGGATAATTAATAGGCATCCTGAACACTTGCCAAGCACCTAGTGGGTGCCCTGTCTGTTCTGCTACTCCTAGTTGATGTGCACTAAGGACCTCGCTGTTATCTGGCCCAGGCCAGCACTGGCCCCAGCCCAGAGGGAATTAACATGCCACCCAGCATTCCTCTGCACTTTCTTATGATTAATTCCATCTGACTCCGATTATTCCTTCATGCTGTGACCCCCCTCAGCACTTACATGCTGAAGCTGTGCCGCATTCATTTGTTCTTGTTGAAATATTGCTTTGTAATTACATCTAAACAATTTCATTGCTGCATCTATTATAGAAAGAGGGCTAAATCTGGCAGTTTAAGCACTTGCTAGATGATGTTTATAAGGCCCCGAGCAGTCCCCAGGAGTCAGGCACACTGTGGGTATCGCGCATTCCACCTCAACCTGTGTTGTTTTGCGTGCGTTTCTGTGTAATGAGCACCCTTAGACACAAACCATGGCTCTTTTTCTTTGATTTATTCTCTAGCACATCTACTATTGTCTCTTTGGAACTCATCATCTTGCACTCCCTCCCCCGCAACACAAACTTGCAATACTTCTTACAATGAGCTAACTTCACGGTGACTGGCTGGTTTAGGAGATTTCCCTATAGTTTTTGAGAAAGAAGCGGATGTTTCTAAGATTCAGGCCACAGCACATTATGGGTCTTTGCTACTCTCATAAATAAAACCTGTTGCTTTAATTCCAAAAGAATCGATCTTACTACAAATTCTAGAATATAGCAAAATACAGCTTATAGCAAGCTTCTGGCCATGCTGGTTTAGAATTCTTACTTTTGGGCTGTTGCCCAAATCTGAACAATATCTTGTCCCCAGGATTTCACTCCCACCCTGGTTAAGAAAATACTCATCTAATTGTCTTCCTCAATTGTGTCGACTCTTCTGGGAGATAATGGTCCCCGATGCTGTTCCACAGCCTCACTTTTGGCTAACTTTGCATAATGCACATTACATTGTCTGTGTCTTCTCCATTAAGGCCTGAAAAATCACGAGCAATTGATTAAGCCTGAGACACTATGAGAAATATCTTTTGCAGTGAAGCTCCTTTAGAAGTACCATTTTAAAAAAATCATATGTTCTTAAGACATGTAGCAAAATAAATGAGACTGCAGACTTTCACATTCTACAGAAGTAATGCTCTGCTGCTTTAGCTTTAGCTATTCATCAGGGGCAGTGGAATTACAGACACGGAAGTTCTAATATTGTAGGAGAAAATGAATAGAAATGATGGCTCTGTTGTTTTCTTGCAGTCATTTTAAAAATGTTCTATAGAATGTGCCTCTAGACAAAAAGGAGTGAGTGCAAAAGAAAAAACAGGAAGAGACTTTTAGAAATTTCTTTTAAACATTCTGTGTTTTTAGCTGTAGAAAATAAGACAGCTTCTTTTAAGAGAGAAGTGTCCAACGCGTTCACCCATCACATACTAATAAAATAGGATAGACTGACAAGCTGCTTCAGAAGCAGCCTCACAGTGACACCAAGATATAACTCCAGCTTGTTCTGCTAGGCACATCTAGGTAGAACACTATCTCAAATTTCAGACTGAGTACAGTAGCCAAGAGATTGTCATTTAGTAAGTACACAAAGAAATCAACTTCCCCGTGGCAAAAAGGGGGGAAAAATCCAGCTGCTCCTCTAGAAAGCTATCAAATGAAAATGAATCTTTTACCAGAATTAAGCTGCACCTAATTTATTAGTATGACAGGGCCCTGCCCACCTGGCTATATTAAAATGACAGACCCACTGACCCTGTTGAACTCTCTGTGTTGGTAGGCATTCAGAAATTAATGGCTTTAGGGTGCCTGGGTGGCTCAGTTGGTTAAGTGTCTGCCTTGGGCTCAGGTCATGATCCTGTGGTTCCTAGGATCGGGTCCCACATTGGGCTCCCTGCTCCACGGGGAGCCTGCTTCTCCCTCTGCTTCTGCCTCTATCTCTCATAAATAAATAAATATTTTTTTAAAATTTTTATTTTTTTTTACTTATTCATGAGAGACACACAGAGAGAGAGAGGCAGAGACACAGGCAGAGGGAGAAGCAGGCTCCATGCAGGGAGCCCGACATGGGACTTGATCCTGACTCTCCGGGATCACACCCTGGGCAGAAGGCGGCGCTAAACCACTGAGCCACCCCGGCTGCCCAGTTTTTCTGTTTGTTTGCTTGTTTGTTTTAAAGAAACTAATGGCTTTTATAGCTTTAAAGTTTTGCATCTGCTTGGATCTTTCCAGATTTCCTAAAAATTACCAGCAGCTTTGTCTACTTATTATGACAGTTTGTTCTCTCCTGATTTAGGCCTTAGATTAGCATGTCAGCATTGCAGCGTTATGTTTTGGCTTGTCTATTGACTACTAAAGAAACCCTCTTACTTCACTTTTCATTTGGTACCTGTCCCTTCTGCCTTTAAATAGGTAGATAGCTAAGGAGATGTAGTATAACGTTTATAGATGAAACCTTCTTTTTTCTTTCTCTTTACACTCTAAAATCCTTTGAATTTAAACAGGAAAGGTATTTTTTTTAATTATTATTATATGGTACTCTTTCTTTGTATCAGCCACCATGCTTATAGCTTTAAGACATTATCCCCTTTAAGCTTTACAATAACCATGAAAGCTAGTCACAATAACCCCATTCTACTGATGAGAAGATAGAGGCTTCTGGAAATTAATCTGGCATAAAGTCAGTTAGCTGGGATTCAAATGCAGCTCTTAACTTTAACACCTGTAATTGACCCACAAGGAGGCTATAGACACATAACATAATGGAGACTGCCTCTTAGCAATCCTGTTGAAAAGGGCATAACAGAGTGGAAAGTCTGACCATTTACCTTAAAATGAATAAGGTTAACTGACGACAGAAGCAGCACACTGATAATACTATGAAAGGTGTCATTCTGTTTGTGGGTTTCTGGTCCACCGCAACTGTGGCTTTGCAGAGCTAGTTACTGTTCGTGACTGCACCATAGACCCTCGGGTGAATGAGGGATGGGAAAAAGGAGTAAACTTTCATTCTAGAATCCCCTAGGATTGTAGAGATAAGCCAGGCTATTAGGCACAAGTTGCTGCTTTTCAACTGCCCAAGGGAAAGCTAGAGTTTAGGTCCAGCTTACTCCTATCATGTGACCTCAAGAAAGTTACTTTAATGATTTCCAGATTCTGCTCGATGAAAACTAAATAGAATGAATATGAAGAACCTAACCTAAGATGATGAACAAATAGAAGGCATTCACAAAGGGCAGATTTTCAGACTCTGCTCTCAGCTTCCATTATGTATTCTTTCTTTTATTCCTGCGCTTGAAAATAGGATGACCATTTCTCTCATCATTTTCTCACAAACCCAATTCCTGTAGTTCCTCTTGTAGCTCACTATATTTCCTATTTTTTTCACACTTGAGAAACTCTGAAATTGAAATATATTTTATAATTGGAGAAAAGGGAAGCATGCCAGCTGCCCAGAATGGCATCACTTGTGACTGTGTACATTGGGCTGTATGTTCCAGGTGTCTTTTCTTCTGATTGTCAACACAGGTGAGCTATTTGCATTGGCCAACACCTTATATGGTTGAATTTCAACCTAACTTGGGCTCACTACCACTAAATACATCTTATGCAACCTTAAAACAAAAAAGTATTGTGCGTATGCAAAGTGGTTTTTCAGGTGCCTGGCAATGGACTGAAAGATAATAGAAGTGGCCAGATTGTTGAAATAGATCAAAGACCTGCAAACTAAAGAGATGGGTGCATCTTAAAGAAGCAGGACTCAGGGACTCTGGATTCTGATGAGATGCAGCAGGATGGGTGTTAACATTTTATTAAGTTTCTAAGATCTTTGCCAAACTGATATATCCATGTCTTAATGCAAGGGGAAAAAATAGTACATATTTTATATTCTTGCCAGATAATTCTTACTTCAGTCTTTAAAAATAAGTTGCACACCCTTCTGCTTTTAACACATTCCCTGTTCCTCTTAGGTAACTTTGTCACTCTGCTCTGCTGAGAATTTTTCTAATCCCTTTGTGTGGTGTGCAGGGTGTGGGGGGTACCCTCAAAACATACCTTTGCTGCTCCCTTGCTTTCTGCTGACCCTTCCTATCCCCAAAGAGCAGCTGGTTCCTCCAAATTCCAGGGAAACAGCTATGACCAATCTGTGTCAAGATCTATTCAAGAGACAGGAGTGCCTGTGCCATCAGAATATCTAAATGGAACCCAGGATGCAACAGCTTTTGAAGGAATCTGAGAACTCTTCCTCTAGCCTGAGTCAATTTTCCACCTCTTCCCATGAAGAGAGGCAGAAACTTCTTGCACACTGCCAACAGACATGAAAGAAAAACATAGAGAAATAGAGGAATGTAAAGGCAGAAACCATTTCTGGGTTTCTAAGGAGCCAAGTCAGTGGAGTAGGAATTCCTGGTTTTTCAGAAAATATCTGGAGTGGCCTCAGAAGCTAAATGGGATGCAGCCAGCTCACCAGGGTCCTCTCAATGCCTCAGAATGAGTTGGAGGATCCCATCTGCAGAGTGAAGGGATGAACTCCTGCAGGAGGACACAAGTGCAGATCATGAGAGAGCCAGCGTTCGATGCACCCAGCACAAGAGACCAGGCCAGTGAAAGTGTCAGCAGAGAAGTGACGGCAGCCCAGCCCCCACACCCACCACTGTGCAGGGCTTGCAGCACGCTGAAGGAATGGACTGCTTTTCCAGAAGCCCTCATGTGCATAAGCACTCTGTCCCTCCCTGCCACTGCCAGGTGACACATGCATAAGCAATCTGGGAAAATAGAAATGGGATCCAGAGAAGAAGATGAGGAAATGGGAGAAGCATGAGGAAGCCCCAAGATGGAGATTCTGAACTTCAGTGTAAAAGTACAATAAATGAATTGAAGTGAAACTTTCCCGAGACACTGTTTTAAAAACAGAATTGGCTGAAAACAAATTTAGTTACTAAAATGGAATAAAATAGACTGAGTCAAAGAATAAGGCTGATATCAGCTGTGAGTAAAAGAGGCAGCCTCATTGGTGTATGCCTCTGGCAGCTATAGTTTTGTCTCCCACTCTGTCAGGCTCCATTCTTTATGACAAAGTAAGGATCAAAGAAGAATCTCTACATTTGGGCTGAAGCCGATTCTTGGACTTCTGCCTAAAGGCTCATTGCTATTAACCTGTGAGTCCATTCCTTGCCTTCAGCAGAACTGTTGCTATGACGACCTCCCCAGGATGTGACTACACTACCTGCCTGCCCACCCCCAACCCCCCAAGATGTTGGTTTGGTTTGCTCTTCACCTGGTGAATTACCTGACTCTAACTTTACTTCCATCCTTTCTTGGATCTCTTCTCTAGCTTCTACATAACCTTCTCCACTGTCTCTCAAGCAAGTAAAATTTCTCCCAAGCACTAGCTAAAAGCTATAGACCCACATGGGCTTTGTCACCAAAGATGCTAAAATCCTTGGTCTTCAGTTGTGTATAGGGCTTCAGTTTTATGGAGCTTCTCATGTTACACATGGCTACCAGAGTGGGGTACCCATATGGGTTTCAATTTTCTAAGTCCACTTCTCTCTGACTGCCAATGCTTTCACTTCTACACAGGCTGGATATTTCAGATCTTGAATGCAAGAGCTGTATCCATCTCCAGAACTGTACTAGAATGGTGACTCTCTGGGGATATTCTTGGGTTCAAGGCTAATGTTCTATTCACTGCTTCTCAAGACTCTTCATGTTTTGCAAGATAATTCTTGCTGGACTGTTTTTCATTTCAGGTTATCAAGCTTGGTGGTTCTTGTCATTTTTGTACTCGTGTTTGTTTTATCTATTGTTTTCTACTAGCATATGTTGAGGCTCAGTTGAGCATATGTGGTTATGGGATAAGGATAATTCAAACATGGTTTGACAGATCAGGGACAGAACAGACATAATTAGGCAATACAGAAGGATGGAAAAAAGTAGATTTGGTTTGGAGCTTGCAGAGTACAGTTAAAATTTTCCCAGGATAAACATGGTGTAATTTATTAATATTGTCCTAGGCAAATAAGATATATGAACTAGGTCCCATCATAACATTTGCCCTCAAAGCTGATCCAATAATGACTGATAGATGAAAAGACTATGGTTATCTTATTTTTCAAAACAAAAAGAGTGTTTCAATTGAACTGATAAATATGAGTATACTTATGGGGACAGGGGAACAGTTTTCAGACTGTTTAGGTAATGCAAAGTGTAAAGATGCCATATATTTGTGGCTGGAGAATTCTATCTTATTCATCATTCATTCTTCCTATAAATAGAAAGTGTGTAGGCTATGTGCCAGGTCCAGTGATCAGCTCTAGAGTTACAGAAGTAGGAGACACTGTGTTTGGTCTTTTATTAGGAAAGGGATTAGGGACACCTGGATCGCTCAGTTGGTAGAGCATGCAGCTCTTGACCTCAGGGTCATGAATTTGAGACCTGCATTGGGCAAAGAGATGAAAGAAAGGAAGAAAGAAGGAAGGAAGGAAGGAAGGAAGGGAGGGAGGGAGGGAGGGAGGGAGGAAGGAAGGAGAAAGAAAAGAAAGAAAAGAAAAGAAAAGTAAAGAAAAGAGAAAAAAGATAAGAAAAGAAAAAAGAAAGAAAAAAGAAAAGATAACTCATTCATTGCAGGGTGTTCAGTACAATGAAAGATATCTGTACTGGCTGTGTTTGGTAGGGGGGAAGTTCAGGAAAGGCTTTCTAGATATGGATAGCTGAACTGAATATTGAAGGATGGAAACACAGATTTCAGAAACAAAGGATGAAAAATGCAGATTTGAAAAACAAGCAACACTTCGTGTCCACTTGGGCATGGAAGAGAGTCAGTAAAAAGTAAAACAGGGAAGGAAGACAGGGGCCAGGTCAGGATGGTCTTTTTTTGGTGCAAGGGATTAAGATGATATCTCTGATATCTCTAGAGAATCATCAATAGTCTTATGCAGGGAATAACCTGAACAAATTTTCATTCTAGAGGTTTGAGGCCAAAGTAGGGAGATGAGTAGGCCCCTGAAGGATGACAGGCAGAGTTAAAATAGTTGTTCCAAGAAGGATACTAGAAAAATAGAGTGACTGCATGGAGATGGGTAGAGAGTTCAGGGAAAGGCCTCATTTCCTGACTTGGTAAAGTAGGTGGGTTGAATCCCATCCGCTGAGTTAAGGAAGAATCAGAAGGCTTGGGATAGAACTGAATGAGGTTGTTTTCGTTTTGTTTTTTTGTCTTTTGTTTTTGTTTTCTCATTGGGTTTGTGTTCCAGCTCAGAGCCTCAGGTCATCAAAAAAGAACTGAACACTCTGAATCTGGAGTTCAAAAGAGAACCACTCAGGCTGGATATTTAGGTCATTTGAGTAAGAAGAGAAGAGGGCCAAGGAAAACATCTTGTTACTTAACCTGAAGGTGCTAGGATAAAATGGCAGAATAATGTGTGAGATATGAAGAAGATACCTGTGCAATGTACAATGGTTGCTAGTATTATTGTAATTAATATTGACAATAGGGAAGGATTTTGACTATTCATATGATTTATTTCTGAATTTAAATAGAGGTATCTAAAGACCTTGCCAGAGACTCCAGAGGGGACCCCACTTTTTGTGAGGTGCTCCTGGCATCAGCCACCACAGGGGACAAAAAGCTCTTAAAGGTACCAAGCTGCTCTTGATAGCATCATCATCAGTTTGATGAAATTTTTAAAGTCAGGACAAACTAAGAAAAGTTGTTAAAAAGCAGCAAATGGGTTTTATATCTTTGGGAACATATCTTTGAGACCTGGGATGGTTTCCATTAGTTTGACTTCTAGAGAGGGTCATAGAAAAAGGTGCCACAGACTCTTTTAAGTGATAACTGCCTGGCATGGCTGGCATAGAAGGTATCTAGTCCAAGTGGGGACATTCTGGGTCACAAGTAGGCTATGGGGATACCTGGGGATTGCAATGTGTGAGGGCTATTCCAGAAATCAAGGAGGAGGATGTTTGCTTGAACTTTCAGACTGCTTTCACATTATTCCATTCTGGGGCAGAGCATTTTAACACATTGTTCTTTTAGTTCTCTCATTGTTCTCGGAGTTCATTCTTTCATTGAGTCCTGTTCAGCTGCTCATTATCTCTTCCCTGTTTCAAATTGTTTTTCCCACCCATTTGGAACAATCTCACATTGGATTTTGGCCTCAAATGAATTAGATTCCTAACTTCAGACTTGCTATGGAACTACTGGACAACTGGTGGCTTTTTTAGCTTGAATGGCCTCAAGGAGTTTCTGAATCCACTGATTTTTCCGGGAAACTTTGCTCAGGCCATGCAGATTGCAAGAATTTTCTTTTTCCTCTACATGTATTAAAAACTATTTATTTAAAAATATTAAAACTTCCAGGGCACCTGGGTGGCACAGTCAGTTAAACATCCAACTCTTGGTTTCGGCTCAGGTCATGATCTCAGAGTCGTAAGATCAAGCCCCATGGCAGGCTCCACACTCAGTGTGGAATCTGCTTACGATTTACGCTTCCTCTCCCTCTGCCCCTGCCTCCAGCTCTCTCTCTCTCTAAAATCAATCTATAAATCCTTAAAAAATATTAAAACTTCGTCTAAGCAATTTGAGAATGACCATTGCAGAAAAAAATCTATAAAATGGATACCCAAGTAATTTGTCTCCTGATAGAACCCTGAAACTGGCAACTTACATAACATTGGAAAAGATCATTTACATCTGGAGAAGGTGTTATAAATGCAAGTTCTGGACCATCCATGTCCTTAGTGTCTTTAGAATTTGGCTGAAGTTCTGGACCATCCATGTCCTTAGTGTCTTTAGAATTTGGCTGGAAAGTAATATTTTTTTATGCATGCATACACACAGCTGCAATACAGATAGCTTTTGCTGCTAAGGGGATGGAGAACCTTCTGGTTACTTGATGGAAAAATATTACCAAGGACATTCACACATCACTAAAACACTCAGATTATACTTTTAATGGATGGGAGTGCTTTAGGTTCTTCAAATCTGTGTGGATACTGCAGGCTTTAACTATGTTTCATAGGGCAGCCCCGGTGGTGCAGCGTTTAGTGCCACCTGTGGCCCAGGGTGTGATCCTGGAGACCCGGGATCGAGTCCCATGTTGGGTTCCCTGCATGGAGCCTGCTTCTCCCTCTACCTGTGTCTCTGCCTCTCTCTCTCTCTCTCTCTCTCTCTGTGTGTGTGTGTGTGTGTGTGTATGTGTCTCTATGTATAAATAAATAAAATCTTTAAAAAATATGTTTTATAGATGGTTCCACAAGATATTTGGGTCATTTTAAGATACAATTGTCCAAAGCCAGACTAAAAATAGATCTAGATTTGGGAGGTAAAAATAGACATGCAATAATTGTGCTACATTTTCTGCAGTAAGAAGGGCTGTGAGTTTATGGCTTTGGCTTGTATGTGGTTTCCCAGGGGAGACTCAAGACAAAGATTCAAGTGCAAGTAGTTTTCTTGAGCAGTGAAGGAAAGGAAGTGAGGAGGAAGTGCAGGGAGGGCAGAGCAGGTGATAAAGGGTGCCTGATTAAGTCACCTTCCACGGATACCTCACAGTCATCCCACCAAGGGACAAGGGAGCATCACTCTCATCAATTAGTGGTTGAGAGCTGCTCATGGGAGCACTTAATCTCCAGCAGTCTGGCAGTGTGGCACAGTGGTCTCCAGCAGCCGGTGAGAGCCCTTGGGCAGTGCAACGGGTGGTAGCAGTTGTGATTGCTGGTGTGGGTGGGTGTGTACTGAAATGGGAAGGTCAAGGGGATATAGATGGAGCATCACTGGTGTTTACCTTGAATGGAGCAGTTGTTTCATTCTTGACATTCATGAGTGTGCTCTTTGGTGTTTTGAGTTTGGATGCTGGTACATAATCTCATTCTTTTAATGAAATAATTCAAAATTGGTTGTTGTTATTATCGAAAAAGTTCTCTCCAAATATGTACGAGGAAGTGCTCCCTGGTATAGCAATCTCTTAAATGTGAAATTTTTGTTTTTTTCATGATAGTGATATTAATTTATTGATTCTGGAGCACTGCTTCAATTTTGGTGTCAAATCCCAGCAGAGAATAAATTTTAGGACTATGAGTCTTCCAAGGACCAATGAGTGAAGCAGAGCATATGTCAGTAAGAAAAAGATTTTAGGATGTGTGTGTGTTTTAATATAACTTTCACCTGTATGGAAGCAAGATGGTTCCTAATTATTTTTGAGTAACTAGAATGCAACCTAATATAAACTGTATACAAAAATCCAGAATGCGGTCACTGAATTTTCTACATCATACACATACAAAATTTTGATAAAACACACTAACCAAGTATGTCTAATATCTTTGATTACTATATTGACTTTTACATCCTATATGTTCATCAGGTACTTGATAATTATTTGCTGAATGAATACACTAATGACTGAAATTGGGGGAAGGGGCTTTGCCCTTTTCTGAGGCCCTACCCATTGTTGGAAAGGAAAGAACAACTTAGGAGAGGTTTGTAAAGTAAGGAAGGAGTAAGGTATTGGGAGCCATGAATCAATTTATTTTCAGAGTTATAGATAATATTGTCAGCTAGGCTATATGCTAGAAACTAAATATAAAGATTTAGAGAAGGTATGGGCTATGCTAATAATAAGCTTCTTATTAATAAGATCCCAACTTTAGAAATCTTAATTCAGTTTAATAAGTCATCTATTGCTAATCTATTTATTTATCTATATGTACAGAAACATGTAAATAGATATATATATGTAGATATAGATATATGGTATTCAAAAATATCATGTGGAATTTATATCAGAGGACATAAATTCCTGGGTTTAATGGAAACTTATTGTCACCATCTTTTTAGGCATCATACTACATGGTGAATAAAGCACTGCTATATATATTTATTGTACATGGACTGGGGTCAGCAAGCTAATGTCCCTAGGCCAGAGCAGGCTCACTACCTATATTTATAAATTAACTTTCATTGGAATACAGTGATCCTCACTCTTTTATGTATTGTCTACAGCCGCTTCCCTACAGATAATGGCAAACAATGGCAGAGTTGGGCTGTCATGGGAGAGGCCAAATGCCCCAAAACCTGAAATATTTTCTACCTGGCTCTTTACAGAAAAAGCTTGCCAATCTCTGGTATAGAACACTGTTCTATAATACATTTTCATTTTAAGCATCAGATACCACCAGTTAAGTTATTTCCCCTCAAACATAACAGATATGTAAAATATAATCCCATAGAGCCTCCCATAGGTCATGAAACAGTGTGTGCTTTCTTGCACACCGTTGCTAAAAGGAATTTCTAATACTTTACCCTACCTCCTGGAGGTTCCTTTAGTGTAGTTCTTTCTTCATCTGGCAGTTTTGATTTTCCTTTTATTCTCTTTATTTCCTCTCCCTATTCAAACACATGGGATGCCATATCAGCAGTAGCTAGAATCTAAGAAATGGACTTTTTATACATTGGCTTATACTGTTTTGTGCAAAGCCAAAAAGAGAGAAGAAAGAAAGAAAGAAAGAAAGAAAGAAAGAAAGAAAGAAAGAAAGGAAGGAAGGAAGGAAGGAAATGACAAAGGCCCTTTTCTACAGAGAAGCACCCAAGTGCAGGGAGGATTACAAAATGAAGAATTTAGGAAGCCTGATAGTTGAGGAATGCACAGGTAGGCACAGGATGTGCAGACTATAGGAGGCCATTGGTATGCTCTGTGGCATTCTGGCACCTTCTGCATGCAGGTATTCAGATCTAGGGTATGACAGAAAAGATAAAGATGGCTATGTGAAGGACAGTAGCAATAGTAAGGAGATGGAAAATTATTTCTGTAACGGTAATGGAAATTGAGTTAATTTGTCTAGGCAAAGAGAAAAATAAGAAATGGCTTGGTATAATGCTTCTACCATTTAAATCCATTATGACATAAAAAGTAAACAAATGCTGATTGATTAAAATATATATATGATGGAAACTGGGTTGATAAGATTTTTTTGTGTGTCAAATGACAGAAACAAATGAAGAACTAGCTAAGGCTAACATGTACCTTCACGGCTAATGGAATCTAAGGAGGAGTTGAATAACCAAGCCTCAGAAATTCAAGGCTACAGATGGGTCTAGGAATGATTGGAACAAGGTTTCTGATTCTGTCTGGATTCTCTCTCCAGCTCTCATATGCAAATTTTCTTCTCTTTCCTTCCAGTCTTGCCTTTTTCTCCATAGCATTGAGCATAGCAGCTGAAAGGTTGTGAAATTTATATCAGATATCCTTGCCCACTGGATAAAGGCTGGTTTCAAGCTCTCTTTATGATCCCAGGGAAGAAAAGAATCCTGGGGAAGAGATTTATTGGCCCAACTTTGGATCAAACACCTGCTCTTGGGCCAGTCACCTTGAACCAGTGAGTGATGGTGATAATATTGTGCACCTGC
This sequence comes from Nyctereutes procyonoides, assembly GCF_905146905.1. Lineage (NCBI taxonomy): Eukaryota > Metazoa > Chordata > Mammalia > Carnivora > Canidae > Nyctereutes > Nyctereutes procyonoides. Next base: position 40,787,395 of record NW_026575024.1, read on the forward strand.
ATTAAGCATATAAATGGAGGAAAGAACACCTAATGGAAAAGGGGAAATTAACAGACAGTTCTACATGACCATTCCATTATTGCTTTATCTTCACTTGGAAAAATCCATGAAAAATAGCTCAGTCTGCAACATGAAGGATTTAGGTTAGAGAGAAATAAGATTATTCTGACATTAGAGCTTATTACACACTGAGAAATGTTACTGAAAGAAGCAGTAAAATATCTTTTCTTAGAGGTTTATAAAAATAGAAGTGATTTCTCATCAGTTGAAATGCAAATAGTTTTCAAAATGGATTAGACACACAAAAATTTTGTTTGATGTGCAAACTCGTGACAAGGCCCTGCCTTCTTTTGCCGGTAAATTCTGCTCAGTCCTAGTCTTCGTGTGCAATTCAACAAATACGTATTAAATGCCTCCTAGGTGCAAGGCATTAGACTGGGCCTAAAGGATTTGCGTTGTGTTCAGGAGGTTCTGGAAATTACAAATGACCAGAATATATGGTTGTTTAAAGCAATTGTCATAGAAGAGGTTCAGATTCACTGCTATGGAGTTTTTTATAGGAATGAGGCAGGGTTGTGGGAGAAAGGGAGGGAAGAGAGGGAGAGACATGGGGAGAGGAAAGGGAGACTTAACACAGAAACAAGAAAACAAATGAAAGGATTAGCAAAGGGTTATTGAAGAGGCTGAGGTTTGAAATGCTCTTTAAGGGTAGATAGAGTTTTAATAGGGGAGAGATGAAGAAAGGCATTTGGGAATCAGGCCAGAATGGCATGATTAGTGATTTGGATCACATTCAGGGAAGTAGCAAATCATCCTTTTAGCCAGAAAACCATGGTAGAAGCAAGAAGAACTAATAGAAAAGATGAGAGCAGAAAGCTGGGATCATCTGTGGAAGGCCTGACGTGCTGAGTTAAAGTTTCACTGCAGGAAGATTAGACTGCCCACACTGTGAGACAGACAATGCCACAGAGAAGGGCAAAGTTGGAAAGAAGAGTTTGAAGGTCATAACAGAGGCCTGTATGAGAAATCCTGAGTAATTTATCGGGATGGTAAATTAAATGGAAATGGAAAAAAGACTATTGTGGGAGGGAGATGGTAGGGATATAATCTACAGAGCTGGTTGATGAATGGCATCTGTGTAGTTTGTACTTTCGATATGCCAAGGATTCATCAGAAAATAGCACTCATCAACTTCCTAGTTTCTTAAGATATTCAACTTTGATTTACATATACATTTAAGCTTCTTATCAACCAAATGAATAGGTTAGCTGTTATCCCCATTTTGCATGTGAACAAACTGAGATTTAGAGTAGCCCATGGCCACAATCCTAGGCATCTGCTGAGTAGGATTTAGAACCCAGGATATCTGGCTCCAACATCCATGTTTTTAACCACAAGCACATTGCTCTAAGAAGTATGGAGGAAAAAGGGCAATCACCCTTGGTGGATTGGGAGGTGTTCTACTTATACACTATTACATTACAAATTGCTCAAAATGTGGTAGTTAAAACAACTACTTTACTGTAGCTCTTAATTGTGTTGATCAGGAGCTTGGACAGCCTTGACTGGGCTAGTCTTCTATTACAAAGCCATTGACAGAGGACACACAGTGGTATGCAGCTGGTAGGTAGGCTGGTCTAGAAGGAACAAGATAGCTTCACTCACGTGTATGCACTTTGACAACAAGGATGACTGAAGTCTAGTCTCTGCTAGACAGTGGACCAGAGCCCTACACCTGGCATCTCCAGCAGAGGGGTCTCAAGCAGTCAGTAGGTTTCTTTGCCTGTTTGAAGACTGTATAAATGGAATCCTATAGCATAGACTCGTTAAAAAATATATATATAACTATTAGTTTCAGTGTTGTGCCCAAGATTGCGAATCCGAGAAACCACCAAGGAGTCGACACCGATGCAAACACAAGAGGGTTTATTTACAAGCTCGAGCTTGGGCCCAAGTATACCCGACACAGAGGAGCAGGGACTTGGACCCCAGGTGGGTTTCAGCTTAGTTTTAAGGGCTGGTCTAGGGGACCTCCAGAAAGGGTGGAGGAATTTCTCAAGTTCTGTTTACATTCTGATATGGGGCTTTCAAGCCCATTGAGCTCTGTTCTGATTCTAATAGGGGCTTCCTGCCCCTGGCTTGGGCTCTGTTCTCATTCTAATATGGGGCTTTCTAGGACGTTCAGCTGTAAGCTGTTTTCTTCCTGTAACTGAAGTAATGTAAATTTCAGCTCTTATTCACAGGGGCCTGGGATGGCTGTACTTGTGCTAACACTGAACTTAAAGTGGAATGGCCTTGATTTTTCTTGGCCTCCACATTAAATGGAATCCTATAGCATAGACTCTTTAAAAAAAATAATAATAATATAACTATTAGTTTCAGAAGTAGAATTTAGTGATTCATCAGTTACATACAGACCCAATGCTCATTACATCATGTGCCCTCCTTAATGCCCATCACCCAGGTACCCCATCCCTCCCCCAGCCCCCTCCTTTCCAGTAACCCTCAATTATTTTCCTATAGTTAAGAGTCTTTTATGGTTTTTCTCCCTCTGTCTTTTCATCTTCTTTTATATTTCCTTCCCTTCCCCTATGTTCAACTGTTTTGTTTCTTAAATTCCACACACAAATGAAATTACATGGTATGTATCTTTCTCTGACTGACTTATTTCACTTCACACTTCTCTTTCACTTCTAGTTCCATCCACATCATTGCAAATAGCAAGATTCATTCTTTTTGATGGCTGAGTAATATCCCATTGTATATGTATACCACGTCTTTATCCATTCATCTAGAGTATAGACTCTTTTGTGTCTGACTTCGTTGGCTTCACATGCTTGTGAGATTTACTCCTGTTGTTACCTGTAGCTATTGTTCATTCTCTCTTGTCATGGTATAAGGATAACTCTGTGTAACTTCCACAACTTAATTGTCCATTCTACTATTAATGGACATTTGGGCAATTTCTAGTTTGAATCATAATGCATAGTGCTAACATGATTGTTCTTATATATGCCTTTGGGTAAAACACATTTGCATATCTGTTGAATATATACCCAACAGCAGAATTGGTGGATTATAGTGTATGCTTATATCAGTGTTAACAGTTTTCCATACTGTTTGACAAATTACACTCTTTCTAACAGTGTGTGAGAATTTTAGTTGCTCCACATCAGCTGGTAGTATCAGACATTATTGATTTTAGCCATTTTAGGTTTTCTGAAGGGACTCTTGATATAGATTGACACATCTTATCTAGTTCTCTCTCACTCTATACTTCTCTGCTTAGGTAACTATGCTTTCTTGACAGATGATGGGAGATCCTGTGTGGTTACTCCATTTAAGTATTTCTTTATTCCACAAGGATATGTAGAATCTCTCTCTCTCTCTCAAAGCTCTAGTGATGTTTTGAGAGAAAGGATTCAAATAGACCTTTTCTGATGCCTTACTGGTGGTCTTTCCACATTTTGAAGCCAAAAGACATTTGCTCTCTTTTGCTGTATCTCTTTCTACATAGGACCGATAATCTCAACATTCATCACACTGCAACTAAATGTTTAAAAAATGCTTTCAGGTGAAACCTTTCGAATTTTGGATATTTTGAGGATCTTCAGATTTAGTTAAACTTCATCCAATATGTTTCCTTTCTAAGTAAGAGACTTAAGAATAAATTTGGGCTCAGCTGTTAGGAAGTCAAAGAGAAAATAATCTGTACCTATAGATATAGACCTAGTAGAAGTTGTCTCCTCAAGTTGCATATGCAGAGGAACCATCTCTACACATGACCCTGCTAGAATGAATGTTTTGAAGTAGTTTTGTAATACAGGAAAGGTCAAACTATTTACTTTTCTTCTATAAAACTTCTTGCTCCCACCCTCTATTTTCCTTCCTTTTTAGTCTTTTTCTTTCCAGGGCTGCGGTACAGTTATATAATATAAGGAAACCAGTTGGTGCAGTACCAGCTCAGAGTGATGATGCTGATGCTGATCATGGAAGGGGTAATAGCTACCTGTTTAAGATATATTCAAGTAGGAAATTAACTAGGTTAGCCTATATAAGGTTCTTTGTAGAAAGTTTTGACACATAGTGATCTTCAGAGCACAGATTTAGAGAAAGCCAGGCAAGAGAGAATGAATGAAATAGGCAAGATAATATAGTGAGAGATAAGCCAAGACTTCTCTGCTGTCTTCATATGCCCTTCCCAGAGGCTGTTGGTTTAACTTTCTTTGGACATTCTACAAGAAAGTTCTGCATCTAAACTTGAGCAATTTTGAGTGTGTTTCTCCTCCTTGAAAATAAATGAGCCCTGACTTGAACAGTCCCTTTAGTAGACACGTCATACATTATAGTAGTTTTTTGTGACCCTCTCATCTCTACAACTAGATTATAAAATCCTCAAGGGCAGAGATGTCTCTAATACGTCCTTGTATTCTGCCTTGTACTTTAGCACAGAGTGGGGAAATGTCATGTTATCCTGCTGATTAAGTCCATTAAGGATTCAGGTTGCATAACTCTCCTAATGGGGAATGGAGATAAATTCTGCAAGGGAGCTTAATGTTCACGAAAAGCATCAACAGCAAATGGAGATGCCCTTTGGCCATGCACGAAATGTAAGGGAGATAGTGGTCTTTTTCCAACTCTTGTGAATAACCCTCAACTAAGTTCTCCCCTCAGGGGCAAGATGCTATGCTATGCGGTTGTTCTCTTATAGATTCTTTCTCTTCCTTGGTTGGGAACCACCAACTGAGCTGGAGAATCCAAAGTGGGGCAGAGAGTTTAAAGAGGGGACACAAAATAGGCAGTTGCAGCAGAACTTCAGGTTTATCTGGGGTGAGCTTCATCCATGGAACAGAGGCATCTGCTCCACAGACCATGTGGATATGGCTGCAAATTCTACACGAAAAATATTTATAGGAAGATCTGCCTTTCTGTGTATATAACTAAAAATCAGTTTGTTGAGTGAATCTGTATTTTAGGCCAAACTCTGATTCACAGTTTTAAGAGTCCCAAACTAACCAAATTGGAGGGACATACTGCGCAAAGACATCTCCATCCATATATGGGTGGGAAGTGAGATACTGCCAAGTACTTTTAAAGGGATGTCACAATCCCTCTCGCCCCCCCTGAATATATTCTTAGGAGACATTTCAGTAAAAGATGCCCATCTGCATGTTCTACTGGACTATGAGAGCACCTTCAGTGATTGATTGATGCCAGGACCAGAATCAAGTCCTAAGACCAGAATTGAGTGTCATTATTTTTTTTTCTTAATAAACAAGAGCGGGTTTATTATTAAATGATTTCACCTGGGGAAGATTATTTTTTTTAATTCGAAAAATTTTCCAATATTGTTTTAACTTCCAGAAACAGATTCTAAGGGCCATAATGAAAGAATAGAGAAGGATGTTGTTCAAAGCCTGGGCCTTTCATAGGAGTTGGGGAGTTGGGAAAATTTAATGCCCTCCAACTTTGCATCATTACAATTATGTCTTCCTCATTTGAAGCATATTTGGAGGGACAAGGCTTGGTCAGGGAAATGCTTCATTTGCTCTTTTGACACAAAGCACTAAGAGGACCTGGAAAATGCCTCCACTACACTGGTTACCAAACTTTGCTGTACATTGGCAACACCCGAATATCTTAAAAATACTGATGTCCAGGCCTCACCCCAGACATTTTGATTTTATATGGTTTTTTTTTGGGGGGGGTGATTTGGGCATGGGAATTTTAAAGACTCTGACCTACTTTGGAAACTCCAATAAGCTAGACTTTTTTGAAAAGGTCAAAAGATAAATAAATGTGTCAATTCAGTTTATTTTAAACAAATGTTTACTGAGTGTGTACTCTGTGTGAAGCCATATGCTATACTCTGAGAATACAAACAAAAGTAGGAAAATATATCCCTGCCCCTAATGAAGCTCTCGGTTTAGTGATGAGAGGGACTGTTAGATGGGCAAATAAATGCAATGTAATTACAAGTCGATTGATTACAAAACAGTGTGGTATATACAAAATTAGAAATTGGTCCAAAGCAGAGAAACATATGGAAAAAGAGAAGGGGACCAGGGACAGAGGTGTTTGCATGATTTCTAATAACAAGTGATTGGTATTTCTGAAACTTTAAAAACTAAGGAAAGAACACGGATCATCGGTTGTAAGAAAGAGATCAGTTGCAGAGGGTTTTTATGTTGCTTCAGTAACTTAGGTTTTCATGGATGTAACCAACATCTGTGAATATGGACTGTCTTAGTAATGGCCCAGCATAAACCAACCCAATTATGTATCCTTCTTGTCCTTTTTCCTTCCTTTATTTCTTCCATCCATGTCCCTGTAGCCATACCTACCTAGTTATTTGGATAGGGCCCTACAACTTTGCCATTTATTATTTAAATGAGCCACAGGTTTTAAAGATAAGAATGACTTAACCACTAATCTTACTCTCAATTTACTCTATGGTTTCTGATTCATAAATCACTGATGATTTTTGTCAATATTACATTCCTATAATTTATTCTCCTCCCAAATGGAGAAGTATGAATATGCTGAAATACAAATGACCTTTTTTTTTTAAGATTTTATTTATTTATTCATGAGAGACACACACAGAGAGAGAGGCAGACACACAGGCAGAGGGAGAAGCAGGCTCCATGCAGGGAGCCTGATGTGGGACTCCATCCCAGGACTCCAGGATCATGCCCTGGGCTGAAGGCAGGCATTAAAACTCTGAGCCACCCAGGCATCCCCAAATGATCATTTTTTTAATTTCAAAATTATACTTCAAGGGAAAAGATAACAAGACAACAACAGCCACCAGAGTCACTTTTGCCTCAATTTGCCATATTTTCAAAATTAGACCTTAAAGTAAATACCATAGGTAAGAAACCAGCTGTTTTCCAAAAGAGATCATTAGATACCAGATAAACATTGCTCTTGAACCTCACTGTGACACTTCATTCATGTGATGAGTGAGGAGCAACTAGTTTATTCCAGAACTAGAAAATGCCATTCAAGATTCCAAAGTGTAACCTTTATCTTTGATTAGGCTTTTATCTGAAAGGGAAATATTAACAGACAACAAGTGCTTTGATTAATTTATTTTTAGTAAGGTAGAGCTGTTTTATCCATGACAATTCTCATTAGTCACTGTAGCAGTACCCCTTGAAACTTTTTTTAAAATTACTTCCCATGTACTTACCATTCCTCTCTCATGATCTGGTTACTATCAAGACTACATTGCTATTAATAGTCAACATGTTATTTTAAAATTGAACAAGCTAATATTATCAGCCCATAATTTTCTGGGTTTACACTGAATCTATTACCATAATTAAGTTGGTAGTATTTTGAATGAATGTTTATTTCTTATTATTACTTTGTATAGCAAAATGCAATTAGATGTTTGTCTACATACAAATGGTTTAGGAATACTTACTCTGGCAATGGTTTTGCATGAATCTATTGCAAGAAAGAGTTTAACTTTTTTAGCATATTCCATGAGTCAGAACTCAAGGATGTCGCTGTTCATTAAACTCAAAGGATTCACTTCATCTGCTCATGTCTTTTTGGTTCTATATACCATGGACACATATTCTTTGTATTCCTCTGACTTAATGCCTACTACATTGTTTTCTTTTTGGGTTGTCTGTCACTTGATGGTTTGTTTTTCAAGCCAATCATGGAGCAGAGAGAACAAAGGATAAGCAGACAGGTAAAATGGCATTCATGTGTTTCCTAATTCCTTGGACACTTGGGAAAATAAAATAGCAGTTTGAATTATTTGTGGTTCTGCTTTATCTGTGATCCACCCAGTTGGCATAACGTATTATAGGAGAGGATAATTGAAAGTTTAGAGGGTGTGATTCCATATGCTTATCATAAAGAACAGATATAAGAGTCGATTTCCTGTTTGAATTGTTATTTGAGCACCAAGCAATTTATTTAATCAAAAAGTCTTTATCTATTATTCATAAAACTTCTCCAGTCTGATCCCATGTGTTTGCTTCAATTCTGAAAGTGACTCTGTACTCAAGGCTGATAAACTCTGCTGTTTGAATTAGGATGTTAACCAGAAAAGGTTGTGCATCTGATCCCTTGTGGTCCAATTAGTGTCAAACAAAGAAAATCTCTGTAAGTGGTTACAGGTTGCAGTACCAGAAATCCAAATCGGTTACCTTATGGGGGATAAAACTGCTACAATCTCTGTACCAAACTGTCCCCATGACTGTGATAATGGTTCCAAGAGCGCATGAGGCAGAGGAGTAATGTGCTGGATATTGGCAATTAGCTTTCCATCCATTTCTACCTTTTTCTATGTGATTTACTATGTCACTGAGACTTGACAGTTAAAAACCAGTTTTCCAGACTCTTTGGAAGCTACGGTTATGGATGCATGTTATGTTCTGCCAATTAGATATGCTTGAATGAGATTTAAAAGCAAACAAAGCAGAGACCATCTTCTTGCTGGTGGTGAGGATAACTGTAGGAACAAGTGCTTTGAGGTGGTCATGGCTGTCAGAGTTGGTCTCCTTCATATGAGGAGCAGTCGTGGTGACAGCAGCCATGACTTCCCGACTTCTGGTTGTAGCAGCTACACGTTGGTGTCCCTGTCTCCCCATCTACCATCTCTTCTAGGAATTTTGTCAGGAGCCCACCTCTTGCACTGAATATCATTCTGCTTGAAATATGAGATTCCTGTTGCCTACAATCAACCTTGAATGCTACAAAAACACTAATAACAATAACCTCAGAAACCAAGAGTTACAGTTTATAGAGTATCTGCTAAATGCCAAACCAATAGAACCTCAGTGAGATTGGGTAACTTGTACAGCATCACAAAGCTAGTGAATGGCAGAGCCAGTATTTGGATTTAGGTCCCTCTGTCTACAGAGCTAGTACACAAAGGACAGACACTTTAATAGGTCTGTTTCTATTAAAAATTTGAGAAATCTCCAAGGGCTGGGGCAATTGACAAAACCTAAATGTAAGATCCATGATGTCACTGACTTGAAAGAATATAAGAAGACATGACTGGTGAATTGGATAGAATGTGTACACCCTCAGAAACTTACTGGAAGAGCTGCATCCCTGAAGCAAGCAGTGGTGTCACCACAGTGGTGACACCCACAATACATAGGTATAGATTAAGAGCAATTCTTTAGCCCACCCTGTTTATCCATTGTTTTTTTGTATTCCTCCTTACAGCACTGAAAGGGAAATTATTGCCTTAATGGATTGGGTTTCATATTTCAGATCTCCTTCGTGTTGCTGTTTCAAAGTTCTTCAAAGTTTTTCTGTTGTCGTATTTCTAAATCTTCAAAGAGGCCCAAGCAGACTCTGCAAAGACAAAGCACATCATTTGTGTCTTTCAGCATTTTGTGGCCTAATTTAAAGCAAAAGGCAAGACAACAGGAGGGTAATAGGGCAGGAAGTACTCTCTGCTTCCCATTGTCAGCAAAGACTCGGGAGAACCCTTTCCAGAAATAAGTGTGGTTGTGATCAGCCTTTGGGAAGATTCAGCATGGGGTCATATGATGTACAGGTGAAAGCACTGGAGGTGTTTGCCCGAGGAGGTCTGGCTCTGGGGACCAAGCAGAAGGGAATGAATTGTCACATGGAGGAGACAGAAGGCTAAGATCTTGGACTAGAGTGGAAGTTACAGAAAGGTAAGGGGTTATCTACAAAGAACTGCCCTGGATGAATGAGGCTGCTCCAGCAAGCAGCTTTACCTCTAGAGTCCTGTGCAGAGGTGTGCTATGTGTTAAAGAGGGATGCTGTAGATGAGATTCAGTTCCATAGCAGTGTGGTCCTCCTCCAGGAAGGAGCTGCTCCTTTCCATTCGAACTCAGGACTCTGGTGGCAGCCGGTGTCTATTCAACTTCCTGGCCCTGCCATTTACTTACTATATTATTTTATTTCTGTACTTCAGCTTCTCTGTCAAATGGGGAAAAGAATAGTGTCAGCCTTGTAGGGAGAAGTATGAAATCAAATAATTTAATTCACATAAGGTGGATTAACCTACTTATTCTTATTGGTTCTATGGTAATTGACATTGCAGCTCCCAGACAGTTCAGTGAGAGGAAGTGCCTTCAGACTCTCATTCTACCATCTTGAGAACCCAGAGAATCCAGGGACCAGGAGGCAAACTTTCAGCACTGTTTGGCCCGGCCAGGGGGTGGTCTCTGACTAGCTTTCCCCATCCCTGGGAGAGATTCTAAATTTCTCAAGGCACCTCATCTCAAAATGCCCAAGCAGTCACCGTACCTCTGAGAATAGAGACATTCCGCAGGCTCACGACATTGGAGTCCATAGAAGAGATCAAGGGTCCCAGGTCATTGTAGAGGTCAGTACCTGCTTCATCCTCCTGCACTGTTACATGTTGAGGGAAGGATAGGGGAGCCAAAGTTCTGGAGGTTTTTAACCTCAATGGCAGCCCGAAGTTTCATTCATTATTTTTTAAGTTCTAAACCAGAAAATAATTATTTCTTGTCTTTCTGCCTTTGCCTAATAAGTAACTGAAGTTTATATAAAGTCTTGGCTTACTTCGGCTATTTTTCTGTTGGGGATATTATGTCCAAATTTAATTAAAGATCATGCTGTGGACTGTAAACTCCTTCAGTGAGACGAAAATAATGGGAAGGCCCAGGTTTTTTTTTTATTAGGTCTGTGTCAATTGAGTTAAAGCACGTGCTCTGAACTCCCTTTGGAACGAGCCATGCATTCTTCTGTGCCACCTGGCTACGAAACAAATTTGAAAAACTTGGCTCTTGCATGAAGAAAGCCTCAGTGTTAGGGAAATGCAGCTGCATTCCAAATGGAAACATGGCAACTTCAGGCTCGGTTACTTTCCTCCCTCCTGCCAACCCTCTGTGAGTCTCCGCTCTTTCTCACAAGGAGAAATAAAAATATCTTAAAAGAAATGGAAGCCAGTTTTTTCTCCCCTGTAACAGGGTGTACCACTCATTCAACCATATCAAATGTAAGAGGACTTGGAATGGAAAGAGGTAACTACTTTTTAAAAAGCTAAAAATATTCACAGAAGGTGAAAGTCCCAGGGCATGATTTGTGTATGCATCAGAAAGGGATTCCAGGTCATTAGGCAAGGCCAGCTATCCGGGTGGAGGGGGCAGTGGGTTCAAGGCTGCTGGCCCTGGTCTGTCTTTGTCTTGGGTATTGATTTGCTGAGGGGCCTCCAGGAACTTAATTAAGTTCCTGGATTCCTCTTTTGACAAATCCAGATTACAAACAATAACCACTGTGGCCCGGTGCTATTGAATTCATATGATAGCACAGCATTACAAAATGGTAATTCTACTTAAGAGACCATAATTATATAGGGGAGAGTAACATGCTGATTGGGGCAAAGGGGCCAGGTGGCTAACTTTTCATGGTTCAGGAGTTGGGAAAGAGCATATGAGTTACGGGCCAGCGAGAAGAAGATTTTGATGATTATTTGGAAATTCTCAACTCTAGCAAAGACGGGAGTTTGAATACTTGCAGGACAGCGGGGTGTTGTGCCCACAGCTAGTTGACAAGCTCAGTGGCTTGGGTGTGTCATTTTGTTTCTGAAAAGGCCCCAGATAAATACTTTCTTAGAAGGCACCAGTGAAAGACATTTGGAATTTAAGAAAGACATCAGTGGGCAGGTTCGGGGCTTATCTCTGGCTGCCTTGTCGATGCATCCTGGGCACAGTAGCAGGAGCAGGGCTACAAACAAGCCATTTCTGAGAAACTTGGACTTCAAAGGAAATTGCCCACAGCAGAGGGGCTCATGCAGTGCTGAATGAATAATGAAAAATACAATAAAGATCAAATCTGATAGGGATTTGAATTATATTCAAGGAAAGTATTTCTGAAGAAAATGAGATGGTGGGGAGGGTTTGGGACAGATGGAAGAACTCATAACCAGAGCTTCTCACAATTTGTATCACTTAATCCCTGAAAATTTCAAGCTCTGTGAGAAGGCAGTGAGATGAAAATGCGACACCAGGAAATTTCCTCTGAAATCTGAAGTCACCTATGTCTTCAGATGGCCTAGCATTCCCACCTGTACTCTTTCCAGCCCCCCATCTCCCACAGTGGAGGGCAGCTCTGACCTTGAGGGGGGCTGTCTGCAAAGACACTACAAAAATGTGCCACTCACTCAGAGCCAAGCCCAGATCTCAGCCTTCATGGGCATATACTCCCCATTCACAGCAAACCGGCCATAGCCAGGTTTGGGGGTGTCTCTCCAGCCTGTACTCCCTTTCTTTGGCAGAGACCCCCAGGGGTGGTGCCCTTTAGCCATGTTTGTTCAGAGGAAACCCAAGGCTCTTCCCATCTACCACCAGTGTATTAGAGAGACAGGTAGTGAGGGAGGGGACAGAGAGACAGCCAGAGAGACAGGGAGAGCCAGAGACAGCCAGAGAGAGGTGCCATGAGATATGGAAATAATAAGTAAGACAGTGAGGAGGAGACACAGGGAAGGGGGGAGGCTGGGAGAGAAAGAAAGAGATGGTGGTGGCAGGTACTGAGAGATATGGAGAGTGAGACAGAGACAGTGAGGCAACTTGCACAGAAGCAGAGTGACAGTCGGGAAGTATGGCCAAGTGAGATGCTTCGATGACTTCTCTGCTACCAGGAATTTGATGGTTGGCCGTGTCTCCAGCTCCAGGTGCTGTCCTGCTACCACAGAGAATCCAGAGGCCCCTAGCGCCTCTGTCCTACCAGCCATTACAGGAGCTGGAAGGCCCCACCACCCATGCCCAGAACAAAGCTGAGTGTCTCTCCTGGTTCTGCTGCCCCCTCACTCCCTGCAGCTCCCCTCCCACCCCTCACTTAAGCATGTGTTCAAGGGAGGCTCGAAGACAGTCATTATGCTGTGCTCAGAACTGCCCACTCTGACCTTTGTCTTCTGTGAAGCTTGGGAGCCCCCTGTGCTTGGCTCTTAAGATGGTTCTTTCCAGGAAGCTTCTGAGTCCCTGTGGTAACCACATGGGGAGGAGGGGGCACTCTCCTTCTGGGCCGCAGCCATGTGGAGATAGATGGATGAGCAGGGTCCCTGCTACCTATACCACCCACCCAGGGACCTAAGGGAAATTTTCTCTTAAATTGCACTTAAGTCTCACATTCCAGATTTAACTTCATTTCCTTCAGGCCAAATGGGCAGGATGACCTGGCAGCTGTGCTGTCTCTCTCAAACATGCTGACATTATTTTACAAAGAAGCAATCTAGCCAGAGCAGGTTTGTCAAATATAAAAGAATTTATTGGAGATGCTGACTGGGGGTCCTTTCCAGAAGGCTTTTTCTGGGAGTACCTGGGTGGTTAAGCATCTGACTCTTGATTTTGGCTCAGGTCATGATGTCAGGATCATGAGATCGAGCCTTGCAATGGGCCCCATGCTGGGCATGGAGCCTGCTTGGGATTCTGTCTCCCTCTGCCCCTACTCCCTGGTGCTTACTCATGTGCTCTCTCTCTCTAAAATAAAATAAAAAAATCTTTTTTTTTTTTTTTTAAAGGGCCTTTCCCATTGTATTAAAAGTACTTTTACTCTGGTTACAAACAAGCTCCTTTGGTTACCATGCCTACTCCTGCCTCATTCTTATTTTTTTCTCATTCTTACCTTCTCTGTTACTCAGCTGCCTTTCCCAGACCTCCACTCCTACATCTAAGCACTCAAGCTTTGGTGTGTTCTGTTTTGCAAATAGAGCAAGATGTGTTGGCATTCAACAATGGACGGAACCAAGCTAAGCGTGACTTGTACAGATGTGTGCAGGGAGAGCCTGCCTCTGCCAATACTCAGGTCTTGTTGAATTTCTGGAAATTCCAGGGTCTTCACTAGACTTGGGTGTCTTTTGTCATCAGCCAGAAAGACAAGCTTTTTTTGCAACCCCCCGGAATCTGATATTTATGGCAAAAAGGGCTCCATTATTAATTGAGAAGACAAAAATAAAGATTGTGGCAGTTTGGGTTTTGGTACAGTCTCCTTTCGCCTCCTAACAGATCAGCCTCTCGACACCTCTCTGTTTTTCTAAAAGAGAAGCTTATTTTGGAGTTAATTCTAGTCAGGAAATTATCAGCCTGGATGAAGGAAAAATATATATTACTGAAGTCTTTTATACTGCTAAAGAGATTTCTTTTGTCTCGTAAACAAAAATAGCCCCAGCCATTGCCAAATGAAAATTTCTTCCATGTATCCTTTATTAAACTCCTTTTTAAAAAAAATTACCTGAAAAAAATCATTGTGAGCCATAAAACAGTAGGATTCACTCTAAAGGATGGAATATATATATATATATTTCAAAGGTCCTTGTTTTTCTAAGTGGCCTGAAGGTAGCTTTGCTGCAAATTGCCTTTGCGGCATAAGAGGCCCTAAGAATCCAAAGACAACTTTGGAAAACCTATTTTCTTTGCTGTCTGCTCTGTATTTGTGGGAAGATAAGAAAGCAGAACATAAAGAAAAGCGAGCTCCCCCAAGCTTACAGAAGATTCCATATCTGGGGATCATGGGAGTCACAAAATAATAGAAATTCTGAAATTAGGGCAGCTCATTTCTGGACAAGGAGGGAACTGTGGCAATAGTTCAGCATTCTGTCCTCATTTATTTCAGAAAGGATAGATAGTATCAGAGAAAAACAATCCATACAGGAACCCTTGAACAAACAATTACAAGCATCATAAAGCAAGCAGGTCTGGAATTGATCCCAGCAACCAGCTCCCATTCTCTCTCTTCTTTGATTTTGCCTATTAGGTGGTTTGTGGATTCAACCTTCTGTGAGTGTTCATTTAATGGTACAGTATCAATTTCCCCAGATAAGGAATGTCTGTGCCCGTTTCCCCTTCTGTAAGGCAAAATGTCACATCATTAAGTTGTTTTTGTCTCTGATTTGTGGTCGGACTCATATAAAGAGGGAGAGGAGGAGGGAGTTATGTGCCTGCGTACCTGCGCCCCCACCACCTCCACACACACTTACACATGCAAACAAAACCAAAATACAAGCAGTCCTCTCTGAGCCAGAACATGTCACCCCCAAGCAACTGCTGCACTCTGTGGCATCCTCATGTTATCATTCGTGTGTGTGCGCGTGTGTGTGTTTGCTCTGTTCAGCCTCCACTTCCCTCTGTGAAGCACACTGTACCTTTTCCACACACATATGCAGCATTCTGTTGAGATTGGCTCATGGTATTGAGATATTACTTGTACTCCAATTCACTGCCTCAGATATCCAACGGCTTCAAGGGTAAGGGACTTCCATATTGGATCCAACCATGCATGGAATATAAACTCATAACACTTTCCCACCAACTGGACATTTTGAAGGGATATTTATCCCTTTTCTTTAACAAGAAAAGACAGTTCTCAACTTTGTGAAAAAACAAGTCTGGAAATGTGATGGTGCTTAATTGCAGATATCATGGATTTGGGATGACCTGTATTTTACAGTTCCTACTCCATGGTTTTGTTTATGGGGATTCCTTCTACCAGTTGTTTCAGGTCCTATATGATCTGGTTTGCGCTCACCTCAATCTCATCTCCTACTCTCAAACTTGTTCTCCATGCTGTGGCCAGGAAGGCTTCTTTTGATCTGATACTAAGCATTTAACCTGCTTCAACAACCCCCAACATTCTCTTTTCTTCTCCTAGACTATGATTACTCCAAAACCTGTATCTGATTCTCTTCTCATTATTCTGATGTCAGTTGAAAGGTCATTTCCTCAGAGAGACCATCTTTGGGCACTGTAAAGTACTTCCCCTCATTCTACTATTTTCTATACCATACCACCATTAATTTTCTTCTATGGGCTATCATTCTCTGTCAGATTGACTTGTTTAATTGCATGCTTATCATCTGTCTCTTCTCTGGAATATGCTCTCTTAATGGTTCAGGCCTTATGGTCTTATTAACCATTGTGTTTCCTTTTTTGTTTTGTTGTTATTGTTGTTTTAAGATTTTATTCATTTATAAATAGAGAGAGTGAGGGGGAGAAGCAGAGGCAGATGGAGAGAGAATCTCCAGGAGACTCCATGCTGAGCACAGAGCTGAATGTGGGGCTTGACCTCATGACCCTAAGATCATGACCTGAACTAAAATCAAGAATCTGACACTTGGGGATCCCTGGGTGGCGCAGTGGTTTGGCGCCTGCCTTTGACCCAGGGCGCGATCCTGGAGACCCGGGATCGAATCCCACGTCGGGCTCCCGGTGCATGGAGCCTGCTTCTCCCTCTGCCTGTGTCTCTGCCTCTCTCTCTCTCTCACTGTGTGCCTATCATAAATAAATTAAAAAAAGTATTAAAAAAAAAAAAAGAATCTGACACTTGACTGAGTCACCCAGGCACCCTGACCATTGTATCTTCAATACCAAAGGAGAAAGTTTGGAACAGTCGATATGCTAAATATGTAATGGATGAATGAATTTATTGTGTGCTAGTCACCTACCTGGTTTAGCCTCTTTTTTTAAAAATTTTTATTTATATATGATAGTCAGAGAGAGAGAGAGAGAGAGAGAGAGAGAGAGAGACAGGCAGAGGGAGAAGCAGGCTCCATGCACCGGGAGCCCGACATGGGATTTGATCCCAGGTCTCCAGGATAGTGCCCTGGGCCAAAGGCAGTTGCTAAACTGTTGCACCACCCAGGGATCCCCTGGCTTAGCCTCTTAAGTCACTGCAAAAGCCTTGTGGGATCCATACCATTATTATATTTGCCTTAGTTAAAGCTTAGGTTTGGCTACATGTGACAGAAAAATCTCAATACCAGCAGCTAAGACAAAACAGAAATTCATGTTTCTCTCATGTAAAAAAGTTTCAGGGCTGTTATGGGGCCCTAGACAGTTGCTCCCCCATCTTCATATCCAGCATCACTGGATATACTAGGGATCCAGCCATTATTTCTGTTTATAGGCAAGAGGAGAAGGGAGGAATCAAAAAGGGAATGCCTTTCTCCCTTTAAGAAGTTTCATGATAGTCCCCACAACATTTTGGACAATGTCTTATTGGTCAGAATACAGAGACCTACTATACCTACTTATAACAAAAGCTGACAAAAGTAAGCCAGAGCAGCAATGTGCTTAGCTAAAACAATTATGGCATTCTGTTTTTATGGAGGGAAAGAACTAGCCCTTTGTGCCGCAACCCCCTAGACTCTCACAGAGAGAAAGTAACTCTCCTAAAGTCGTGCAGCTAATAGATTACAGAGCTGAGATGGAAGCCCAGGACTAATGTCATTGCATGCCCCCTCACCCCCAAAGCATCTAAACTACCTCCGTATACCCAGTAGTATAATTGTTCTCAAGTCCCTCTCTCAAGGGATCCTTGGTGAATTATAAAGCTAGAGTCGAAGTCTGCTTTCTTCTTTCTCATATTTCTAGAATCCAAGGAGGATCCTAACAACCATAAGACAGACCTCCTGGGGTGTCTGCAACTACCTACCCATAGTAGCCCTTCTCCTCTTTTCTTACATAAACACTTCCTAGTCTTAGCACTGCTAATGATTCTACTGAAAATTTGCCTTTCTTCACTGCATACTCTTCTGGGTGTTTTATTTTTATAAGATTTCATTCATTCGGTTCTCATGATTGATCCCATTTGAGAGACAGGGTAATCAGGCTTAGAGAGGTTAAGTAATTTTTCTAAGCACACTCAGATTCTGACTCCAGGGTTTATCTCCGTAACAAGCTTTCTCTAGTTCAAGAACCACTTTGCCTTCTCCACTTTCTTCAACATAATCGTGTTTAAAGTACATCATGGTGACTCAAAATAAGTGACTGTGTTTAAGCTAGAGGGAAGTTTGTGCCTTGCTTTGGTGTTTTAAGTACACTCTGCTTTTGCTATCACAAGATAGCAAGCCTCAGGCTTGGCAGCTTACATCTGGTAGGAGGTCCAAAGGGCCTGCTGATCTGGCCACAGATCCAGGATGTTTTAGTCCTATTTGGATGAGGAGGACAAAAGGGAAGTCACATGAAAAAGTCAGGGAAGACCCTGAATCGTTTCTGGAAATGCCATACCCATCCTGGCTTTGGGTGGGTGGTTTGTAGATTCCTTGGGATGGAAGTTGCTTACTGAAGATTTAATTTTGCCCATGTATGCATTTTACTTGAACTGCAGAGCTGCTGCCATGCTGCCACAGTAGGATGGTGACATTTGCTTCCCTCTCGTGGGAATTATAGTCAATGACCCTGAGGCAAGAGGGTCACCATGCCATTAGAGAGCCCCCAGCCCCTCAGTCACTGCAGAGATGAATGTGTGATTTTCCTGTTGCTTCAGTGTTTCAGTCACTGTCTAGACATCATGTCATGATAATGTACTTTGCCATATCATTTTTCTTCAATTATCTGAACATTTCCAGGGATTCTGGCGTGGTGAGATATAGGTTGAAGATGGCCCAAAGAAGTAAATTGGAGAGTTTTCTATGTAAAACTAATCATTTTCTCTGAAAACTGTGAAAAAGCTCACTGCCTCACCTTGAATGGGAACACTCTACTCTGAGTTTTTAAAAAAGAAAAACAGAAAAAATATCTGGCAGAGGAAAGACAAATATTATGGAAACTATCTTTTAAAAAATGTTTCTACCAGGGATAAAATAGGTGAGAAGAAACCTCATGAGGTCCCTAAGGATATGTCTTTCCAAACTTAAGAAGATCTTCTCTGTTAAGTTATAACAAGTAAGCTGGAACTAATATGACAAACCATGTAAATATATAATAAGTGGTATTGAGGATGGGCTAAATGCATGGTCAAGTCCTTATTTTAAGAAACATATATTTAATGCATTGTACTCACTCCTTTGTCTTTCTTACAGTCCATTGGATTAAGAGTAACTTAGCAGGCAAGCTAAGTTTGAAATCACATACACATGCTATATAATAGCAGGCATGGCTTTCAGAGTATTATTTGCTGTTCACAAACCCATATCCTGCAAATTACAGAAGAATACCTAATAGTCCCATCTAGTCAAACTTCTTATTTTTATTTTTAATTTTTTAAAAATATTTTATTTATTTATTTATTTATTTATTTATTTATTTATTTATTTATTTGAGAGAGAGAGAGAGAGAGAGAGAGAGAGAGAGAGAGAACACAGCCAGGGGGAAGGGCAGAAGGAGGGAGAGAAGCCGACTCCCCACTGAGCAGGGAGTGGAACATGGGGTTCAGTCCATGGGACTATTACCTGAGCCAAAGGCAGATGCTTAAATGACCTAGCCACCCAGGCATCTCATCTAGTCAACATTTCTTAATGGCACTAGGCTTTTACTACCTCAACTGCGCCTGCTTTTCCTCCTCCTCAGCATTTCTTATATGGCTTACACAGGACTATCCCACACTTCTGAGCTCTTAGGATCACATTATTATTCACCTATTCCTCTCAACCTACCCCTGAGGTAGGTCAAAGGAAAATTAAGCATGATTATTTATTGATCACAGCAAACGTGCCAGTGTACCATTTAAATATCTGTTGTCAGAATCCATATTAGTCTTACAATGAGAGTACTTTGTCACAATAGGAACCAATTTTTTTCTGATGAGTCCCAAACATTTCTCTTGATCATTAGAAGCAAGGGAAGAACTTTTACTTTTAGTGATAGAGAATAGCTAAACTTAGTTAATATGGTACTGCACATTGGGAAGACTTCACATATTAGAAAAATCCTGTGAACAAGATATTACTATATGACCCATATTTTACAGATGAGGCAGCTGAGGCTTGGAGAAATTAAGGCATCTGGCCAAGGTTACACTGCAATAACACAGTCAAGCCAGATTGAGAACTCAGGCAGTCTGGCTCCAGATCCATACTGTGTCTCCTTCACCTTACCATATTGTGTTTCCTTCTATGGCGTCATTCATTGATTCATCCATCCATTCATTCTCCCCCACCTCATCCCAGAAATATTCAATGAGTACTTATTCTTTGCCAAATGCTGTCCTGGGTACTGATGATATAAACATGAAATAGACACTATTTTTGTCATCGGGGATCCAGCGGGGGCCATACTTAGAATAGTTGATGAAAATGTAGTTAGTAATGGAAAGCAACAGAAGTTCTGTGAAAGTTTAGAGTTCTCCTTACCCATTGTGAGGATGCAATTGTCACAGGATAAGTTACGAAATATATGTAAGCTAATAGACTCTAAAAGGTTAAAGAAAAAGGTGGAATGAAAAGGGAAGATGACAAGTAGAAGGAACAGCTTGAACAATGCCACAAAGGCAAGAATAAAAGATGGTAGGTGTGGGGAGCTACAATTGTCTGTATTATAGCATAAATGTGAGATAAGAGAGAGGTGGTAGAATTAGCAAGGAGCTGGAATACACTCCATGTGAAGGAGATAGCATTCTCCACATTAGGATGCATAAAATGATCCACTGAGGCATAAAAAGAAAATACTAAAACATATTTATTTCTATGCTATTTATATTTTAATTTTTGATAAAGCTTTGAATGTGTATCACATATACATTTATGTATTATATGTGTATGATACATACCATACAGGTATGTAATTTGTGTGGGAGAGTTAAATGCAGAAATTCTTTTACTGATTAAGGTCAAGATCAGTCAAAGTGTGGAAGTCACTGCCATAAGTAATGGACAGACAATAGACAAGTTTAGCTGGGGGCGCTCTTGGCACATGCTTATGTTTATAGATTGTTCCTGAAGCAATGTGAAGGATGATAGCAGAGGTGTAACACTGCATTAAGGAGATGGTTGCTACCAGGCAAGTTAACATTGGTAAAGATAGCGACCAAGGCGGTGGGGATAAAGAATAGGAAAGAGATTAAAATGAGTTTTAGGTGGTTGAATAAATAGGACTGGGTGATGGATTAGCCATGATATTTGACAAGCACATGTCATTGTACATGAGCTCCAGTGACAAGCCTCTTTGCTATTGCTTGAAATGCCCCTTAAGGATCCCCACAGCACTTTTGGGCTCTTTCATTTGTTTTTGGAACCCTTTCTCTGCACCATCATCTTTACCTGGGCGGATTCACTTCCTTCTCATTTCTATGCCAATATCTTCTTAGTGAGACCTTTTCTGACCATCCTATATAGTTTATCACACTCCCTGTCAACCTCCCTATTTCCTCAGTACTCCCTATCAACTGCGATTATCTCCAAAGCATTAACATCTGACAAATTCTATAGTCACTTCTTCACTTGTTGTATAGCAGCATGGCATCAGAGACTGACAGTTTTGTTTATTGCTATCTTTATATATCTTTCACACATAGGATGTGCTCAGTAAATGTTGATTGGATAGAGGAATGAATGAATGAGTGAGTGACTTCTTAAATTTAATCTCTTGACAAGTTCATCGAAGAGATAGTATTTTTCTACTGGGAGATCTACTGGGAGATTTTCTACTTTTCTACAAAAAGGTGTCCTAAAGGGATTAAAAACATGTTTAAATGTATCCTGTTAAAACTCCTCACATAGTCCATAAAGAGAAAACCCAATCAAAGTGGCTTATGTAACCGACATCATTTATTGACCCAAGTTACTGGACAGTTCACAGGTAGAGCACCTTAAGAGTAGTTTGATTTAGAGGTTGAAAAATATGTTTAGGACTAGATTTGATTGTGAATCTGCTTGGAAAGGCTGGTTTACCTCATGGTGTCAGAATGGCTGCACTCTTCCAAACCTCATAGACTCTACTTCATTGCCCAGAAGGAGAGATAACACATTTATTTCTTGGATGTCACTTAATGTTCTTAGCTTTGCCATGACTGCACACTCCTGAATCAATCACAGAAGTCTTTAGGATGTGTTGTGCCAATTGGCTTAGGCCTAGGTTTCTTCAACCAATCTCTGTACCAAGAGAGATAGGGTTACTCTGATTTAGAGGAATTAGGGCCCATTTTTTGTACTGGTGCTGAGACCAATAAAGTTTACTTAAGTGGATGCTACAAAAGAGAAGGAGGTGGAATAAATATTGGGGAAGGAGACACAATGTCTTCTATACCTTGGCAATAAATCCAGGTGTATATTATGACAAAGTCGTTTAAGAATGCCTGCTCATTTATTAAGAATGCCTTCCATAATCTAAAGATGTCATATAAACAAAATTTGAGTGACAGGTTTGGTTGTAAAAATGTTAAACATCTTTTATAATTCTTAATTATAGTGTTTATATTTAGACTTATTCCTCCTTCCCCATCAGATGCTATGAAACACACATGATTATTTAAGAACAATAATTCCTGGGGCACCTGGGTGACTCAGTGATGGAGCATCTGCCTTTGGATCAGGGTGTGATCCCAGGGTCCCGGGATCGAGTCCCATATTGGGCTCCTCACAGGCAGCCTACTTCTCCCTCTGCCTATGTCTCTGCCTCTCTCTGTGTGTCTCTCATGAATAAATAACAAAAATAAAAATAAAATCTTAAAAAATGAACCATAATTCACTGCTAAATATAGATAATAAAAATTAATATTGTAAAGCAATATCTTGCCTTACATTCCAGTACTCTCTGCTTACTTGATGCCACCATTAGTAAACAAAGGAAAAATGTTTTACATCTGGGGTAATACTTGCTGCTTCTAGTTTGTCCAAAAGAGTTAAACAGGGACTGTGTGGAAGTTCTGGTTGGGCTCAGTGATGCTGACTTTGGTGGAATCCAATTAGTTCTCCTGAAAAAAAAAAAAAGATCACAGGAAAGCTGAACACCAACTGTCTTCCCTTTTGATAAAGGGCAATGTATAACAAATTGTATTGGGGGGGAACAGGATACTTCTCTTTGCTTTGGGGTTTCTGAAAAAGAAATTTTTATGCTGTTTTTCAGTATCTGATCTCTTCATTTTCTCCTTAGCTACTCCCTCTTTCTTTGACGTTTCTCTCACACTTTTGATGTCTTATTTAATTGTATTCTTTCATTTGGCAAACAATCTTGGCCAACCAGCCAATCCAACTTGCTTCTGATTTCTGCCTTAGGCTGAAATTCTTTGCCTTAGGCCTGCCTGAAAATGACCATCTTTGTCCCAGTTGAAGAACTAATGAATATATACTTTAATTATTTCTGTTCTCTACCCACTTTCCATAAAGTAAAGGCAAAATTAAATTACACACTTGTTTTCTAAACACCATGTAGGGGATCCCTGGGTGGCTCAGTGGTTTAGCACCTGCCTTTGGCCCAGGGCATGATCCTGGAGTCCCAGGATCGAGTCTCCCGGCATGGGGCCTGCTTCTCCCTCTGCCTGTGTCTCTGTCCCCCTCCCCTCTGTCTATCATGAATAAATAAATTTAAAAAAAAAAATCTCTAAACACCGTGTAATAAAGTCAACAATACTGCTGGTTAGCAGGCAGCACTGACATTTAATGGCATCTAGAAAAGGGAATTTTTGTTTGTTACTTAGTAAATTTTAATGTGATCTAGCTTGGAAAAGATGCTAACTTAAGGGAAATAAGGTATAACATGAAATCCAAGGATCTCTAGTGCTCACCATTCCACATCTCTGTCTTCTAATGGTTTTTCCCTCTTGATCATATAGGTAATATCAGTACAACCTGACAACGATCCTCTCATACTTACATAACTGAGACATCCTACCCTTTCTATTTGCTCTTGGCACACCCCCTCTTAATGGGTTCTGTTTATTGCTTTTTGAAACAGAAATTAATGAAAGTTATTTTTGCTGGGGTCATATTTTTGAGAATTTCATGGCATCCTTTGGAAATCCAAAAATGGTCAGCCCTACGATTTGTTTCTGAGGGCCTACTGGGGGAATACCAACTTCTGAAGCAAACGATATTTCCATGCAGCTGGCCCCAACAGCAGTCACCATGCCAAATCCACCCATGCAATGGCTGATCCTTATGCCAAAGAGTTCAGAAACACAAATCCAATTAAATTCTGGCTTAGAAAAGCAATAAGTGTTTAAATTGGATTTCTGTGGAGTTCATTCTTATTAGGCTCAGCATGCAAACTGCTTTAGAGACATTTATTATTTAATTATTTCTAACAAAGGCTCGATAGACCCAACATCTATAATTAATTGGGATTGAGAGCACAAGTGGTCTTGATGCTAGCCAACCTGTGCTCTATGACCCAGAGCATGCACTGAGAGAGCTATCGGGTTTATACCAAATACTAGGGCCTTTGGCAAAAGTTTGCTTCATTAAATTCAGCTTTATGGCTTTATGTTTTTAATTCAGATTCTCAGATGTATCTGTCCATCTTACCTGCCTCATACACAATGCTTAACAGAGTTAATAGCGTGCAAAGAGATAGCACTGGTAAATACTCCATCAGTGGTCCCATTTTCAATTCACTCATCACTTCCATCATGTTTCCTCCTCTTCCAAGGCTTCTTCCAAGGACCTCCATGCTAGGTTCTTCCTAGATATATATCCATTCCCATATATTTTATGCTCTACACTGATAGGTCCCATCCCACCTTTACTGTTCTTTATTGTTTTCTCCCCTGTTGAAGTGCCAATGAAATAATCTGATAAATGTTATGCACATGAGTTACTTGGTGCCTGGTTACTTGATTATCTTTCTATAATTGATTTGAATTTTAGAAGGAACCTTCTTCCAAAGCAGCCTTAAACCAGTGGTTGTAATGGTGGAAATGACAGTTCTGTGGAGGCTAATGGAGAAGAAAGTTGGAGCCAGATTCATCAAATGGATGGATGTATGAGGCTTGGCCCTTCAGAGCTATTTCTTCTGCTTATCTCATAAACTTGCTCATAGTATCTGATAAGCTTTAGATAAGAAATCATGTCTGATTTCTAGACAATCAGAAACAAGCATTGATCTGCTAGTCTTGGTCACATGCTACTGACAATTTACAAAAGTCTTTCTCTTAACTAAGGCTGTTGTTCAGTAGACCCCTTGTAGTCACAAAAGCTAATTCTCACAAAATTTAATAAATCCCAAATTAGAGAGTTTGGAGATGTTAGTGTTTGTTGAGGCTTTCTTTTTCTGTTCATATTTCCAGTGAGAGCTATGTACTTTGCATCAAAATTAACTGTTTTCACTTTCATGAAGATTTTCTCTTATTTAGTGATCATTTTTTTCATAAGAGAACAAGAATGTTTACTACAGTCAGAGATATAGAAAAGATCGAAAAGAGAATAAAAAAGATGTGCTGAGAAGTGACTACTGGGTGGATAACTGGGTTCATTCACTAGCTGAGTGACTTCTGTGTCCAGCTCACAGTGAGAACTGTTTATATTTGGGCATCTGTAAAATGTTACCTTACTTTATCATGGACTTTCAGATCAATAATCAAGATGCTAGGGATGCCCAGTGGCTCAATCAATTAAGCATCTGACTCTTGGTTTTAGCTCAGGCTCTGATCTCAGAGTCTTGAGATCAAGCCCTGCACTGGGCTCTTTGCTCAGCACAGAGTCTGCTTCAGATTTTCTCTACCTTCCTACTCATGCTTTCTCTCTTAAAGAGAAATACATAAAGAAATCTAAGTATGTGAATGCCCAGGGCCTATTTTATTGACTTTCAAGTTTTGTAATCTCCCAGTTCCTCTGACTTAGTTCTGTGTCCTTGAGTGATTCACTACACCTTCTCCCTGCTCAGTGGGGAGTCTTCTTCTCCCTCTCCCCCTGCCCCTCCCCCGGCTCATGCTCCCATATTCTCTCTCTCTCATAAATAAAATTTTAAAAGAAAAGAAAGGAATTCAGGTTGAAAAAAACATAAGAGGAGACTTTAAAAAAGATAAAAAGTAGGGACACCTGTGTGGCTCAGTCAGTTAAACACCTGCCTCTGGCTAGGGTGGTGATCCTGGTGTCCTGGGGTTGAGCCCTGCATCAGGCTCCCCAATTGGCAGGGAGCCTGCTTCTCCCTCTCCTTTTGTAGCCAACCCCCCACACTTGTGCATTCTCTCTCTCTATCAAATGAATAAATAAAATCTTTTAAAATAAGATAAAAGTAGAAGTCATAATTTCTAGTTTCTTCTCCAGACCCTAGACAGTGTTCAAATCCTCAACTACTGGAGTGCTATCTCTTATGCCTGGAGAGAAACTTCAAGAGGTAATTTCTATCTGCATAGGTAGATATGGCCAAAAGGATTAGTACCCTCTTTATTTCTGCCCATGAATTACTATGCCTTTTATTCAGTAAATAATTTTTAGTCCCTTACTCTGTGACAATGTGGGTGATATAGAGATGAAAAACACATATCTATTATCATGGAGAAAGAAGAAAAATATACAGACATGTAACTGAAGTCAAACATGCTGTACCTACAAATAAGGGCAGAATTGGTTGTTGTGCCATAGATGAATATTTAAGCTATATATAGGGTCAGTGAAGCATCAGTCACTCAGTTTGTATGTGAAGCAATTAGATTCAGTTAGAATAATCACCGTTACTGGATTCTATCGTTCCATCATCTGGTTGGCTCATAAAACTGGTTATTATCTCCATAAATCATTCTAAACTCACTGTAAACTGCCATTTAGAACTTCATCCATGATAGGACACCAGCATTCTCTGGGCCTATAATTGCTGTTGGTCCAGTCTCACAATGACTGTAAGAGGATTCCATATCCTTGAATTATCTGTCACCATACACAGTACACTGGTTTGTTGGGGGTATAGACACAGGGACCTACAAAAAATAAACCCCCTTTGATGGCATTGATACCAAAACCTTGTCTTGTGTCCATTTTGGAGAACCGAGAAACTCTTGTGATGCTCAGCATTCCTTTAGTATCAGAGGACAAGGGGCTGGAGTTGAGGCCCAATCTTTTCTAGACTCCACTCTTGATGATCCCACTATAAATGTGAAAGAAAGAAGCAAGCAGGAAAACATGGAAAAGAGGAGATGCCCTGTCTCCCTCAGACTGTGCAAAAGTTGAGATAAACATTCCATTCCAGGGCCCATCCCCTGGTTCTACTGTCTTTTCCAAGGTTGACACAGTGGGAACCCTCCCAAATGGCAGACTACTCTGTCCCCAGCTTATGCTACCAGCTAGTTATGAAAGCACACTCAATGGAGATGAAGTTGCTGCTAAAGCAGCAAGAAAGAACCAGAAAAGTCCAGAGCAGAGAGATTATGAGGCAAGTTATACTGTTATTTACTTCTACAAGAAGCTTCACTCAAAAAAAAAAAAAAAAAAAAAAAAAAAAAAAAAAGATTTCACTCTTCCTGTAGTGACCTCTGCCACCTTAAGAATGAAGTAGATAGGCAGACGTGTTGAGCTCCCCCTAGAGTTTAAAATGTGCCACTCTCAACGACTCCTCACAGCCTTTGAGGACATAAATGCTCAGTTGGTGAGTCTAAGTCTGAGAGGATGTGGGAGTTCAGAATTCTTTGCACAAAATTACATGCCAAAGTATACATCTCCCACCTCTTCCTTCATGCCTTTAAGTAATTTTCCCTAGACAACACCTGAACAGATTCAAAGTACTGCCTTCAAAATGATGGGATGGGGGTGGGGAGTTGGTTAAGTCTGTCATCTAAACTGGCCTGAGTTGTCAGGATCAGAATGGAGATGATTCCTTTGGCATCCATTTGATGTTACACACAAGGAAGAAAAGGCAGCTACACATCTGTCTCTTGCCCTTTGGCAGCAGATCACAAATGTCATAGCTCATGAGGGTGCCAATTAGTACCACTTGTAGCCCAACTAACCTGCTGCAGAAAGCAAATGCCAACCAGCTCTCAGTTTGGCCTGGTGAGATGGGGCCCATGCCTCACTGCATAGAGAATATCTAATTTTAAAAGCTTCAGTGTAGATACTGGAATATGGTGATTCTCCAGCTGGTATGGTGAAGGTGGAGCCACCCAAAGGATTCAAGTCACTGCTCCCAGCTGTAGTGCACTATGCCTCAAGTTATGTAGGAATTACTAGAAATGCTGTGAGTCCAGATGAAAAGAAAGGATTTCAGTCACCAGGAGGATATATGTCTTCAAACACAGTGTATATGTTTGTGTGTTGTACATATATGTGTGTTGTATGTTATGTGTGCATTGCATTGTGTATACGTGTATATAGATTGTTTGTTCTGTGTGTGTCAAGGAAAATAGATGATGGCTGAACACTTCGATGTGAAATAGGACAACCTTGATAATTATAGTGTGAACTTGATATGCACACGTTTTAAAATATAGCTATTTAGGAATTTCATATACATTTTTAAGTGTCCCATTCCTTTCACATCCTCCTCTCCTTTCTCTTTTGATTTAGACATTGAATATGAGTATGTCAGGACATTTGGCAAGAGAGAGACAGCTGGAAGTAATAGGGCTGGGCTTTGTTTGAAAAGCTGAATTTTCACAAGTGGTTTGGGGCTTAGGTGTGGGGAGCAGAAAATCCTAGGCTGCAAAGTAACTTTTGAAAAGTTGCTCCCTTGACATAAAGATTTGAAAGAAGTTATTCATAGCCTCCCCTGCACTTTTTAAAAGTTGTGTAAAATTGCACCACCTACCACAAAAGAAAAAAAAAGATATATAGGAAAAGTCACATCAACATTTCTTAGAATGATGTATTTTTTAATGTCACAACTTTCTATTATTATTTTATCTGTCAAAGAAAACATATGCTGGGAACTTTTGAGAACCCCCTCCCCAACACACACACACACACACACACACACACACACACACACACACACACACTTCTTTGCTGAAAGTGGGTAGCTAGGATCTGGAATTCTTGCTTCCAAATACAGCACACATCTTTCAAAAATAAAACAGAAAAAGCAACTTAAAAGAAGAAAAGGTAATTTGTTTCTCCGTCTTTGATTTCTGCTCTGTTGTGGCTCCTCTTAAGGGTTAAATTCATACCATGATTTAGTGATGAATGAGGAATTTTAGCATGTTACCTTTACAGGCACCATCTCCATTTTTAAAAGAAACGTCTCCACCCATCTTCTATTGATAGTAAACCTGTGGTTGATCTAACTCTCCTATCATTTTTGTTTTACGCACACAAGTCTGTCTAATGCAAAGTGTGGGGGGCTTCAGAGGAGGGACAGGATTGATGGTAGAAAGTCTTACCGCATACCAGCGCTGGGGTCGCAATATTAAGGAGTACCACTGTGAACCATTTCCTAATTTCAGCTGAATAGCCTAGCCTGTCAAAAGCAGAAAGCTTCTCCTTTTGATTATAAAGCTAACTAGTTCCTGAAGTAAAATATAAAGAGGTTGTATCCATTTCAGAGTTTTGAATTGCTGCGTCTATGCCCTGCATTCTTTAAGCAGGAAATATAAACATGTACCAGCTCTAAAATGTCTAAAAACAAGAACAGAGACAGCTATCTTTTTGCATCTCACAAGTATGACAGAGAACTGTATCTTATTACTAACCTTGTCCATCAGGCCAGTGTGTGTATATTGCTTTTTGAGGGCCTAATGGCTGAGCCCTATCTCCAAGTATTGGGTAAGGGAAAAATTAGAATCATTTGTGCTGAAACCCAGAGCGGGTGCCGCAGGCCCCTTTTATATGCATCCAGTAAGGGAAAGGGTTAGTGTAAATGAAGATCAGCTGGCTGAAGGGCCCCAGCCCAGGCTCAGTGCCAGAGCTACAGGGAGTGTGACAGAGTTTTCCCTCCCTGGCTCTGGACTAGATCCAATGCAGCCCTTTGCGTGCAGTTGCTCTCAACTGACCAAGGCTTCTTCGCAAGGACTTATAAAGTATACATAAAGTAATTGATTAAACAGAATGGCCCTGGCCCTGCCCCCCAACCCCCAAGAATGGATCTTGCTACTAAGTTTTGGCAAAAAGTAAAAAATATAAAAAGGCTATACAAGGAGTGATTTATTAAAATTGGGCTATTTTCTTTTTCTAAAAAAATAAACACATGATAACATAACTTTTCTGACTTGATTTCTGAAGCTTTGCCCCTTCAGTTTCTTGGCTGATCTGTGTGGCATAGAATGAAGAAAGGAAGGCCAAAAGGAAAGAAGGAGGGAGGGACAGTGCAGGCAGGTAAGAATGAAAAAGAAAGGACAGGAAGAAAGAGAGAAGGTGGGGAGAATAAAGGAATGAATATGCCTGGATGACCACAGGTAGCATTTTGAAATTATCCAGTGCTGAGTAAAATCAATGACAGCCAGTAAACAGGCTACCCCCGCCCCGGTAAATGATGCCCCAATAACATGGCAAATGGATTTTTTTTTTAGATCACAACAATATTCATTTTTTTCTTCTATTCTTTTGATTCTTTTGTTTCTTTTGCTTTCCGTTCTTTCACAAGTGTTAGAGCATATGGCTCATACTAAAGAGATGACACAAAGAAATCTAACTCAGCTGCATATTGCTGGGTTGGGGGTGGAGGTGAATGAAAGTAGTTCCATGCACCTGTGGCTGGTTTTCATGAAATTCTATTTTCTTAAATCAATACCATTTCAGACTGGTCAGTTTTTGGACATTCTTTACAAAGAAAGGGCGGGAGGAGGTACTTTCGTTTTTCTTTTTCAAAATACACTTTAGACACTAGTGGTAAAAAAATATTGAATTTGTATCGTGTTTAATGATCAAATGGGTTACAGAAAAACAGTTTAATGGAGTAAGTAGACAGCATCTCAGATTAGAATTCAGGCTGTATTTAAGAGAGCCCTGGTAATTAGTTTCATGTCTTCAGGTAGATTAAAGATGATCGCTAGATTTTTAAAAAATCTTTATTTTGTCATTTGTCAAAAAGAGCTCCTAGGAATCCTTACTGCATTGCCATTAACAATTTAATGATAATAATGAATTAAAAACAGATTTCAAATCATGTTTAAAAATTACTTTTTAAAAAAACAAAAATGTAAGCAACACAAAAGCATTTTTTGATGTAAGCATTTCCATTTTATTCTGTGAAACACACCAAACCCTATAAAAACTACTCAGTGCTTGACCATCCCAATTTCTCACAGAGGCACTGAGTTTACTAATACCATTATGCTTATGGAGTGTTAGGGGAAACCTATTAGGAATGTTCATGTAATTTCCTTGAACCTGTTACTGTTTTCTTTGTATGCAGTTGATTCTTGTACGTCCTACTTTGTGTTGTTGATACCAGAGACTGCTAGCTGGGAGCTGGGATCCCACACTGGGCCAGAAAAGACATACTTGTCTACTGGACACTAGTGTTTGAGAACATACGTGGGGTCCTGTCTAGAGGCTTCCCTTCAGAGATCTAGGACTGGGGCTAGGAGAGAAAGAAAGATGGTCAGGAGGCTTAAACAATGAAGAAGAGTTCTGATGGCCCATAGACCAAGCTGTCATTATATCAGTATTTATCAATCAGTTTCCTCAGTCACCCGCCAACTGACTGAGCAGGCTATCCAATTCACGCGCTCCTGCCCACCCCCCCCCCCCGCCCCCCGGCCCACTCCATCTCATTGTTTACAATACCTGCTTTCCAAAGAAACTTTCTTTTCCAGATGGTATGTGCTTTGCAAGGCTCAGCTCTGCAGGAGCTCTGCTTCAAACCAACATACCTTCTCAACAGTCCCCACTACAGCTTAGGTAAACACACAAATGTAATGCTCAACCATCTGGAAATTGGAGTCAGGATTTCCTCCCCATGAACCCTGAAGATAAATTGTATTAGTTTGTCTTGACTGGTGAAGTATTCGGTATGGCTGACCTCCTCTATGTCTGCCAACCAAGCTGCTCTGTGTGTTCAAGTGGCATAGTTTTTGCTAAAGAAACCCTGGTGATAAGACGGTACAAATCAGTATTCTTCAGATTAGCTTATGATCAAAGGGCCCATCACAACCCTGTCAAGATTATATCAATTCTCCAGGCTAGAAGAAGCCAAAAAAGATGACCCAAGAATCAAGCCTGCTTAAATAGCTTCTCAAGACACACAGTAAAACATTTGCCTACAATCTTTGACTTGTAAAAGTTAAACCCAAAAGTGACTGCATGTTCATATGTACTATCAAGTCCAATAGTTTTTTTGGAAGTACCAAGTACAGTGAGATGTTATAGTCAGTGGACACCAATACTTGTTTTCCGCTGTGCATGACCAATTTAAACCACTTTAAAAATACAAGCATTCCAAGTGGCTCATTCAGGTCTTGGTTTGTAGTTTACAATACCTTGGTTATTTCCAATTTTTTTTGAGATCAGACCTTAACATATACTTAATTGCCTTCATGCATACTTGTCTTCTATGGAAACAAAAACCTTGCAAGAGAGTAAAGGGTTTCTGTTGCCTTTTATAGAAACAAATAAAAAATTGCAAGATCATCAAAAGTTTTCTGTTGCCTGTTGTTCTTAGGTTTAGGACAAACTCTCTGTAGAATCTAGACCAGAAAGGCCCAGCAAGGCCCTCCTCTACCCAACTCACCATCCTGTTCCTGGCCTTGTGCCTTCTGCCCAAACCCACCTTCTTTTAATTTTTTCAGATATGCCATGCCCCCGCCAACCAAAGGCTTTTTGTTCGTCCCCATTTTGTCTCAACCACATAGAATACCTTTCTGTTCCTTATGTGGGTACCTCCCACTTATCCTTCAGATATTGTGAGAAAGGCCTTTCCTGACTTCCTGATGAGACCAAAGCCCTCCATTCTAGGCTCTTACTGATAGAGTTACCCGTCTGTCACAAATCTTATTAGAATTGTAGGTTTTCTGTGCTTGAGTGAGATTTTGATTTCTGCCTACCTCCCCCGCAAGACTTAAAGTCTCATGAGGGCAGGAGTTGCATCTATTTTGGGTTACCATTATATTCCCAGAGCTTCACAGAGTGGGCACTTAGTAAATATTAAGTGAATGACTAAATGATTGAATAATTGAAGGTATAAAGGTTTGAAGGAAAAAAGAGAACATGAGAGGAAAAGGAGGAAGGAAAGAGGAAGAAGAAAAACAGGCAAGTAGGGAAAAAAGGAAAGAAGAAAAGGTATTGGTGTGATGTCCTTATTGATTGATTAATTTCCAACCTTAGCATCCATATGGTACAAATTCGTTTTTCAGTGTACTTGGAAGGAATAAATGGAAACAGAAGCTTGAAAAAAGTAACATCAAGACTATTTCTATTTGACATCTTGTTAATTTAAGCAACTCATTTTTCTCCAACAAATCCTCACTTGAGAGAGTTTTGGGATGATATCCAGGCACACAAATTTTCCCACTGAAGCACATTGACACCTAGGAAAGCAATGTAGTTTTGCAGATTTATTTAGCAAATATAAAGCATCTCTAAAAGTCCTTCAAAAGCACAACAGCATGACTTTGGTGTCAGTAATCATATGCCATATTTCAGGCTTTTAATTTCTTCGGGATGATATTTCTTATGATCTGAAAGCTTTTCTCCCTCCTGCATCAGATCTTATTTTAACATACTGATTGAGCCTCTTTATCTCACACTTCCTGCTGGGAAAATAGATGCTAAAATGTGTATAATGTCACATTTAAGGCATCAGAGGGTAAAATTGCAGGAACTACAGGCATGGACTGTGGTATATATACATATGACTCTTTTACCCCAATTCCAGACCTCCATTAGAAGCTCAAGCCATACAATATGGCCCGTGAATGCTGCATTTAGTTGGATTCTACTCTTTTTATTAAAAAGCCTTAAACTGTTTTTTCCCCTTTAGTTTGTACTGAGGCTTCTACAAAAGAATGAGCTCTTTTCTGAAACAAAGTTTTAATCAGATCATCTCTATTGTGTGCTAATGTTCTTGGCAGAAGTTTCCAAGTTTGAGCTAGGCAATTCACAGAATAACACTAAATATCACCCAGCCACTTCCTACCTGCGAGTCTTTATATGTCATAGTTTAAATCGGTGGTTCTCAACTAAGATTTATTTTTACAGCCCCCTCCCTCCACCACAGAACCTCTGGCAATGTCTGGAGACATTTTTTATTTGTCAAACTGGGAAGGGGTGGGGAGGGAGAGACCACTTACTGGCATCCGCGGGTCAAGGCCAGAGGTACTGTTAAACATCCTACAATGCACAAGACAACCCTCCACATCAAAGAATTATCTGCCCCAGAATGGCAAGAGGGTCGAGGTTGAAAAAACTCTGACTTAAACACTTAAACCTCAGTTTCCTGCTCTGTAAAATAAGGGCAGTGATACTACCTGCATCATAGCTATGTTATAAAGATAAAATAATGCACGCCACATTATTAATGTAATCAATGGCTCTTGGTGTTTTAGCCATTGTGATGAATATAGTTGAGTTATTAAGTCTATAATGATTTGACCCTAGTTTACTTCTCTAATCTCATTTTTTCCCCCAACTTTCTCTTATATTCTCAGGAATCTCTTGCAATATCCTGCTCACTACTCTCTGGCAAACGTTCTACTCTTTACCCATGTTAAAGTTAGGTCTCTCTATGCTTCCTGCCACTAGACTGGTCTGGACTAATCTAAAGACTCACGAATCTCCTGGTTTACCCCATTTCAGAGCCCACTTCACACTGTACTGAATGACTGGTATTCTTCAGAGTGTGATCTTCGCATATGTGTTAATATTACTTTATTAAAATCCATATTCCTGGATTCTGCCCCAAAATACATATCTACCCAGATGTATCAGTATCTCTGGGGATGGGGTCTGGAAATATGGACATCTAGCTCCTGAATTCATTCTTAGCCATAATAAAGCATGAGAGCCACCTTAACAGTTGCTGAGCTCCAGAAGGGCTAGGTGGGGTTTTATTTCCTTTTGTATCTTGGGACTTCATATGCCATCTGGCATAAGTAGGCACTGAATAAATAATGACACTATTTGAAAGAATAAATGAGTAATAAAAACTTACATCCTTTCTTAGTTTGTCATTCCCCTTTTCTCTTTTGGTTTTTATCCATTACCACATCTCATTCTTGCTGAAGTCCTCAAATGTTTACATAATCAAAAAATCATTCATCTTTATTATTATTGGTTTTTAATAAATGGTTAATAAACATGGACACTGAAAGAATTAGGCTTAAAAAAAAGACAAAGGAGAAAGTAATCTGAGTATAAGATAAATTAGTACCTTAACTTTCACAAGGGAAGCCAAAGTGGTGAACTCACAGTCTGTCTTCAAGGGGGGGTGCTGTTATCTGATAGCCTGTGTGTGCTGGGTGAGAATGGGGGATGCTTGAACAGGACCTCAGCATTGCCAGATCTTTCTATTCAAGAGCAGTCAGAATGAGGTTTTCTATGGTGTCTCCAAGGTGAAATGTTGGCCACCAACACAAAACTTAAGACCGACAGACTAACAAAACCCTGTTGGGGTCTGCTCAGGCCAAACAAAACATACCCATGTTCTTTGTTCCATCTGATGGTTCCCACATTCAGATTCTGCTAAGCAAAGGCATATCTTGTCCATAACACACTTAATATATAAAAACATAACAAGTACCATTTTCTCCACTCTGCATGCTAATATCAGTGGCTCTTTTTCTTCCCAATAAGACTATCACCAAGGTACCAACTGCAAAAAAGAAATAGGGCAAAGGCAGTACATGTTGCTTCCATCTGAGCAAGAATTTAATCACAGTGGTACGTGTAATGATGGCTCTACAGGTGTCCTTGTCTCTGGAAATCTTGGCCGTGTCCTGTAAGATATAACTCACAGTCTGCAGCAAGGAACAGGGTATAAATCAGTTGGTCAATCTCCCTGCATCATAAATCATGAGTGTGACGTTTGGTAATTTAGATCAGCAGTAAACCCTGGGACTGAATTAAAGAAATCACCCTCAGCTTGAGTCTGCGCCTAGATTAAACAGTTGTGACTTTGCAATAAATATGACCAAGAGTTCTGAGTAGATTCAGACAATTTCACTTTATGGAGGAAAAAAGGGGGAAAGCAGAAAGGAATTGAACCTTCAGGGAAGAGCCGAACAGAGAGGGTTAGATGAAATGATCAAAGACAACAAGAACGAGTGAGCCTGTGGAGTGAGCAGAGTGGATACTCTCTTTTTAAGAGAATCAGCAACATAAAAAATATATCTCTTTATGGCAAGTAATTGAAATCCCCAAATTGGGGCAATTACTTTGAGTTAATTGATACATCAACCAATTATTGTGACGTAATGCTCCCCTAAACATCAGAGACTTAAAACCACAATCACTTATCTCATTTCTGTATCTGGGGGCTGTCTGTGGTTGGCTGGTCTAGACTGGGCTTGTCTCTGTGGCTTGGCCTGGAACTGTGTGTCCAACTGGACTCGGCACTTCCCTGTGCTTGGGTCTTCTCCCCATGTGTTTATCCCAGCACCTCACACTGAGTAGCAACTGCTAACCAAGAGAAGTTCTTATTCATGGAGATGGCAGCAGTGTGGAAGGCATGCACAGTCACACAAGCATCTTTCCAGTCTCTGCTTGCATCGCATAAGCTATCATCCCGATGGCCATGGCAAACCACATGGCCAAACCTAAAGTCAGGGTGCAGGGAAATAAACCCTACCTTTAGTAGGAAGAGCCACAGAACCACAAGGCAAAGAGACTGAATACACAGAAAGGGTGAAGAATTCAGACAATAATTCGATCAACCATAGGCTACATTTCCAAGTGTAATATGATGTCCACAGATGATTTTATGGGTCCTGTGGATACCACATTACGGGGTTGAATCACATCATAGAGTTGAAATGCATAATGAAAAAGATGTATTAGCCAGTGCTAGACAGATGTTAAGGATTTTCCCAGAGACTTTCTCTTTAACATAATTCAAAGACTTTAAAGAGAATTGGAAAGGAGCATAACTACGTTTGCTGTCCCAGTGCTGTCTGTTTTACTTCTAAAGGACTGGTGAGCATTTGAACTAATGTTCAATTTGATCAAACTTCATCAAGAGTTTGTATGCCGGTTGTGAAACTTCTTCTAAAGAAATAATTTTCCCCAGCTATTTCAATTTGCTTTGGGAGACTCAAAAGTAAAAGTATGGGTGATTGGGACACATGGGTGTCTCAATTGGTTAAGCATCCACCTTTAGCTCAGGTCATGATCTCAGGGTCCTGGGATCGAGCCCCAAATTGGGATTTCCACTCAGAAGCAAGTCTGCTTCTCTCTCTTTCTCTCTCCCTAATAAATGAATAAAGTCTTAGAAAACATAAAAATATGGGCAATAGCACATTATAGATGGTGCCTTGGTTGACATGGAGTGCACTCCCACCCTCAACAAATAATTTAAGAAGGGACAGAACTCACTTCTTGCCATTAAACTACTTTCATATAAAACTGTTGTCTTGGGACAGCTGGATGGCTCAGTGGATAAGCATCTGCCTTCAGCTCAGGGCGTGATCCTGGAGTCTCAGATCGAGTCCCACATCGGGCTCCCTGCATGGAGCCTGCTTCTCCCTTTGCCTATATCTCAGCCTCTCTCTGTGTGTGTCTCTCATGAATAATAAATCAAATCTTTAAAAAAAATTGTTATATGCACTCTGATAACCCAAAGGATCTTCTGTGCAAACATAAACAAGCATCCTGGGGAATTTGCAAGGGGCCCTGGAGTGGTAGGGTACAATAAATAGCCACAGTGGAAACTGAAATCAGTCAGTTGGGCTGGATTTCCTCTGCAGAGGATGGTGAGCAAAGAGCATGAATTTGGCAGGGTCTCTTCAACCCTATCCTAAACCTAGCAGAAACCAGACTTCAGTCTCTAGAGAGGAGAAAAGAGCTATAGCAGGAGACAGCCCTGCTATCTAAATCTAAAATCAAGCCATATTTCCAACTTGAAGCATCTTATTCTCTTGTCCTGCTTTTATGCTTATTAAGTAACCTTCTGATTTTTGGTTTGGTGTCCCAGGAATTCAAATGCTGGGAAGATGATGGCAACTATGGTTATTCTGACAAGACATTTCCATGATAATGATTATGATTATGAAAAAAATTATTTTTCTTTATACATATGAGACTTATTCCCAAAAGATCCATGCTGGTGGGTGTCCTGACAAGTCCACAATCAGACTGCAGCCTGAGGAAATCCTCCTCAAAGTCATGCCACCTGGTGCAGTGCTCTCTCATAGGTCAACTGGCCTCTGAGGGCTTCATCTCTCTTTGAGATATGCTTGATATTTCATGCTATGAAGAGGATAGTAAAAGAAGTGGTAGTTAAAAGAGCATAAAGATAAATGGAAAGTAAGTGAATAGCCTTGTAATTAACAAGTTAGTTAAGTTATATTTGAACTGAGGATTTATCTGCTATCATCTGATTTCTGAAGACTTCATAAAATTGGTTTGCACTCAATTACATTAGTGGACTGGAAATTTGAGAACACATAGAACAGCTTACATCCCAAAAAAGCAAGCAACTTGAAATTAAGTGTTAGATATGACTTATTAAAGAAAAAAAAAATCTCCTGGCCATCTGGCAACTTCAGAGAGGAGGAGGAAAGGGCTAAATAATCAATTACTTAATCTCTTCCATCTCCTTTTCAGAGGGATCCAGCCCCACTCCCTTTATCTCTGATTTATCCTTCCACAGCCTGCTCTACTGTCTTTCCTTTTCACACATAATTGTTCGTCAGGATACTTCTCTACACAAAAATTCATTTCCTCCCACTGGAGGAATTCTGATGCCAGATGTTAAGGAAATTATTTGGCCCTTGTAAAGATGTATGCATCTTTCTAATTCTATTTATTATTGATTTAGGTTTATTCTGAATGCTGAAATTTTAATGTTAGGTTTTAAATCACTAAATATCAATAAAAAGTGTGGGTTCTTTTTCAAATCAGTCTATGGTTATTCAACTAGTATGTAAATTTAAATTACATTCAACAAATACTTGGTATGGGCTAGCTAAGGCTCTGGGGCTGAAGACAAGAGATGTGCCTGTGAACAGACTTAGCCCTTGGCCTCAGAAAGGTCACAATCTGGAGGAGGACAGGCACCTCTGTAACACAGAGTGACAAGAGCATGACAAGACCTCTTTATATTGTTAAAGAGACCCAATCACCCTTATATTTATGCTGTTTCTCATGGAGGAAGATATATTTTCTCCTGACTTATTTATTATGAAAATTTTCAAAATTAAGAAACTTTAAAAGAATAGTGTAATGAACACATATATCCTGAATCTAAATTCAACAAATGAAATTTTCTCTATTTTCTTTCTTTCTCTCTTCATTCTTCCATCCTTCCTTCCATCCATCTATCCATCCATCCATCATCCTTGTACCTACATATCTATCAGTTATCTATCATATGATAGCGCATTGGGGAAATCATGACAATTCACCCCCCCCAAATCAGCATACGTCTCCAAAGAATAATAATATCTTGCCACACAGCCATAATACCATTATAACAACCCCCAAAATGGACAAAACTTCTATATCTAATATCCAATCGTATTTAAATTTCTTTACTTGAACCTACAGCCTTTTCTGTCTTTTTTTTTAAAAAAAGATTGTATTTATTTATTTATGAGAGACATAGAGAGAGAGAGAGGCAGAGACATAGGCAGAGGGAGAAGCAGGTTCCCTTACGGAGGGAAGCAGGACCCTGGGTCATGACCTGAGCCAAAGGCAGACTCTCAACCACTAAGCTACCCAGGTGTGCCTTTCTATGTCTTTTTGTTGTGGTTCTTGAAACTGCCATCCAAACAAGTTTTAAGCAATGCATTAATTTTTATGCCCTTTAGTTTGTTTTGATGTAAAATAGTACCTTCTGCTTTTGTAAAATCCAGTAATGATCTAGATTTTTTTCTGATTGTTTTCTTAAGGAGCCATATAACACACTCCCCCATATTCTCTATTTCTTTTACGCCAGAAGTTTCACCTTTGGCTTGATTAGATTCAGATTAAACATTTTTTTCAGATTAAACATTTTTTTACTAGAAAACTTTATAGGTGATTCTGTGTATTTCATTCACATTAGGGGGTTACCGATGTTATTAACAGTGCTGAATATGAGGGCTTGGCTATGGTGGTAGCCCACAGATTGTCTCTATTATAAAGAAACATTCCTTTTCTCTTTGCAATTAGTAAGTAATCTGCAGGGTGACACATTGGAGTCAAAGCATGACTTGTTTACCCAAACCTAAAGCTGGTATAATCCACTAATGAGCCTTGTCTGAATCACTACATGGGGTTAGCAAAATGGTGATTCTCTAAGTCTATTCATAAATTAGCCAGCATTCTTCTGTAAATAACTTTTATTTTTTATCTGCTGTTTGAAACAAGGTATATTTGAGTAAGGCATGACCTAGAAATGGCAAATACCTAGCCTTACATAAACATTAAAAGTTTAAGAACTTGAAACAAATTTAGAGAAACCATAGCAACTTAGGGTTAGAAGGGACCTAAAATAGTACATATTCTCTTTCTTTTAACAAATGAGAAAAGTGAGGTCTGACTACTAGTTTATTTTGATTTCATAACTAATGAGTTTGTTGTAACTGATGTCTTTGGATAAAGGGAAACACATTGTTCATAGGTGGAAATGAGGTCAAAGTACCTGTGTACAGTTACCACTCATTTGTTGGCAATATTGTCTGCTGAATTATGATTTCGTAGGATAATAGGAGGTTGCTTATTTCAGCCATGGAATGAAATATTATTATGCACATGCAAAAAATAGGGTGTGAACTTTGGTATTTCCCTACATTATGTAATTGCCAAGGCTTCATTTCTAACACTAAGGAATTTTCCCTGGGCTAAAACTGAGCTGATTTTTATGAGCCCAAGATCTTTTCTAGTCTTGGAATGGTCAGCAATGTCACAGTTTCTCATAGCTGGAAAGACAACATCCATATCACATTCCCTATCACCACCACTACCACCAATAGCTTTTGAGGTGACAGTTTATTAATCCAAGAGAAATTTTGAAATCCCCCTATAATTAATTTAAATCCAATAGTTTGAGTTTATATCTATGGAATGTGTAGTATGATACAAAATGGCAAACACTGGGAATGAGCTGAATGAAGAAAGAATGGACAAAATATTAATGGGGGGGTTGGATAAGAGAATAGTGAAAATCCAGGTGAATGCTCTGATCCCTATTCTTGGAAGAGCACCTTAAGCTGGTCATTTGGGAATGGAGAGGGGATGTCACTAAAGAAATTGCCTAACTAGAGTAAGGCCAATTGGATTCTATTTGCCAAAGCCAAGTATACATTCTAGGTTTTTCAAACTAGAAGACTTAAGAAAAGATTCAAGAGGTAAAGTTTAGAAGCAGAGGCTTAGATGACTGGTGGGAAGGTAGGCTATATGAAGACTGGAGACAAAAAGTGTTGCCAGCCAGTGGCTTTGTGTTTTCCCTTTTGAACATGTATTGAGTGCTTACTATGTAACAGGCATTTGCTATGTGTTTGGTGCATTATCTAATTTAATTCTCTCTCTTATTATCCCCATTCTAGACATAAGAAACCAAGGCAAATTACTCAACACATTCCAGTTAATAAGCATTGGGGTTTGTCCTGACCCCTTTTATTCAGTAGAGAATGATACATTTTCCTGGATGGTAATGTTTCCTTTCAGAGAACTCAGGGACGAGTGTCTAGATTGAAGAAGTTAAAGCAGAGAAATACAAAAATGAGAGCTAAACAGTGTGAGATGGCCACTATTTCCTCTTAGACTTTTGGAATACCTATGGACTTTTAGCCACTAATGCAGAGAAAATTCTGCCCGGCATGACATCTTCCCCTGAAATGTCAGATTATTATGGGTCCTGATGCCAATGGAGGAATAGCATGGTTATTCCCTACTGATTAAAAACACGGAAAGGAAATTCAATGGCTCTGAACAGTACTAATCAAATGTGTCACTGAGCATCATGAAGGACACGAGAACAGGATATTTCTAAGTGAGCACCACTTCCTGGGGTATGCCTTCCATTTCTCCAGTATCATGCCTTGGATGGAGGTCTGCAACCTGTCCCGGATAAGGAACCATATAACCTCAAGAAACTCCTAAAAGAGAAGCCCAAGGATTTTATTCTTTCTGCTTTGCCAAGAGGAAACCATGGCAGTGCCTGAGTTTCCATGTGAGTCAAAAACTCTGCCATGAAGACAATCCCATAGCCCAGGCCCAATGGCCAGTTGCCATCCTCATATAAACCCCCTCTGCCTTAGAGGCAGTGCCTAGGCAGACCTGAGCAATGCCTGTCCCATTATCTGTAAAACGAAGGAGTTGAGCTACATCAGTGATTTTAAAACAATTTGGAGATACTCTTTAAAAATATATATAACAAAGCATTCAAATAATACAGAAGCATATTGATAATTATAAATATCCAATTCACCTCTGATCTCCAGGACCCCACCCCATGGACCACTGGTATCAGTTTCTTGCATATTGTTCTAGAATTATTCCATGCAGTTTTTTGCTTTTCTTTTTTTTATATAAGTACATGTATTTAAAGCTTTCTGCACCTTGTTTTTCTCACTTGGCAGTAGATTTTGGAGGTCATTGTGTATCAGTACATTTAGTGTATGTCTACCTTATTATTTTAATGGACTCCATCAAATGGCTGTACTCCTTTCAATGCTTTTATAACAGCTGAACTCTCTACACAGCAAAAAAATATCTTAGATCAAACTCTAAAAGCACAATACCTCAGACATCAAATGCTGTTGATGATGGGAGGGTGAGGGAGCTAATCACTGCCTGCTTGGCTCTCCTTCACCAGAGGGGAGGTCTCTAACATGTGTCTATGGAATTCTTTATGAGACAGTGGGGCAAAATTTGAAAATACCATCTGGTTTGTATCTAGAGCCTCTCCCAGCTCTAGTATCTTGCGTCTGTGAAAAATATTGTGACCCTACAACTTAGCATCTAAAGAGTCTTCATCAATAATATCAGAGGGACAGTCATTTGAACAAAACACCCAGTGGATCAGGTCCCCTCCTTCATGGTGGACTGCCTAGATCCATAATTTGTGAGTGCTATTAATAAGTGAGGTTGAGCCTATGAACTTTTTGTCTCAAAATTAAATTCTGAAAATTTGCAGCTATTGCCAAAGTCTTGGCTTGTAGTTTTACATTGAATTATTGTGCTGAATTATTTCATTTGGTCCCAATGTGCCTTGTCAACTGTAAGTATTGTCTCAGAGAGGCAACACAACAATATTTTATAAAGAAATCATTCTTTAAGACATGGAAAGACCTGCTTGTAATCTAAGTCTCTGACCCACTGTGGCAAACAGACACACAGGATACTGAGAAGGATCCAGGGATCACTAAAGCCATTTAAATCTAAAGGAGATAGTAAAGCTTAGGCTCATGACATTAAGCAGAATCTCCCTTGGGTCTGGAGTATATTTAGACTTTGTGCTTATGAATTATCTGTACACTGATGAAAGAATAGGTAATTTAACATCTCTTAATTTTTAAATTATCAGTGGCTTTGGGTCTAGGGTAGGAATTCTTCATTTCCCATATCAGGGACTCACATAGCCCTAAATAGTGTTGAGTAATGTTAGCTGAACATTCTAGTTCAGTTTCAAAATCTCGCCTATATTCCACACACATTCATTCATTCATTCATTCATTCATTCATTCATTCATTTTAAAGGAAATGGCATATAGTAGACATCTGTTGTTTTTGTCATCCAGAATCCACTCACTTTTCTCCTAAAAATAATACCCTTTCTTCTGGGTACCTTCTCTGTCACTCTTACCCCATGTTCTTCAGCTGAGGTGGACTTCAGAGTGGACATGTGACTCAGGTTTGGCCAATCAGCACAACATATCCTCCTGGCCATTGTGATTGGGGGGATGGCATGTTCCCCAAAGCCAATAATGTGCAATAAAACTTTCCCTGAGA
This sequence comes from Nyctereutes procyonoides, assembly GCF_905146905.1. NCBI lineage: Eukaryota > Metazoa > Chordata > Mammalia > Carnivora > Canidae > Nyctereutes > Nyctereutes procyonoides. The sequence goes on from NW_026575024.1 coordinate 40,830,971, forward strand.
AGGTTGAGGCAGAAGCTCTCTGTCCTTTCCTGCTGGATGGGACTTGGAAGAAGAGCGGCCTAGGGATTGTGGCCATTTTTCTACCACATGGAACTCCAGAATGAACCTTATGTATAGGAATTGGTACTAAAAAAAAAAAAAGAAAAAAAAAAGGAATTGGTACTGAAAAATGGGAAGAGATCAGATCCTCCTGGTATCTGATTCTAGCCCTGCACTCCCAGCCTTTCCTGTTACAGGAGTCAATGAGTCAATATATTATCTTTTTCATTTTCTTAATACAGTTCAGGTTGAGTTTTCTGGCTCATGGAAGCTCTGAGACTTCATTTTTTAATTCTAAATTAATTTTATTAGATATCCATGAGGGGGGGTGCTGAGAAATGAAGCTAGCTCCAGGGGAAAGGATTGAATTTAGCTATCCGGACTATCAAATCTAAAAATAGCTGACTAATTCAAGTGTCAGAAGTATGACCCCTCAATCCTTCTAAGTGCCAGTCTTCAGAAAAGAAAACCCAAGAATTTCTATTTACAAAGGAAAGAAAGAAAGAAAGAAAGAAAGAAAGAAAGAAAGAAAGAAAGAAAGAAAGAAAGAAAAGAACTTGTTCGATTAGAATATGGCCTGCTGAGCAACTGTTTATGACCCATGTCCCAGAGGTAGTTTAAAGATCACAGGTAGTAGAAAAGAGAAAGAGCATTTATTTTGTGCCTTCTGTGGGCTACTTTGCAAAGTATTTTAACATATTTTCATTTATTATATTTAAGAAATGTTTTTGTATGCCTGTCCTCAGTGTTCTAGGTGCTATAGATGCTCAGTAGTTAGAAAAAAAAATGGCCCTGCTCTCAAGGAGATGATAGTCTAGCACATCCAATAGAACTTTCTGCCATGATATAAATAGTTCTGCTGTACTTCCCCATACATAAACCACTAGCCGTATGTAGCTCTTGAGCTTGTGAAAGGTGGTTAGTGAAAAATTGATGTTTTTAATTATAATTAGCTTTAATATAAGTAGCCAAATGTGATTGTGGCTACTGTATTGAAATGTGAGGACTCTAGATCATATCTTCTTAAACCTTAATGTGCATACAAATCACCCATAGATCTTACTAAACTGCAGATTCTGACTCCAGTAGGGTCTAGCGCTGGAGTAGAGCATCTGTGTTTCTTTTCTTTTCTTTTTTTTAGAGTTTATTTATTTATTCATGAGAGGTATAGAGAGAGAGGCAGAGACACAGGCAGAGAGAGAAGCAGGCTCTCTCTGGGAAGCCCTATGTGGGACTCAATCCCAAGACCCTAGGATCACTACCTGAGCCAAAGACAGACACTCAACCACTGAGCCACCCAGGAGCCCTCTTCTGTGTTTCTGACAGGCTCCTTGATGATGCTGATGTGGCTGCTACTCAGAATACACTTTCAGTAGCAAAGATAAATAATTATCAAGGTAAATAATAATAATAATTAAAGTAATAGTACAAAATATGGTAAGACCATCATGGAGAACAGGGTGCTGTAAGAGAGAATGGAAGGGACAGGATTTGGAACTAAATTTAAATTGGAAGCAAGTAATGAAAGCCCTCAGTGGGGAGGGGTTCCTGGAGTCAACACCTGCAAGATGCATGTGAGCTAGTTAGGAATGAGGCTCAAGGGAGAGGCGATCTGAAAGGAAGGAGCATTTGGTAGGAAGGCTCTCTAAACCACTCTTATAAAAGAGTTTCCCTGTGAGACAGGCTGGTCTACAATAATGTAGGTATCATTATTTCTTGTAGCCTCTGGTCCATTCCTCCTCTTGACGTCCCTGCCACAATCAGATAGGTACCCTTCTTTGAGTCCCCATAACTCACTGTATATTTTCCCATCATAATCATTCACACTGAGTTGAAATGTCCCCTCTCTCTGCTCCCCACTAAACTGTGAACTCAGTGTATTTTTATTCTCTGGATCCCCACATGGTAGGGGATGTCTATTAAACTGTAGCCAACAAAGATATTGCATTTGTTTGTGTTTATGAGGTAGCTGGGATTAGGGAGGTATATATACTGCCTATAGAGATGTATGCAGTATTTTTCTCCCAAATAGATGAGAAATATTTTTGGAGTAGAGCCAAACCGTTCATGGTCTCTACATTACTTTCAGTTTTACAGCAGGGGATCGCTCTGGTTTTGACAAGCACTAATTAATTCCATCTCTGGGGAATAATGGGAAATGTAGGCTTATGCCGTTTGCACCAAGGTTATCAGTTATATTGGTTTTAGTGTTCTGCCCTGCTCTAGATATAAAACATGCAGCAAAATGCACAGTCGCCTCCTCATTAGCTGTAAACAGTGTATTTCAGATTTGTCAAGCATACATATTTATTTTTACATCCAGGCATTTTTATTTATCATTCTTGCAAGTCTGTGAAGTTTTTGCCAATAAATTAGGAATGCACTAACTAGTTCTGAAAACTATGGCACCCAGGAAATTTTATTGATCTCATAATTTACTGGATCTTTTGGTTAATTACAAGTTCTGTCTAGCTTGGTATGCTTTTCAAGTCAGCTGTGCATCATAAATATGAAACCCCAGTACTCACCCTCCCTGCATTCTCTGGCAGCCCCACACGAGGTCAAAGGTGTAATTGCTACAATACTCAGAGTCTCTAACGTGTTTAATTAAACTATTAATCTACTTTTATCTTTGACACTAGAAAGCAGGAGGCATTGAGTTTTGAAAGTTCTTCAATGCATTTACTCATGGTGGATTTTTCCTAGCCCTGTCTTCAACAGTTTAGCCCTGGCTACTCTTGGAAAGGCAATTTAAAAAATTGTAAATGTAGCAGGAATTACTGTATCAGCTAATAAGAAAGTGTATCATTTGCAATGATTCACACATTTGCTTTCTGACTAAAGCACTTTATTAAAAACAGAGAAGATTAAGGCTTGCTAAAGGTCTGAAAATTGTGGTAGATCAACCAGCAGCAACCTTGGACGGTCCATTATTTTAAAAGCCTGTGGATGATCATTAGAATTGAGAGTTGTCTTTGTTATATAACCCATGAGAACTCTCTGAGGACAAGTGTAACCTCTTGTGGCAGCGATGACATTTTAAGTGGTCAGGCCTGGTTTTATGTTCATTATCACAATGGAGCCTCGGAACTTGAGTCTTCAGGAACATGTGTATCTGTGAAGCTTTAATTAGGTTAACAAGGTTCTCATGTGTCTGTCTCTTTTCTTTACTGTGAATCAACTGGTCGTAATCTACTACATATGTTATGCAATTAAGCAAGCAATTTGCTTCCTTTCATTTTGTTTCCTGTGCTCATTCTTGAGCTTGTGTGTATAAAATGTGAAAATTTTGAGGTCCTATTTCCCTCACTTTAAGCTCTTCCTACCTGCCGGCACAATTTTTTAGTTGTCCTTTGTTAAAGGAATCTGCATCTCGTGTGTCTCCATAAAGGCTGTGAAAATATGACACCATGACCTTCTCACTAATGTCCCTGGCTTTAATTTTAACAGTGATTAAGAGTGATTTGAGTCATGCATTTGAACATTCCAATTAAAAATCAATTTAAACAGGCAATGCCCATGTAAATATTGATTATAAACCCACTGTGTGTCTAGCCAGTTAAATTACTATCATAAGCTAAAATTTAAAAATCTATTTTTCTTTCCTACTTTGTTAAAGAGCATAATTAAAATCCAAATCCATTTGCAGTTTGGTCATATATTTTGCAAATGCCCACCGGAATAAAATTTAATTTAGACACTCAACATATCTTCCCTCCCACCCTACCTTCAGTCAACATAATCAAAACCACAACTCTTTTACATTTATGGAGCAGTCGAAGCTGCATATTTCACTTTCTTGTATTGTACTTTAACTTTTTGTACCGCATTTGCTATGAGGATTCCACGTATCCTGTTAAATGTGAGCAGCTTCCTCGAAAACAAGCATTTCAACTGACATTTTTTGGCTTATGTTCAGCATTTTACAGCCTAAGTATCAGAGCCATAAGTTTATAATTTGAGATGCCACAGACCTTGCTTATTCATCATGATTAGATGTTTCTATCTGCTATTCTACTGAATGGCAAGCTCTAACACTGAAAAGTAAAGAGAGCCGGTTTCTGGTTTGGCAACAACAACAGCAAGAAGAGTGAGGTAAATAAGAAAAATGCATTAAGTGCATCTCCTTGATGAGGGTGCAATCTAAGTCAAACTTTTGAATGACCATTGATTGTTTGCACAATATTAGAAAATAAACTGGTGATTTTAATACCATCCTGGTGCTTCAGGGTTAAAATTATAGTTTGGAAAGATAATTACTGGCCATATTTATAGATGAGTTTTGCAAATGTATCATTATTATGTGATGAGTGAGTACATACCTATGAAAGGCTAATATTTTGCTTTGGAGAATATTTTTTTCTTTTTGGACTATTGTAGTAATTCCTTTGTAAGTGTTTAATCTTTACCCTACATAAGTGAAAACTTGAGGGCTCTCTTTCCTACAGTTCTGAGATAAAAGCATGGGAAATTTAGAAGGCAATCCTAATGACATCGTTGTGTGACCCACAGAAATTAATAATTAATGGTGGAGCCTCAGGCAGGGTGCTATTGTATTAGACAAGTAGTCTGTTGACTTCTGCATGTGCTGCTGTCACTTATCTGGCCTCCCCACAAAGGCAGTCCAGCCAGCAGTTCAGGGAAGCCTGGGTGCTATGACTGCCCATCCAAGACCAGGCCTTTGGCTGCTTCTGCTACAAACAGGAACAGAGCCATGAGTAGAGAAGAGGACACTGGACATTGTGTGGTTGGCTAAGACCCTAGTTGTCCATGGTGCATTAAGTCCCACCATCAGAAAAACATCCTTAGGGAAAGGATCAGAACTAACAGTATTAAACCTTAAATAGTTTTGTTTTACCTTTAAAAGTAAATCTCAACTTACATAGTATAGCTGTATTACTAATGTGTATTTTCCTGAGACTCATTAAGTAACTTGCCTTGAAACACACAAGTAGTAAATAGTGGGGCCAGGATTTGAAACCAAAGAGTCTAAACCAAAGCCCATAACTATTTTGCTGTATAATAACTCTATCCATGGTTATTAGGGAAATACCTTTTGTCATTATCAGGCCATTCATTGTGCACCTGATAAACCAAGAGCTAGAAGGGTACAGAGTTCAGAATGGGAGTGGAGTGGGAATGGTGGTATGTTGTGAAACTGACCATCCCAAATAAGGAAAACAACAACAGCAACAACAACAACAAGTTCCGATTTGCCAATTTTCTGTCATGGAAATATTCCCACCATGACTAATTCCAAGCTTTCCAAGTGAGGTCACTGAATGAAGAGTTCAGATACACTGAATTGGCTCTCACAGACTGGCTCCCACACACATCACTGAGCAAGGAGCACACATACAGTCAACAAAAGGAACAGTGAGGGTAGATAGAGAAGGAATGCATTTTGTGTCAGATAAACAACCTCTGAGGACTCCAAGTGCTTATCTCTTATGTGGCAGTCAGTTACTTTGGAGGATCCTGAGGAACCTCACCCCCCAGGATTCATGCCCTGTGCAGTCCCCTCCCCTTGGCCTGGGCCTGGGACTTGCCTCAGCCAGAAGCGAGCAGCAGAAGGGATATAGTGCAAATTCTGAACCTCAGCCTTAAGAATGCCTGGCAGCTTCTGCTTCTGTACTCTCAGAGCCCTATGCTGCTCTCTTAAGAGACTTTACTACCCTGCTCTGACAGACCATATAGAAGGGCCTGGAGAAGGAGCAGAGGCAACAGAACCAAGGAAACCACCCAATGGAGAGTAACTAGGGACCCAGACTTATGACCTACACAGAGCCATCCTAGCTGAGGCACCCCACTCGGGAGTGAAGAGCCATCCTAGCTGAGGCACCCCACTCGGGGTGAAGAGCTGAGGCACCCCACTCGGGAGTGAAGAGCCCAGACTTATGGCCTTCACAGAACCATCCTAGCTGAGGCACCCCACTCGGGAGTGAAGGCACCCCACTCGGGAGTTGAATGTTCCTACTAGGATGCTGTCTTAATTCCTAACCTACAGAATTGTGAGAAAACAAAAATTTGTCTTAAACCCCTAAGTCTGGGAGTGATTTTTAAGTAGCAATAGATAGTTGAAAAAAAAACCTCTTATTTTCTACCAGTGCAAGAATCTTATTTTACTTACCTACAGTGCTTTATGGTCAGGAAGAGAAGCCCTATTCCTGAAGCCACAGGTGCACCATGCTCACCTGGGGGTGCCTCAGACTCCAGGAGCCCAGTTCAATGCCACCAGCCTGTTCTTCATAGTCTCATGACAAACACAAGAGAGATTCACAGTTGATCATTTTTACATTTTGATGTCACTATCTCTCTTTGTGGTGTCAGTGTTTCCATTTGACATAAAGGGAAAACAAAGTGGAAAAAGAAGAATTCTATACATTATTGTTCAAGAACCACAAATAGAACAAAGTCTCAAATCTGTAAGCTCCAGGTTCTTTTGTGTGTAATTCTTATCGTGTTGACAGCTTGGCAACATTTTGCTGATGCTTCTTTCTTCTTTCATGGACTAAGTAAGTAATCATGAAGAAGAAAGAAAAAAGGGATCATCTTGCCAGAATACTCAGTTTATATCATAAGTTGATGGAATATCATGAAAGTATAAAATTGAAGGAAAAATAAAGTTGTCCATTTCCTAAACACTGAATTAAACTGTCGTATAACCTTGATTAGCTACTACCTATAAGATGAGACCTTGGAAATAAGCAGACATCCAAAGGTGTAAACCTGTTGGGTCCCTTGTTTGTTTGTTTGTTTGTTTGTTTCTTTTTAAGTATCTAGTTTTAATGGTTTCATTAGATATTTTCTTAACATCAGCAAGATGCTGATATTTTTGTCATGAGATTAATGCAAACAAACCAGACTAGTATTAAAGTAACCAGAGAGATAAGGTGATTGATGACATAACAACACAGCATACTGACAATTTTAGAGCAGCTTAAAAAAAGCTGAAAAATGAGGCAGAGGTATTAACTTTATGAAATACAAGAAAACAACTTAGAAGGAGATGATTTGGACTTTTGGTAAAAATTTTATTTTGAATAAAACTCATCATATACTCTACAAGGTGCCACACAGGGGCCTATACATTATGCTGTCTAATTTTAGAAAAAATAAATTGAGATTGCGCTCTCAGTTTGATATAGTTTGTAACTCAATGATAGGTGAAGAACAGTGCTACCCAGAAAATATTATACCAACTCTGCTGGACCTCTTTCAATAAACGATCCAGACAATTTAGGCCTAATTTTGTGCTTTCCAGAAATAGGTCCACTGATCCAGTTTGCCATGAAAACCAAACAAGATGGACATGCATGAGGAGATGCATAATTTCAACTCATTTTAGATTAACTGCATCATCTGCATTAGATGTGACCTGATTTGTTTGGGGCTCCAAGTGTATGAGTCCATGCTCATTTTTCTATCAGGTATAGGTATCCCTTCCGACAGCAGGAGGGAAGTAGGGAGATGGGGTAGCTAGTAGATTGCCAATATTATATTATTTTTCCAGTGGTAAGGACATTGCCTGTCTTATGGCCATTTGATTACATTTTTATTCTCATTTTAAATAATTAGATTTTATGCTGAAGCTTTCTAAGTAAATTTAAATGTTACATGATGTATGTAATGGAATAAAAATGGAGTTACAATAACTCCTACCCAATTGCCAACATGCTTCTTTTCTATTACTAGAGATAGTAGAGTGCCTTTGGGGACCAGGAATTTAGACATTATTTTGTACATAGACTTCAGTTATTTGTTTGGCCATTTTCTTGATTCACCAGGTGATAGATATGTTGGCCTTCCTTCTGAATAGCACTTCCAAAAATCTTGGTAATTATGGCTCATAGTCTTTACAGAATTGAGTTATCATGAATTTTAACTTTAATGATAGCACAGAGTTTGTCAATCCAATGGGAATTGGGAATTTCATAAAGTATTGCCACTTCTTAGACAAAGTACTGAAGTTGTGGAAGCATTTCCAAACGGAGAGTTGGAGCTATGTACATGAGGGTCAATCAGATGGTCAGAACTAAGTTCCAAGGCACAATAAAGAGAAAGCAAAAGAAGGAACCCACATTTCAGCCACTTCTCCTTGCATTTGAAAATTTAACTGGAAAGTTCTCTAGACTTTATTTGAACAAACTGGGAGGATAAAATAAAATCACACCATAATGCTCAGTTTCGTTTTGTGGAACTGGGGCAGCTCATAGGGAAATACTAATCAGTCAGGAGAGATCTGCAGAAATTCCACAAAGATTGTAAGGATAATTAGATTTGATATAAGGCACTACTCAATAATATAGCAAGGTTTAGTGGAGTGGTGCAAGAATTATAGCCATTGTCAAAATGCCAAGATTTTTTTTCTTCATTTTTTTAAGAGTAAAACTGCAAGCTTACTAAAGTTTCAGTAACTGTTTAGTATTTGAAACTGGTAAGGGAACTCTATTTCCACATGGGGCTCTGTTGGCCATGCGGGTGGAGTATTACCAAACTACAAATTTTAAATATTATTTTCTTACTGTATTTGACTCTCAAAAACATGACTCTCTTCTGTGTTCTTCTGTTTGTGTTAAAGCATCTATGGTTAATGGCTTTCTGTTTTTCTTATATGATGGACTTTAACAAGAGATCATTCTCTGAAAATAAGCACATTGTTAGTAAAAATGAGTTTAACTTGTCAAGCACTGTTTTTTTTTCTGTCCTGTGTTCCAGAAATAATACACATTTGTCATATTTTAGAAACTGTAAGTCATGTCTTACCTGCCATGATATCGTACCCTGGTAGCAATCCATTAAGTATTTCATGCTAAAAATGACCCCAGGAGATAGTAATTAACCTAATCTTGAGTGTAATAATAGAATCAGAGATTGATGAACAGTTTTCTTCAAATATTTTAAGTAATGGCATAAAACTGAAAGGCCATGCATTGCTTGTCTTAGAAAAACAGTATGGAATATGTTAGAATATCATGAATAAATGAACACTTTCATTTATGAGTTTTATATAGAAATCATTGAGTTTCCCTGCTCGAGGTGCAGCCTGCATAGTAGTTAATCTTCTTGTGGCACTTACTGTATAATGCAACACCTCTTTGGGCAATCTTTTGTATTAAAATATAGCATTTAAGTTCCTTTCCTCCACAGAGCAATGCAAGAATGAATTGTTCAATTTTTTTTATCACATGCTGGAAATTATTTTAGAAATAACCAAGATGGTAATTTCCATTTAATATCTTTTTTATAGCTCACTGAAAAATATGAGATATTTTCAAACCAGGATAAAATTATAAAATGAAAAGGACCTTATAGTGGTACTCAGAAGACTCCTGTCTCAGGCTCACCACCATCCATGAGCAACCTGAGCAAGTCATTTACCCTCTCTCACTTGTTGTTGTAATTATTTGAATCATTAAAATGAAAATTCTAACTTAACCGTTCCAGGTAAATTCTGTTTTAAGCAGTTCTTCTTCCTGTTTTGATCCCTTTCCTCAATCTTATTTCCATCCACTTCATCCTTTTTTAGTGCATTCTAATGACCTCTTATTTTAAGCCTCAAAGAATTATGGTCCATCCCAGATCAATTCGTGATTGCTTCTTGTATAAGAGAGCTGTCTCTCAACCTCAATGAAGTCATATGTCATCTCTCACTCTATAAAGGAGATTGAATGGCAGGGACCAGCCACTTCTTGACAAAAGCTTAGACACCATGACAGTCAATGGATAGGCAAGACATAGGCTCAATCAGATAGTATAGAATGCATTTCTAAAGCAAACTCCCAAAGGGCCTTTCACATAGTGATAGAGATATCTTCTGATTAGAATAAAATAGCATTAGCAACTTGAAATGCATGTTAGGATGATTACCACAACCATCTATTAAAATTGTTTAGTACAAGTGCCACCTCCTCATAAATCACAGGGGTACGTTCACTTAAAAAATGGACATTCATTCTGAGTTTTGATCCACATTTGACTTAGTAGAAGACCAACCCAGAGAATTTAACAGTCCAATTAAGGGTTTTTAAGGATTTTTCAAAATGAAGCATTGTCAATAGGAAATTTCCCTGTAAGCTCCAGGTAGTATCCATGAACTGTAAATTTCCCTTTGCATATTGTAAGTGGCAAAAATATGCTCTACCAGGACATAACAGTATCCCTTTAAAAATTAAATACAACTATTTTTAAGATGTTGCCATTACTTTATTTCTTGACATAAAGAGAAAAATTGAATACACATGTTTATGCACAAATGTTGGGCCATCCATAGCATTATTATTTGGGTGAATAAGGATGGAAATTATCCATTTTTTGGTGAATGGGGAGGAAATTGCTCAAACCACCTGGGACACTAGTTCATAAACTATATGAAATCTTTTACAGAATGAATTCCAGAGTTTATACAATTCCCCCAAGAGAACGAGACGACTTTAAAAAGTAAATCATAATGAGAAATATTATTATTATTCTCACTGGTGGTAAAGGGTCATTAATAAAACAATCTCTGCAATATGTGAGTTCTAATATAAAACTATAAAAATATTATAAATGTTCTTCGTAGAGTGAAGTAGCCATGTTTATGAAACGGAGTTGACATGATTAGCAGTCACCTTGCACCATGGGAGCAAAGAGACTCTAATTAAGTCTACTCCATGAATATTTGGATTTTCTGGCATTTAAAGGAGAGGATGGTTGGGTAGGAAGAGTAATAGCCTGTTCTTCCTGTCTTTTATTATGCCACCAAAGCTTCCGAAACCATAAGGCATGACTATAACCTTCTCTGCTAGACCAGGAGATGAACACAGATGTCTGAAGGAGGCATATTAGGAATCTCTCATTACACTCCATTCACCAGCTCCTTCAACTACGCAGAATTTTTTACTCTAGTGAACTAGGACTTTGTAGTCTCCATGCTTTCACCTGCGACGTTCTGTCTACCCTCTGTCTCTCCCATTTTTGCCTGGGTAATGACACTACAATCCTAGCTCTCAGTCAAGTTGAGACTTTCTTCAGAAAGATTCCTGGGATTGTTCAGCAGTTGACAATCTGGGTCCATCATTGTTTTGTTTTGTTTTTAAGCTGCCAAGAAGTCTGCATATACTGTCCCCATCAAAGCATTTGCCTCTCAATATTGAAATTAACTCTTTAGATCTTGATTTCCTCTAGGAGCCTGTGGCTGCTCCATGGCCCAGCGTATGTGTCTTATTTACCACTCTATCCATTACTCTTTGCCTAGTACCTGGCAGATACTAGTTATCAATAAGCATCTGTTTATTGAGGGAGGGAGAGACAGAAGGAGGGAGAAGACATGATTTATATGAAAAAAGTCAGAGAGACAAGAATAATGGGGTGACCCAAAGACAGTGAGAAGACTAAGGGGACTAAACTAGAATGCCGATGTCATTTTCTTCTAAATATGTGAGATCACGTGTATCTTCTCAATAGATTGAGAAATTTTTTCCCCTTTGAACAGAGGTAGGAAATAGAATAAATTCAATATATTTGCCAGTGATAATTTGTTAGATGCCTGTATGAGAAAGAACTTGAAGGTTGCCGGCTAAATGGATTTAGCATGTTTCAATGCAAAACAACCTTTAGATTCGTATAAGGGATTACAAATCATTTAAGAAAATCAAGTTTTAGTTGGAAGAGGGAGTTGCCAATACCATGACATTATTGCAACAAGTAAAATTAATTTAAATAGGCTTAATGTATCTGTCTACACAGCCCCTACTACAAACAAGGCAAAAGATGGACCAGCTGAAAATAGAATACTTAGTTGGAAGAAGCTTTCAAACTAATGTTACAACTATTAGCTAAAATACTTACAATTTATTGTGTAAATCATAACTCACTGATGGGGCACACATGTAAATAATAATGTTTTACCCTGAAAATAAAATACAGAGCATACAAAGTCTTCTGAACTCAGTTTCAAGATGGGTTTTTAAGACAGCTAACATGAGGATAAAGGCTGTATATATGACATTGCATTTGTACCACCTTTTAGCATCTTTCCAGGATAATATTCAGTGTTTTATTTGATGCTTTAGAATGTTTGACAAGTGAATTATCTGAATATTGTTATAATTTAGTTCAATGTCACCTATCTAGCAAGTCTATAGTCTATGCTAGGTTCTATTCTAAGCACTGAAATTATGATGGCAGATAAGATATGGTCTTTTCCATTCACGGACTCAAATTGAACAGAGAGAACATGTTGGAGCCAGCCCTAAGAGAGCACTCTAGGCTCTGAACATATCAGATTGTTCACTTTTCCTTGGACATGATGAAGTTACATCCACTTATCTGTGATTCTGCTCAAGTATTTATATGCTTAGATTTTTGAAACTCAACACCCCTTTCTCTCAAATTATTGTCTCTATGCGGAGTTTCAAAAACCAGTTTAGAAATTTGAATAAAAATTTCCTAAGTTTTGCCTTCTGATTTACTCTCCCATGCCTATTCCCAGAAGCCACGGTCTCTACAGAAGTTTAGTTTTGACAAGCGTACAAGAAGTTATTGGGAGGGAAAATCATTTAGGTCAATAGCAAAGTATGTCCTACTGCATAGTGATGTGAACAGCTAGTCACTAGCCGTTTGCATCGGGGGTCTAAGAAGTATAAAAAAAGGGCAGAAAGAGTACAGGAAGCTTCATAGAAGCATCAACATCTGAGTTAGATTTTGAAGGAGCAATCTGATCTTGGCAGACAGGTATATTGAGGAGGGAACACTTGAGCAAAATCCTGGACAGGTGAACTTGCTTTGAGATGTGACAAATCCCTTGAATGCCATAGACTATGATCCTATATTCCTCCAAAAATAAGTAAGAGGAGAAAATGGTCTGAAATATGGAAGAAAATGAAAATGTCAACACTTTTTTTTTGATGCACATGATATGCACAAATTTCGTGAAAGTGAACTTGCCCCACATTTGCTCAAATAGATTACCTTTCCTTTCTCAGTGGATTCTGTGCCATATGAGTGTGAAGAGAGAGGGTTCTGGTTTCACGGGGGAAAAAAAGGACATTTTATTATCAAAAATATGAAAACTGAAAAAATCTGAATGCTTAATAATGCTTTTTACTAAACAGGTGATGCCAACCATTGACATTTATCGCATGATATGCTTGCTGTAATGGATGCCAGGATTCCCTGTGTGCTTAGCATAGGTTGGTGATTATACTGGATACCAAGGGACATTGTTCAACAGAATAGACTGGACCTTAGTCCTCTGTTGCGGGCAGTTCCCTACTGTCTAAAGGCAGAGGAGCCCCCCCACACACACCTACCCCTCTCATTCATCATTTCCATTACCACCCACAGTGCCACCACCATAACTATCCTGTGAGAAATAGCTAGAGCTTGGCCTGATCCCAAATATAGTGGAAAAGCATATAATGATTTTAAACGGAGGAGTTCATGACCAAGTGTACATTTTTTAAAGATCTCTGTCTTTGGTTTGAATGGTTCGGGGGCAGGAAGAAAGGATATAAGAGGGACATCCAGTAAGGAAGCTATTGAAGTAGCATAAGCGAGGGAAGGTGGTTGGTGGCACTAGGACAGGAACAATAGATATGATACATAGTTTCAGATTACAGAGTTTAAGATTTATCTTGTAAATAGCTTAGAAAGACTTTGCAGGTCAATTTGGAGTGGAGAGGAGCAAAAGGAAGGAAGGAATCAAGGATAAGTCTTAGGAGTTTGAATTTAGGAATAGAACGTACTGTGCTGGTAAGATTTACTGAGATATAGACAAAGAAGGAGCAAAATAAATTTCTGTTTCGGTCATGCCAGGTGTGGGATATCTCTAAGATGGTTAAAATTGGCAAAAGGGTATAGGACATGGGCACTGTCATCATGGTCTGAAGGTCAAGGGATAGGCTAGACTGGAAACATACCTTTGGAAGACATCAGCCTATGGATGGAATTTAGACTCATGGGCTGCATAAAAGCACACAGAAAATCCTTTCTTTTTAGTGTAAATAATTTAAGAGTTTAGATTTTTTTAATATTATGACCCCAGCTCTTTCTCCCATAAAATGCCTCCCTACATTGACAGCAGGTTATGTGCACAGCAAATAAATGTGATCTCTGCCTTCTAGGGACACACAATCTAAAATAGACACAACCAAGGGAACTCTTCTTTTTTCTCTTCTCCCCAAGCCTTCATAATAATAACACACACTAGTATTACCGTCTGCAGGGACTTTATATTCATTATCCCATATATTTTTTACTTGCACAATCCTTGAATTGTGAAGGATGTGTGCAATTTCTTATTTGAGGTACTCAGCATCTCTTTAAGTAGATATTCTTATTCCTACTTTTAGCAGATGAGAATGTAGGCCTTGATATTAAGCAAAGCCTCTGGAAGATAACACTAAAGTAGTGAGCAGGATTGGCAGAGCAGGATTGGAATCTTCTGACTCCAAGGGTCCAGAGATTCTAGTTTTGGATAGAACTTTCTTGGATGTATCAACTTCTCCAAGGAAATAGAGCATCAATTGAGAGCAAGAGCTCTAGAGTCCATCAGAATTGGGTCAAACCCCAGCTCTCCACTGGCTAATTGGGTGATCTTGGAGGTAACATGGCTTTTGGGCCTTGGTTTCTTTCTTTCTTTCTGTCTTTCTTTCTTTCTTTCTTCTTTCTTTTTTTTTTGCGTTGGTTTCTTAATCTTTACAATAAGGATGCTGATATCTGCCTCTCAGATTATTTGTAAATTCATCTATCCACCCATGTATCCAGCCTTCCACTAACCAATTTACCAACCAATCTAACCAACATATAATATTAAGCTCCTACTATGTGCCAGGCACCATTTTAGGCACTGAGAAAGCATTTATGCAGAAAATAAAGCAGCACCTGCTTCCTTTGTAGGAAGCAAACAATAACCAATCAACAAATTAATATAGACTAGAACATGAGATAGTAATAAGAGCATTGGAGAAAGTATAAGTGTTGAGGATCATGAGTAGTCAGAGAAGCCTTCTCCAAGCAGGCACCTGGACTAAGATAAATGAAATAATACACAAAAGGTACTTAGCATGGTGCTTTACACCCATTACTGAGCCATGGAATCCTGAAAAAAAGGAGAGTTAAAAGCAGACATGGATGGTGTCCAGTGGTGTATTTATTCATTGCCCAGTCTTGAGAGAGCCTCGGCTTTTAGAGTTATTGTCATCCCACTAGCTAAGTTATGCGATAGTCTCTGGCTGCATTAGCTGATGTCATTGATGGATCCAACTGCTATTTTTCTGAATCTGTGCCCCAAAAAAACATCTTCTAATCATGATTTATCTTTCCACGTAAACCTGCCCACCTGGAGAGAACACTCTAATCATACCAGCTTCAAGGATCCGACTTCAGTTCTTAGCTGTTTCTCGGTATATGTTGACACAGAGACACTCTAATTATGATTTGGTTTCCTGTGTAGCTTGGCCACATGGAGTGAATATGGACTTTGATTATTCCAGTTCCTGTGACAGCTCTTGCTCATTATAATTTAAGCATCTGGCATTTTGACTGAACAAATTCACTTCTTGAATTTAGGTAATGTTAGTGCCTGGAACATAGTAGGCACTCAATAAATACCCACTGATTGATAGATTGAGACTTCTCCCAGGCTTGTAGCAAAATCAGACTTTCAAAGGTAAGTTCACCAGGGGGATGATGAATGCCACCCTGCAAGGTCCCTAGGAGTCAGCCTGCCCAGGTTTGCCAGGCATCCACCCATTGTCACTGCATAGACTGAGCAGGCAGGCTGATTTTTGTACATCAGCAAGGCTTTAAACTCCTGCTTCAACCTATTCCAGGGTTGAGGGGAAAAACAGAAAAGTCAAGTGGGGTGACGGGAGGGGAGGAACTCTGCTCCTTCACTCGAGGTGACTCTAGCTGCCAGGAAAATTTAAGAACAGGGACCTCAGATGCAGTTATATTCCTGGGAGCAGTGTTTCCACTCACCTTCCACTCCCTGGCAGGGAAGGTAAGGGGGCCGAGGGCAGGAGTGAGGGAGTGCGACTTACTTGGTTCCTGTTGATGGTAAGGCAGTACCAGGTCTCTCATCATAATGATAATAGCAATATGATTCACTTAAGATTCAGCAGGCACTGCATTTCATACTTGATACCTATCGCTTCACTTAATTTTACCCACCCTGCAGGCCATTGCATATATCAGCTGGAAACCTCTCTTCCTTTTGATTCAAACCCACATTTTCCAGAAATGTTTAATGAAGGTTTCTGGCTTTTTGGCTAAACAAACACCATGCATGAATCCATCAGTTTCTCTGTGATATCCAGCCCAGTAATTTCTCTTATCTCTCTGAGCCTCATGCCAAGAGATACCGTCTTGTATCCTGTTAGGTATGTAGGAGTATCTTGCTGTTTGCTACCAGCTGATTCATTTCTCCTGTGGATCAGTTTATATAATCCTTCTTGAGGAACAGACTTGATGGAAATTTCCATTCCTCTATCTCCTCTGTCACTGCCTTCCCACACTCACTACTGATTGCTTAACCTCTGAAGCCCAGCAGAATCTGAAAGCTTCCACCCCACCCAAGTATTAATCAGTTGAGAAAATGGAATAAATATAATTGAGACCCCTTTGTTAAAGATACTATCTTTTTTTTCCCTACTAGGCCAAGTTGCCACTTCCTTTTTTTTTTTCTTAAATGTGCAGTATCTCTGGCAAGCTACGTAAGATTTTATGTGAGGCATCTTTATTATATAAAAATGAATGTTTTTTTCCTAACTCAGTAAATACATGGCTCTTCGACCAAATTAAATATAGGAGGACTCAAGTTTTTTTTTGTTTTGTTTTGTTTTGTTTTTTAAGGCAGCTGTATTAGATTAGTGGTTTTCAATGTCCTTTAGGTGGTGAAGTGTCTGCAGGCCGTGATATGCTTTATGGAATACCATGACATATTAGCACTCATATATAGTGTCTGTCCCTACCACTCTGCCATTATAGAACAAAGGCAACACTAGGCAATAATAAATAATGGGTGTGGCTGTGTCCCAATAAAATGTAATTTACAAAAAGAAGGATGCGTAATGTTTGGCCCATGAGCTGTGATTTGCCAACCCTTACCTAAAGTAGAGCAGGCCAGTGGCTCTCAAAGAATGTTTTCCACATCGGCAGTATCAGCATCAGTATCACTTGAGAATTTATTAAAATACCCATTGGGGCCAGCATGCTATGTCTTAAAAGAACCCCCACCCCAACAGGTGAATAAAGCATTGCTGCCTTTGTGCTATTATGGCAGAGTAGTGGGGATAGAGACTGTATGTCCTGAAAAGCCTGAAATATTTTTTTTCTGGCCCTTTACAGAAAATGTTTATATGCTGGTTATCAAGATAAACTTGTACAAAAGTTTAATCTAGTTCTTTCCTCATGAAGCTTGCATTCTAACATGGCACTAAACATTTAGTGAGATTTAAAGGAAAAACCTCTAGGGATCCCTGGGTGGCTCAGCGGTTTAGCACCTGCCTTTGGCCCAGGGAGTGATCCTGGAGTCCCGGGATTGAGTCCCACATCAGGATCCCTGCATGGATCCTGCTTCTCCCTCTGCCTGTGTCTCTGCTTCTCTCTTTCTCTGTGTCTCTCATGAATAAATAAATAAAATCTTTAAAAAAAATAAAGGAAAAACCTCTATAACTGTAGCCAGTGCCACAATCTCCAAGCCTGCATGATCAAATTGCCCCCAGACTGGTCTTTTCCTCTCAATACTCTCTGCCTCCAGTCTATTCTAGATAGCCTTTCCAGATTAAATATCCTAAATGTAGGGCACCTGGGTGGCTCAGTGGTTGAGCGTCTGCCTTTGGCTCAGGTCATGATCCCTGGGTGCTGGGATGGAGTCCCACATTGGGATCCTCGCAGTGAGCCTGCTTCTCCCTCTACCTGTGTCTCTCATGAATAAATAAATGAAATCTTAAAAAATATATCCTAAATGTAGCTATTAGGTGACGATCATCTCCAGAATAAGATTCTGTTTATTCCAATTTGCCACATTGTGACACCAAACCACTCCCACTGCCTATCTACCACCTGAGATCTCCTGTGGTTTCAGGCTCTGCATTGACCTGCTCAGAAATGGAGATGGTAATGAGTTTTACCAGCAAGAGTGGCCAGGCAAGTATTCTACACATCATCACAGGCTCTGTCACTTTCTTCCTTTTGTCTCTGACCCAGGCAACAGCCACTTCACTCATTTCATTTTGCTGCCAGCCCCTGGAGGCATCTGAGTTTGCAGCCCCACTAAACTCTCCATTAAAACCATATCAGCTTATTCACCATCTTCCAAATTACTTATAATGTTTTATTATAAGTAATTGATTGTTCATACTAGTTCTTTATTAGTTATTTATTACTAATAGTAATTATAGGTGACTAATGACAAATTATCTCGAAATGGTGTCTTAAAACAACAATAGATTTTGTTAGTCTCAATTTCCGAGAGACAGGATTTGGAGAGTGTCTAACCGGGGTGGCTTTGGCTCAGAGTCTTTCCTGAGTTTATGTTTTAGATATTGACCTGGATTATAGTCATCTAAAGGTTCAATACTAAGTCTCTAGTATCAAACTGTAGCAGATGGCTCACTGTCCCCTGGCAAATTGGTGCTGGCGGTTGGGTGTTGTCAGTTTCTTATCACATGGATTTTTCCTTCTCATGGAGGCCAACTTCTCACAGAGCAAGTGAGCCAAGAAAGCAGGAAATAAGCCACAATGTGTTTTAGGATGTAGCCTCAGAAATCACATACTGCACCAATTCTGCGTTTTCTGTTACACAGGTCAGTCCTGATCAAAGTGGAAGAGAATGACACAGGAGTATGAATAGCAGGGGATGGAAATCATGGGGCCATTTTTAAACCTGGACACTACCTAGTTTTAACTCCTCTCTACTCCAGGCAAGGACTACGCTTCCACCATTTTCTCCCTATCTGGAATGTTCTCTTTGGGTTTTCTTTTTTTTCCCATTTCTTGAATCGGATCATCTTTTCATGCACTCATCTTGGTCCCATCATCCCTGTGACATCTCTGAATGCTTTAGCCTAAAGAAACTGCGTCTTCTTTTTCTCCTGTGGTCTCATTATTCTTATCACATATTTTAGCATGTACTCACACACAGGAAATAATTTTTATTCATAAATGAACTAGTCCAAAGAGCTCATCTCTTCCTGAGTAAGGAAATTCTTTAATATTACTACAAAAATCTGCATGAGGCATTGAAAAAAAAAAAAGAACCGACTACCTTAGAAATCGAACTGTATGGTATTACATAAGTATATTATGAGTAACATTGATATGGAATATTTGATATACTTAAGAGATCAGTGTCTACCAGAGCAGTACTATCAAATATTCATATGAAATGTAGGCATCTAGTTAAATGCAGATTGAGATTCAGTAGGTATAAGGTGAAGTTTGTGATTCTGCCTTTGTAATAGCTCCAAGGTGACGCTGCTGGTCTGTGGAACACACTTTGAGTAGCAAGCTGCTAGGAAACTAGAAGACGGGCATAACATAGAATATGAATTGAAAGTGGATTGAAAAAGAAAAGTATTGAAGAGACTCATGGCTATACTCAATCACTAAAATTGACAAGGCGTAAGTATTTGAAATCATGAATCACCCACGTATTTCTTTATTATACTGTTGTGCTGTCCATTATTTTTATATGTACATATATGTCTTGTCTTCTCCAGTCTTGATTATAGGTTCTTTTGGATTGAGTGCATTCGTGTCACACAGAGAAATGAAGCATAGTTCTTTTTCCTGAGTAGGTATTCAGTAAATGTCTACTATTTGATTGCTCTGCTGCTGATTAATTCCCATCATTACTCCCCCAAATATTTTTGTTTTCAGTGTGGGGGTCTTAAAATGCCTTTTCACTGTGAATGTGAATTTATTTACTAACTAATACAATTCTTCATAATAAAATAAAACATTAACTGGTAGTTCAGAGTAGGTACTGAATTAAATTAACATGATCAGGTTAATAGAAAAAAATTCATATGCAGTTACACCCCAATCCAATTAAATCAGAATCTTTGCAGCTGAGCCCAGGTACAGGTACTTTTTAAAGCTCTCTGGGTGATTCCAGTATGAAACAAAAGTTGAGCATTGCTAGTTTAATTCACATATTACTAGATTTAAAAATAAAATAATTATATTTTTATTACTGTGCCCCAAAGCATAGTTTTTTATACTATGTAACTTGGAAGTATCAATGAAGACCAGTTCAGAGAAAATTTTTTACTTTTGTTTTTTGTTTTTTTGTTTTGTTTTGTTTTTGTTGTTGATGTTGTTGTTTTTGGCTTACAGGGTGTAATTGAATCAGTTTATGAGTTAGTATAGATAAGCTATAGTAATTTTTGTAATCCTGGTGTGATCCAACTTTAAATAAGTGTGTCTTCTTAATCAGACAGAGCTTATTGATGTAAGTTGTACCTTTTTCCTTAAAGTAAATTTATCAGATCATTTTGCCAAATTATTGTCACCATTTTAAAAACATGAAGACATGTTGCAAATATATGTGATAGTCAAAGTCAGTCTCAGCTCTGAATAGGGCATTGTTAAATGCTTGCCTCATAAAGGTTGTTATCCTAAAAGGATCTTGGTATCATTTAGGAGCATTTTACTCAGAAGAAAATAAGGTCACTTATTTTGCTTATTCAACATCAGAAACTGCAAAAGGTAAAATAAGATTGGCCTAGTACCATTATGAGGGACCATGACCAGGAGTCAGAATATTTGGCATCTCCTTGAAGCTCTGCCTCTGACTTGCTGTGTCACCCTTGGCGAACTTCTGATCGCCTCTAGTGTTTTATTTGTAAAATGAAGGTGTTGAAGTAGAAAGCACATAAGATTCTTATAGCTGGAAAAGGGTAAGGTGAGAGAGTTATGGGCTTTGAGTGCTTCCAAGTTAGGCGTTGTGTGAAGTGATTTAAAATAATTCTCACAGAACTCTCAAAAATCCAATAACTCTATAAAGAATTTCCAAGTGGGCGGACCCAAAAATCACTGGATGGTTAAAGCAAGCCCATGAAAAGTCAGATAACATGAAATAAAAATACACAACTTCCTTTGATTCTGAGTCCCTCTCAAAGAGAGAATTTCATGCATCATGAATGTCAACCAGTTTATTTTATAGGTGAGAAAACTGAGGTCCAGAAAGCTCCCGTGGCTTCGAGTTACTGACATAAGATAGCACACTGATAGGAGATGAGAATTTGTCCAGTTTCACAATACAATTCTTTACTTTGTCCAAAAGATTTATCATCCTCATAATCCAACATTTTATTCTTCATTGAGGAGGAAGTGGCTCTAAGATTTATATTCATGGTAACTCAGAATGTCTGAAGCTGCTGTCTCAAGAAGACTTTCACAGGCAGCCCAGCTCTGACATGTGGATCTGATGTTACAAATCCAGATTGCCATACCAAAGGCTGCTATCACTGGCACCATCGAACTTGGATATCTTTCTGGAAAAATATTTTGTAGCTGGATTCATTAAGGCTGGTACTCCTTCAGGCTAAAAGTTATGGTTCAGCCCTAAAAATAATGAATAGTAAATTACACAGTAAAATAATAAAATACACATACACATATATACACATATAATCATACATAGTCCACTGCACAGAAACATCGCTGGTACCATGCACTCACCTGATCCCAGGTGAAAGAATTAAGTATGAAAACCTAAAGTAGTCATTCTCAAAGACAGGCCCAGGGAACAATTCATTTAACATCATTTCACCAGGGAAAGTAAAGCCATGACCAGGTAAGATATGTAGCTAAAATCCTGGTAATTTGAACCAGGAGACTATGCTAATCATCCAGTTAGTCAACAAAATCAACAAATAATTATCAAGCCTCTACCATATGTCAGACATTTGTTAGGCATCAAGGATATAATAATGAACAAAACTGTCCATGACTCCAAGGAGTTTGCATTTTAGTGGAAAGATAGATACCCAAACATATAAAACTTAAAAAAAAAAAGATCACATTAGATATTGACTAGCCTGATGAGGAAGATAGAAAGGGAAATAATAGAGAATGAAACCCTTTATTTCTGAAGGGTAAGGGGGATGGTCATGGGGCTATTCTTCATGAACTGAGATTCAAATGATGAACAGTAGCCGTGTCTGAAAGAGGGAGGAGAAAAGGGTTTCAAGCAGATGGAGCAGAAAACACAATGGTCCCGAGTTGAGAATGGAGGGCTTCTTCTGCAAGAAGAGATGTTTTAATAGTAATGGGCTTTTGAAATCTTTATTCCACTCATACATTCATTCATTTATTGTTTATTCATCAAAATATGCACTGAGACCCTGCTATACATCATGTACTTTTCTTTTTTTTTGGGGGGGGTAACTATACTTTTAATGGACAAATTTTTTTTAATAAATTAATTTTTATTGGTGTTCAGTTTACCAACATACAGAATAACACCCAGTGCTCATCCCGTCAAGTGTCCCCCTCAGTGCCCGTCACCCATTCACCCCCACCCCCCCCGCCCTCCTCCCCTTCCACCACCCCTAGTTCGTTTCCCAGAGTTAGGAGTCTTCATGTTCTGTGTCCCTTTCTGATATTTCCCACACATTTCTTCTCCCTTCCCTTATATTCCCTTTCACTATTATTTACATTCCCCAAATGAATGAGAACACACTGTTTGTCCTTCTCCGATTGACTTACTTCACTCAGCATAATACCCTCCAGTTCCATCCACGTTGAAGCAAATGGTGGGTATTTGTCGTTTCTAATGGCTGAGTAATATTCCATTGTATACATAGACCACATCTTCTTTATCCATTCATCTTTCGATGGACCCCGAGGCTCCTTCCACAGTTTGGCTATTGTGGACATTGCTGCTAGATACATCGGGGTGCAGGTGTCCCGGCGTTTCATTGCATCTGAATCTTTGGGGTAACTTCTTGCAAGATACATCCACGAAAGCAAAAGAAACAAAAGCAAAAATGAACTATTGGGACTTCATCAAGATAAGAAGCTTTTGCACAGCAAAGGATACAGTCAACAAAACTAAAAGACAACCTACAGAATGGGAGAAGATATTTGCAAATGACCTATCAGATAAAGGGCTAGTTTCCAAGATCTATAAAGAAATTATTAAACTCAACACCAAAAAACAAACAATCCAATCATGAAATGGGCAAAAGACATGAAGAGAAATCTCACAGAGGAAGACATAGACATGGCCAACAAGCACATGAGAAAATGCTCTGCATCACTTGCCATCAGGGAAATACAAATCAAAACCACAATGAGATACCACCTCACACCAGTGAGAATGGGGGAAATTAACAAGGCAGGAAACCACAAATGCTGGAGAGGATGCGGAGAAAAGGGGAACCCTCTTGCACTGTTGGTGGGAATGTGAACTGGTGCAGTCACTCTGGAAAACTGTGTGGAGGTTCCTCAAAGAGTTAAAAATAGACCTGCCCTATGACCCATCATGTACTTTTCAAGACATAGTTCCCTGGCCTTGTGATGCTTACAGCTTCATGGGGGACACAGCCCAATAAGTAATATATAATAAGAAGAAAATGATATAATACATCAGAAAATAAGAGCTTTAGGAAAAAGAAAAAGAGCACAAGGAAGACCAGGAGTGGGGATAGAGGGGTCAGGGAGAGCCTCGCTAAGAAAGAGGCAAGAGCCAAGACTTGAAGCATGCAGATATGCTTAGCCATGCAGGTACGTGGGAAAGAACATTCTGGGAAGTGAGAATAGCAAGCACAGAGCTATGTTGGAGAAACAGCAAGGAAGCCAGTGTGGCTGGAGGCAAATGAGGAGGAAAACAGTGAAAGACACCATCAGAGAGCTGTGGGAGTCTGATCATATACAGTAATGTCAGGACTTTGGCTTTTCCTCCAAGAGAAGTGGGTAGGCATTGTGGGGTCTTCACTGTCATTCTAAGATCAGTGTGGGCATGGAAACTCAAGGAATTCCATCCCAAATGATAGGAAAAGGACCTAGGAAGGCTGGGCTCACCATGAAGTGGTGAGACCATGAGATGGAGGTCCACCTCGTCCAGGCACAGTGGTTCTAGAGGTAATGATGAGGAGGAAGACCAAGCAGACTCTTGTTAGGTCCCTGGGATTTCAAGGTGAATAGCGGGCTTCCTTAGGAAATTATTTGTTATTATTTTTTAATCTAGGAACCATTTGACTTCCTAAAATGACACTAACGAACAATTCTCTAGAAGTAAAATATAAACATGCACCCAAAGCCATTATAAAAAGAGAAGTACCGAGAGCAGTCCATAAAACTTTAAGTTTCAGTAGAGTGCTAATTTAATCAGGGAACTACAGCATTTTTTCTGTCTTGATTAAGCATGTTATATGATCTCTGAGAATTCTGAATCTCTGCATCCAAAGGGGAAGTTATACTCTCCTTTTATCTCTAACAGATGTGGGCATCAAATGTTTATGGGCACGAAAAAGGTCTTTCCATTAAAGGAAACCCTGTCAAGTAGCGGGATTTTTTTTTTATTATGTTGTTTTATGCACAAAACATTTCTTTTGAAATCACTGAGGCCATATAAATGTTAAAGAAGCAATGTAGTATTTTCATAACACATATTTGTCTGTCACTACTGTTTTTGGCAGAATTTGTCCCACAGTGATCTTTGGGTTAGTGGTTTCTAAGTAGCCACCAGACTTGACCTTCCGGGGGCCTCGTGAACAGTGATGCATTGATCCACAGGAGACCACCTTTAGGGCTCTGCTTTTGGCTAACACAGGAGCAAAGTTTTCTTTCCCTGAAGTTATTTTATTCATCCTTGCCGTTTCTTTCCCCAGTTCTTTACAGAAACAGAGGAAACTGAATTGTACTGAGGATAACAAGGAGGAAAAAGAATGCATTCATATTTTATTGTTTTAATATCTTATATTATCACTGGTGATTTATGTGCCCTAATCCTTCGTCCATCTGTTTTGTATTCTCCATGTCTATCAGGGGTGTTGAATGAGGGTAGCCAGTAAACAGGCTTTCAGGGAAGAATGTGGAGAGTTGTGGGGTGAGGTGAATGAAGGCTTATTTTTGTCATTGATTTTTTTTTTTATTTTGCTTTCCAAAGCAAGGGACACTGATTGCATGTTTCTGATCAGCTAAGGGAGGGAAGGAAATACACAGAAGTTATACATTATATATTATAAAAAATTATATTGTTGATTGCTAAAATAAAATGGAAAGCTAAAAACTAAAAAGGTGCTTCATATAAGTGGAAAGTTCTGGACACTTGACAATGATGCACTTCTCAGTATACTGAGAATCATCTTTCTTTCTCCCCAGACTCACCCAGCCTTGACTGTCACGTTAGCCATTTTCATTTCTGCCTGCTTGGCATTGAGCAGCTGCTGGCCTTCACAGGGAGAGAGAGCCTCCATTTGCTCTGAGCTCCTTGCTGAGCATAGTGATTGCCTGTGCATCCCATCATGACTACAGTGGGCACCCCAGCTCAGGGAAATTGAGTGTGCTTCTCCTTACCACTACCTTTTGCTTTTGTGCTTTGATTTCACAGAGGAAAAAGAAGGTAGATATTAGAAGATTTATTCTTGGTTGCTGGTATGTACTACATTCCTACTGGCATACGTTTTCAATCCACTCTTGACAACTGGCATGAATCACTCTCTGTTTTAGAGTAATATCATTCTTGCTTAAGGTTTCTTAGGCAAAAACCATGAAGGTCCCCATTTTGCTGGATCCCTGTGTGTTACTGATTAAGAGAGAATAATTGTGATGAAGTGGGGATCTGACACCATTTCGTAAATATTGCTAGCATTACTTTTTCCCTGGGTCCCTCTGGGTTGCAAGCATTTGATTTGGATTTTTCCTACCTACTTTTTCTTTCTTTCTTTCTTTCTTTCTTTCTTTCTTTCTTTCTTTCTTTCTCTTCTTTCTTTCTTCTTTCTTAGATTTATTTTATTTATTAATTTGAGAGAGAGAGTGCACGCACGCACGCATGAGTGGTGGGGGGGCAGAGGGAGAAGCAGACTCCCCACCAGCAGGGAGCCTGATGCTGGGCTTGATGTGGGGTTTGTTCCCAGGACTCCAAGATCATGACCTGAACTGAAGACAGATGCTTAAGTGACCCAGCCACCCAGGTGCCCCTCATACTCCCTTTCTTGAAATACATGACTAAGAAACTGTCATTTCCTTCTATGATTCTTGGTTATTCTCTTTGAAAAGGGAAGCAAAATGAGAATATTCTTATTCTGTGAGAATACCCCAAGCTTGTTGTTTGAGGAGGGCACCTCTAATTTAAAGTGATTCTGGCCATCCAAACATCGCTTCTCACATGCACACTTATTAAAGGGCATAGAACAGACAGACATCTTCACACTTGTTTTGGAAAGGCTAGAGTAACTATGTGAAGCTTTGCAGATCATATAGTCTCTGTCACAACTGCTCAACTGTGTTGTACTGCAAAAGCAGCCATAAGACCGTATGTAAATAGCCATGGCTGTGTTCCAATAAAACTTTATTCACAAAACCAGATGGTAGACTGCAGTTGGCCCGCAGGCAATAGTTTCCTGACCTTTGGTATAGAAGATGATTCTTGAAACCTTTGGCATAACTGCTTTCCGTCTGCTCTTCGTTGATTAGGAAGATGTTGCCAAAGGTCCTAGCAGCAACCTCACCACCACGAATGATCTCTGCTGATCTAATTACACATCTTGTTCTTGTTCTTAACTCTGTTTACTCTAGACCCCATCCACAGCAGAGTAGGCAAGAACCAGGGAAATTTTTGTTAAAAACAGAGTATCTAGAAGTCCAGACTCTCTAAAATGTAGCTATATTTTGTTATCCAAGCTTAGAAGGGCAGCCTTCATTTTGGCTTCCCATCCCTGTGTCCATTGCCAGCTTCCTCTATTTCAGTCCTGGCAAACTGTGATCCTGTGGTCTCCTAACCTCACATTAGCAGCATCACTGGCCCCAGTAAGAGGAACATCATCCATGAGCTAGTCCTTTGACAATGCAGAAAGCTTTCTATGTGCCTTACCTAACATGATTCTGGCCCAATTGTTTGAGGCCATTTGCTATTTTTTTTATTTACTGTTTTTATTAATAACATAGACCTGGAGAGGTTGGATGACTTGACCAATATTGTGTATCTAACTTATTTAGTGGAACTAGGTTTCACCTTCAGGTGACTGAGAAATCCCTGACTCTTAATCCCTGGGATCTGTTCTCTATCTGGTACTATTCTTTTTAGTCACTTAAGATCTGCCTTTCACCATTCCTGTTTCACATCTTGTCTCTGATAGATGATCAATAGCCTAGATTCCAGGCACCATTCTCTGGAAAGAAGAGAGGCCATCCAGGCTGAGAATGTTTTAAAATATATGATGCTGACCACCAGGACCAATGGTAGTAGTAGATAAGTCTTTGGCCCAAAATTTTCAAAGATACAGAATCTGCCTCTTCCCTTTGAATTAAGCAAGACTGGTGCTATCCAGGGATGTCCTTGGGTCTGGTTCCCAGCACTCTATGAAAGCAGTGGAAGCTTCATACTTTTGGAATCTTGGGGTTTGGGTGCAGAGTCTGGTATGGTCAGGAGTAGGTTGTAGGAAATTGGATGGTCTTATTCAAGAAGTGTGAGGAGGCAAACCCAGAAGTAAGTGGTAATGTTGAAAACCCATGGAATCCAGTCCATAGAATCCAGGATGAAAGGGTGAGAATTATTAAGACTAAAGAGTTTAAAGGAGTTGATAAAGTTGGATTGTGGCACTGAGAACTCATGAGCTAGTACACACACACTTATACACACAAGTGCCATCAGAGTTTCTGTGGGGCCTAAGTTAGTGTGTTGACTACAGATACTAAAAAGAAATAACTAATCAATCACACAGAATCTAGTCATTCTAGGCCAGCTGATCATCTGCCTAGCTCTCCAGCAGGGAGCCAAACACAGGAGGGCTAAGATATGACCAATGCAAATCTATAAGGATTCTTCTCTTTTCTTCTTTCCCTGTTGTTGCTTCAAGCAGAGAAGTACATCAGAAATTCTTTGCTCCACTAAGTCCTTGGCTTCTGCCACTCACTGTTCTTTATACAATTATCTCACATCCTCTGCTAAAGGACATTTGAGCTACCTTCTTCCAAAAGCTTCCCTTTCTTTTTTTTTTTTAAATATATATTTAAAGTAGGAAGGGATCCAAAGAAAAGAGAAATAAGAAGCCAAAAAACGAAGATGCTTAAGAAACCAAACATAGGCTTTTGTTAAGAAGAAAAAAGCTAAGGGGAGGGGGGAGAAAAGACAAACAAATAAGCAGAATTATTTTTTTAAGATTTTTTATTTATTTATTAGAGACGGGGTGGGGTGGGGGAGAGAGAGTGAGAGAGAGAGAGAGGCAGAGGGAGAAGCAGGCTCCACGCAGGGAGCCTGACGTGGGACTCAACCCCGGGTCTCCAGGATCACGCCCCCACCGAAGGCAGCGCTAAACCGCTGAGCCACCGGGACTGCCCTGCAGGATTATTTTTAAAGAGATACAGAGGTTTTAGGCCTGATTAGATTTTTAGCACAACCCCCATTAAGAATCACTTACTCTGAAATAAACACTGGTGAATTCCCATGAATCCTCTATAAAATGCCTAGAGGAAAAACCTGGAATCTTTGTATACATATTTGCCATACACTTTAATTTTTGCTGATACATATGCACTTATAAATATCTGTATTTATGTAACATAGATATATATGTATTTAGAAGTATATACTGTATGTGCGTATGTGTATTTCTGAACTAAAAAATTTGAAACTTGCTTAAAACTCCCCAATTTTTTCAATTAATGCTCTTGAATTTTAACGAGATCAAGAAGTCTTCTAGTGAATTGGAATTCCACTCTACTCAATGATGTATCGTAATTGTAATTACAGTGTTACACATTGTTAAGGAAAATGCCAGTTAAGATATTATTTAGGGGAACGCCTGGGTGGCTCAGTGGTTGAGCTTGTGCCTTCAGCCCAGGGCGTGATCCTGGAGCCCCAAGATTGAGTCCTGCATGGGACTCCCTACATAGAACCTGCTTCTCCCTCTGCCTATGTCTCAGCCTCTGTGTCTCTGAGTCTCTCATGAATAAATAAATGAAATCTTTTAAAAAATATATATATTGTTTAGGACCCAATGTTAAGAGTTTACAAATTTATATTAGAAATTAATTTGTCTTCTTTGCTAGAATATAATTTTATGTTTAAAATGCCATTATTCAATTGTTTTGTAATGATGAGAAAAGAGAGTCCCCTTTAAGTTATTTTATTTTGTTAGTGTTTTTCTTTCTTTGATGCATCCTAACAAGAACATTCTAGGATGCAAAAGAATTTGCTTCTCACTTTTTCTCATGTGAGGGTTTATAGTCAGCAACTTGAACTGAATTAGAAATGAAGCCAAAGTAAAGGCTAGCATTGTCTCTAGATTTTTTTTTAAGATTTTATTTATTCATGAGAGACACACGCACACAGAGCGAGGCAGAGGGAGAAGCAGGCTCCGTGCAGGAAGCCTGACGCGGGACTCGATCCCGGGTCTCTAGGATCACGCCCTGGGTGAAAGGCAGCACCAAACCGCTGAGCCACCCGGGCTGCCCTAGATTTTTTTTTTTTTAACTGTAGAGCCTATACTGCTGTATTATAGGTAACTAAAATGTTCTTTTAGTTAATACCTGTCATTAATGGCTACTTACTTGGAAATTCAACTCTGTCCAAGATAGGGCCTTGGTTGACACAAATTTTATCATAATTTTATGATGACCTATCATTCCCCAATATTCCAACATATATATATATATATATATATATATATATATATATATATATATATATTTAGTGTATTTAAAGTAAAGCACTCATTTCTCCCACTCCCTAGCCCTACCTCTGGCATAGATAGATAAATACATAGGTACATAGATGAGTCCACATGTAAGAGAAATCATACAGTATTTGTCTTTCTCTGACTTAATTCACTTATCATAATGTCTTCAAGGCACATCTATGTTATTATAAACAGAAAGATTTTATTCTTTTTATGGCTGAATAATATTCCATGATGTATATATACCATAATTTTTAATCCAATCATCCACCGATGGCCACTTAGGTTGTTTCTATATCTGGGCTATTGTAAATAATGCTGTAATGCGTGTATCTTTTCAAATTAGTGTTTTTGTTTTCCTCAGATAAATTTCCAAAAGTAGAGTTGCTGGATCATATAGTATTTCTGTTTTTAATTTTTTCAGGAACCTCTATTCAATTTTCTGTAGGGGCTGCACCAATCTACATTCCTACCAACAGTGAGCAAGGGTTCTCTTTCCTCCACATCCTCACCAACACTTGTTATTTATTGTCTTTTTGATAATAGCCATTTGAACAGACATGAGGTGATATCTCATTTGGCTTTGATTTGCATTTCCCTGATGATCAATGATGTAGAGCATCTGTTGACGTACCTATTGGCCATCTGTATATTTTCATGGGAAAAATATATATTCAAATCTGCCCAGTTTTTAATTAAAAAAATTTTTTTTTGTTATGAGTTGTATGAGTTCTTTATATATCATTACTGATATACATATTAGGGATCCCTGGGTGGCTCAGTGGTTTGGTGCCTGCCTTTGGACCAGGGCATGATCCTGGAGTCCCTGGATCGAGTCCCGTATCGGGCTTCCTGCATGGAGCCTGCTTCTCCTCTGTCTGTGTCTCTGCCTCTCTCTCTCTCTCTGTGTCTCTCATGAATAAATAAGTAAAATATTTATATATATATATATATATATATATATATATATATATATATACACATAATAGTGTGATTTTTAAAAATTAGTTTGGGGACTTCTCTCGAGTATTGTTTTAGTTTTAAAATATGATGCAGTGCTGTCTTTGTCCAGTATTGGCAAATATGTGTGTCAAGTATTACCTCTGCCAAAGAGAACTGTATTTCCCTTGGTCAACCAATGCAATTCTGAACTTACCTTGGAGAAAATTTTATCTTTTTTTTTCTTGCCTAATAAACAATGTAACACATTAATGCAAAATAAAAATCAACAAAGGGTTGCAGTATTAACATATACATCTTATTATATATATAAAGATAACTGTGTAAAAATTTTATTGATTTTATGCCATAATAAGATAAAATTAATCAGCACTCTATCTCTACCAAATGTTTAGTCCTTTAGAAAAGAAGTGGAAAGTACTTGGTATTTTTCTGTTTGTAAGATAAGGTTTGCTAGTAAATCAAACAATATTGCCATACACAGGTTGCATATGTCTTGTTAAAATGACTCTATTAGCACTTCATCTAGAGACTTGCTAATTTTTGTAGTGTATCTTTAAATAATTTGGTTATTATTACCATTTATTATTATCATTGTTTATTATTATTATCTAATGCCAGGTCCCTAAACTAACTGCTTGATGTTTCTGTTGTTGTTATAGTCATTTAATCTATTCCTTATAGTTTTAGGAGGTAGATCATTTTATTACCCCCATTTTATAGATAAAAAGAGTAAACGCTGTTGCTCTACCTCACTAAAGTTCACCATCCAACAGTGATAAACAATTTCATTAAGATTATGTAAACATTTTAGAAAGCATTACTGCATGTATATTGTCATTTTTATGCCAAATCAGGCAAGGTATTACAGCATTTTACATTTTAATAGCACAGAAGATAAATAAAACTATTATGTATCTTCATTCATTACAGTCTTTCAACCAGCCCACAAGAGTGACTGTTATTAAAAAAATATGTAAGGATGTGCCCCAAATATCTGCTTGGAAAAAAGGCTTTGTGATCATTTGATTTCAATGTTATTTTGAAGTTAAAAGCCTTCTTTCACAAACTATTGAATCAAAGCTCTCTTCTATGAGTGGTTTTATTCTATAGCAGATGTCTCATTCTCCAGATACATGGATTTTTCAGCCAGTTTAAGCTGTTTAAAACATGGCTAATTCTAGATATGTGTTCACATTTTGATTACAACCAAATGTTCCAGACCCATCCCCATATTTCACAGATCGACTTGGAAAGGCGCCAGCAAAGCCAGCTGGAGAGCTGCTGGAGACTTCAGGAGGTCAGCAGGGAGTGCTGCCTTTTGTACTCAACATTGAGTTTTTTAAGATCCACAGACTTTAGACTCTACCACCGATTCTGCTTATGGTGTTTTTAAAACTTGGGTTTTTTTGTTAAGTCACCTTATTTTTTTTTTGTCTCATCACAAGACAACTTTACATTTAATCAGAAATAACAAAGGAACAAAAAAGAATAAAATCTAACAGTGCAAGCCATCAACAAGTTTTCTTTTCTGAGCATCACTTTTTCAAGTATTATCCTTTATTTATAACACTTCATAACAGGTCCTACCTAAAAAGAAAAGGGAAAAGAAGCTTTACATGATTAGGAAAGGATGGGAATTTAAGATACTGGAAGGTGTAGCAGGAAATGAAAATATAGTGACAGAAAAAGAAAAGTAATTCCCTGTTGGCCAAAACATTATTTTCTGTAAACTGTTTACAGTTTTTTTTTTTTGTGTGTGTGTGTGTGTGTGGATATTTTGTTCTTGCAATCCCATTCTAGTGGGGAAAAAAAAAGTATTACTATGATGAGGTATGAAAGAAAGAAATATTACTATTTCTTTCTTGATTAAATACTAATGGTATCCCCTAATGGAAATAATTGCATTAGTTTTTAATGTGTCCCTTTAATTTTAGGGTCAGAAGTAAAATTTAAAAAAAAATTTTAACAAGTCATTTCTTTTTGAAGAAGGACAAGGCCTAATAACTAGAGTTGTAACTTCTTTTTCACCATCCACCCAATTTGATTTCTTTTTCTCCTAAATTAAAAAATAAGCTGAGGCCAGCAAAAAGCCATAATTGCGTCACTAATTAAAGTCAGACATCTGCTTCCCTGTAGAGTTGAGGACTAAGTAGTTGAAGAAAATAAAATCATAGGGCACCTGGGTGCCTCAGTGGTTGAGCATCTAGATGCCTTTGGCTCAGGTCTTGATCCTGAGGTCCTGGGATCCAGTCCTGCATCAGGCTCCCAGAGGGAGCCTGCTTCTCCCTCTGCCTATGTCTCTGCCTCTCTGTCTCTTATGAAAAATAAATAAAATATTTAAAAAATAATATAATAAAATTGTGAACTGATATTTGTGACAATATATGTGGAGAAGGTGAGGGATAAAGCAGGTATGTTCACTTCTGGATAGAACTATTTATGTAACCCATGATTTATAGAGATAAGTGATTGGGAAAGCATAAACCATTAGAGTGTTCTAGAAGTTTTGCCTCCAAATGTCCAAATCTTTCAGATCTGTGTTAGCACTATGCTGTGGATTAAAGAATAAAATAGTTGTGAACACTCAGCCTGTATCTACACATTGGAAAGACGAAGATGTACCTACAAAGGCAAACTTAGAAAGCAGCCCATGAGCTAGGAAAAGAAACAAGATGTGGTGACATGGCTTGTCACTGGGGCCTGAGGACTAACTCCTGGATTGGGTCAATGGAGGAAATGGGGACAGCTATTTGGGTAGAGTTGTGGAGAAGGAAGCCTGACTACAGTGGATTCAAGAGAAATTAAGAGAAGAAATGGAAGCAAGTATAGGCAACTCTTTCAAAGACCTCTGCTCTACAGAGTTGTACAGAGATGGAGTGATAGCTGGCAGGGGAAATGAGGTTAAGGAGAGTGGATGAAGACAGATAAGAGGAAGGTTTTTTTTTTTTAAGATTTATTTATTTATTTATTCATGAGACACACACATTGAGAGAGAGAGAGAGAGAGAGGCAGAGACACAGGCAGAGGGAGAAGCAGGCTCCATGCAGGGAGCCCGACGTGGGACTCCATCCCAGGTCTCCAGGATCACACCCTGGGCCAAAGGCAGGCCCAAATTGCTGAGCCACCCAGGGATCCCCAAGAGGAAGGTTTTGGCATGGTGAGCTGGAAGTCTCCTAATAACATGATAATGTCTATCATTTCATTTTACTTTCCTAGCATATGAACAAGTTACTATAATCTCATTTCCTCATATCCAAATGTAGCTTAATTTCTACCAAAGCCATTGGCTTCCAACTATAGATCAATTTTGATTACAAGTTTTAAGAGACTATTGCATTTCTTCATCATGCTGCATTATATCAACAGGTAATGCCAAGGGCATGGAAATCTTTTGAATTTCAGGAAACTATGGTATTTGTTCCAAGATCTATAACCCAATCTCTGTTTACCAAGCCCTGTGCTCATGAGGGGGTGTCATTGTTTAATCCTCACCAAGGCATCATAGGATTCTGTAGATCAGCCAATCTTGCTTCTCAAAGCTGGCTCTCGTTCTCTAATCCCCAGAGAGAGGAGGCAAGAAGTGTTCTCTTCCAACTGCCATTCCAGGCATCTCTGCATATATTTAGGAGTGTCTCCATCTTAGATCCATGACATTTATGGGGGAAATTATACCTTGAAACTATATGGCAGGATGGCAGTAAATCTAATGAATACATATATGAGGAGAACTAAAATCTCTCCTTCCATTTTCCACCTGACCTTGGATAAGGTTCTTGGTCACGTCGACTCAAGCGGCCTGTTTTGGATATGGAGATAGTGGTTTTCGGCACCAGAAAGATTTTCAAAGGGCGATCTGCACATTAAAGGTTCTAATTATCCCTCTTCAAGCCAACAGCATCAGTACTGATTATTAAACAGTTCTATAATCCTAACTGGCCTGAATTTTTTTCAATGCAGTCCTTCAAATTACCCTTCTGCAGTTATGAATCTTTCCCAAAGCATTTAAATCTGCATACACAAAGAGAAATGCCACTGCTTATTCATGAATGCTACTCAACAAAACCTATATTTATTTCATGTTCAGGCTGTAAATATCAGAAATTTATAGATGATGGTTTCTTAAGAAATAAGCACTATAGGCTCGGAAATGACTGGCAGTTCTATTATAAGGGATTTTGAACAAGCTTTGAGGCAGAGGCTCCTGGAGAAGAATTTATGTACTTTGCTGAATGTAAAGACATTCCACAGCAAAATATTAGAAATTTACTTGTTCTCAACATGCCATGATAGCCATGATTGAACTCTGGAATTTTGCTATCCAGAAAATAAGCATCTTTGGAGTTATCTATTTAGTGATGAGCTATAATATGCTTTTCCTAATTAAGGGAGATCCATCTAATCACCTCTACCACAGATTCTTCTAAGGCCAGTTTTGAATCTCAAAAATGAAAATCATCAATTCCAATCAAGCTTCAGTGAAACAATCCAGTTAATAATTTTACCTAGCTAATAATTTAAGCATAATCACCAAAAAATAAGTATTGATTTGCTTGGACATTCATAAAATGGTGATGAGCAAACATACCTCTGTATTTTGCCAAATTCATTTTTTAAATTTCACACATCACCTAACTACCTGCTTTTTCTCTCCCCTCCTTTACATTAATCACAAACTGCCCTTAACCAAGGGTTTTAGTTGATAGAACCAACTGACCAATTGGTTCTATCAACCAGCACCAGTGGCTGGCTTAATCAACTTTCTTTGGTTTGGATCATGCTGGACTGCAGGCAATGAGAAGTATGTCTGGATGAGTTTTCTATTATACTCCTTCATTCATGAAAGTGACAAAACCCTGGCAAGTCCTAATGAATGCCTGTCATAAAGGGATGATTAAGCCATCACACAAAGTCACAACTCTTGTTTTAACATCCCTGAAATATAAATGTAATTAAGTGAGCAGCTTTCCTCAGTAGGGTGAGTACAGCCGTCAAAACCAGGCCATTTCATTGCTCAGGCCTTCCCTTCCCTAGATCAAGTCACATTGAGCTTGGATGTTTCTTTCCTCAGGGTTGAGTCTCTCCTCTGAGCTTTGGTTTGATGTTGAGAAAAATAAAGCATTTCCAAAATCCAAACCATGTTTTTAAAACTTCAAAATCCATTCAGATAGAAATTGTTGGCCAATCTGTTATATGCCCTATAACCCACACATGTGCTGGAAGATTCCTTTCAGAACCCTAAACAGCCTGCGGTGAGCATGTCACCTTTCCTAAACGCACATTCTCGGTGTTGGCTTCTACATAAGCTTTTAGGGGAACAGTGCAGTAATCTGTACGTCTACAGTCTTGTAACACATGAAAAAATTATATATATATATATAAAGCCTTTTCTTCCAAAGAAACTGGCTTTCATTTACAGACCTCATGGAATGCCATAAGAGTCACCTCACAAATGTCATATGCTTTTTTGCCAAAATCTGTTAAATGATCATTTTACGAAAAGACCAATTTCTGGGGTACCTGGGTAGTGCAGTTGGTTAAGCATCTGACTCTTGGTTTTGGTTTTGGTTCAGGTCATAATCTTAGAGTGGTGAGATTGAGCCCTGCTTCTGTCCTTACTGCAGAGTCCACTTGAGATTCTTTCTCCCTCTCCCTCTCCCCTTCTTGCTCATGCTCAATCTCCCTCTCTCAATCTCTCTCACTCTCTCTCTCTCTTTCTAGTAAGTAAATAGATCTATGAATAAATTTTTAAATAAATAAAAGAGCAAATTTCTGAGCATTTTTAAAACTATGGTTTCATCCTTACCTAATCCTCAGGGTCTATTTTTTTTTCTTTTTTAATAAATGTATTTTTAAAATAAATTAATGTATATCATTATAGACAATTCATAAAATACAAAAAAGTAAAAAAGACATCAATATTTTCACAAAAAAATACCATTAACATTTTTACATATTTTTGTAAATTTTTCTTTCTTATGTTAATGTAATTAATCATTTTTATTTGTTTTTATCACAAAATGAGAACGATCTTAAAACATCTCTTAGAGAAATTTTCTGTTACCTGATTTATTCCCTCATGGTATAGGTATGGTTTGTGTGATATATTAGAAGAGCACATAAGATCCATCTGTGCAATTTAAAGAATAATTGTAAAGCAAATAATAACCTTGGTAACCTTCATCTCTGTCCAAAATAGCCAGCAACACAGAACCCTTTGATTGCATACTGTGTTTCTCCCATAAAGGTAACCACTGTCCTGACCTTTGTGATAATAACTTCCTACATATGCATCTCTATAAATATAGGTTATTTTTTCCTGTTTTTGAACCTTATGTAAATGGAATCATATTGTATGTATTCTTTTTCAAATTGCTCCTTTTGTTCAAATCTATCTTTATGAGATTCTTTCAGGTCATTGGATCTATGTGTACTTACTTGATTTATCTTTAATACTAAGTAGTATGCCATTGAGTGAGTTTGCTGTAATTTATATATTCATCTTATTCTTAGTGGGCATTTGGAATAATTCCAGCTTATGACTTTTATAATGATGTTGTGAATAATTCTGAACATGTCTCTTGGGAAATATTTGCAAATTTTTCCTAGTGTAAATAGCTATGAATGGAATGCTAAGGCATAGATATCTTAAATTTTACTAGATAATGCCAAACTATTTTCAGAAGAGCCTATGCCAATTGACATTTCCAACTTGCAATTCCACATTCTCACTAACATATTCTATTATCATATTTAAAGAAAATATTTTGAGTAGCTGAGTTTGTAATTTTACTTTAGAATATTATTAACTTCAATTCTCTAATTACTGAGTTTGAGCATATTTCTACATTAAATTTATTAGTCACTTGCATTTTCTTTCTGTAAAGTATATCTTTTAGATCTTTTACCCATTTTTTCCCATTATGTTGATTATATTTTTCATACTGATTTGTGGGAGTTCTTTATATATTCTGAATACTAGTCCTTTATCAGATATATGGGTCATAAGTGTCTTTTCTAATTCTGAGGCTTGTCTTTTTACTCTCTTCTTGTTGTTCTTTGATGAAGTGAATTCATTAATTTTAACGAATTGTAGTTAACCAATCTCTTCCTTTATGATCTGTGTTTTTATTTTTTTATCTGTGTTTTTAATATGCTATTTAAGAAAGCCTCCCTACTCCAAGATCATAAAGATATCATACTATATCATTTCTCTAAAAACTTTGTAGTTTTTCTTTTTATATTTTCAACTCTGATAGACCTAGTATTGTCAAGTATGAACTAGAGATATAATTTTATTTCTTTTCTGAATGGGTGTCTAGTTGCTCATTGAAACTTACAAAGAAGTCCATTCTTTCCCCTTGTCACCTTTGTTATGTAGCAGATGTCTATATATGTGTAGGTCTCATGTTAGGATCTTTATTTGAAACCTTATGTCAAGATTTGCCTTTAGTTTTTACATGGGAGGTTATATGTTTTCTCTTAAATTCAGTTTACAGTCTTTTCTTTCTTAATTTGGGGAAACTTGTATCCTGAGTTTGCTATGGCCCCTGCCCTGCTCTTGTCAGCAAAACAACTGTGGCAAATTATCCTAACCATTTTTACAGAGGTTTCTAGAACAAGAACAAAGGAAATGGCAAAACAAAGCCTTCAGAAAATATTCCTATTAAATTTTTGAACTAGTCATTGGGTCAAATGGTCCTTGGGTAGACTCTGTTTCAGTGAAATGGTGTTCTTTTCTCAGCCTCCCACTGGCCTAGGCTTCTCTGCCATTGTGTTCCTAATGATGCCCAGCCATAAGAATTTCTTTGCTATCAGTTTGACAAAGGCATTGACCCACACATTGGGCCTGTGAGTAATTTTTCCCCATGCACATCCTTCTAATGAATATATTTGAACTGTCGGACCGTGTGACTACTTAGTTCAAAGCTAAGACTCCTGAACTCTTCCTTTTATCTCTCAACATTAAAGGCCTTCAATGCAAATATGCAACTGAAAACAAAGGGTGAAACTGAGAACAGCTGATAGATGTGGTCTTACATTCATAATTCAGATTATGAGATATAGGGAGATAACAAGAGATGATTAAAACCAGCCACTAGAATGAAAGTTCCATGAAGGCATCTCAAGTTCACTGGTACTTTCCCAATGTCTAGAACAGTGCCTGGTACACAATCAAGGCTTAGTTTTACAAAATGTGTCCTTACTCTGATTTCCAGACAGGAGTCTTCTGCTAGAAAAGATTTCTTCTGCAGAAGTTTAGTGTCTAGCAAATTCAGAAGAGAGTAGTATATTATCCCTTTCTTTTTCTACTTCCTGGGCATGCTTGATAAGAAAAGTAAAGGAAGTCTCCAAAAAGACTAGAATCTAACTCATTGTTTTTCCATTCTCATCTTTTCTGAATCTATGGAATGCTTCCCTAAACCCAAAGAAAGGTAGCAAAGATAACATCCTCATGTACCCTGCCTCTTGGATGGAAAATTTATGCTAGTACTTTTATAGTGAGCACCATGTGCCGGTGTAGTCTTAAAACTCTTCACATGAAATATTTAATGCACAGAAATCCCATGGAGTTAGCACCTTCATTCCCTTCATTTTACAGATGATGGGGCAAGGCAAAGAGAAGTTAAATGACTCATCCTGGGCCATCCAGTTAGTAAGAGCAACATAGAGTCCATATGCTGATAAGCTAGTGCTAGAGTGTGTGTTCCTGAAGGCGATTCTAAGTTGCATTTAGACAAGCCAATTCCAGCCCCCACCCTGCCCCCAAATCCTCTGCATTACATACACACAAACACACTGATATTTATGAGAATTGAGGGAAAGGAGTATATTTTATTTCCATTTTCTGGATTTTTATCTTATTTTCTTAATTGAATTTGAGTTTTGTCATCCTTTTTTTTTTTAAAGATTTTATTTATTTATTTATGAGTGACAGAGAGAGAGAGAGAGAGAGAGAGAGAGAGAGAAAGGCAGAGACACAGGCAGAGGGAGAAGCAGGCTCCATGCAGGGAGCCTGACATGGGACTGGATCCCAGATCTCCAGGATCAGGCCCTGGGCGAAAGGCCGCGCTAAACTGCTGAGCCACCTGGGCTGCCCAAGTTTTGTCATCCTTAAGACATTTGAGGCACCATAGATCAAAAGGACATTAGGTGGTGAATAAAACATAGCTTTCACGGAGCACTCTGTGATCAGGAAAAGACATGGAAGGACAAACTATTGTGTGCTAGGAAATTTGTGTTAAAGTAGAGATTTGTACAGAGTACTACAGGAACATAATAAAGGAATGTGATGTGGATGAGAGACAAAGGGGCAGGGATATCAGACAAGTTTTCCATAGGGTACTTTGAAAGATGAATAGGAGTTTGATAGGTGAAAAAGTAGGATACTGGTGTCAATGCAAATGTGCCAAGCTCTGGAAGAGGCTGGCATGCTGGATAAGGGTTGGCAGGAGGTGTAGTAGAGGAATGATCCAAGACAAAGAGCAAGTTGGAAGATCCAGAGTTGAAAAAGAGTCCGCAAATTTGAGTTCTGCAATGCCTAAAGTCATATACCAAGGTTCAGACAATCCTCCGTTATCCAAATGAGTCATCATAACTGATGGAGGTCAACAAAGCAGAAGCAAGGAAAAGTTAAATGACTTGCCCTGGATCACCCAGCTGTAAGATTTCATGTAATTAA
This sequence comes from Nyctereutes procyonoides, assembly GCF_905146905.1. Taxonomy (NCBI): domain Eukaryota; kingdom Metazoa; phylum Chordata; class Mammalia; order Carnivora; family Canidae; genus Nyctereutes; species Nyctereutes procyonoides. Next base: position 40,871,492 of record NW_026575024.1, read on the forward strand.
AATCAATTTGGTGGGAAATAGATAAGGCATTAGGAGAGATAACAGACTCTGTGTGTGAGGTATTTTTCAGACACATACACAGCCACAGTATTTTGTTCCCTGGAAGTAGAGTGAGTAATTAGGATGTCTTCGGAAGATTAGAATTATCTTCTACTGAATGCCTTGTACCTATTTCTTGTTCTTTCTTATATTATTCCTGATTTATGTGTCTGCATGTAAAAATTTCCTTTAATTAACTAATTGCACTGACATACTTTTGCAAGTGTTTCCTTTAATATACACCTACCCTTTTCTATGATTCAAATAGCTATATTCAATTCTACTAATTTTTCATAATCTTCTCAATTATGATAGCAAAAAAACCCAGTTCTGGGAAAATACACCAATAACTATCTTGAATTCCAGAACAATAAAATTGAGAGAGTTTTAGCTGAATATTTGAGTTTTTAATTGAAATATTTGTGCACAAAAGCCCATAGTGGCACCACTAATAGCTAATTTATTTGTTTGTCTGACTCATAATGAATAATAAAGATGAATTGCTTTTAATAAAGACTAAAATCCCTTTAATTCACTTCTAACAGAAGCAACTGTATTGGCAGTTTTTTGGTGAAGAAATGCAGGATTCAGTTCTTTCAGAAGTTCCATGCCAGACTTCAACACTTTGCATGAGAAATCAGAAGGGCATTGTTAACATGCTCTATTTCATTTGGAATAGTTTTAGCTTTTGGTAGGCAGCTCAATAAGTGAAACTGACTGCTTTTAACCTGGGACAATGCCATGCTACACCAGGATATGCCACTGGCTAAGTTGTCACTTTTTCTCTTTGTGTTGTAAGAAGTTGGTGAAAAACTTCAGGGTAAATTTACATTTTTTATGTTTGGCTGTACTTTTTTTTTTTCAAGTTTTTATTGAAATTCAATTTAATTAACATATACTGTATTATTAGTTTCAGAGGTAGAATTTAGAGGTTATCATTTAACAGAGTTACAGAATTAATTTAAGGAACAAACTCAACCCAGGCTGCATCTTTGTTATTTCACATGGAATGAAGAAGTCATTTTGATCTCAGCACCATAGAGGACAAATCAATTTAGACAGTATTTCCTCCTGTGCCTCCAAACGAGCACCCCAAATCCCCACATTTGTTTTGTATCTTTACTCAATGCCTACTATACAAAACTAAGCTATATAAAACTCCTGAGGCGATATAATGCAATGGTAGAAAGAAAGAGGCCTAGGCTTTTGGGTTACCTGGCTCTAATAGCCATTTACTAGCTGAAACTTATCTGAGCCTCAGTTTCCTGTCTACAAAATGAGAATTATACTTACATGTGTATCAATGGTGGAGACTAAATAAAATAATATAAATAGCATTAGCACATTGTAGATGCTCAGACCCTGTTAGTTTTTCATTTCCTATTAAGTCATGAGTTTTGAATCACCTTAGAGAGAACCACACCCATGGGCAGACAAGGATTCAAATGACATATGTATGGCATCCGATTAATTCTGAGGGGTATTAGGAAGGGAAGGCTGTGGGTCACCAATACAAACTGAGTTGCAGTTTCTTGGAGTTGAGAGGATTGAGTGAGGCCTCATGAAGCTGGCAAGATTTGAATTGGGCATTAAGGGTGGCTGTAATCCAGACCTATACAGCAGAAAAGAGATGAAAGTCTTCATTGGATAAACAATATAAGCAGGGTCTTGGGTGACACTGACAGGAACTAGAAGTAGAATTTTGACTATAGCAGATAATTGAGGTAGGTAAATGGGGAACAAACACAATTTTAAAGTTAAATGAAGATTAACTTACGGACATTAATAATAGTAGGGGAAGTCACATAAGATTTTTGAATTGAAGCTGGTATTTTTCAGAAAACTAGTCTAGCTTTAAAATGCAGGATGAAAAACAGATCAAGTGACCAGAGTCCCAGTAATCAAGGCCTGGATGAGTTAGGCTGATGGCAGGAGCAATTGGAGAAAGAAGTGTAAAATGTCAATGAAGGAAAACTTGATTGGCTTTTGTTACTGATTGGATATGGGGTGAAAAAGAAAGAAGACACTAAGACTGATCCGAGTCCTTAATACTTGTTAATTGGGAAAATGAGAGAAAGTTGAGTTAATTTTGGAGGATAATATGTTTGCTTTTAGATAGATATGTACAACTTGAAATGATTTTAGTGCAACCAAATAGATATCTCTAGTCTATAGTTGGTATATAGGGAGAGAAATTCAAGAGAGAGGTCAGGAAATCAAGATGTGAATCATTCATCTTCATGGAGTAATTAAAAATTCTAAATCAGATGAATTTTATAAGGCAGTGTTTCTCAACTGTATCTTGTGTTATTAAACATCCTCATCCAACAATAAAAATTTCTGGAGACCCTGATGCAAGCGCTGCTTGCCAGGCACCCTTCTGTTTTTCAGAAATATGAACACCAACAAAGTTCCCATTGTCAAGGAGCAGTCAGCACAGGAGTGTTGATTTGCATGATAATATTCAGTTCTATTTGATAGCTATAATGCCTTATCTCTAAGAAAGTCTATTTGCATAGAAATGAACAGTGGCATTGCTATTAAAATAATTCTAAGTCTGCTCTATTTTGTTAAGAAAATAAATCATTGACAAACTTTGATAACTTATAAATAATTTCCTAGTGATAACCATTGTACCTCAATGCCTTGGATTAGAAACTTAAGGAGAGGACTTTGGCTCAAAGCTGAACCTTAGGGAATAGACATATTCTATCCAGTAAATTAAATATTTAAAGAGATAGAGGGATGGGTGGACAATAGACAGACAGATAAACAGAAGTAGATAAGTAGACATTAGAGAATTGAGAAGACTACAAAGAGAGCCAATTGGGAGAGTTCTACTAAAGTTTAGGAAAGAAAAAAAATTAAAAGAGGACATGACGTATTTCATGTATTTAATGGTATGGATAGATCTAGGGAATGAGAATTGGGGAATTGAAAGCTCACTGATAAACTTTTTAAAGAGCAGTTCAACAAGCAAAATAGAGAGCAGTCAAGGTAATAGCCATGCAATTATGGAAGATAATATTCATAGGAAAAAAGAAGATAAAAAATTACTCAAAGTTTTGTCTTACATGATTTATTTGTAAACAAATGATAAGTTAGCTATGGGAAAGAGAAACAAAGATGTTCAGGAGGGTGGATAGGGTGTGGTTGGGAAGGTATATAGAATTCCAGAAGCTGAGGCATACTCAGTAGAGCCACAAAATAGATGTGTCAAGGGAAGTGAATCTTGGGGTCAAGTAGAGGATGTTAGGTCCTAGCATTTAAGTTTAAACAAATGCTTTGTTGAGAAGAAGACCCATCAACTCCAATACTACATGGGAGAACTTGAGCTTGGGAAATCTCAGCCAAAGTTTTTTACAGTGTTGCTTTTTATAATCACTTGGGTACCTGAGTGAAGGACAAATTGCATACGGGTGAAATTTTTGGCAGAGACACTGGTTGGAAGGCTAATGCAAATGTAGGCCAAAAAACGGTAGTTTTGAGCTGTAATAGTAGCTGTGTGGTTGAAAAGCAACATTGATAACATATTTAGAATTAAGGTGGCTCTGTGACAAATAGTTGATGAGAGTACGAGATTAATCAAAGAGATTACCTATGAACAAATAGTTATTGGGCACTTATCAATCAGTTTCACAGAATAAAGAGTAGGTTTACCTGTGTTGGTTGGAGGCAGAATGATAAATTAAATTTTGATGAGTTGAGTCAGAAGTGTTTTCAAAACTAAACTAAGTTGGAATGGCTGTCACAACTAGAAATATTAATTTGGAAGAAGAAAAGGTTCAAATCTGTATTTGGAAGTCATCAGCTTATAAATTCAATTTCTAGCCAGAGAAAGCATTATCTAGTGAGGAAAGAGCCAGTATCAGAGACCACATTTAAAATGTAAGACATAGGGATCCCTGGGTGGCACAGCGGTTTAGCGCCTGCCTTTGGCCCAGGGCGCGATCCTGGAGACCTGGGATCGAATCCCACGTCGGGCTCCCGGTGCATGGAGCCTGCTTCTCCCTCTGCCTATGTCTGCCTCTCTCTCTCCGTGTGTGTGACTATCATAAATAAATAAAAATTAAAAAAAAAAAAAAAGATTACTAGCTTTCAGACATAGAAAGAATGAGAATGTGGAAGCACATGTGGGAGAGTAATTTTGAGGCTCCAATAGACTATAGATGATCTTTGTGTTCCACTGGACAGAAGCCAGTCACATGATTTCTCCCAACAGAGAAGCCTGGGGGAATGTAGTCTACCTGTGGGCTCTGGAGAAAAAGAAACTATAGAAGTCTCTGTAACGGCTATCATGATTACCAATGTTGTTACCTATATTAGAGTCTTTGCCAGATTAATTCCCCAAATAGTCAAAATGAGAAAAATACAGGTAAGTTTGGATGGATCCTAGGGATGGGAAAGTTAGACCCATGAACATGCCAAAAAGCAAATGCTGGGAAGCTAGGAGGAAAGTCTGTCATCCTAAGAAGAATAGTAAGCACTAGGAAGAAATGGGAGAACACTAAAATCCTAAACTTAAATTTTTTGTCCAGACCTCCCCTGAATATAGTAAACTGCCTCTTCACCTTTCCATTTGGGTGTCTATAAGTGTCTCAAGCTTAAAATAACCCAAACTAAACCAATCTCCTCACCACTTAACAGCATTTACTATACCTGGAGCCATTTTCTTTTTAAATTCCAATTAATGATAATGTCTTCCTCCCCCAGATATTCAAATCACAGTCTTGGAGTCATCTTGCCTCTCCTCTTACTCTTACACACAACAACCAATCAGTCGGGAAATTCCATTGGCATTGCCTTCAAAATATATTTATAATTTGATTACCTTGTACCACCTCTGCTGCCGACATGTGATCCTCAGCTACCAGCATCCCTTCCCTTTGTCACCTTTCTTTCCCCTCAGTCTCTTCTCAACAGGTGACCATGCCACACCTCTGCTCAGAGCTCTGCAGTGGCTCCCGCCTCACTCAGAATAACCGCCTACTTCTTACAATGGCCCACATGACTCTCAGCTCTCAAATTCTGCTACCTCTTCTTGACATCGTGCCTCAAATTCTAGCCTCTTTACTATTCCTCACACATATCAGAGAGATTCCTGCTTTTGGGCCCTGGTTCTAGATGTTTTCACAGCAGGAAGCCCTCTGTCCCCAAATATCTACGGAGGTAACTCTCGCCCCCTTCGAATCTCTGTTCATAGGTCACATTTTGAATACATCATTCCCTTGGGCACTATATTTAAGAAATCAACAATCCCCCCTCCAGTAACTTCCCTAATCCCCTTCACCTGCTCTACTTCTTTTTTTCCCATATGACTTTTCACTCTCACACACAGTCTAGACATTACCTATTAAGTATGTCTGTTACTTAGTTGGCCTCTCATCTCCTCACTAGAATGCTAAACTCCATGAGGCCAGAAGTCTTTGCTTTTTTTGTTGTTGTTCTTCATTGATGTATTTCAAGCTTCTAGAATAACATCTGGTTCAAAAAATACTTGTTAGGTGAATTACTGAATGAGTTAATAAATATATTAATTAATCAATTTTTCCTTGACCCCCTCATACCTCTTACATGATCTGACAAATAGTAATTTTTTTTTTCCTGTACTGTGTAAGTTATTCTGGTAATATCAGTCAAGGGCCCAGACTACAGATAGCAACTGGACTTTAATTTGATGCTTCAGTAAGAAAGATTTTTTTTTTATGATTTATTCTCTTTAGTTTGTCAGTACAAATATTCTGTTTTAAGTTGTATCTGAAAACTTATGGGCCAGCAACTGGTTGGGAGTGGAACACATGTTTCACTTATAGCTACAGTGATTTTCTATCTCTGACTCATCTGAAAAAGCCTTAATTGAGTATTTATTCTTATGCTGCAAGATCCAAAAAATCTTAACTGCCATTAAGCTGTCTACAGAAGCAAAATGAAATGGAGAATTAAGGCAATTATCAGGATGATATGAACCATAGAAAACATGTTTGCCTCAATCTGGATGTTTCTGGAGAACTTATTTTTGACCTAAATTATCTGAGTAACCCCCCTTCAGTTTCCATTTCATTTTGCACAGATAGATAGTAATTTAGTGTGGAGAGGGAACAGCCCATAATATAGGGAATCAGTGGGAGAAGAAACTCATCATCCAGGGTGTGTTTAGCTGTGTCTTCTCTTTTAACTAAACTTTGTTTCCAGAGGAAATAGAAAAAATATAAAAATTTAATAAGGAATTTTTGGAAATTAACTACTGATTTACTGAAGATGTGCTTTGACACCTGCCGACCTTTTGATCTTCACTAAAACAACCCTTCAGTTTGGATTTCTTTTAGCTCTTGTTTAGGCTTTAACTTTAGATCCATCTTTAAAAAGCCAGTGAGTAAATAAAACAGAATATTAATCATCATACATTCATTCCAATGCAAATGCAGACACAATTGGCAGACGTGTGGGTTGTTTCTGGTTTACATGAAAGCTAATTCTCTAGTGTTATGTCAAGTGTGTGATAATGAGAAATTTGTAGTTGTGTCCGTCTGTTGCTCTTATGTGCTAGTTAAATGTTTTGTCAGGTCAATTGTATTTGTTTGATATCTTCACTCTCTCCCTAAAGATATATTTCCCAATAAGACTATTTTTTAACTTTACAATTTTATATCAAAGTGCTCCCCCTCTCCCCCCTGGCACACATACACCAACTTCAATGGTGAGCAGAGGAGGACCTGTAAAAGTTGTTGACAAGCTGCACCTGCTAAGAAATAGGGCCCTCTCTGGCCCAGCTGACCTGCTTTTCCTAACACATGACATCTCATTGGAGCCAATGACAGAATCCCACAGGGGTCTCAACTGATGCACTTCAATTATTCATCGACCTCAAATGCTATTTGGCTGTAGATTCATTGGAAGAAGTTTAAATCAACCAGGGAGATTATAAATTTTCAGGATATGATACAAATAAGCATAGAGATTAAGTCTATTTTGATGTGGCATAGGAAAAAGTGTTACTGAAATGCAAAAGTACTCCTTCCCCATGTCTATGTCTCAGTAATCAAGAACTCAACTTTTTTTTTTTTTTTTTTCATTTGGTTTGTAAGGTCCCACCTAATTTTATCCTAACCTACCTTCTGGTTATTTCTCTACCCCTCTCCATCATGAGATTTTTTTCTATTTTATTTACTTATTTTTAGTTTTTCCTGTCTCTACCATTATTGAGATATAGTGGACATATAACATTATGTAAATTTATAGTGTACAACCTGTTGATTTGATGTACTTTCATATTGCAAAATGATTATCACCATATCATTAGCTAAGACCTCCATCACATCACACAATTACTTTTTTCTGTGAGGTGAAAACATTTACGATCTCTTAGCAACTTTCAAGTATATAATACAGTATTCTTAACTATATTCCTTATGCTGTATATTAGATCACAGAACTCGTTCATCTGGAAGTTTATATTCTTTAACCACCATCACCCATTTCCTCAACCCCTACCCTCTAGTAATCACCACTCTGATCGCTGTTTCTATAAGTTCAGCTGTCCAAGATTCTACATATCAGTAATATCATATAGTATTTCCATTGTCTGATTTATTTCACTTAGCGTAATGCTCTCAAGATCCATCCATGTCACAAATAGCAGAATTTCCTTTTTTCTCATGGCAGAATAATAGTCCATTGTGTTACATACCATCTCTTTTTTATCCATTCTTCCATCTAGGGTATTTATAGGTTTTTTCCATTACTTGGCTATTGTAAATAATACTGCAATGAACCTGGAACTATAGATATCTCTCTGAGATCCTGTTTTCATTTCCTTTCAATATATACATGGAAGTAAGATTGCTAGATCATACTGTATTTCTATTTTAATTTTTTCAGGGGCCTCCATGCTGTTTTCCAAGTAGCTGTTTCCATTTACTTTCCTACCAACAGTGCACAAGGGTTCCTTTTGATCCACATCCTTTCCCACACATTTTATCTGCTGTCTTTTTTTATAATAATCTCTCTAATAGGTGTGAAATAAGGTAATATCTCATTGTGGTTTTGATTTGCATTTTCCTAATGATTAGTGATGTTGAGCACCTTTTCATGTACCTGTTAGACATTTGTACATCTTCTTGGCAAAAAGATCTACCTAGTTCCTTGGCCAATTTTTAATGGGATTCTTTGTTGGAGTTGTTTTGTTGTTGTTATTGAGGTGTATGAGCTTTTTACCTACATTATACATTAACCCCTCCTCAGATAGATGCTTTGCCAATATTTTGTTCCATTTCATAGGTTGCCTTTTAATTTTGTTGTTGATTTCCTTTGCTGTGCAGAAACTTTTTAGTTTCTTGGCTATTTTTGCTTTTGTTGCCTTTTCCTTTGGTTATCAAATCCACCCTGAAACAAAAACAGAAAACATTGCCAAGATAGATTTCAAGGAGCTTACACCCTGTTTCCTTCTAGAATTTTTATGGTTTCAGGTTTACATTCAATTATTTAATCCATTTTGAGTTGATTTTTGTTTATGGTGTAAGTTAAGGTTCCAGTTTCATTCTTTGATATATGAATATTCAGTTTTTCTGGCATCATTTATTAAAAAGACCACCCTTGGCCCATTGTATATACTTGGCTCTTTTGTTAAAAATTAATTGGCCATTGGTTTATTTCTGGGTGTCCATTCTGTTACATTGATTTCTACATCTGTTTTAATTCAAATATCATATTATTTTGATTATTATAGCTTTGTAATATAGTTTTATATCAGAAAGTATGATGCCTCTAGCTTTGGTCTTCCTTTCTCAGGATTGCTTTGGGTATTTATTTTTTCACACAAGTTTTAGGAATATTTTCCCTATTTCTTTGAGAAATACCATTGGAATTTTTATAGGAATTGCACTGGATGTGTACATTTCTTTGGGTTATATGGACAGTATAACAATATTAATTCTTCCAATCCATGAACACAAAATATCTTTCCATTTGTGTCTTCCTCAATTTTTTTCATCAATGTCTTATAGTTTTCAGTGCACAGATCTATCACTTCCTTGGTTAAATTTACTCTTAAGTGTTTTGATGATATTATAAATGTAATTCTTTACTTAGTATCTCTTTCTGACAGATTGTTTTTTATCAGTAACATAATAGATATTTGGGTGTTTTTGTTTTTTGTTTTTGTTTTTAAAGATTTTGTTTGACAGAGAGAGAGCTAGAGAGCACAAGCAGGGGAAGGGGTAGAGGGAGAGGGAGAAGCAGCCTTCCCACTAAGCAGGGAGCCTGATATGGGACTCAAACCCAGGACCTTGGGATCATGATGTGAGCTGAAGACAGACACTTAACTGACTGAGCCACCCAGGCACCCCCACTATAGATATTTCTAGATTGATTTTGATCCTGCAACTTTACAGAATCTGTTGATTAGATCTAAATTTTTTTTGGTGGAGTCTTAAACATTTTCTATATGTAATTTTATGTCATCTGCAAATAGTGACAATTTTACTCCTTTCTTTGGATGACTTTTATTTCTTTTTCTTGCCTAAATCTCTGGCTAGGACTTCCAGTATGATGTTGAATAAGAATCTTGACAGTCGGCATCCGAGCCTTAATACTGATCTTAGAAGGAAAGCTTTCAGCCTTTCAACATCCAGTATGTTGTTAGCCATGGGCTTGCCATATATACCTTTATTATGGTGAGATACATTACCTTTACTTTCAGTTTGTTGAGGGTTTTTAATCATGAAAGGATATTGAATATTTCCAAGTGGTTTTCTGCATCCATTCAGTTGTTCACATGATTTTTATCATTCAATTTGTTAATCTGGTATATCACATTGATTGACCTGTGAATGTTGAATCATCCTGTATCCCTGGAGTATATGCCACTTGATCATGGTGTTTGATCCTTCCAATGTACTGTTAAATTCCATTTGCTAATATTTTATTGAGGATTTTTGCATGTGTTCATTAAAAACAGAATATTGGCCTGTAATTTTCTTTTTTTGTAATATTCTTATCTGATTTTGATATCACAGTAATGCTGTCCTCATAAAATGAGTTTGGAAGTGTTTCCTTCTCTTTTTTCTTGGATAATTTTGAGAAGGATTAATATTGATTCTTCTTTAACTGTTGGGTAGAATTCATAAGTGAAGTAATCTGGTCATGGACTTTTTTTGTTAAGAAGTTTTTGATTAGTGATTCAATCTCCTCACTATTGTGCTCACTTCAGCAGCACATATACAATATCCTCACTATTAATTGGTCCATTCAGATTCCTATTTCTTCATGATTCAGTCTTACAGGTTGTATGTTTTTAGGAATTTGTCCATTTCTTCTAGGTTGTCCAATTTTGGGGGGGTATATATTTTCATGGAAGTATCTTATGATCCTTTGTGTGGTATCACTTGTATGTCTTCTCTCAGAGTTATAATTTTATTTATTTATTCCTTATTTCTTGGTGAGTCTAGTTGAAAGTCTATTTTATCTTTAAAAAAAACAGATCTTAGTTTCATTGATCTTTTCCATTATTTTTTTGTTCTCTATTTCATTTATTTCCCCTCTGGTATTTGTTATTTCCTTCCATTTACCAACCTTGTGCTTCATGTGTTCTTTATTTTTAGTCCCTTGAGTTATAAAGTTTTGAATGATTTTTTTGAGATCTTTCTTATTTCTTAATATATGTATTTATCACTCTGAACTTCCTTCTTAGAACTGCTTTTGCTGCTTCCATAAATTTTGTGATCTTCTGATTTTCATTGATCTCAAGAATTTTTTTATTTTTGTTTTCATCTCTTCTTTGAGTCATTGGTTGTTCATGAGACTGTTGTTTCATTTCTACATTTTTGTGAATGTTCTAGTTTTCTTTATGTAATTGATTTCTGGTTTCATGTCATTGTGGTCATAAAAGATGCTTGATATAATTTTAGTCTTCTTAAATTTATTAAGACTTGTTTTGCAACATATGATATATCCTGGAGAACATTCCATGTGCACTTGAGAAGAATATGTATTCTGTTGCAGTTGGGTGGAATGTTCTGTAAATGTCTGTTAGGTCTATCTGATCTAATGGGTAGTTTAAGTCCAATGTTTCCATATTGGTTTTCTGTGTGAATGATCTAACCATTGTTGAAAGAAGGGTATCAAATTCACCTGCTATTATTATGTTGCTGTCTATTTCTCTCTTCAGGTCTGTTAATTTTTGCTTTATATATTTAGGTGAGTTTATATTGGATGCATAAATATTTACAAATGTTTTATCCTCTTGTTGGATTGATCTCTTTGTCACTAGAGAATAACCTTCTTTGTTACAATGTTTGTCCTAAAGTCTGTTTTGTCTGATATTAAGTATAGCTACTCTAGGTTCTTTGGTTTTCCATTTATATGGAATATCTTTCTCCATTTTTTCATTTTCTGTCTGTGTATCCACAAAGCTTAAATAAGACTCTTCTTGTAGGCAGCATACACATTGGTCTTGATTTTTATTCATTTAGCTATTTTGTGTCTTTTGATTGGAGAATTTAGTCCATTTACATTTAAAGTAATTACTGGCAGATAGGGACTCACGTTTGCCATTTTTTTAATTACTCTCTGATCAGTTTGTAATTCTTGTTTCTTTATTCTCTTGTTCTCTTTCTTTGTAATTTCATGATTTTCTGTAGTGAAATGCTTAGATTCCTTTCCCATTATCTTTCATATATTTCTATAAGTTTTTGCTTTGTGGTAACGGTGAGGCTGTAACACATTATATACTTACAACAGGCCGTATTAAACTGAAAACCATTTATCTTCGAATGTATACAAAAGCTCTCCATTTATACACCTCTACACGTTTTATGTTTTTGATGTCACAATTTCCAGCTTTCTACTTTGTGTGTCCATTAACAAATTGCTATAGTCATTTTTAATGCTTTTATCTCTTAAGCTTCATACTAGACTTATAAGTGATATACTTACCACCATCACCATATTAGATTAACTTGAATTTGACTACATATTTATATGTACCAGTGATTTTTATACTTTTGTATATTTTTTGTTACTAATTAGCAGCCTTTCATTTCAGCCTAAAGAACCTCATTTAAATTTCTTATAAGACCAGTCTAGTGGTAATAAGTTTCAGCTTGTCCTTGTTTGGAAAATTCTATTGCTTCTTCAATCCTGAAGGACAACTTTGCTGGGTAGAGTATTCTTGGTTGGCAGTTTTCTTTCTTTTTTCTTTCAGTCTTTGGAATATACCATGTCACCTCCCCCTTGGCCTACAAAGTTTCTGCTTAAACATCTTCTGATAGTCTTATGGGTGTTCCTTTGTACATAACAGTACTTTTTCTCCTGCTGAGTTTAAGATTCTCTTCTATTCTTTATCTTCTGACAATTCATTTTTAATGTTTCTTAGTATGGATTTCCTTGTATTCTTCCTGTTTTGTAATCCTTAGGCCTGATGAATTTTGATGGCTGTTTCTTTCCCCAGATTAGCACAGTTTTCAGCCATTATTTCTTTGAATATGCTTTCTGAGCCTTTCTCTCTCTCTTCTCCTTTGGGACCCTTATGAATATATATTGGTCTACATATGGTTTCTTATTAATTCCTTCAGCTATCTTCACCCTTTTTTATTCTTTTTGCTCTTCTGATAGATGAATTCCACTGCCTGTCTGTGAGTTTGCTGATCCTTTCTTCTATTTGATCTAGTCTCCTGCCAAACCTCCCTAAATTGAACTTTTCCGTTCAATTTTTATATTCTTGAGCTCTGTCATTTCCATTTGGTACTTTTTAATATTTTCTATCTCTTTGTGAAAATTCTCATTTTGTTTATATATTGTTCTCCTTATCCCCATGAGCATATTTATGACCATTATTTTGAATTTATCTCTCAGGGAAATCACTTAATTCTGTTTAATTAAAATTTGTTTTCAGTAGTTTTATCTTATTCTTTTTTTGGAAGATATTCTTCTGTTTCTTATCCTTGAGTCATTGTGTTGGTTTCTGTGTATTAGATAAAACAGCCACCTCTCCCAGTCTTGACAGAGTGATCTTGTTGGAGGTGAAGCTCATCCATAAGTTAAACCTGTGCTCCTGGTTGTCTTTCAAGTTTTTATGATTGTTCAAGCCACACCCATTGTTCTTAGTGGATCCAAGTAGTTGAGGGTGCGCCAAGACCCATCAATGTCCCTAGGGGTAGGGTCACATTCAGTACCCAAATGCAGGCTTGTTGTAAGTTGAATCTTCAGACAGCAGCTGTGAAGTATATAGTTAGAAACCTTCCCAGGAGTAACTGGAATATGGGCATTTTTGCCTGTTCCTTCTGCACAGATCACAAGTGTACTCATGGTGCTTCTATGCCTAGTACATGTTCTTTGTTTTTCGCAATCTTGTGGGACTGATGATTGCAAGCCTCTTTGTCCACCAGAGCCTCACAATCTCTCAGATAACAGCCACAAAACTGGGGCACTAGATATGTCTATAAACTCCTTCCACAGAGATACTGGTAACTTTAAGTAGGCTAGACGGAGACAGCAAAGGAGGTGTCCACAGGCTTCCTTGGTCTCCAGGGAAGATGGTAGTCAGCCTCTAGATGTGTGCTAAATTAGAAGCCTGACCACCAGGCAACAGCTTTTGAAATATACAAATATACCCATTTTAAGGAGATGGGTATTTTTGCCTATTCCCTCTATGCTAAGCCATGGTGGTATAGCGGGTTAAGAACACTTATTAGTTTGAGACAGTACAATGAGATTCATGAATGAAAGCCCCATGGGGTATCAGAGCCAGGTATTCTGGGGACACATTCTTTGGGAAGCTGCTTTAAAAGTTTGGAGCAGACAAATATACAACCTCTTCCCAGGAAGATATGTGCAACTTGGAGCAAGCAGGAGGGAGAGGTTACAGGAGGTGTCCGCTGGACCATGTTAAATTAAAAGACTGATCCTCAGGAAGCAGCTTCTAACATATGAAAGTATACCCCACCTTTCAGAGCAAGACAGGGAAATGGGAAAATTTTGTCTTCCCCCTCTATGTTAAGCCCTGGAGTAATAGCGGCAATGAATTTTCAGGCCCTTTAGTGACTGCTTCTTTCTCTGCTATAGTCTTGTGGGTCTCATGCATGTAAACATTGCTGACTTCCAAAGCCAGGTGTTGGGAGGACCCATCCTCAGGTAGGAGTCTTAAAAGTTGGGGCACTAGATATTGGGTCTAATCCCTTCCCTCTTCAGGGAGAACATGGGAATTGGAGGTTCCCTCCTGATTGTATGGCATTATGCCAGAAGTGGGGTTTATGATAAGAGTATGTCTCAGCCTTTCCTAACCATTCCATTGTGGGCACTTTTTCACGTGCCTGATGTGTCAGAGTCACCCAGATACTTCCTGAATTTCTTTTAGAGAATTGTTCCATGTGTACCCATTCATTCTCTGTGTCCATGGGAGGAGGGGAGTTCAGGAGCCCCATATGTTATCATCTTTAATGATGCTCTTGAAGGGTTCTCCATTTGGGCACTTCTATTAATATTGATTAATTTAATTTCTGATCATTGAAACATCCTTGAGCCTTCCTACATCCAGGCGCCTGTACATAGTCTTTCCATTGCTTAGAATGTCCCTACCTGCATTTCTGTTTGAGCAAATCTAGTCACACTTCATGGTTCAGCTGAAAATCCATCCCAATACAGTGTCCGTTTTAGCATGGTAATTTTAATTGCTTCCATTTCTGAACTCACATAGTATAGCTACTTTATCCTGTTTCCCCTCCTTCCTTACTCTTCTGCCTCCCATTTTCTTATTCTTTCTATATTCTTAATTATTTTAGTTATGAAATACCACACAAAAAATCACATACATGTAGAAATGTCAAATTTGTACTTTGACAAGTAGTTCTAAAATGAACTCCTATGTAAAAATTCTCAAGGAGAAGAACTATAATATTGCCAATACCCAAGAAGATCCCATGTGTTCTGTCCAATTGACAGCCCCCTTCCTCTCTAACTGAGCTAACCCCATTCCCTTTATGATTTTACTATCTATATATGAATCCCTGAGCTATTATATAGCTTAGTTTTTATCTCTTTTTGAATTTACATAAATTTTAATTCTGCATTTCCTATGAAAAAGATTAAACTAAATAATAAACACTCTAAAACACAATAGGTATTTTGGGTCTCCCCCCCCCCGCAATATTACAAAATTTAGCATATTCTTAATAGCTATTATATTATTATGCCTGTGTATTTGTGGCATCTATAGGTACTCCTGAACTGTTAATTAACTTTTGAATTAATAACTTGTCTGTGTTAACATCCTGCTTCCTTGAAGACAATGGTGCATCTTAAGTTGTTTGTATAATCCCATTGCCTAGTACCAAATAAGTGCTTATTAATTTTTTTCATTTTATTTAGTGCTATTGCTTTGCCATGAAATAATATAAAGCAATATTGAATGAACACATGCAAGGAGTCTTACTGAATTATTCACTATGACAATAGCCTTTTCTATTTTCTCCATAGTACTTGTTACTATTTGAAATTATATTGTTTTATTACTTGTTTAATTGTTTAGTTTCTATGTTATCCTAAATAGAATATGAGTTTCTATCTCTAAAGTTTAGAACATTACTTGTCACAATATAGATGCTTAATGGATATTTGTTGAATTAAAGAAATAAATGAACTATTAGAGGAATTAAGGAGTTAGAGCTTTTTATGACATTGATTTTTTTAATTGATATCTGCCATTTTTAGAACTCTATTCATTTATCAGCTCCTGCATTTCTGGAAGACATTTATCCTGAACTTGGCTAATTCCTTTCCTTCTTGAGAACATAAACTTTCTCTTAATGTCAAAGTTTGCTCTGGAGGGGAAAAAGGATCAGCTGTTACTTCTGACATGAGTTTAAAGTGTTCTTTCCATAATTTGAGGGATGATTACATCTAGAGCATTTTATTAAATTCAAGCAATAATGTGATTAAGGTACTAATGTTTTCCCACAGTAAAAGTAAGGTTTTTGTTGCTTTGTCATAATATATGGTATATTCATATTTGAAAGAAGCAGGCAAAATAACACTGAGTAGCTAAAAACTAGGCTCTCCACTCTTCAAGGCTATAAATCATTTGTTTATTTAATGGTAACATAGTTATGATTTTCAAGGTTTTGAGAACTTAGTTAACTCAAAACTATCTATTTTTGAGGACAAAACAAGAAATGCTTCTTGTGTCTAGTTTTTTATTTCTTATATTACTTTTATCATTCTCAGAATGTCGTAATGTTGTTTTTAGGAATTGCCCATTTGGCAAGTAGTTATATTCCTTGAACATAAATTTCTACAATGTGATGGAAAACTGTATTTTTGGAGACTCCACATAAGGAACAAATACACTGTAGAGCATCTTATTTCTTTGCCTAGAAATTATTTCCAGGTATTCTGAAGGTCTGTACATGAGAAGGGGGACATGCTATACATGGGGAGGAATGGGAGGTGGGAATTAAGGCTCATCTTATCTAGATAGCCTCTTCTCTTTGTGTTGTATGTTTACGTGAGAGTTTTTTCCGGTTGATATACACCTAATGTGCTGTGGAAGCAGCACATCATACCAATATGCATGTCTTCCATTTCCATTTCCTTTTCACTCGCAATAGAGAAGCTGAAGTCACATTGAGGTCTCATGAATTTCCATGGTCTTGGAGCTCAAGGTGTCATCTTTAACCTGGGGTATAATTATTCAGCTTAGGCTTTCTCATCTAGTTGCTTACAAACAACCAAGGGATATAAATAGAGATATTTAATATTTGCATCGGCACTTTACAGTTTATAAAAATCTTTGCAAAATATCTAATCCAGAACAACTCTTACACCTTGTTGATGTCCAAGATGGCAGACCTTCCTTCAAAGAGCTGTAGGAATGCACTGCTTCCCAAGCAGGCATAGACTAGATACTAAAGTTTAGGGAAGTGATGATTTCCTTCTTATGAAAAGGATGGGTATACTTCATCTCTATTATTAGGCACTTTCTTCTATTCAAGACATCTTTCTCAAGGATGAATGCAAAACAGCTTGGATTATGGGTCTATTTAGTAGTACTTTCAACCCAAGGAAAATGTACCATGGTAGAAGGAATCCTTTCAACTACTTGACCACAGCTGTTTCAGTATTTTTCAGGTTTGGAGATGATAAGGAGAAAAGTTAAGTCCATAGTGTTGTCCTCATGATCAGTTTGAGAAAAAAAAAATTTAAAAAACCCTGCTGCTGTCAGGACAAATATGCTTCCCTTTAGCTTTGATTTCTCTTGAGGGGGCAACAGGTGAAGGATCACAGTAACCACAACAATGATACCCCTTCATCCACCCACAACACAAAACACAGAAACACATATATGGATTTCTATTCCAGTGTGTATAGTTCAGTTACATATCCTGACCAATTTTATCAATTTTTCTATCAAAGGTATGACTTTGAAGGTGAGTGAAGTGCTCACTGATGCAATGTGTTCCTTTTCATTGCATGGTTCCTCCGGAATGAACAATTTTTTTTTTTCTGAGCTAAAACAAATTCAAATGTCATTAATTGCATTAAACTTTAAGCTACTCCATTGCAGTGGGTATTCCATTTTGCCTGGATTTCTTATGTATTTTTTGGTTCTAGGACTTAGGAAGCTCATCTCATCAACAGTATCTCAGCAAAGCTACGTTTCTCTCACAATTGTTCCTATTTAACTACATTGTCCATGTTGTACCCTCAGAATGTGTTGAGCCAACCTTAAATGTGGGAGGATGAGCTCTGAGAGTAAGATGGGTGATGGAGTATGTGTTTGTGTTTGTGTGTGCTCATTCTTACATATACATTCTTTATACATGGGAAATAATACATTTGCAAAGCAAGTGATATTGACTATGTGTGGATCTTGAAGCATTTCCTGTGGGATGACAATAGTTTATAAACTATTTATAAACTTATTCCATTACGCAAAAACCTCCATGTACCTAATGACTTGAATTTAAAAATTTTTTGAAGATTTTATTTATGTATTTGAGAAAGAGAGAGTGAGAGACAGGGAAAAGGGGCTGAGAGAGAGAGAGAGAGAGAGAGAGAAGCAGAGTCCCTGCTGAGTGGGGACTCCAACATGGGGCTTGATCTTGGGACTCCAAGATCATGACCTGAGCTGAAGGCAGATGCTTAATTAACTGAGCCAAACAGATACCCCTGAATTTAAAATATTTAAAGTAGAAATTGACAAACCCACAATCATTGTGGATTATTTTAATATCTCTCTCCCAAAATATGATAAAGTAGGTAGAAATGTGTAAGAAAAGATATGAATAACCTAATGATTGTTGTTATTCTTAACATATGGAATTAATGGTAGATAGCAAATTACTATACCCATCATAGTGCTGTAGCTATAATTTGTAGTCAGTGTTTAAATGCAAAATATTACTTATCAAATAGTGAAATAGTCAGCCATGAGCTTTCCTCTACATGACTCTCAGCTAGTTAGTTTCATTGTTTCTCTTTTATTTTTCTTTTTACATGTAGCCACAAGTCATAATCTCTTCAGAAAAAAAATTAAATTGGTTCATTAGCATTTTGTAAGCAACTTAATCTAATTTGAGTAGAAATAATGTGTTCAATCTCTTTTTAGCATGTCTAAATAGAACTCAATAGACATGTTGATGCATCAGGCATTATGTATACACTAAAGAATTGGTTTTCAAAGTTAGCCTACATTAGAATCACCTGGAGGGCTTCTTCAAACAAGATTTTTAGGCCCATTCTCAGAGTTTCTGATATAACAGGACAGAGGAGTTGAAGAATTTGCATGTCTAACAAGTTACCATGGGATACTGATGCTGTGGTTGGGGACCACATTTTAAAAACCACTGAACTAGAGCACAAAGAAACAGCTGTTTATGAAATGTAACTCAGTACTTCAAAGCTTCTTAGCCTTTATATGTGTCTATGTTTAAATTAAAACTTTCAGATTATCAATATTAGAATCTTTCCCAGAAATGGGAAGCCCATTTAAAATTTAAAGAAAGCATACATCAATTGGCTGAATAAGAGCATTAGCAATGTTATAGGTTATTCCTCCCAGTTTTACTTTTTTAAAAGATTTTATGTATTTATTTGAAAGAGAGTGAATACAAGCAGGGAGGAGGAAGGGAGCAGAGGGAAAAGCAGACTGCCCGTTAAGCAAGGAGCTTAATGGGAGCTCAATCCAAGGACCCCTAAATCATAACCTGAACTGAGGACAGATACTTAACTGACTGAGCTACCCAGTGCCCCCTAAAGATTTTACTTTTAAGTAATCTGTACACCCAGAGTGGGTCTCAAACTTACAACCCTGAGTTGAGTCACAATCTCTACCCCCGAGATCAAGAGCGGTTTGCTTTAACTGACTGAGCCAGCCAGATGCCCCCCAATTTTACTTTTTCCTTTTTTACCTTTTCCTTACAACTTTTAACCTTTGAGCCTCAGGATTTGGAACACCTTAGAGATGCTTTAAGGCAGCTCCAGGAAACTAGTTAGGTTCTGGTGAAATCTTAGGTGGTGTTTTTCTTTTTATTTTTTTTTTATAATTTTATTTTTTTTAATTTATTTAAGATAGTCACAGAGAGGGGGGGGGGGCAGAGACATAGGCAGAGGGAGAAGCAGGCTCCACGCACCCGGAGCCCGATATGGGATTCGATCCCGGGTCTCCAGGATCGCGCCCTGGGCCAAAGGCAGGCTGCGCCACCTAGGGATCCCTCTTAGGTGGTGTTTTTAAAGCATGTGAGCATATAGCTGTTGAGTCATCAGAATTTCCCATGATACATTTGACATAACAACAGTCCTAAGTGCAGCACAGAACAGTGCTTTAAACTGTAACAACACCCTCAAATGTGACAGGGAGGATAATTTTGTAATTCAGGATTGAAGAGAAGTCAGAACATGAACTGGAGGGAGATGCTGGTTCAGTAGCTACCAAAATTGAGACTTTACACTTCAGAGTGTGCTCAATTTTCTCTCTCACCAAAAGTCCATTGCCTTTATATCCCAATATACTCTACCTCCTAATTCCTCTTTAAATGATTCAAAAGTCTCCCAAGAAAAATTAAATTCTTTGCCTGTGTTTTTCTCAGACATACTTTCCCAGATAACATACAAAATTGTACAGTGGCCATTGGCTTATCTGTTTCCGATTCAATTGGAAGAACCTTGAGAGTAGAGACACTTTATTTTTGTCTTTGAATACTATACACCCAACATTGTGCCTAAGGTAAATACTTGCAAAAGGAAAGCCCTTCAAAAGCAAAGATGTCACCTTGGCCTTCAGCCAGCACATTATTCCAACACCAGACAGAGTGTCTCACTGAAAGGGCACAGGAAACTAACCCCAACACCTCCCCATGTTAGATTTGTGGGAAAAAATACATCCCCAAAGTAGATATGAACCTATTCCCTGTTAAACCACTCTGAACTGGCAAATAAAACCAACTACCCCTGATCCAATACAGAATAGGTGGTAGCTGAGACTACAAGGAGCCATCCTGACTGTGCTGCCCCTTTCCCCTTGCCAACACCTCCACATCCCATCTCTGCCCTCAGTCAGAGCATTTTGTGTTGTTATACCTTGTTAACCGTTAGCACCACAACCCATGTTGGTGCCATGGCTGCAAATTGCCAGCCCCAATGCAAATCCTGCCTTTGAAGAGGCACTTGGTTGGCAGAGTGAAAACACGGAGTAACGAGAGATGCCATCTGCATTTCCTACTACATAGCTCAATTAGTTGATTGATTTGTAACACTTTAAAAAACATTTTCTAGGCAAAGCAAATTAGGAGAGTGTTTTATAATGTATTCAGTTTAATTAAAACTACACTAAGTGGAGTACTTTGCTTCTTGGTTTCAGAAAAAAATACTGCAAGGAAGTCACATACCATATTGATTTTCAACCCCCCCACCCCAAATAGGAGTAAAATAACATTGTTAAAGGTTGCATCATCTAGAGCTGCACAAGTGTGCCTCTTTAAAGGATTTTCTGTAATTAGAAAGTAGAAGGATTGGGTGGTAAGAGAAGACATTAGTATACACACATGAAAGTGGGGGTGGGTGGGTGGGGGTGGGGGTGTGGGCAGGATGTGAAGCTGGTTGTATATTCCAAATTTGAATAACCAACACCTGCTCCTTGTTGCACGCAAAAATGCTTTTATCATCTGAAGGGGAAAAGAAAATCTGCAATGTTCCAGATCAATTCAAAGGCTTAATTGAACAAGTTGGAAAGGTTGAACATATATGCATATCTTTACTAATAAGATGAATGCAGAAACAACTTTCCAGTATGAGATTTTCCCAAGTTTGGATAAATTCAGATGTTAATCTAGCTGCCTTCCTCACATCTCAGATTGTCCTTACCAGACTGCTTTCTCTGCATTCCTGCTGCCTGTCACATCACGAAGTGTAAGAGGGCTTCCAAATTGTTAGTCATCTGATTAAACCCTCAAATTATTGGAGACATTTGCATGGGTAATTATGATTTATTTAAAAGCACTTTGTTTGCATTGCTCTTGTCTCAGTTTCTTTAAAGCCAATTACTGAGAAATTGATTGGATTGTTTTGATTTTTGAAATCATTTAGAACTTCAGAACACATCCCTTTGCATAATTTTTTTGAAAGTAAAACCAAAACAAAACAATAAAATAACACCCTATGGAATTTGTATATTTCACATCTTCAGAACTTCTGTAGCATGATAGTAAGCAGTTAAAGTAGGATGAACAGTCATAGTTATTTTTCAGTACAAGGAAGACCAAAGTAGACAAGTTGAATCAACTGTTTCAGCTCCATCTCATTTGGTTAGATCAGTAATACTAAAATAGGGCAGTTTCTTCTGGTTCTGTTGGGCTTATGTTCCTGCCCAGAAGATACCCATAGGATGCTGGCAATAATACTGTCCCATATCATAGAATATCCTTTTTCTTATCACTACTATTTTATGATACTTCATTACATAAATTATCTTGGAAGTTTTGAAACCTGACCAGTGATGTCAATTCTACCATCCACGCTGGGTAATACCCCCAAAATGAGGTCCTGACTTCTCATCTCTAGTCCTTCCCAACCTACACATACAAAGGACCTCAAAACACTTGGGCTTTTCCATTCATCTTTTTATAAGCAATGTCATAAATTACCACCTGTTTCTTAGAATAGACAGTTGCTTAGAAAATACTGTGAGCAGATACTTGTTGGATATTAATTTCCTAAGATCGATAATATTCTATGTAAACTACCGGCAGCCCATTTCCAAGTGTATGCCATGGGGGAGTACCCCAAAAAGACATTTCAGGCTAATGCATCCATGTGATTCTATTTTTAAGACTCCATAGTCTTCCTACCTTTCCAAAGACAAAGATACTAAGAGACATGGCTGTGGGAACCCAGTGATTCCATCAAGTATGGTTCCATTAAATATATAATGAATCTAAGTCAAAAAGAAGAAAGACAATATAGTACTTCCGATTTTAAATATTACTAATGAGACTGGAAATAAAAATAATTACTATTTAATTACAGAAATGTGTACTGCGACACACAAATGCCTGATAGAGGATAATGACATTGGACACTGAAAATGTTCTGTGGCTGCTGGGAACATTTGACAATAATTTACATGTTTAATTGAGTTGCTGTGAAAGGCTCATTGCGCAATTACATGTTCACTTAGGTGCTCAAATAGATACTGAAAATACCTATGTTTCACTTGTACCTACTGCCCAAATGGCTGCAAAAAAAAAAAAAAAAAAGTTGCCATTTACTTATGTGGGGGACTTTACATATGATTGCACTTTACTGTGTTTAAAATGCCTCCTGCCCTTAGGTTTGATGGCTCAGTCTTGCTCTAAGCCATGCTGCAATGCAGACTATTTATGGAACAATATTGCCCTCTGGCAGTAAGGCAACCATTGGTTTTAATAACTGTTTTATGTCATTTTGACAGCTTTTAAACTAGTCACACCCAGCAGTTTAGGCCAGAAGGGAAACATCAACGAATGCCTGCAGGAGTTTTGTATTACAAAACCTATATGTGCATTTATATTAGGAAAATGCTACAATTCTTGCTTTAAAGAAAAGCTGCATCCCCAAGAGGCCTACTGAGGTTTTTGCCGAGTAAAGCTTAGAGAAGTGCAAATAATCACAACAATATTGTGCTCAAAGTACAAGCAGAGACCAGAACCACTCTTCCTTTCAGAGACTAGTGAGCTGGTGCTCTACAAAGACCAAACCCATAAGCCTATGGCAGAGCTTCCTCCTGTAGTGCATGGTGGGTCACATATGGCATCAACAAAGAACTGGGGGGGTCCTAGCTGATTTTTTTCATTGAATCATCCTCAGGAGTGTCTGGGCTTTGCACAAAAGACCCAGAGCTGCTCACCAAAGCTAGAGAAACCAAAGTCGGGGCAGCAGCTGCCAATTCCTGGAAGGTATCTCTGCTGCCTCTCAGCTACTTACTCAAAGTGAATGCCTCAAAAGAGCCAGGTGGGCTTTCCCAGCTGGGCTGGAATTACTGGGAGGAAGGGCTCTGCTATGTTTAGAAGTGCAGCTTCCAAACCGCTGAAAAAGGGATGTTCTGTAAGCACCCTGCTCTTCCAGCCCAGTGGTCATAGCTGGAAGCCTTTCTAGGATCACAGAAAGCAGCCCCAGATCTCATCTTGGTCATGAGTCATGAAAAACAAGGCCTTGGAAGGAGACCCCAAGCATCTGACCTCACTCCCATGAACAGGCTTCCAGCTACAGAATAGGCCACCGATTTCTGGAGGCTGAGTGTGGGAAGAGGGGCTGGGAGGGCTCCTCAGGAGAGGGAAGACGAGTCAAAAGTAGCATTTTATGCTTTTACATAAGACACACACACAGGATTGCCTTCCAACCAAAATGCCTGGAAAACCTCTGCACACTGATTTTCAGCTATTAGTTCAACAGACCCAGACACCAAGATTAAGAAGGGACCGTTCTTGGGAGGGTGGGGGCACGATGGCGGAAGAGTAGGGGTCCTCAGCTCACCTGGTCGCACCAACTTACCTAGATAACTTTCAAAACATCCTGAACACCTATGAATTCGACCTGAGATATAAAGAGAGAACAGCTGGAATGCTTCGAAGAGAAGCATTCCAGAGAGAATGCTTAGAAGCATGCTAGAGAGCAAAGTTCTTGCTTCTAACAAGGTAGGAAGGCAAAAAATAAAAATAAAAAAGAATAAAGCAGAGAAGGGGAACCGTGAGTATCCAGGCTAAAAGAGAGCGGCAAAAGCCCGCCCCTGGAGAAACAGGAACTTTAAAAATCCGCGCCGAAGTTTTCCTTGACAGAAAAGTGCTTAGCAGGGAAATGACGCACGATTGCAGGAGGGGCAGTGAAGCCTCCAGGTGCCCGGAGTCACTGTAAGAGGAGGGGCCGGGGAGCGGGGGAGCCACCGCACTCTGCGCTCCAATATAGGTAAAGGGCCGGAGAGCCGCTGCCCTCCAGGGTTTGGGGGAAGCCGGTGGGTTAGGCAGGCGGCTCCAGACGGAGCTGGCTGAGCCGGTTCCCTTCAGGAGAGGTGGTCCCCAGGAGTGGGGTCCTCTCGGTCTGGATCCCAGGGTCCCCGGGCAGACAAAGCCAGCGATCCTGCCTTCCCCCTGGGCCAGGCGGGGACGGCGCGGGACAGCAAGAACTCTGTGCCGCTGGGCGCACCACAAGCCGTGCACATCAGTGTAGCTGCGCGGGCCCCCAGGAGCATCTAGGCCAGTGCGGACTGGGAGACTGCGGTAGTTACACACAGGGAGCTCGACTCCAGGGTTGGAAATCTGGCCACCACCGTTGTTGTTTTTCCTCGTTTCACCTTGTGCCTGGGAGAGGCAAGGCCTCGAGGGGACAAAGGCCTCACAGGGTAAACAGCTCACACTGAGCCCAGCACCTGGCAGGGGGTGGGGCATCTCCGCCCAGGTGCACGCACCTCCGCCTGGTGCACAGCCGGCCCCTCCCCCAGAAGACCAACTGGAAGAACAAGGGAAGAGCAAGTCTACTGACTACACAGTGCTGGAAAGCCCCCGGACTGAGAGAAAATAGTATGTAGAACTAGAGGGTCCTTTCTTTCCTTTTTTCTTTTTTTCTTTTTCCATTATGACTCGTTTTTATAACAGATTAAATATTTCCAATATTTTTTCTCTTTTCCCACCTTAACTACAATATTTTACCAGCTCATTTTAAAGTTTTTTTTTCCTTTTTGACTTTCATATTTCTATAATTACATGTCTTAGATATATTTTTCACTTCTGAATTCCCTTCAAAATATTCAATTTAATTTCAATTTAATTTTGGTAGATATACGAGATATGGGCCTTTGTTTTGGGTTTTTTCTGCTTGTTTTGTTCTACAATGGTGTAAGTTAATACCTTCTAAAACACTAGCAGCATACACCCAGAACCAAGTGGAACCCCATGTTGGTTCATTCTGTGAGGTTATATTCTCTCTTTCTTCCCATTCTGCCCTTCTTTTATCTTGTTTGTTTTTGTGATCAGTATTGGGTCTTCATATAAGTATTGCTGGTTTATATAAATTTGAGATTGAGCACCTTCTAACTTACAGAACAAAATACACCCAGACCAAGAGGATCACCCTCTAGGACCCTTCAGGGAGACTACATTCTCTATCCACTACCACTTCCTCACACTACCATCCTCCCCTTTTTTCTTTTTCTTTTCTCTTCTTCTTTGTTTTTGGTTTTTGGCTTTTTGTTTTTACTACTTTGTTTTAAAATTTGTTTTTCACTTTAGTAGTCCTTTTGTTTTATTTTGTTCTGCTCTTCTTTTTCTTTTATTTTTCTGGTCTCTGATCTCTTTGAATTCATCTAGGGTGTATTTTACTTAGGTCACGGTTGATATTTTTTGACTCAGCCTGCTCATACAGCCACCCTCCACTGGACAAAATGACTAGAAGGAAGAATTCCCCACAAAAGAAAGAACTGAAAACAGTGCTCTCGGCTACAGGTTGCAGAATTTTGATTTCAGTACAATGTCAGAAATTCAATTCAGAAGTAAAATTATAAAGCTACTGGTGGCTCTGGAAAAAAGCATAAAGGACTTTAGAGACTTTGTTACTGTAGAATTGAGATCTAATCAGGCCAAAATTAAAAATAGATTAAATGAGCTGCAATCCAAACTAGATGCTCTAGCTGCTAGGGTTAATGAGATGGAAGAGAGAGTGAGTGACATAGAAGACAAGTTGATGGTAAGTAAGGAAGCTGAGGAAAAAGAGAAAACCAATTAAGATACCATGAAGAAAGGCTGGGAGAAATAAGTGATAGCTTGAGAAGAAAGAATATATGTCTAATTGGTATTCCAGAAGAGGCTGAGAGAGAGAGAGAGAGGACCACAAAGTATATTTGAACAACTCATAGCTGAGAACTTCCCAAATCTGGGGAAGGAAACAGGCATTCAGATCCACAAGATACAGAGGACCCCTGCAAAAATCAATAAAAACTGTTCAACACGTCGACATTTAATAGTGAAACTTGCAAATTCCAAAGATAAAGAGAAAATTCTTAAAGCAGCAAGAGACAAGAGATTCTTAACCTAAATGGAGAGAAACACTAGATTAGCAGCAGACCTCTCCACAGAGACCTGGCAGGCCAGAAAGGGATGGCAGGATATAGTCAGGGTCCTAAATGAGAAGAACATGAAGCCAAGAATACTTTATTCAGCAAGGCTCTCAGTCAGAATAGAAGGAAAGATAAAGAACTTCCAGGATAGGCAGTAACTGAAAGAATATGTGACCACCAAACCAGCTCTGCAAGAAATATTAAGGGGGACCCTGTAAAAGAAAGAGGAAGTTCAAAGAAATAATCCACAAAAACAGGGACTGAATAGGTATTACGATGACACTAGATTCATATCTTTTAATAGTTACTCTGAACATGAATGGACTAAATGATCCCATCAAAAGACGCAGGGTATTGGACTGGATAAAAAAAGCAAGACCCATCTATATGCTGTCTACAAGAGACTCATTTTAGACCTAAGTGCACCTGCAGCCTAAAAATGAAGGGGTGGATAACCATTTACCATTCAAATGGTCCTGAAAAGAAAACTGGGGTAGCAATCCTCATATTAGAGTTTATAGCAAAGATTGTAGTAAAAGATGAAGAGAGACACTATACCATGCTTAAAGGGTCTATCCAACAAGACGACCTAACAATCATATATATTTATGCCCCTAATGTGGGAGCTGCCAAGTATATCAATCAATTAATAACCAAAGTTAAGACATACTTATATAATAATATGCTAATCATAATAGGAGACTTCAACACGGCACTTTCTGCAAATGACCAAAGAAACAAGGGCCTTAAATGACACACTAGACCAATAGATTTCACAGATATATACAGAACTTTCCATCTGAATGCAACTGAATAAACATTCTTCTCAAGTGCACATGGAACTTTCTTCAGAATAGACCACATACTGGGTCACAAATCAAGTCTCAACCAACACCAAAAGACTGGGATTGTCCCCTATTTTCAGACCACAATGCTTTGAAACTTGAACTAAATCACAGGAAGAAATTTGGAAGAAACTTAAACACATGGAGTTTAAAGAGCATCCTACTAAAAGATGAATGGGTCAACCAGGAAATTAGAGAAGAATTAAAAAGATTCATGGAAACTAATAAAAATAAAGATACAACTATTCAAAATCTTTGGGATACAGCAAAAGTGGTCCTATTTCCCAAGAGGGAAATACATTGCAATACAAGCCTCCCTCAAAAAATTGGAGAAAAAAAACCCCCTCAAATCCACAAGTTAACCTCGCACCTAAAGGAATTGAAGAAAGAACAGCAAGTAAAACCTACACCAAGCAGAAGAGAGTTACTAAAGATTCGAGTAGAACTCAATAGAGTCTAAAAGAACTGTAGAACAGATCAACAAAACCAGGAGTTGGTTCTTTGAAAGAATTAAGATAGAGAAACCCCTAGCCAGCCTTATTAAAAAGAAAAAGGACTCAAATTAATAAAATCACAAATGAAAGGGGAGAAATCACAACCAATACCTGGGAAATACAAGTGATTTTTATTTTTTTATTTTTTTTATTTTATTTTTTTACAAGTGATTTTTAAAACGTATTATGAGCAGCTATATGCCAACAAATTAGGCAATGTAGAAGAAATGGATGCATTTCTGGAAAACCACAAATTACCAATAATCTTAAGATTTGTATGGAATTAGAAAAGACCCCAAATAGCCATAGGAATATTGAAAAAGAAAACCAGAGCCAGGGGCATCACAATGCCAGATTTCAAGCTGTGTTACAAAGCTGTGATCAACAATACAGTATGGTACTGGCACAAAAACAGACACATAGATCAATGAAACAAAATAGAGAACCCAGAAATGGTAACTCAATTCTATGGTCAACTAATATTTGATAAAGTAGGAAAGACTATCCACTGGCAAAAGGATAGTCTCTTCAATAAATGGTGCTGGGAAAATTGGACATCCACATGCAGAAGAATGAAACTAGACCACTCCCTTGCACCATACACAAAGATAAACTCAAAATGGATGAAAGATCTAAATGTGAGACAAGATTCCATCAAAATCCTAGAGAAGAACACAGGCAGCAACCTTTTTGAACTTGGCCACAGATATTTCTTAGAAAATACATCTATGAAGGCAAGGGAAACAAAAGCAAAAATGAATTATTGGGACTTAAAATAAAAAGCTTCTGCACAGCAAAAGAAACAGTCCACAAAACTAAAAGACAACCTACAGAATGGGAGAAGATATTTGCAAATGACATATCAGATAAAGGGCTAGTGTCCAAGATCTATAAAGAACTTATTAAACTCAACAGCAAAGAAGCAAACAATCCAATCATGAAATGGGCAAAAGATATGAACAGAAATTTCACCAAAGACATACATGTGGCCACCAAGTACATGAGAAAATGCTCTGCATCACTTGCCACCAGGGAAATACAAATCAAAACCACAATGAGATCCCACCTCACACCAGTGAGAATGGGGAAAATTAACAAGACAGGAAACAACAAATGTTGGAGAGGATGCGGAGAAGGGGGAACCCTCTTGCATTATTGGTGGGAATGTGAACTGGTACAGCCACTCTGGAGAACAGTGTGGAAGTTCCTCAAAGAGTTAAAAATAGACCTGCCCCACGACCCAGCAATTGCACTACTGGGTATTTACCCCAAAGATTACAGATGTAGTGAAATGCTGGGACACATGCACCACAATGTTTATAGCAGCAATGTCCACAATAGTCAAACTGTGGAAGGAGCTATGATGTCCTTTGACAGATGAATGGATAAAGAAGATGTGGTCTCTGTATACAATGGAATATTCCTCAGCCATTAGAAAGAACGAATACCCACCATTTGCTTTGATGTGGTTGGAACTGGAGGGTATTATGCTGAGTGAAATAAGACAATCAGAGAAGGACAATGATCATGGTTTCACTCATACATGGAATATAAGAAATAGTGAAAGGGTTTATAAGGGAAAGGAGGGGAACTGAGTGGGAAATATTAGAGAGGGAGACTAACGATGAGAGACTCCAAACTCTGAGAAATGAACAAAGGGTTGCCAAAGAGGAGATGGTGAGGGGTTGAGGTAACTGGGTGATGGACACTGATGAGGGCACTTGATGGTATGAGCACTGGGTGTTATACTATATGTTGGCAAATCGAACTTCAGTCAAAACAAATTAAAAAAAAAAGAAGGGATCATTCTTGCAATTATAATTCAATAATGGAGAAATAAAAGATTTGGAAATTAAAATATTAAAATAACTCAAGAAGAGAATAAAAAGAGAAAATAAAGAAGCCAAATTCAGAAAACAGTCTAAATGAAGCCTAGAAAGAAATTTAAGACTCTTTTTGCTTATACTGAAACAAGAGTCAATAACATTAAGTTATTATATATAATCTTTGAGATTAAAGTGTTAGGTTTTTTCTGAAAAATTTTTTTAATTATATAAATTGTTATTCAAATACAACTTCGGTGAAAAAGGAGTAGATTTAGCTTGTAGGAGAAAATTAAAATGATTATTTTAATTGTTCAAGAAATTTAAAAAAGCTTTAATTATGCTCAACTGTGAAAAACAAAGACTTATTTGCATTTATTTTAGCTGACTCAAGAATATGCATAACATGTGTATCCACATCTTAGGGGTAAAATGCCAGAAGAACATCAGGACCTAAAGATGAAACAAAGCAAATGAGAAGAGAGGGTAGGGTGTGGTATGATGATGCCATGTTTCTAAGCAGATCCAACAGAGCAAAAGCTAGAGAGTCACAGCCAGAACAGGTACTAGCCCTAGCTAACCATCCAACCACTGATCCTTCCTTTCCAAATTAGATTCCAAATGATTTCAAAAGAAACTGACTCCAAAAGCAAAAGAACTCCCTTTCCTTAGTGAATGGCTTTGAGAATATCTTTGATTTTCCTCTCTCAATTCCTCAAAACTCTCTACTTCATCACCACATTTCACTTCACAGAGAGTCTCCTTTCAAGACCTGTGTGGGCCAGGGATGATGCAGGTCACGGGGTCTATAATTTTCATTTTCTTCTGTTGGGTTTCCTCTTGTGGACAGGAGAGACATGATTCACATCTGGAAGCATAATTTGGGGAATAAATAGAGTAAGCCAAATGTGATAGAATACAAGCCCCAGCTATTTCTAGGATTGAGTAATGACAATGACTCAATACAATACAATAGTATTACAAATACAATAGTATTACAGCAATAACAGTAACAGTGATAATTTGTCATTGCCTCCTAGAAGATTATGAAGGACTAACTACTCTTCATAGAGTATTGACTTTTAATAATCACAGAATTCCTGTAAGGTGAAGGTGGTTGTTTCCAGTTTGGTCATGGGGAAAATAAGGACAAGTGAGGTTAATGTTGGTTGCTCAAGGGCGAGGGCTAATAAGGATGTGAACTCGGGTCTGTCTGTCCCCAAATCTATTTTTTATGACTTCATTGCTACTTTTGTTTCTCTTGATTAAAAGATGAATAGGTGGTCTGTGGTAGATGGCATAATCTCCCTGTACCCACACTCTTTGCCATGTGTCTTTGGAGCTCCTCCCAATAAGGGAGCAGAGGCTATTTCCCTGTTCCACCCCTCTGATCTTTGGTTTGTCCATTGGACCTGCTATGGCCAATACAATGGGGCAGAGGTGAAATTGTACTAATAGCACTTAGCCTAGACTTTCATTGGCCCTGGTTCATCTCCCTATCCTCTAGCACCTTCTCATGGCTATGAGAAGGGCATGCTCTGGCTAGCTTGCTGGTCCCAATAGGAACACAAGGGACATGTGGGACAGAGCTGCTCAGGTTGACCTGCTAATCAACTTCAGATGATCCAGTGATACATGAACACTAAATGATCATTGCCATCTGAACGCTGGGGTGTGTTTAATAATTACAATGACAACAGTACCCTGTATATGGTCTATTTTAAAGAGTGTGTACTAAATGTGTATAGGTGCATAGATGTCCACACACACCTAGACACATACCTAATTGAATATGAGTCTTGCTGTTTTCAATTCAGATAACCATTTGGTGCAAATAAATTTATTATTATCAAAGGAGAGGTAGTTTCAGTCTTATTTGCCTTTTGGAGACTGTAACCATTCCATTTCCTTTTTGGTTCCCTCATTAAAAGCCAAGGAAATGTTTTAAGATAGCTTAGCTGCTTAGCTCTGGCTTTAGTCTTTGGTGAATTTTACCTGATAACTGACACTTCACAGAGACCCTCTTTGCACCACTGACATATCTCAGTAAGTGGGAGGCATCTTGACCCCAGTAGGGCAGTGACAGTTCAGTGCTTTCTGCCGAATTCCATCCTGGTTGTTCTCAGCTGTAGCACTAACCTGAGGTGGTTTTGACTTTGAACAAGATCAGCACTGACGAGTGAATGTGAATTGGGAAGTAGCTTTGCAACATCAAAGTCTGCCATCAAGTGGTATCATGTCATTTTATGATATAAGACATGAGACAAAGGCAAAATGCAGAGAGAAAGAAGTGCACACAGATACATTCACACACACACATGCACACACACACACACACACATTTCACAAGGCATTTGAAGCTGTTCTCAGATTGTGATTAGGTCAGAGTCCTTCTTTGTAACTTTGACTTTTGGTATATTGACCTATCTGGACTCACAATAAATATTTGATACACTCAAAACTACATTCTTAGACTAGGACTGAGTATATAAGATGAAGTGAAGAACTGGCTTAATTTTGACAGAAATCAGATCCAAATAATCTTGCTTAAAAAATAAAAATCAAAGTTTTGTCTTTGATTTACTCAAAGACAAACATGGTTCTACTCAATATGGTTCATGTTATTCCCACTGAGAAAAATGAATTTGGGTCAGTTGTTACAAACAAACACAAGCTGGTATATTCAAAGGCTATGTAGTCTTGTGGCCAATTGATTCGTTTGAAGTAATGTTTCCTTTTATAATGTCGGAATAAAAATGTACATGTTATGATAGTACTCTTGTGAAATATGCCCTAATTCACTAATATCAAAATGGGAAATAAACATGTTTGTATTTGATTTGGGCTAGATTTTTAGTAAAACTTACGTAATTTCTGAAAAATATTAAAGAGTTTCAGTTGTAATTGGGAAGATTCCGGGATTTAGAACAAGATGTGTGCTTCTGTTTTGGTAGTTTGAGGAGGAATATACAGGAGAATTCTCTCTGGAAGAGAGGCTAGAAGTGGTCAGTCAGTTGAAACAAGCCTACTTCCATTGCACAGAAAAGAAATGTACGTTTAAGAGAAGGCAGATCATAGCATGTGCATCATTTGCCATTTTCCCCTGTTAAACTTGCAACCCAATTAGATAGAATCCAGTATTTATCTTCCATTTTGAAGTTTTTCTGTGTTCTCTATTTTGTTCATATTTTTTCTGTGGTATCGGTCTAGTTAAGATGGACACATGGAATCATTAACAAATCCTGGACTGTTACTTGAATATTTGCTTGTTCTGTGTTCATCTTTCAAAATCACACTGAAATCCATAGTCCTCTAAGCTACTGACAGGTTCCCCAATTTCTCTCTTTTCCCCAGTATTTGCTTCTAACACAGCCTCCAGAGTGATTTTTAAAATACATGTTATATCAATTTTTTGCTCAGAAACTTTTAACGGTTTCCTAGTACCCTCTGAATAAAATCTAAATGTCACATCTCAGCCAATAGTGACCTTTAAGACTTAGACCCTGCTAATCTCTCCAATGTTTTTCTTTCTTTTTTTTTTAAGATTTATTTATTTATTTATTTATTTATTTATTTATTTATTTGAGAGAGAGAAAGGAGCTGGAGAAGGGACAGAGGGAGAAAGAGAATTCCAGGCAGACTCCTCACTAAGCATGGAGCCCAATGTGGGATTCAATCTCATGATCCTAAAACCATGACCTGAGCTGTAATCAAGAGTTGGATGCTCAACCCACTGAGCCACCCAGGTGTCCCTCTCCAATGTTTTTTCCTTCTGTTCTCTGCCCAGTTCACTCTATTCATGCTGACCTTCCTACAATTCCCTGAAGACCCCATGTTTGTTCCTTATTTTGAGGCTTTCACTTGCTGTTCCCTTTGCCTGGAATAACCATCTCCTCCCACCCCAGGTCTTCACTGGCTTGCATTTTCACTTCTTTTAGGTTTCTTTTCAAATGTCACTCCTCAAAGAGATGTTCGCTGGCTTCTTGATCTAACATAGCCTTCCACTCTTGATAGGTTTTTACTCTTGGCTTCCATTGCAGCACAATTGACCACTCACTGGCAGGTAGGTGCTTCTCTCTGGGAGGGTGATTCCCTCACAATTGCTAGCTTTTAATACTTATTCTCTTTTTAAATGCAGAGGAAAGGGGTCCTCCTGCTAGTTCAAACACTGAACTAAGGGCTCTGTTCCTTCCTGTTCAAATTACTATTCTACTACCACTCTTCTGGCTCCTTTTGTCTGCAACAACTCAACATATGGACCAACGTGACTTCCACATTATACTGATGACTCATCTATTTGCCAATGATGTGTGCCCTAATTTGCATTACAGAAACCCTCATTATAGCAGAGAGCATTGTGTAGGTTTATAAATGCATGGAAGATGGCTCAGACAAACTGGAAGGATGTATGCAAACTGATTACAGTAGGAAGGAAGGTGTTTATTTTTCAGTTCATTCTGCCTTTTATTATTCTTCACATACCGTTTGCATATATGTATGTGTTTCTTGTGTGAAAGGGAGTAAACCAAAAGTTAATGAGACCAAAAAAAAAAGAAAGAAACACAGTGAAGATGTTTAAAAAATAAGGAAGAAATATGGCAAAATAGATATATCACAGATTTATGCCCATGTGTGTGGGTAGTAGGTAGGTAGCCAGGTAGACTCCTCCTTGGCACAACTTCATCCAATATTCCTTTCATGTTGCGCTGACAATCTGTACAATACAAATCTCTGTACTTTTTATACTTCCAAGGAAAGTAAGTATGATACACATGCACATACTTTTGTTTTTGACATCCTTTCATGAAACCAGTAAACTATTCAGGAGCAAGAGGGAGAGACAAAAGAGACAAAAAGAGAGACGCTAAAAGAGGAGAGTGGAAAAAGATCACATCACTCTTCTTTCTCTCTTTGAAAACAACCGGGGGAATCATGGCATATTTCTTTTGTGTGCTTCATTTGCCAGTTGTTTTCCTCCCAGTAAAGCACGCTTTTGTCTCATCATGGATTTCACAGATTCAGAGATGTTGTCTAATCCTTGGTACTGCCTGAAAATCCCCAAACTGCTATCTCACATTTCTCTCTGGAGCCTTCCGAAATCTCTGTGTTCTCTTTGGCAATTTCTAATGACACTTCTGACCTGGAGATTTATTTCTGAGAACCAGAACTTTGGCCATCACAAGCCATGTCTGTCAGTGTCATTTCTTCATCTGGTTTCTGCTTCACTGTTTAAGGCTAGCATTCTTTCTTCAGAATAGGAACACGTTAATGATCTTTTATTAATTAGGCATCTGACTGCAATAAGAGACCATTACAACAATCCTTTTCTTACTTGAGACACTGGAATAATTACCTTCTGCTACATAACAAACCCCATAATATAATGACTTAAAAAACAGATATTTACATCTCATGATTCTTTGGATCCAGAGGTCTCTCCATCTGATCCCTGCATCTCCAGTGGGCTAGCCCAGGCTTATTCACAGTGTAGCAAACGGGATCCAAGCGGGAAGAGAACAAGGCCCAGTGCACAAGCCTCTGATTTCAAGTCCCTGATTCTGTCAGATTTGCTGCTGCCCCACAGACCAAACCAAATTACTTGTCCAAGCCTAGATTCAATGATGGACTTCGTCCACATATTCATGGCAGGAACTGCAAAGAATCTGTATATATTATTGAAATCTACCACAGACACCAAAAATGAGAGGGTGACTTGTTCTATTTTTCTATTGTAAAGGTTACAAAGTAGCACAAAATGCATACTTTCTCTAGACAGTATGTAATTACATTTTATGTGTCCTCTTCCTCCTTTTGTCAAAACTTGTATAGATCAATTGTGGGAGGAATAGCAGAGCCCTTCTGGTGTACTACATTTTAAGAATACTGGTGGCAATTTATTCAACCCAGGTTGCTGTCTCGGGTTTTGCAGTCTGGGCACTGCAGTAATCTAGAGGATGCTGTTTACATCATATTTGTAGTAGTTTTGGGTATTTATTGCAATAATTTCTTAGCAAATAGTAGCTAAATTTCTTGAGGGAAGAACTTTTATTTATATTTTTAATGATTTTTTGGCTTGTGACTTACACCAACAAGCCCATCTTTTTCCAACTGAAGAGAGACTTGTTACAATGAATGGTAAAGAAGTCCTTGACTTGCATAGATTATTTCTAGTTGCTCATTTCTTCTACCTTGAAGTGCTTCTCTTCTTCTGATTCCTAAAAAACAAATCACCCTAGTCTTCAGTGTTATAGATTGTGCTTGTTAATATTCATATTCACAGGCCACAATGTACACAATTTTAAAATATGTTTTCTATGGTGTTTCATTTTCCAAATCTGGAGTTATTTTTCTCTGGACTCCATTTTGTTTGCAGTTTATTACCAAATGACTTTTTCTTTATATGTATATGTGTGTGTATATATATGTATATATGCATACATATATATTCCATTTATATATACTTTAGAATATTAATATATATTTAACATTTAAAACAATTAAAATATTAAAAATAATAAAGTATTTTATTTTATCCAATAAATTATTGGAGCACCTGGGTAGCTTAGATGGTTAAGCTTCTGATTCTTGGTTTCTGCTCAGGTTATAATCTCAGGGTCGTGGGATGGAGCTCTGCATCAGGCTCAGCTGCAGAGGTGTCTGCTTGAGATTCTCTCCCTCTCCCCTCGCCCCTCTCCCTCTACCACTTCCCCTGTTCACATGCCTTCTCTCTCTCTCTCAAATAAATCAATAGGGAGGCCTGAGTGGCTCAATGGTTGAGCATCTGCCTTTGGCTCAGGTCATGATCCCAGGGTCCTGGGATCGAGTTCTGCATCATGCTCCCCGCAGGGAGCCTGCTTCTTCCTCTACTTATGTTTCTGCCTCTTTCTGTGTGTCTCTCATGAATAAATAAAATCTTTAAAAAAGAAAAATAATATTTAAAAACATGAATAAAATAAATCTTAATAATAGAGTATTATTAAAATTCTTAAATATATGTATATTTAATATATACATATATTTAATATATATTTAAAATTCTATAAATATATATAGAAAAAATAAAGTATATCTGTATGCATTTTATATTTTATATTTGTATATGTTGTATATAGTATATATTTATATATAAATATAAATAGATATTTTTTTCTGCCTCTCAGTAGATTTTTGCTAATCCTTCTGATTTTATTATTTCAAAGACACACATAACCCTCTATGTTCCTAGAGATTGAAGTGTTGTCTGTTGGAACTGGAAGCTTTAAGTATTGGTTTAGAGATCTGGGATGTACTACAGTCAACTAAGCATTTTCAGTGTGCTCCTGTTTCCTGGAAGTTTAATGGTGCATATTATAGCTCATTTGAAAAAGTTAGGTGTATATTTTAATACAGCATGTTTTATTCTAATATAGAAACACTTCATTATTGGGGTCTTTTAATGCTACATTTGTATATTTATTCCAAAATATATCTTTGTAATTAGAAGCCTTTCCAAAGATATGACAAACTTTGCTTTTTATCCAATTGACAAATTCCATTCTACTAATTTTAGAAACTTAAACAAAAAATCACAGTGCAACTGTTGGATTAGGAAGACATGCAAATAACTTTATGATTTATATCTATGTTAACCAAGATTTCCCATCCTTTGGAATAGGTAGTATAGCTATTATTTTAACTTAAAATTATCTATGATATTAGAATTAATTGCAAAAAAAATGAGGCAATATAAAAACTAGCACTGGGTTTCAATGTTGACTTCCTTTGAAAGAGTCTGAAGCATTCTAAAATTTCTATTTAAGAGGGAATGTGTAAGAAACAAGACGAGTCAGAAAAGGTTTAAGCTTATCAATCTCATCCTGAGAGGGTGTTGGTTGTAAGTTAAAAATCTATTTATTTTTCAGTGATAACTGGCTCAAATTTCTTAAATTGTGGATGTTCTCAGGTGGACACACATTCCTGTGCATGCTTATGCATGCACACACACACACACACACACACACACATATACATACAAGATATGTTTTATTTTTGCATTTGAAGAAAGAGAATGGTAGGCTTATCTTGCTCACAAGTAAAATAATACAAAATAATGCTGTATAACAAACTGTCTTAAAACTCACTGGCTGAGCGCAATAAGCATTTGTTTGCTTGTTTTTGTTTGTTTGTTTAATTCAGGTTGGCTAGAGCATCTCTGCCTTGGGCTTGGTCACTTGACCTTGGCTTTAGGCTTCAGGCTCAGCTCCACTCCTTGTATCTCACTCTAAGGCTCAAGACAAAGGACAGCAACTTTCTGGAACAACCCTTCTCATGGCGAATAAACAGAGACAGGCTAAACATCCAAGCACATTTAAGGCTTCTGCTCATGTCACATCAGTTGACAGTTTTTGACCAAAGTAAATCTTGTGCTCAAACTCCAAATCAGTGAGGTATGACAATGTATTCTATCCATGGGGACATGGGAAGAGCCCTAGATATTTACAGAACAATAATCCAGTGTTTTACATTTACGTAGAAAATATTATAACCTGAAATGCCTATAGAGACTATTTGAATGGAATGATCTAGGTGGGCAACAAAGCAAAAGGTAGAGGGAAGACTCCATCAAAAGAATATGGCAGAAGCAGCTTCAAGTATTATTGCTTTGTAGGAATTCCCAGGGAATTTCTGCCAAATAGTTGATTTTTAGAAAGAGGACATAGAAATTCATTACCTTATGTTACAATTTTTTTTGTTTTTAAACTTTGGGAAGCAGTTTACTTTTGAAAAATTATGCTTGAGCCAAACAAAACACGCTTGCAGACCACATATAAGTTGGAGTCTGCCATTTGCAGCCTTTGACCAGAAGTCTCTTTAAATTACCAATACACAACCCAACAATTACACATTTAAGAAAGTTATAAACTTTCCTTTTTGTTCAACAACCGCAAGGCCATCATTTCACTTTACCACAGAGAGAGGTAACATTGATCAGTTTTTCTGGCCTATTCCTCTGTAGATGTTTTCTAAAAACAAAACAAAAAAAATGTTTTAAAGTGTGTATGTAATGATACAATGTTATATTACTAGAGAGCTACATAGTTTACACAGTGCTTTTAAAAAAAAAGATTTATTTATTCATGAGACACACACACACACACACAGAGGCAGAGACACAGGCAGAGGAAGAAGCAGGCTCCTTGCAGGGAGCCCGATGTGGGACTCGATCCCGGGACCCCAGGATCACACCCTGGGCCAAAGGCAGACCCTCAACCACTGAGCTACCGAGGCATCCCTACACAGTGCTTTCAAGTACCTACATTGATTTAACCCTCACAGCAAGTGGTAGGGTTATCATTTTGTAGATGAGAAAACCAGCTCAGGAAGATTATGTGCTTTTTCCAAGGTCATAGTGTTAAGGTGATAGCAGAAGTAAGATTCTAGGTCATTTAGCTCTTTCTCACAGGTTAGGTAATCACAGATCTACAGAACACCAAAGCTATTTTGACTACTGTCCTGATTTGATTCTAATATTTAATATGTGGTAGAGTGATGTGTTCTAATATCTTCTATTTTAGGAGTGTAAATCTTTTCTTTGATGGAGAGCTAGTGAAGGCCCTACAGGATAATCATGATGTTGCTATTATACTGTTTTGTACTCTCAGTTGCATCTGTTCTTGTGTCTTTAAACCTCGTTCCCATAAGATGATTAAATAATGATTATCTTGTCTAGAAATAATTGGATTTGTGTTGTGGTTCCACTTGACCCCCAGTGACATGATGCAGTTTAAGAATGTCACAGATGTTAAGGTGTAAAGCAGAAAATGCTATTTGCTTTTCACCAGAGAGATATGATTCCGCATCTAGAACATATTCCTAAAAATGAGGGGACAGAGAGAGATTCTCCGGAAAATCAGCTATGTGACTTTCAGATATGACACCTCATTTTATTCTTTAGATTGTCTAAGTAAAAGTAAGGTGATACAAAAAGAGTGAGAATTCTGTGGAAAGACGAAGTATGAATCCAGGTTCATCTTAGTAATTAATTAACCAATCAGGCAGCCCAGGTAGCTCAGCTGTTTAGCGCCTGCCTTCAGCCCAGGGCCTGATCCTGGAGACCGAGGATCGAGTCCCACATGGGGCTCCCTGCATCTCCCTCTGCCTGTGTCTCTGCCTCTCTCTGTGTGTCTCTCATGAATAAATAAATAAAATCTTAAAAAAAAATTAACCAATCAGATTAATTTCCCTGTTAACTCATCCTAACAGTATAAGCTGTGCTGGCCGAACCACACAGCATTTCAATCACAGATTGATGATCTTAGCATTATAAACTTGAATAATAGACAAGTGTGTTTTCTTTTTCTGAAGATTGCTGCCAAAAAGCCAGCCATTTAGGTGGTCCTGACAATATCCCCCAAATGATGAATAATACAAAATAGTGAATAGATATCATGAGCAGTTTGCACTTGAGAGAAGTCACCATCAATCCCAGAGCAAAGTTTCTAAAATAAGAAAGAAGATGAAGGAGAGACATCATTCCCATTTAAATTCCTTTGCTGGTATTTCGATGCTTTTTTTGTTTTAGTATCTTCCTGGGAGCGATGAGTCAAATGCCTTCCATCAAAGAAAGCAATAGTGGTATACATTTTGCACATAGTAAAATCTGCACGATTTCATGGCTGCTAAAAAGGAAAATACTTTCTCTCTTTCCCTCTTCCTGTGGTTTCTTTAGTGTAATAAAATAACTTCCCTGGGAGGTCAAAGGATTCTTCCATTTTTTCTTTCCGTGCTCTTAGAAATTTGTAACCACCTGCTTGACATTTGTTTTCTGTTTGGGGGAGTTTTAATAGATGGTATTAACTGGTGCCTAAGGGGGGCAAAAGTCATCTATATGTAAAAGTAATGAAGTTATAGGAAAGTAGCTGAGCAATTCAAGAGAGTTATGTTAATTGCTTTTTCAAAAATGCCTGGTCCTCTGTGGTCCGAGTGTTAGGCCTCTGGAGTTTACTTCTCCTTAGTGACTCCATTTCATTTCTTTTCCTGTTTATACTGTGCCTTTTACTTTTCCAGTTCCCTTCACCTTTGAAATCTCAAAGGCTGTCCCCTGGAGAATCCACTTCTGAATACCTCTGTCTACTTCTGAACACTTTCTGGAGATTCCGAAGTGTCTGAATTCCCACGAGGGCCAGTGAAGATCTACATCCCCTCCTTCAAGCTGAGTGGGGAAGTTAGGGGAAAGGCTTTGAGTTCAGACAGGATCTTTCCTGACTGGAAAGCCTGGCAAAGATGATGGGGCATTGGCCAGAGGGGAGAATAGCATTCTGGACTGCCTCAACCCAGCATGCTCATAGCCATCTCCTTGGAAAGAACTGCAAAGGCAATAAAATTTCAGGGGGGAAAAAAAGGATAAAAGTATTCTGTATGGGAACAGTGATCCTTTCCCTGCCCATATTGTTTTCTGCAGGAAGAAAAAAATGACAATTATACTAATGACTTTCTAAGAACATTATGACTGTATAAATGTGACCAATTGAACTGATTTTGAATTTGGCTTTGTTCATACATACATTTAAATTGGTTTGTGCTCCAGTGCAAAATCATATAGAATAGTCAAATACTTAGGGAAATACTTGGCTAAGCAGTGAAATGTTTAGCAAATGAAGGGAGGGAGTCCTAGAGTTACCCCAAGATATCCTGAAGAGATCAGACTTGCTAAGAAGGTGAGACCATCCCTGAACAGACTGCCATATTTCTCAAACTTGAGAAAGATTCTTTGGAACTCCAAATGAAGAATAAAATTGGCCTTTCATAACTAATGGCTAGGATTACCCAGACATAATGGAATGAATTGTAACAAAAGTGGAAAAATGTTCATAGTTTCACCCTGACTCACAGCCAAATGAATAGGCATGCCCTTATAAGTATAGAATTCCAGGCCTGGTATTCAGACTCAAAGTCCTGGGTCCTACAGATATGTCCCACTTGGCCAGCATAAGGCTGCCTCCATTTCCATAGTATTTGAAGAACCAATTGAAGTTACTGACAGTGTTTAACAATGTAATATTTCACATAGAAATCCAGATGTCTGGCTTTAGAAGACCCAGACACCCATGACCAAGAACTGAATAGCAGCTACTTCTTCTGGTAGCAGCTTATACTCACCAGGTCTATATGGTCACACCTAATCCTCCTACTTCACCCTCCCAAGAACCCCCCCCCAACACACATACCCATACCAAGTGTCTGACTCTTGGTACCTTTCACTTACCGCCCTGATTACTGGTCCACCATTACTATTCTTGCTATATATCAGGCATCCTCAATACTGTCCTAAGATGTTCTCTGGAGTAGTGGGCTATGTTTATCTTGAGCCTTCTCTCACCCCAAGGACCAAGTGTGATCCTTGCTGACCCTTTAGTGCCACTGCTGGCTGACACTTGGCTACTCCCTACATCAGCTCTCTACCCCAACCAGTGCTAGCTCCTTCTAATTGTGGATCCCACCCTCTCATTTTGACCTTGCTTCAGGCCATTCAAATGTCACACTAGTAGTCATTTAGATGAAATCATATAATAAAAAATTAAACTTCTAGGCAGTGGTGACATACATTGATACTACTAATACATACACCTACAAGAGTTGTTCTCTTTCTAAACTAAATGACAACAAGAACACCTCTTTTTAAAAGTTAATATTTGCAGGCCCACCCAACAGCATCATATTCACTCCAAAATAAAATAAATTCCTATTTTACAGAAGGGGAAAAAAGGGAAACCAAATTTCATGTCTTGATTACTCAACAAGAGAGTGTATTGATGACACAAGTTGTCCTTAGCTACGTAGTGATTATATTTAAGTGCCATAGAAGATTTTCTTAGAAGAGATTGCAATCACTATAAGTACTTAGCATTGCATTGCTTACATGAAAGAAATGCAACTGAGATGAAAAGAAACCTCCTTAGTACAGATTAGTTTGTCTATTGTCCATTAACTACGAATGAAAGTTGAAATTCAGCTCATTGTGATGCAG
Organism: Nyctereutes procyonoides; assembly: GCF_905146905.1. Taxonomy (NCBI): domain Eukaryota; kingdom Metazoa; phylum Chordata; class Mammalia; order Carnivora; family Canidae; genus Nyctereutes; species Nyctereutes procyonoides. The sequence goes on from NW_026575024.1 coordinate 40,914,268, forward strand.
TGCTGGATTCTATAAAAACAACAGTCATTGTTTGAAGAACTGCTGGAATGTCTCCTGAGGTTTTTGCTGGAGTGGTTACTTGTGGAGGTTACAGGAATTTAGGGACACAATTTCTTCTTGTTACTAGAATAAACATGTTGTGATATGCACATACATATGTGTATACACATATGTGACTATACAGGTGGTGGGTGTGGGTGTGTGGGTGTGTTTCTGAATCTCTCCTACTTCAAGTAGCATTTCCTTTTTATTAAGTTTTATGTAATGAGATTCATACGAGATTATAATTAAAGAGAAAATGCTGGTGTTCATAAGCAAAATTTAGAAAAACACTAACCTAGTCTAGCTTTCCTATTTTCTACATGGGGACATAACATTAAAAGACATTATACGGGTTTTTCAAAGTCACAGACTGGTTGGTACAGCCAGGTTTTAGACCATAAGGCTCAGAACTCCTACTTGGGTCTTTCTTTCACTCTATAGGCTAATATTTATTGAGTGTTTGCTTTGTGCAAAAACTGTGCCACAGCTGAATGATCTCAGTTAATCCCACTAACTCCAGGAAGTCAGTGTTATCCATGCTTGAGATGAAGATAAACATCCTCAGGAAGAGTAAGTAATTTGGTGGAGGTCACAGAGCTAGGAAGTGCAGTCAGAATTCAAGTCTAGCTAAATCATTTTTTTAATTTATTTTAGAGAGAAAGAACACAAGTGAGAGGGGCAGAGGGAGAGAGAAACTTAAGCAGATTCTGCAGTGAGCACAGAGCCTGACTCAGGGCTCAGTCTCATGACCCTGAGATCAGGACCTCAGCTGAAACCAAGAGTTGAATGCTTAACTGACTGAGCCACCTAGGTGCCCCTAAGTCTAGCTAATCTGATCCCAAAGCCACTAGCTATTCTTTTAGCCACTTTTATCAATAGTCCTCATAACCATGTTTATCCAAGATGGTAAAATAAGCCATGAAATCAAATTTTATGTGTATTTTTATACCCATGCATGCAATGAAAAACTGTATTCGATCATGACTTTTTAATTAAATACTCTGTACTATTTTGAATTCCATTCTTGAAGAATTGTCAGACTTGAAAAAAATCAGCTCCCTGAATCTAGAACCTGTAAGGTAAGAGCTAAGAATTCTGCAGATGATTATGGAGGAGACCAATTTCCATTGATCTGAGGAGGTAATAAAGAGCATCTTGGTGTCTTTATGATGCTACTAATCAATACAGGGTAATGACAGTGAACCAGAGCCAGGAGATATGGGACAATGGTACTTGAAGAGTAATGATGAAAAGCCAACCGGAAAGCAAATCCAACAGAACAGAGTTTGGAAGAGTCACAGATAAAGGTCTAGATGGCATTGTGCTTACCAACCCAATCTTTAAACAGTCTTACAAGCACTTTACTCTGGTTATACTCTCCTGAAAACACTGTGGTAGATACTGAGTTACCTCAGTTGAATCCCAATGGATAAGGATCAATATTGCTGGAAGGTAACCTGGCAATGCCATCTCCCTGTTTTGTCAAAGAGACAATTTAGTCTCTCAAATTTGCTAAATGAAGGATGATTGTTTCATTCCAATCAAAATGGTTAGAGTTCACTCCTAAAATATCTGGACCAATCCATTTCCAGAAATGTACTATTACCCTACCCCTTGAAGTGCTCATTCATTTTAGCTTTGTCTGTACATAGGAAAATAATGAGGCTAATAAAAGTGGTTCAGTAGCTAATATAGGTCGGAAACAATTGACCAGTCATTTCAAGTAACAATGTTCTTTAACTAAATGGGATGCTCAGATTTAGGTTTGGAGTCAGGAGTGTACCTACAAGACGCCAGTTACAAAGATCACCACTGAGTTAGGAGCAGTGGTATATGCCATTTGGAATAACAAAATCAGCTCTGGAGTGGAGATGAGATTTATGGAGGTGATATTAAATATTTCAGGTAACCACTGTATCATTTAGTGCACCAAAATAGTTATTTACTAAATGGTACCTCTGCCTTTTGCTCTGTTATATGTAAATGAGTTCCTGTGGCCCAGCCGAACGGAATTGTGGGAGGAAAATTCATAATCCTTATCAATATGATCATTTGAATTATAGTGATGAAAATATGTCATCATTTTTAGCCCATAAAAATAATGAGTGATTTTTAGATATTTTTAAAAGATAATTTAAGGCTCATGTGTTGTGCTTCTCTATATTTAAGATGAACTGAAGGTTTAAAGTGCTTTTAGAAGTGTTTTGTTTAGGGATGCCTGGGTGTCTCAGCGATTGAGCATCTGCCTTTGGCTCAGTGTGTGATTCCAGAGTCCTGGGATCAAGTCCCACATTCGGCTCCCTGCATGGAGCCCGCTTCTCTCTCTGCCTCTCTCTCTGTGTCTCTCATGAATAAATAAATAAAATCTTTAAAAAAAAGTGCTTTGTTTAAGAAGCGTTTTCCCAAAGTACTTAAATATGAAAAATTATTGTATTTGATCTGAATTCCACTGTCTCCACATGATTCCATGAACATTTTCAGAGCAAAAGAGATTACACATATAGTATTTTCTACAGGAAGAATAAGCTTAGTTTTTTTTTTTTCATGATGGTTCCCAAGCTTAAGATAATTCAACAGTAAACCCCATAGTACACCCCAGGCATCAGCAGCCACATAATTATAGCCAAATCCAAGTCGACATCAGCGCAATTTTTGCTTCAAAGCTTTTGAGGAAGCAGAGGAGGATTTGATGAGATTATTTTAATCCCTGGTTGCATTTTACTTCCCATGATAGCCTGAAACTTAGCTGGACACCTTTTAACCCTAAACATTTAATTACTTTACTTAAGCTACTACAATGATTATGAAATACAGAATGATAGAAATGAAGGAATTGTTAGCTTAGGCAGTGTGCCAGTTCAACATGAGAAGGAATTTGGGTCCATCTCTAGTGAATTCATTCTCCACAAGCATATTGCAAGAACCAATTTTATGTTGTATTCCTCTCTTTGATCATTCTTCCCACCTTTTGAGCAGGTCTCTGTGGATCTATACTTCCTGTCCTCCCCTTGAAGCTTGATGTTTTTTAGGCTTCTCTCCTGGGTCCTCATCCTACCTCATCTTATCTCTTCTGTTATTACTTGCTTCTTTACATGCTCATCTTCATTCATACTTTTGAACATTACATACATGCTTATAGCTCCAGATTTGTATCTTTGCCCCAAATCTCTCCACCATCCCCAACCATTGACTTCATGGTTCCACTGAATATCCCAATGACTCACTGAAGGTGACATTTCTGGAACTTAATTCCTTGTGTACCATACAAAATACATACTTATGCTTTTCCTCTGTAAGCTGGTGTCCCATTGCTAAAGTTAAAACCTTAAGATTTACTTTAGATGGTGTAGATGGTGCTTCCTCTCTCACCAAGAATACTTAATCAGTGACCAAATCCCATCAAAGGCATTACATTAAAAAAAAATAGAGTCAAATTGGCCTTCTCTTTTACATTCCTTTTGTGACATTCATATATTGTTTTAAAGAGAAATGAGAGACCAACTTGGGATACTTCTCTTTCACCATCTCATGCCTGGGTTTGAAATAGTCTTTCAGCTATTCTCCCTGACTCAATTTGTTGTCTCCCTCCTGCACTGGTCTTCCAAGCTGCTGCCAAAGCGATCTATGTAATATGAAAATCTAATTATGTCTATTTTCCAGTTCTCTGCATCAGGTAGAGGAAAAAGCTCAAAATTCTTGATATGGCCTAACCGACTCTCATGATTTTTACCTCTCCATCCTCTTCTATAACCAATTCATTCTTTTTTTTTTTTTAAGATTTTATTTTTTTATTCATGAGACATACAGAGAGAGAGAGAGAGAGAGAGAGAGAGAGAGAGGCAGAGACACAGGCAGAGGGAGAAGCAGGCTCCATGCAAGGAGCCTGACATGGGACTCGATCCCAGGTCTCCAGGATCAGGTCCTGGGCTGAAAGGTAGCACTAAACTGCTGAGCCACTGGGCTGTCCCGGCTTCCTTGTGCTTCTTTGCTATTCGGCATATGCCTTGATCCCTAAAACCATGGTCATCGTCACCAGAGTATGTATAACCTCTCATGAAAACCCAGTTCTGATACCTTCCTTTGCATCCATAGACAGTGTAGTTAGTCAGCTCTTCCCATATTTTACCTCTGTGCCTTCTAGGGACTTCCTATTCTACTGCATCCTTTCTAATTTACTGGATACCACAATATATAGCTGATCCTCAGCTTATGGTGGTTTGACTTAGGATGTTTTTTATTTTATGATGCAACGACAACAACAAAAAGTTTAGTAGAAACTCTTATTCAATTTTTGAATTTTGCTCTTTTCTCAGGCTAGTGATATGCAGTACAATAGTCTCTTGTGGTGCTGGGCAGCAGCAGTGAGCTGCAGTTCCCAGTTCAGTCGCACCATCAGGATGGTAGATAACTGATCCTCTGACAACCATTTTGTACTTGTATAACTATTCTTTTCACTTTAGGTCCAGTATTCAATAATTCACAAAATACTCAACACTTGAGCATAAATAGACCTTGTGTTAGATGATTTTGCCCAATTGCAGGCTAATATGAGTGTTCTGAGCATGTTTAAAGTGGGCTAGGCTAAGCCATAATGTTTGGTAAGTTGAGTGTATTAAGTGTATTTTTTACTTACCATATTTTCAACTCACCATGGGTTTATCAGGAGGCACCCCATTGTAAATCTAGCACAATAATTTGTGCTAACTTCCTACTAGGCTGAGAGCTTCTTAGGACCATTTCTCATCCATTTCTTTATCTCCAACAGTTGATATGATGCATTTCACATAGTATGTGCTTAACTTATCTTTGTTGAGTGAATAAATAAATGGGCTATGCTAGGTCCTTTAACACACAGAACATTTTCTACTTTCACTTTATATGAGACGAATGGTATCTTTCTGGACTCTGTGAAAGTGATATCATCAATCTTTACAGGTGATGAAGGGCTCAGAGAAGTTCAGCAACTTGTCAAAGGCATATAGCTTTGAAGGTCTGGTCATCTCTCACTAAGTTTATTATTTTTCCCTGCATAAACTTAAAATAGTTACTTGACCTGTTAATGCTTTATACTTCACACGTGTAAGATGAAATAACAATATCTACCTCCCATGGATGTGATGATCAAATGAGTTATTACATCTGAAAGCATGCAGAATAGGCATGGCATGTATGAAGCACTAAGGTAATTGTCAGGAATATCACTAATATCACCTTTAATGAATAAGACCAGAATTACAAGATAAGTTCTTTCATTACCATTTAGCATGTTGTTTTATTTAAAAAGTCAGATGATTAGTTGTCCAAACTTCTTTTTATAGTCATAAGAAATGATAATCCAGAGGTTTGGGAATCCTGAGGAAGTAGAAAAAAATATACATTTTGTCATGTCACCCCTGACATTACCATTTCAGTCTCTGAATATGAAACTGAGAAGAGGTATAATAGATCAGAAATCCAAACACAAGAAATTCAACTATTTTAATATTAAATGTCCGACTGTGGTTTAAGTGTTATTAATTCTGGGAACCTCTGGAATATCTATATTCAAGCTTAAATAAAGTGAAAGTCTCAGATACCTATTCTATATATCCATTTACTTCTCTGATGGATGAATGTGTTGTTAGATGTTTTCAACAAGCATTTTAGTACGATTAGAAGAAGTGACCACTAGAGACAGAGTAGAAAGAATAGTCATTTATGGCTCATGTGCTGTCTTATAAAAAAGACCTTAATTTTCTGGAATAGTATAAAAGTTTTAGGTGCTGATAGTTCTACACAATCCAACCAACAAGATTAAGGAGCTCTGAGTAACAGAAAAAAACATAAGAGCAAAGAGGATTGGGAAAGAATGAAAGAAATAAACAAATAGAAATAACACGGGGACAAGCAGTAATGATTCAATTTAAGCTGATCCTTTAGTAGCTATATCCCATGGGGATCCTGGGAGCTACCTAGGGACTTGACATTATTATTCAGAGAGCATTTAGAGTTAACACCATCCTTATTGTTGAAAATTTCCCTGGAGTTATTTGCATATACCTTTATACTGATACTCTAAAAAAGCTATTATACCTTGTATGTATTAAATTGCAAAACAGCTGAATTAGAGGTACTCTTGAATTTTGGCTCAGTTAAACAAGAATGTTAAATAAGAATGTTGTTGGATTTGGTGCCTCAATCCTAAGGGTGGCTCCAGTGGTTCTTCTAGGAATTATGATATTTAGCTGACAAAGTGACATGGGCTGTCCACAGAGATATTTTACTTTGTTTAATTTAGTGTGGTGCTGTGAAACCCTAGCCAATAACAGTTGGAAAGGGTTCCCATGTATCCAAATATCAAGTACTATCAGAAAAAGTGTCTTCTCAGAACATGAGAGACTCCTAACTCTGGAAAATGAACAAGGGGTAGTGGAAGGGGAGTTGGGTGGGGGGACGGGGTGACTGGGTGACTAGCACTGAGGGGGGCACTTGATGGGATGATCACTGGGTGTTATACTATATGTTGGCAAATCAAACTCCAATAAAAAAATATACAAAAAGAAAAAAGAAGAAGAAGAAATGTCTTCTGCAGACAATGGCACTTAGAGGTATAGTAAATTGGCTGGTCAGAAACCAATGATAATCTCCACCCAACTTGAGGAATTTGATTTTTCTTTTTCTTCACAGTTGATGGGGTCTGAGGCTAAAGCTCAGGGAAAAAAAAAGAAAAAGAAAAGAAAAAAAAAAGAAAAAAAAAAACAGAAGTCACGTCTCCTGTTAGTTATTCTCATGAGACCTTCTCTACCAGATAAAGAAATAAATCTGTATGACTTTCACTACTGTGGAAAATAAGCCAAGATTTTTCCACAGGAAATGGCCCAGAAGCCATTGCAACTGTTCCACATTGTGCTCAGGGAGATCTCTGCTCAGTCTGTGTTGGAGTTTATTGATAGCTGCTATTTCTATGTACTGCTCTACCTCTCTTGTAAGACAAAAGGGAAAAGATAAATTATAATGCATTTTGGCACAGAGGAACACAGAGCATTTAATGCAGAGAAGTTGCTCAATTACGAATGTACCTCCTATGAAATTATATATTAAAAAAAAAAGAACGCATCTCTCTTCCCAGGGAAATGGCCTCTGAAAATAAATCTTTCAGTGAATTGATACTTAAATCCCATTAAGTACCACTGTAATTAACCAACATTCTACATCCTAGCCCACGTCCTACATAGAGTCGAGCAGGAAGGCACACATTAAACAAAAAACCAGAAAAATAAGTCTTTACTTGGGAATTCTGTTGAGTGTTCTCACAGGACAGTGAACAGTACAACATATACCCAACTAACGTAATCCTTACAACAAAATCTTATAGGAGTGATCCTACAATACAAGTAAAGAACATGGAGACACAAAGAGCTTAAGCAACATCCCAAGGTCACACAGCTATATAGCAATTGCTGGGAATAGCAGGCCTTTGCCTTTACAAAGCTGCAGTCTGATCCCGATGGCAGACTTACAGACAGATATGGTGAGGTGGCAAAGCTATTGCAAGCTGTACTGATGCTATAGTATAGGATCCAGGTAGGGTTGCTGATCTAGTCCTGGGCAAGTGTAGTCAAGACAGCCATCCAGGAAGAGATGGTATTTGAGCTGCACTTTGAAGGGTAGGTGAAAATTATGCAGGGGAAATTAATGAGAGTAGAGAAAGTAAGGTAAAGGAGCACAGAGGCAAGAAACATCATGGGGTGGGGTTGGAGGAGGGACAAGTAATGGCAGTGTTAAGCAGAACAGAGAAATATAACGGAGAGATAGATTAGAGAGAGGTCTGAAATTTGTAGTTGGGATGTGGTTGAATTTGCATTTCATGTAACTCTGCTGACAGTACAGAAGACAACTTGGGGGTGGGATCAAGTCAGAAGTCTAGGACTCCACTTTGAAAGCTTTTTGTCTTTTTTTTTTTTTCTCTATTGGGGCAAGAATGAGAAATGGTATTAGGAATGAGGAAAGTAAGAATAATTTTATTTTTTTAAATTTTTATTTATTTATGATAGTCACACACACACACACACACACAGAGAGAGAGAGAGAGAGGCAGAGACACAGGCAGAGGGAGAAGCAGGCTCCATGCACTGGGAGCCCAACGTAGGATTCGATCCCGGGTCTCCAGGATCGAGCCCTGGGCCAAAGGCAGGTGCTAAACCGCTGCGCCACCCAGGGATCCCCAGAATTTTAATATTAAATGAGAAAGTACATGTAAAGTACTTATCACAAAATTCGTATATACTAGTTACATAAGAAATGTCAGTTATTGTTTCAGATATTTGTTGTTACTTAACAAACCATTGTAAAGCTTGGCAGCTTACTACAACACCTATTTATCATTTCTATTAATTCTGTGTGCTGGGTGGGCGCTGCTGAACTGTTCTTCTGTTCTATGATTACAACTGAGATCACTCATGTGGCTGCATTCAGCGTGAACTCGGGCAGTGTTGAAACTCCACAAACAACCTTTCTTTCTCCGAGGCTTCTCTTTACATAGCTTCTGTCCATCCACTGGTCTACCCTGGACACCAGGGAGACTGAGATCTGAGAAGGATCTTCCACTGCCAGTGGAAGCTGGCAGTCTACCTAATGCCTGGTCAGGAAAGTCCTTGAGCCAGACTTCTCCCACCGTATTTCTGGGAAGAACCAGTCACATGGCCACCAGTTTCAGGGAAAAGGGAAATGTAATCCTCCTGATATAAGGAACCACATGGCAATAGAGGGCCAAGAGGAATTGTTGGTAACTACATTTGGAGACCATACACTGCAGTTTCTAAAATAATCTAATGCCAGTTTAATTCTTCAAGTGGTAGTCTTTGTTTTTATTTTTTATTAGTTTTATTCTCTAGCTTTATTCTCTGCAGACTCCCGTTGTATCCCACATGATGGCTTACTTGCTTATCTCTCACTGAGCCCATGTGTTAGGGTTTTTCCCCTTAATTTCCCATAAGATATGAAAGAGAATTTTTTCTTTGAAATTCTCAATCCCTCTTCAAAGTTATGCTCTTCATTTATCATCTATATTCTTTCTTTTTAATTTCCTTTTTAAGTTGCTAAATGCTTTCAAGCTTATCGGTATATTCATATGCATGCCTGTGTGTGGCTTGCTTATATTTCTTGACAGACTCTTAAGCATGACAGGTCTATACAATCTATCTGTGTCTTCTATTTACCCAAGAAGAATTTGACTAAATTCTCTTTGAGACCAAGGAAACTGAAATTTTCTCCATTGCTCTGGGCACTTTTAAGTCTTAATGTTGAGGCCTCTGTCCTGGAGGTTTAAAATCAACAAAGTACAAAGTGGAAAGGCAGCTACAATACCAGCTGAGAAATATTTCCTCCACATGATTTTTGTCTTGTTTTACAAACAACATATAAGAATTTTGTGTCCACCTGACCTAATTTGTAGATGTACCCTGCGTGGTCCTCACTATTTTCATGGTGGAGTTCTTTTTTTTTTTTTTTTTTTTTTTTTTAGATTTGCCATAGGTTTATTTATTTTTTTTATAAATTAATTTTTATTGGTGTTCAATTTACCAACATACAGAATAACACCCAGTGCTCATTCCGTCAAGTTCATGGTGGAGTTCTTACGTACCACCCAGAGGATGGAGGATATTTACCCAGTTAATTAAAAGTGTCCTCCCAATTTAGTAATTGATATCAGTTAAAAGTTGTGGGAGAAAAAAAATCCCACCATCTTTCTATTTAGTGATGCCCTAGGTGAGGCTACAATCTATTATGCCAACTAGGATACTTTGTAGGAAAAGGGGGCATTGCTAACATAACCATATATCAAAATAAGACAGGAAACCAAGACTGTCTCAGAGAAAACGAGATTGTGGTCACCCATGTGATGTCGTACCTGGAGCCATAGCAGCCAGTGAGTCTCCAGGTTCCTGTCTCTCCCCTCTCCGAGTTCAGACTGAACTCCTCCGGACTGATAGATCTGTATCTCAATGAGAGGAAGGTAACCCTGCTATTACTAGTAGAAGCCAAGCTGATGAAAATCTACTTGAGTTGGACTCATGCTTTTTCTTTTCAAGTCACACCGATGTTGATCCATGATTTAAAAAAAGAAAGAAAAAATGGGGAAGGGTGGATACAAACCTGCTACCTATGTCTCAATTCCTGACCCCTTCAAAATTTGAAGATACTGAAGATCATCATACTTCCCCTTCTCAAGACTTCCTGCCATATTCCCTGAGAGAAGTTACTCGTTAGTTGATCCTTCATGTAATAGTCTCAAATGTCAACTCTGTAGCAGGTAGCCAAGCAAATAAAAATTCTAGTGGGCTGTGTGTGACTCTGCAGTTTGAAAAAGCCCTGATGCTATTTTTAACATGCAAGATCTCCCACCCCAACACATACATATTGAAAAGCACTACCCTGTTCGATGTAATAGTGAGGTTATATTATAATATGTGCCTACTAGCTTGTTCCAGGGTCAAGGAAGGTGAGCTCCAAGGAAGGAATTTTTCTACTTTAATTTTATATGATGTGAATGACATCTGAGTAAACTTTCTTTTTGTTTGAGGCCAGATGTCCCAATGGACCAAGTTACACAGGGAAAAAAATTTATAGGTCTTGTCATTAATGCACATTTGGTCCCTATAATAACTGTACATAAAATAGTTCTTTATTATATCATTTATCACTTGGGAACATTACTCATTTTTATCAAAGGATTACACAAGAGCTTTATCATATCTCTTATTTTTAAACTGACTACTATTGTAAATGAAGCTTTACTACTGTCTGATCATCTTCCTCTGAAAAATTGCCATTCCATTTTTTTTGGCAAAAGAAATAATAAAGATGATTCATTCATTGGCAGATGGTTAGATGAATAGATAAAAAATACGATCATAAGATTAAGAAAACAATAAAATCTTAGTAGTATAGTCTAAATGTTATATAAGTGTTTACTGCAAATTCTTTCAATTTTCACATTTTTCTTTTTTCTGAATATTTGAAAATTTACATAATAACATATTGGAATATGATAATGTGATTAACTCATGGAGTAAAGAGAATTTATATTTTTTTTCTTTTTAAATTTTTTATTTATTTATGATAGTCACACAGAGAGAGAGATAGAGAGAGGCAGAGACATAGGCAGAGGGAGAAGCAGGCTCCATGCAGGGAGCCCGATGTGGGACTCAATCCCTGGACTCCAGGATCGAGCCCTGGACCAAAGGCAGGCGCAGGGAAAGAGATTATCATGGAAGAAGTGATAGCTCCCATATCCTTTGAATATAAAATCACAGAAAAGATCATCTCCAGTGGGTAAGAGCTGAGACAGTCGAGGTCTCTTGCACCATTCTTGGTGGGAGGGGCGAGGGCACATGAGAATATGAAATGTAGTCAGCTGATAGAACTTAAATCTTAGAAAAAAAGACATCAGAAAGGAAAAATACAGTGTCAATGAATACATTTAAATATAGAAGGGATATAAAACAACAATTGGGATTAATAGTTTCAAGGTAAATATCAACATTTGAGACCTTGACAATAAAAAATAATGACATAACTCAGAAAAGTTAAGATGGAAAAGAGTGTGGGCAGATATCTGTGTCCCTCCTTAATAAGAATAAAGAAATATTTTCCACCATTGGACTATGTAGTTCTATAGACACATATGGACTTCAACTTTTTAAAAGTTTTAATTAATATTTTCTCTTAGTTTACTTTTTAAATTTAAAGAGATATTATAACGGCTATTTTGTGCCATAGAAACATCATATGACATTTAATATGACAAAGAGTCCTTCAATTGAACTTTTTCATTGCTTGAATTCAACATAAATCTGTCTTATGTCTGTGAACAGTGTCTCATTCTCCACCCCCACCCCCCTCCCCGACCCCCTCCCTAGATTTTTGAGTTCCACCGAGAAAGTATTCGGGCCAGATTTGCAAGTAAGCAAGAGTTTAATTGTAGTTAAAGCGAAAGTACACTCTCACAGTGAGAGAGCTGGCAAGCCCAGAGGTGGCAATGGGCCATAGCTAGGGCAGGCACCTCCAATCACCTGAGTCTCCTCCTACAGGTTCCGTGGGGGTGGGGAGTGGGGGTGGGGAGTGGGGGGTAGGAGGCGGGGAGGTTATCCTATATGGTCCTTGCCAGAACTGTCCTGGCAGGCTTCCCCTGCAAAGGGGGTCAAAACAGCAGTGTAAATGAATTATAATGAAGTTATAGGTTACTGTAAGGCTGTGATTATAGGGAGGAGAGCATGCTCGGGGTTCTTCTCCTGGACGTTTAAAACTTAGTTTCTGCCCTTCTTAAAGATGGGAAAAACACCTGTTCCCTGTGCCTGTCTGGCTGTGTACTCTATCGCAGAGGCCTATAAAACTGTATGCAATGCTATTTACTATTAGATGGCAAAGGCTATTTCTGAGTTTAGAGATTTGTACTGTCTTTTTTATATATTTTTTTCACTTTTTTGAATTGGTTTTTTAAGTATATGTATCTTTAAAAAAAAACATAGTCACATTTCTATTAAAAAATGTGATCACTTCTGTCTATGTGAACAAAGGCACAGAAATGACTTTGAGGATAATTCTCTGATCCTTTCATCTCTATGGGCAGCTTATTTGTGCATGACCTGTTACTTTGACTGGACGGTCATCTGTGTGGCCATTAAGACAGTAAAATCACTGGAGTGATCAATTCTGTTTAGTTTCTGGTAGCTTAGACACAAATGGACTGGTTTGCTTTTAAAACTTAGAAAATACCTGGAAAATTTATGAGAAATGCTGTATCTCACTATCATTGCTGAGATTCACAGGTTGTTTGGGATTTTTGTTGTTGTTGTTGTTGTAAGTTTTAAGGCTGACTCCTGATTCCCAGAGCCATAGGAGTGTAAAGTGTTGGTCTTCAAAGCACAGAGCTGACATTGCTGAGAGTTGCTCAGGAAGCTTATTTGGTGTTTCTTTCTGTGAAGAGTTGTTTAAAGTGGGATTCAAAATGTTTGTAAATTGAGTTACATTTTCACATGATGACCTTCTCACCAACATTTGTGTAATTTTGATGTTAGTGGATTTGGTTTGTGTTGTGAAGGTAGAAAAATGTGTTGCTGGGAAGTAATTACTATAAAGCTATTTAATTATTGATTTCTCCAACATAGCGAGGTTGACATTTTAGCAGAAATAATGAAGGAAAAGATATGCATTAACTGAATGAGAATGGAGTAAATGCACATTTTAAAGGGAGACGAGATTCATTTTAATAGATATGCAGTAATTATCAAGGAAGTGTGACTGCTTTCTTCATAAATGACATTAACTATTCAAATTAAATGACAGACCTATAATATGTAAGGATATTTATTATGCAGGTGTTGAGAACTGTAGCATCAGCTAAAGGATACATAAAAACTTCATGTTTTCCAATGTCATTTTTTGTAGTGTTTCTCTTCATTACCCTTTAACAAAAGCACGCCCTGTTTTGAAGTATTTACCCTGGCTTGTGCTTCATTCTTCATGTAGGAAAACAGATTTTTGCTTTGCAAGTTTGTCTAATAGCTATAAATACATGCAGCTACTTCTCCCCCTTGAAAGGAACGACTTTGCATTTTAGGCTGAATGGAAAAGACCAGCCAGAGACAACCCAGAGTTCTCAGGCTTGCTGAGTCCTCACTTTCCATTCCTGGTTTATCTGCCTTTCTGATTTTGAGCCACAGTGAAGGACTACATGGTAATAAGCCCTTAAAACGACAAAAAAAAAAAAAAAAAAAAAAAAAAAAAAAAAAAAAAAAAAAACACAACCTGCTTACGCATCCAAAGGAGTGTTAGCCTCTAAAGAATAGCCTTTGGTGAAAACATGTTTTGAACTATCCTTTGGATTGCCTTCAGAGTCAGTGTGTGACTCACAAGAAACAATGCCTCATTTAATCACTGAGGCACATGGTTTTTGACATGAAATCATGTGAACAAGCTGGTCAACCCCCAGATCAGGCAAGCTTTGTTTGTAATAATATTCAGCCACTTTTCTGGCTTTATAGCATGAAACAAAGGAGAAAGAACAGCCACCAGTTAGATAGTTCAAAAGAACGTAATTCAGATTCTAAAGAGAGTTCCCAAAATGAAGTTTCAGAAGTATGCTGAGCCATAAAAGACTATTTCGCATCTAAAGAAGAAGTTGGACATAGAATAACAACAACAACAAAATCTGCAGAATGAAAAGACAACAAAGATAAAAATGAAAATAATGCATTAGAAAATGGAAATATATTTCCAAGTTGATGAAATGCTCTAAGTACTTTTTTGGCATTTAAAATGGCATAAAGGCAATAGTCATATTGGAAATCTTTGTAAAATGCCTTTCAAAGTTTCCCAATTTTTAGTAAACTAAAAGTTAACAAAATGACCCCGAGGAGAGATGAAATTCAAGGTGATGATAACTCTCAAAATTATTTAGAAAATTATTAAAAAGCTATAGAAAAAGAAATTTCCAGACTCAAATGATTTTCAAAAAATTCTTCTAAACTTTCAAAAAAGAGCTGATTTACAAGTTATTTAAAGTTTTCAAACATAAAGAATACAAGTTTCCAAATTCTCTGTAAAATAACATCATAACATTTAAATAGAGATGACAAAAAACAATAGTCTTACTTATAATCTTACTTAATACAACCTTACTAATATTGGGGCAAAACATTAAATATTAGGTAACAGAATATTAGTTTGTTAAAAGAATATTGCATCATTTACCAAAAATATATATTTCTCAAATATCCAGCATTAAATTCAATGGTAAAACTTTGAAAGTTTTATTTTCATATCAAGAATAAGATAGCAAAAAAAAAAAAGAATAAGATAGCAAAGTTTACTGTTCCCATTATTAATATTGTTCTAGAAATAAGTCTTACCTATAATTTGACATGAGAAATGATAATTAAAGGTGTACATATTGTTATGGATGAAACAAAAATTATAATTAGTTGCTTCTTATGTGATTGCATTCTTAGTAAATCAATAGAATCAACTGAAAATGTTATAAAACAATTAGCTAACATACAAAAGTCAAGAAGAATAAAATCATTACCTTTGGTTTTTCATCTTTTCTCTTTTGTCCATTTATTCCTACAAATAGGTATTTTTATTGGCATGAGTTTTATAAAATATCATTAATTTTATTTTCTCTACATCTGTTATTGCCCCATTCATATTTTTAATGTTGTATATTTGTGTTTTCCCTTTGTTGTTTTATTTTGCTTAAATTTTTAAGCCCTTATACTTACTAGTCAATTTTACTGTTATTTTTATTTCTAATTTAAAAAGTATTTCTTGTCACTGTTCTTTTTTTTTTTTTTTCAATAGATGCATTCAATTGTTCTTTCAAATTCTTCCCTGGGACCTAAGTGGTCTGTCTATTGGCCAAGGCATTTCTGGAACTTCGTATTTGAAAGTTTCTTTGGAATTAGTGTTCTATCTTGGGGACTTCTTCTAAATGGCAACAGATCCTTCTCTGGTTTTTTTTTGTTTTTTTTTTTTTTTTTTTGTTTTTTTTTTTTTTGTAGAATAACCACTAAAGAATTTGGTTACATTTATCTAAGCAAAACTTACCTCATATACTAATTGACCAAGCAAGGTCATGTCAATCTATATCAAAAAAATCATGTGCCACTGTGAAGTAAATGGGACATTGACTCTTGAGGGCAATTCAAAAGAAACAATATATTCTCAATGAAGCCTGTGTCTCCTTTCATAGGTTAACACTCATTTAGATGTGTAAACATTTTCTTTTGCATGTGTAACTTTTAAGAACTTACTGTGTCAGAGGTAGCAGGTATATTGCAGGTATACGGAGAACAATCTAAAACTTAGTATCTTTGTATACAACAAATAAGCAGTTAGAAGATGCAGTGGGAAGAAGAAACAATTTATGATAGCAATCAAAGGGTACAATACCTAGCATTGATGTTAACCAGAAATGTGAAGGATCCACATAAAGAAAACATAAAGCTCCAATGTTACATGAAAGAAGACTTAAATTAAAATAGAGATGATTGTATTCTAAGAAACCACATTATAGTGGATTGACCAAGCTCCATTTAATAAACTATACATCCAGTGTGTTATTTTATCCAAATTTATTTCTGTACTTGAGAAAATGATACAAAGATCACCATGAAAAATAAATGAATGAAAAACACTATATTTTTCAAAAAGAAGAGTAAATAAGGTAGATGTAGCCCTAGCTAGAATTAAAGACTGCTAATGATAAAGCAGCTTAAAAAGAATAGCTTATAAGACAATGTCCCCAAATTCCCCAGATCAGAGGTAATGGTGACATTCAAACCACTGAGAAAGATGAACTTATTTACTAAGTGGTGTTGGGACAAGAAATGTTAAGTGAAAAAATAAATAAATAAAAACTGGATTTTAGTCTCATTTCTTTTACCAAAGTAAATTATGGAAAATAAAAACCAAACTGATAGTTTGAAGAAAACTTTGGGTGAATTTATTTAGAATATTGGAATGGTGGGAGGGAAGTCTTTCGAGAAAAATAAATAAATAAAAACTGGATTTTAGTCTCATTTCTTTTACCAAAGTAAATTATGGAAAATAAAAACCAAACTGATAGTTTGAAGAAAACTTTGGGTGAATTTATTTAGAATATTGGAATGGTGGGAGGGATATGGTACAGAAAGGAAAACATTAAGAAGTCTGTAAAGTTATGACCAACTGAAAAACATAGCTGAATTAATAAAAAAATACAGTTAGAAACACATGACAGGCCAAGACTAGTTTTCTAAGTTTACAGAAGCTCATGCAAATCATTAAGAACAACATAAACTCAGCTAAGAGAAAATGGACAAATCACTGGAAAAGGTATATAAAAGCCTAATAAAAATATCAAATAACTCTTTATCCTCATAATGAGAGAAATACAAATCTAACATAATGAAATGTCATATGTAATTTACCAGATTGATAATGGCTAAAGTAAGTTTGATAATCCCGAGCGTCAGAGAAGATCCACAGAAGTAGGCACTGTTAGTCAACTGTTGGTTGGTGCAACCTCTTTTTCAAACATTTAGGTCATATATACATCGAAATGTAGAATATACCTTTCCTCATGATCATGAATTGCCTCTGAATTTATGATTTTGAATCATCTCTGTTAGGAATTTATTCAAGAACATAGTTGTGCATGTTTTCCAAGATGTATCAGTAAGAATGATTATGGAATAACTAACAAACCAAACTGTAAATACCAGAAATGATCATGTAAGGAAACTGGTTGAACCATCGAGGCAGATGGCATATCCAGTGAAAGGCTGTACAATCTTCTGAAAACCTGAAATGGATCTCTATGTGCAAACATGGAAAGACCTGCAAGATAAATAATGTAGTTTTAAAAGTTAAAGCAATGATCACACAGGGTGTACAATGTAGTTACTTTTATAAAAAGAAAAATTGTGTATGTGTGTATATGTGTGATTATAACTGGAAAGACATCAGAAATTTATCTGATTGCTTTTGTGTGGAATAAGGGCCCTCAAATTTCAGTGTGCATGAGAATCATCTGGAGGGTTTTGTAAAACCCAAACACTGGGCCCTACCCCCAGAGATTCTGATCCAGTGGAGTGATGCCTCTCCTAACACAGAATGTGGAGAGAACTATACTGTGAAGGCCACTAATGTGCGAGAATTAGGCTTCTCAACTTGAAATATTCTTGTTCATTTGATTTTGTTTAAACTGTGTTTGTATTATTTTTTCTCCTTTGAAGATCAAAAGTGGCAATCTGAGTAGTGAGATTGGGGAATTTTAATTTTTTTCTTTATGCTTTATCATATTTAAAATAGTCAAGTTTTAAAATATCTACCCAAAAAATCAAATTCACTGCTCTTTAGTTAAACTTACATATTTTTTCCATTATATATTTCCTTAGGAATGGACTTAGTGAGATATTAAATCTCTCCCACCTTTTAACACTTCTAGATTCATTCTTAGGCTCCACTTTCAACTCTGTAATTAAGTTACCTTAGATGGCATGTCACAAAGCCAAAATATTTTAAAGGCATTGGAAGTCACATCCCTTCATAATACCAAATTTAATGCTAAATTTTTATGTGTAAGATAATAAGAGAACAAAAGACCCCTTGTTATGTTCTGTAAATTAGGAATGACAAATATACAGCATGTAATTGCTGTAATAGGACATCATGTAAGATGACAGGAAGATGACAAACTTCTGAGGAAGACTCATGGTGTTGGCATTTGCCATCTCATATTTCTGTTAATACGTCTTTATGATCGCATTGCCTTTTCTGGTTCAGAATTTTATAAATGTCTAGAACAGTACAACAATAACAACAACAAAAGAATGGACTATCCAATGTTATCCCATTTGTGTTTTTTCTTTTAGTAGGCCATACTCCTATAACCGTCTCTGGGTATTATTTTTGTTTTGTTTAGGTTTTTTTCCACTGATATCCATTGCATGGTCTCCCTTAGGAGCATTATATAACATATGGGAACAAATAAAAAATAGCTAAGAATTTGAATCCCTGTCTTGCCAACCTCTTTATCTTCTGTTGGGGCAGAAAACCTGAGCAAACAGGCATTGCACTAGACCGTGTCAGCAGAAAAGCAAGCTATGGTTGGGTTACCAAGGGAATGGATTCTTGTGTTTCGTTTTCCATAGCAAGGCCATTCTTTTCCCCTTTTCCCCTAAAGATCAGATCTGGTGGTTCATTAGCTATTCTGGCTGATTTCAGCTTCCGCTGTGCATGCTCTTGTCTTCCCAGCCCCACGCTCCAGGGGTTTGATAGAACAAGGTTAATACTTGAAATCACCGTCAGGAGCAAATTGATTGCAAGTAGAAGATGTAAAGCTTGTCTGTCACCATCTCCTTATGGCCTCCCGTTAAGCAGGCAGTTTGCATCAACTGAAGCTTTAAAATTCTCTCTTTTTTTTTCTTAACTGACATCTATAAGAACACTCTTCCTCTCAAACTGTGTGCCACTGACACCTGATTAGCTATGATCAGATAGACTGATAGGCCATAGGAAAGAACGGAACCCTATAGCTAGTTCAGGTGAAAGTTAAATGAATTATCCTACCCAGGCCCCAACTAGTTGGCCATTACTGAATTTAACAAGCGTTTAATGAACAATATCCTGTATGCTAGGTAGGACTGAAAAAAGATTTGCATGCAGTGCAATTCTAGAAGTTACTATTCGTGTACATTTTGATGTATATGATACTCCAAGGATTTGTATGCTTACAACCCACCCAGCTGTACATGGCACTAATCTAGACCAAAGTATGTGTGTGTAATGGGGTTGGTCATCAGGATGAGTTATATGACATCATCTGTCCTCTTTTAGAGCCCCCATTTGCGGGAAGGGATTGGGGTAAAGAGTCAAAAACACAGTTTACTATAACCCATAATTCAAGTCATATTTATGTTACTTCAGAGATCTGAATAAAGGAATCCAGGATCAGCAAAAAGGGTGTAATGAATTGTTTCTGGGTGGGCTGCAAAACTAAGAAAGTCTTTATAGAGAGGATGGCATTTGATTTGAGCATCTCAGAATGAGTCACACTTTGCTGGGTGACGAGTGGGAAGGTGGGGAACAGTGTAGTTGGGAACAACAAAAATGCCACTGTTGCCCACATTTGTCTGGGGTAAATGCTGAGAATAATTTAAATGCTTTCTCTTGCAATTTGAAGAGCACAAACCATGGCTTCTGCCTCAAGTGAAAGACCATTCTTCTCTAAATTGCTTAATTTGTATTCTCAATTTATTAAGATTTGTATGGATTATCTTGGGAATCTGAGTAATCACTGGCATGGTATAGGGGAATACATTTGCATGCCATTATAAGAATGTCAAGTTGTCTTTCAAAACTGGACATAGATAAAAGGCTGACCAGTGCCTGGGCTATTTCTGAGTGCTGACTGTGGGAACATCTGCTGATGGCATTCGCTCTACTGTATGCAAACATTTCAATCACCCCAAAAGGCCTCCTGTCCACAAAAGGCTGGATAGTCCTTACCTCTCACTCATAATGCCACATTAGCATTTCTATTCTCATGCTCTGTGGTCAGAAGAGGCTGGGAGATCTAGAGAGAGACATTTCTCAACCTATAAACACAAAAGAAGTGCTTTGAGCCTTCTGAAGGGCACCATATCTGTGGGAGCATGTCTTTTAAAAGGCTCCATATTGTGCCTCAACACCTCCAGAGACTGAAATGAACAATTTGGGAAAGCAGAAATGGATGTAGATATTCATGGAAGGGGATTGCAATAAACAATGTAAAGAAAATGGTGTACACACACATAGCCTTATCTGAGCAATTTTCCAGTGATGTAGACTGTGGGGAGCCCATGTTAAAACTAGAAAATCTTTCCTTTTTAATCCCAGCAACTGTAATCCTTGCTAAGATGAGAGGCCAATGAACATGCTTTGAGAGTCAAACCAATATTCAATGAGTAGTCCCAATTTAAGAAACTTTTTAAAATATTTATTTATTTATTTCAAAGAGAGAGAGAGATCACACAAGGGAGGGGTGAGGCAAAAGGAAAGAGAGAATCTCATGCAGACTCCAAGTCAAGTGTAAAGCCTGATTTGGGGCTCAATCTCTCCACCCATGAGATCATGACCTAAGTGAAAGCCAAGATTAGGACACTTAAGCAACTGAGACACTCAGGTACCACCTAATTTCAGAAATGTTGAGCTTTTCCACCACAGGAAGCATTTGGGGGTTCTTCTTGTGTAGCTCTACACATCTGCTGTAAGATTGTGCCTTTCAAAAACTTTAGATATAATAATAGGTGTTTTTTGACAGTTAAATAAAGAAACCAGTTAATGTTAGCAGTGGTTGGGAGAGTGGGCTCTGAAATCAGATTCTTTGGACTAATAGGAATAGTATACCAACTGAAAAAGTCACCCTTTAATTTATACTTTAGCCCCCCTTCTAAAATGGGGAGAATTGGAGATTATAAGATCCTGTAAGCAGAGTGCCAAGTATCTGGCAAATGCTTAATGATATTTAGACAGAATTACCAGCTCCCCGAAATTCCTTTGGTGTCAGATGCAGCCAAACTTAACTTCTATAAATGTTTAAAGATTAATTAATTAATTAATTTATTATTTATTTATTCATGAGAGACACAGAGAAATAGAGGCAGAGACATAGAGACATAGGCAGAGGGAGAAGCAGGCTCCCTGCAGGGAGCCTGTGTGGAACTCAGTCCTGGAACTCTGGGATCATGCCCTGAGCCAAAGGCAGATGCTCAACCACTGAGCCACCCAGGTGTCCCCAAACTTAACTTCTAAATAATGCCTGAGGATTCTGAATTGAGAGGTTTCCAACCAAAAGCAAGCACACGTGACCTTTCACATAGCCTATAGTGCCCCTTTTAGATCTTTTGGAAAATACTAAAAATAATTTGTAGATTTGCACATCTATTATACAAGTTATGAATGTGCTTAGCTGCAACTAACAGCAGCCTAAATAATTAGCATTGTATTTTCTTGCATATTAAGGTCGGAGGTTGGTGTCCTTGATTCTGATGTGCAACGATATCCCTTTCATTTTCTTCTAGCAGCCTTACATTTTAGGCTCCTAGCCTTAGGCCAGTTACCCCATGGTCATGAAGCAGCTATACTATCCTGGCCTTTTACTGGCATCACAGGTCAAAAGGAATGAAGGGTCGTGACCAGAAGATATGTTATCTGTTTTATCAATAAAGCAAAAGTTTCTAAAGAAATATCCCCAGCAGAACTGTCCTTCCATCTCATTGACCAGAATAGTTAGAGTCATGCATAGCTATAAGGGAATCTAGGAAAGCAGGTAACAAGATTGTCCTGAGTAGACTAATTATACTCTCCTAGCTAAGGCTGAGGTGTTGTGGCAAAAAAAAGAAAGAAAAGAAAAGAAAGAAAGAAAAGAAAAGAAAAGAGAAAATCAAGATTATGTTACCAGAGCAGTAATTCTCAAATTTCAGCATACATGATAGTTATCTGAAGGGTTTACTAAAACAAGACTTTCTGGGTCCCACTCCCAGAATTTCTGTCTCAGTAGGCCTGGAGTAGGGATGAAGAATTTGCATTTCTACCAAGATATTGTTGTGGCCATCTGTAGAAAATACATTCTGCCATAGGCAGACATATAACAGTGTCTATTATATCTCCACTGAAGGATTCTTAAGTCTCTTGAAGTCCTCACTAGAAGCCTGTGGTCTAGCATCAGAGCATAGGATGTCGGTTCAGCAGAGCATCATATGGGAGCATTTCTGGGGACCACCACCACCACTAAGTTTGACCTGGGCATTGCTGCTGCTTTTCCATGTCCCTATTACAAGCCATCTAGGTCTTAGCAACCTCTCATTTCTACTGACTCTTGACCAGCTTTCCAGAGATGTGTTTGGGGGATGTTGTGACCACCAGCTGACCCATGAACTGGACTGGAATAATTGGAGACTGCTCATCCTGTCCTTAAAATGTGGGTTCTGCTTGCCTTCCCTGCTCCTAGAAGCCACCTCAAAGATATAGCCTTGAGATAGTGATGTGGTGTTGTAACCACCTAGATGTATTTAACAGAACTCACGTAAGGCTTCTCTACAAACTTTTAACATTTGGTGATCAGCTGCAGAGATCTACTCATCTTGTGGCTTCCCAAGACAATCCTTGTACGTCAGTTCCTTGCTTGTTAAACCTGCCACCTATCAATCTGAAGTGGTCTGCCTCTTTCTTTAGTTACTCCTGTCCTCTGTATATGGGAGCCAGGCTCAGATTACTCAGGAACCTCCCAAAGTTTCAAAATAACAGATGAACTCAAAACATCAACAAAGAAAAAAATATAGAGTGGGTGTCATCCATCATTCATTATTATTATTTATCAAAAACCTTGATTTTCTTTGTGTTTAAGAATAATGCTGGAGATGTAAAGTCAAAGGCACCACTCCCCTCCTCAAAGAGCTTATGATCTTTGAGGAAAATGAACCTATACTTAAAAAAAGATGAATATCAATATTGGGGTGTCTATGGTGAGATAAAAGAAACACATTTTGGGATGCCTGGGTGGCTCAGTCCATTAAGCGTCTGCCTTTGGCTCAGGTCATGAACCCAGGGTCCTGGGATCCAGCCCCACCGTGGGCTCCCTGCTCAGTGGGGAGTCTGCTTATCCCTCTCCATCTGCCCCTACCCCACCTCTGCTGGTGCTCTCTCTCTCTCTCTCTCTCTCTCTCAAATAAATAAATAAAATCTTTAAAAAAGAAGAAAAGAAGAAGAAGAAGAAGAAGAAGAAGAAGAAGAAGAAGAAGAAAAGAAGAAGAGAAAGAAGAAAAGAAAGAAAGAAACACATTTTGATGGCTTTAAAATGAGGCTGAGATTTTTCTTAGCTAAATAGCTGAAAAAGCTACCCAAATGGGGGCATTTCTTAATTTGCTCCTTGGAAGATAATTGAAAGAGGGGATGGGTAGGTGGATGGACAAAGGGATGGATGGATGGTGGATGAATAAAAAGGAAGAGATAGTGTATTTTATACACAAGCACTTAGTGCTTGATGGTGCAGGGGTGGGACCTAGAGGTCTCATTGGAAATGGGGCATAGTTTATTATGTCATGGCATCAATACAAATTCTGCCCGTATGTATGTGAACATCCTTTGTTCATCTCAGTTTCTTTTTTAAAGCACCCCAGTGGTAAGATATCGGGCAGCCTGGTGGCTCAGCAGTTTAGTGCCGCCTTCAGCCCAGGGCCTGATTCTGGAGACCCGGGATCAAGTCCCATGTCAGGCTCCCTGTATGGAGCCTGCTTCTCCCTCTGCCTGTGTTTCTGTGCCTCTCTCTCTGTGTGTGTCTCTCATTGAATAAATAAATAAAATCTTAAAAAGAAAATAAAGCACCCCAGTAGTAAGATATTTAATACTTAAGAGTGCAACAAAAGCATCCGTTGTATTCCTATAAATCAGTGACTTTCCTAGTTCCAAATATTGGCTGTTTATATAAACCATGGCAAACTTTCATTTGGATAACACCTGAGAGTACATTTTTCTATGAAATCTAAAGTGCTTTCAAAAGGTCACCTTTTGGCACAGCAGTTAAAATTTACTTTGGAGCATGTGTGTTGTCAAAAAGTCACTAAGGTGTATTGAAGTTTTCCTAGAGTTAAGAGATGGGTGACTGATAGGTAGCCCCCATGTCCTTTCCCATACTCCATACTTGGATCAGAAATAAAGGCAGGCCCTCAGGAATTATCTGAGTCCTCTTCCATATTTAGAATTTTCCAGACTTCCCTAATTTCAATAGTGGCCATCCCTCTTTTTAAACACGATGTTCACTGGCTGCTTATTGTATATAAAGTCTCTCTTTAAAAAGTCAGGTATAGAGAGGATACCAAAAAAGTAGAACACAGGATCATTAGCTTTAGCAAGTGCATGCCATGCTTAGTAATAATGAAGTGCTAATAATAATGCTCATATGAGTAGCAATAATATTACTGATTAATATTTATCAAATAATTGCCTCATATTATGTCCTGCCATAGGCAGTATCTCATTTAATTCTCACAACACTATGATGTATTACTGTTGTCTCCACTTTATAGATGGAGAAACCAAAGCTACAAAGATTAAGGTTCTTGCCCTCATACAACTTATCCTAACAAGGTAGTGGGACTGGACTAGAACCCATATTCATTTCCTTTCAAGCTTGATGATCTTCTCACATTACAGTTTTATTTACAAGTATGTGTCGAGATTAAATTGTTAAGTGGTAGTTAAAACAACCAAAACGAATATTGTACTTGCATGAGGTGATGTCCAAAGGACTGGCTATGAGTTTTGATCAGAGTATGAGAAGCCACTTTTTGGGGGATAATGTCAGAAAGAACATTGGTAGAACATCTCTTGTATGAGAATGTAATGAGCAAACAGTGATTTGAAGATGAAATATGTTGGATTAGCTGGATCTCTCCAGCTTAACTTAAGCTTAACTAAAATGCTTAACTAAAGCTTAACTAAAATGGTATTGATGGCCATAGTCTAGTTAAGGAGCTCCCTCAGGGCCACTGCGCACTGGCGCACTGACTGTTCACCACACAAAGGCACACACATGAGAATAGGAGAGCTTTCACCAAGCTATGCATATGCATCTGAGGCTGCATCTGTCGGGAGAAAGATATTAGTGATCAACCACATTGCCTTGGCACTCATAAATCCCATGAATGCCAATCTGGTGGCTTCTAACTGTAAATACTTGTGACTGTGCCCAAGGGCCTTCTCTAATTATTAGTCTATTCAGCCCATGTGCTCGGCAGGCAGGTAGAGCTAGGGATTTAATACCCCAATCAATAGAGGGGTTGAGCTAAACTACTCCATGATATTGTTGCCTCAGCATCCATTTCGTGTGGCCAAGTGGTCAACAGTGTCCTTGAATTGCGATTAGCCCCTCCCATGAGCACCTGTCTTTGATAACAGCCTGCAGAGTCACAAAGAAGTGTAAACTCCTTATGTTGCCTTCCTAGCAGCCCTTGTGAGCACCTCCCTTTGCTTTTGTGTACACCTTAAATAAGACCCCTGTGAAGCTTACCCAAACCCTACTCCTTTTGGTTTAAACTGATCAATCCAACCAACATTAGCCCTAGAATCCCAAAGCACTTCACCCATAGACCCTAATAAGGTCATGTCCCTAGGTCCTGTTACTGTCTCTCTGCCTGCATCCTGCCTTGACCTTCTTCCCATGCATGCCATGTAGTTCCTCAGGACCTTTGAGTTATAAACATCTCTATTTCAATTACCTAGTGGTTTTTTGTTGAACTAGGGCTCACCATCCAACACCTAGGGCTCTGCTTAACAAATGTTAATGTAACAAATCATGACACCCTTTGAGTGGCTTTCCATACAGGGTAAATGTTGTTCATACACACTACAGGTCCCTCAACCGTAGGTGGGAAAACTCCAAGCCATTCTATACTGTCTACTCAATGCTCCCCAGCAAGATGGTACCCTAGTTGCCCACAGTGGTTACCTGCTCTGTAATGTGTCCTTATAGACTCCCTCCACTCTCCAACTTCCCTCCTAGGATGATGATCCTTCCCAAATAAATTCTTTAAACTTTAACCTGTATCTCTGGGGTCTGTTTCTGGGGAAACTGAATTTAAGATAGATTTAGACCAATCCCCACAAAGGCACAGTATGGGTTAGTTGCAGCCACAAGGATCTGAGAAGCCCAATAATTACACAGATTTAGCAACAATATAGAATTTCTGCAGGCTATTGAACAAGGAACAGGTGTGTTGTCTAAGGGACGTGATCCTAGTTTCTGTGTATAGTATGCTTTGCTCTAAGTGGAGGGGGTAGCTGGGGGAGAGCCTAGAGCCTAGAAAATCAAGTTGTACCACTATTATTGTAGTTATCTGAGTAAGGGGGCAGGCAGAGAGTTTGGGCTGGTGTGGAGGATGCTAACATGAAGATAAGGAATTTATCTCAGACAATGGAGATTGATGTTGACTGAGTATGTAATGGATAAGTGAAAAAGATGGTGGAAGCAAAAATAAACTTCTTGGAGTTTGGTAGCGTCCTTGGGGCAGTTTTGATCTATGACTAATCTGTAGCCTTTGCTTACAAAGTAATATTCATTAGTCTTAAGACATCCTAAAGCCATACATAGTTCATCAAAATGGAACTTGTTTCTCCAAAAGAAAAGCCCTTATGAAAACTTTGGAGATAGAACCAATGTTTCACATGAGTTTATGGATCTTGCTCCAGCCCTTTAATACACCTAAAATGTCTATTTCTTTTTCCTATGCTGAAATCCTCAGATGTGTGGGGTTTTTTTGTTTTGTTTTGTTTTGTTTGTTTTTGTCTTTGTGAGTAAAAAGATAGGCTTTTCTTCTCAACAGACCTTCTAATGAGTGATCAGAGCTACATTTTTAATATGCCAAAGCCAGGACCTATTTAACAACGGGTGCCCTCTCTCAACATCACAGCCAGCGGTGGCTTCATTTACACCTGCTCAGTGAAGATACCGAAAGGCTCCCTGTGGGATAGCAGAAGTGAAGTACACTTTCACCAGTCCTTACTTTGCACAGCTTTTCAAGGCAATTGACACCTTTTAAGTGTCTGTAAACTAACAGAATTCTCTTTACACACGGTTCCCCTGACTATCACAGCTTCCCTGAATTACCTTTTATTATATGTCTATGATGATTTATTCATTTATTTATTGTCAGGAAGAAAACATGGTAGTCTTAAATGCTGGCAACAGAGGAATCTTTTCACAGCTGGGCTTTATGTTCTTTTTCAAAGAATAGAAATCTCTGAGCTCTAAATGAAACTCTTCGGCAGATAGTTACTTGTGTCTTTTACTATTTTAATTTGACTTTTCAGCTTATTGATAAAATATCTAGTGTGGAGGAAAAGGTATAGTCTTCAAGTGACATAATTTTTGTACCATTTCAAACTAAGTTTAATCTATCATTATTTGAATAAGGCAGGTGAAGAAAAACTCCATAAGCTTAATTTATCTAGTGCAGAAAAGGGATTTTGAAGAGAATGGAAGGAGGCACTTGGAAAAATCTGCTAAAACATCAAAAACAGAGTAGTTTCCTAGGGTGACATATTTGAGCTATTCTTCTCCACTCTAGAAATGAGCCGAAGATGTATTTCCCTTTTGATTTCAAGTAAATGACTGAGCTCTAATTGGAGAACACCATGACATTTGTTTGTTCTTTGCTTAAGGAGAGAATACACCAGTGATTTTCCATACAGACCTGTGCACATATTTCCAGAACAGCTAGTAACACTGACTCCCACCAGTAACTGCCCTCTAGGTAAAGGACTAGGGTCCCAGGAATCATAGATAGAGAAATCAAATTAAATGAAGCATTATATCATATCAGATATATGTGGTATCTACAAATTGATCTTTTGAGTTAATTCAAATTATTATTATTATTATTATTATTATTATAATAGAATTATTAAAGCAGTGGGGAAAGCTAGATGCAGTTAGCGTGAGAATCTTGAGGACAAAAGCAAGATCTTAATTAGGCCATGATGTTGATGACTGAAGAATAATGGGCTATATAGATCATTATGTGGACTATCTTATGAATGTAGAAAGAAGAATCATCTTCTGAATTCATTGTGGATCATCTGCTTCCTACTTTTACACACACAAACACACACACACACCCTACACCTATACAATGTAGACTATACAAAATGGAGATATCAGGCTGCATTGTCTAATATAGTAGTCACTAGCCCCATGTGTCTCTAGAACAATGGAAATGTGGTGAGTCCAGACTGAAATGTAATAAAATTCATAGTGGATTTCAAAGATTTAATACCAAGAAAAGAATATAAATTAGCTCCTTGGTAATTTTCTATATTAATCATAGGTTCAAATTATATTTGGATATATTCAATTGAAATATAAAATTAATTTCACAAGTTTCTTTTTACTTTTTAAATTACATATGTTAAATTTACTTTTTAAATTATGTATGCTAACATTTCTTTTGGACAGTTCTGGAAATAAGGAACTTAAGTGCATGAACTAATTTATTTCACTCCCATCGTTACTTCTGAAAATAAAGAAAGTGAGTTTTTACTAATAATTCATATGTTTATTCCTTTGACTCACTCAACAGCATCATACCTATGAATCTGATGGAAAACGATGCCAATAAACCCATCTAATTAATGAAGCCAACTACTTGGGAATGGTATTTCATAAATTAAATAGTTCTACAAATATTTTTGAATTACATGAATACATATCAAATATTTTAAAACATTCATTTTTTACAAACAGAAAATATAGTGTATTTCATTTTAATTTGTATTTTATTTACAAAATATTATTTTTATTATTATTTGTATTAGTCTTATCCATTAAATTTTGTTTCATTAATAAAACTACATTTTGAGAAAAGCACAATTATCACTTGATCAACTCTCCAAATGTCTAATTTAAATGACATATATTAAGAAATATAGGATCTACCTCCAAAGTAAATGTTACTAATTGATAAAAGCATCTTTATAGTGTATAAGAGAAATGTGTATTTTATCAATTTTGAGGCTCATATTTCAATATCCCTAAGTTAAAGCATTGACTTTGATGGAGGAATTAGTTGATGGGAACAGATTCATTGAATACTGAATGACTTGGCACTAGAGAGGACAGGTTGAGATGATATTATTGTCAACTCCCATCTGGAAATAGCCATTTTCCATAAGCTGTGATCTCTTACAATATATAAGCCGTTATACTAAACTATGGAGATATAAGGACATGTAAAACATACATCCTCTACTTCCAAGAAAAATATAATATAGTGGAGAGATATAGATCATTAAGCCACTAAGTGCCATTAATCTTACCCGAATTAACCCACCTTTTCTTTATAAAGCAACCATTGTCTATGAAGCAACAGTGATTTTTTTAAAATATCATTTTTTTCTCCTTCTCCCACTGCCTTTACTAAAAAAATAAAAGAAAAAAGAAAAAAATCTCAGAGTGGATTTCCAGTTGGAAAACACTTGGAAAGCACTTGGAAACAAAGTCTCACCAGAGCCCACAAGACCCTGTATGACCTCACTTCTCCAACTAACTCCACACTTCTCTTCCCCTCAACTCTCAACTCTCCAGTTTGTTACTGCTTCAGAGTCCTCACCTTTATCTCCCTCTGCCTGGAACTCTTTCTTAAAGTTTAAGAATAATGGAAAATAAAGGGAAGGCAGCCCTGTGGACAACTCTTCATTGCCTTCCCTGGTCATTGTATCTTTAGTAGCTCTCCTGCACTCCTGACAGTAACCCTGTATACAGTGTCCCTACTGAATGTGCTTTTTAGGGCTAACAACTGTCTAAAATTTAAATTATCTTTTACTTTAAATTTATTTAATTGTCTATTGTCTATCTCTTCTCACTAGAATTGAGAGCACAAGCCTTATTTCTTTTATTTGATTTTTTTTTCTCAGACACATAAAAGGCCCTCAATGATTAAATGCTGGCTGGCTGGCTGGATAGAATATGATAGTCTGATTATGTCAAGGCAGAGGGAATTTGGGTGCTGGGGAGGGGATAGGTGACACCTAATCCAGATTAGTATGTTAAAGAAAAAGAACATAGGATATATAGCCCCTTCACTGGAATAGGAAGTTGTTGGCAGGAGTTAGCCAGGCAATTAGCAAAGAGCTTTACTTTCTTGGGCAGATGATCAAGGGTCCAGTAGCCAGAAAGATGATGCCATGCTCAGAGAACTATCGAAAGTTCTGTCAAGTTGCAGCAAGAAGTGGGATAATATCATGATGTAAAGATAGGTAAGTAGGGACTGGATGTGCAGGAGCCCACCAATTTGTAAGAAATGACTATCTGAGAAGACTGATTTAGACTTTATTATAAATCCAAATGTCTCACAATTCGGCAAAGTGAAGCATTCGTTGTGTGTCAGTCTACTTACCCCATCTTAGTGTGTAAGCTCCTGGTGAGGCTGTAAACTGAACAAAGCCCAGGGCTGTCTCCCACCTCTTGAATTCTCACTCTATCTAACATAGTGCCATGTACAAGGTAGGCTCCCAGCAAATGCCTCTTGAGTTCAATTGAGTCTTTTCTCATATTATTCTATAGGCCATTATCTGAGCTGATATTTGGGGCTGTCTAGATTATTCTGAGACATCACACAAAGTGCAAGAATAACTCATGCTCCATTGATCCTCTGTAATAGTTACTTTGAATTAATATGGAGGATGGACATGCACAATAAATTGACATGCTCCAAAGTCTTTCAACTGTGAAAAAATACCACCTTGACAATAAAGAAGACTCAGGAGAGACCTTTCAGAGATGGAGATAGAGCATGTATTCTTTTTCCTCCTGTGTTGGAAAGAAGAGGGAAACTAAAAAGATGCCTGGCATTCTTCATTTTGCTTTGTTGTTGTTGTTTGGGAGATTTTTTTGTTTATTTGTTTTTTATAACTCAACCTCACCGTAAAGGCCACATCCTTGTAGGAATCATTAATTCTGAAATAGCTGCCTATTTTCCAGACATTAGTCTTAGTTAATTACAATTTCAGCAGGTTACTCAAAGATTACTGTTCAAATGACTCTCTAAATAGAAACCAACTCTTGGTGATCAGAATTCTGGTACTGGGGAACACTTGGGGTCTGGGGGTGAAGTTGGTTAAGCACCCAACTCTTGGTTTTAGCTCAAGTGATGATCTCAGGGTCATGAGATCCAGCCCCACGTTGGGCTCCATGGTCAGTATGGATTCTGCTTGGGATTCTCTCTCTCCCTCTGCCTCTCCCACTCATGCTTTCTCTCTCTCTAAAATAAATAAATAAATCTGAAGAAAAAAAGAATTCTACTACTGGGATAAAAAATTTTAAATAATTATTTTGCTTTGCTTTTGTCTCTTCAGTATCAGAAGGAGGAGTGATGCCTTGATTGTATGTTTTCCATACATTATCTCTTAGAGTTGCATTGCTTACATCCGGCTCAAACAAAGAACCTTAGAATTTGATTCTGATTATTTTGACAGAAAAATGTGAATAAAATGGAGAAATGATATATTAATAATAATAGTGCTTGATATTCTCCACTGGAATGTGAACTAATAGGTTCAGATCCCCCAAGAAATATCTCAAAAATTTCTCCTTAGATTTTATATGGTTGCTTTTTTTTTTCACTTATTATAGAAGGCTACATTTTCTCTATATATTTCATTAATTTTCAATGCCTTTATTTCTGTATGAACATATCCCCTTAATCATTACCATGTATCTAGAAAGAAGCACAAACTAAAGCAAATTTACAGAAACTCAATTTGAATTATAACTTAATAACTGAAAGCCATTAGACATTTCTAAAATTTTGGTTGTAACTACTACCTCATCTGACAATCTCTTGCTTGCGAGATTTTCTACTTCTTAATCTCACTTATCTGAAATGATGAATGTTCATATAAAAGGCTAAATAAGACAACCCTGTAGAATCACAGTGAGTCTACGAGTCCATTAATTCCCAAACAAGAAACTCTACCTGGGGAGGCAGGAACTGAAGAAAGCTTTGCTTATTGTCAGATGCCAACTGAATAGAATTGAATACAGTATCCAACCTTAACTAATAAAACATCTGAGTTTCAGATATCTTTCGGAAATGCCGATGTGATATGTATACACCTAGGGAAGAAATTAGCCCACAAGGTTCACAATCATGTAAATCAGTTTGGTTTAAATACTGTTGCTTTTTCTACAAGTTTTTGTTGTTTCATATTCAAGTTATTTGTGGAAATATATTTTAAAGTGATATTACCAAGTAGGTATGAAAGAATGTCCTCAAGGGAAAAATAAATAAGAAAGAGTCAAGTCAATCTCTGTGCTCTGATATCCCAATCAAATTAGATAAGGGCAGAAATAGAAAAATAGAGAAAAGAGGGTAAAGTCACACCTCTGCAGAAAATGTTGCCTGTGCCCTATACATATCCCTCAGATGTTAACATTCACTGTGCTCCAACCAATTTCCACATACCAGTCTCTGCAATTCTGTGCCTGAAAGGCTTATTTCTAGAACAGTAGAAATCTCTGCCAGTGTAAGAGTGGAAATCTCCTCTAGGAACCTTGCCCACAACCTCTTTAGCTTCTCTTCTTTTGGGTGCCACAGATGTAAGCATCCATTTTATACCACATTTCAGAGTTTCCCTGGAGCTGTGAGCTCCAATAGTCTGTTATGGTAGCTGGCTTGACAACTTACTCTCAATCGACTGCCTTCTCTCCCCTGTATCACTTCACTGCTCTCTATAATTCCTGGGATCACCTCTCAAATAACCAACCATTTGAACTCATATCCTAGTCTGAGGCTCTGCTCCTGATGGAACCCAAACTAAGACAACTGCTATTTCTGCTCATAGCAGTTTGCCTCTGGACTCCAATCTTGAGGATTATAGCAACTTCTGTGTTTAAGAGCTATTGCCAGTTTTTGATGATGTTGCATTCACCAGTGTCATGAATTCTCCATACTTTGCTCAATGCCCATCCCAGGTAGGTGTTTCATAAATATTTTCTGGATATAGACCAACTTCATGAATGAAAAGCTTGTGCCTTAGCACAGTTCTTACACATAATCTATGCTTGGTAAATGTTCTATCAGATGAAATGTGATGATTATGCCTTTGGCAGTGAAAAGGTCTTTATCCAACTTTTAACTGTCCAGAACAAGGGCAGAAAATGTGGTGCTTAATGCCATCTGGTTGAAATCCACCTGCTTACACAGGTATTTCAAAGGAAAGAAGGGCACTTTATCCATCTCGGCATCTGGGAATAATTCATCAAAGAGGTGCAACTCATAAAACCAGTCAATCTGGACACTTTACTCACTTTCAGATGAGAAGGATTCGTTTCAGGTGATAGACATGGAAGCTGAGTATTCAGTGACTCATTTCTTAAGAAATGTGAATATGAATTGAACACCAATAAAAAATAAATTTATTATTTAAAAAAAAGAAATGTGAATATGAGAGGGAAGATGTTATCACTCAGAGTATGGCAAAGTGATAGTTTGCCTGAATTGAGTAAAATATACATAGTTTGTTCTATAGACACCTTTCAAAAGCATCTTAGAGCTTAGAGGGATAAAGAACTCAATGAGTTTTCACTTGGTTATTTGGCCACAAGGCTAAAACTTGTGGCATATTTCAACAAAGTTTTTTAAAAAAATATAGTCTAAAATGAAATGGGAGTCCCAAACCTATATGCAACAGCTGGTTTTCATATAATTTTGTAAGATGCCTAATTTTTCTCAATCTTAGTGTTCTTTGTGTGGGAAAGAAATGAGAGAGAATAGTAAAAAAAAAAAAAAAAGAAAGAAAAAAATTGGAAACTCTTCTACTTGACTTATGTCTTTATTATCATAATAGAATTTACTATTATTATAGTTGTCCAGATCATTCAAAGTCTTGAAATTTTGTTATGCAGAATATCTAGATAACTGAGGCAGAGAATTTCTGGAAAAATAACTCCCTCAATTATCTGTTTTATGTTGAAGTTTTATGAGTCTGACTTTTAGACTTTTAGGAAAAAAATGTGTGATTTTTCTTTCTCCCCTTAGATAACCTATTGTCAGTCATAAGTAGAATGGGATACTAGAAGTTGCCAAGGTTTATCCTTTCTACTATATCAATTATTAGACTTCAAAGCATTTAAACCTGAAGACTATGTAAATAACTAGTTAATTGAAATCTGAATACCTGAAGGATTATGAATATGGGAACCTAGCATTAAATCATAATTTATGGGAAAAGCTATATATATATATATATACACAACATTATAAGAACAGTAAAGACCCTATTTGACCAGAATAATTTGCTCATAGGCCTAATTGAAGTAATATGTAAAGAGTTCATGGTAGGAAGATCAATGAATTAATGTATTGCAAATTATCTGGTAGGTAATTCAGCTTCTTGTTCTACTTAACAGATAATGTTTCTTGTAAATGGTCTGTGCTCCAGAGGTGGCCTGCAATGCTTTTATATGCTAGGTCAGATCCACTGAACCATAGGATTGTACTGGAATCAGACATTCCTGTTAATTTATGTACCAGTCTATGGCAACTGAATTGTTTTGGCAATCCTATCTGCAAATGGCATGAGGTCCTAACTCTAATTATTCTAATTTTAATAAGAAATTTTGGATTTTTGGATTTTCATAATCTATAAGCCATAAGAAATATGCATATGGCAGCCACTAAGCTAAAGTTAATAGCTGTAAATAGACTTATGTAACCATAGATCCTATATCCTATCAAGAAGAGCTTGACAATTTAACACTTTCTTCCTTCTGCTCCCCTGGTATTTGACAAGCAAGCTTATGTCTGATACTCTAAAAGCGCAATCAACCACTGATCAGATCAAATTCAGGCAGGAGGAGGACTTCTACTGGCTCTACTTTGTGCTAGGTATGAGGATAGTAAGTCTAGAAGCAAAGAAAGGGTATGACAGGATCTCTATCTACACTGGACATATGACCTTGCTGGAGAGAGAGGACTTTAAGCTGTAAAAGACCAACAGGATTTTGTGAAAATAGATAGAAGCATTTAAACCCCTGAGAGTGACAAATTGATAAATTCTGATAGAAAGGACTTTGTCTAACACCTTAAATGAGGTGCCATGTTTCCTGCCAGTGAGTGGATGTTCAATACCTGCTTGTCCACTCACAGAAAAACCATGCTCATTACCTTTCCTTATGGAGCTCTTGAAAACAGAGGCCAGGACTTTATAAATTCCCAACATTCTTCTCATATGCTATGAGCTCAATTAACATTTCTTCTTAGAGAACTTTCATTGGTAGGTGTTTGATTTGCTACTGCACAATAAAGCCACAAAGTCAGCTGGAGAGGTAATAGTTCAAATATTCAGTTCTCTTTTAATCAAAGCAAAGACAGACTTCTAATAAAAAATTTTATTCAAACCAATTTATAGAACTCATTACTCAGCAGGAAGAATGAAAAAGATAATTTGTGGAGTGGGTTTCTTTGTTGGGCCTTCCTTCCTTCCTTCCTTCCTTCCTTCCTTCCTTCCTTCCTTCCTTCCTTCCTTTCTTTCTCTTCTTTTTTCTTTCTTTCTTTCTTTCTTTCTTTCTTTCTTTCTTTCTTTCTTTTCTTCTTTTTTTTTTGGTGGGGGGGATGTCCTACTATCCCTCTCATAAAACATTCTTGCTGGGTTTATTGAAAAAATACTAGAATCTTCCTCATAGTTGGGCAGCTTCCCTAAATATACCCACCAAAGAGTAATTTGTTCACAGCAGATTTTGCTGTAGCAGTTTGTGAAAAGTGGTACTTCCTCCTGGAACTCTTGTTACTCAGATTTAAATGGTGTCTAATAAATCTGCATTACATGATTCCCAAGCTAAAAATCTAGGCCTTCTTTCTGACCCCTCAGTCTTCACCATTACTTGTATCCAATCAAGTTGTGTTCATTCCTTTTCCCTAATGCTTCTTAAATCTGTGTTCTCTCCCTCACCCAACCCAATATCCTGGGTTAGGCCACAATCTTATCTGTATCTTTCTTGGATCACTGCTACACCCTTTTTTTTTTTTTTTTTGCTACACCCTTCTAATTAATCTTCCTAACATATTCTTGCCATCACCATCCCTTCCATTCCATCCAGTAGCACGCTAATGAGGTTTTAAGAATTGCAATTCTGATTGGGCTGTTTTCTCCCAGGTATTCCTCACTGGTCTCAGAATAAAGGTCTGGAGGATCTTGAGTGTTCCGTGACAAGGACCTGCCTATCTCTCCTGCATTACATCTTACCATTTTATGCCTTGCATGTTAATTAACTACTGAACTATTTGTCTTTCCCCAAAGATCTGTGTATGCTTTCTTTTTCCTTGAGGATTTTCACATGGTGGTCTCCACCCCACCACCCCCAACTCCTTTCCTTGGTGAAACCCTGCTCCTCCTTGATGACTCAGATTGTACGTTTTGTCCCATTCTCTGGTGGCTTTTCCTGGCTTCCTAAGACTGGCTTTGGTATCTCACTAATACGCTCTGATAGCAAATGCTCTGTGCAAATAGACTCTGCCACAGCCCTGACCATGCTCTGATAAAAGCAACTATTAAATGGTTTGTTTCTCCCACTGGGAAGTCAGGAACTGTGGCTCTTTTCAGTTGTATATCTGCAGCAGCTGGCACTATTTGTCTGTTCAGCAAATATTTGCTGGACACATGATATTAAAGGTCACACAACTAGTAATTAGAGGAACAAGCATTCAAAATCCAGTTCTCTGGACTTCAAGTATAATACTGTGTTATACACACCATATTCCAATATCTTTGAGAAGGTAGACCTGTGCTTCTCGGCAAAGGCTAAAGTACCTTCACTAACCACCCCATCACCCACTTTAGACCCACTTTAGAGTTTCTAGTACATTAGTTGGAATGTTTTAAGAAGATGGGATGTGCTTCCAACTAAAATCCAGTTGAATGATTTATACTAAATTTTACCTGTTCTCATTGGCCTGTTAGCACCAGAGATAAGGCCTTTAAAAAATCAGCTTTGACATGTATTTTCTTAAATGTGTTCACTGCCATCTTTTAACCACCTGCCCTCCAAAGTATACTCGTAAAACTTCCTAGTCAGAACTACTTCTTTGATTTTTTTTTATCATGCTTCCTTTCTTAACGTTGCCTCTATTTCTCTTTAAGAAGTCATCTGAATCATCTAATGTATACTTGGTAATTCATATGCATATTATTACCAACACAGAAAAAAACAATCCCTCCATTTAGACTTCAGAGCCCCAAATTGCCTGAGTGTGGGACCCAACTGCTCACATTACACAATGGAACCCCTATCTGAGAAGCTAGCCATCAAATAGGCCAACTCTCATGCATCTTGCACTGAGAACTAAGAAATGCTCTTGCCATTGCTAACTTGTTCTTCAGAATTCATCTAAAAATCCAACAATGAAAAAGCAAATGCAGTTATATATTCATAAATGTATGTTAACATCTATTCCAATATATAATTTGTTTAATCTGTGTGTTAATATATAAATATATATTTATATATAAACTGATTATATACATTTATATTAAAAATTCAGTGAAAGTGGTAAAATTAAATGGAAAGGTCTGGTATTTATAGAGAATACATTTTGTGCTTACTATTAATTAGCAAAATATAACCTTAAAGGCATATACTGGCTTTCACTTTGCTTCATCTGAAGCAAGGTCAGTAAAGAAGGCTTCATGATTGCCTGTTTCCCAAATTAGAAGCTGCCTCACAGCAAGTGTTGTCAGTCTGCTATCTGATCTGAACATTGGATATAACTATGTGAACAAGTAGCTTCCTTCAAAAAAGACTAATTTTAGGCCATATGAAGTACATTATAGAAGTAAATGTAGATTACATTGCAATGTCAACCATACACAAGCCAAAACAATAAAGGTGCCTGCTTATAGAATCACTGACATTTAGAATGAGAAGCTTCCTTGGAAAATAACTGGTTCAACTCATGAATTTGCTGGATGAGGAATTTGAGATACAGTAGTGATTGTTGTGGAGTTGGGGCCCAACACCAAGCCTCCCACTTTCTTAGAAGTATTTATATTATACCATGCCTTGCCAGATATATAAATTTATATATGCCTGATATATACAAATTCATTTACTATATATATTTATATTTAATATATTTATTTTTAATTTTTGTAAGTGAATTATATATATATATATTTACTATTTGTAAATGAATTATGTCAGGCATTGTATATATTGCATGCATTTTTAGTGTACAGTTTAACATATTTTTGTGAAATAAATATATCCTGTACTTACCATTCACATGCAGATAATAAGTATTACCAACACAAGAAACTTCTCTCGTGCCCCCTCCCCACTGTCCCCCATCCCGTCCCGTATATCCATGCTTTTGTCCCATTCTTCAATTTCTATCCCAGGATTTGTTTTGCTTACTGATATAAATGGAATTGTACAGTACTTGGTTTTTTGTGTCTGGCTTGTTGTGCTGAGCATGTTGTTTTCTTTAGGTTTGGGGGATTTTGTTTTTGTTTTTCTTCCTGCCCCCCACCCAGCCCCAGATTTTTCCATGTTGCAGCATGTATCAGTAGTTGCTACCTTTTCATTGTTGAAGAGTATTCCATCTTATATATACAGCATGAATTTGGGACTTTTTTATCCATTTTCCTTTTGATATACATTTGAGTTATTTCCAGTTAAGCTGTTAAAAATAATATGTCTCAGAATATTATTGTACATGTCCTTTTTGCATATAATATTTTTTATTTCTGTTGGGTGTATATCAGGAATGGAACTGCTGGGTCCTAGGGAATATGTATTTTTAGTTTTAGTGTAAATTGCCTAAAACCTTTCCAAAGTGGCTGCACCAATTAACACTTTCACAGAGTTTACGAGTTCAGTTGTCTCAGTATTATGCCCAACTGGTAATATCTGATTTTTAAAGTGATTATTATGTTTAGTCATTTT
The DNA here is from genome assembly GCF_905146905.1 of Nyctereutes procyonoides. Classification (NCBI taxonomy): domain Eukaryota; kingdom Metazoa; phylum Chordata; class Mammalia; order Carnivora; family Canidae; genus Nyctereutes; species Nyctereutes procyonoides. Next base: position 40,953,311 of record NW_026575024.1, read on the forward strand.
GATGAAGGAGTATCTCATTGTGATTTTAATTTGCATTTCACTGAGTATCTCTTCATATGTGTATTAGTCTCTCTCTTTTTTTAAATGTTGGATTATCTATCTTTTTCTTATTAATTTGAGGGAGTTCCTTATATATTCTAGTCATAAATCTTTGTCTTGTTGCAAATATCTTCTCTGTAGCTTGCCTTTTTATTCTCTTAATGATGTCTTTTAATGAACACAAGTTCTTGCTTTTAATGAAATCCAATTCTTCACCTTTCATGGTTACCACATGTATGCATTCCCTTAAAGTATTATTGACCGATCTTCATATTATCAAATTGTATATCTTTTATCATTTGTGTAAATTATTTTAAAATATTTCTTCATTTACTCTATTATTTATATAATAGTTCCTACATATCTGTCAGTTATCCTCCTTTATTCTATTAGTACCACATCCTTCATGACATCTTACAAATTTCTTGGTTGCAATGAGTATTTCTTTTATTTTTTTATTTTTTTATTATTTATTTATGATAGTCACAGAGAGAGACAGAGAGAGAGAGAGGCAGAGACACAGGCAGAGGGAGAAGCAGGCTCCATGCAGGGAGCCTGACATGGGATTCGATCCCGGGTCTCCAGGATCGCTCCCTGGGCCAAAGGCAGGCGCTAAACCGCTGCGCCACCCAGGGATCCCTGTAATGAGTATTTCTATTTAATAGTTATTGAATGATTAAGATGTAAAAATTTCTTTTAAAGATAAGAGAATGTATTAGGGGCTAATAATGGATTTTTAACCCTGACACCGCAATGATGCATTCATATTGAATGAAATCCAGATCACCTATTTGAAAATGCTGATTTGTGGTTTTCTCATTTTAAAAAATTGTACACATTTTTACTATTTTAATAGTGTAAAAATTTCATTATTTTATAGCACTACACCTTCAATGTGAGTCAGGAGTGGAACTGCACAACACATAGCACTTGGTTTAAGGCAATGGGTGACACACAAAGCACATTGGTATTCTGCCAAATAAGTATTGCATGACTGCTTTTTCATTTTCAGCCAAGAAGCGTTGAAAAAATGAGTAGGCTCATTAATTATCAAAACCACCAGAATGCACTTTAAGGATCCGAAAAGTGAGGATAGATAGGTCAAGTCAGTTGGCCAAGATGATACAAATTAAATCAAGATCTCGCCAGGAAAAATAATCCAGCTTCAATCTCAAGGTCTCTCCCTGTGTCTTTAAGGCATGCACATACTTTACAATAAATTTAACATTAGGTGAGTGTGTTTTGCTAATAGTGTATTAATACAAACTATAATAAGGTTCTCTAAGCCAAATGATGTGTGATACAGTCTAAAACTTCGGTTTAAACAATTGGATTATCTTGTATTTCCTTCGTGAATAATTTATGGTAAAGTTATGGTTAAACATACCATGATTAAAGCTGTAACTTAAATTGCACATATTTTTAAAATGTATAATGTACAGGAATGAAACTGAAAGTTACTATACAATTTATTATTGTCTTTTAGTTGATTTAAGAAGTAGAAAATATAACTTCTCACATTTGCCTATAAGAAAATAAATCTAAATAACATTATTGAACTGATAATATTATTGAAATACATGTAGTTTTGCTAAATCGATCTTCATCTTGTATTTATATAGTTAGATAGAGCAGGCATGTTTTCCATATACGTATTTGAAACTGACCATCAGTATTCCTTGGATCACTCTGTCTGGCCTTTTGTGAGGGGAAGAAAGAAGGAGATTGTAGAGATTAGAAAAGACTGTAAAGTAGGAAAAAACACGGAGCCAGAGCAGATGAAGGAGGGAGAGGAAGAATGTCTGCTCTAGTGACAACTTACATCCTGAATTATACTAATTTCTCTGTGTGCTGTTACGCTCATTAAGTAGGACTCCACTGATGTTCCTACAGGTCATGAACCACCCAGCATGTTTGTTTCCACTATCACACCTTCAAATAAGCTGCTGAGTTAAAATCTATCGCAGTAAGAATGTCTTATGGCCCACAGAAAATAGCTTTTCTTCTAAATATATTCTCAAATGCCTCATAAATGTTTGCTTGGGTGTTTTATTTAGAAACAACATGGATAAATATTTGAAAGAGTATTGCTAATGACAAAGCAAAAGTGAACTATAAAATATCTCTAATGGCTGCTTTAAAATCTGCACTCTGCAAATAGAGCTGACTAAAGTGGGAGAGGAAAGTAGGATAACAGCAGGTGAGCTCTTCATGGTGTGTGTGTGTGCATGTGTGCATGTAGATGCCTATGTGAAGCAATCATATTTGCAAAGTAAGACCCATATCTGCTGAATAAAGAAGAGCTTCATTCAACAGACACATCTGCCAGGAAAATCTGGGTTGTAATTTAGGTTTTATAGTCCGAGAATTACTAGATTGCTTTTAAAAGCACTACTTCTACAATGTTTTCATTTCATTCTTTGATCAAATATGTCAGCCAAGGAAGAAAATGGTCATTTATTTCTTTTGAAAGCACTGGGGAGGGGGGAAGAAATTTACATTAAAAAGCAGTGATCACGATGTTCATAAAAGTTTCCCAACTATTTATCAACATGTCTGATTTGCAACTGCAATTTACTTAATCAGATTTGCATCTTCCATAACACTGCAGCTTCCATACTGAGGTGGTAGAGTTACTCCATGTTATGGGTGGCTGATCAAATGTGCATATGGTTGTGTAATTGTCAGAAAATGTCCTTGTGTCAGATGGGGCCATGGCTTATGGTGAAAACAATCCTGTTAGTGCTCCTGCAGCATATGAGGAGACAGCTCCACTTTATTAGTGAAATTACACTGGCCATGGATGACTGACTGTCTTGATCATTTGCAGGCCAATTGTGAAGCCATTGATGGGGTCACTGGGCAGCCCGATCCAATTCAGTCAGCAAGACAACTGGAGTAACCAGATTGTAAAATGGCTGGTCTGGTTATTTCTTAATGGCATAATTGGATCGACCAGAGAGATCCAATTAATTGCTGAACAATTGGTGGCTGTGGTAGTCTCACTGATGAGCTCGGTTGTCAGTGATGGTCTTGAATTGACTGCAGAGCTTCCTGATCAATTGCACAATATATAATTATCAAGCAGGGGATAGAGAAGGATTGATTTCATTTTGGTAATTTCATTGAATCCATAGATATATATTAATGTGTGTTTTCTCAACTGTAATACATTTGTGAGACATCAGTGATGAATGATGCTATTTTAAGATGTTGCTATTTTAACTTGCCTGAATAAGTTTTATGAAAAAATATATAGACTGTTACAGAGATCTGTGGGGCAATATGTTACTTCCTAGGATGGGAGAGGAAATCCAAGTTTGAGTAGAAATTATACATTTAGGAGGCATAAAAAGAAAGTATTCTTCCTTCACCCTTCCATGCCGAATGTGAGAAAGCTCACTACAGCCTATTCATGGCATAGTGATGTCAGGTCTCCTTCTGTTAAAAGAGCTTGGTGCCAGTGTAGCATGGCATGAGGAAGTAAATAATTCTGAAAATAATTCTATGGAAAAGTATGGGGCTAATGAGAATTTTAGCTTTCCCACACTTGTCAAGAGAAACTGCCCATGGCAACTTACCTTCAAAGAAAAGAATTAGCTCCTTACACAAGGTCTTCTCAGTCAGGGCTTCTGTGTGGACTTGAGTCACTATATCTACCACCCAACTGTGCCTGGAATAGACAGTAAATGTCTGTTGAGTAAGTGAAGGAATGTGCTCTTAAAAGAATGTTCTTTCTGAATAGTTGAAGCCAAATAGGTATGTAGAAGTAGGTAACTTTGCATTTCTACTTATTTTAAGAGAAGAATAAATTTATAAGTTAGAAGTGACTTTTGAAGTGAATTAGTTCACCTGTTATTTTCTTATAGTGACCCACAGACAGGTACCAGTCTTGGACAACATTCTTACCAAGCCACAACATAGTGAGAAAAACATAAGAATGATAGTTTGGGGAGATTAAAGATGTCCACTAATTCATCTAAATCACCCCCACTCTTTCTCTTAATTGTAGGAGGACTCTGTGATGTCTGTGCCAGTTTAAGCCTAGTCTTTAGAAGGACTAGAAGCCTCTGCCTCCTTTTTGGAACACTTGCTCTTAGGACACTCCTTCCCAGAACATTGTCACTAAATTATGAAAAGCTCAAATCACATGGAAAGGCACATGTAGGCCATGGTCAATAGCGACAGCTGAGCTCCCAGCCACCTGCCAGCTGACTTACCTATATCTATCACCACCACAACCCCCTGCCCAGCTGAGCCCAGTCAATCCACACAGTTGTTTTAAGGCACTAAGTTTTGGGGTGGCTTGTTCTTAGCCATACATGTTTGTAATGATGGTATATATCCACCTGGGTGAGGTTGTCAGCTCCCATTTTCTAAGATGGCTCGTCTAAGACTCTACACTTTCTACTTTGTACGTGTTAAAATGTCCTCTTTTTTTAACCTATTCTTTGAAATATAATTAACATAGAACATTGTTTAACTGTGATGATTTGATAGACATATATACTGCAGAATATTTACCACAGTGCGGTTAGTTAACACATCCTTTACCTTGCATAATTACTGTTGTGTTGTTAGAGTGGGAACATGGAAGTTCTGTTCTAATGGCAGTGTTCAAGTCTATGACACAATATTGTCAACTGCAGTCACCATGCTGTGCCTTAGATCTCTGGAATTTATTCATCTTAGAACAGAAAATTTGTACCCTTGGGGCATCTGGGTGGCTCAGTGGTTGAGTGTCTATCTTTGGCTCAGGTCATGATCCTGGGGTCCCAGGATCGAGTCCCACATCAGGCTCCCCATAGGGAGCCTGCTTCTCCCCCTGCCTAGGTCTCTGCCTCTCTCTGTGCCCCTCATGAATAAATAAATACAATCTTAAAAAAAAGGAAAAGAAAATGTGTACCCTTTGACCCTATCTCTCCATTTCACCAACTCATCAGCCACTGACAACCACCATTCTGCTCTGTTTCTGTGAATCTAATGTATTTAGGTTCTACATGGAAGTGAGATTATATATTTGTCCTTCTCAGTCTGAGTTATTTCACTTAGCATAATGCCCTCGAGGTCCATCCATGTTGTCACAAATGGCGGGATTTCCTTCTTTGTCGTAGCCAAATAATATTCCCGTGTGTGTGTGTGTGTGTGTGTGTGTGTGTGTGAGAGAGAGAGAGAGAGAGAGAGAGAGAGAGAGAGAGAGAGATTCTCTTTATTCTTCAGTTTACCTATCAATGGATACTTTTTGACATGACGGTCAGAGTAGAGAGCAGTGATACATATGGATATATGTCTTTAAGTAGGATAATAAAACGTTGGGATTTTGTATAACACCCAGTGTTTTTAATGCATTTTATTTATCTGTGGAATTCAAAACCTGTGCCAAAATCCAACCTCACACCCTTTACAGAAATTTTCTTCCATTAGGGCCACAATACCAGTTAGTCACTTCTGCTCAAATAATTGCAACACAAATAATTGACTCAGCATAAGGCAGCACGGTCTGTCTTTAAACATATGTGCTTATGAGGAAATATAGTAACATTAAGCGTGGGTATTAATGAGACGTTTTATACACAGACACATTGTATAATTTTCATTTCAAAGAAATACTCAGATATTTATTTCTTAATCTTACATATCAGTACATTTGCAGGAAAATTCATCTGCAACCATTGTATTCAGGTAACTCATTTCACACCGCACTATTTCATGTCATTGTTGTTGTCCCCCTTATAGAAGAATAAACTAGTGGAGGTGGTGGGTGGGTAGGGAAGTGTGAAAAAACAAAACATTTATTGAAGACTTAGCATGTACTAAGTTGTACGCATATATGCCATACTCTCAAGAACTTGGACATTTTAGGGGTTCCATAATATAAACATTTCTATAAAGATACATATTTTCTCTTCAAATTAAGCAGTTTATGAGTAAACATTATCTTACTCAAAACCTTTTCTATGCTTTTGAACAGGAAAGATATCTTATCTGCCTTGAAGCATTATTGCTGTGAAATTATTTTATTCCAAAGTCAATGGATTTATTTTCCTCAAAAAGCATAAGCAAAGGCATGCCTGAACACAAAGTCTTTCATTAAACCACTTTTTTCTAGTTCTGTTCAGTACAACACCTATAAATTATATTCTATTCTGCAAAACATGAAGAAGAAAAAATAGACTGTACAGGGGACATTGGAAAGAATAAAAGTAACAATAATGTGGGAGTGAAGTTTACCTTGGAAATGATATGGTTTTTAATTCTACTATCTGTGTTTGTTATGGTGTTTCTAAAATTCCCAGCATTTGTAATAATAAAAAATGTAGCTGACATATGAACTTTAGCTCTACAGCATTAACATATTCCAATACTAATGAGCAGTTAAAAGAATAATAGGTGAAGTGAGTTGTGTTTGTCATCATTAATGAGAATATGAAGTTCTGAATGATGATAAATGGTGAGATAATTGCCGTAAAAACAGTAGAACTTTTCCTTTAGATGGCTATTTCTTGAAAGTTGCTTTGTTGTGTTTTTTTGTTTTTTTGTTTTGTTTTTTTCCTTCAGAAACAGTTTTCAAGAACTACCATCCTCCTGGTGGGTGTAATCCTTACTGCTTCAATCATTGACATTATGACAAAACTTCTCAAAGATAAGAAGAAAAACAATGACAATATTTCAGATTAACTTTTCAAAGATATCTGTGATTGATACTCTATTTCTAAAAAGAGATTTTTTGGTCTTCTCAATAAATATAATTGTATTGAGGATATTGTTTAGGTAACAGGATCATTGAACTTTTTCCTATGACACACCTATTAAGGAAACAAAAAGTTCTACACAACCCTTGGCTTTATGGGAAATAAGACAAAAATTACAAGGAGTTTCTTCAAAAACTACCTTGATAAGTGGTCTTAAGGTGTCTTAATGGTCTTTGGGGCCTGTCTGGCAGCATTGTCAGTTGCAATGAAAGAAAAAAAATGCCATGTTTATGTATACACCTTTAAAATAAAAATAAGTAAGGGCAGCCGGGGTGGCTCAGCGGTTTAGCACCTCCTTCACCCCAGGGTGTGATCCTGGAGACCTGGGATTGAGTCTCATGCATGGAGCCTGCTTCTCCCTCTCCCTGTATCTCTGCCTCTCTCTCTGCATCTCTCTGTGACGGTCATGGATAAATAAATAAAATCTTTAAAAAAAATAAGTAATATTCTCCATTGTTTATTGCCTTTCCCTCTTCTGCTTGTAGGGGTGGGGTTGGGGTGGAAGAGAGGTTTGGGAGAGGCATCCAGAATCAATTGATGGAATCAATCATCCAGGAATATGACTAGCACATAATAAAATCTCGACGGTATAACTGTGGATGTTTTGGCTACCTTTCATTAGAATTGGTGGCCAGGGCTATACTAACTAGCATTTTGCATAAAACCACATGATATGCATGGCTCTGAAATATGTCTCTCTACAGTGGGGGGTAGAGCAAACCCGTCTGCCTGAATGATCAACAGTCTTGCTGAGTCCTGAATGTATGGCTTCTGGGGGCTTCTCAGAGGCATTTCAGCTGGGTGGTCCATCTGTGCCTGCCCTCTTATTATATCAATGACAGGCTATAACAGTAGCCTTGTGGCCTGTGTGCATTACCAGGGGGAGTCTGGAAAAGCACAGAAAAACATATGGGCAACAAGTAGGTTAGGACAAGTGGGGGTCAATTTTGCATTGCTTTGGTTTGTTCTTGGTTATAAGTGTTTACAACCTATGTTGAAATGTAAGAAATTTAGATGGCCAGATTTGAGCTTACCTCTCCTATGTGCCAGAAACACTACTCTCTGCCCTCAAAATCACCAAACTCAGTTCTACTTCAGTTTGTAGGTACAAGGTAACAAATGCTGACATTAGTTCTTGAGGAGAAGAAAATCAGATTTCTGCCAACTTAAAGCCATGAACAAATGTCAGAACTAAGGTCAGGTTTTGGGATAAGTTTGTAATTCCACATAACAAAGCTAAAAAAAGTTTTCACAGTGGTTTTTACTGCCCTATATTACAATATTCCTGTTGGTATATAGGGCACATTTGAAAGGACTATCTAAAATGTGTTTCGTGATTTTCTTTCTTATACTTTAAGATATTGAGTACTAGTGGTCATATATTAGCTGGGTTCAGCCATACTTTGTATATGTGTGCATTGAAAAAGTGGCTAGCCCATAATAAGCACTTCGATGTTAAATGAATGAATGCTTTAATCTCAGGACCTACTTTAAGTGCAGAAATGTTCCTATGAGCTGTGATCTTTCAACAGTCTATAAATACTGTAATTTTTTAGAGAAGAATATTGTTTTAAGAAGCTGATGGTTCACATGCCTATTATTTGAAAGCAATTGAGTTATGTTTAATGATTATCCAATAAAAAAAAATTGCCTGGTGCCCAAGGCAATATTTGAGTGGCATAAATTGTGCTCATATTCATCTGATTGTTATAAATAAAAGAACAACCTTGAAGTTGAACATGAGGTCAGAGTGGAAATATATTTAAAAGAAAGGATAGTACTTTTTCGCAGAAGGTATCCCTAGGATTCAGCCTACTTTTCTCAAAGCTGTGGCTTAACAGTTCCCTGCCATCCTCTACTCAGATTTTACTGTGTCCTTTAACTGTGCAATATTCCCCTTTTCTCCTTCCCCAAGAAATCCATTGCAGCAATTATTCTGTAAAACACTGTGTATTTGTATTGTCTTACTATTCATATTTTAACTGGTCCTCAGCCACAAACTACATAGAATCCTTGTAGAGAAACGTGGACTTCAGAACAGAATGAAACAAACCCAACATCATCCATGCAGATCATTCAATCATAAATTACATTAAATGCTAATTGTCATCTCTTGGCCCCACCCCTGTGACCAAAAGGCTGTGCTAAAGATGCTATTCGAAGATTCTCAAGTAGACTCCAGTTGGTTGCTTTCGTGGGGGGCAGTGCAGAGATTTATTCAATGTGTCAGATTGTTGAGAACTCATCTTTGATCCTCTTTAAATTTGATTCCACTTGCAACAAAGCTGTTCATTCACTCTTTCTTTCTCTCTCTTTCTTTCTTTCTTTCTTTCTTTCTTTCTTTCTTTCTTTCTTTCTTTCTTTCTTTCTCTCTCTTTCAAAAACCATTTGCAGAGTGGCAGACATTCAGAGAAGGAGATCCCCATGGTCACACATCCAAGTTCCTTTGTTTGAGAGTGGTGCACAATGGGCATGGATAAGTGAATGAAAGGTGACAAAGTGATAGGGTGACACACCCAGCTATACAATGACAATGTGAATATGCAGAGCAGAAGTATCTAATACAGCTTCAAGAGGCATGGTTAAAGTGGAAGTTGAATCTTGAAGGACTATAAAAGGAAGAGATTTTGAAAGAAGGAACAAGAAAAAGACTTTCCAGACTCAGGGAATAGCATAGGCACAGCAATCAAGGCAAAAACACAGCATGTTCCAGAATCTGCAGGCACGTGTTTATGACTAGAAGGTAGGGTGGATTTTAAAGGACTGATGAAAGGTGCAAGGCAATTAAGGGCCTTGCATTCTCATGGGAGTGAGGATGATGGACAGCTATTTAAGGCCTACAGCACCTATTGCCATGGTGGACTCTATAGATAGAGATCATGCCACAAGAGAAAGTGTTTCTTGCTGGTGCCTCCATTTTCCAAATGAAACCTTCTAAAATCAGTGGGAATCCATTGAGAATGAGAAGAGACATGCACAACAGAGAGTCTTCAGTTAGGACTGTTGACATGGGCTAAGTAGGTGAAAGCCTCTGAGATTTCTGCAGGTCAGTTTGTGCCAGGGCAATTCCATTCTTCCATGAAGTCTCATCAATACCAGGCCTGGTTGTTAAGGTATAAAACCCCATGGCCAGGATTTTGTCTTTGTCTCAATAATATCTATTCATATAACATATGTCCCTGAGGACCCGTAAGGCATTAAACCCTATGAACCCAGCCATTTGGCAAGAGAGTGGGTAAGCACTCAGTGACATAGAATAAGGAAAGGAAGTACCCCAAAATGTGAATGAAGACTCTAAAAGAGGAGCTTTTGCACAGGGACCTGGGAGGATCCCTCTGTTATGTGTGGACTTATGGGTGGGGGGGGGTGGGGGGAAGCAGTAATTCTGGGATCAGAAAACCAGGGCCTGAGTTGTTTGCTATTGGATATGGAATTCTCTGAGCCTCTGTTTTCTTAACTTAAAAGTTATATCATGAAAAGGACATAAAATAGCAGCCATCAAATGAGATCATGTATATCAAACCATTTACAAATCACAAAGTACTACATAAATTAAAGTGATTATCATCGCTGTGTTATAAATATTTAGGCATATGTACATACTTCGGAAGTTTTTTTCTTTCTTAGAATATTTCATACGGTAGTAAGATAACATTTTTCCATTCAAGGAAGCACCTTTGTTGGGTTCTATGGTCTTCAGGTGTTTGGATTTAAAGGCTCGAAGTATTCCTATTATTTAGGACCAACATGAATTCATGATGGGAATTTTTGAAATATGAAGACAGTAAATGCTACTATAAGCCAAAGTCAACAGCCATGAATACCATTCAAAAATATAATACCACCACCCTGGATTTCAATGAGAATGATCCCATAGCTCCCCTGTGGGTTCTCTCATGGACCCTGATAACCACAGGTCACATAGACCCCGTTTGCAAAGACAGACTATGAGGCTGAGCTCTCTTACGTAACTTGATCAAAGTTGTATCCGGGGAGGGGTTGGCTCTGAGTCTTTTAGACTGTTTCAGGGATTTGCTCTTCTGCCAGCTACAACTAAGGACATTTTATTTGCCTTAGGCAAAGAGATATGTTTTTTTTTGCAAGAACTACCTGGAGGAAGCTGAATGCACGAAGAGTTAGGGCAGGGCCTGGAGGAGGATCCTAAAGCTCACACAGCCCTCCCCTGGCTTGACCTGCCCTGATCCAGGGGTGACCTGCACCAGTTCTTCTTCTACTCCCTGTGCCTTATACTCCACCCATCCCCTGCTCCATCCCCCTATCTCAGGCCCTCCCAACACCCACCCCCCACCTCAGCTTTGAAGCCTCCTGTGGCTTCTGCTTTCACAACTTGATCAGTCTCTTCTCCCTTGACCTTGTTTGGACTATGCCCAGGATTCTGTCTTCCCCTTCCTGGTCTCAGGACCCCATGAGCAGCCCTAGCAGATGTGACCCAGTCACTGCTTAGACCCTGGCCTCTGTAGCACCAGGTGCTGGATGGCTAAGCCAGTCCCCAGGCTCTGGCCTTTATCCTGGAAGCAATCTGGCTAACGAAAAATAAAATCCGTCTCCAGGTGACCTATCCTCAATTCCTGATTTTGTGTGCTGATATGTTTGTGTTGTTTAGCAGGCCCTCACATAAAATGTTATCTAAATGTCACCCTGGGGTCTCTAGGGTTTGTTGGACTTAATATCTAAGCCTTAAACTTAGAGGCTGGAGCTGAGAATTCACATTAGTTCTGCCCACACGTGTGCTTTGTTGAAGCTACATGGTTTGATTTTAACCCAGCGGTTCAAAATGGAAAAAAACTTCCAATACTGAGAATTCTGAGGTCACTGACCAAATGATACACAAAGGTAGGATTTAGTTTTCTTAGCAATCCTCCGTGAGTTTTTACCTGGAAAACTGTGTGTGTGTGTGTGTGTCTGTGTGTGTGTCTGTGTGTGTGTGTGTGTGTGTGTGTGTGTGTGTGTGTGTGTAGCTTCTGAAGGAATGCCAAGCTAGAGATGAGAGAGGGAGGCTTCCTATGGGGAATCGAGAGTCTGGCCCTCTTAGTTGATGCTGTGATGTGCTGCCCAGATCCTGCCTTCAAGGCTAAAGGAGACAGCCAAATAGAGAGAGTGAGACAGACCAAATATTAGCAACAGCAGGAATCCATTACCAGCCCTGGGATGGAAGGAACACAGGTGGCAGTGTTTGTTCCCATTCTAGAGGCCAGGCTCATCAGATAGGAACTGGGATCTTGAAGGGATGAGCTGTCCTGTTCAAGCTGGGATGACAGAAAAAGCACCACCACTGCTAGAGATGCCCCTGAAAAAGGAAAAGAGGGAAACAAGCACCCCAAGCTTTTTCCCCTCTTAAATTTCCACCTCTGTCAGTGACTCCCATTGAGAAAATGTGACAGGAAACTCCAGGGCCAGGGTAACCAGGAGTCTGTGGATCCCCGAGATACAGAGCAAGATGGGAAATCGAGCTGAGGGCAAAGGGACAAACGACACCTACTAAATCAAATCTCGGAGTAGAGCCTGGGTTATGCATTTTCAGTAAGCTGCCTAGATGATTCTTATGTAAGCCAGCATTTTATAACCTTCCCATAACATGAAAAATTCCTTTTTTTGTCAGGTTCTTGTAGACGCATGAGGTGAAACAACTAGTAGGCCATCAGTTCTGAGGGTAGGAAGATGTTGAGTTTTCTTGGCCTTCCCCTTTCTCTAATTTCTTCTAACCAAATAAGAAATAAAATACATAAAATAGATGAAAAATTTGCATTTAACAAAAATTTCTTCCTTTCGCACTGCCCCTTAGGAATCATTAAAAGTGAACCATTGACATGACATTAGACAGTAATCCAAAATATACAGAAGTGAGGAGCATTTATTTAAAATTACGTCCACAATGTAGTGCAACTATTTCCAGGACTCATTATTATCATTGTCTATAATTGATGGCTGAAAATAGAACCTCAAAGGAGAATAATGTCCAAAAATCACATTCATATGAATTGTGAACTGCGGAGACTAGGAGCATGTTAGCTGGATGTTCCAAACACTTTGACTCTTTTCTCAATTCAGCTCTAGACTGTACTTAATTAACTTCCTTAAGGTTTTTAAACTGCCTCCCCTGTTTAGCATACATGGCAATCTGTATGTACAGCAATTTTTTATGTGTAGAAGGGTGTGGGAAGCCGATATAAATATTCTGATTTAATCCAGTGGAATTCTGTGGAAAATGAGCTCAAGATGCTTTGGAGGGAGACCCTGTGCTGGCCTTAGTTGTTTCTAATGAAAGAGATTGCAGTGTGTCTCTGCGTGCTTTTGGGTTTATGTGTAACCAGGAAGGGAAAACAAGAATATGGAATGGGCATAGCAGAGAAAACGTAACCCTTTAAAATAGGGCTCCTGCTCTTTTACACAGAACAGAGATTTAGAGGAGTCAAGTACTTGATTCACCAACTTGAGCTGACTCGTCTTTAATAGCCAATTTACTTTTTTAATATAAAAAATTAACATCATTATAAATAGATTCCTGTGTGGCTGTTCCCAGAATTTGTCTCATTAAAAACATAGATGGCTGATGATCATTGCTGAGCCAATCATTCTCATTGCTGGTTCCATGGTCTGATACAAACTGAGGGGTGGCCAGCATGTGCAGCAAACTGTTAAAATTCTAGTGCCTCTCATCTCCAGATAACCTTGGGTAACCCCCACAGAGTCTCTGGTGTTTGAGTTCCTATTGCTATATTAAGATATTAATAACATTGCTATTTATTAATTCCAATTAATGTTCAAGTTATTACATGCAATTTATATATTAAAACAGTAATCATATCATTGTTATATAATTAAATACTAATGTTTTGATGGAAACACTAATTTTTAATACTAATTGTTATTTTGTCTGCTTGTAAGAAAAATTTTGTCCTCCCTATTTGAAGGATGAGGAAACTGAGGCTTAGAACAGTTAATTTGCTCAAAGGCAAACAACTAGTAGGATACTGAGCTGTAATTCAAGACAAGATCTGACTTATACAGTAAAAACTAGCACTAGAGCTTTGCGTATCCTCATTGCATAATCTGTGTGGTGGTAGTTAACATGCACTGCTGTTGCGAGAATTAAATAAATCTACCCAGTTCCTTGCAGGTGGCCTAGAGAATGCACGGGCAACAAGTGCCATTTTTTCTCTCCTTTCCCTTCACACTGTGTCAGTGTTTCTGCTGGGGTGAGTCTAAGATGCGCCCAGGACCCCAGGCCATTGAGCTGATCTAGCTGCAGCAACCCCAGGTGGGAGAGACTGAGTGTCTGTCCCTCCCACACGGAACTCCCAGGTGTCCTGTGGAATTGAGAAACTTGGGTTTTTGGCCTGTTTGCTGCAGAAGAAAACAGTGCTTCAACTCAATTGCTTTTAGCTTTCTCAAACTCAAAATAGACACCTAATAATAGTAATGCTTTGCTTTTTATAGCATCATAAAGATTACAGAGCTCTTTTCTTTCTCTATGTGTGAGAGAATAAATGGAATTGAGGCAGATGTGAATCCCATTGACTAAGAAGGAGAGTTGGAAAGTATTTGCAGCAACAGACCCCTTATAATTGACATACCTGAAAACCTCCATCTTCTGCAAAAGCAATCTCATTACAACTAATTGGAGGTCAGTTTTATATAGAACTGAGTCTAGGAGTCCTTATCCATAGATTTTTTTCCCCTTTTACTCATATCAAGGCATGAACTTTTTGAAGAGCTAAAATTCACCATATCAATCTACTGTGGCAGGGTTAGTGATATGTTGTTGCCCAGAAAAACATTCAGTTAACTGAATATGTATTTTAGTTTTAAAATAGTTTCTATGATTTTATTATAACTTGCAATGCTTCTTTTATTCATGTTACAAATTGCTTTCAGGGAATAGATGATGCCTTTAAAGGGACTGACCATCAATAGTTGCTGTGGAAAGTGATTTGTGGACTTAACCACTTAATGTGATCTGGCAATGGCCCCTTTGAGCTGATCAGTAAGAACAGCAATGCCAAATTATAGTAAAACTCAACAGTTTTCAAGGAAGCAATATGGCTCTAATTGAGTAGAAGCTTAGCTAGTAGACCACAGCTATTTCTTTGTAGAAGGTCCAGTTGTGTACTAGAGAGATTGTGTCTATGATGATTGCCTTGGTAAATGAAAACCAAAAGGAAGGGGGGCCCCCTGCATGTCTATTCTTCAGTCAGAAATAAGGGGACTTGGCCTGCATTCAATAAGGATATCTGTTTTTCTTTGCAAAAATATAGTCTGTAGGCACCCATACACATATGTACTTGCTCTGTAGGATTCTCTTCACTAAGACTTAAGTTTTGATGGACAGGGTTCTATCATGAAGGAAAACCAAAACATTGAAGAAACAATTTTGAACCATTAAACAACATTAAATGGCCAGTGTTTCCCAACATCATTTAACCATAGAAGCCTTTTTAATATTCATGGTGATTTCCTCTGTGGAACTTGCTTGAGTAATCTAGTCTTTCAACAGAGAGACAAAGCCTATGGGAGTAAGACACAGAAATCTTGTTGAATGGGATTTCTTTTCCTTTGTGTCAAGTGTGCTGGTCCCTCAATTTTTTCATTAGCCCACAGCCCACAGTCCTGTGGGCTCAAGTTGAGCTACCACTTGCCATTACAAAAACTCCTCGAGGTCTCTGATAAGTAGGCTTTGTGTTGTGCTTAGTTCCTGCCTGTCTTTTGGTCCATCATTCCACTAATCTGCTCTCTCTACCTTGCCATTCTGTACCCATTCCTTCTCAGATTACCACAGCCAATTTCTTTGAATTTCTGGAAACTTGGCTTGCTCAAAGCACTGATAAAACCATGTTATTAACTTATGTGTTGGTTTCTGAGCTGCTTCTGACTATAGACACCTTACATTCCTCTTGGTTACAGAATCTCTGGTCTATCTCTGATGATGTGCAAAAAGGAAGACCCTTACAACCTGGCTGTTAGTCCCAGGACTCTGTTTGGACTTCTTGCATTTGAGTCCTGTGTAACTTTTTTTGATACACACCTAGCTCATCACTAACTGCTTGGTTTCTCACTCCAATCCCAGAACCGGCAGTTCAAATTGAAAATGATCAGATATCTTAGAATCATCAGCCAATGAGCTTTTTGGACTATTGGTTGTTGAGTTTTGTTGCATTAAATGTGTCCTTCCTTCAGCTTCATAAATTTGTAGGACTACAAAGTTTGAGAAAAACTTGTATATAATATTTCATTAAATACCCCCAAGGATCTGCCCAGGTTAATTTTCTTGTCAAGGTTGGACAGTTTTCCTCACAGAATAGCAAGCCCATTGTTCTAGAGAGCTGTGATACATTCTATGCTTTCTTTTTAATGTAGGAACACTGAGACTTATTCTTTTGTTTTAACTTAGCTACACTTAGACCTTTCTAATAAGGAACAAAGCAAACTATGAACAAAGAAGCAACCAGTAGTCTTTAGTTCCTGAGAAAATATTTCACATTACAAAGGAAAAGAAGTTGCTTTCATGCAAATGTCAATTTTTGTATTTTTCATCTTTCTACATAAAATGTTTAATGTTTCTATCTTGTGGAGCCCTTTTTTTACATCATTAGCAAATGTGGTGCAAAAATTAAGCATCAGTTGAGGTTTTTCTGGATTACACACATTCTTACATTCTGTCTTCACATCATTATAACTTAACTTTGTGATTTATACTGGAAAGACAGCTTTGGTGTCCATTTTACTTCATTATTCCTCAGCATTGTATTCATCCACTTAGCTATTTCTGTGGCAATTTTGTTTTGATGAGAAGAGATTGCCCAGTGTAGCCACATCACAATAACTATGAGATAAAATCCAGTGGGCCCTGCTAGCTTTTGATGAGTTCTTGGATCCCATCCACACAAAAGAAGCATATGAAAATAAAAATGATTATTCATCATTTTGCATTCAAAATTGTCCTGATTTAAGGCAGATTGAACTTTTATTTTTTTATTTTTTATTTTTTTTAAAGATTTTATTTATTTATTCATGAGAGACACAGAGAGAGAGAGAGAGGCAGAGACACAGGCAGAGGGAGAAGCAGGCTCCACGCAGGGAGACGAACCTGGGACTTGATCCTGGGTCTCCATGATCAGGCCCCAGGCTGAAGGTGACGCCACACCGCTGGGCCACCCGGGCTGCCCAGATTGAACTTTTAAAATAAATCCATCAGGAAAATTGTGAACTTGCAGTCGGATTTTATTTGATAAAGCATTTGTAAAACTAAGAATGCTTCCCTAAAAGTCAGCTGTTGATGTAAGAAGTACAATGGCAAGGCTAGACAGTTTGGAGACTTGCTTTGGAGACTCAACACATACATATATATAAATATGTATATTTGGTATATTTATATATACATGCACATACATACATGTTTATATATAAATATATTTATGGATGTGGCTATGGATATATGAGCTTTTGCCTAAATTATTTCCTGATGTGTTTAGGTGTAACATTCACCTCATTTCTTGTTTCAGCTTAAATCTCAAACATTAGGGCAGACCTAATTTTTTGATATCTCATTCTACAAACAAGCTCCTTACAATATATCTCTCCATGAAGAGATGAAATAGAAGCATCTCTTGAGAAGAAGTAGAGCATTGGACTTAAGTACAAAACTATGGAACCAGATTGCCTAAATATCTCCTTTATCACATTGGTAGATTGAATTACTGGCTCCAAATCTAAACCACGCTTTGTATCTGCACCCTTGCTATTGTCTGAGTGAGGGGAAAAAAAATATGTTCTTGTTCCTTGACTTTGGCTTCAACCATTTGGATTCTTTTAGCCAATGAAAAGACACAGGAAGTGATCCTTTGTCATTTCCAAGCCTCGGCCTTGAATGTTTTCACTCTCTCTTCTTAATAATTTTACTACTACCTTGAGAATACTCCCCAGGTAACTTGTTAGTCCAGAAAGGATAAGGAGAAATAGGTAAAGCCAAACTTAAGTATAGTTTTCCAGGACAAGCCATGAAAGACTTTAGAACATGGCAGATGTTACCTACATTGGCTAAATTATAAGAGTCCACACAGACACACAGACAGACAGAAACACACACAGACACACACACACATATATATACATGCACACATGCACACGAAGTCTGAAATTTTTGGTTTTGGCCTTAAAAAGAAAAGTAAATGTTTTTTTCAACAGAAAGTATTCTGAATCCTGCTGAAATTTTAATCTATAAAAAATTTTCATAGCATCATAAAACCTCATATTTGTATTTTACTTTTAGGTTTCTCAAAGCATTCCATCCTTGTGATCTCATTTTATCCCCACATCATCCTGGTGAGGTAGAATGGCTTTATCTGCATTTTACATGTTGGCCTTGATCGTGGGGTGGCCCACACAATGCTGTGAGCAGAGAATGAGCTGAGCAAAAGGTAATATGTGAGAACAGAAGGAATATGAAGGCAGAGGAAGATCAAAGATCCAGTGCCCGCAGGAATCTGAACAAAGTTTATCATCTTTTCAGGTGTTGGGATCCAGTCATGATGGTGGTGGGGGGGGTTCAGTGTGAAAGGGGGAAGGCTTAGAATGATTATGGGAGACAGAGACAGTGGTCCTTGACTGCATTTTGTTGAACGTTTTTAAGGGAGATGTAATTTGCAATGTATCCACATGGACATCAAGCCCTAGAAAATTGAGATGGCAAAAATTAAACAAGTGGGTTCCATTTTAACCCCATTATCTCCCAGAGTGCAATAAGAATGGGGCTAAATTCAGGGAGAGAAAATAGGAAGCCAAGACAAGGGGGAAAGGAATTAAAACAAATTAGACAAGTGTGTTGAGCTTGATTAGGGGAGGACGTTGAAAAGGTATTGGACATGAGAGACCCAAGAGAAGAGTAAATGAGATGAGGAGTCTGAAGCAAGACTCTTCCAGGGTTCCAGCTGCACACTCCAGCTCAAGAGTGATGCAGAAAGAGATTTGAGGCTTTCTTGATACCATCTCCAAGTATTAAGGACCACTGTCAGGGTGGGCTTATGGTTTACCAATTCCAGCAGGGCTAGATCTGCAGGTGCCTGGCACTCATGTGTGGTACCTAGGACATATACTGATAAAGACATCAAGAATTATAAATTTTGAGAGTAACTAAGCCCTTAGAAATTTCCAACTTAAGCCCCTTTATTTCAAAGATGATAAAATAAATAGAGGTTTAAGGGAGTCTGTATTTTGTTAATAATCGAGACCCAGAACTGATGAGCCAAAAATCCAGATACTTTTAAAAACCAAAATTTACTCTTTTTTTGTTTGCACTTGGAAGACACCAAAAAAATTGGCCAGTGTTAGTTTACTTCTTCTCAATTTCCCTTGTTCTCACAATAATGAAAATAATCCCCCAAAGGTATCATGTTGGTTGGCTTACTGTTTTGAACATCAAATAATAATTCTTGTTTTAAATTCTATCATTATTCATTTTATTGCTTGTATAAAAGAAATGGATAGATGATGATAGATAGATAGATAGATAGATAGATAGATAGATAGATAGATAGATAGATGATAGATAGATAGACTTCCTGAAGTTGTATAGAACATGGAATACTCTCTATCTCTTCTGCCCTAGGAATTTGCTTTATCTCTCGAGAAATGAACATCTGGCCTTACTTAATAAGCTAGCTGATTTATTTTTGAATATTAAGATGGATTACCCAAAAGAATTTGATAAGAGATGAACTATATTCTAAAGCAGAGTTATTTAGTAGGGTAAGTATTTGGACAGAAGACAGGAAACAGAAGACTAGATCTTAATCTCGACCATTTTCTTCACCACCTGGTGGCCCTGAATTCACCATTTGAACTCTGTGCTACACTCACCTTATTTAGGAAATGGAGCCATTCATCACACCTCTGCTCTGGACACCACAAGTGTAATAGTGAATTAAATGAGGTAATGGGCGTGAAATACGCTCTGACACGGAAACAGAGTTTTATGCTGATGCCAACTGGCATTGTTATTATGCATTTATCATCACCATTTCCTGATCCTTCCCAACTAACTAGGTTAGAACAAGTTCAAAGAAGGCAGGGGCTCATTTCTGGAAGTTAACTCAAATTTGCTATTTAGGTAAAGTACAATTACTGCACTCCTTAAATGTACAGAGTGAGCAGAATAACATTTTGCATGTGAACAGTTTATGCCAATTCATGTTCATGTGTTGGCACGGTTATTTTAATTCCACGTGATATTTTTCCTATAGTGCTTTTGCTTTTGAAACAGCATAATAAAGTGACTTCTGCTAAATAAATAGGCCTGTTTACAATAACTGATAGTTAAGTGAATTTATGCAGGAGGCATTTTGGTGTTGTGGACCAAATTAACTAGCTGAAAATCCATTAAATTCAAGGCTCCAGATGGATATTTAGGATAATTTCTAAAGTACAAATGTAAAAGTCATGGTAGAATTTTCTTTGGCATATGCATGGAATTTCTACCATGGGCCCATTTAAAAAATCAATATCATAATAATTACATCAAAGCAAAAATAACAAAACATTATGTGCATGATCAAAAAGCTGCAACTGAAAAGTCCAGCCACTCCAGAAAAATGAAATATACGTAATTAGTGTCTGCAATTTTCATTGCTCCCTGGCACCCCTGAATTTTAATGGCAAGTCATGCTGTAGCCTCTATGAATTAGACATCAGTAATGACTGTGGTTTTGTGGCATTAAAGGAGGAATATGAAGGGTGCTCTCTCACTATTCACCCATCTCCACTCCTGCTTTATATGCATAATCTCTACCCCACCCCTCACAATCCACTTCATTTGGGTATTCTCTCTTGCCAATGGCCAACTATCTCCCCATCTGCCTGCAGATATTTGAATGACAAAAATGTGCATTACTTAAAGAGAAAATTTTACATTGCTTAAGAGAAAACTATGAGTAGGACCAGAAACCTAGAACACATAGAAGTTTTGCTAGTGCTGCCAACAAAGGGACTGAGTCATTCAATGAACCAGTCACCAGGATTGCATTTAGTGACATGATACAAAACCCTGCCAGGAGCCAATCTGCCAAAAGCATTATGAGAGACTCTAGGGTAGTATAATTACAAGGTCTATGTAGTCAGGAAGCTTATAACCCAGTTGGGAAACACAATGATCACATATCATCATCAGCTTATCAAACATCCCTCCTTCCTATTGGTCCCTGTAATTACTAGCATTCATTGAGCACTTGCTGTATGCTTAGCACTTCATACAGATCATTATTTATTCCTTGCAGCAGCCTGCGAGGTAGGTGAAAGCATAATCCCCATTTTATAGATATGAAAACTGAGCTTTAGTGAGGTTAAGCAACTTGCCCAGGGTTCTACAGCTAGTAAGTGGCAACAGCAGCATTTGTTTTTTTTTTTTTTTTGAAGATTTTGTTTATTTGTTCATGAGAAACAGAGAGAGAGAGAGAGAGAGAGAGAGAGAGAGAGGCAGGCAGAGACACAGGCAGAGGGAGAAGCAGGTTCCCTGCAGGGATCCTGACGTGGGACTCGATCCAGGGTCTCCAGGATCACACCCTGGGCTGACGGCGGCGCTAAACCACTGAGCCATCCGGGCTGCCCCAACAGCAGCATTTGTAAGCAGGTGCCGAGCCTACACTGTCTACCTGGCAGTGTGATATTTGTGTAAGGGCTTATCTCTTCTCTCAAGGAAAATGTTGAAAACAGGAAATTTCTGTCTTACATATCTCATGCCCTCCATAAACCCTGCCATTGTTTGCAGAATGAAAACATACCTTCCACTCAATATTAATTGAATGCCAGCTCTATATTTAATACACAGTGATGATGTATGAGGATCAGACAAATTACAAGGTAGTACCAAAAGGCATCACTAATGAACTAGGATACATGCCAGCAGCAGATTTTTTTATCAGAAATATGATGAAAAAGAGAAATTTTTATGAAAATCATAAAAGTATGTTGCAAGAAGTATTTTATGGAAACATCATCAGATAGTATTCTGATAATTACTAGAATGTTAGTAAGAGAGATCACACATAATGGCACTCAATTACAGTATAGTCTAATTGGCTAGTGCAACTACGGTTCTCAAAGTCAAGGTTTGAGGGGATGTGCTGGGTTGAATAGTTGTCCCTCCAACGTTCACATCTATGTTGAATCACAAAACGTGAACTTAGTTGGAATAGAATGTTGGCAGATATAATTAAGATAAGCTCATACTGAATTAGAATGGACCCTAAATACAATGACGGATGTTCACATAGGAAGACCGTGTGAAGGCCATGTGAGGAAGTACTGACCACGTGCATGGAAGTGTTCAGGGGTGAGGGATATTTGTTAACAATTCTGTTTCCTGGGCACCACTCCAAACCTACAAATCATAATATCTATGAGGGAGATCAAGATTCATCATTTTTACTTGGAGATCAGTATGCTTGAGGCTTGAAAACAATGACTTTTGGAGATCTGAAGATGTCTAAGACCTAGTAATTCTCTCTACTGGGCATACTTCTTGGTTAATGGAGCTGAGTCATCTGAGGTCATTTAACATTAACTGGTAACTTTAACTTGCAGCAAAAACCTGCTCTAAATGTGCAGAGAAGTAGATGCCATCGTGAATAGGGTAAATGTGTTAAGGATTCACAAATCTCATTTTGGTCCCCAACTTCAGGAGACAGTGAACACCCTAGAGGTGTTAAATAACATCTGCATGGTTTGTACACAGGCCAAACCAAACTTTGTTAAGAGTGACTGTACCATTTTATTCAGTTGTCCCTGTGAGATAATTATTTCACACACACCATCCCATTAAATATTCTAGACAACCCTCTGGTATCAGTCCATCACTCATCCTATTTCACTGACAAAAATATTGAGATGAGAGTAGTTAAACAGTTCACTGAAATGACAAAGTGAATACATAGCCACATCCACATATAAAATCTGGACTGTCTGGATTTAAGATTCTTCCCTTTACTCTTTTCCATTCTACCATAGGCTCCAGAAGAGAGCATCTTGTTTGCAAAAGTCACATGGCTTTTCTGAAATTTAGCCTTGTCGATGGATGGGGTGCACTTGAAGTCATAGTGTAGACATGGCATCTTTTCTGAGGGCTTTGATTTTTCACAGACGTTTAGGAAAAGAAACGTTTTTTACTCTAACATAGGAACCAATATATAATCAAGTAAAATTTTTAAAAATGTATTATGTTTTTAAGATAAGAAGTGTACGGTTAAAGAAGTTTCACAATTGACCAGAATGTTTCAGGCCCTCATCGGCAAGCTGGGGCCAGGTAGGATCCCCATTTAGAACTGTCAACATTCTAGGCTACTTTATGGCCAATACCGAGAAGTAATCTCACAGACCTTCTCCCTGGTTTTGCCCCACACTGAACTGCCTGGAGTGACATGGACATGTTATTAGTTTGCTTTAATTACTTATTTTCCATTGGTTTCTACCTCATTTTGCCTCTCTAGTATGTTCTGCAAAATGGAGGCATACCCAGAAATTTATTTACTTCATGGAGAGTAGTGATGTTCTTTAATCTGAGCACCCTGACTTTTATTTCTACTGCATTTTCCCAGTGGGTGGCAATGAGAGTGTTGTTTTAGTCCATTTTGGCAGAACAAAGTAGTTTGCTGGTTAGGCACCAAGGGAAAAAAAAAAGGTCTTTCCATTGCCGAGCACCATTGCAATCTTATGTAAGCCCATGACACATGCAGTCTAGAAAAATACTATTAACCATTTCAGACCCACTGGTTAGAGAGGCATGGCTAAAGGTCAGAGTTGCTGACTGACATAGAAAACATAGAGGCTGCTGAGTGACTAGCCTTTATGGTAAAACTAATAAGGTTGCAGCAAGATCTTCAACATGGGGGTGGGGGTGGGGGTGGGGGGAATGCAATTCCCTAGAAACCAGGACCTTTGTCAAAGTCAACATCGTTGAAAGCTTTATGGCTTCTGCACATCCAGTTCCCCGAATATTTGACGTGAGACTTGAGTACACTTTAAAATAATTTGTTTTCCAGAATATGTGTATATGTTGCACAGCTTGGAAATTAAATTAAATAGAAAAAATAGGATCCCAGTTAAAGCTTTTCAATGAACACATCACCAGTGGGCCTTTCCAAATACTGCTTACATCTGTCCACAAAATCAAAATGTGACTCCCCTTTCCCAACCATCCCCCAAAGTATAACATAGAGAATTGGTTCGTTTTTAATGACTAAATCACCCAGTGACGTTCATAGAACAAATTCATGCTTCAGGTGGGAAGCTGAGTGTGAACCTCTGGCAATGTTATTTGAGGAATGTGTCTCTCTAAGCAATTGAGTCGGTTACTCTAAATTGTGTCAATATGCCAATTATGCCCATACATCTTTGTAATTTGTGCACTTCCTCTCCTTCCATGGTTGGAAGGATCATTATTGGATGCAGCATTGATGTGGATAGAGCATCATTTTCCTGCTGAAAATGCAAACAAGGCCTTTATTTTTACTGCTCTTAAATTTGACCTGTAACTGGCATTAGAAACATCAGTTAAAACCAAGAAACAGCCACTGCAGCATTTAGCATCACAGATGCTGGAGCAGGATCAAGTCGGGAAAA
The DNA here is from genome assembly GCF_905146905.1 of Nyctereutes procyonoides. Classification (NCBI taxonomy): domain Eukaryota; kingdom Metazoa; phylum Chordata; class Mammalia; order Carnivora; family Canidae; genus Nyctereutes; species Nyctereutes procyonoides. The sequence goes on from NW_026575024.1 coordinate 40,977,727, forward strand.
TAGATTTTTAAAGGATTACAGCAGCAAACGTTACATAACAAGCCTCAGTATAACGGTGGGACATCTGTTGGCTATTTTCGGAAAGCCATCATTCTATCATCCTTATTAAAATAATCTTAGTGGATCCTTGCTTTTTTGTTCTTTTTTTTTTTCATATGCCCCCCTCTCCTACAGTAATTAAAAAAGTTGATATGCAGTTGACATTTCTATATTCTAGTCTTATGTGCATTTTCCTTTGTTTTTGTTTTTGGTCAGTGGTTGTTTTCTCCTTTGTTATTATTTTAATTGTTTTCTTTCATAGAAAAAAAAAGTCTGTCTAGTAAGAAATTAGAATAATAATAGTTATTTTGCAAATAGTGTTCTGATTGCCCTGAGCTTCCACATATTAAACTAAATGCCTCCGAGTCCGACACAGAAGTATTCAGTAACTATTAGCCCTTTTACTTTACTTTCCCTGCCCCTGAGATTTTAATATTCATAATGGATTTGGTTTTAAAATGGAGAGTTTAAAAGACTGAATTATACCTTAAGATTATAGTATTTAAAAGATAAATATTTTTGCAAGTTCAAATATCTTGATTTATGATTACCAACATCTATTTATCTATTGACCTACCTACTTGTATCATGCAAATGTATCAATATAGCAAAAATGCTAGCATTATGTCACTAAGTCATGATTTTCTGGGACATGAGGTTACAATCCCGTGAAGAGTATGGAACAATGTGGAGTATGGAATAGTACTTGGAGGGGTATGGAATAGTACTTGGAGGTGGGTATGGAATAGTACTTGGAGCCACCACACAGCAGAGCCTGTCTTCTTGGAGGATCAGGAAAGATTGGGAGGAGAAATGCTGTTTTTATGTGCACCCAAGCATGAACGTTTGACACAGTCCATTAAACAAAAGATCATGTGACAAAACTCAAGATTAAATACCATTTTGCAGAGGGCTCCTTGGGCACTAACCCAAGTCCCTGAGGGAGATTTAACAACCCTCAGGGGTTTTCTCTGATAAATATTTGAAGATAATTTATGGATAAGACCAATGGAAGTTGTGAGTTCGATATTCAAAATATAAAGGGTCTCTCAGGCTTTCTTAAACCTGCCAAGGAGATGACAATGTGGTTTAGAAAGATGATGTGAAGAATGGATGTACCACAGAGGGGCAGAAGAGAGCAAAGGTAATTTCTTCCAGAAAGAGAGCTGGGGCCAACACTTATACCATTTTCTCAAATGGACTTTCTTCTTGAAGTCCCTGACTCAAGGAGTTGTAATCAGGTCATTGAAAGCCTACTGGCCTGGTGGAGCAGTATGATGGAAGCCTTCTGTACCTGAAGCTGACTACGCCGGCTACTAGGTAGAAAGATGACTAAAGAGAAAGGTGATGCCTCCCCAGGGACTTACAGTCTAGTTGAGCACAAGTTCCTCTATCTGGCATTCAAAGAAATATTTGAGATGAAGTAGCTACAAGTAGATACAAATACAAAATAACAGTCCATGGTTTGGAGCTTATAGCTCTCTAAGAGAAGACAGTGACTGAGAGGAGATGAAACCCTCTTTCCTCCCCCCTCTGTCTTTTATACCATCCACACAAACACTTGGCCACACATATACCCCCACCATATACCCCCACCATATACACACACATCGCTGTTGCCAACACCCCCACCAAGGGGGCATTTTTTTGGATAGAACCACTTTGATTTGCTATTTCTTATTGTATGAGCCATGAACCTACAGAAAATTACTCAAGAGTGATTGTTCTCTTGGGCTTTGCTGTTGAACAAAAAGAGTCTTTCTTGCAGGAGTGGGAGGGGCACCAGCTTGAGAAAAACAGCTTTTGTCCTCACAAAATGCTCTTTCAGATGATATGTTAATGAGATTCCTTTGAACTATAAATGATATCTGCACGCGTGTCAGATGCTAATGGAAATGTTGAGAAAATGAGAATGCACACGATGGTTTGCATAGTTATGTGGTAGCCCTCATCCGTTAAGCATTGTGACCAGGCTTCAGAGCCACCTTGAGACTTGGAATAGCACTCCCATTTTTGAAAAGAGATATTTATTTTTAGGGTCATGATTTGTTGGCTTTATAAAGCACTGTCCGCCATAGGTAACCTCATAAGCAGCAATGAATAACAATTCTTCCTTGAAATTTTTAATTACTGTTGACAAAAAAAAGAGTAATTACTAACTTTTGTAGCTGAACCACCTCTGCAGATGTTCTTAATCAAATAAAAGAAAAAGGAACCAGAGTGTTCTCAGAAGCCGGAGTATGAAATATACAATAGGGGATTGCAGCTGGGTTAGCTGGGTTGACATGAAGCTGCATGGGTGCTTGATAAACAATAGCTCCGTCATTGGAAGGGTAATTTCATGTCACAGATGAAATTGTGAAGAAGAACTTTGAGTCAAAAGACCTATTTCTGGCACTTCCTTCTCAGTTGAAGGGTACTGAGGGCACCATGAGAGTCAGAGCAAAATGTGGGAAGGAGATCTAGACCTTTACTGAGAAGCTGATTTATATTAAGTTAACCCTCGATCAGCTGGATACTGAGAAGATAAGTTGATATTTGACCAACTGGCTTCCCATTTTCTTCTTCATTTGGGTTTTCCCCACAGCACACCCTGAGACAAAGATTCGAGGGAAGGTAGATCATTTGCAGGTGAAGGAAGGGTAAAGAAGGTAAACTTAGGGCATGCAATCCAGTTACCACCCTGAGCAACCAGAATTTTATCCCCTTGGGCAACCCTGATCTTTCCCACCTGTGGGCAAAGAAGCAGGGGTATTTAAGCATCAACTCCTGCCAGTCTTTGTCTAGAGGTGGTGGGTAGGAAGCATTAATTCTTCCAACTCCCAGGTAACTAGATATGTGGTCAGAAGCTCCTAGCAGTAAGAAAACCTTCAGGCAAAGAAATTCAGATGCCTGGGCATTCTCTGGTTTCTACTACTAAGACCTCCTGAGGGGATATGGAAAGGGCACCACATTGCCTGTCAACAACACCTCTCTTGACCACATGGACTCACTTTATCTTTTTATTTTTTTCAATCTTACCTGTTAAGACCCATCTAAGTCACTTAACCTCTTACACAAAGGAAATTGACTACTCTTCTATAAAAGGATACATCTAGCATTAGAAACAAGAACTACATCTTGTGTTCTACACTACAGATGTGTCTCAGATGTGGGTGGCTTCAGCCATGTTAAGACAGACCTTACCTTGCCTTGTTATGGCTGTCATTATACAGTCGCAGTGTGCCCATGGGCCTGGTTTCCCATCTTCAGAATACACAAAGAGCTCTAAGAGGCCCATTTCCCAAGAATGATTTGCAGATGGAGCTTCAATCTCAACAAATCTGCTGTCACATTATTTGGGACACATCTATAGTTTATGTTGGCTTTGAATGCTCTTTTAAAACCACTCTTGGGGGATCCCTGGGTGGCGCAGCGGTTTAGCGCCTGACTTTAGCCCAGGGCGCGATCCTGGAGACCCGGGATCGAATCCCACGTCCGGCTCCCGGTGCATGGAGCCTGCTTCTCCCTCTGCCTATGTCTCTGCCTCTCTCTCTCTCTCTCTCTCTGTGTGACTATCATAAATAAATAAATAAAAAAAATTAAAACCACTCTTGGCCCTCTTAACCATTGGTCTGACCAAGCTCAGAATATGGTTGCTTCTCCACAGGGAGCTGATAGCAAACTTAGGTGGTAGGCAGAAATTAGGCAGCTGACTTCATGTCTGACTGTCATTTGCATCATTGAAAATGACATAAAAAATGGTCATGAAAAGAAAACAATTTGGGTTGCCAAAAATAGAGGTCATAGGTCAAGTTTTCTGGGAAGGAAAGAAACCGAGAAGATTTTCAAGTCAGAGGTTTAGTGGTTCATGCTCTTGATCAATACTTGGTGGGCAGAAGGATGGAATGAGGGAAACACAGCTGAGAAGAGGGAGAAGTTGAAACCGTCAGGAGCTCTGATTCTGGCAAGATGAATTCGTTTGCCAGGGCTGCCATGACAAGTTTCACAGACTGGGTATCTTCAACAACAGAAAACCTATATTTTTTTATACTTCTGGAGGCTAGAAGTCTGAGATCAGTAGGATCAACTTCTCCTTGGCTATAGATGGCCTTCTTGTCCCCATGTCCTCACATGGTCTTCACTTTGTTTGTGTTGCTGTCCAAATCTCTTCTTCTTATAAGGATGCCAGTCATATTGAATTAAATCCCACCCTAATGATCTCATTTTACTTTAATTACCTCTTTAAAGACTAACTCCAAATTCAGTCGTATTGTGAGGTCCTGAGGGTAAAGATTTCAACACATGGATTGGGGTGGAGCACCATTCAGCACATAATTGATGGCCTTCAGAGATGCATCAAATTGAAAAAAGGGGTATGAGGCTTTAGACTGCTGGATGAGTCAGTCACTGGGTGCAGGCTGATTCCAGAAAGAAGGTCAGCACATGTGAGATGCTCTTTGGCAGAGGACGGTCCTCTGTAAGTATCTCCTCAGAGTTGTCAGCCACCAGCATTTCCAGCAACAGGAAGAATGAATCTTCCCATCCTGAAAGGAAAGAGCAGACAGGAGCAGCACAGCAACAGTACTCTATCCACTTGTGAAAAGGAAACCTGTCCTGTCTTCCACTCAAATTTTTACCCAATATCTCCTAGGATCATTTCTTTGGTAACAAAGGCAGGACTTGCTATACCAGTATTTAGAACTGTAGGTTCTAAGCCCTTGTGTGCCTGCGTCTTTTCTATGCTAAACATATGGAGTAGCTTCAAGGACCATGACAGATGTGTCATTTGCAAGGGTGTCCATTTTGATTGATATGAAGCAGACTTGGAAATTAACTTGTACAAATGAGCCTCCAGCTCAAATCAAAATAACACTTGGTTCTTCAGCTACATGGCCATTTTTTTCATGGAGAGTTGAAGAAAAGTCAAAAAGAGCAATTTATCAAAACAAAACAAGAAGACTGAATCATACTGCCACAGAGTGGTGACAGACGAACTGAGTTTGTGGAAAAAGCCCCCCAAAATAAAGGATCCTTTTTATGCATGCAGAAGCAATTTCAAAATGCAAAAATGCCCTTTTAATGTTTATGGATTATAAATGTTCTCCGACTCATCCAAAAGTCTCTCGGAACATGGAGAACAAAATTTTCCCGTTCTGTAATTTGAAGGTTGAAATACTAGTGTCAGTGGCGAGGTGCACAAATATGAAAATACTTAATATCTCCAAGAACCTGGAGAATGATATTCAATGACATTTGACAAGGATATTAAAATATCAGAGCAGACTCCTAGAGGGTCTTCTGAAATCTTCTTTATTATTGCAGCTCAACTGTTCATTTACCTTTTTTCCTTGCTCTTCCCTTTCTCTGGCTGATGCCGTCAGACACACAAAAAAATAGCAATTTTCTATATAATATGGCCCATTTTTGTAAATGTTTCTTTTAAGATAGAATTGCTCAGCAACATTGAGGAAATGCCTTTCAGCAGACCAGTCGGAAAAAGTGCCTCCAGTGTTCTCTATCTGGCTCATCTTTTCCTTGATCTGTTTGAAAAGATCAGGGTAGAAATAAAGGATTCACCAAGTGAACAGTGATTATACCCACATGGCAGCACTTTGCTAGGTATTTCAAGCACCTCATGAATGACAAATTTATAGATAACCAATATGTATGGAGTACCTCCTATATGTCAGACTCTGTACCAAGTGCTTTATTTATTTATTTATTTATTTATTTATTATTATTATTATTTTACCAAGTGCTTTAGATCAAATATCTCATGTGGTCAGGTAGGATTCTAAGAGTCTTCCAAGAGTCCCAATGTCTGGTGTACACACACCCTCTCCCAGTTCTTCAAATAATAACTTAGGTACTGCTTGAAGGGATTTTGTGGATGTCTTTAAAAGATCCTGAATCAGCTGAGCTTAAGATAGGGAGACTCTCCAGGTGGGCCTAACCTAATCATAGTTCTTTATATCTTAGAGGTCAGATATGAAGGAAGTCAGAGATTCAAAATCAAAAAGGATTTGATATACTTTTGCAGGCTTGATAATGGAGGCAGACATCTGGCAAGTAATATAATGGCCCCTAAAGAGCTGAGAGTCATTCCCCAGCCCACAGCCAGTGAGAAAATGGGAACCTCAGGCCTGCAGCTGCAAGTAACTGAATTCTGCCAACAGCAAGAATGAGCTTAGCAGTGGATTTCTCTCCACAGCCTCCAGAAAGGAATTCAGTCTAGCTGACATCTTGATTTTACCCGTATGATATCCTGATCAGTGAGCCTAGTTACACCAGACCTTTGACCTACAAACTGTGAGCAAATAAGCAGGGTTTGTTTGAGGCCACAGTGGTAATTTGTTATGTAGCAGTAGAAAACTAATATACTGACCACCACAAGATCAATGTTTCAATTTAAGAGATGAGGAGACTGAGATTCAGAAGGGTTAAGTGGCAGGGCACCTGCATGGCTTAGTCCATGTCCAACTCTTGATCTCAGCTCAGGCCTTGATCTCAGGGTTGTGAGTTCAAGCTCTACTTTGGGCTCCATGCTGGGCATGGAGCTACAAAGGAAAAAAAAAAGAAAGAAAGAAAGAGAAAGAAAGAAAGAAAGAAAGAAAGAAAGAAAGAAAGAAAGAAAGAAAGAAAGAAAGAAAAGGAAAGGAAGGAAAGGAAAGGAAAGGAAAGGAAAGGAAAGGAAAGGAAAGGAAAGGAAAGGAAAGGAAAGGTTAAATGACTTGCTCAAGTTCAAGTCCAGATTGGAACATAGGCAGCTTGTTACATGGAGGTGACTGGGTGGGAGAGGCAGAAGTCTAAGATATGTCCCAAATGCCTACCCCATTGTGTGCACACCTTTTCCAGTCTTCTGCCCTTGAACATGAGTGGCACCTATAAATATGATTGAATAAGTTACTCCCTTGATTAAGAAAAAGGGTTTTTTTTAAAGATTTAATTTATTTGTTTGACAGAGAGAGAGAGAGAGAGATCATGAGCAAGGTGAGGGGCAGAGGGAGAAGCAAACTCCCTGCTGAGCAGAAAGTCCAATGTAGGGCTCCATCCCAGGATTCCAGGATCACAACTTGAGCTGAAGTCAGATGCTTAACTGACTGAGCCACCCAGGCATCCCAAAAGAGATTTCTGTAGCTCTAACTAAGGCATTTGATCAGTTGAATTCATTAAAAGGGGGAGTGATACGGTTGGCTAACCTAATTAGGAGAGCTCCAAAACGATTCTAGAAGTTGAAGGTGGAGAAAGTCATAGAGATGCACTCTTGCTGGCTTGGGATAAAGAAAGCGTTCATGTCTTGAACTGCCTTTCAGGACCCCATGGCAAGAAATTGCAGGTGGCCTGTAGAAACTAAAAACTGTCCTGGTTGACAGTTTGAAATAAAACAAGGACCTCTCTTCTACCATTATGAGGGACTATAAATACTTCCAACAACCTGAATGAGCTTGGAAGAGGACCTCAACCTCAGGTGGGAAGTACAGCATGGCTAATACCCTGATTTCAGCTTTTGTGATCCTGAGCAGAGTACTCGACGACGTTGGCCTGGACTCTGACCTACCTACAGAAGCTGAGATCATGTAACTTTGTGGCTTTAAGCAGCTCAGGTCCCAGTGATATTTATGCAGCAGAGCACTAACACAGTAGGAGAAGGGCAGATTGATCTCCAATATTCCACCTGTTGGAAGAGGGAGGACCAGAACCCAGACATCCCAACTTTTTGGTTTTGTTCTCTAATTAATCAGCAGTGACCTCATACCTTTGCCATTCCATGTAACCTTGATGGACTCAGCACCAAGCAAGCTCCAATTGTCGTGGTCTTCCAACCTCCCTCAAAACCTTTCCTTCTACAACTTTGATGCTTAAGCCCTGAAATTTGACTCACTTATTGGCAGCAGCCACTATTTGATGAAGATACCCCAACATCCAAGCTTACATAGTGAAGCTGTTGGATTATCTTTCAGGAGGCCTGAGACTTCACCCCCATTGCCCATCGGGCTGCATTTACACAGGATAACCATCCATCAGTCTTAGTTAAAGCGGTATTTGCATGCACACCAGATCTTTGAATGTTTGTCATTTGTCATTGGGAAGCAAATTACATTCATCAGAATGCATTCATTTTCCCAGTCCCGCTGAACACAGGATAATCTTGGCTGTGTCAGCTGCCCTAGGACTGGTAACCGTGAAAAATGGAGGTCAGCTGTCGATATTCTAAACCTGCTTCACTGTGTAACCCTCTTCAGGGGCAGTGGATATGATGCTGAAAAAGATTAATAGAACTTATGTCATCATGTTTATGGGGCATAAAACCCCCAACTGTGGATTAATGGATATGTTGGTGAAAGAAATACATCTTTACTCCTTTATGCCTTGATGGGTGAGTTACAGTTGGCATCAGTGGAAATATATAGAGGAATGCCTTTGGAAGGTCAGCTTTTAAAGGACTTTTTTGACCTTGAAGTCAATGAAAATAGATTTTTGATTGTTGACCAAGACAACTGCACCAGGAGACTTTCAACCTTTAAAAAGATTCTATTGAAGTATAACATACAGAAAAGTACACAGATCCTAAGTGCGCTGCTTGATGAATTTCACAAGCTGAACACATCTGTGGAACCAGCACCCAGATCAAAAACCCAGCATCTCCCAGGCACTCCCCTTGGTTCCTTTTCACCAACCCTCACCCCAGGGTAATTGCTGTGCTAACTTCTAACACCGTAGATGATTGATTATTTCTCTAACATTTTTAAATTTTAAAGAAATAGAGTCATCCAGTGTGTACCTTTTCCTTCTGGATTCTTCTACTCAATGTTCTGTTCATTTATATTATTGCATGTGGTTGCAAACTTTCCATTCTTATTCACTTATAATATCCCAATGCATGGATAGGTCACAATGATTTATCCATTCTATCATTTTAGGCATTTAAGTCACTTCCAATTTGGAGATATTACAGATAGTGCTGCTACAAATATTGTGATATGTGTCCTTTCGTGAACATATATGTATATTCTGCCAGGCATTTACCTAAAAGTAAAATTGTTGGTTCATAGGATATGCACAAATTTAGCTAATTTAGTGAACACTGCCAAATAATTTTCCAAACTGGCTGCACCAATTTTTACTCTCCAAAACAGTATATGAAAGTTCTTGGTAATTCACATTTTTGCTAATACCCGATAATCTCTTTTCTTTTAAAATAAAAAAAAAAGATTTTACTTATTTATTCATGAGAAACAGAGAGACAGAGAGGCAGAGACACAGGCAGAGGGAGAAGCAGGCTCCATTCAGGAAGCCCAACGTGGGACTCCATCCCAGGTCTCCAGGATCATGCCCTGGGCCGAAAGTGGCACTAAACCTCTGAGACACCCAGGCTGCCCAATGTCTTTTCATAAAAAATAAAAAATAAAAAAAACTTTTAACTTTTATTACATTGTAGTTTATAGGCAGCATTGTTGTTTCTATTCTGAAACTAAGCCCTCTATGAAAACATGAGCCCTGTGTTCAAGGGGCATTGTGCTCAGCATGGTACCATTGGATAGGATGGCAATTGGTAACAAATTCCTTGTGTCCTTTATATAGCTCCCTTCTTCTTTGCAAAATCACTGTAGGCTTCTCTATAATTCTGTTCTCAGGTCTTCTGGCAAACATAAAGGAAAGTCTACCTCTTAAAAAAGTTCTTTGGTTATGAAACTACATGCACTTGAAATTTATCTGCTGTATACTTATATTTTAGTCAAGTCTGTTTGCCTAAGCATGTACTCTGCAAATATTTCCTGTTTTTCCTCAGGACCTATGCTATGTCCAGGTATTAAAAAAAAAAATGAGTACCACCCAATTCATCATAGGATTCTAGTTTAAGGCATAATGAGGATTACAGTTAAATTGATAATCCTAGAGGGCACCCGGGTGGCTCAGTTGGTTAAGCCTGCAGTTCAGATCATGATCTCAGGGTCCTAGGATCGAGCCCCACATTGGGCTCCCTGCTCAAGGAGTCTGCTTCTCCCTCTGCCCCCCTCCCCGTTCGTGCTCTCTCTCTCTCTCTCTCTCTCTCAAATAAATAAATAAAATCTTTAAAAAATAAAATTGTTAATACTAAAAATATTAATGTCACCTTTTGTATTATTTGTAATTATGTTTTGGCCTGAGGACCCATTTGAGTTTACTAACAACTTGTTAGTAAAAAAAAAAAAAAGTACACGGAGTTGCTTTAACTGTAAAAGTGTATATGTACACTTTAGGAAGTTCACCAGGAAATTGGGCTAGAGCAAATAGAAATTCGTCTGGAAGGAAGTAATTGGACTTTGAGTAGCCTTGACAGGTTGTACACCTCCAAAAAGGAACACCTGTTATTTTTTTCCCTTCATTGTGTTCCTGTGCTTGTCATTCAGTGAAATTTTGTTAAAAATTACATCAGTTGGGGTTTAACCAAAGATGCAGAACCTTGTGAGTGATATGGAATACAGGATGGATTATAGGGATTAGATCTTATACAATTGTGGGAGAAACTGGGGAAGTAAATGTCAAGGGGATAGTCGACACCGAGTAAAGAAAAACCCTTAATCAGGACCCATGAGAGGGAGCTGGTGAGGGAGTATATGGAAGGCCATTGCCTGTGCATCTTCAAAGTCTGGAGTATGTCAGCAGGGCAGGTGGTCCAGAGGTGGCAAAGAGAAAGGTAGAAGCAAAGTTGGGGAGAACAGGGAGAAAGAGGAAACTGTGAGAGCAAACTGGAACCCACATGGACTAACTGTCATATGCATCTGTCTCCGCCTGCATGGAACCCTAAGGTACAATGCCCTACAGAAGGAGCCAGTGCCTTTGAAGCAGAGCTGCATGTGTGTCCAGCCTAGACTCAGAGAACCTGAGATAGGAGGAAGAGCAGCAGCTGGAGAAGCTGTGAGCCCAGCTGCTACCCCTCACCCAGCTGATGAGCACCCAGCTGATGAGCAGATGATGTACCCCACCTGGCCAGAATCCTACATCCACCTGCCTAGTACAATGGCTGCAGCTGCACTTCTGCCCTCAAAATCTCATGGAAATTTCTCTGTGGCCAACCCTGACACAAAACCTTTCAGAGAAGTGTTATTCCAGCTTAGATAAACTGACATAGTACAAACTCACCACAGAGATAGACAATTGCTGGGATATTAAAAAGAGAGAAAGAAACTATGGACATACTATAATTCAGTTCAATCCTTCTCTATAGAAACATGAAAGCTGGATCCCAGAGAGACAGTGGCTTGTCCAATGATAAAGAGCTAGTGACAGGCCTAGAAACTCAGTCCCATGTGTCTCCATCTGTGTGATATCACAGAACACTGCATGTGAGGTTAAGATATCTGAGATTTTGTTACTAATTGTTTGGCCTTGAGAAAAAAAAAAGCACTCATTCTGGATTCAATTTTTCTTGTGAGAGAATGGCACATGGGCAAGGCCCATGAAATTGGAGGGGCTCAGTTAATATCTGTTACATAAATGAATAAATATAGCCTCTCAAGAACAACCATCTTACAAAATTATCCTATTGCCTAACATAAAAGAAAAATTGAAAATATGCTCCTGAGCTGCAATAGTGGGTCATTCTTATGTATCCTCAGGTAATTTATTTGGGGCTAGAATGAATAACCAGACTCTTTCTCCTTTGCATAAATCAGATTTCCAATTCCTCAGCCATGTGGCAATTAGACTTTCTGTGTTCTTGTCACTCCATTGTGTCTTCTACTTGATCTTGATCCATTCAGTTTGAGCCTTTCAAGAGGGCTCATGTACCAGAAAAGTGAGAATCCAAACAACTGGCAACAGGAAGAAACCAGAAGAATATCAGATTTCTGGCTATGTGTTTCTGTTTTGTTCACGAATCTGCAATTTGGGCAGAGTTCAGTAGGAACAGCTGATTTCTGTTCCATGTGGCATCACCTGGGGTAGCTCAAAAACCAGGAGGTGAAATCATCACGAGGCTACTCACTTTCAGCTAGGCTATCGGCTATAACTTGAACAAATGGATTCTCGATGTGGTCTATCTGCTTCCTCATGGGATGGAGGTTGGGTACACCCCAAAAAGACCAGACAGAAATTGTATCACCTCTTATGACATGGACTTGAAAACCACATAGTATTCCTGCCAGAGTTACCGGCAATCCTAGATTTAAGAGAAGGAAATAGAGATCCCACTTCTTGATGACAGAAGTATCAACATTACATTTTAAGAGAGTCTGAGGGATGGGGTATCTCATTGCATGCCAGCTTGGAAAATACAATCTACCACAGGCAGTGATCAATATCCTCTATGAGTTTATAAACACAAAGATTGCTGACTAATGGAGCTCTTTTCCACCAATAACCCCAGAGAATAAGTTTATGCAGACATATATGAATACATTCACACGTGCATACATAACGAGTACTTGGCAAATGAGGGTTAATTCTTGGATTCAACTTGCTTCCAAGATATTTTCAGTGTTAAGCCCCAGGGTCAGGCAGGGAAATGGGCCGCTCAATTAGTTTAAAATAAAAGTACTTTTCCCCCATCAGCCATCTACTCTCCGGGAAAATAAATCGGACTGCTAAATTTTGGACTCATACCATTTCCATGGTAACAAAGCTGAAAATGCCAAAAGGTGGATTATACTTCTTTGCAATATTTAAGAAATCTGTATTTAGTTTCTATGGTGGTTAAAAGTTCATTTAACAGCAATGAGTAGCATTTCTACCACTAACCCTCCCCCATGCAAACACACTTACAGGCAACAGGGGTATTTTTTAAAATATGTAATTTAGGGATCCCTGGGTGGCTCAGCGGTTGAGCATTTGCCTTCGGCTCAGGGCGTGATCCTGGAGTCCCAGGATTGAGTCCCACATCCGGCTTCCTGCATGGAGCCTGCTTCTCCCTCTGCCTGTGTCTCTGCCTCTCTCTCTCTCTCTCTGTGTGTCTCATGAATAAATAAATAAAATCTTAAAAATAAAATAAAATACTGTGCTTTATACTGCATGACCATAAAAATAGGGGGAAATGAGACTGTCCAGTTTGGTCCCCTTAGACCTGCTTTGAATAAAATTTTCTTGTTTTGTTTTGTTTTTTTTTTTTCTTGTTTTTTTTTTTTTTTCTTGTTTTGGTTTTGATCTCAGGTGACTTTAGAAACAATCTGACCATTTTGAAGCCTGGAGAAGAAGTCAGACATCATAGGTACAGAAGTAAGAATAATTATGGTGTTAGGAATTACAAATAGTTTAATACAGCCAGAGAGTAGAGTATGTCTAACACAGACCTTATTTTTCGTGTTAGAATTTTAAATTATAGTTTTTCAAATATGTAGAAAACCATAGAAAATATTATGATATTTAGGCACCTACCCCCATAGTTAATAGCTTTTACCCATTCTGCCACATTTCTCTAAAATCTTTTTTTTTTTTTTTCTGGAGTTCATGTGTGACATTTCTAGTTATGTTTCTGAATATCAGTGCTTATGAATGGATTCTACACTTTCATTATATCTTTGTGCTTTAAAAATTTGTTTAAACCGTATCATAGAGAATATGTTTTTTGTAACTCTTTTCTAGTGCTCAACATTACGATTTTTATCTTTAGCTACAGGCCATAAACACACCATAAGGAGAGCAGAGACGAGCATTCAGTAATGCACCGATACCTAATCATTTATTCAACTAAATTTATATTTCACCCGAAGAGTGAGTTGATGGTGACAGTTTTTGCATTTGCTGAAAATGTTAATGATATGCAGACAGCACTGGACACCAGAAACTCAAATGAACACAGAGAAAAGAAAATAAGGTTTATTTGCAACCCAGTCCTTCCATTTCCGAAGGCCAGATGCTTTCTCTTATAATCCATCCTGTGGGGGGAGGATTACTGGGGCTGCACGGTATTTGGTGATTATATCATCGATGCCCAGCGACGGCCCAGGAGGCAGCCTATCTGGACGTGTGCAGGGATCAGGAAGCCACGTCTCTGAGCTTCCAACAGGGAAGCTGAACATCCTTTGAATCCGAGCCGTCCCTGCCCCCCCCCCCCCCTGTAGATTTTCTCTCCTGCTGGGTACTTTGAACTTGCCTAGTGTGAATCTGTATCCCACAGGCTTGGGAGAGCTGAAAGGCTAAGCAGATGACATCCATTTGGGTTGGTCCACGTCCTGCCACATGCACTCCCCACTTTACTCCCTATTGCCATGAGAAATGCCACATTTGATGTTCTAGTCAGTTGCCAGTTGCAGTTTGATAGATCGAGTAATTTTTAACTTTTGATAGATTGTTAAAATAAAGGAACTAAAAGGAAGTTTATTTTCAAGACATGTAATTGAGTCACTGATTTAATATGAGATATGCGTGAGCTATCAGATGTACTCCATCTCTCTTCTCTATTTACCATACTGTATCTGAATGTCTTAAAGAAACACCTTACATAGAGAAGCCCTCTCAAAACAGGAAAAGGGGACTACACACATCTTTTACTTTTGAGGTAACATTTATTCAATAATATCTACGAGATTAAAGTTATACTGACCTCATGTCACTGTCAACTAATTATATTTTATGTCTGTTGCATTTCTGAGTATGTTAAGCTACAAGCAAGTGATTTTGATGCAAATTAAACTGCAAGAAGCTTTTTAGGCCATATTCAAATACTAACAGGTTTGATTAAATTTATTCGTCTAAGAAGGATAGGACAAAGAGCTCTTTGTTTACTGACATAGTTTATTGTCATTCTGCTCTACGCCTCTCATATGGTTGTTTTATAGGACATAAAGTCTAGGTATCCTGTCGGAATCTCCCAATCTTAGTTATAGCTTGCTGCAAAGTGGCTTATTGTCATTTATTATTTCTTATTTGATTTATATAACATCTTTCCACCAAAGAGCCCATAGGCTTATTTACATAAAGAGTGCACACACACCAAGTCACTTGAACTTCACTCAAGTGAAGTTAACTATATGCTTATTGTCATATAGTTAGCAATATAGTACCAAAAATCTACAAGTTTTGTTTCTTGCTCCAAAACCATGTTCTAGAATATTTCTCATATTCTGGGGTCATCATATTTCCTTTCACTTTGAGTATTTATTGTTTGCCTCTAGGTGGATCGGATCATCTTCTGTGTCTTCTTAGAAGTTGACTTCAAAATCTACAAAAAAAAAATGAGCGAGTTTTTCCCTGCAGGTGAGTAAAGTCATTTGTTTTCTTTGGAACTGAGGATTGGAGTGCAGGCATTGGGTATATTTCTATTTCATTTCCTATCTTAAAGAAATGTTCCAAATATGATCAGCATACACCAGTAACCCCTGGCAAGTTGTGTCATAATTTTCAAGAACTCAAGGATGTTACAAGAAATCTGAGCCCTCAACCTCTCTGTCTCAGGAGGTCATCATGTCATTTTGGGGAAGTTGGTTCATTTCTTGAATCTCAAAATCTCTTGAGCATCAAAAGTGAAGGGCTGAACCAAATGGCTTCTAAAGACTCTTCTTCTGGCCCTAAATTGCATGCTCTGTGATTGGATCCCCACACATGTAAGTTGTCCAAACCTGTGCCTCCATCCATCCTGTTCAACACCTTCACTGAAAATTGTGAAGAGCCCATTTATGGTTATAGCCAAAATTCAAACAATTCCTGCACTGTCTCTCTCTTCCCCCCAATTTTCGTGGCCCAAATTGCAATGAAGAAAGCAGCATTTCTGAGGACAATCCGAGAAAGGTACTTATTCATCCTATTCCACATTTGAGAATGTAGGCAAAATTTCAGAGTTATTAAAGAACTGTGTTTACATTGATTGAATGTGTCATTAGATTTGGTTGTCCTGGTTAATGTGAATATTTCCCCCCATTGTTCCTCTTCTAGGCTTATTTAATACCTAGTTATTTTGATGATACCATTAAAGTCACAGTGATTAAGGTGCTTTTGTCACCCATGGGAAGAATGGCTTCCATGAAATGTCAAGCTACTTTGAGCATTGTTGATGTCTGCCTTATTGGGAGCTTTCTTTTGAGGTTTCCATAGCCATGTGAAGTGGCCTTCCCTATGCCCCGTACTCTGGTAGGTGGGAGGGAGGGAGTGGTGCACATTCACTGTCTTGGCAATCTGTAAAAGACATCCAGTAAGTGTAAATCCAGGATGCCTTGCCCAGAGAGAAGAGTAGGATGCAGGTAGCTGTCAAGAACAGCCGCAGAAAGCTGCTGGGAATGTTGAACTTTGTGCTAATGTTCAAGGACTAAGTTCCACTAAGTAATGTGAGGTCCTGTTCTCTAGCTTTGTAAGTGAAAAGTGAATCTTTCAAGTGTATTTAATTGGAGCCTTTAGCTACAGTATTTCCCTAACTGGTAAATTCAGAGAGACTCTGCATGTGATGGAGAAGATTGTTATTGTGGTCTTTTTTTCCTCCTTTTCCTTCTCCCTTCTCTCTCTTTCTCTCTTTTCATTTTTTTAATACCCCTTTAAAATTGCTTTAGGCAACTCCATAATTTACAGCATGTAAAGCACCTAGTGACTATTGAGTGAGGAGTTGGTACATGAGCTAAATTTAACAAATTCTTCTCCCTGTAATATGATGGCTTTTTTTGTTTTGATCTCTTTATTTCATCCTTTTCCTTTATTTCCTATATAACCACAGTAAGTTGACTATGCCTGCATTTCTGTATTTATTAAGTATTCTTTTTTTGTATTTTTAAGTATTCTTAAAAGAAAATGTTCATTCATGAAAAAATGTGACTTGCCATGATGTCCAGTGCAAATATTCTCGTCTTGTCAATATCATGGCATATTTCATAAGCTTTCATCATTTTGGGCTTCTTAAGTGTTTATAGATTATGATGTAACATTCATTCTCATGTCTTCTAAAATAAAAACTTGTTTTCACTCTAGTATATGATAAAAATAATTGCATAAGTATAATCGATTGATATTTAAACAAATTCACCCCATCAGCAGGTATTTTCAGTGATGCAAAACCAAAAGTCATACTATATATTTATTCTAAGTGGAACATTTTTAGTGATCTAGAATGTATTAATAATTATGCAAATAAATGAAAAATTGCTACTGTAAATAAATCCACATGCATCTTAGTACTTGAGCAAATGAAATAATAATAAAATCATCCTGAGTTTCTTATCAAAACTTTGAATCATAGCATGCTCATGAAATTATTTCCAGTGCATATTTATAATGGTAAGCACATTTTTAAACTAAATGTCAAAATTCTCCCAAATTGTTGAGTATTTCCACAATGCTGAAGCATCAGCCATTTGTAAATTCTCAATATGCAATATGAAATAAAGGTGACTTCTAATGGAATGTGTGACTGCCAATATAGATGATATACATTATCTATCCATAATTTGAATTTATAGTTAATTCATATCCATACCATCTTTGATTGGAATATAATTTTTCTGACTTGCCATATATTCACCCTAGACTGATTCAGATGGCCAACAGATACATGAAGGGATACTCAATAACACTAATCATCAGGGAAATGCAATTTATTTTTTCTAAGATTTCTAAAATTCATTTATTCATGAGAGACACAGAGAGAGAGGCAGAGACATAGACGGGGGAGAAGCAGGCTCCCCGCATGGAGTCCGATGCGGGACTCCATCCCTGGACTTGGGATCACACCCTCAGCCAATGCAATAATGATAATAATTTAGAAAAAAAGTCATTTTATATTAACTAAATCTCTATGTTTGGGGTTGTACTAATCCCGTGTCTTAACATTTCTTAATCGGGAATCTGAGACAAAATACATAAGAAAACAATACAAACAAGGCAGGAAAGATCACATTAAAGATAAAACATGTGCAAAACTACTACCTACTATTAATGATAGGAATAATAGCTAACCTTTATGGATTGCTTTCTCTCAGCCAAATGCATGGGTGATCTTCAAGCTAACTCTAAGAAAGCAGGCATTATATTAACCCTACTTTTTGATATAGAAAATGATGCATACCTGAGAAAATGAGGCATATGGCTAGGAAGAAGCAGTGCTCTATTTCAAAATTGAGAACAGCATCTGTCATTGCACAAGTGATAATAGGTTCCTTTCCTTAGAGCGGCTCCAGACAAGGATGGATTCAATTTCAAGGATGCATTTGGAGCACTGAGGAAGTCTCATTCCTAACTTCATCTGCTTGCTCATCATTGTTCAGAGCTGCCATGCTTCTCTTCCTTCTAATACCTGTAAATGTCCTCATGGAAACTTTCTAATATGATTCAAATTGGTACTTTATCATGGTTCTCAAAATCAAATCCCAAATCATCATCTAGGCAGTGTGGGGTTTTGACCAGCGGGTAAGCAAGAGAATGGTCACTGCAAAACCAAAAGGCCTTACTCATGACCACAAGGGGAGATATAAAAGTGCTTGTAATCATTTGCTAGAACTGCTATGACAAAACACTACAGACCACCGAGCTCAAACAACTGAAATTAATTTTTTCACAATTCTGGAGGCTAGGAGTACAGCATTTAGGTGTCAACAGGATTGGATCTCTTCTGAGGTCTCTCTTCGTAGCTTACAGATGGCCACCTTCTCTCTGTGTCTTCATGAAGTCTTACCTCTGTGTATGCCTGTGTCCTAATCTCCCTCTCCTTGTGAGGACACCAGTCATCTGGGACTAGGGACCCCCTAATAATCTCATTTAATTTTATCACCTATTTAAAGACCCTGTCTCCTAATACAGTCACATTCTGAGGCACTGGAGGGTAGCATTTCAACAAAATATTTTGAAGGGCACAACTGAACCCCTAACAGAACCCATTGTGAAAATGCATCAACAACCATAAAGAAAAGAAACCAACAACATTGTTTTTTTTTCCAATAGTTTTATAGCTTGTTGTGGGTGAAGCACATTTGACTTTTCCCTTCTAGATGTATTCTTTGGAAGTCTAGTATGGCAGCTTTATGGAATTACCATATACTTTAGTTGCAAGTAATTTATAGCTACAGTACACTATTAGATGGCCTACAGCAAATAATATTTGTACAATTCAACTCCAAGATCTCTTTGTTCTTTACAAAAAAAAGTTTTCTTTGTATTTTTCAGTATGTAAGATTTATTATGTATATTTTTCTTAGATCTGGAATATGGAGATCAGTTATTTTATTAAAGTCTAAGTTCTAATAGAGAATTTAGGGATATTAATTTTCCTCATAATAACAATGTCAAATTTATAGTTTTGGAACTATATCAAAGAATCCTTATGTTGGAAATAAGAAATATCATGGTCAGGCCCCTCCTCCACATTAGGGAAAGCCTAGGCTTGTTTATTGCAATGGTTCTCAACTATATTTTTCAGGAAGGAGTATTTCTCCAAAATATTTTTTTTAAGTTATATCCTCTGAAAAATGGGCATGATATTTTTTTAAAAAATTTATTTAGATTTACTCTTTTTAAATCTAACAAAAGAAAAGTATTCATATGACCTCTTCTTCATCTTCTCTTCTCACCAATTTTATAAGCTTTTCTCATCCAACATCAATCATTATCTTTCTGTCCATCAATCAACAAGAAATTTATTATATGCCTAATATATACCCAAGGCTTTGGTCATAGCTACATTTAAAAATTAGTTCTCATAATATGCCTGAGAGGTAAGTATTATGCACAACAGTTGGAAGACAATATTAGCAAATAATCAAATAGTGTTGGTATGATCAAAGTACCCAGGAATTCAAATATGTATGAGAACCAAGATGGCTGCAGCAAGTTTCATGAAAAATACGTACTTCAAGATCAGCAGGAGCAGAGAAGTGATGTCAAGTATTCTGTAAGTGCTGTAAGGAGGACAGGCAGTTCAGATGGAAGAATTTGTGAAATAGTAGGATGCTTATCTCCCATTTATGAATTCCTGATTGAGAAATGTTGACACTCATCAGTTTGTAATTGTATGACTTTGTGCATGTTGTTTAACCTTTTTATGCTTCACTTTTATCATGCAAACACAGTAATGGGCCACTTCCAAATAGAATAAATAACAATGCAAATGAATATTCAGAGAGGTGTCTAGATCAACCATCATAAATTTTAAAATATCCATGTTTCTTCTTACAACTTTTTTGTTTTTTCATGTTTTTCTTATTACAATTTTAAAAGGAGGTACTTTAATTAGTGTGACCATCTTAATTAAAAAGTGTATAACTTCTTGTTACAAAAAATAGTACAGATATATAGTAAAAATAAATAATCAAAATTAAGAAGATACAAACCATTGAAAATGAGTTACCTTTTGCAGCTTGTCCTATAGGTCCTTTAAGATAGAAAATGCAAACAATCATAAATGCAGTCTTAACACTTGCTGTGTGTCACTTACTCCAAATCTTGAACTTTCTTTCATGTCATTATATATTCTTCCAAAACATGATTTTAAAGGACCCAGTGTTTATCCAAAACCATATTGATGAACTGTGGAATTATTATTGCAAATTATTCTCTATTTATAAATAACACTTACAGAAAAGTATCTTGATAGGTAAATATTGGAATACAACCACAATTTTTTTAGGAATACTTTTCTAGAAGTGGAATTACTTTTTCAAAATGTATACACAGCCAAGACACTTTTTATATTAATTCTCAAATTGGCCATTATGTGTCAGTGTCCTATACTGAACAGTTGAAGCCATTATCATTCCCAGAATAAAAAATGTGAAGGCCCATACCTCTCCTTAAGCATCCTGAGTAATCAGGGTGTCAGTGTGGTGGGGTTCCAGTGAAGGTTCACTTCTGAGTTGCATATGGCCATTTTCTTATTGTACCTTCATATTGTGGAAAGAGAATTATCTGGGGTTCCTTACATAAAGGCACTAATTCCACTCATGTGGGCTCAACCTTTATGACCTAATTACCTCAAGGTTCCACCTCCAAATATAATTACTTTGGGGGTTAGGATTTCAACATATGAATTTTGCAGGGAACACAAACTTTCAGCCCCTTGCATTGAGTTCACATTCCTGTGAGCAGTATATGAGAGTTTACTTTGCCCCTGCTCTTCCCAATCGGGCACATTCTCATCTTTTGATGTTACCACTTTTATACATGAAATAAGGTATTTAATGGGTAACAATGTATATTTCTTTCATTTAGAGTGTGGCCTATCCTTTCTTTCAGTTAATATTAAATCTCCAAATTTCTTATGAGAAATTACCAGTCATTTCCTTTGCAAATTTTTTACATTTTTTATTGATCCCTAATAACTTTTTGTATAATAAGGTTCTTAGTTCTTTCAAATGTATGTTGGGAGGAGTTTCCCATTTTGTTCTTTGTCTTTGTGGTATTATTCCTTTATAACCAAATCAATGAGAAATGGTAGAAAAACAAAAGAAAGACAAAAGAAAGGGGTGCCTGGGTGACTCTGTGGGTGAGGGTCTGCCATTGGTTCAGGTAGTGATCCCAGGGATTGAGTCTCACAGCAGGCTCCCTCTCCCTCTATGTCTCTGCCTCTCTCTCTGTGTCTCTCATGAATAAATAAAATCTTTTTTAAAAAAGATGAAAGAAAAATGTAAAAAAAAATGGAAGGAAGGAAAGAAGGGAGGGAGACAGGGTAGATGGAAGGAAGGAGGAATAAAGGTAAAAAAGAAGGAAGAAACCCTTTTTATTAGAGAATGAAGTTAAAAACTAAAAACTCAAAGATTAACTTTATTTTAAGCCTATGCACCTGATCCCATAAGAAATCATTTTATTTCCAAATAGGATTATTCTTAGTTCTACTCCTCACTTTTTAGGCAAAGCAATCTGCCTCTTGTTTTACAAAGTATGGTAGGAAGACAAATGCTTTTCTCTCAAACATACCTTAAACCTCAGCACCTGTGAGTACATTAAGTCATCTTACAAAGGGGAAATAAAATTGCAGATGAGAACGGTGCCTAGGTGGCTCAGTGGTTGAGCATCTGCCTTCAGCTCAGGGTGTGATCCCAGAGTTCTAGGATGGAGCCCCACATGGGGCTTCTCACAGGGATCCTGCTTCTCCCTCTGTCTTTGTCTCTGCCTCTCTCTCTCTCTCTCTCTCTCTCTCTCTCTGTCTTTCATTAATAAATAAATAAAATCTTAAATAAAAAGATTACAGGTGAGATTAAGGTTGCTAATTAGCTGATCTAAAGATGGAGATGTTATCCTATATTATCTAGGTGGGCTCATTATAATTACAAGCATTCGGAAAAGTTAGAAGAAAGAGGTAGAAGAGAGTCAGTCATAGGAGATATGACTATGGAACAATGTTCAGAGAGATGTGGATCTCTGACTTTGATGATGGAAAAGAGGGGCCATGAGTTGAGGAATACAGTCTCTAGCAGCCAGAAAGGCAAGGAAACAGAGTCTCCCCCATAGCCTTCTGAAGGAGCACAGCCCTGTGGACATCGTGATGTTAGCCCTTTGAGATCCATGTCAGACTTCAAACCTACAAAACTATAAGATGGCAAATTTGCATTGTTTTAAGCCATTAAATGTGTGAAAGTTTTTACAGCAGCACTAGCCAACTAATTCACCAGTTGTCTTTGCATATGTAAAAGAAACACAAACACCTGCCTACCCAGTCTGAATTGTACATTTTCCCCCAAATGGCACATTTGTTGTATAGAAAAAAAAAACTACAAAGTGAAAAAATTCAGAAATTTCTTTAATTATGAATATTTATGGTGACTTGGCACATTTGTGCACATTTGTACACATTTAATGTTTGGATCCCATTGATGTTTAAAATTATACAAGACATGTTCTCTGTAACGTGACATAAATGAGTTGACTGCCTTCTTAGGAATTGGGTGCTAACCATTTCCACTTGATGGGCCTCAAAAGCTACAAACACATTTTGCCTTCAATGAAAATCCAGTGAAGTGTTGCTGTAACCAAGCAACCTGAATGCAGGAACAAGCAGCAAGCATAGAGGAAAGCAATCCATCCCTTCAAAGAGGGGAATGTGCGGTGTGTGTAGCAAATGCTTATAAACAGCAGAACACATGAAGACCTGGGGACCCAAACCTTGACTAAGCAGAGTTTGATCTCATTAGGAGGGTCTGATAAAACAAAGCCAAGACAAAATGCTGCTTGGAGAAGGGAGATGTGGTAGGCATCTTTACAGAGCCCCCTGCACAGTGCTTCCAAAAGACGCTCCAAACGTTCTGGGTAGACTGGTTTCTGTTCTGTAGGTGAAAACATTGAGGCAAATGCAGTAGGAGAAAAAACCCTTTTGAGGTATAGTATATGATTGAAATAACTCCCAATAAGACACAGAAGTAATAATAAAGATAGAAAATGAACAGTAGAGTAAATGAAATCCTCCCACCTTTATTCTTCTTTATCTGTGGCTCTAACTTGGACTCTCAGCTATAGGTTTTTGAAGTTTTCACCTTTAGCTACTATTTACTCCATAATCCAGAGCAGTTAATGATTGCTGATACCTTGTTACAACTGTCACTGTTGAGGTCATCGAGAACTCTTCGATGAGTCCAGTCTGGTTATGAAACCAGTGCATATTTGATCATGTGCCTCCACATGACTCTTCGCAGCCCTTGTCTTACTTAACTGGAAAGCCTTTATCCCATTGACCAGTCTGTCTTCTACTTCTCTTCCTGCCAGTTCTCTCTGGTAAATTCACCTGTACATAGACCATCTCCAGCTGGCATCTCCAGGCATCTCCCAACTCAACACTTCTAAAACTAAATTCAAAATCCTTCTCATCCTATCTTTCTCCTCCTAAATCTGATAGCTCAGTAATTGGTGCCATAATGTACCCAGTTTCCCAAGCCAGAAACAGCAGAACCATACAGTTTTTTAAGCAGTGCCTTTTATTTATTGATTTATTTATAAATTAATGAGATTTGAGTGCTCCTCTTGACAAAGAACCAGTTGGGGTGGGGTGGAGGGGGACAATCTTTGGCTTTTTTTTCTTAATTTCTCCTAGTCCTATCAATTGCCTTTTGGAAAGTAGGTTTAGCAATTTGTTAAATTCCCTAAGTGCAGGTTTTCAACTTAATAGAGGAGCTTTACTCTGTAATGACATCCCCTTTATCAGTCATTCTTTGCTTGACATTTCTGTTTTGTTGAGTTTCACAAAGCCATGAGCATACCAACATCTTCTGTACTTCATGGAAATCCTGAAAAGCTTAGAGTACTTTATTTTGGCTAATAATATTTCCTCTCTCTGCAAATGCAAATTGCTCCTAGAAGCCCTTGTAATGAAATATTTAAAAGATAAGAGATATAGAAGAAGCTTGTGTGAAGAAATTAAGCCTTAAAAGAGACGACTGAAGAGCATATGAAACAAAAGGCACAAGATTGTCATAATTGTTCTGGTTGACAGACCCCCATTTGTATGGATGTCCACTGAAATTTTGAAAAAGGAATTTTAGGGGCCCATCCTTTTTTGCCTTAGAGAATGGAGAGGCTGCCTTGATAACCCATAAGAGTAACTTTCTCCTTCATAACACACTCCTTTTTCCATGCAACCTACAGGCTGCTTTGAAACAAGTTTCCATCCATGTACATGTCACTTAGCCAAACTTATGGTCCCAGTGTTACATGGGCCACCATATCTGTGCCATCCAGCCACATGATAGATGGGTGATTTCAAACACAGAAGGAAACATATCTTATGAAGAGAACATAGTCCTTCCTCAGTTCCAGCAAACACCTGGTGTGGAAACCAGCTTTAGTGTTGGCTAGATATCATAAAGCAGCTCAGCTTGGATATCTAAAAGTGAGACATCTAATGTTTTTGAAAGCTTTTCCTCCAGCATACAAATATCACTATTTTTTACACCAATGGTTCTCCAACCACAGCTTGCATGAGCATTACCTGGAGGGCTTGTTAAAAGAGTGTTGCATCCCTCCCCTGAGCTTCTAGTTTGATAGATCTTTAGTGGAACCTGAGAATTTGCATTTCTAACAAGTTCCCAGGTGATAATGATGATGCTGGTCCAGAGACCACACTTTAGACTGCAGTTCTGTGAGGTTTTGTAATCTGTTTGTTTTTATACCATTTACTTCCCAAAAGACTGCATAAATTATGGCAGCTCTAAATAAAGGAGTAAGTCTAATCTCAAGTCATTGCAAAATCCCCGGTATACTCTGCTTTTAAGCAAACTCTCAAACTCTGTCTTCCAATAAAGATGAAGTAGAGGGGGTACCTGGGCGGCTCAGGAATTAAGCATCTGCCTTGGGCTCAGGTCATGATCCCAGGGTCCTGGGATGGAGTCCTGCATCAAGCTCCATGTTGGGCTCCCTGCTCCGGGGGGAGCCTGCTTCTCCCTCTCCCTCTGCCTGCAGCTCCCCCTGCTTGTGCTCTCTTTCTCTCTTTCTGTCAAATAAATAAATGTTTTGTTTTGTTTTGTTTTTAAAAAAGGTGAAGTAAATATTATATAGACTTCAAAGTAGGTTAGACATGTCCTTAAAGGGGTTTCTGAAGTGTACAAAGCTGTTACTGAAAATTGATTTTTCATGGGAAACCAGTTAGTTTTCACAGTCATTTGTGATCAAAATAAGAACTTCAGTCATATTTGAACTTTTTGTGCAGAACAGAGTAATCTGAGAGAGGGGTGCAGGGAATAAAACCAGCACCCATTATGAAATTAACATCAAAGAGGCCCTGTGAGATGAAATGGAGCCTCAGCCACTGAGTTGTTTCTGCTGAGGAAGGGAAGTTTTTCTGGAATTGGCATTTCTGAACACACAGAACAATACCACCTGATGGATTGCTCCCAATTTCAAAATGATATTTGTATCACTTTGGCTAAGAACCTTTTATTTCCATCCTCTAACAAAGAAGCATGATACTTGAAGAACTGTTGAAAGGGCAGCAGCTCTGTGCCCATGCTCCATCAGTCCCCTAACTGCTTCCAAATTTTGAATGGCATGCCTCCTTATCTTCATAGCTTATCCTCTTCTTTCATATATTGCTTTTTTGTTCTCTGGCTTTGTTGGGAAAAAAATTCTTGCTGGAAATGTGCTGCATAACTATGGCTCAAGTGAATACATTTTATAGACTAATGTTGAACTAAAGTGGATTTCATTAATAAGTAACAGCACATTAGGTACTTTGTAGACCAAATTTACTCTATGCTGGATTTTAATATAAATAATACGAAAATATTAAGCCATGTATTTTATAGTTTATTAGTAAATTTCTCTCATGAAAAATGTTCTCTCTCAAAAGCTGGTGTGTCATTTTCTGCTTAAAGTTGTTTAGTAACCCTGTAATTTTCAGGCTAAAATTTAAATTCTTCCATCTGAGGCATCAGGATTCTCTGGAGAAACAGAACCAATAGTGGATATAGATCTAGGTGTAGGTATAAATATAGATATAGATAGGAATTTATTATAAGGAATTGGCTCAAGCAATCATGGAGACTGCCAGATCCCAAGACCTACCATCAGCAAGCTAGAGACCCAGAAGTGGGGATGCCTGAGCTCCACTGGGATTCTGAAGACCTAAGAACCTAATGATGTCCTTTCCATCCAAATGTATAGGCTTGAGTCCCAGGCAGAGCTAGTGCTTCGGTTTGAGTCCAAAGGCAGAAAAAACCCAATGCCCCGAAACAAATGCACTCTGGCAGTAGTTCCCTCTTCCTTGTGAGAGAGTCAATCTTCAACCTATTGGATGAAACCTACCCACATTACCAGGGCTATCTGCTTTACTCAGTGTACCAATTCAAATGTTCATATCATTCAGAAATGTCTTTCAGACAAACCCAGAGTCATGTTTGACCCATGTCTGGGCATTCCATGGACCAGTTACACTGACACTTACAGTTTGCCATCATACCCAGCAGGGAAGGTCTTTCATTATCCTGCTAGAATAGGCCGTTATACCCATAGTTTCCCCTGTAACTCCCTCCCCTCAGTCATTCAGAAGCTAGTTTTTAAATTAATTAATTAATTACTTTGTTTTTATTTATCTTTAAGATTTTATTTATTTGAGAGAGAGTGTGTGTGTACAAGTGGAGTGAGGAGCTGAGAGAGAGGAGGAAGCAGACACCCCACTGAGCAGACACCCCACTCTAGCCTAATGTGGGGCTAGATCCCAGGACCTTGAGATCATGACCTAAGCCCAAGACAGATGTTTAACCGACTGAGCCACCCTAGAAACTACTTTATTTCCTTTAAAGCATCTTGACTGTTCATAACAATGTGTTTTCAAAGACGTTTTTCCCTTTGTTTCCATGTGATGACCCTTTTCTTAGTTTGAAGTCCTCAAAAAGCAGAAGCTGAAACAAGAATTCAAATGGAAGTCATTTATTTGGGAGATGATCCCAGGAATCACCAGAAAGGAGTGGGAAAGAAAGACTGGAAAGGGAAGGAAAGCAGTAGGGCTAAATCATAAATTAAATTAACTATTGGCTCAATCCCAGGGTTGAAGTTGGGATCTGGGGAAGAGGAGGACTCTCTCAGAGAAGCTTCTGAATTAGACTACCTGAGAAGCAGAGAAATGTCTACTTAAATGCAAATCCTGGCAGTCATTTGTGAAAAGCTGCCCTCTTGGGGGTGTTAACTCTCTGCTATTTCTCCAGTGGCCTCTGGCAACCCAGAGAAAGTCTTCAGGCAGAGACCCAGGGGCTGGGGGCTGGAAGGCAGGCTGGCAAGCACCAAAATGTCAAGGAATAAGGGGGTGTAGGGAGGGCACCCACATCTGTGGGGAATGCACTGAAGCCCTTCCTTCCCCCCAGCTAATTCTAACTCACCCTTTAGGATTCAATTTAAGAGACACCTGGGTGGCTCAGTGGTTGAGCATCTGCCTTAAACTCAGGGCATGATCCCAGGGTCCTGGGAATGAGTCCTGAATGGGGCTCCCCACAGGGAACCTACTTCTCCTTCTGCCTGTGTCTCTGCCTCTGTGTGTGTGTGTATGTGTCTCATGAATAAATAAAATCTTGAAAAAAAAAAAAGGATTCAACTTAAGTCTCACCTCTTCTGGAAATCCTTCATAGACCTTCTCTCTGATTTAGCTGCTTCTGGTCTGTTTCCCAGTAAAACCTCTGCCTACCTGTACCAGAGAATCAGTTCCTTCCTCTTCTGATTGTTGTTCCCACTTATTTGTGAGCTTCTTGACATAATAGATAATCAACTCTATCTTCAGGGTCTCCCATAGTTCCCACATATGGTGTGGGTCAATAAATGGTTATTTAAGTAGTAAAAGTAGTGATAATAACGACACTGTAACACTAATGGCTGGTATTTATTGAATGCTCATTCCGTGTAAGCACTGTACCTGTATTACCAACTCTAGAAAGCCAGTACTTTTATTATCCCTATTTCTCAGAGAAGAAAGCTGAGGTATAGGTTTACATAATTTGCCCAAGATTGCACACGTATATGTGATTTGGCCTGGAAGTAAATCCAAGCAATCTGAATCCAGATCCTGGATACACTCTTAACCACTGTATGGATAAATGAGTGAAATGGATGAATACATGGATACTAATCAAGTCTGATCCTTCAACACCTGGGGACATTCCAGGGATGATGTTATCAATGGAGTCTATAAAGTTCAAATATCAGCTCTAATGTCGCATATTCCAAAAACCCTTCCCAGTTGCCTACTGGAAACAGCTAGCCCTCCCTTGACACCTTTTGTAATGCTGACTACTCTCTATTATATGTTCAAGTTTATCTGTGTGTCTTACTTTCCTTACTAATGATAAGTTTCTAGACATCTGTATAATCTGATTCGTCTTGGTATTTTTCTATTTCCCCAGACATCAAGCCACACATACAAATGTTTGCCACATGTAAAAAGGGTACATAGTTGACAAGCAAAGGGAACTTTGACTCTTACTTAATCTTTCCCTGGAAACTGTGGAAGACTCTTTTTTATCCTACTCTGAGATTCCAGAAAGTCTGTTGTCATAGAGATGGTACTCTATATTTTAGATAGCTCTGAAAAATAAAATTTTGTTTAAATATATTAAGTTAAAAAATATATTAAGTTCAGGGAGAAATCTGTGAAGAGTTTACTTTGTAACATTTTGAAAATCCCTTAGCTAAAAAATTATATTTCTAAGAGAAAGATAATCTTTTTACCAAAATTATAGTCATAGAAAAAAAGAAATAAATTATGTAGAAAATCACTAATGTTTCTAACAATTAAATGGAAGAAAATTTACTTCTTTAAAAATTAACCAAGGCCATCAAGAATTACTTCCTAAGACCTCAAATTAAATGCATTTTCATTCCCAGTGACTGGTAGATCTATAATCTTCATTTGTAATTAGCACTTTGAAGAGTGTCACATTGACTAAATTTGGCTAAGAAATTACAAAATTTAAAACATATATCTGAGAGGAAATTACAAATCCTTAGTCCTCATTGTTTGCAAATCATCATATGCATACATGCTGTCCTGGTATGTAAAAGATAGATAGGAAATATAAACATG
The DNA here is from genome assembly GCF_905146905.1 of Nyctereutes procyonoides. NCBI lineage: Eukaryota > Metazoa > Chordata > Mammalia > Carnivora > Canidae > Nyctereutes > Nyctereutes procyonoides. Next base: position 41,007,125 of record NW_026575024.1, read on the forward strand.
GGAATTCTCCAATTTGACTAAAAAATCAGAGAAAATTAAAAACAAAACCTCAGAGATTTTATTCAAGGGAAATTTTTAAATGGATTTTAGTATATAAAATTAATTGCTTTCAGTACCAGAGAATACAAAAGAACATAAGACATAGTCTTTAACTTTGCAGAATTTATGATTGAGAGATGGGCATCTGCAAGACAGATGTTCCAACAAGTAGACTTCTCATTTAGTGATAATAATAACTCCTAGGTAGCACTTAACATTTTAGTAGCTGTCCTGGTACTGTATGTGGCATTATCTCATTTAGTCCTTACAACAACTCTATGTGGGAAGCATTATCATCCCAGTATCTTATAGCTGATGAACCTGAAACTCATAACTGTTGGGTGACTTCTCCAAGGCCATATGCCTAAGGAATGGGTGAGTGGAGGAGCCTGTATGCAGACCTCAGCACCAAAGTCCTTAAAGTTGATACCTAGAAGTCATTAAAAATAAGGTACACCAAAGAGACTATTTACTCAAACTGGAATGGATGGAGCAGACATTATCGTGTTATGTTTGGGCTTGAAGGGTGAGTGTGAACAGACATGGAGAAAGGCATTGCTTCCAAGACTGGGGTGGATAGAGGAAACTAACAAGAGATCTGAGAAAACAGAATCAGGCAGTGCGTGAGTGAAGGTGGTAGCATCAGTGGAACAGGGGAGGGGAAACTGAGAAAAGTGGTCAGGACCAGATACTTTTGGCCTCAAGTGTTACCCATAAAGAATCTAGACCTGTCTCATGAGGCAGACAGGAGTCACTGAACAGTCCTGGACCAGATCAGAGCCCTATTTTAAGACTGATTTGGCAGTTACATGTAAAGGGAGTTGGAATCAGGAGTGGGAAAAAGAGAAGAGCAGTTAGGAAACCACAAAATAGGGAAGTCTGAATTTGAGTTGTACCAAAGTGAATAGAGAGGAAAAAACATGACAACAAGACAGAATTTGGGACACCTGGGTGGCTCAGTGGTTGAGCATCTGCCTTTGGCTCAGGCTGTGATCCCGGGGTCCTGAGATCAAGTCAAGCATCGGGTTCCACACAGGAAACCTGCTGCTCCCTCTGTCTTTGTCTCTGCCTCTCTTTCTGTGTTTTTCAAAAAAAAAAAAAATTAATAAAATCTTTTTAAAAAAGACAGAATTTGACACTGCCTGGATGTAAGCAACAGTGAAGGAAAAGATATGACAACACGTCAAAAGTTCAAAAAGCCACTGTCAGTCAGAGTGCAGATGAAGCATGCATCCTTGCCCAGTTACAGGGGTTTTCAGTGGGATCAGGGGAGTTGAGTGGGAATGACACAACTGGGGTGGGGTGGGATGGGGTGGGGGTGGGCTGCCCTTGAATTTCCTGGTTTAAGGTTTGGATTCGTGCGTTTAGCAAACTAGCACTTGTCACAGTGCAGTGCAGGGATTGGCCCCCACGTCAGCCTACACTCAAATGGTGACCTCCACGTTTCTTAGATATTTGAGGCCAGTGTGCATCCCTTTCATTGATACAAAAAGTGCAGCATTTAAAGTGTGTGATTTTAATTTTTTGTCCTTTTAGGAGTTGAAATGACCAAAGTGACCAAACATAACTTTTAAAAGCAAAACATTATTTGTTGCATATGTAGTTTTGTTAGACATATATAACAATTTTTAAAAGGAAACATAAACCCTAAGTGTTAAAATTGTGCTCCAATGCCTATTTACATTACACTAATTTAGAATAATAATGTAAGACAATAGAAATGTATGGTCTACGACTCTCTTTTCTACTGAGTTTTTTCTTGCCTTTGAATTTTTATTAGATTGGAGAATTCTGGCTAGCTTTCATATGAGTTTTTCTTTGTCTTTTCCCTTTTCTAAATAGATGATAATAATGAAGAAGAAGGTGTTGACATGAAAGAAGACTCAGGTATTAAATTTATGATTTTTTTCATAAAGGATAGGCAAAGATCATTTTGTTGTGTATTTATGCATCACGATTTTTCAAATAAAAACATAATAAGGTTGATAAAATAGGTGAAGGAGATTAAGAAGATACTTATCCTGATGAGCACTGAGTACCACCTGAAATTGTTGAATACTGTATTGTAAACTTGAGATTAATACAACACTGCATGTTAACTATACCAGAATTAAAAGAAAGAAATAGAAATGTACATTCAAGGTCATAAAATAAGAAAGTAGTTGTGTTAACTTTTATGGCTAATACAATTCGTGTTTTTAAGAAGTAAACTTTGAGCTTCCTGAAAGCTGATGTAAAAATGGAAACTGATGTTATAATAAATAGTTCTATGTAGCAAATCATCCCAAAGCTTAGTGATTAAAAGCATCTGCTTATTATGCTCATATATTCTGTGGGTCAGGGATTCAGGCAGAACACAGCAAGGCTGACTTGATCTTGCTGCTCTCCGGGGTCTGAGGCCTCATCAGGGAGCCGCAGTGGCTGGGGTGCTGGAATCATGTGAAGATTTGCTCATTCACATGTCTGGCTGGCAATTGATACCAGCTCTCGGCTGAGACCCAAGCTGGGGCAGCTTTCTGAAACACCTCTGCATGACCTCTTTCTATAATCTGGGCTTCCTCATAGCATGGCAGCCAGGCTCCAAAGTGGTTTCTCTAGAGAGACAAAGTGAGCCAGCAGGAGCTCTACCCTTTTGAAGCCTCAGCCTCAGGAGTTGCACAGAAAACTTCCACAAAATTCTTTTTTTGTAATAGTTATTAAGAAGCCTGCCCAGTCTCATGGAGAGAGAAAATAGGCTCAATCTCCTGATGGGGAGCAGTGAGGTTTTGTAGAGCATGGAAGACCTGAAAACTTGCTGTGGCCACCTTTGGAAACTATATTTGGTACAAATGATATGTTGTTCTATCAGAAATTAAGATGCGTGCCTACCCCTCAAGAAAGACTAGTGTTTGATGAGGGAAATCTGGTGGTTGCAGACATTGGATCTGGCCTAAAGTGGCCACTCAGTAAGTGCTTGTTAATGAATGTGTGAATCAATAGGCCTGAATTCAATGCTAAGTCCTCCATTTATGGACTTGGGGTAAACATTTTCTCTATAAGCCTCAGCTTACAGTATTGTAACCATACAGTCTTATTTGGGAATTAAATGAGATATCATACCTGAAATATCTCTTGGATCTTAGTGAACACTGACTAAATTATCACTTTTTGTCTTTCTCCTCTAACAGATATAGAACTTAATCCTATAGTATGAGAGCTCCCTATTCCGCATTTTGGCAATTTTGTTCTAGGCATGAAATGGGACCAGTTTTAAAAATTAAAATATATATCTTAGAGGTTCTAATTTTCTGCAACCTGCTAGTCGATGCCAGAACTGATTAATGCCGTCCATGAATCACTGGCAACCTCAGCCCGAACATCTCCATTAACAGGGAGCAATTTAAATTCTGAGGTAAACAATCTCTGCTAGTCAAGATTTTGGTTAAAATGGTCCTTCTCCTTATTAAGTTAAATCTCTCTCTCTCCCCTGATCTCCTACTGTCTTCGTAGAAAATACCAGCAGTTCTTTTCTTCCTAACAGCTCACTGGAGCAGTGATCATAACATCTGTCTAGCTTCTAGCTTCTTTTCCAGCCTGAACATGCCTGAGTCATATGATTCCCTTGGTCTCCCCAGGGCATTGGATTCAGAAGGCAGGAGAAGTAGAGGAAGAATCTACAAGCCAGGAGCAGGAAGGAAAGAGGTTTTACTGCTGTAATAGCAGTTCCCTGCCTGTATATCCGTGTATTCACTGTTGTTTGACAACACCAAGAGCTTTCTAAGGAAAGTTCTTGTGACTCTCAGCTGAGTGTTTTTTGCTGGTCACGAAAAAAACTCAAAGTGCCAGGGAGTTAATTTCCCTGGAGTAGCCCTCAGTCGATGATGGGCAGGAGTTGGTTGACCCCAGCAGGACACATCTGAAATTGAAATAAAATGGGAGCCTCAAATGGGAGCCTCATGTTTAATTTCAGATTTTCTAGTAATCACATGGAAAAAGTAAAGAGAAACAAGTGAAATTAATTTAATTATATTTTATGTAATATATCCAAAATATTACCATTTCAACATATAATCCATATAAAAATTATATTAGCCTGATTTTTACATTCTCTTTTTGACATACTAAGTTTTTGAAATGTGTGTGTATTTTATATCCAACTCTCAATTCAGACTAGATACATTTCACGTATTTTTGGTAATGTGTGGTATTGGACAACAAGATTTTATACCATCACCCAGAGGTCCCCAGTGGAACTTGCTCACACCCAGTTTTGGTTGTGCCTTCCCTCTCCTGTCTCACTTCCCTACTCCTCTCTGCCATTTTCTGGGATAATTTTTTAAATTAAATATTTGTACTCAAACCCTTGTCTCAGTGTCGTCTGAGAAAATCCAACAACCTAAGACAAGGACTCTGTTTGCCTTTTGTAAAACATGAAGCCCAAGGTGAAATTTCAATTAGAATATCCATTCCTATACTCATGAGAGATGCCTTATTATTTTTTTAAAAATGTTGAAAAAAGACTTTAAGTGGTCACCCCTATCATGGATTAAATTCCATGAATTTAATGTTAATTTCTGGTATTCTCCTTTATCCTGCTCACATGAAGTATCCTTGGAATATCCTTCAGCCATGGGGAATACTGCCCTTTCAGTCGGCCAGCTTAAGGACCTTATCTTGCTAAGGATCATTTGCCTAAGTGCCATAAGTACACATTTCTAGGCAGGGGGAGTTGACTTCTTAATGAGATACAGCTAGCTATCCAAACCACTAAGTGATTTTAAAGAAATCATTATTAATGCTAATGCAGAGCCCATAAGGTTAGAGTCAGCATATGAGGTTCAGCGGGAGGGAGGGGGCTTTAATTGGATCTTCATTTCTGATTTTAGTCTTGTCAGGTTTTCTGGGGGTCTTATGTCCAGCAGCTGGATGCAGCTATTAAAGTCACACTCGATGGCCCCAGGATACTAAGTCACTTAGGTTAGAATGGGCTTGGGAAACTGCTCTCCATTTCCTAATACCAGAGTGCTGAAATCATGGGGGATTGCTGCATGGAATGGTTCCATCATGTGTCTTGCCAGAGATTGGTGAACATGCTGGCTTCAGTTCAGATCTCATACTCAGGCATGCTGGTCTCTAAGACAGGTCTCTAACCAGGCCATTAAGTGCTGCCTTTCCCCTGTACCACCTCTTCTCTTCATACAACTAGAAATGCTGGAGGGACTTTTAAGAATGCAGCTGACATTAGTGAAGAGCTACTTGGGAGAAATAACTGGCAAAAAAAAAAAATGCTAGTGACTGGTAGTGAATAACAATCTAAATACCAAAAACCAGTGAGATGCTGTCAAATGGACTCTCTGCATGGAGGAAACCCCAATTTAGGGTGTTTACAATTTCATTAGTGTAAATAAACCCACCAGCATGGTGTTCAAGCTACCAAACATGAGGTCAATGAATGTGGGAATTGAGGATAGATAGCTATAGTCAGCTGGCTTACGTCAGCCCCAGCATACATCTCCTGAGCCAGATTTTAACTGAGCACATACCTTGTGCCAATCACTCAATATACATGAACTCATTTAAAATATAGTTTAAGAGAAATTAGTTCCCTGGCTTAAATAGCAGAGCTATTAGTTTGTCTCACCCCAAAGCTCATACCCTTATACTCCTGTCCCTAGACAGGAGACTAGAGAAATTAGTTCCCTGGCTTAAATAGCAGAGCTATTAGTTTGTCTGACCCCAAAGCTCATACCCTTATACTCCTGTCCCTAGACTCTAAGTATAGGCAGGAGCATCTCAGGTGGTATGAGACAAGGCCATCCTCAAAGTGAGGCTCTGCCTCCATGGAGAATGATAGACTGGCTGAAATGCTTAGGATTCTCTTTAAGGCCTTTATCAGTTTCTTTAATCCTAGCTTAGAAAAAGGTTTCCCCATGTCCTTCCATTCCCAAGACCATGCATTGTTGAAATGGGCCTGAACAAGAGATAGAAAATCAACAGCTACCTAGGCAATTCAGCTACATAAGAGAGAGGAGCACAGTTGAGTTCTCCAAGTGGCAAAGCTATGCTCATGGCAAAGCTCCAGGTCTCCATCTTCTGCCAGAAAGAGAGGCAACATAGACAATATGATATGCTGTTAAGGAGAAGTATGGGGTAGTTTGGAGGAATGTTCCTTCATCTTCCCTAGATCAAGAGGGAGAGTTGTTTCTGCTGAACCACAAGTATAAACCTGGGCACAAAGGCCATGTGTATCAATGACTTTCATTCAAGTGCCCCCATGGGTGTTAAGAAATGATACTGAGGTTGTAGATGACTTCATAATTAACATGTATCCATGCCCACCCACTACCCAAGGAGGGCCCTGTCACTTTTTGAAAAAATTAAGCACTAGTCTTTTGGGGTGCTTATCTCAAAATGTAGACAAATAGAGACAAATAGATGTCTTTCAGAGATGTCTCACCAATTCTCCAAAAATTCCTATTCAGGTTGGGAAATCAGGTTAACTACCAAAAACTCACTTTCAGAAAATGTTGTTTTGGGTTTGACTCCCCAGCATTGGAAACCCTCCTCTTAGTCCCTGTTGCAGATGATGCATCAGAGGCATCTTCCAGAGAGTCTTAGAGTCTTTCTTTTTCCTGAGAGATTGCAAGTATTGCTCTGCCCATTTTATGACTCCTTCTGAGCACAGCATCTGTGCTCAGTGAGCTGTTCCAAGCATCTCATTTCTGTTTTTGCTGAACCCATTCCGAATGGTCAACATTCATCTCACACCTGGTGACAGAAGTTTGAGGGAGTTGCTAATGTAATCATTGGCAGAATTTTTCACCCTGGCCATGGTAATGATCTTTGATGTGACTTACTTGCAACCACAGAAAGCCTATCTTAGTGCCCAAAAACCTTTGTAGGCCATAATGCCAAAGTTTTTAATAGCACATCTATCAAATGCAATTTTTTGTTCTGTTCATTTTTTAATAAATAGGAAAAGAAAAATGAGTCGCCATAGCTCTGCAGTGTAATTTTAGAATCCTGGCATAAGGCGACAGCTGCTAAGAGAGTAAGAATTAGGCATGGGCCCCATTATAACTTGGCCTTAAAGAAAGGCCTGGCTAAGGGAAGAATAAAACCGAATTGGAAATGAAATTCTCAAGACACTCCTAGGTATCAGGGACACAAGAGAGATTAGGAAAGACAAATGTCCTTTTCTCAAGAAACTTAACATTCTTAGGAGGTGGGATGGAGAAGGGAGACCTACAATAAAAAAAAAAAAAGAAGGGGACAAGATAATTTCAGATGCATCAAGTGATGTATTTGAGAGACATTTCCCTTGCAGGTACCCTTCCTATTAGGAATTCATGGAAGGCCTTTCTTGGGAGCTGAATTTGGTTTGAGATTAAAAGCTGAGAAGGAGATGGACATAGGAATGTATGTTTTTGGAGGAGAAAGGGAGAAGAACAGCAGATGTGATGATTCTAAGACAGAAATCAGACTTGTAATGACCTAAGAACACACAAAGGCAGCCAATAAATCTGAAGCCAAAGCACAAATAGGAGATGAGGCCAGAGTAGCAGGTAGAGCCCAAGTGGCATGTTGTCTGGGAATTGGATTTGGATCTTATTCTAAGACCAATGGTATTTAAACAGGTGAGCAACAGGATCAGGTTTATATTTAATAGATAACTCTGGCTGCTACATGGAGAATAGTTTCAGGGAGGTTAGAAAGCCAGAACTCTACTGTAGGAACTCAGGTGAGAGATGCTGTTGGTTTAGATTAGGGTGATGGTTGCAAAGGATGGACATAGTGGATGAGTATGGGATGTTTTGGAACAGAGCTGATAGAACTTAACAGTTACCTTACTGGAAACGTGACTAAAAGGAAATATTAAGGACAATATCCCAGTTTGGGGGTTTGAATTCCTGGATAGATGGTGAGATGTGAAATACTGTGGAAAGAACAGGTTTGCAGACATCAAGAGTATTGTTCCAGCTGTGCTGTTTGAAATGCCTAATGGGATTATTTTACATGAATTTGAAATGCTTGGTGAGAGCCCAGTGAAGAGAAATCATTAGGGCTGGAGGGAGGGAGGCACCATGAAATCCCAGCCATGAAAGGACAATGGGGGAGGTGGTAGTTACAGGACCCAGGAGACAGAGAGGGTCATGTGGAAAAAGCCAATTAATTGGAGCTGTGACCTGAGATAGAGGGGTACAATAAGCCCTCGAAGGCTACTGGTAGCCTAGGAAGAAAGCCAGAAATTTCATGGGTATGTAGAGATCAGTCTCCCAGTGGAGCTGGGTAGAAGGTAGGGTAAAGGGTGGAGACTGGATCTGGAGGTGCAAGGAGAAGACATCCAGTCCAAATACCAAACAAGGTGCCATACAAGCAGCAGTTGAAGATATAAACTCTGAGCTTAGTAGAGAGACCAGGACTGGAAATACAAATTAGTGCCTCGCAAAGCATCTATATCTGAAGGGGATGAATTTAGAGATACTTTTCCTAAAACTATCTTCAGAATTTTTTTTCAGTCTTCAGAATTTAAATTATCAGCCTCCTTGGATAGACTTGGCCTGGGGGTATTGGGAAGCATTGAGAAATACGGGAAACAAGTTACTTTAATTGGGTCATCTAGAAGTTGTTTAGAATTTGGATGACTAAAGAAATCTGTTAAATAGAAGGAGGATAATTTCAAGCTCCACCCCACCTCTCCAAATGAGATGACACTACAGCTCATCTAGCCCTACTTCGAGGATTTAATAGAACAAAAGTGCATTTTGGCAACTGCCAGTTAATCTGTGAAGTTTTAAATCAAACTCCTATGAAGAAAAAAAATAATGATTTGGGGTTGCCTTATGGAGAATTTCTTTTAATTAAAATAAAGCATTTAAGATTTCACATATGTGTACATCATTAATTATGATCACAAGAAGATGTTTAAGCTGAAGCTTTAATGTCAATCTATGCATACTGGAGAGTCACAAGACTCTTGCCAAAATTCAGCTCAGCCAAAATGACAAGTGGATCTGTGATCAAGCTTCACTGTACATGTGGATTTACCGAGGAAAGAAAAAAAGAACTTTAAACTTCAAAATAATTTTAAATATTTCTTATCTAACTAAGAATGTTTTAAATCTGTATTCTTCCAGAGGGGTTAGAGCCAAAAGGCCTATCTCCACCCCATAAGAAGAGCAAAGCAAAGAAGCCAGAATGTTCCAAAGACTCCAGTGAAGGTGAGTCCTGTTCCTCCTATCTTTAAAAAATTACTCCATGAAAGGAAACTTCTGGTTAACTTTTAAATTAGATGTGTGCTCTCATGTTCAGGTATTTCTAAGGGTTCAAAAATCACAGGAAAATTCTCTATCCTTTCCTAATATGTTTATTCCTCTCTGAATGTGACGACAAAATATCAGATTTAGGTTTAATTTTTAAAGGTAAAAACCAAGTTTGAAAAAATTTTTTTTTTTCTTGTGATGTATTTTCTGCTCCTGCAAAGCACTTACAAGTTCTGGGCTCCATCATTGCCTAAGGGTGAAGGTGGAGACCTGGGTGTGATGAACAGTGCGGGTAGCTAATGCCTTATCGGGATCCTTGGCTTTGTTCACAAACACATCCTAAGTCCAGGGTATACCTGAGCAATGGGTGCTGGAAATGCTTCTGGTCTTTCATGTTCTCTTCTACTTTCTAGAAGCCAGTGTATCTTTACATTAAATGGACAGGTTCCACTGGGCTCAGTTTTCTGAGAAATAAAGCCAGTCTTTGGCTTACTTACAACACTAAGCCACCTACAAGATATTCAAATTTTTCTTTTAAAATGTAAATCGGGTATTTTTTTTTTTTAAGGGAGTCCGTAACTTCTGGAGAATATATGAACTTCTTTTTTTTTAAGATTTTATTTATTTATTCATGAGAGAGAGACACACACACACACACACAGAGAGAGAGAGAGAGAGAGAGAGGCAGAGACACAGGCAGAGGGAGAGGCAGGCCCCATGCAGGGAGCCCAACGTGGGACTCCATCCTGGGTCTCCAGGATCACGTCCTGGGCTGAAGGCGGCGCTAAACCGCGGAGCCACTGGGGCTGCCCGAATGTATGAACTTCCTAAAGGAAAACATATTTATGCTTTCTAGTTTCTTGCATTGGATCCTCACTTCATCCACTGTGAAATGGAGAGCATGATAATACTGACCGTGTCAGCTGGGGTCTTTGGGAAAGAAGATGCCAGGATGAAATAGAAGTGCAGGAAATGTGTGGGGTGGGGAAGCCTTGAAGACTGAAGGGAGGAGAAGCAGGGGGAGGTGAAGGAGAGAAGGAAGAAAAATTAGTAGGAAGAGCCCCGTGTGCAGTACAGTCTGAGAAAGTCTGGGGAGGCCCAGAGCAGACTGGCCATCACAGTGGGCTTGCACGGGGCAGGAATGGCCCTGCTCCAAGATCCCCTGCCTCCAGCTCACTTGCTGGCTGCAAACAGCTTGGGGGAAAAGTGGCCTCGGTGTGAACATGATACTGCAGTGGTTCCCCCAAAGTGTGGACACTGTGGCCAGTGGACACTGTCAGCTAACTTCATTCCCAGCAGCACATTCTCCCTTGAAGGGAGATCCTGACCATCTCTCATCCATGACAGCACAGCATCTGCATGAGTGTCAAAGTTCCGACTGATAAGTAATGACCTGCCTGCACCCTAGCCTGGGTTCAGAACCAACTGAGAAGGCAAAGCTGTAAGAAAGTTTGAAACCAAAAACATTAGCTTTGTTACTAGTGAGGTTAGATTAGAACATCCGGTGGCCCTGCCCCCAGGTGGGCTTCCTAATGCTGGACTTCACTCCTGAGTATGACAGATGTAACCTCTGGCCCCTCAGGAGCAAGTATCATTGTCCTTGGTGTTATGGGCACCTGGATGGAGGCTACCCTGGTGAGCTTATTGTATGAAAAAGACCAGACCAGGACATGCCCTCTCTGGACAGGTGGATCTGAGAGAGACTCGAGATGGGACTATTTCTTTCCGCAGGCTTGGATAAATGAGGGGATGAGGAGAAAGGCACAGCAGTAAACGCTCTCTGCTCTTTGGTTGAGGAGTGAGACATAAACATTTCCAACTAACAGTAAACAATAGAAATGATTTGAATAAAATGCCTAGCACAGGTCCGGCACTCATAATGGCTATTAGAATTGCCACCATAATCAGCACCATGAGAGGGTGCACATTGCCCTGATTCCCTTAAATGTGCTTAAGAGCTTAGAATCATTCACAGAGAACACTTTGAACCATGGAGAAGGCCGGCAGCATTAACCGGTCTTTGGCCCTAAGAGAGTAGATGGGATTTTCACCTTCTACTCTAATGAAGTCATATCTTGGACAGTCTCTTCAGGCCATGATTGGGAAATGGGTTAAGGGCAAAACAATAATCGCCTTTTCCTTGGAGACACCCTACCTCACCCAGTGGTTCCCATCAAATGTCCAACTCACATCAAGGGTTGCTTTCCAGAGCCTGCACCTGTGGTCATTTTGAGTGTCACATGGTGAGGGATGAACTACAGCAGTTCTGCTCCATAAAGGAATAAAGGTATTCCTCCCAGGTATTCCTTCAGATGACTACAAACTTCTTTTGCCTCCTAAATAATTTGTTTTGTTTGGGAATATCATTCCATAATCCCAAGATGAATAGATAATATGGCTTTACCTTACCCAAATATGTGGCCTCAGAATATGCTCTGAGGCACCAAAGTGCCATCACTGTGGATTAGTTACCAAGGACATTCTGTCTGTGGCATCTTGGTGAAACCTAAATGTTAGCCACTCTATAGAGACACGGGAATTGTGTGTTTGTTCCTAAAATGACTTTTGGGACAAGAAAGGAAAAATGGCTGGGAAAATGGTAGGAAAGGGAGTATAATTTGACATGCTGGTAGTAGATGACTCTAGGATAGGCACTCATGATTCATCGATGTTTCTATTTTGACAAAACAAACTATGTCCTGGATTCATGTTTCATATATTTCACCTCCTCTCCTGATTCAAAGAGTTACAATCTTGGACTGGTAAAGAGTGACAATTCTTTCCCACTATTCAAACGGAATATTATATGGGTGGAGGGGTAATACACATCATGCTCCTTCTCTGTGGTAGGCTTCCCATTTCTAGAGTTATCAGTCCTTTTCCAACGTGGTCATCATATACACACACACACACACACACACACACACACATATGATGCATATATATATATATATAATGAGAAAGTCTGATATACTTACAGATAGAAGTATCTGATATAAGTATCTGATATATATAGTAAAAGAAGCTTCTGGTATTTTTATTTATAGATCACTTGGCTTAATTCCCCATCACTTGGCCTCATCTTACTTCTCCCTATCTTTGGGTTCCCAGGCTTGATCTTAACCCTTATGGGTGCTTCTGCTTACCTCAGTTTACCTTACAATATCCATTCTCAGACAGGATAATAGAGAGTTGAGTTGGAACACAAACTCACCTAGATTTTTCTGGCATATATAACCATAATAACTGTATTTTGATCCAGAAGAATTTTACAAACATATGGAAAGTTATCTCATTCTACAGATCTGTTTTAAAGTAGACTGCAAATGGTTTTTTAATGCGCCCAAGGTCTATGCAGCTTGTTAATGTCAGAATCTCTTCTTTTTTTTTCTAGAAACAACATAATTTCGCTAATCCTTTCCCCTTTCTCTCTTCTGGAAACTAGATCTCGTTTTATTGAAGGAGGCAATATTGCCATTATTGGAGCCTTGATCGAAAGCTGTAGTACTTTAGTAAATGGTTTACAAAGTACTAAACAACAAAATAAACAACTCCCACATGTACTTATTAGCATTTTTTGTATGGTGGACTTTTGGATATAGAGGGTTTTTTTTTTTTTAATGTTTCGATTTAACTCTTATGGACCAGAGTATACTTTGACTTGACCCACTGCAGCACCATGCCAATAATGAAATGATTAGTAATTGCAGATTGGCTGGCATCTGATATAAATGATAAGCTATCCATGAGCTGGCAAATTATAGGCATAATTGTTGGAAAAGCACCTGGTGAATGGCAGTTCCAGCATTCTCAGGACCTCGGACCAATTTTTTTCTTACAAAAAAGTTCATTGAAAGAATATTATAGAAAACTTAACACCATTAAGAAAACATGTTCCTCACACTCTTTCCTCCATCTTTCACCAAGAAATCCTTTAGAAGTTCCTTTAGTGAAACTCTTTCAGGTTTTGTGTGAAATCATGATTATTTTGCTAGTTTTTTAAAGCAGTTTTTCTGGGTAAAAATTTTGAGTTGATGGTTATTTTCTTGCAGCATTTAAAGTTTTTCTCCCCATCTTACCAGTTCTGCAGTGGTTAGGAAGTAATAGCCCAGTCTAATTGTTTCTTTTTAGATTGTCTGTCTTTTCTTTCTGGCTCCACCAACAATCTGGTCTTTATCTTTTTTTGTCCCTCGGTTTCAGTATGATAACCTCAATGTGGGTTTCTCTTTATCCTTTTTCAGATTTGCTGTACTTCTTGGATATGGGAGTGGACATTTTTTTTAGTAAAGTTCTGAAAATTTTTCTACTGTTGCCTCACCAGATACTACATCTCCACTACATTCTATTCCTACTCTCTCTCTTTCATGACTCCTAAACTACATCGCTCATTGTTTTTTTCTTTCTTTCTTTCTTTTTCCCCCACTATGTCTCTATCTCTCTTTTATGGTTTCTGGTTACTTTTTTTAAGCCTATCACTCAGTTTGCTAATTTTATTTAACTTTATTTAATCTGATTTCCATTGTTATCATCTTCAATTTTATATTATTTGGTTCTGTTTCAAATATAGCTGGTCATTCTTTATTTAATAACCACATAAAATATTGAAAAAAATAACCTGTATCTGAAATTTCAGTATCTCCAGTCTGTTTGTGTAAGTCAAATTCTGTGGTTTATTGCTTTTGCAGATTCATGATTATGGTTATTTCCTCGTATATTTTGTCTTTTTTACTGCCATGTTCTTTAGATTTTTATTTGTAGGGACTTTTTGAAGTTGGATTAATAGTTTATTTATTCACACGTTGTTTCTGAGATACCTGACGATACTGTTCATTTATGGATACCTTAAACTACATATTCGGCTTAGAGTTTTTTGTTGTGTTTTATTTGCTATTTGTCCTTAAGCCCATGTTAGTAAATATATAAGATTAGGAAATCTCAACAGAGACTTTTCTCCTCCTCTCCAACCAATGCTGAGACAGGAGAATTTCCTTCTATACCCAGGACAAAAGCACCAGGTCCTGTGCCTCACATGTGTGGCTCATTCAAACCCAAGCTCCAGCTACCAGTTATCAAAGAGTATTCCTGTCTGCATCACCAATATCACCTGGAAACTTGTTAGAACTACAATTTCTAGAGGCCTCATCTCAGGCCTTCTGAATCAGAAATACTGAGCTAGGGATCCCTGGGTGGCGCAGTGGTTTGGCGCCTGCCTTTGGCCCAGGGCACGATCCTGGAGACCTAGGATCGAATCCCACGTCGGGCTGCCGGTGCATGGAGCCTGCTTCTCTCTCTGCCTCTCTCTCTGTGTGTGTGTGTGTGTGACTATCATAAATAAAAAATTAAAAAAAAAATGCTGAGCTAGGGCTCAGTAATCTGTGTTTTTAAAAGCTCTCCAGATATTCACATGCATGCTCAAGTTTGAGAACCACGATTCTAGAGTCTAGACCATCTGGGTATTGGCAAATGCCTCAATCAAACAATAATTTCAGTGCTTGTTTACCAATCTTGATTAAATCTCCTTCATCATTTCTGGTTTATAAGGAGTTCCTTTACAAAAGCACCAGTTCAGCCACATATTCAAGAATTAGAGAGATAGGTAGCACTACGTAGGTACATAGACAGACAGACAGATAGGACAAATGATTGGTAGATAGTAAATACCTACAAATATATATATGAAAATAGATACATACAGGGGCACCTGGGTGGCTCAGTTGGGTAAGCATATGCCTTCAGCTCAGGTCATAATCTCAGGGTCCTAGGATTTGGCCCAGCCTCAGGCTCTCTACCCAGCAGGGAGTCTGCTTGTCCCTCTCTCTCTGCCCCTCCCCTCACTGTGCTTGCTCTCTTTCTCTGTCAAATAAATAGAATCTCTAAAAAATATTTATATATATATATATTCATACATACATACCTATATATATGTAGGTATATACATACCTACATATATAATACAAAGTTTGGAAAGATATATATCAAATTGATCTCAGGAATTATCTTAGAGGAATGGAGAAGAGGCAGAGGCAGATTTGGGAGAGTTCGATGTTCAGCTTTCTAAATTTGTGCGTAATTGAAAAAATAGATATGGCGAGAATTGTTTTATATTTGTAAAACAAAAAAACGTTTTATTTTCATTTAAAAACTAGAGACATTATGCTTCTAAGATTCACTAGCAAATATAGACAGTAATTTTCTCCAAACATTCGTCTTCAAAGCCCTCAGTGGCTTTAGGTAATGAATGCTATTTTTTCCACCATATTTTTTACAGAAGCACTAGCACTTTGACTCTCACTCTACAATTTCCTCTACATAGAATATTCAACAAGCCTACATGGGATGAACATTCTTCAGGAACCTGAGCCATTGCAACTAAATCATGCAGCCCTATCCTGCACTTTAAAAATTAATGATTTCTTTTGTCAGATGAAATTACATTTGGAAACTAGAAAGCACTATACAAGTTTGAAGGACTTAATGTTGCTATTAGAGGTATTATTATTATTGTCTTGACTAAAATAAATTTTTCCAAACACATGAACCATTGGCGGAATGCGCTCTGTATTTCCTAAGAGGCAGAATTTTCTCTCTGCCCTATTATTTTTCCTGCATATTAACATATCATGTGACATTCTGCTTTGTGAGTGGCTGGACAGAAGGGACATACTATCTTTCAGAATGCCATGCGGTAGTTCATGCATTATATTCATAAGCATGATCTTTAATTTAATTTTTTGATAAGTGCAGTGAAGGGTAAAATCAGGCAGTCATAATTTTGACTTAGCCATCACTCAAATGAGCTTAGTGATTGACCAGCTTACAAAAAAAAAAAAAAAAGAAGAAGAAACAGAAATGAGCAAAAGCGGCTTTCTCATGAAGAAAAGCTTTGTTTTATCCTCCGTGCCTTAAAATACCAGGAATTTAAGCAAAATGTAAAATTTCCATGGTGGAAATCAGAATATAATAAAAGTTCATGTTACCATCCTGCTTTAATTATACTCTTTATGTTCTGTATGATTCAGGGCCATTTGGAGCTCTCCCCCTGTTGCAGATTAGAAGAACCCACTAGTCACGCTCTCCACATTTACCCATTAAACAGAGCTGTGGTTCTAACCACAGAGTCTTGTTTCAGTTAGTATTAGGGTTTTAAATGGGGCTCACAGAATACATTGAGGCATTTTCCATAGTGAGAAGGACGAACCTACCTGGTCAGAGTAACCAAAGGTCCTGTGTGACCCAGAATGATCCCTGTGTATGCCCGTTGTCACTGACATATGATTGGCAATATTCCCTATCACTCTTGGGGAGTCCTGGCTTGGGCAACAACATATATGGACCCTCCTACTCCTGGAGAAAAAACAGTTTAGCATAAGTGTGGTCAGAGCTCTTGACTGTACAAGTTCCTCCTTACTTTGGCAGTTTTTCTAACCTAAAAGTCAGATTCCTCATTATTAAATGAAGGGGAAAAAAACCTACCCTGTGGGAGTGTGGGAGATTTAAACAAGATTATGGTGGAAACTGCCTGGCACAATCTCTGGACAGATGAGCCAGTCAGTCTAAGCATATTGAATGGAAACGGGAAGAGCTCCCTCCCATCAAAAACTCACCCACCTTATTTAGTAATGCTTGAGATTTCTTTCAATATGAACAAAAGACTTGCAAATAGAGAAAAGACTTAAAATGCATTGACTGAATCTCCTCTCACTAGGTGTTTTTCCTCTTCTCTCTCCCTTAGTCTCACTAGCTTTCCACTCTCCTGACCAACCACATTAATTCCTGTCCTAAATGAACTTTCACTCAATCTACCTTCTCCCTCCTGATCTCAATTCTTTTTTTTAAGATTTTATTTTTAAGTAATCTGTACACCCAACATGGGGTTCGAACTCACGATCCTGAGATCAAGAGTTTCATGTTCCATCCACTGAGCCAGCCAGGCACCTCTCAATTCTTTTTATCTTCAAGTCAAGCTTCCTGAGAAACTGGTCTATCCTATATTTACACAACTTCCTCCCTCAAACATTCCTTAGCCTCTTCTTCCTGCCTCTGAAACATCATGGTGGGTACCAGGTTCGACCAAGGGCATGAAGGAAGAGGTGGTCTCTGGTTCAAACTGCCAGTGGTCTTGTTCTCCTGGATGAGTATCTCTCAAACTGTGGTCAATGGAGCCCCATGGGTGGGTCCTAAAGCCCATTCAGAGGATCTGCAAGGCCAAAACGAATTTCACATGGAGCTGTATTCTCAGAAGTCTCCATTCACATGAAATACAATGGAGCTGTGCAAAGTAGTGGTGTCACAGAGACACCCCAGAGCATTCTTCCTCCAACCACATCAGCATAGCTCCCCACCACCCAGGTGCCACTTTTCTAAGCAGTAATTCCACATATTTTTGTTAGATACCCACTATTTGACAGTATAGGCACTGTTCTAGGCATTGACAATGCACACACATGAGCACACACACACACACACACACCCTTTTGCAGGGCCTATATTCTAGGGTATGTGGGGGGGTGATAGTTGATGAGTTTTTTAATTAATTTTTTTTACCTTTTAAAGACTTTATTTATTCATGAGAAACACACACAGAGAGAGGCAGAGACACAGGCAGAGGGAGAAGCAGGCTCCATGCAGGGAGCCTGATGGGGGACTTGATCTCCAGGATCACGCCCTGGGCTGAAGGTGGCGCGCTAAACCTCTGAGCCACCTGGGCTGCCCTAGTTGATGGTTTTAAAAATATTTTAATTCTTACTTATTTTATTAAATTTTTATTCAATATTTTTAAGCCCATCAACTACCACCCCCCACATACCCTATAGTAAGCCAAATGGTGACATATGCAGTATTGTTTATCCATTGCTGCCTGAAATTTTATCTCAAACGTAGCACTTTAAACAACAACAGCATTTGTTATATTGGACTTTCTGTGGGTCAGAAATTGAGAGTGGCTTACCTTGATGGTTCTGGGTCAGAATATCCCATGACAGTGTATGACATTCTAGGTCACAAAAGTCTAGGTCGTAAAAAAGTATGACTTTTGCCTGGATGTCTCTTGGATTACTCACTCTGGGGTAAGGTAGCCATGTCCTGAGGATGGACACCCCACCAGACTGTGAGAAGGTCTACATGGCAAGAAACTAAGGCATGCTGCCAACAGCAAGCACCAATCTACAACTCATTTGAATGAGGCATCCTGGTTAGAATCAGATTTCCTAGCCCCAGGCAAGTCCTCAGAGGTCTGCAGACCTGGCTGACTGATTTTGACAACTACTGCATGAGAAACTCCAAGCCAAGTATCATGCAGAAAAAAGCAGCCAAAGAAGAGGAGATAGGGAATGCCTCTGTTTGTATAACTTGGTGGCAGGGAAAAGTCTTAGAAGAGAGATGGTTTAAGATTTCAAATATGCAGGACCTCAATGATTCTGAAGTTGATATTTGAGAAGAAACCTGAAGAACATAAAAGAATAAGCTGAGCAGCTTAGTGGAAAGAGAGCATTCCAGTAGAGGAAATAGCAAGCCCCAAAGCCCTAATGAGAGGTCTGACTTATTACTCTCAGAAAAGCAAGGCCAATGTGAATCACTGGAGAAGTCATTGAAGGCTGATCTCCTGGAGGGGTGTGTCTCACACTTGAGCACACATCACCTCAGGGCTTATTAAACTGTATTAAAGCCAGTCTCTGATTCAGACCATCCAGGGTCCCCAAGAATTTGCAGTCCTAATAATTCCACAGATGATGCTGGCGTCCTGGGCTGAAGATCCCACTTTGACAATCGGTGCTGAGGGCCCAGTGGGCCACTGTAAGAATTTAAGCTTTGTCTCTGAGTGAAGTGAGAATGGAACATTTTAAGCAGAGAAGGGACATAATCCTCTGGTTGTTGTGTTGAGAATGGCAGGGGGAGGGGGTGGTACTAAGGTCAGAAACAGGGACGTATTCTATTGGGGCAAGAGAGATACTGATGGCTTGTCCCAAGTGGCAGTGGATGGAAAGTGGGAGAATTCATCTGATTCTGGGCATCCCTTAAAGGTAAAGCCAACAGAGTTCACTGGCATTAGATGTGGCATCTGAAAGAAAGAGGGAGGAGTCAAGGACGAGTTTTTTTTTTTGTTTTTGTTTTTTTTATGTTCTCCACAACTACAGAATCTAGAATAGAAGATATACCCTGCTTCCACTTAATTCAAACTTTCCAAGAAAAAGAATTCTTATTCCTACCCTCCATCATGTCTGTCCAGGTATTTCTTGCTCCCTGTATCCAAGGAAGGCCATATTAGCCCATCCTGGGGCGAATTTTCCAGTCAAGCAAAAGGAAAATATTCAGGCATGAAGAAATGCTCATCAATAACAAAAAAAGAGAGACAACATAAGTGTGTTAACGAAGAAGACAACTCACAGGAGATTATTTTCAATGCTTTAGATACTAGGGATTGCAATATGTTCTCTCCCAACAAGAGGTGTTTTATTATTGTTGTTATTTTATTTACTTTCAGCCAGTAATTTTCCAGTTAATGGATGATGGTTGTCATTTATGATGAAAGCAAGAAAGAAAGTAAAGAAGAAAAGAAAGTAGGATGGGAGGCAGAGAAGAAAGGGGAATTATGGCTGTAAGCCTAGGGAAAGAGCCCTGCATGAGGAGCCACTATACCTGAATTCTATTTTCAACCCTTAGGCCCAGGATCAAACCCTTCACCGAATATCCCTAACGTACCCTCTAAATATCAAATTTCGTAATTCTACATAACTATCAGATTCATGAAAATTGATTCTTTATGAGTTCACTCCTTCATGCCCAGTAAATATTTTCATCCTTAATCTAAAAGCTTTGAATCATGGGTTTTAATAACCAGATAGGCCTCTGAGAACATCTCATTTCACAGATGGAGAAACTTTCTTTTAAAAGTCCTCTAGAATTGTCTAGAGGACTTGCATGAAAGGTGATCCTAAATGAGCTGCTAAAAACCAAAAGGAAAGAGCAGTTTATCAGGCCATCTACACTGGTTCTTTCAATAATATTTTTTTTAAGTTTCTTTAAGTCTTATAGGTGTGTGTGAGTAATTCAGACTATTATGTTTCACTTATATGCCTATTTTGATTTCCAGAAATGAGGAGAAAGAATGCATTTGTTTTGTTGAAGACTTGGTCCCTGGGATTATAGAGCTAAAACATTAGAGTGATTTTTTTTTTCAGTGCTGGCACCATGCCGAGAGGACATTTGATGGCTTATAATATTAGATACTAATTTTCAACAGAGAAAGGTTTGATTTGGTTTTGTCTTTACGGAGAACTATTGCTATTTGAGCAGTGTTGGGTTTTCACATTAGGATTTTGCCATTATATTTCAAAATTTCAATTTTCTACTGTAACAAAGTTGTGCTTTCCTACAATACCAGAGAGAGCCTTAAAACCATCCACCTACGCTGGAATTACCTGGATGTGCAGCACGCTCTCCTAATATCTTGCTCAAGCAGACCTCTTCACTCCCAACTCTTGCCATGCCAGAGCCATCAGAGGCAGTCTGATGAAATGACTCCATCTCCAGGGAGTGCCCTGCTCGAGGAATGACACACAGAAAAAGAGGGTACTCTATTCTCCTTGGACAAAAAAGCTAGCAGATCACTTGAATCACTTCTCAATTCTCTATCCTGAGAATTTCCCATTAATCTCTAATAATCTGTGCTGCTGGCAGAAAGAAAGTAGATACAGATTTGGGAGGAAAGGGGTGGGGGGATGGGGTGAAAGGCTCTAGAATGTGGGGTGAGATGGAGGCGGTTTTGCTGATGTCTGCTACTCTCAGGGGATCTTCTTATTCCTTCAGTCTAAGTTGCCACTTACGGTGAATGCTAAAAATGTGGATTCTTGCCCTCAGTCCCAGGCTTCTACCAAATCAGAAAGCTGCATTTTAACATGACACAGCGCATCTTTGGAGCACCATTTTTTTTTTATACTTGGTTTTTATTTTAGACAATCTCAAACTGAGAGCAAATTTGCAAATACACTAAAAAGAAACATTTTCTTCCTGAACCACTCAGGAGCAAGTTACATATCTGATGTCCCTTACCCCCAAATATTTTACTGTACATTTTCTATACACATAGCAAGCCTTCCTATGTGAGAAGAATAAAAAGATCAAAATCAAAACATGGACATTGATACATTGCTACCTTTAATTTTCAGATCCTATTTAAGTTTTGCCAATCTCCCCAATGATGTCTTTTGTAATTAAATGTCCAGTTCAAAATCTCATGTCTGATTTTGTTGTCCCATCTCTACTCTTCTGCCTCCAGTTTGGAGGCATTCCTAGAGTCTCCATTTGACCTTACTGACCCTAACACTTTTGAAGACTGCAGGCCGGTTACATTGTACATGTTCCCAGTTTGAGTTTGTCTGGTGATTTTTCATGATTGGTGGATAAGTTATGCACCTTTGCAGAACTATCATGGAGGTGATACTGTGCTCTTCTCATGGCATACTATAAGGCATCCATGATTTCATGATTTCAGTTTGGCCCATTACTGATAATGTTCACTTCACCTGATTAAAGTAGTATCCATAAGGTTTCTCAACTGTATAGCTACTCTTTTCTCTATAGTTAATGCATATCTTATGGGGAGATATGTTGAAAGTATGTAAAATATCCCATTCTTCATCAGTCTTTCATTGTATTCATTTATTTTTTATATTACGGTGGACTCATGATATTCTATTCTATTCAATGGATTATAATTGGTTCCTGTCAAAGGCCCCTTTAAGGTGGCTTCAGTGATCTTTTGACATGTTCCCGTCGTTCTCTGAGCACTTTCTTACTTTCTGGTCAACCAGATGCTCAACTTCATTGTATACTTTCCCTGCCCCAGTCATGACATCAGCCATTTCTTCAAGGAGTTTTGGCTCCTTTCAGTGCAGAATAGTATTTAGAAGCCAGATCTGGGTGCTAAGTGTGTGGATCACAATTTGAGAGACATTATCTAAAATAGAATGATGAGATTATCTTGATGGTTAAATGTGAGGAACCAGCTGACGGGATCAAGCCTTCTCCATGACTTCCTCCAATTACCAAAATGGTGTTCCTATGCACCTTACATTACAGCCGTGCCCAAGATAATATTGCTCATTTTTTTTGGTTAAACCTTCTAGACTACAGCCCAGCATGGTTACAGATAGTGGGCTAATTAGCTGGTAACTAGTATTTCAAAAAGCAAGAGATTACTGGTGATCATGATACAACAAAAAGACTGTTATTTCAGGTTGTTAATCAACTGCCTAAACCAGTGTTAATCCAGCTTCCTCAGCAGCCCTGGCTGCACATTAGAATTTTCTGGGGAACTTTTAAAAATCCTATTCTTGTGTTCCACCCCCAGACCACTTAAGTCCAATCTCTAGCAGAGGAACCCAGGTAACAGAATTTTTTTGTTTCAGGCAACAGTATTTTTTAAGTACCTTGGGTGAACCTCATGTGCAGTGAAGGTTGGGCATCCCATTTCCTGAGAATCTGGTCCAGGATCACAGATGCTTTCAAGGCCAAAAGTAATTGGCCCGCCTGTATTGATCAGTCACTGAGATAGCACTATTAGCATTTCTAGACATCTAAGTGGCACTTTAGCTACATTTATGGTGCATTCTTTATGTGCCAGACATTTTTCTAAGCATTTCACATTTAACTCATTTAATCTTTAGAATGATACACTCAAGCATGTGCTATGATATCCCCATTTTACAGATAAGGAAACTATGGCACAGAGAAGTGAAAAAATTGTAGAATATCCTCACATGGCTAGGAACTCTGGGAAAGGAGACTTGAAGGTAGTACATTACCAGACCAAATGCCAGTGCTTCTTAAACTTTGCTTTTGAGAACACAAAGTTCTTTTAGTGTTTGATTTCAGAGTCATCTAGAGGGTTAAGAAAGAACACAGAGGCCCAGGCTCATTGAAGAAGGATAGAGACTGGGCCTGTCTTACCAAGGCCTCCTGGGTTGTCCTCAGAACAGGGAATCTGCAGGGGAGAGGTGGTACGAAGATGGTCAGAGGAAGGTATGAAACAGAAGGGCTTGACAGCAGGAAAGAAACAAAGGGCCCTAGTGACAGAGACATTGGAGTTCAGGGTAGATGTAAATTTGGGGCTAGAATAGGAAGAACTCTGAGGAGTTCAAGCAGAAGAGTCTGGACTTTATTTACTGATACCCGGCAGCCGTGCTGGGCTTTGTCACCATCAAAGTAGACATGGGGACTCCTTGTGTGAACCTAATATGAAACATACGGTGATGCTCTGTACATTAAAGTTAGATCCTAAAACTTAGACCCAGCAGAAAATCTTACCAAGACATTTTCTATTTAGCAAGTCATGGAAATAATGCATTTGATAGTAAGATCTATATGATCAGAAGATACACATTACCACTATTTCTGGTCAAAGCTATTGTACTACCCAATAGAGACACAGACATATGCTTTGTGTATCAGTAGAGCAGGGGCATCAAAAGTAAATGAGAAAAATTTTGATTAATCATCCAGAATATTATAATCAGATAATTTAAAGAGTGGTTTTCTTTTGAAATACATGTGGCCACAGCCAGGTTAAAATACAGTGTGTGTGTGTGTGTGTGTGTGTGTGTGTGTGTGTGTATTTTAAATTTTATTTTAATATGAGGATAGGGGAGGAACACCAAGATCTGTTTGGTGTTTAGGATTTCTGAAAGTCTTAGTTCTGCCCTGTTGTCAGATTTGACTCATTCATTGTGTAATACCAAATTAATACATAAGCAACAATGTAGGTATACCCTAGAGTTGTAATTGTGGATAGTCATTTTGCTAATTTTCCCCATCCATTGTTCTGCTAAATAGGTGGTCTCCCCAGATCACGCACACTAACTACCATTTGTCCCTGTGCATAGATGCAGAGATGTGAAGGGTAGTGATCAGGAATAGTTTTAATAAGGCCTGTGTGCTCACTTGCTAAGGCGCTACATTGACTGGACCTCCTTAATTCTATTTTTCATTGCCACACTCCCTAAAGGAGCTGTCTTAGGACATTGTTTCCTAAGTCTCTCTTGCAAATTTAGTACCACAAATTTGCTGTTTATCTGTTTATATACCATGGCCTTTTGGAGGTTTTTTTTGCCCCTGCCAGGAACAAATGTTTGCCCCACATTGAGAAAGCATGGCCTGCATCAGTGAAGGTGTTTACAGAAGTTTGGAGAGTGGGGGAAACATAAACGAGTACAGCGTTTATTCTCTTGGACCTTCGCTGGCAGACAGAAATAGCTGCGTTCCTCCACCAAGGCCACACCACTTGCAGGTGGCCCTCTGCACCATTAGGTCTTGCTTGGTTTCAACTAACCAACCACTCCCACCCTCCTCTCAGGCCTGGAGATGGTAATGGTTCCCTTCTGTTGTTCTCCCCTATGGGAGTCTCACTGTCCTTTATTCCTTCCCTCGATTCTGTGCACATCTTTTAAAATATTGTGAACCCCCTCATACCATCTGAATGTGCCCCTGCTTCCTGCTGGCACTTCTGTTGGCCTTTTCCAGTTGGAATTCCTATTGCCTTGCTGACCAAGCCTCCACAACCCAGTACCATTTCAACCACACATTCTGTCTTTATTATTTTCTCTTCCCTTTGGAAGTCTTGCTCTTCTCTCACTACTTACTTAGTAACAATGCTGACTCTTTGAAATGCACTCTTGTGGTGGTTGTTTGGTTTTCTTCATCTTACTTTTCCCCTGCTGTTGTATCTTCATTGGTTTTGCGTGAGATTTATGCTTGGATATTAAGCCATGGAATATTAAGCGCTTGCATGCTTGAAGTTTCTCCTCCTGAGCTTTGCAAACACCAAATCACCCTGATGGGCAGGCTCCTGAATACTTTTCCCTCATAAGTTTGTGCTCTCAATGGGCAAGAGGGAAAAATGTCTGTTCCAGGTACTATGGCTGCATAACAAATTACCATAAAATTTATTGGCTTAACATGATGACATTTATTCTGTCCACAAATCTGCTCAGTGGGGATAGCTTGTTTATAACTTCATTCAGCATCGACTAGAGTAACTTGGAAATTGGGAGATGGAATCATCAAATGTTTGCTCACTCACTTTCTGGAGCCCTGGGCTGAGGAGATTCAAATAATAGGAGGCTGGAATAATTGGGGTTCCTTGGGCATCTTTCTAGCTTGATGTAGTCCCTCCATGTGATCTACCTGAACCTGAGGAGCTTCACTGCATTCTTAGACAATTGACTTAGAGCTCCCAAGGTGCATATCTCTAAGCAAGAGCCAATTGGAATTCATATCTGTGGTCTAGTCTCAAAAGCTATACAGTGTTATTTTAACCACATTCTCATCATATTCACATCAGCTGAGACACATAACAGTCCTTCCAGGCTCAAGGGGAGAGTACGTGGACCCTACCTCATGATGGAGAGGTTATTAATGTCTCATAAAATATATATATGTGGAATGGGACGATCTGCTCCAGTACCCATTATACATATATATACACACATAAAATTTCACTTTTAAAACTTTGTGGAATGAGATTCTGAAGAAAATACTGGAGACTACTAATGGAAAGCAACCACAGATAGGAAGATATGAATATGGAAGTCTTAATATTTATTAATACCTATTTTATATAATCACATGGGGCTTAGGATTCAAGAATGGGGATATCAAGAAGGAGTACAGTTGAGGGAATAAAAATTCTGGGTTCCTGCCTGATTAACTTTAGCAAGTCTCTGATTTCTGTCAAATGAAAAATTTAATCTCTATGATCTTGATGGGCTCCTCCAGAGCCCCTGGTTCCATGAAAGGTTGAAGTTCAGTTATGCCATCATATACTCACCATTTCTGTTTCCTGTTTAAAATTACTTTCCTACAAAATTTGCTGACTCTAAATTCTGTTGCTTTTGCTGAGCAGACAGTCACACTCTGATGTCTATGCAGCTCTACTAAATCGAGTGTGAGCTTCAAGTCCTCGATGGCACCATGTGTTATTTCAAGAGTTATTCTTCCTTTGTGTATGAAAATTTGCATTTTGAATGTGTGCCAACAGAGGAGCAATAGGAAATTGGGGATTGTACTGTAGCCAGCCGAGTCAAAGGATATATATATATATATATATATATATATATATATAATAAATCTGGAAGTCTTCTCCTCTAAGAGACAGTTTTGTTAGTAGGTAAGGGTATAAAAATGCTAAATCCTCAGGGTGCGGGATGTAAAAGAAATGGAAAGTGGACTAAAAGGCAATTCTAGAATTGCCTATGAAGTTCTCTCTAGAAAGTATCTTCATATATGTGATGATACACTCAGTGGGCACTTTCTGGTGATGATCACAACAGAGTTCTACATGTCTGAGACTCTGAAACGGTGACCACTACATGTGAGGTCGCACAAGCCAGTTCTTGAGTATCAGAGTGAATTTGCAGGGAAGTGTTGGCGCTACCTTTAAATCCCACCTTGACCCTGGTAGGTGTAGAGAGAAGCTGTAGCTCAGGGGCACCCAACCAGAGATAGTTGCCAAGAATGGGAAAGAAGCAGATCAAGTGAAAGTGCCTGGAGCAAGGATATTTAAAATGAAAATCAGTGTGGTGGGAGATGTGATAAAACATCAGAAGGAGAATAAAGGCAGAAGGAAGGAAGGAAGGAAGGAAGGAAGGAAGGGAAGGAGAGACAAGGCACTTTGTGACTATCTTTGGTGACTGGGATGTGACTTGGAGAAATAGATCCCACAGAAAATACACAGAGAACTTCTACAAAGTAAGCAGTACCCTTAGTCTAAAAGAGAATGCATTGGAAGGCAACATGGAATTCAATTTTTTAAATTGGTGCATTCACTTTTTAATGGTCATTTCCACATTTCTAAATTGTTGGACAGTAGGTCAAAGGAATGTTCAAAGTACTGTTGATGAGAGGCTTCCTTCAGTGGCAGCCCCAAGCAAAGGCGAAATTTGAGCTGCTGTTTACACCCAGAAATCCTTTGGATTGCCTGTTAACCTTTCTGTAGAAGCCTGCTGTTTATACACTGGCAGCCACAGGGCATTGCTCCCTCTTTGGTGTTCAATTGCTGCCCAATTTCCTTATCTACCCCTCATTACTTAGTGAAGGTTGGGCTTTATCATCTGTGTGGATTTCTGGCCGCTTAGCCAGCTCCGAGTTTCCATAACTGGTGTCCTGTGCTGTTTCTTCAGGTCAAGTTTTCTTTAGGATGCATTTTAGAAAAATGGATCTTAGAAATAATGCGAGAGCCAGTTTGAGGGTGGAAGACATGATTTTGAAATTCAGACACTAATCTTAGGAGGCTGAATCTTGAGGTTTTACTTTTCAGCTTTTTCACTGATACCTTAGGGAGTTAGATTTCCGACCACTGAGTTGCACAGGAACAGGTTTGAAGCAGGCTGTCCACCAACCACAAGGGTTGGCAATCTGTAAAGTGTGATTGAAACACCACATCCCTCAACTACCTGCAGATGCCTTTAAAGGAGGCACTTGGTGTATAAACAGGATGTTTACTGAGACAAGGAATGAAAAGCAAATGAAGTTCCGGAACAAAAGAGAGTGATGATTTCACACCGAGTCTATCCTTCCAAATTTAATTAGATTATAATTAAAATATAATATTGCATAAAACTTAATTACATGACAGTGAGCATTTTCATACAGTAAGTAGAGAACATTTTCCGGCCCCGAAGTCAGTGGGGAAGCACCGTGCCACGTGTGGTGGCAGAGAGGGCACAGCTTCCCGTGGCAGCCAGACCGGGGTTGAATTTCAACTCTCCCAACTTACTGAGCTCTGGACTCTAATAAATTCTTCTAAGCCTCAGTTTTCTCCTTTTGTAAAATAGGAGTAATAATCCTTACTTTCTGGGATTTGGGCAAGGATTAGAAGTAAAATGTATAAAAGATTAAGCCTAAGGTCTGACATGTAAATATATAGTAAGCATCCCTCAGATGATAGCTGTTATCACTATTATTAATTATTCTAGGTGATAGATATTCAGTTTTCCTCTCCACAAGGAAAAAAAAATCTAGATGCCTTTTTATTTATCTTTTTTTTAAAAGATTTTATTTATTTATTCATGAGACATGCAGAGAGATAGGCAGAAACACAGGCAGAGGGAGAAGCTGGCTCCCTGCGAGGAATCTGATGCGGAACTTGATCTCAGGGACCCCATGAACATGGCCAAAGCCAAAGGCAGATGCTCAACCACTAAGCCACCCAGGTGCCCCCGAAAAGGCCTTTTTAAATGGCCTGAGTATAGAATTGAAAACTGAGTCCAATAAAATCATATCCAGGGCAGGGCAGTTTTGCTAGCTTCCCAGAAAAAGTATGGTCATTTATTTTTTCCTCTGCTGCGTGTAGTCTTTCCCTAGAGAGATTTATAACTTTTACTTCCTTCTATTTAGAAACACT
The DNA here is from genome assembly GCF_905146905.1 of Nyctereutes procyonoides. Taxonomy (NCBI): domain Eukaryota; kingdom Metazoa; phylum Chordata; class Mammalia; order Carnivora; family Canidae; genus Nyctereutes; species Nyctereutes procyonoides. The sequence goes on from NW_026575024.1 coordinate 41,035,802, forward strand.
CCTAGCCATCTGTGTGTCATGATCCCTTCAATAAGTCTGCTACTGTTTCTTCAACAGGTGCCCAGCAAAAGAATCTTAAGCCCTTATGAGCTAACAGTGAAGTTGCAGCTGAGAAAAGAAATAAAAAGCCAGTTTCCTGAAAATTAGAACATATATATATGTTTGAAATGTACTTGTTTGTGTCTTTCTTTTTTAGTTTGTTGACCACTCTTTGCTCGTTATGTTAAAAACTGTCAGTGATTACTGGCTTGTTGAACACTTTTGCATCTTCAAGGTAACAGATTTCTACTATAAAACTTAAACTCCGGTCAAAGCAGACGATGTGTTATAAAAAAATATAACGAACAAAAATGCAGCCATGGTCTCATATATGAAACTCTAAAATGAAAAAGCTTGTAGTATTTTAGAGAAATGACTCATTTGTTTGTTTTTGTTTTCTTTTGTTGTTTAATACTAGGTACTTAGTAAACATTTCTGGGTAACCTAATAAATGAACAAACACATAAGCAAATGAACAAAGGGAATTTCCCACAACTGCAAATAATTTCTCTTGAATGAAGTGGAATGAAGTGTCCTATTTGCTTTCCTGGGGGGAAAAAAAAGTTCAAAAGATAAATCATTGTTGAGAGAGTTCTTTAGGGAGTTAAAAGAGCAGCGAACGTAGTAATAAAACATTGCCCCCCAAAGCAGAAGGTGGTAGTTCCAGGGACCCATGGGTGGCGCAGCGGTTTAGCGCCTGCCTTTGGCCCAGGGCGCGATCCTGGAGACCCGGGATGGAATCCCCCGTTGGGCTCCCTGCATGGAGCCTGCTTCTCCCTCTGCCTATGTTTCTGCCTCTCTCCCTCTCTCTGACTATCATAAGTAAATAAAATTAAAAAAAAAAAAGAAGGTGGTAGTTCCAGTTACAGGAAGCCTATTAATCCCTTTCTTTTCTAGGATTGCCTGTCCTGTGTGTAATTTTGGTTTTGAACTCTTCCTTTTCCTGGGCAGAAAATAGTCCCCAGAATATCAGACCTGTAGTTATTTGACAACAACTAAATCTACCCCAGAGCAGTTTCTGTTGTCTTTATTAACAAAGATCTTTGAGAGGTGAAGGTCATTTCAGACCAGAACTAACCGGCAATGAATTTGTTAGGGTGTTTTCGGAATACTGAAAAGGAGATGGGATTCAGAGTATGGACATAATCTTAGGGTAGTTAAGCCAGGTCTAAATTTTCACTTGATTGATGGAAATTTGGCTGCATTACTTGACTGGAAGCCTCAACTGCCTTATCAAAGAAAGGAGTCAAGGATGGTATGCACCCCATAAGTTTGGGGGAGATTAAATGACATAAAACTGTACAGCATTTAGCACAATGCCAAAGTGTTATTTCTGCTATGATTTCTTTCTACTCAAAACCCTTCTGACACCAATTGTGTGAGTTTATTTATGGCACCAATCAATTCTCCAACTCCCCAACTTCACCAACTAAGTGTCCTACAATTGACTTCAATTCTGATACCAATTACCTGGATATAGCATCAGACCCCAGCAAGTTAAGGCTCAGTCCCACAAGACTGGCCCACTGCAGACATCGATTGCAAGTCTGGGCCACCCATACTGGGCCACTGACTAACTATAAAATCATGGGTCCTCACCACTCCCACCTCAGCTTTGATAATTTGTCAGAATAGCTCACAGAACTCAGGGAAAACACCTGACTTACTAGTACTGGTTTATGATAAAAGATATTACAAAGGTCACAAATGAACAGCCAGATGAACAGGTACATAGAGTGAGGTCCTGAGCACAGGAGCTTCTGTGGAGTTGGGGTGCACCACCTTCTAGCTTATGGATGTACTCACCCACCTAAAAGCTGTCCAAACCCCATTGTCTGGAGTTTTTACAGAGGTTCTATGACATAGGCATGGCTGATTAAATCATTGGCCATGGGTGACTGACTCAATCTCTAGTCCCTCTCCCCTCCCCAGAGGTCAGGGGTGGGGCTAAAACTTTCAACATCTAATCACATGATAGAGTCCTCTGGCAACTGGCTCCCTCCTAAAAGTTATCTGGGAGCCCACCAATACTCACCCTATTACCATAACTCAGGTAAGATTAATGGAGCTTATTATGAATAATAAAAGATGCTCCCATCCATTCTATCACTCAGGAAATTATAGGGGTTTGAGGAGCTCCATGCCAAGAACTGGAGACAAAGACCAAATATGCATTTCTCATTATATCATAGTCTTACATTAAGTCATATTCAATAAATGGAAAATAATGTTGGTCAAACCAATCTTTATACATTTTGATGCCAAGCGTCAACTGGGATGATTCCTGAGAGTTTCTTACATAAAATATTAGTTCTCTCCTTTGTACACATAAGAGGACCTGATAAGATCAGAAGGAGTGGCGTTTCACACCCATGGCTCCCCGGTCTAAAGGTGTAGGAGTGTGGGAATAGGACAGAGCCAGGTCAGGATGCTACCTGCCAGCAGAGATGGCCCAAGGTGCACAGGGCAGGAATAACAAGTACTGGCTAGAAGACGAACTGGGAAGTAGAGGAACAAGTATGAAGTGGAGAGGAGGAGGAGACAAGGGAGTGTGCCAGGGAGGGATGAACAACTTAAATTTCTAAAAGGAGGTTTTCTGATGGCAATATTGGGATTTCTTGAAAGGAAACCCATTGTTCTGGGTTAGGAACTAAAAATAAGTTTCCACAAGAGTGGAAGGATTTGAGGGATGGGGCTGGACCATGAAGAGGTACAATATAAATAAAAAATGAAATGTATACATTTTATACATTAAAACTAACTCAACCTCTGGAGTCCTTCATCCCTACAGCAGATTGAGGGTGAGATAAACCTATGGAACATTGTATATGTGGCACCTACTCAGCTCAGTGTCCCCATGTACTCACCATATCCTCCAGCACACATCTTCTCTTGGGGCAGGCTGGCTCTAGGCACTTTCTTGCTGACTGTTGCCCAGAGATCTTAGTTCCTCACTGTGTCAGTCTCTCCCTAGGCTTATCTCTATTCTCACAACATGGTGGCTGGCTTCCTCCAGAGTAAGTGACAGACCATTGCTGCTGCCATCTTCTGTTAATTAGGCAAGTCCCTAAATCCATCACACAATCAAGAGGATGCACATTAAGCTCGGTCTCTGGAAAGGAGGAGGATCTAAGAATTCATGGGCATGTTCCTAAGACCACCATAATCCCAAATGGTCTTGTTGTTTCCTATTCTAAGACATCTTACATCCTCACTGTGTCTCTGCCCTTGGATTCTTTGAGATCCCCTCAAATCTTTAATCCTCTTATTGATTTAAGCCCATGTGTAAGTCAAAAATCTTTTCCAGTACCATCTGCAGTCTTGAAATCAGTGAGAACGTGTCAGAGATATGGACTTTGCCACCTTGCAGAAAGTGATATCTTTGTGGGCAAGAAGTAGTGGAGGGTTATCTTAATAAGGGGTCAAGCCAGTTCCTATACCATATAGGTAATCGCCTCTCCATGAGGCATTCAGATGTGTGGTTTTGTGGGCTGAGTCATCTCCCACTATTTATTCCATTAGGTTGCTCTAAAACAGGAGTCAGCACACTTCTGTGAAGGACCAGATGGGAAATATTTTTAGCTTCATAGGCCACATATGGTCTGTGTCGCATATTTTTCTTTGTTTTTATTACAACCCTTTAAAAATGTAAAAAAACCATTCTTAGCAGGCAGGCTGTATGAAAAAAACAGGCCTAGGGGCCAGAGTTTCCTGACCCCTGCTTTCAAATCATTATATAGAAAGATGCCCATTGTGTCCTCGGGAAATATTTAGATGTGCTTCTTCACCCCTCCCAGCCATGATAGCAGAGCTCTTTTCCACGTGTCTAATTTATCTTACTTGAGGTAAAATGCTGAGAGTCCTCTTTTCAGGTTGTATACATTTTACATAGGATTTCTCTCGTTCCTTCAGGGAGACAGAAACAGGTTCAAAAATTGAGTCACTAAAATGACTAATGTGGTCCTGTCAGAGGAGAATTATGGACCTACAGGGCCATGGTCTCTCAGAGAACTCATTTTGTGTTTCTATCCATCACGTGAATAACAATAACCTTCTCCAACAAGCAGAGTGAAAAATGTATGGACTGCCAGTAAGAATTCCTCACTGCTCACTAAATATTGGCACCACAAGGGCTTTATGCAGCCACGGTGACATGTAGGGAATTTGTGTCAGTTCTGGCTTTTAATGGGGAAAAATAATCCAGTCTCAGACTTTGACTTTGGCATCTCCATTGTTTTCTCTCATATCAGCATGCCTCAAGAATGACATTGAACATACCAGAAAAAAAAAAAAAGAAAGAAAGAAAGAAAGAAAGAAAGAAAGAAAGAAAGAAAGAAAGAAAGAAAGAAAGAAAAAGAAAACCTCCTGTGGTTTCAGCAGCAGCAACTGGAATCAAAATCCTTGAATTAAAAAAAAAATCCTTGGATAAGAATTCTTAAAAAAAAAAAAAAGTCTGCATTTTAATTTTACCAGAGCATTAGTAAAAATGTATTACTGGGCCCATGAGTCAACAAAAGTCAATGTGTTAACATATATATATATATATATATATATATATATATATATATATAAACATATTTTATATATATATATATATATATATGATTAATGAATTCATTCGAGGAGAGGCAAAAAGCAGGAGGGAATTGAAGGAAGAAATGAAAAGCTATTCATCATATTCAGTGTTTCAGATAGCTCCAGATAAGTAGCACAGCTTTCTTATTTTACTACTCTGCCCAAAGTTGTAGCATTAAACACTGCTAACCTAAAGCACTATGTGAAAATCATACATGAAAACATGTGGAACACTTGCAAGAGTGGGGAATTTGCTTTGTGAATGAAGGAAGTTCTTTAAAGAAGCAATGAATCAGCTAGAGATCTCTGCCTCCTGATCATAATAACTGCAGTCTTAAGTCCTTGTTTCACCCTTTTAGAGCTTACCTTGTAGAACTCATTATTAGTTGTAATTAAAATGGGACCAAATCATAATTTAATTAGCCTTAATAGGACAGCTTTGGAGGGTCATCTTTCATTGTGAATACATGATGTTTCTCCCTATAATTATTTGTTATTGCAAATTATTACAATCACAAATTTAATAACCAGCTTTAGAGGAAATTATTCACTTGCCATTCATTTGAATGGTTCAAGAGGTGTATGCATATATTTGAGCATTTGTCCAGACCATTGTCATGTGATCAAAAGAACTTTTGTTTTGATTGATGTTCAGAATCACAAGGCACCATTCATTACAATAGTGTTATTTTGGGGATTTTCTGAAGGAAACATTTGTGTAACTTTGTATGGTGACAGATGATAACTAGACATAGCATGGTGAGCATTTCACAATGTAAATAAATGCCAAATCACTATGTTTTACACCTGAAACCAATAGAACAATGTGTGTCATCTGGACCTAAATGAATAAATAAATACTCCAAGGCCATTTGACACTTCTAGAAGCTACAGATCTTCTGAGGTAAAGAGGGAGAAATTGGTTCCACCAAGTCCAAGATCATCTGATATTTGTAATGAGAGCTGGGAGTGGTGAAGTAATTTGTTCTCATAAGCAAACTGCCAAGAAGATAGAAAGTCCTAAAAACCTTTCCCAAGCCATTACTGTGAGAATGTTCTCCTGTGATCTTCTGTATTGGTAGCATTCCGTCATCCCTCCACCATCAAACTGTTTCTGTCTGTTTCTCCCTGCTACATCCACTCCCTCTTCATAGGGTTCCATTAGTTTAAGTAGGAAGGGGCTCTACATAGTAAATGACTGTCCCTAATTGTAATAACACTGTATGCTGACAGATGGCAACTACACTTATCATGGTGAGCATTTTGTAATGTATATGGTTGTCAAATCACTGTGTTGTCCACATGAAACTAGTATAATACTGTTAACTATATTAGAGTGAAAAAAAAAAGACTCCCCCTAGACCCATGAGAGGGAATAGGTCACTGTTTGATATAGATAGATAGATAGATAGATAGATAGATAGATAGATGAAAGATAATATATATATATATATATATATATATATATATATATATATATATTTAACCAAACATATTTCTGTGGAGATGTGGAGAGGAGACAACTGGAATTCCTTTAGAGTTATCCCAAAACGTTGCATCAGATAAGGGCAGACTTCTGCAAATTGACCAATTTGGCAGAAAGAACAAAGCACATGCCAGTACTATACAGCTAAGGATTCATGTGTTGCTTTATGTCTACAGCATTGTACAAACTGGCGATACTAAATTGTCTGTGGCCTCCTCTGCCATCAAGAGAGGAGAACCAGATATTCTCATTTGTCTTTTGATGTGGCTTCTGATATTTATATTTGGTTGTCTAAACTAACATCAGCCACCCTAGACACGTTTTCCCTCACCTTAAGTCTGTGGACTGATTGTTTCAGGTGGCTATTAAGTAAGTGATTATTATATCGGGAAAATGATCCATTGCCAGCTGATATTGCCCTAGTACAAGGGAAAAACAGATACCATTGGGGAGAGAACATAACAACAACAAAAATACATAAAACTTTATTTGTTCAAAGTGAAGTGAGACTACAATAACTTTTTGAAATACACATAATAGAAATTTGGGGGTATTTAAATTCAAGGCCAGGAAGTCTTGACACTCATTATAGTAATTACAGAACTAGTGGTACAGTTAAGAGTACTAGAAAAATAGAGTGTTATCAGTAGTCTTGGGAGAGGTGACAGTTTAATTATTAAATAAAAGTAATTTATACTAAATTGAAAGTGACAGGCTTTTAAAACTACGGCCTGATTAGAAAGAAATAGTGGTGGTACTGGACACAAGTAGGAGAAAGAAGAAGTATGGTAGGACTAGAAATCACAGAATGGATGCAGAAGTGGGCTAACGGAGGCTAGAGCCTTTTTACTCAGCTGGCAGGAGGGCCTGCAGTAGGATAGTGTCCTACTTGTAACATAAAGGGAGCAGATATTGGAAGCGACTATTTCAGACCAGATGAATACAACCCAGATGAAATCATAAAAGAAAACAAACAGACAGCTAACCAGGAATCAGGAATTTCAGCAAGTAAATATATATGTATACATATTTTAATGACCATTACAGGTTTCCGTCTCTGTCTGAAAGCAGAAGTTTCCTGTGAAACCTTCTGTAAGCCAAAGTGGCTCAAAGCAAAGAAGCAATTACTATTTCATAAAAGTGAAAATCCTCTTCAGATTTCTTTTGGTTATTGAAAGCAGGTACTAATGTAGGTCTTTTGTAAAAGCAAAGTGCTTTATTTAAAAAAATATATCTTACACAAACCCTCTAGATAACATTCTAGAAGGTCTGTTTTCTACTGGTCTATTTTTCCTTCCTGTCTATTTGATTTCCCTTCCTTTCTACTGTTTCTACTGAAACATCTCTACTGCATAACATGCATTCTGGGCCCCTAAACCAACATGCCTTTCTTTGCTCCCAGGCTAGTCATGGGTCCCCAGCTCCGATTTTCCCAAGCCATATGCCTGGATGGGATTCCAGGTAATATGAAAGCACAATGATCAATAGATTTCATATTGGAAGCAGATGACCAAGGCTCATATCCTGTTTCTACTTTCTATTAGCTATGGGACCTTTGGAAGAGTTTTTTATCCTAAATAATTTCTTCACCTAGAGAATAGATTATTTACTGTATCTCTACCTCAAAATTGTTATGATTGTTGTTAAATGGGATAATTCAGAGCTTTTCTAGTAGAGGCTGGCACTGCTCCTCATCCTTCATACCTCCATCCAACTACTCACCAAAGCCAGTTGATTCTACCCCTTGACTATCTCCTCAATTCATCCTCTTCTTTTTGTTCTCACCTGCCACCATCTCAGACTTCTATCATCTCTTATCTGGAGTATTTTAATCCATTCCATGTGGGTCACTTATGTCCCCCTCCTGCCCCTACCCTAATCAATCCATGCCCAACAGAGCAGCCAGGTGAGAGAAAAGCCATGGATCCCTACTACCCTACACTACCCTCCTTAGTAAGGGGTACAGAGTCTTGTACCCCTTGTTCTTCTTCTGGCTTCTCTCTTTGCTCCACTCCCTTGGTTTTCAGTGGCCCTGCAATATTAAATCACTGTGACTCTCCAAATATACATGCTCACTCTCTCCTCTAGATCTTGTTCCCCGACCTTTGGAACATTTTCTGTCCTCTCAACTCATTCTACCCCATTTGCCTAGATATCTTCCCTGTAGGCCCATCTCACAGTCCTCACTCTCTACTCTAGCCTCATTGGCTACCCCCAAGTCTTCAAAGGTGCCATGGTCTTCCTCATAACAGGTCCTATGGACATGCTCTTCACTGCATCTGGAAAATTCATCTATCTCTCCCTTTTTGATTCATTAATTTCTGCCAATTAATTTCACACAGTAAATGCCTTAAACTTATCAGCTCAAATACCCTTTGCAAAGGGAAGTCCTCTCTGATGACCATGTTAGATAGAAGTCCTCTTGGCAAACTGTACTTCCCTCCATTAACACTTAACACAATTGGGGGTAATATGTTTGTGTAATTATTTGGTTTAAAAATACCTTAGATCAGGTCTCCCAGGTAAAGATAAGGATTCAAGGGCAAGTGGTTGATTTGGGGAATAATCCAGGAAGCACCAGGAGGAAGTAGGAAAGTGAGACAGGGAAAGGAAGGAAACAAATACAGGTTCATGAACAAGCATGTTATCCTGTGGGTGGTCAGGACTGAGTCCTGCAGGGGAACTCTATGGGATGTGCCCTAGAGTTGTCCCACTTAAGGGGAATGGAGACAAAGTATTAATTACCTTATACCTTATCCTGTCCATTACTGATTAGGGGCTGCTTCCAAATTTGCTGGTACAGTACAAGCATCCTATTGAGACTAGAAAAAACCCTAAGGCAGAGTGCTATAGATGTTCATGAGGGAAAGCCAATGGTGAATGCAGGTTGAATGCAGGGGACTTTAAAGTTTCAGCCTCAAGATCCACCTGCTCCACTGGAGCAGCTCGTTTCTTCACCAGTCAGTTCTAAAGCAACCTACGTAATAGGAACACAGCATGAGTTGCAGATGCACGTGTAACTTTAAATTTTTGAGAAGCAATGGTTTAAAAAAAAAAAAACTTAGAGAAACAGGCAACAGGAATTTTAACTCTTTATTTGACTTAACCCATTCAGCTAAAGTGTCGCATGTCAACATGTAATCAATATAAAAATTGTTAACAAGATATGGTACCTTCTTGTGCTGTCCTTAAAAGTGGATGTGTATTTGACATTCACAGCACCTCTCCGTTTGGACATGCCGCATTTCAGTGAGTGTGATTTCTGCACTTAGGACTTACTTTCATGTAAAATAAAGGAAGTCATATGTTGAAATTTATTCTAGTATAGTAATTTCAAATAGCTATTAAATAAACATGGGGTTAAGCAAAACCATTACTGGAATTCTACAGTTTTTAAAGAAAGATAAAATACATATATTTCCTTGCTATTTTTATAGTATTCAGTAAGCTCAGGAGGAGTGGCTAAGTTTTATCATCTATAGAACTATAATTTGAATGAGAACACATTTTTATAAAAAGTTCATATTGAATTATGGAAAACCCACACATTGCCTTCATCCTAAACTTCAAAATTCTAAGTTTAGGTTCTTGAATTCACGGTAAAATCTGGTAAATGGTAAAATTAGGTAAATGGTAAAATTCCTATTTTCACCACTTAAAATATAGCATGTTTCAACACTAACAGAACAACTATGTTGCCAGAGGACATGGTAGAAACAGAAAGATGAAGGATTTTACTTCCTGCAACCATGTAGGACAGCCTACAATCAAGCATACATATAGTGTATACTGAATCGTATACTGAATCGTGCCCTCCCTGAGAGACACCAGCTCTTAGCACATGCACATTTTCAAAGACTGACTTCCCAGAGAGCCGCAAGAGCAAAGCAAGTGGAGAACTGAAGCAGGTCCAGCTTTCTTCCATCAACTCCCAAAGGAAAGGCCTTTGTCTTCCTCATAGCCTAGTTTATTTCCTCTCCACCACCTTGAACTTCGTAGGTACTCACCAAACATTAATTGATGGCAGGGATACCTAGCAGCTTTTGAATTTATTTATGGAATGATTCTTCTACCTAAAGAACATCTTTATATCTCTTCTCTTCAACAAAAAAAGTGAAACTGTGTTTCATCTTGCCAGTTCTAACATCTGCAGAGAGCACAACGTGTGAATGTTTTAAACAAATGCGTGGGCACACCAGTTTTCTTGACTTAGAAGCATAGATGACAATAGAGAGAAATAGAATTTTTAGAAGGAAATTTAACCTTAGGGCTCAAAGTTAATAGAAGGCACAATTGTTGTTTTGTTTAAAACAGAGAGAACAAAGAAACCGCATTGTAATGCTATTATGCTAAGCTTATTTGGCCATAATTTTGTCAGTTACGATGTAGACACAAGTTCATACCTGAAAACTGGTATAATTCATGGTCAATTCACCAAGATAGGTCAACTGGTAGGAGAACTGTATGCATCAGCATAAGTTGATTTGTAGCCTCAGTTGTACTGTGAAGTCATTGGAAGACTTTGGGAAAGTTGCTTAATTCCCATTTGTTTCCTAATCTTTTTAAGAAAGGCCACATTAATGTATTTCTTATTATTGTCATTCCTTAATGGTTATTGATTATATGCCGGATGCTTTGTATCTCTGTGAGGCACCGCAACTTCCCCTGGGAAGATTGTGCTAATGAATAGTGTTTGTAAAGTACTTGGAAATCCTTGGATTAAAAGCTAACCATATCAGGGTAAAAGTATTTGTATTAACACACCATATGGGAGAACCATATGTTGTCTATTAAGAGGGTGTGCGTGATACTGAAAGTAGCTCTCTGGTGCATTGTCTTGTGTTATTTTTATACCACATTATGTCATGGCAAGTTTTGGTTTGCCAGGGCCATACCTTTGTTGTGAAATGCTACAAAGTTCAATCCTTCAGCAGGTATTTGTTGAGTTTCTTATTGAATACTTGCCATCATACAAAATATATGGAGAGGACAGTTGCAGGCTATAGTCTCATGTCTTTCCTTTCATTGAACCTGTGTTACACTTGGGTCTCCCTTAACAGACATATCTGCTTTAAAAATAACAGGTTCAATTATTTCCTCTTCCCTCTACATGGTCAAATGCCGTTTGGGGACATTCTTAGAAAAAAAGAAAAAGGACAGGGGCACTTGGGTGGTTCACTCAGTTAAGCATCCAACTCTTGTTTTTGACTTAGGTCATGATCTTATGGGTCATGGATTGAGCCCTGCATCGGGCTCCACATTCAGTGGGGAGTCTGCTTCTTTCTTCCCTTTGTCTCTGCCCCTCCACATGTGACCCCTCTTCTCTTTCTATAAAATAGGTAAATAAATATTAAAAAAAAAAAAGAAATAGGACCAAGATGGTTGTCTTCTCTGTCCTATAATTGAAGACCCTCCATGAATCTTGCAGACCCTCTGTAAATGAAGCATAGTTATAATAATATTTATTTCAAGTAGAATTGGTACTGACAGCCAGGAAAGCAAGCATTTCCTCAAATGGGCTATGTGTGCTCCACCACCTTCCCAGGAGGTGCTAAGTTATTAGCCTGGATGACTGTATTGTAAAAAGTTCTACACATAACCTCCACTGACCTGAGGAAGGAAGTCATTCTCTAAGGTGACTCCTCCAGTAAGAAGACAAAATGGTAATGGGATATGGTAACAAGAGCCTGAGTTCTGTGTCGTAGGCACCTTCCTTGAAAAATGCTGCCCTACATGATGTATGAACCTCAGATTTTATAAGTGATTCTTGAAATAGAAGATAATTTCCTCCTTTTTTTTTCCTGATTAGTTTGTGAACTAGCCAAGCAAGGCCAGATCAAAAAGAGTATATTTCATTAATTCACAAATATTTATTGAGCACCTATCAGGTGTTCATTCTAGGTACTTAGGCAAACTCAGGCAACGAAGCAAATAAACATCCTTGCCTTGGTGGAGCTTACATTCAAGTGGGGGCAGACATACATAAATAATATAATACCTACCTACATTATATATTAGAAGATAATGGATCCAGATAAGGGAGTTGGAGGGTGTAGTGGTGGAGAGATGTAATTTTAAGTGGAGTGTTCAGCATAGACCTCATTGAAAAGGAAACATTTTGAGCCAAGACTTGAAGGACCTGGAAACAATTTGGGCAGAGGGGACAGGAAGTAGAAATACCAGGGAAGAAGAAACCTTAGGAGACATAGCCAGTGTGGCTGGAGCAGTGTGCATGGAAGGGTTCTAGAAAAATGTCGGGGTGGGAAAACCATAGAATTCTCCACCACACAGGGCTTGTTGCTTGAGCAACATTTGAGCAGGGCAGTGGTATTATCTGACTTGAAAACAACAAATTGTCTGGCCTCTAAGTTGAGAAGCCGTCCAGAGGAGAAGAGATGAAACTACTGTCACAACCCAGAGGAGAGAGGAGGGAAGGAGGCCAGACTTGAGTGGTGGTGAACGTAGATGAACTCTAGCTACCTGTGCTCTCTACACATCACCACACTGGAATTTTAGCAACCATTACTCTTGATCAAAGACACACGATATTTCAAATCAAAACCCACAATTTAATGACATTCAACCAGAGTCTCAGATAGATAACATACCTTTTCTCATTGAGAACTGAAATATAGTTCAAGCAAAATAATAATAATAATAATAATAATAATAATAATAATAATAATAATTACTGCTTAGGGGAAAATGAAGTTTCTTATTTAATTCCTTGACAAGTGTTTATGGAAGCCCTAATGAACTGAGGACACCACAGCAAGGCCCTCCTTCTCAGAACTTACAACTTTGCCACCAAGGGTCAGAAGAGGTCACAGGAACCTGCAAGGAAGAGAGATCTCAGGCTTTGGCATCATCTGGGCCTAAGTTTAAGATTCAGCTCTGCCACTATTCATAAGACTTCAGAGAAGTTAGTTGTCCTCCCATAACCTTGATTTCTTCATCTGTAAAAATGTAGACAAAAGTGCAACTCAGTAGGACTCTTGTGGGATTCGCAGTAATAGGTGTGAGGTGTGTAAGAGTGTAAGTGCCTAGTGCCAGGGAGGAATTTGGAAAAGCATCTACCACTCATGTTAGATTGTGAGGACTCAACTGGACATCTCTTTATCTGCATCGAAAGATGCGTGTGAAGCTTTCCATTAGAATAATGAGGCAGCCAACTCGGGAACTTATTTTTCTCAGACTAATCTATTAAATTTGACTAATTGGCTGATGACACCTCCAGAACAAAGTTTTTAAGTTTTTGGAACTAAGCATCACTCCCTTCTTTCCTTCTTTCCTTTCTTCCATTCTCAAGCCAGGAAGTAGAGCTGAGCGAGTAGGCATTCACATGAGGGAGGTAAGGGTGAGGTGGCAAACACCCAGCACAGAGCTTAGGCAAAGTGAGGAGGGTGTCTCCACCTTGGGCTGAAGGAAACTGAGCAGACATGACAACTAAATGCACGGTGTGATCCTAGAAAAATATGATACATATTATTAGAAAATTGGCAAAACTTGGATGTGGTCTGTGGTTTAGATAGCAGGAATGTCATCAGAACTAATCTCCTGATCTTGATGGTTGCATTGTGGTTATGAGGGAGAATGTCATTGTTTGTACAAAATATATACTAAAGTATTCAAAGCTCATGGAGGTGATTATGCCTGCAACTCACTCTTAATAGGTTCAGAAAAAGAGAAAAAAGAAAATTCTTTGGACCATTCTTGTAGCTTTCTAGTGTTTAAAATTATTACAAAATAAAACTATTTTTAGCATTGAAAAAATAAGTTTAGAATTGTAGTATTATGCTCATCTGGCTTTAAATGTAGGACAAACTCAATTCTCAATGTTCTTAGTGTTCTGTGTTAATATGCATGACGATATACTTTAACTTGTTAGCTATTATTATATTCAGTACCATCTTTTCACATTTATGCTGACCCATAATTTATCTTATCAAAACAACAAATATTAGTTATATTTCTAAGGAGGGAATAGTGGGCTCTGGCATCAGCTGACTGGGTCAAACCCTGCTGCCACCACTTGCTAGCTATAGCATCTTAGGCAAATTACCTAATAATACCTCTTTGTCTCACTTTCCTTATCCATGAAATGTGGATAATAATAATAATACCAAACCCACTGGGTTGCTATGAGAATTAAATGTCATGGCCTATGCAAAGCATTTAGACACTGAGCAGAACATAGCCAATATTCAATAAATATAAGCTGGTGTTAACCAGTATTATCCTGCTACTCCTATAGCTCTATTAAATAAAACATAAGTATAATTGATGAAAGTGCCTACTTTTTTAGACCATTCCTCCCTCTTATAAGGTAATTTTTCATGTGTGTACGTTCTAGAGAATTTGGAAATGTATTAGATGGCAAAATGTAAAAATTAAAGACTGAATTCTTTATAAATAAAAGAGGATTGACCAAAAAAAAAAAAAGTTGAGCCTTCCTCACTTGAGAAAAATAAATATACCATTTGTATTAGTCAGCTGTTGTCACAATAATGCTGTGTAACAAATAATCTCCAAATACAGTACCTTACAATGAAAATATTTATTCTTGTGCTCCCAGATTTGTGAGATGATTGTCATTCAGCTGATGTACACTGGGTTCAGCTGAGCAGTTCTGTTTCAAGCTATGACTTGCCTGGGCTTAGCTCCAGATGTACCTTGGGTTCAAGTCTGCTCCACATATCTTGCATTCTCTTTAGGCCAGTAGCTATAGGACCATCTTCTCATCATAGCAAATGTCAGGAGTATAGGCACCAAGTCCAATTCTGTTACAAAGTTAAGCCTTTTGCTCATATTATATTCACTAATATTTCATTAGCCAAATCAGGCAACTTGGTCAAATCCAACATCCGTGGGTTGAGACATATTCTCTGCCCACAGTGAGAGAAATACTAACTGTATAATCCATGACAGGGGACTGAAGAACTGGAACCAACAATCTAATCTGTTATCTATTATCTAATCTATTATCTAACCTGTATTTCAATTGCTTATGCTCTGTCTGTGTCTGGAAATGTTGACAACTCTATAAAAAAAAGAGTATATTAATCCATAAGCAAGCAGTGCACATCAGGTTGTTTCCTCAGGTAGCAGGAATGGATATGCTGATTTACTTCCCCTTTCTCTTCCCATCCCCAAGCACCATTCACAAACTCCAGAATTGGGATGGCAATCTGTGGCCATGATAGTGTGAGTTTGCCCTTGTAAATCTCATACAGAAATAAACATGGGTTACATTCTTGTCATCCAATAAATAATGCATTCCTTCTACCTTGATGAATTCAGTTTGCAGCAGGAGTCTCTTATTTTTATTTCTGTAAAATTCTTGAAATATCCTTACATATAGTACATGTTCAATAAATATGGGTTGGAAGAGTGAAGAGCAAGATACTAATAACGGAGAAACAAAAATTATGCAACAACTAGAATTCTCACAGGTTGCTGAGCATTTTGGCCTGAGAAAATAAAGTGTTATGTGACTCCCACTGTGAATGCAATGGCACTTTATTATCTGAAATAAATATGTGATCTTAAAGGCATACCAACTATGAGGATTTAGCTTCTGCGTGACATTTTTTAAGCTAACAAAATAGCCTGTCTCTTCCCTATATTTCTTCACATTTATTGTAAGCCTTTTAAATCCCTTCTAAAAACCGTAAGTTTATATTCACCACTTTACTTAACTTTTTACTGTTTATGGGCTTCCTGTGAAGATAGCTAGACAGACAAGGCTGATGAAAAGAAAAGCTTGTCCTTATGAAATACTTACCGGTAACTGTGTAATGGGATTTTTTTTTCCCCTACCAGTGGAAGACCACTGTTTCAGTAAGAACCCACTCATCTGAGGCATTTTAATGGATGGAAAGCTATGCGCCAGCCAAAATGTCCTTCTGAAAGAGTGAAATGAATGTTAATCCAATTGCCAGAGAATGCTTGCCTTGAAAGCAAGACTTCTACACTGGCTCCCCCTGCTGGATTCTAGGATGCGCTGTCTAGAGATTGATGAAAGCAATGTACCTAAACCTTGTCATCTGAGGGCATATTATTCAAATGGCAAATCTGGCATTCTTCGAGAAGGCACTTACTCAGTAATACACAGGCCAGCTGTTTCTGGAGTTTGCTTCCTAAGGGCAGAAAGACTGCAACTGGATCCTGCAGTCAAGGGTCAAAGTAGGAAACGAAAGCATACCACTTGGGTGGCTGTGCTAGGGAGTGGGCCGGCATGCATATGCATATGGGTAAAGACCCAGGAGCAGATATGTTAGGAAAACAAGACTGGTTTTTATTGTTGTAAAGCTGGACTTGGGGAATCTGACTGGAAACTTTCTTCTCATGCATTTCGACCTGCAAGAACCAATGCCTCACCTTCCTTTGACTTAATTGTTTCTCTTTCCTTCTTATCTTCCTCTCTCCACAAGAAAGCTTTTTACTCTATAGGAGATGTGTTAACCAGACTAATTTTAAAGGCAGCCTGTCACTGCAGACTTCAAGCCTATTGTGAAATCTCTGTTAAAAAGACTGTCTGCTGGGGGTGGGAGTCAGGGGGAGACAGAAAAGCTGACATTTTCTCCTGCTTGATTCTGACTCCATTTGGTGGGAAGAAGGAGGAAGAAAATACTGACCTATGTTTTTGACACATGCTGTAGCACAACTTAGCCTTGTTAAGCGAGCCAGAGCAGCAAGGATGGCTCCCTAGAGCAAAAGCCAATGCCTGTCGCCTACTTGGAGGATTAGAACAGAGCAAGTGGCAGACATTATGGGGTACTATGAATGTGCCACTTAGAACACAGGATGTAGGTAGCTACAGAGCTACCCTGACCCAGATCCTCTGTTAAAAGCTATACTCTATCCTCCAAGACAAATAGCACAGGCGTTGTTGGGCGGAGGGAATCATACACGCACTTACATATCCATTGGTAATATTCCTTCCCTACACCAGAAACCTTTCTTTCTTTCTTTCTTTCTTTCTTTCTTTCTTTCTTTCTTTCTTTCTTTCTTCTTTCTTTTCTTCTTTCTTTCTTTCTTTCTTTCTGTCATACTATTATAAACTTTTTCTTTCATTCAAGTCAATTTCAAATGTTTTCCCATCTGCAACTCTCTTCAGTCGATTATTTTTCAGAGCTTCTTAGTGAGATGTTTCCCCATTACTTCCAAGGCTCTTGTTGTGCCTCTACTATTTGAGTTCTCCTCTGTGGAGGATTCCCCAGCCTCTTGCCTCTAGATTAAGAGCTGGTAGTACTGAATAGCGGGTCAAGTAATCTGAGCCTGGTTTCAGGTCAGGAACTGAAAAGGGCTGTGCTGGGTGATTCTTCCGCTCCTTGAGGCACTGGCTGAGGTCACCATTTGGCTGCATGCAGCAGGCAGCTGGGCAGGGTTGGAAGGTGCAGAAGGACTCACCCATATGCCTGGCCCCTCAGTACTTTGCCATATGGCACCCTGCCCTTTACATGTGCCTCTTTCTTGGTAGGCTAGCCTGAGCATCTCTAACATGGTGACTGGCCTCCCAGAGGGAGAAAGTAGAGCTGCTCGTCCTCTGAGGCCTTGGCTTAGAGGGGCCAGAACATCACTTACATGTTTCATTGATCTAAACAAGTCATGGAACCAGTGTGGATCCATGAAAGGAGAGAGATTCCATTTCTTGAGAGATATAGGATCTGTGGCCATCTTTAACCCATAGTAATATATTCCAGTCACTCCACTTCTCTGTTTTCTGCACTTTAACTACATGTTTATATTTTGCTCCTGTGTCTTTATATAAATATTTCTTTTTAAAAATTTTCCAAATAAGAAGAGATTTAGAAACTCTCCCAGCAGTGAGGTAGAAAATTCTGCCTTTATTTGCCTTTGAAAATTTTATTTTTTTACTCATAAATTCACTCATAAATTCATATGACACATTTTAAGCCAAAAGAAAATGTTCACTAGTTTCTAGTATCTAGCCATCATTGCACCTGCCTAGTGATTTATTTTTCAAGGAGTTATTTACTATGGTGTAAACTTGATTGACATAATCTGTTCAAGACAAAATATTCCATTGGATAGATGTGTTAGACTGTCGTGTGTAACTTAGGTACAAATAGATATTTTTAGCAATGTCTATCAAACAGGAAAAGATGCCATAGAAACTCAATCAACCAAATTTCCTTACATGGTGCATATTGCTTGAGTCAAGGCAGAAAAGCAGATTTGAATTAAGATCAGTACTGCATTTTGGGAAATGCTGTGCAGGGAGAGAAATGTTGTAAGAGTGCTGAGTGAATTTTGTTTACTGTGGTTCAACATTTCATCAAGCAAATCAGGTGAGAAGGGACAAGTATAAATGTACCTATTTATGTGGGTAATTTTTCTGTTTCGCACCTCTGATTCATCTCTCTGCCTTGCTTTGGGAGTCATGCTACATTGGTTACAATTAATTTCAGTGCTGCATATTAGCCGTAAAGAGATATTTCATAAATTGACTTGATGTATTTTTCCCCCTCTGTGGTTTTCTTGAAAGATGAGAATGGTCCAGAGGAAAAACAAAGTACAGAAGAAACAGAAGGGCAGAGTCAAGAAACAGGTGGGCTCAGATTTCTTTTGAGGAGTCTCCTAGGCCTCATCCACAGAGGTGAACAATAACTTTACTCAAATGTTTTCTAGAAATGCATATACCTTTTCACCAGTTTACTTCAGTATTCATTTAGGTCTCCTTCAAGAAGCCATCAATTCCACTGACTACAGGTGACAGTGCTTCCATTCAGAAGGGTACATTCTCATTCCTCATTCATCAACTCCATTTTTTTCTGCCTAACAACACTTTGCTTCGAAATGCTCTAAGAGCGACCAGCAGAGGTTAGAAGGGCCAGCTCAGAACTTGGCTGCATTAGGACAGGTCAAAATTAGCAGATTTTGTTTGGGAGAAAAAAATGAAATGAAAAAATGTTAAAAGGAAATAAATAAGAGGCTTTCCCTCCATGAGGAGTAGAATGTTCTCCACTGTTTTGCATTACACTTTGAAGAGCTGTGTTTCTGGTTGTCATTTTACATGTTGTAGCAGATGGAACCTGGTAACCCCACAACCCAAGCTAAAGTGAGATCCAAAGACTTATTGACATCTCCTCTGTGCCCTAAGAACAGATGTGTCTATTGGATGTTTATAGATTCTCTGCTGTAGATTCTAAGTTGAACATCTTTAAGTAAAGTAGCACTTAAGGCTCTAAAGAGATTGTCACCACCTTTAACATCTCATTTCTTCTTAGCCATTTTTGTACTCAGGCACATTCTTCTTTAAAAGACTGATAGGCCTAGTTATGCCTTTATCAACACCACCACCAAAATCAAAATATCTTTCCTTTAGTCTCCAAGTCCTAATGAGCCCCATGGAGGGGCATTTTTTTAAACAGTGGGCTCCATCCTATGTGTACCAGGCACGTCCTAGGCCATATAATGAACTTTGGAAATCAACCAGGTAGTGTGATAAGTTTTTCACTGAAAACTTCCTACATTAACCTTGGAACTTTTGCTAGAGAACTGGAATCTTTTATTATTAACCTGGAAGATGGAATTGAAGAAGGCCAATCAGAGAAAGCACTGAAGCAAAGCAGCAAGGACCTTGTGTAGCTGCCACCGGGTCAGCTGGCTCCCTTGGCCGAAACATAGTCCTTGAAATGAAATGAATTTCTGATACAGCGAACTGTTGTTATCCAACATCCCCCACCCCAGCTCCTGACACACACATCATTATGCTCCATGGATATGAGTCTAATGTGAGAAGCTGTCATTGTTTTCACTGTTTGTGGCTGACAAGTATTAGTCAACTAACTGCTGACAGCTGAGGCCATTCTCTGAATAGTGAGATTTCACAGGTTTTATTCACTCACTGTTCTGTCCCCAGCTATCTTTATCACCATAGATTTTTCCCACACTTGTTCACATACACATACACACACACACACACACACATACATGTACACATTTGCCCATGTTTTATTAATTCATCCTTTTTAAGCTAGTAAGTTGAGAACAAGCAGTTTCTTTTTGGATTTGGGATTGCCTGTCAGCAGAGAGTGGTTGAGTATAATGTAAGTTTTCTTCTCCACCTCTTGGATCAATAGCATTATCATCACAATATGTTTACCTGTCAATGTAAAGAATAATCCTAAATGTACCCCGAAGGGGCTTCTCTTGCTCTTCCAAGTGAACCCACTGGCTGGGACAAGTCATGGCAGGATCCATCTCTGATCTTGGCTATTGTCAATATACATGATTGTGTCTGCTATGGCTCATTTCATAGCCTCCCTAATCAAATGCACAAAAATCAACGATGAGGTCCCGGCCATTAAAGTCCTTTTGACCTACTGTTGTTCTTCCAAAATATAAATACCTCCTTTACATTTAATATGATTTCCAACTTCAATTTTGATTATGTAACTGCAGGCCTCTTCTACATCGTGAAAAACACACAATCTCAAACCAGCACAGTTTTGACTGCTGTCATGATCAAATCAAATCAAAGTTGTAGACAATATTCCTCAAATAGTCCTTTAAAAAATGCATATCAAGAGTCTACTGTGACTCAGGCACTGTTTTGGGCACTGGGATATAGTAGCAAACCAAAAAGACAACATCCTTGCCTCCTTGAACCTTATATTCTGATGGAGTTGGCTGTGGAGGGAGGTAAAATTCAGAAATAAACAATAAACCAAAAAATACAAAGTGGTGATAAATGCCTTGTGGAGAAATGAGGTAGGTAGAAGGCATACTGGGAAGGCAACTTTCCATTGTCTGGATTTGGGAAGGACTCCCTGAAGAAGGGATATTAAATAAAATCACAATGAGGAGATGGTGGAAGAGCATTCTTAGATGGAGAGACAAGATGATGCAGATGCCTCAAGACCAATTTTAGTATACTGGAGAAAGAAAGTGTGGCTGGAGCATGGTGCATTTGGGGGAACATGGTGTACGATTTGGTTAAAAAAATCATAGGACCAGATAATGTCTGATTCCATAAGATTTTATTTTATTAGAACTACAAAGAGAAGCCAGTGGAAGTGTTGAAGTTTTAATGAGCTCACTTTGCCTGTGAGTAAAAGTGGTTACAAGAACCAGAGTGAAACCGGTTAGACTATAGCAGGAAAAAATGATGGCAGTTTCTGGAAATGGAGACAAAATGAACTGATCTGTTATGTTCCAGACAAAAAGATAACAGGGTGTGCTGATGGATTTGGATGTGGAATATGGGGAAAAGAAGAATCTAGGATACTTCCTAGATTTTTAGCATGAGTACTTTGTAGATGATGGTGCCATTTGCTAATATATAGAAGACTAGTCACTAGGCACAGTTTTTATTGAGGAAGTTAATAGTTCAGTTTTTTTCCATGGTAAATTTGAGAGGACTCTGTCATATGGAATGTCAAGAAGCTAGCTAGTTAGATATATGATTCTGGAGAGATGTAGACTAAGATACAGGTTTGAGATTCCCTGGCATATAAATGAGATTTAAAATCATAGTTCTGAAAAAAACAAATATTTACAAAATAAAATAAATAAAACCATGGGTCTGGGTAAGATTCACTAGAAATAACATGAAAGTAAAGAAAACAATGGGCTTGAGACACCAAGACATCTAGATATATGACAACAGGATAGAAAAAAGAAAGTGTTTCAGAAAGAACCAGAGTTAAGAACTCCATGAAATTCTACCAAGAAATCAAGTAAGATGAGAAAAGAGAAATGACCATTGGATTTGGCAAAGGGCAGTCATTGGCATCTTTCCTCAGAGAATTCTCAGCCAGTGGAGTGGGTTATTGAGACCATGAAGTGAGGAAGTATAGAACAATAACATAGACAGCTCTTTTAGGGAGTTTTACTGTGAAAGGAAGGACAAATGGGAAGATGTAATAGCAAGGGAAGGTTCATAGTCTTGTTTTTTTTTTTTGTTTTTTTTTTGTTGTTGTTGTTGTTGTTGTTGTTGTTATAGGAGATTGTTACCTGCCAAAAGAAAGTGATTTATCCTCTCCAATTATTCCCCTACTAAAAATTTTATTCTTTCAATAAAGGCATGACCTGCTAGTAATAGTCGTATACATTAAGAATGAAGGAGATACTAGAAAATATGCAAGTTGTCTTTAAATTTTAATTGTCACAGGTGTGTGAGTTCTCTTGAGTCCCATAACCCTGTTACTAAACAAAGAACGTATACTCCTTTTTGATTCTTTCTTAAATTGTTAAGCATTAACCATTCTGATTTTTATAATCTTTCATATATTAAATTTACTATTTTAATGTTAGTAAGTTAATTATCTATTATCTTGGAAGCCAGATATGAGTGGGGTCACTGTAGTGCTTATGATATTGAAAGGAAAGATAAACTTTAATGAAGTTCATTGCCACTGTGTTGGGGAAAGGACTTCCAAGTTTCTTAGTCCCCACTCTGTGCTTGGGTGACATGAAATCTCCAGTTGGCTTTTGCTGCTTTCCTACAACTGATCCCCATCTCCTGGCCTCTGCACTGACAGCCATCAGATATGCTCCCTGCAGTTTGACAGGCTGGCATAACAGAGCAGAAGTGCTATGCTAAGAAAAACCAAACCTTAAAACACACACATGAAAGCACTTTGTAGAAACTTGCAAGGAAATACTTTCACAAGCTTTCACTAAAAGAAATGTACCATTTTTCTAGAAATGGGGAAAAGCAAAATGCCAAAGCATAATAGGAGGACCAATGAATAGTATTCTTCACCAAAAAATAGTTGTAGTCATTGGACTCTGTGTTCCCTGAAGATACTTGTCCATTAATTATAAAACAGAGTCACAAACCCTAGCCCCTTCAAAGACCATTCAGTGTCTTATAGCATTAAACAGGCTCATGCTTCCTTGCAGTAGTGAGGGACTTGCCACAGTCAGAGAAGCTCCATCTCGACAGTATTAAATCTGAGCCAATGTTTCTCTTTCTGCTGTATAGATGGAGTCAATGCTGCAACTGGGCCCAGCCCTGCTTCGGAAGAGGCTGTTGAAGTCTGTAAAGATGAAGGTATGAGACCACTTATTATATCTAAAAATCCCAAACTCATAGAAGACCACTTAGATTTTGTTTACATGGGAAAATGAAGCAGTGAGCAAATCTACCTAATTCTCTTAAGCACCTCTGTTTCCAACATAATCAAATATCACACCCACTCTGTTTTATTCCATATCTGCCCTTTTCAGAATAAATATATATTTGAATATATTTGTTCCTCTGAAAAGTAACTATTAAATAAGAAAATGATCAAAAATTTTTTGTTTAAAAAAGATGCTTATTTGAAACACCAGAATTAGGCAGTTCTACTGTTTACAGCTACTCATTAGGAGTAAGTTCAAAAGAGTGGCATTTGAGAACCACCTACCAGCAAGTTCCATTATCCAGACATAATAAGAAAGAAAAAAATGTTGAAAGGAATCTATAGAAATAAATCTTTCAGGAAGGAAAATCATCCCTTATTCTATGAACAGTTACCATGAGAAGAAAATGGTGCAGACCCAGGTATCTCCAGAAGAAGAAAAAAGCAAAGGAAAATAATATTTAGGGTCTAGAAAAAAAATTGAGGGAGAAATACTGGCGGCTCATGTGCAGATAGAGTCAAGAAACTTATCTGAAGGAAAAATAGTCCCTTCTTTTCTTTGACCCTAACTGTCTCCACACAAAAAGATAGTATTATTTTATATCTGTTGTTAGAGGCTATTAAAAACCCTTCTATAAACAAGATTGTTGTGTTTGTATGAATGGGCATCTAGTAAACCCTGGAATCTACTTGGAACTTTTATATAAATATGTTGAATGCATTTTTTTTTCAGTTTGGAGTAATATAAAAATAGATGTATACTTGATATTGATACTTGCTATTCCTTGAATCAGTATTTAGAAAATCAAAGTCATTTTACAATTTTTTAAAAGATTTTATTTATTTATTTGAGAGAGAGAGAAAGGAGAGAGAGAGAGAGAGCACAGAGGGAGAGTGAAAGGGAAAAGAATAATCCCAGCTGAGCAGGGAGCCCTACATGGGACTTGATCCCAGGACCTTGAGATCATGATCTGAGCCAAAGGCAGATGCTTAACAGACTGAGCCACTCAGGTGCCTTGTTTTACAATTTTAATACTCAGCTATTTGCAAAATGCATTTCATTTCATATTATCTGGTAAATGGGTTTTCCTAAATGAGATGTCCTGTGTAATGAGAATAGTTGCCAACATTGTGAACTCTGGGGCTAGATGGTTAAAGCTTAAATCCTGTCTCTGCCACTCAAAATTGATATAACCTTTGACAAGTAACTCAAGGAATTAACAAGTAATGACAAGTAATTAACCTATTTGTGCTTTAGTCTTTTCCTCTGTAGAATGAAGACAATAATAATATCTACCTCAAAAAATACCATAGACTTGTCAATTGCGCAAACTTTTCACCTGGCACATGTACAGATTGGGCTTCCCAAAGATAGATTCTGTGATGGAGATTAGGAAACAAACATTTATCAGGGAGAGCTCTTAGAATCAACACCTGTGAAAGAGAAAGAGTCAAAGCAGAACTGGGTAGAAAGGCATTACCAACAGAAGCCATAGCTAGTCTGAAGATAGCGTGACCCTTCTGAGATGTATCATCAGAATGGAAGAGTCAGGTCAGTAAAACCTTCCACTGATAAGTCACCTGATACTAGCTGCCTGGGGAAGAGAGCATGGCCCTCCGTGAGGCAGAGGTCTTCCACTGCGGTAATCCTGGAAGCCTGAGGTTAATGAGGGCTGCTTGCACCTGGGAAAATAAATTCCTCATTCTTAAAGGGGGATCTTGGTTGCCCAACAAGTATATATCACACTATAACTTTCAGTGGTCCTTTTTTGATCATTGCCACTTTTTAAATGAATTCCTTAGCACTTCCCTTCATATTACTCAAATATGTGTTCTTACATGCCTGGTTTTAAAGCCATTTGGTATATCTAAAAATGTAATAATGTAGATATCCACATAGGTTCTGATGAGAAACCACAGGTCAGCTTAGAGAGAGAAATAAACCTGACTCCGTCACTCTCATCACTCCATCCACTCCATCACAGTGGAAAGACAGAAAGTGGTGCTCATCTTATGCAAATAACTTTGGACATTCCAGTCATTTGGCTTGTGATAAAAAAAAAATTTTAATGTCATGAAATTGAATGGTGGAGTTTAGGAAACAAGAGATAATCTAAGTACTTCAAACTGCGATATTTCCTGTTGAGCTGTTTGGTTTGGAGATATTACACCTTTGTAGAAACACAGTCTGTGATGTTTCTTGATGCTTTTAGGATCTCACACCATTAATTGCTCATGCCAGGATCAATTTCTCAGAATACTTTTAGGATTTTCTTTACATTAAACTTAATGGTGATGACTCAAGTTCTGTCACATATCACAAATGCAATTCCCTAGTAAGATTAAATGTGAAGTTTTAAGGATTTTACTGAAATAAATTGTTAATATCCATTAACCTCTTGATCTTGGACAAGGAAAAGTATTTTGAAACCCACATTAACATGTGATCCAGTTTCAATTAAAAATGGGACATATAAGATAAGATTTTTGCTTTTCCCTTCTGAAATAGCATAGACATGAGACCACTGTTATTGATTGATTACCCATCTGTACAAAGCTTAGGCCAAGTGTCTGCCATCTTGACTGATATATACACAGCTTAGAACAAAAAAAGAAATGAATTTGCCATTGAAAGCCTCCAATACTGAGGTCAAGTTGAGATTAAAAGACAGTCACATGTGTTGTGGATTCATTTCAAACATTCACCATTATTAGCGTTCATGCAGAAATATATCTCCTCCTCGGTGACACCTGTACTATTTATGAGCTCTGCAGTTATAAGATCACTTATAAAAATGCTTATTACACTCTCCAGTTTAAGTGGCAGAATGTTTTTGCTGTCCAAAGGTCCTGAAGGAGCCTTTGCTTTCTTGCTTTTGCTTCCAGACTTTGATCTTGCCCCAGCATCTTCTTGGATTTTGGAATCCCTGATATTATGGGCTGAACTTTCTCTCCCTCTCTCTCTCAATCTCTCTCTCTCTCTCTCGTCCAAAATAATTCCGAAAGATTTTGAGATTCATCAGTTATTTCTCAGTTTGCTTGTTGATTGGCTGGATTTACATTAATAACTTTGGTTCTCCCAGGAAACTGGAGTCTTCTAAACTTCCAGGACTGAAAATGAGCAAACAAAAAAATTAGCTGGCTATGTCACTTGGTTTGGGATATTAAAAAAATTTTTTAGGGATCCCTGGGTGGCGCAGCAGTTTGGCGCCTGCCTTTGGCCCAGGGCGTGATCCTGGAGACTCGGGATCGAATCCCACGTCGGGCTCCCGGTGCATGGAACCTGCTTCTCCCTCTGCCTGTGTCTCTGCCTCTCTCTCTCTGTGTGTGTGACTATCATAAATAAACAAAAAAAAATTTTTTTTAAAGATTTTATTTACTCATTCATGAGAGACACGGCGGGGCGGGGTGGGGCAGAGACACAGGCAGAGGGAGAAGCAGGCTCCATGCAGGGAGCCTGACATGGGACTGGATCCCAAGTCTCCAGGATCACATCCTGGGCTGAAGGTGCCGCTAAACTGCTGAGCCATCTGGGCTATCCTGGATATTAGATTTTTTAAAAAATTAAAATAGGTATGTGAGAGTTGAAGAATTTCAAGAGAAAGTGTCTTCTGGAGTGTCTTCTGTACCAGTGATTTTGTTCAAATGTTCTAGACATATTTCCCACTGGGTACCGAGAATGAATGCTTATTGCCCATTTACCCCACATAACTGCTAACAATGCAAGCTGCTAACAGAAGGAGGTACAACTGATTGGCTGTGGGATCAAGAGCTAGACTGTGCACTGCAGACTGAAGGCACCTGTTCCCAATGACTCATTACAGACCTCCAGTGGGCAGCAATTGAGTTGGGAGGCTGAGATGTGAGGAGGAGGAATGTTGATGAATAATTCATCCACAGGGTGGGTTCATGCCAAAGATGCCACAGCTAGGACTGAATTGAAAGGTAATGCTGGCCTGAGAAAATATCTGTAGGTTCATAGGAGTTCTGAAGTTATTTTAAAAATAAGGCATGCACTTATCTATTGAGGGATTTCCTTCTCTGCTGGTAAAAACACTATTTATTTAATGGTGGTTTGTACTTTAAATCCTTAAAAACAAACCTAAGAGTACAAGTGTTAAGGCTTGTAAAACAACAAATGAAGAGGCATTCAGATGAAGGGGAGTATAAACACAGGAGTAAAATTTATGCCAGGAATATCAAGTTCTCTGGTTGAAACTGCTGCAAAGTTTGTATTATTATTATTATTATTATTATTACTATTATTATTATTATCACTATTATTCAAGATATAGTCATTCTCCTTAATTCAAGAACTCTCTGTTCTAGTTGTCTCAACATTCTTAATAGCTCATCCTTACAGCCAAGGCCAAAGCACTTTACTGGAGGGAAAAAAAGTGCTGTTTCAACACATCCCAATTCTCCTGTCTTATTATTTAATCAGCACCTAATTTGAATTTGAAGGTCAACAAGACCAAATCATATGCTCATTAATATTAAAAGAAAAATCAATTAATACTCAGGTGCATGCACACCCGAGATTGTATTCCTTTGGAGCTCTGCAAGTCACATCTTTGCTATTTTGGTGTTTATGAAGTGCAATGTCACCTGGCAAAGGATTTCCTAACCTTTAATCTAGTTGCAGACCCCCTACAGGTCACAATTTCTGTAGAATAAGAGCAAAGCCAGAGCAGGAGTCAGCCCCACCTGGCGAACAAAAGAGAAAGGACGAAACTATGTATGAGGAAGCAGGTTCAGGTATGTGCAGAAGATAAGCATACATGCTCCCAACCATTGGTCCCTGTAGCCTGGCCAAGTGGTATTGGCTCCAGATGGCTCCGGCCATGTTTCTTTTCCTTGCCTATATTGTTGCAGATAATGAAAACATTGGACGACCCATGAAATTCCTCTCAGGCTTCTGCAGTCTAATTTTTTTTTTCAGCCTTTTTTCTAATCTTGGTGTCTACCATCCCCCTATTAAGTATAAGTAGTCCTCCCACTACTCACCAAAGTGGGACAAAGTCGTCCCCTGTCCTGGACCTGCATTGGGAGAATGTCTGGATACACTGTAACACTAGAGTTATCACTCCTGAATTTTAAGAGTTTGAAGTGTGGAATCAAAGTCACTGCCCTCTGGCAGCTCAGTGAAGGGGAAAGAACTAAGATGTATGGAGTGTCTCTGGTACTCAATGTTTTACATTTATGTACAATATATTCTTCATTTCACAAAAGAGTAACCTAAGACTCATAAGCAAGAGAGAAAGGTGTATGTGTGTAGGGGGTGGGGAGAAGAGAACAACTTTATTTATGACTGTTTACTCCCAGCTGATAGTTAAATGATATTTACATTACGGAATCCCACCAAAAGATAGTATTTTGTTCGATTTTTAATATAATATTTATTTTTCTGTTATAAGAATAATACATATTTATTGTAAAATATTTTAAAATGCAGGGAAATATAGAAGGGAAAAGCCTATGATCATTTTCCCTTCAAGGATTAAATTATTTTAAAAAAAGTCTTCATTCTGATTTTTTAGTGAACCATGAATATTTTCCCGTGTCTTTAAATATTCCTCAAAGGCATAATTTTTATTGGATGCATAATATTTCATCATATGGTTGTCTGACAATTTACATAGCCAGTGTTCTAATGTTAGATTATTTTGTTATTTACCGTTTTCTATTATAAATAATAAGGAAATGCAGTGCATACATTTTAAATAAATCTCTGTGTATATCTATGATCAGTTCCTCAGGATAAATTCCTGATTGTTTTGATTTACTAGGGAAAAGGTTAAGATATTTTTATTGCTTACATTTATTTTCTTATTTTAACAGTAATGTATGTTTATTATATGAAAAAAACAACCAAAAGAAGAAACAAAAAATATCATACATAATCTCAATCCCAGGAATAAACATATATAATATGCTTGGTATATAAACTTCTAGTCTCTCTCTAGATTGCTGCAGATAGATAGATGGATAGCTAGGTAGATGATAAATAAGATAGATAGATAGATAGATAGATAGATAGATAGATAGATAGATAGATGATAGATTCTTTTAGGGCATTATTTATTTCAGAGAGAGAAAGGGAAAGGGAGAGAGAACAAGTACAAGTAGGGAGAGAGAAAGAGAGAAAGGGAGAGAGAGAATCCCAAATTGACTCTGCTGAGCCCAATGCGGGGCTTGATCTCATGACTCTGAGATCATGACCTGAGCTGAAACCAAGAGCCAGATGCTCAATCAACTGAGCCCCTCAGGTGCCTGAAACTGTCTTTTAAACATAACATAGACTGTGAAATTATTTCCATGTCTTTTGACAGTCTAACAACATCACTTAATTGTACATTCCAATAAATGTTTGTACGTTACTTACCCTTCTCCATTTGAGTCATTTCTTTGTTTTCAGTTTTAAATTCTGTAATGGCCAGGAATATTCTTTAATTTTGTAAATGTTCATGATCATTTCTGTTAAAAAAAAAATATATATATATGGAAATGCATACAAATCTCTATCTTTTCTATAATGAATAGAGTTTATGGATTCTTTTTTGATTCTTTAAATAATATATATTCATTATAAAAAATTCAAATAATAAAAGACAGTATAAGGAATAGAATTTTTAAAACATGAGCAATCACAGCACCCTGAGATTACTAACATTCACATTTTGAGGACCATCCATCTTTTCATGTATAACTTGTTGGATATAAGCACCCATACAAAATTTTACAAAATTTGATCATATAATGCGTGATTTTAATGCAATTTCCCCCCTTTTTATTGTTTGCTTTTTGCTTACTTCCCACCTTCCAATTGGAAATTTCAGTGAGGAAAATATACTAATTAAGTATATTTAAGTATATTCTCTTATCCCAACTTCTGGAGTCCAGATTCCAGCTCTACCATGACCTGTGTGACTTTGGGCAAGTTCTTTATTCTCTGTACCTCAGTTTAATATCGAACATTAAAATGAAGCAATCCATTTATACATGTCAAGGAATGCCTGATACACAGTAGGAAGCTCGGAATTTTCATACATTGTTAAATATACATGTTTTTTAATACATATTATATCACATTCTATGCACTTTTCTGAGTCTTATTTTGTTGCAAGCAGCAAAGCTTTGTGGAAATCCCTCCAAGTCATTTTATGTAGACCTAATTCATTCATTTTAAAGCTCCTGTGATATTTCATAGCGTGGAAGTACTATAGTATATTCAGCCATTCTTCTGTGATGAGCAAGCACTTTCTTCCCACTTTATTGCCATACAAACAATGCTCTACCCATATATCCTTATAAACAGTGTTTTTATTTGTATGGGAAAGATTCCAAGAGTGTGAGTTCTGCTTTGAGGAGTTATGTGTTTTTAATAGATACTGCCAAATTGCTTTCCCAAAAGGCTGTAACAATTGGTATTTCCACCGGCAATTGTGATTTTTGCTCTTTTCTAATATTTGCCAGTTCAATGGGTGTAAAGTAATATCTCATTACTTTTAAAAGGTCAGTATTATTATTCCAGTTCTGTGGGTAACTGAGGCTCCAAGTTGAGTAACTGGTCTAGTTACCCAAAAGGTAGAACCAGAATTTGGAAACCAAGTCAACCTAAACCCAAAGCCCATGCTTTTTTCATCACACCATGCTGCTTCCCACATCATGCATTTGGAGCATGAGATACTCCTTGCCAGGGTTGGTTGGGGGTGGGGAGTTGGATGCAGGTAAGTCCAGAGTAGTCAGGGGACCCAAACTAGGTGAGTAGAGCAGCAGGATTGCAGCAACAGTGTGGGGAGTATGGAGCCAACCTACCTAGTCCACATTGCAGTTTTGACCCTAATCTGATCCTATGATGAGATGTGTGCACAGAAACACCCTATATACCCATATACCAGATATAAAGTCCAAACTCCTTTGTATAATATTCATAATCTTTTCATATAGTCTGCTTCTACACCTTCATGTACCTTGCTCTGTAACCCAGCTCATATAGGTGATATTTCCCAAAACCCATTGGTGTACATTTGCCTTTGTCCTCTCACATCTGTTTTCTTTAAGATTTAGATTCATTTCCAATATCTTACCCTTACACGAATCCTTTATTCTGTCATTCCTTTTTCCCCCTTCCTTCTCTCCCTCCTTTACTTCTTTGCATCAACCATCATTTGAGCAAATATTTTCATGACAGGTATTATACTAAATAATGCAGGGGAGGGACATGCACCTTTTCACCTTTCTTGGTTTCTCTCCTCTTCATTGCTTTTCATTCCATGCAATGCTAAACTGTCTCTTTTAGTTTCTTGTCAATTTGTAAAACTTCAAAAATTACCATTGCCTTGTATCATCAATATTAGCTGTATACAGGACTTATCTAACTTACTAGAATGTAAATAACCAAGTCTCATTCATTTGCATGTTCTGTACCAAGCCCCACATGGTGACTTGTGCACAGTAGGTCCTCAATATTGGATATACAGTCTGTAGTAGAAAATGAGCCACTTATAATTGTCCTAATATCATGGCCATTTGGCCAAAATATTTATTACTATTATTAATATTCCTAATACAGGGAATTCCCTTTCAGAATTCTCCTATTTCAGAACTGAATTTTCCCCAAAATGTCATACTGGAGAAACACAAAGGCAAATTCAAGCCAGACTTCCCTATTTGTTTGCTTTCATTTGGATATTCCTCCTGCATCAGAGAACAAAATAAATTTCTTCTAAATGGCAAATATATATAGATTATTTGCTGTGATTGAAGCTCATTATTTATGTTTAATTTATGATGAAACTTTTCCAATAAGCTTTTCAAATGTTTTGATTAAATATGTTTTACATTAGTGAAAGTAGATAAAATCATTTATCTTCTTTTTAGTATTAAAAGTATATTTATCTCCACAGTGTAAAATACTCTCAAGTGGCCATTGAAAGTCAAGTAGCAGTTGCTATATGAAAATATACATTTATATAAATATGTATTTATATAAAATACACATTATATATATATATATTACTTTTCCTTACAAATCAAATGTGACTATAATTATATATTTGTAACAGTCAATTTAGTTATGCAATCTCTTGGGACACATTTCTAAAGATCTGATCAGTGATCCTTGGAAACAAAATCATCAGATTAGGATATAGGGATTACTTGAGTGGAGTTGCAACCACCTTGCCCAACACACAATTTTAGACCCAGACTTAAATCCAAATAGGTCTAAGTTAGTATGAGCATCCCTGTGGTCTATTTTCTGATTCACAGCCTTATTTTGAGTTCTTTTGTGCAAGTCATGCAGCTTTTATGAGCCTCAATTTATTTTGGATTCACAACACCACCACTCTGTGACTTTAGGTAACTTCTTTGGATTGTCCTCAGTTCCTCCTCTGTAAAATGATGATTAATAGTGGTGTGATGTCATAAGGTCCAAATATCAACATTGGAAGAAGTTAATTCCAGCCCTCATGAATGACTTGGAGGGGGTCAAGACTTCAGTGGAGGAAGTAATTGCGATGTGGTAGAAATAGCAGGAGAACTAAAATTACAAGTGGAGCTGGAAGATGGGGCTGAATTGCTGCCATCTCATGAGAAAACTTGAATGCATGGGGAGTCACTTCTTGTGGATAAGCAAAGAAAGTGGTTTCTTGAGATGCAATCTACTCCTGGTGAAGATGACATGAAGACTGCTGAAATGACAACAATGGATTTAGAAGATCACATAAACTTAGATGATAAAGCAGTGGCAGGGTTCAGAAGATTGACTCCAATTGTGAAAGAAGCTCTACTTTGGGCAAAATGCAATGTGTGACAGAGAAATAGTTTGCGGAAGGAAGAGTCAATCCAGATGGCAAATTTCACTGTTGTGTTAGTTTAAAAATTGCCACAGCCACCCCAACCTTCATCAACTACCAGCCTGGTTAATCAGCAGCCATCAACTTGGAGGCAAGATTACAACTTGATGAAAATTCAGATGATGATTAGCTTTTTTTTTTTAGCAATAAAGTATTTTTTAATTAAGGTACATACATTGTTTTTTTAGGCATAATGCTATTGTACACTTAATAAACTACAGTGTAACGTAAACATGACTTTTATATGCACTGGGAAACCAAAAACTTCATTTGACTTGCTTTATTGCAATATTCACTTTATTGCAGTGCTCTGGAACTAAACCCCACAATATCTCCAAAGTAGATGGAACTCATAGATACAAAGAACAGAAGGGTGGTTGCCAGAGGTGGGGGATGGTGAGTGGGAAAAATGAATGAATTATTTTTGTTTTTATTTTTTTTTAGTTTGAATAAATGGAATATATTTGTATTTATGAAAGATAAATACTTAGGTCACATTAAAGTACGCCTCAAAGTACATCAGAGAAAGTAACAAAACTTAAAAAGGAAGAAGAAAGCAAACAAAGCACAGCTCCCTTCTGTTATTCAATGATAACATATTTTCAATGACAGAAACTATTTTTTAGCTCTAGTATTATTGGGAGAAATATTTTCCAGTGGTCATTA
The DNA here is from genome assembly GCF_905146905.1 of Nyctereutes procyonoides. NCBI lineage: Eukaryota > Metazoa > Chordata > Mammalia > Carnivora > Canidae > Nyctereutes > Nyctereutes procyonoides. The sequence goes on from NW_026575024.1 coordinate 41,069,524, forward strand.
GGTGGTCTGGTGTACAACTTGATGAGAATTTTGTGCCTATTTATACCCTAGTATAATACAATAGATACAATAAAAATTCAGAGTTTAGGTCTAAACATGGACTACTTCTGGGTTCATTTTATGTCATTACCCTTTTCCCATGGGAGCTTCAGAAAGAAAAATGACATAGCTAAGAAAAAAAAAAGTTTTGGAGTGATTTCTTTATAAAGCAACTATACATTATTATTTGAGTTAAAAACTAAATACTGTACTTTAAAGGAGTTTGAAAGGATTTCCAGAGTTAATTCTGAAGATATGTATTTTGGCTACTACATAAGATATGACCTCACTGAAAAACAAAGATCCTGACAGTGATTCATGTAGAACAGCACACGATCGTATTCTAAGTGAGCAAAGACACCAGAGAAAGTTTATGGTAAAGAATTGACTCCACATTCATCAGTGACATTGTGATATTGATATCAGATATTCCCATGTTTAAAATTGTATAGCATATGTCAGGATGTTAGTAAGTGTTCTTTATATAAAGAATGCCACAGTCAAAAATTTTTCAAATCTACAAGGTTAGACAAAGTTGAGTGGTTTCTACAGATTTTTCAGAGCCTTCAACATGCTCATATACACTGAGAAGCTCAAAGTAACTGACCAAATCCCATCAGAAAATGTTCTGCTTCTTACTCTTTTTATATGTAGAATATTTTTAAATCCAAAAAACAATTGGGAAACAATTCCCCATCCTATTCAAAGGAGTTTAACATAAAACATTCAAACATTCAATAAATCATGATCACTAAAATAATACAAAAAAAGCAATGATAAGATTGCTTTTTAAAAAATGAGGTCTGAATTTCTTAAATTTGTGATACTGCAGTGTTATTGAGGAAACATTCTCCCAAGTTTCAGAAAAGGATGTAGCCTATCATAGTTTTTGACAATAGATATTTTCACAAGCAGAAATATGTTGTCCTGCCTCGTTCCTAATGATACTTGTTGTCATCTATTCTTTCCACCACTGTTGCCGGGGGGTATATCTATTGCAAGAGACAGAGAGCTCAAAAAGAAAGACAGAGAATGTCTCAGAACAGCTGCATTTCTTAACAAAAAGGAAGGAATAATTGGCTAGCTAGTGGTGGAGACTGGAAGGCATTTTAATCAAGTACAAAGACAAGGTTTACTAACAAGCGTTGTTGGCATTTACCGAAAAGTTCGTCTTCCTATTTCATTTAGAAATTTGCCCTGATGTTTTGCACTAGATGTGTCACATTAAAGTGGAAAGACAGGCAGAAGCTATAGTAACACTCACATACACATGTGCACACACAAAACAACTCATGTGCACACGTACACACACGTGTGCACACATTGTGTTTTGAGACTCAAATAAATCTGGGCAAGGCAACACTTCTCCCAGCTTGCTCTATGATTTAGGATGTTTCTGGGCTACTGGCAGACTCATCTAAGTTTTTCAAAAGGCATGTTTCAATAGCCATTAAATTCCTTCAGTTCACCAACTATCCATAAGTACTGTCTACCCCAACCACAGTGTGAAACAGAATCAATTCTAAGTATTCCCTCAATAACTCTACCTTAACTATGTAACAACACACATTTCTGTTAACCTCTTCCTCAGAGTAGACCCGTAAGGAGCTGAGACCACTCTAGCATCCGGCACTGGATTTCTCTGAATCCCTCTTCACTTTCAGGAAAAGAAGCAACTCTATTTTCTCATTCTGCAGTTTCCTGCTTCCTGTTTTCTGCTGTCTGGGGCTTCCTTCCCACTAGAAGTCCTGGTGTAGACTAGTCTAGAGAACTTGGATCTGTAAGAACTTATCTACTGCCTAAAACCTATGTTTACTAGGATTAGCCAGAAGAGCCTTCTTCTTGACAGCCTTCTTTGTCCATGGTCTGAGCCCTTTCCCATTTTCTCCCTGGCACTTCTGCCAAGGTTCAGCTAAGAGAATATATCTGATCCTGCTCCCACTTTATTCTGTGAGACATCGATTCTTCCCTCTTTAATGCTTTTGTCCTCCTCCTACCTAATGGGTCTCCTCTTTGAACCATGCTTCCAACCCCACAATCTCTCTTTTTCATCAAGTGTAAGGAAACCAGGAATTTGCTTGTAGTCCATAAGGTGGCCCTATGCCCTGTTTCTTTAAGTACAATTCTAACTGCAAAGATTTTATCTTCTTATCAGACCACATAATATGATTTCTGGAAGGAAAATAATAAAAGAAAAAATCTTCTTCCTAAGCATAAGCTATGACCCCATGGGAAACTAGATTTAACTGTTGTTTCCACAAGTTTTCTGCTAGTTTTTCAAGAGAAAAAAAAATGGAGGTGAGGTGTCAAAAATAATCATTATATTCCTCTTCCTCACCCTCAAAATACCTTTTCTGTCATGTCATGTTATCTTTGCTAGTTTTTCCTTTACTTTGGAAATTCTTTCAGATGAATGAAGAAATCATGTGTTCTAAGAACTTTGTATATAGATCCTAATTAGTTGGATTTGAATAATAATGGCAATCAGAAAATATAGTGCCAAAATATCATCATCTCGCTTAATTCTTTCAATGACTCTTTTAGATGGACTATGAGTTAGGTAACACTAGCTGCTATAACATAAATGTCAAACTGACACTAGAGAAATTTTTTTCTCATATGCATAAAGTCCATGGTGGGAGGTAGAGCTCCATGCTGTCATTCAGGGGCTCAACCTGATGGAAGCTTGTGATTTCCAGCCTCTGGCCCTCAAAGTTGTCCTGATTCTTGACATCCAGTTAGCAAATATGGAGGAGAACAAAACGGTTGCACAGCAGGGTTTTTTATGGCCAGGCCTAAAAGTGTCACCCAGCACTTCTGCCCACTTTTTGTTGGCCAGAACTTGGTCACATGACCCTGGGCTACAGGAGAGATCTTCCTGAGTCCTGCAGGTTTTTCCTTCTCATGTGACTACTAAGATGAGGGAAATGGATTTGTTGAATAGGTACCCATTATGTCCTAGAGATGAGTGGTGGTATTATTATTATTAGTCACGGTCATCATTGTTATTTCTATTTTATTTTCCTGATTTTACAAATAAGGCAACCAAGATTCAGGATGAGTAACTAGCCCAGGGCTACCCAAGTATTGAGGACAAAAGAATAAACTTGAGACTTTTTGAGAAAAAAAAAGTAAAAGTCTTTCATTTCTGTGGGGTTTTTTGCTCCTTATGCTGTGAGTGTGCTCCATATTAAGAAACACATACATAACAGTAAGGCTTTATGGGATACCAGCTAATCCCACAAGGAAAAAGTGAGTGGTAAATACTTGGGTTTTTTCCACATTTCTGTTTTCAAGGACAATGGTATGTGTTAAGTTGTCTGCTGTATTTTTTTTAAGATTTATGTATGTATGTATGTATGTATTTATCTTAGAATCAGAGAGTTCACGAGCAAGCAAGAAGGGGGAGACAGAATCCTCAAGCAGATTCCCCACTGGGCACAGAACCTGATGTGGTGTTCAATCCCATGATCCTGAGATCACAACTGGATATCAAGAGTCAGATGCTCAACCAATTAAGTCACCCAGGCACCCCCTCTGATATTTTAAAGACAGTAATGCCTAGGACTAAATGATCATATGTTTGGGTTTGCATGCTGTTTTACAACCGATTCACTCTATCATTTTTATTCATTCTTTATATCCTTCCTTATTCCAGAATCACATTTAAAGTGGTTCCCTCAAAACTGATACCTGTCATGAACAATGGGGTCTTTACATATGCTAATAAGTGAGCAGGTATCACAATAGAGGCTCAAATGGAACTCTGATTCATGAGTTTACTTATTGGTTTTCCTACTGGCAGATACCTTATATCTTGGTCTTGGATTTCACATAGCCCTGTGACACAGATAGCTGGTTTTAATGAGTCTAAGGTCAAGTGTATATATTTGAACCTTATATGAGTCAGCTGACCTATATAGGTAAAAAAAAAATAATGGTCATATTAATATATTGTACCTGAATATGATCTCATTTCATAAGTCAAAATAAAGGTGACTGCTCCTAGGCCTCTGCCACTAACAAAACGAAATAAATAGATTACAGCCCACTCTTTCTTGAATTCCTGTAATACCTTCATGTTTCCCTCAAAGTAAATGTAGACACCTAACTGTAACCTGGAAGGTACACCATTATAAACTCTACTTGTCTCTCCATTCTTATCTCACAGAACTTTCTCTCCTCTCACTGCGCTTTATGCTCATCATGGTTCCCTGATCATCTTTTTAGATGGAACCTTCCTCCACTAAACCTTCATCCCAGCCTGCTGCTTATCACTTCCTAACACTTACTGCTCTCTTACTGGTTTACATAGTAAACCTCTTTTTCTTTTGCATACTTGCCTTTTGTCCATCTCTCTCCAATATAACTTAAATTTCATGGAGGAAAGGACCTTGTCTATGTTGTTGATCATTTGTCTGTGATTAGTATATAGTCTGGCCTATAAAAGTACCAATTAAAATGTATGGGTGTTGTGTTGCCTGTGTGTCTGACTCTTGATTTCATCACAAGTCATGTTCTCCAGGGTTGTGGGATCGAGCCCCACATCCAGCTCTGCATTCAGCACAGAGTCTGCTTGTCCCTCTGCCTCTGCTCATCCTCTCAGTTTGTTCTCTCTCTCTCTCTCTTAAATAAATGGATAAAATCTTTTTTAAAAAATAAAGCTTTAAAGTGTATGAGGGTTTTTATGGCCATCAACAGATATTTGTAAGACTTTCTGCAATATAAGGAAGAAAATATAGTTCTTGTCCTTTGAGGAAGTTATAATCTAGATAGAAAAAGGAGATATGTAGGTGTTAGTTACATAGCCAATATCAGCACAACAAAAATAGTAGTAGCTAATATTTATCTAACTTGTTATACACCAGATGCTATTCTAAGAACATGTTTTCACTCATTCCACTCTCATCTGTGACATAAATGCAGCTATCATTGCACTGTACAGACAAGGGAAGTGAAGCATGATGCAGTGAGGTAAGTGACCCAAGGCCACATAGTTAGCATGTAAGACAGCTAAACAACTAGAAAAAGCATGACAAGCACCAAGGAAGGATTACGCTGAAACATATTAGAGGAGCTGCGAGTCAAGGAGCATCTCTAGCCCGGGATTATCAATGAAATGCAAGTAGAGAATATGACATTTGAGATGGGATTTGAAAGATACACAAAGGTAATAAAGTAGAAAGAAGTTATTATCATTGAAAGGAAAAGCATCCATGAAAGAGTGGAAGTAGGACATTGGACAACCTATTTTATGTACAATGAATAGATCCACTTGGCTTCATGATGGATCCATCCATCCACTCATTAGTTAGTTGCTAAGTTAGAGCCCTCATTGTAGACAGCCCTAAATGCCAGACTAAGAAGTTTGGGTCAAATCAATATGAAACAAATATTTTCAATTATTGGATAGTGTTGGGGTGTAAATAGTTTTTTTAGTGTGGTGGTTGTTACAAGTTTATCATCTTATTCCTTCCTCTAATTCCTTCTCAGAACATCCTCTCTGATTATACCTAATTAGATAGACTCTTCTCCCCAGCTATCCCTATTAGCATTTGCCTTCAAATACACACATCTTTAATTTTTTGTATAACTCATGCTAATACTAAGTTCCCTAGAACAACACTGTCCCATAGAGATGAATATGAGCCACAAATGAGAGCTATATATGAAATTTTAAATTTTCTAATAGCCACATTAAGGAATGAAAAAGGAAAAATTAAAAATTGTTTTAATAATATATTTTATTTAACAAATATATCCAAAATAGAATAATTTCATCATGAAGTCAATGTAGAAATTGATGATATATTTTACATTCTTTTTTTTTTTATAAGATTCAGTTGCATATTTTACACTTGCAGAATATGTCACTCAGGCTTACCACATTGCAAGGACTTACTGGCCACATGGGGCTGGTGGCTAATGTCTTGGACAGTATCTAGAATTAGCTTGGGAGGAAATATGGTTTAACACTTTTAGTCTTGAAGCTTGATTCTTTGGGAGCTCTTGCTGCAGGATTTGGTAACCAGTAGTGATATGACCTGGGCCTTTCTTGACACTTGGGCAGGGTTTTTTTTGTTGTTTTTATTTCCTGGGTACATATGAAGCTACAAGGCAGTTCAGATTTTTAGCAGTAAGATCTAGTATATCCAAAGTTTAAAAAGAGATGCTCTGAAATGGCTCTCACATCTTTCCATGTTGATATGGGTCTCACAGATTCAGCCCCTCTTGGAGCTGTGTCCCTCCTTACCACATATGAGGTGCTGCACTCCCTGCAATGGAAAATCTGTGGGCAGTCCATATGAGGATGCTTATTTTAAAAGTCTTACTCTAAATACAAGTTGACTTAGATACAGAAGAAAAGCGCATACAGATGGGGCTTTGGCTAACAAATTCAATGTATTTTCACAGTAGTCCATGGAGCAGCAGGATCAATATCACCTGAGAAGTTCTTAGAAATGCAGTCTCTCAGGCCTCACCCCAGACCTATACCATCAGATGCTCTTGGAGAGAGGCTCAGCAGCCTGAGTGTTAAAAATCCCTCCGGGGACCCAGTGCACACTAATGCTTAAGAACCATTGTAGTAAGGAAATAATAAGTTAAAGGCAAAGTATGGGGAAGCAGTGAATGTTTGATGTTTGAAAAGAAGAAAAAACCATTATTTTCACTCTTCCAATAAATTCACCATAGGATCTATTGACTTCGCCAGCCTTCACAGCACAAGTAAAATTCATTTTCCCAAGCAACCATATGAATGAATTTCACCAATGTAATGTTGAGCAAAAGAAACCAGAGAAGAGCTTGCATTGCATACCATTCCATTTATATAAAGTCTAAAAAGAGAGACAACTGACAAATGAACTGATAAATGCTGTCAGAAGTCAGAGTGGTGGTTTTTGGAGAGGAGGTCAGTGGCTGAAAGGGAGGATGAGCAGAGCTGCTAGGATACTGAATATGTTGTGTTTCTTGAGGTGCTGATGGTTATACAAGGGTGTTCAATTTATAATAATCCATCAAGCTGTATATTTCATGAAACTTCTACTTATCTTTATATATGTGTATCTTCAATGAAAAGTTGAGGATTCCAGTGGGGTTTTTTTACTCAAAAATCATGAATACACTTTGTTGGGAAGCGTTCAGTAAAGGAAATGACATACAGTATAATGCGGCAACATCCGCCCTCTGTTGTACCTCCTAGACAACAGAGATTTTCCCTTAAAATGACCTATTTAGTACTTAATCTGAGCTAGAAGATAAACATACACTGCCATGATGCTCTCTTCCATCCTCAGTTTCATTAAAGTCTTTCCCCTACTGTTGGTTTCTGCTCAGTGCCATCCTTTTCTTATTCTCAGCTGGTATCAGACCCATTTGATTATTTATTTTAGAGATTATATATTTGAGAAAGAGAGAGAGAGGGAGAGAGAGTGTGTGAGTGGGGGGAGGGACAGAGGGAAAAAAACTCAAGCAGACTCCCTGCTGAGCATGGAGCCCCACAAAAGGCTCAATCTCATGACCCTGAAATCATGACCTGAACCAAAAACAAGAGTCAGACACTTAACCTGACTGAGCCCCCAAGTGCCCCCCAAGCCTATTTGATTCTTAAGTCATAACAGCAAACTGGCCTCAAGTAGAATCCTTCAAGATGATCTGCATTTTTCTTTTTTTTTTAATAAATTTATTTTTTATTGTGTTCAATTTAACAACATACAGAATAACACCTAGTGCTCATCCCTCCAAGTGCCCCCCTCAGTGCCCGTCACCCATTCACCCCCACCCCCCGCCCTCCTCCCCTTCCACCACCCCTAGTTCATTTCCCAGAGTTAGGAGTCTTCATGTTCTGTGTCCCTTTCTGATATTTCCCACACATTTCTTCTCCCTTCCCTTATATTCCCTTTCACTATTATTCATAGTCCCCAAATGAATGAGAACATATAATGTTTGTCCTTCTTCGACTGACTTACTTCACTCAGCATAATACCCTCCAGTTCCATCCACGTTGAAGCAAATGGTGGGTATTCGTCGTTTCTAATGGCTGAGGAATATTCCATTGTATACATAGACCACATCTTCTTTATCCATTCATCTTTCGATGGACTCCGAGGCTCCTTCCACAGTGTGGCTATTGTGGACATTACTGCTAGAAACATCGGCGTTTCATTGCATCTGTATCTTTGGGATAAATCCCCAACAGTGCAATTGCTGTGTCGTAGGGCAGGTCTATTTTTAACTCTTTGAGGACCCTCCACACAGTATTCCAGAGTGGCTGCACCAGTTCACATTCCCACCAACAGTGCAAGAGGGTTCCCTTTCCTCCGCATCCTCTCCAACATTTGTTGTTTCCTGCCTTGTTAATTTTCCCCATTCTCACTGGTGTGAGGTGGTATCTCATTGTGGTTTTGATTTGTATTTCCCTGATGGCAAGTGATGCAGAGCATTTTCTCATGTGCATGTTGGCCATGTGTATGTCTTCCTCTGTGAGATTTCTGTTCATGTCTTTTGCCCATTTCATGACTGGATTGTTTGTTTCTTTGGTGTTGAGTTTAATAAGTTCTTTATAGATCTTGGAAACTAGCCCTTTATCTGATATGTTATTTGCAAATATCTTCTCCCATTCTGTAGGTTGTCTTTTAGTTTTGTGGACTGTATCCTTTGCTGTGCAAAAGCTTCTTATCTTGATGAAGTCCCAATAGTTCATTTTTGCTTTTCTTTCTTTTGCCTTCATGGATGTATCTTTCAAGAAGTTACTGTGGCTGAGTTCAAATAGGGTGTTCCCTGTGTTCTCCTCTAGGATTTTGATGGACTCTTGTCTCACATTCAGATCTTTCCTCCATTTTGAGTTTATCTTTGTGTATGGTGCAAGAGAGTGGTCTAGTTTCATTCTTCTGCATGTGGATGTCCAATTTTCCCAGCACCATTTGTTGAAGAGACTGTCTTTCTTCCAGTGGATAGTCTTTCCTCCTTTACCGAATATTAGTTGACCATAAAGTTGAGGGTCCACTTCTGGGTTCTCTATTCTGTTCCATTGATCTATGTGTCTGTTTTTGTGCCAGTACCACACTGTCTTGATGACCACAGCTTTGTAGTACAACCTGAAATCTGGCATTGTGATGCCCCCAGATATGGTTTTCTTTTTTAAAATTCCCCTGGCTATTCAGGGTCTTTTCTGATTCCACACAAATCTTAAAATAATTTGTTCTAACTCTCTGAAGAAAGTCTATGGTATTTTGATAGGGATTGCATTAAACATGTAAATTGCCCTGGGTAACATTGACATTTTCACAATATTAATTCTGCCAATCCATGAGCATGGAATATTTTTTCCATCTCTTTGTGTCTTCCTCAATTTCTTTCAGAAGTGTTCTACAGTTTTTAGGGTATAGATCCTTCACCTCTTTGGTTAGGTTTATTCCTAGGTATCTTATGCTTTTGGGTGCAATTGTAAATGGGATTGACTCCTTCATTTCTCTTTCTTCAGTCTCATTGTTAGTGTATAGAAATGCCACTGATTTCTGGACATTGATTTTGTATCCTGCCATGCTACCAAATTGCTGTATGAGTTCTAGCAATCTTGGGGTGGAGGCTTTTGGGTTTTCTATGTAGAGTATCATGTTATCTGTGAAGAGGGAGAGTTTGACTTCTTCTTTGCCAATTTGAATGCCTTTAATGTCTTTTTGTTGTCTGATTGCTGAGGCTAGGACTTCCAGTACTGTGTTGAATAGCAGTGGTGAGAGTGGACATCCCTGTCTTGTTCCTGATCTTAGGGGAAAGGCTCCCAGTGCTTCCCCATTGAGATTGATATTTGCTGTGGGCTTTTCATAGATGGCTTTTAAGATGTTGAGGAATGTTCCCTCTATCCCTACACTCTGAAGAGCTTTGATCAGGAAGGGATGCTGTATGTTGTCAAATGCTTTCTCTGCATCTAATGAGAGGATCATATGGTTCTTGGTTTTTCTCTTGCTGATATGATGAATCACATTGATTGTTTTACGAGTGTTGAACCAGCCTTCTGTCCCGGGGATAAATCCTACTTGGTCATGGTGAATAATCTTCTTAATGTACTGTTGGATCCTATTGGCTAGTATCTTGTTGAGAATTTTTGCATCCATGTTCATCAGGGATATTGGTCTGTAATTCTCCTTTTTGGTGGGGTCTTTGTCTGGTTTTGGAATTAAGGTGATGCTGGCCTCATAGAATGAATTTGGAAGTACTCCATCTCTTTCTATCTTTCCAAAGAGCTTTAGTAGAATAGGTATGGTTTCTTCTTTAAACGTTTGATAGAATTCCCCTGGGAAGCCATCTGGCCCTGGACTTTTGTGTCTTGGGAGGTTTTTGATGACTGCTTCAATTTCCTCCCTGGTTATTGGCCTGTTCAGGTTTTCTATTTCTTCCTGTTCCAGTTTTGGTAGTTTGTGGCTTTCCAGGAATGCGTCCATATCTTCTAGATTGCCTAATTTATTGGCTTAGAGCTGTTCATAATATGTTTTTAAAATCGTTTGTATTTCCTTGGTGTTGGTAGCGATCTCTCCTTTCTCATTCATGATTTTATTAATTTGAGTCTTCTCTCTCTTCTTTTTAATAAGGCTGGCTAATGGTTTACCTATCTTATTAATTCTTTCAAAGAACCAACTCCTGGTTTTGTTGATCTGTTCCACAGTTCTTCTGGTCTCAATTTCGTTGAGTTCTCCTTGAATCTTTATTAACTCTCTTCTTCTGCTGGGTGTAGGATCTATTTGCTGTTTTTTCTCTAGCTCCCTTAGATGTAAGGTTAGCTTTTGTATTTGAGTTCTTTCCAGTTTTTGAATGGATGCTTGTATTGCGATGTATTTCCCCCTCAGGACTGCTTTTGCTGCATCCCAAAGATTTTGAACAGTTGTATCTTCATTCTCATTAGTTTCCATGAATCTTTTTAATTGTTCCTTAATTTCCTGGTTGACCCTTTCATCTTTTAGCAGGATGGTCCTTAACCTCCACGTTTCTGAGGTCCTTCCAAACTTTTTGTTGTGATTTAGCTCTAATTTCAAGGCATTATGGTCTGAGAATATGCAGGGACGTTCCCAATCTTTTGGTATCGGTTCAGACCCTATTTGTGACCCAGTATGTGGTCTATTCTGGAGAAAGTTCCATGTGCACTTGAGAACAATGTGTATTCAGTTGAATTTGGATGTAAAGTTCTGTAGATATCTGTGAAATCCATCTGGTCCAGTGTATCATTTAAAGCTCTCGTTTCTTTGGAGATGTTGTGCTTAGAAGACCTATCGAGTATAGAGAGAGCTAGATTGAAGTCACCAAGTATAAGTGTATTATTATCTAAGTATTTCCTCACTTTGGTTATTAATTGATTGATATATTTGGCAGCTCCCACATTTGGGACATATGTATTGAGGATTGTTAAGTCCTCTTGTTGGATAGATCCTGTAAGTATGATATAGTGTCCCTCTTCATCTCTCACTACAGTCTTCGGGGTAAATTTTAGTTTATCTGATACAAGGATGGCTACCCCTGCTTTCTTTTGAGGACCATTTGAATGGTAAATGGTTCTCCAACCTTTTATTTTCAGGCTGTAGGTGTCCTTCTGTCTAATATGAGTCTCTTGTAGACAGCAAATAGATGGGTCCTGCTTTTTTATCCACTCTGACACCCTGCGCCTTTTGATGGGGTCATTAAGCCCGTTCACATTCAGAGTTACTATTGAGAGATATGAGTTTAGTGTCATCATGATATCTATTCAGTCCTTGTTTTTGTGGATTGTTCCACTGAACTTCTTCTTAATGGGGAATTTTAAGAGTCCCCCTTAAAATTTCTTGCAGAGCTGGTTTGGAGGTCACATATTCTTTCAGTTCCTGCCTGTCTTGGAAGCTCTTTATCTCTCCTTCCATTTTGAATGAGAGCCTTGCTGGATAAAGTATTCTTGGTTGCATGTTCTTCTCATTTAGGACCCTGAATATATCCTGCCAGCCCTTTCTGGCCTGCCAGGTCTCTGTGGAAAGGTCTGCTGTTACCCTAAGACTCCTCCCCATAAAAGTCAGGGATCTCTTGTCTCTTGCTGCTTTAAGGATCTTCTCTTTATCTTTAGAATTTGCAAGGTTAACTATTAAATGTCGAGGTGTTGAACGGTTTTTATTGATTTTAGGGGGGGATCTCTCTATTTCCTGGATCTGAATGCCTGTTTCCCTTCCCAGATTAGGAAAGTTTTCAGCTATGATTTGTTCAAATACATATTCTGGACCTCTATCCCTTCGGTGCCCTGGGAATCCCAATTAAACGTAGGTTTTTCTTCCTCAGGCTGTGTTTATTTCCCTTAATCTATCTTCATGGTCTTTTAATTGTCTGTCTCTTTTTCCTCAGTTTCACTCTTTGCCATCAACTTGTCTTCTATGTCACTCACTCGTTCTTCCACCTCGTTAACCCTCGTCGTTAGGACTTCTAGTTTGGATTGCATCTCATTCAATTGATTTTTAATTTCTGCCTGATTGGATCTAAATTCTGCAGTCACGAAGTCTCTTGAGTCCTTTATGCTTTTTTTCTAGAGCCACCAGTACCTGTAGAATAGTGCTTCTGAATTGGCTTTCTGACATTGAATTGTAATCCAGATTTTGTAACTCTGTGGGAGAGAGGATTGTTTCTGATTCTTTCTTTTGAGGTGAGGTTTTCCTTCTAGTCATTTTGCTCAGTGCAGAGTGGCCAAAAACAAGTTGTATTGGGAAAAGGAGAAAAAGAGAGGGGAGAAAGAAGGAAAGAAAAGAGAAAAAGAAAAAAGAAAAAAAAAGAAGAAAAAGAGAAAGAAAAAGAAAGTAAGGGGAAAAAAAGGTGGGGGAAGCAAACAGAAATCAAAAAAGAAAAAAAAACCAACAAGGGGGAGCATCTTCTGAATCTGTAGACTTTAAGTCCCTTGACTTCCCCTGGAACTGGTCCGTCCAGCTGGTCTTCTGGGGGAGGGGCCTGCTGTGCTGATCTTCAGGTGTTAGCACTTGGGGGAGCTGCTCTGCCCCTGCCTGGTGCAGGGCCCAGTGGGGGTTGTTTACCCCGTGAGGCCCCAGGAAGAACAACCGCAGTGGCGGGGCCAGCTCTGCAGCCCTGGAGTCAGCCCCCGCAGTAACTCCGGGGCTCTCTGTCCGCAGGGCCTGGAGGCTCCGGGGCGGGGCCGCTGATCTGCTCAGCTCGGGGCAGGAGCGTCCTCGCTGTCCTGGGCCCTCCCGGCCTCTGCCTGTCCCGGGGGAGGCCGGATCCTGGGCTGTGTCCCGGCGCCCTGTGCCCCGGGGCCTGCGCTGTGGGATTCGCGCTCCCGCCCCGCAGCCCCCTCCGCGGAGCCGCCGCCCGAGCCCCTCCGAGCTGCTCCGGGTCCCGCCGTGCGCGCTGCAGCCCTTAGGGAGCTCGGAGCACTCTCCTGCGCTCGCAGGTGTCTGTTAGTGTCCCCGGGAGCCCGAGGGCATCCCCGCCCTCCTGGGTCCTGCTCCACCTCCCTGCGAGCCCCTTTCCCCCGGGAAGGTTGGTGCAGCTCCTGCTCCTCCGGGACGGGGCTCTCCTGTCCTGGGGACACTCGCCCCGGCCTCAGCCCGGCTCCTCGCGGGGCCCCTCCCCCTCGGAGGCCTTTTGTTCCTTTATTTCTTTTTCCCCGTCTTCCTACCTTGCTAGAAGCGCGAACTCTTCTCACTGTAGCGTTCCAGCTGGTCTCTCTTTACATCTCAGGCCGAATTCGTAGATTTTCAGGATGATTGGAAGGTTATCTAGGTAATGTGGTGGGGACAGGTGACTTGAGGACCCTACTCTTCCGCCATGTTGCCCCTCCTTGATCTGCATTTTTCTAAGTCCCAAAAGAAAGAAGTTTCAAGTCCCAAAAGAATGACATGCTTCTGCGGGAACAATGAGTGAGACAGTGGTTATTTGGAAGAGGTGTCCCCCTACATCTCACAACATAGACAGCCATGAAGCCATCAGCTTCAGCTACTCACTTACGCTGATCAGATGTGTTTTCCTCACCAGTTAGGCAGGGAACAGTAGAGTAGGATGGGCAGGGCGGTGGGGCAGGGGATATGATGCTGGCCTGGATAGGATGCAGGGTTCTAGACAGAGGTACTACTAACCTAAAGTTTCCACTGATTCTATTTAGTGGTGCTTTATCAGGTAAAGCCATGAAATAAGATGTGACCACAAATGTGTGTTTGAGGATTATTGAATCCTTACATTGTAGATTTCAGTCTATAATAATAAAGCTACTCTTCATTTTTTCCATCAATATGAGAACATCAGAGACTGTTGGTTATTAAACTGTTCTCACTATCTGTTTTTGGAAACTTATCAGTAGAGCTGTGTACAATAAGCAGAACTGATAATCTGCCAGTATACTCTGGTTCTGCTGCAAGGACTTTCAAAATGCCAAAATATTTACATGGTGTTTGGCAAACAGTGACTTAAGCTCCCCTCTTTGCAAGTAACTCTCACTACCATCTTGTCATCCCGGACATAGCGGGCTCCAGGACCCTGCCCCGGTGGACATGCCCATTCTGATTAGCTGACACCAATGCCAGTTATTGTTCTGGATATTACCCTAGCTTTTCTTATCACTTTATTCATGCTATCCAAACAGTGACTACTTGATACAGTTTAAGGATCGATGAAAATTAACTCCATAGACTTGAGGTGGGGAAAGAGAACCTTACATTTAGGGAAGATTCTATTTCCACAGCCATGTTGAGACTTTGTTCTAGGTACAGCAGGAATATCAACATGAATAGCTCACATTCAATAATTAGGGGCACCTGTCTGTCTCTGTCGGTAGAGCGTGTGACTCTTGATCTCAGAGTTGTAGTTTCGAGCCCCACACTGGGTGTAGAAATTACTTAAAAGTAAAATCTTAAAAAAAAAAAAAGTTAAATAAGTCATTCAAACATACATGCACAGAAATGCACATGTCAGTGTTATGGAGAGAATGCTCATGTCCTCCCTCAAAACAGGTGTCATATGTTGAATCCCGGCCCCCAGGGTGATGGTCTTTGGAGGGTCTTCGAGAGGTAAGTACGTTTAGAGTAGATCCCCAAGGTGGAGTCCTCATGATGAGATTAGTGGTCTTATTAAGAAAAAGAAAGAAAGATCGCAGTCTCTGGCTTTCCATGTGCACACGCAGTGATCCATGTGAAGACACAGTAAGAAGGGAGCTTGCTGCAAATCAGGAAGAGCACTCCCATCTGAGACTCAATCAGCCAGTGCCTTGATCTTGAACTTCCAGCCTCCAGAGCTATGAAAAAACAAATTTCTGTTGTTTAGACCACTCGGTCTACATTATTTTGTTGTGGCAGCCCAACAGACTAATATAGTCAGTGGTTATGTTAGAAAAACCTATTAAAATGATTTCTAGAAATCACAGGTAAATCTAGTGTAAAATCTAGGTAAAATCTAGTGGATTAAAGTAAATTATTTTATTATTATTTCTTGCTGGAAATAAAAAAGAACACTTTTGAGTTGATCCTTAGTATGCTTCCCAAGGTCTTCATAAAATCACATTTTGCAGTATTTTGTTTTAACACATTTTTCTCAGTTTATGAGGCAAAACATTGCCTTCATCATACAAATGCCTCTCTACACCCCATTTCCTATAATACCAGATGTCACCTGATTTTTCCCCCACCAGGGTCATATCAGAAAATGAAATTTACTGAACTTGTTTTATTCTGCATGACCAGGCTGTTCCCCTCTTTAACTTTCTCCAAGTTTCTTGGTTCAGTATTTTTCAATCTGTGTACAAGGTTCACGAGGGTGCCGTACTTTTGAAATGCCTAAAAAGGTGAGTGTTTTAAAAAATAGATCTAAAAGAATGTCACGCTTCTAAAAGTAGTATTTGTAAAAGGCACGTTAGAAATGTTTGAAATGTCCGTACACATTAAAATTAGACAATGAGCTTGCAAGAACAACAAAGGAAGTGGAGCCAAACTCTCACAAGATCTGCAAAAACAACACACATTGGGATGACTGCAGTTGGTAGGAGTCATCAAGTAAGGAAGGAAACCACATCATCAGCCCCAAGAACTGGCTCATCTAGAGGCAACAGCAGCTCAAGTGTTTCCTCCAAGACTCAGCAACTCCTCAAACAGCAGTCTATTCAAGGAGCATCACAAACTTACTACCTTCTTTACCTTTTTCTGCTCTTCTAAAGCCACCAGGTGACTCATTATGCTTCTTTTTTCCTCCCCATGGGTTTGTGTTTCTTTTCTTTTCAGTGAGTCTCTGCCTTTAAATCACTCTAGGTTTTGAAACTTTGTCTATTTGCCATCAAACTTTGTCTTTTTTACCATGAAGACTAACGGATTCCTGAGGATCTAATGGATTTTTTTCAGCATAATCTAATATTAATTCTCTCCTGGTAGGTGGAGCTGGCCACATTAAGGTCTGTTGGCCAACCCACAGATGACTGCCCAGAGCCAATCCCTCACCAGTCATCTGTGGCCCAGCTTCTAGGATTAGATGGTGCCAAACATGGCAATCTCTTTCCCCAACACTCTCTAATTAAAGGTAGCATGGCATAAGAGAGCTATAAATCAGAATAAGGTAAACATTCACATTTTAGCTACTGGGTAGAAGAAGACAGGTTAGTGACTATCTTGGCTATCTTGGTTTGGGATCTCCAAAAGCAAAATTCTCAGACAAGGATATGGGGGCAAATGGTCTATCTGAGAGATGATCCCAGGAAGCACAGTGAGAAAAGGTGGGGGGAGGACAGCCAAAAGAGGATACATCAATGAGGGGAACTGTGGCTGTATTTCTCTAAGAAGTATAGAGCATATTCAAAATTGTCTCCCAAAGAGGCAAGGAAACAGGTTGTATCTCCTGAGTCCTTTAGTTGGGCATTAGCTGCTGGGTACTTCTGGCTAATCCATGGAAAAATGCCCTTAGTCAGAGTCTCAGAGAGAAGCCCATCTCCTGGAACCAACTGCTGTGATCTCAGGAGTAGCCCAGTGGGATATTGGTGGGGCATAGTCTACTACAAGGCTTAGCTATGGCAAGATCTAAACTCTCTAGACCTCAGAGGTGGGAGTGGGCTGGGAAGAGGTAAGGGAAAGAAGAGTGGAGTGAACCCAGCATCGGGACACCAATATCACAACAACATAGGATTATTTAGAATTGCAGGAAATTGTATTAATTTGAATGTTCAGTAATAGACGCAATGATAAAACAGCTTGTGGTAGATCCAGAAAGGGATCCACTCTGCAGCCATTTATATTACAGAACTGTATTCAATAGCACAGCGGAATGTTGAAGAAAAAGAAAAATTGAAAAAAAAAAGCACATCTATTTTCATTTGGATGGGTTTGTGGATTTTTCTAGATGTGAGGAGCAAATAGGTTCTAAGGAGAAATCATTCAGGTCTTTGAAGCTCACATAAAATAAGTAACTTCCATAAAAGGTCCAAATGCTTATCTTAGTCTCTAAACATGTCCCTTTATATCGCTTGGGGAAAAAAGACTCGAGAAATGGGATGCCTGGTGGCTCAGGAGTTGGGCGGCTGCCTTTGCCTCAGGTCATGATCCCAGGATCTGGGATTGAGTCCCGAATCGGGCTTCTGCAAAGAGCCTGCTTCTCCCTCTGCCTATGTCTCTGCCTCTCTCTCTCTCTCTCTCTCTCTCTCTCTCTCTCTGAATAAATAAATAAACCTTAAGAAAAAAAAAAGACTCTAGAAAAGACTGCTCCAATGGGTGAGTTTTGACTCAGTCCATTAGGAATATAGGAAAACTCTGGCTCTCAGCAGTGTTGGGTCCTGGCATCTCAGCCACACTCCCCAAGTATCTGACTAAAAAGAACCTGAGCTCAGAAGTTGAAGCACATATGAACCCAGAGACAGACTATGTCTACTGCTTCAACCTCTCCACAAAATCAAATAACTGAGAAGTTGTGGCCAGGCTGAGACTCTGCTCCAAAAAGCCTTCATCATTTCTCTTACAGGGAATGTTCTCTCAAAGACTTTTCCTTATCAGATTGAATTAAAAAGTGTAAATAAAACACTCCCTGATTTGTAGATGAATATTTTAATAGAATTCCAAGTCAGTTTATATCTAGAACCATAGCTACTTTTCATGCCTATGGTCTAGTCAGATTTAAAAAAAAAGGATGGCAAGAAATCCATCCTTGCAAGGCTTAGCAAGAGAGAGGGAGGCAAGATCAGAAAGGAATAGGAAGGATGGAGGTCAAGGATAGCAGGTCACAGACAACTGGAAACAAGAGCAGATTTGCCTTTGTTTACATTGCCAAGGGGGAAAAATTAACTTGATGGAGAAGGTAATTAAGCATTTCTTTTTCCATCACGGTCCAGTCTGGCTTCATATCCAGCTGTTCTATTAGACATTGTGATGATTCTTCGTCGAGTCACAGAGTTAACGATGGCCAGTGTGGCACCAATGTCACACGGCACTACTTCCCCATCATTAACCTTTATTTTATTAATAGTAAAAATTTTGGAGTGAGAATAGTCCAACTCAGGTAGTCATATAACGAGGGAAGCCTGAACGTTTATAGAGAGATGTTGTCGGAACAAAGAAATAATGTGAGCAAATCAGCAGATTGGCCTCGAAAGGCATTTAGAGAGATTATCTGGCTCAATACCCTCAGTTCCTAGGTGTAGAAACCAAGATCATGTAAGGTGAATGGGTTTTCCTGGAGTTACGGAGCTTGTCATTGTAGATCCATCTGTATCCACCTGTCAAGACTGATCCTCCTTTTTGCTTGTATTTTCAGTAACCACCTGCAGAGAAATTACACCTACACCTCAATGTAGGAATAAGCTGATTTACACAAAGTTACTGTTTGGAATGTGGTGTGTGTTTTCTAACAGAAACAGTTGGTGGGACATGATGGTAGTTTTGCCAGTCGCGTCTCAGAGACTGTTAGTACCCCCATTCCATAACTCTGGGAATGCTTGGCCCCCTTTTAATGGGGGTTAATGATTGCATAATGAAGACAAATGACCAACTGAGTCTGGGAGTCTGGCCTCCCAATGCTAAGGGAAATGTCCTGTCCTGCAGACCTGGTTACTTTTCAGGTAAATATAGATCAGCTTTGTATGTCCAGCTGCACTGAAACTAGCATAGGTTAGATCATTGCCATCTGAATACTCTGGGAATGTACTGCAGGACACATTTCACCTATATAGAGGAATAGTCACTGCAAAGCTTCAATGAGGTCATAATCGGCTGTGGAGACACTAATTTATTTGGATAAACACACTGTTCAGGTGAAGGAAAAACTACTTTATTTTAATTGCTTCACATAATAAACCAGCCATTCAAATAAGGAGGCTGGGATAAATATTTTGCTTGGTGTAATTGAATCAGTTTACAAGAATCAGAGGAAATCCAGGCAATTGTGATTTCTGTGCAACTGTTGTATAAAGGTAGGAGACTTGTGGATGAATGTTTACATGCTACAGAGCAAATGTTTCAGGCTTGGGGGTTTGCAAATAGCATTTATCTTGTTTAGACCCCTTGGAACTTTTACACCAAAATGACCTTCTACTGCAACTCTAAATAGTGGTCAGGGCTTACCTTTATTACTAGATGGATTTTGTACATCTCCTAACTTGAAAATGGTTTTCAAAGACAGTCATCCATTCAGTTTCATATTTTTGGTCATTTCAAATTTTGGTGCAAAATGTTGTTTACCAGCTAGATTGTCCTCCTCATTTATTAAACATATCTGTGTATGTTTGGGCTATTTCCTCAAGTCAAATCTACCTTAAGAATTCAAGAAGTGCCATCCTTGATGAATTTATGGAGTGGGCACCAAACTCTGTAGCTGATTCTCAATTGTAATCCTAAAAACCCTTTGTAAAATGGCAGTGTCACAGGCAGTAGGGTATAAATTTCTGTAGCTATTTTTAATCTTGTTGGGGTCATGGGTCCCTATGAGAATATGACAAGAGCTTTCGCCTTCGAGAAAAGTGAATGCAACAATATGTGTGCATGTTTTACAGACTGATTCATACCTTTAGAGTATATTCAGAGGTTAAGAACTAAGTTCTTAATTAAGATTAAGAATTTTTGTTTTAAGGTGCATTTTTGACAGAAATAGCATCTATTTTGATTTATTGCTTAGATGTTTATTAAAAATGCAAGTTTCATCATTCATCATCACATCTTCAATATATACATGTACTATTCTGTATAGGCATGTGTAATTGACTACATTAAAAATGAGCTGCTTTTTAGAATTTCTGTTTTATATTTTTAAAATTTCAATCTATTTTAACTATTCTTTTAAACCTTTTCAACTTTCAAAATGAGATGATTTTTTAATTTCTGGAAGTATTTATTATTGTTAATCTTAAAAGATCCATCTTTAAAACTTTGGTTCAAATATTCAACTTAATATTTGCATTTGAAATTTTTTTCTAATAGAACATTGACCTTAGGGCAACCCTGGTGGCTCAGCAGTTTAGCTCTGCCTTCAGCCCAGGACGGGAATCCTGGAGACCAAGGATCGAGTCCTGCATCAGGCTCCCTGCATGGAGCTTGCTTCTCCCTCTGCTTTTGTCTCTGCCTCTCTCTCTGTGTCTCTCAATGAATAAATAAAAAACTTAAAAAAAAAAAAAAGAACATTGACCTTAAAGATTTTGAAAGTCACAATCTACATATACATTTAATTCCAGTTCTCTGCTATTAAAATAACATTGACTAAATCTCAGAATTAGGTGATAACTCCTTTCCCTTTTCTGAACATTACCAAATGATAATTTTTAGAATTAAATAAAATATGAATCGAAGGTGCTGCAAGGATTTAGTGTATACAAATACATTTTTCATGATAGTTTATAGAACTTACATAGAAATAACAAGCTCTTTTAGTGACCATATACACTCAATATGTTTCTTTCTTATGATGAAAAATGATTTTATATTCATATACAGTGCAACTTTCATCACCTCCTAGTCAGAAAAGCTCTGCTGTCATTTCAAACCCACAACTAAGTATAACATAATAGGATCTATGATTTAAAACATTCAGGACCATATCCAGTCTTCTCAAAGTTCATGTGACTAGGAATTCAAAGAGCCCTTTGAAAAGAGAAACTTCAGTGGAAACAAGCTCAGAGCCACATAGTCATGTGTGGATGCCATCATGAGCTTATAGCTTTTATCTTGCTTTATTGCTGTATGTAGAGGCAGAACCATTTCAGATACAAAACAAAAGTAACTTGTGGGTTTGGTGATGGGTCAGGTTGATAGGAAATCCTTGCCATCACATAAAGACATATATTTGTGTACACACAGAATATACTCAAATATTTCTAGGATACAGAGTCTTTTGTATATTTTATTTCTAAAACTGACACTTTCTTAAATTAATAGTATGGTACAGTTCATTTGGTAGCATTTTTTTCTTAATCCTACACAAAATAATAATGAAAATAACAATTGATGGTGTCTTAGATTCAATGAAGTGTATTATATATAGATTAGAGTACATGAGAGCAGAAGGCACCTTAGCAATATTAAAACGACTCTCCAAGGAAATTGAAACTGAAGGGTCAATTAATTTGCTAAAGAGACAGATTTTGGTGACAGTCCAGAGATTAATTTTTCAAATACTTTCACCCATCTTATGTGAATCATTAGACCATAAACTCATAAACTCAATGTAAATCACTTTTTAAAAGACATTTCTTATGTAATATTTGATGCATGAAGCATAATGTTTATGTAAGTTATGAAGTATAATGAATTATTGTTGAGTATAAATGAACACATTTTAACTACACGCAAAATCTTGGATAATCTTAAAATATTAATGTTGAGAGAAATGAGTATAGCCCAAGCCTAGTTATCAAATGATGCCATTTTTCATAAATAAGTAAAATATTTGAAATTAAAATTTAGCCTGATTCATACAGTACCTTTTTAAAACCATTGCTCACCTCAGTGTTAATGTAGGAAAAAAGTATTCAAGAATTTTTTTCTTTAAATCCACATGTTAGGGATCCCTGGGTGGCGCAGCGGTTTGGCGCCTGCCTTTGGCCCAGGGCGCGATCCTGGGGACCCGGGATCGAATCCCACATCGGGCTCCCGGTGCATGGAGCCTGCTTCTCCCTCTGCCTGTGTCTCTGCCTCTCTCTCTCTCTCTCTGTGACTATCATAAATAAATAAAAAATTAAAAAAAAAAAAAAACTTAACAAAAAAAAAAATAAAATAAAATAAATCCACATGTTAGAGCCAAAAATTAAAAAGGCATGTTTTAATGGGAACTGGTTTAAAACAATTTGACTAGAGTGAGAGAACAGTTTGGAAAATTATTGTCTATGCTCAGTTTTGCCTCCAAATTTGGACTTTGAAACTTATTGTCAGTCTCAGAAAGAAATAAGCTGCACAGATAATTAAACATTTGCCTTGGGGGAATTATTTGCAGTTAATTAAAATCATACACTTTGGGTGTATACTTGCTTCACTGGTTATTAAATTTGAATTATATGTTAACTATCCAGGTTTCTCACTTGTCCATCAAATGTTGCTTGTGGCAGGTTCAAGAAACAGACTTTCTCATAATATTCCAAACTGCATTGTTTAAAACTATCTCCTAGTGTGGGGAAAGAGAGGGGTAAAAGGAGAAAGGAAAGAAAGTATGCTTTGAGACTCTGATTCAGCTCTGTTGGGTGTTACAATTCAATGGAGCAATGTGAACTCAGTAAGGGACCCATTTTTAGGTAACAGAAGTGGCAGCCTGCCATGCCCAGTTTGCTCCATGGCCATATGCATAGTAGATAAGCTCATGACTTTTAGATATCTTTGGATTACCACTCTTTTAGCTGCATAAAAAATATCCCCTAGATTGTAACCTGTATGAAGGCAGAGTCAATTAGTATTGACTCCCTAGCCTCAAGAAGTATCTAACATAGAGTTGTCCCTTAATAAATACTTTTGGAGGGAATAAAAGGCCCAATTTAAGTCTTCCTGCTGACCCACCCACATGCCCTTTATGATGGCTTTCTAAAGAGTCTACAGAAAGGCCTCAAACATCTAACAAGGAATCCTGCGTAGTCTTGCAACAGTCCATAGTCATTGAAATCTATTTGGCCATGTTATTTCCTGCAAGTATATCATATAACAAAAAAAAAAAAAGATGAACTTATGCTGATTTCACATTTAAATGTGCTATATGAGGGAGAGGATGAAATTGCACAAAACAGAAGGTTTGCATTCCCCTTTGCTATTGTTCTACTGGTAGTGTGCCTCAGGAAGATGAACTTAATTACAACTGGATATCAAAGCTCTACATCTGGCTTATTCAAGGACTCAAGGCTCCTGTATATGAACAATTGCAGTAATGGAAGCATTAAGAACATTAAAATTGATATTCCTTTAATCTCCCCTATTTTGCCTTCTTTTCATATCCTTTTGCACAATTCTCCAAAGACTTTCATTAATGCATAAAACCTGCTTACATTTTCTTCTTCGTTGCAAAAAGATGACCCAATCAAATTTGTATCATCCTACCTTTGTAAACTTTGTACAAGACCTCTTACGCAGTAACTTCAGGAACAGCTTATTTACTATGAAAATATCTAAGTATTTTAATGGTATTTTAAAAAATAAATAAATTCCATCTCCCAAAGATAGATATATCATGACAGTGTTGGAAGCTGTTCTATTTCCCAGTTAAAAATACTGACTAGATGTTTTGCTTATTTTTTGTGGCAGATTCTGCAAAGGACAAGAATATCACAGAAGACAATGAAGTAACAGATCATTCTGGATGTGACCAAGATCATCCTAATGGTAAGTTGCAAGGTCCTTTTTTAATTTTTTTTCTGCTGAGAAATATTACATTTAAAAAACAGATTTTAGTTTTTCTGGGAAAAATGGAATATGGTAATATTTTATTTTTATGAATATCAAGTGATTTGTAGCTGCCAAGTTTAGAAAGGAAATTTGCTCTCCGCTATCCTCATCATTCACTATTTTTGTACCAGGCTGACTTTATTATTGTTACCTGCCTAAACTCTATAGGCATCAGATTTGCAACTACAGAAATGAAGAAATGATAACAATGAGAAAAATGTGACACATATAGACAATACATCTAGGTGATTAAATCTACATATCCATGGAATACCAAGAAGAGAGGCTAGAACAAACAAAAATGAAAACAATCTTTAGAAAAATAACAGAAAAAAGTTTTCCTAATGTAAACCAGTTCCTCCACCCAAAACACAAGAGTATACATACTTATTTATGGACAAAGATACTGAAAACTCAAATAGGAACAGAAATCTACAAAACCTCATGGAATTTCTGAACATCAGTGATAATGAAAGGCTTTGAAAGCACATAAGAAAATCAAAATCAGGTTACAAACAAAATCACCAAAATCAGATTAGCCTTGCCTTTCTTCTTCCACAATTCTAAACACTAGATGAAATGGATGAACATTTCCATTGCTCTAAAGTACACAGTTTCTATATTTAGTGAAGTTGTTACTACTCATGCATGAAGTCAAGACTAACATTTTCTCAGGAATTCATAGATTAAGAAAATATGCCACCCAAGTATCCTTCCTGTGAGTAAACTAACAGAAATCCTGTGCAAAACCAATAAATATAGAAAGGAAGGAAAAAGTTAAGACTGAGAAAGTCACACTTGGAAAGAAGTATGTGATAAGAGACTCATTAAATGTATGAAAATGTTGAAATAATTGCTTCCAAATTAGGATCAGAATACCTTAATTAAATGTACGTTTTTATCTTTGAAAATTACAGTATATGTTGCTTTAAAATGAGAAGGAAAAAGGAGAGACTTCTACTTTCAGGAATGAAAGTCTAAATAACTTAGACCATTACTCTCCCTGAAGATAACTAGACAAACTACACCAAAAACAAAAAGGTATGGAGTCTGTTTAAAGGCACCAGAGAACTAACAGGATAGTGAAAAATTGTCAGGCTAGGTTCTGGGAGAAAATAGATATCCAGAGATGTGAGTTCAGAACTTTTTTTTTTTTCTTGGTCATTTGCTGATTCTGCAAAAGGTATCCAGAGTCCTATTGCTGAAAAGGGCAAGGGCCCACAGTAAACCCCCTGGTTTCTTTGTTGAAACCCTAAAGATATGTATCCTAGCAGAAAGAATCAAGCAGCAGGAGACCAACTTTCTGAAAGACTGATGCCCATCTTTGAATCATCTCAATCCTCAAAATAAATGAAGACCAACCCAGATTACTATTCCCCATAGGCACCTGAGAAAAACCAATGTAAAACCATTTACAAAAACGAGTTCTTAGCCACAATTTCCAGCATGTCTAGCACATACACACACACACACACAAAATCCAGAAAAAATGAAACATGGTAACATAAAAAAAAAGTCAAGAGAAACATGCCCAGAGCACCCGGGTGGCTCAATTGATTAAGCATCCACCCCAGGTTGGGTTCTGCCATTCCCCCTGCTTGTGCTCTCTCACTCTCACTCTAAATAAATAAATAAATAAATAAAATCTTTTTTAAAAAAGAAATAGGCCCATTTGGGCTGAAAGTATTACAGTTAAAACATAAAGTATAAAATAATTTTCCTGCTGTTAATAGGAGGATAAAGATGGCATTGAAAAAATTAGCTGAGAAGTGGAAATTCAAAACAAAGCATCATAAAAGAAAAAGAAAAGAAAGTCTAGAAGTGAAAGATACAATAATTGAAATGAAGAATGCAATGAATAGATTCATGGTTTAAATGCATATTACACACAGATGAAAGAGAATTTGTGCACTAGAAGTTAGGTCAGAAGAATATATCCAAAATAAAAGTAGTAGAGAAAAAAAAGGAATGATAAACACTAAAGAAAGGGAACAAATATAGAGGATAAATGGTAACTCAATTGGAATCCCAGACAGAAAGGAGTGAGGTAATTGAGCAGAAGCAATATTTCAGATAATTATGCTGAGAAATGACCTATACTGATGAAAGACATCAGATCACATCTTCCTAAAACCCTTTGAACTCTAAGCAAAATAAATCCACAAGTATGCCCATCACTGTACAACTGCTGAAAATCAAAGATAAACAGGACATCTAAAAAGAAATCCTTAAACAATTAGACTGATATCTGACTTTAATAGATACAATAGAAATAAGACAATATAGCATAATAATAGCCAACCAAGAATTCTAAGCCAAAAAAAAGTGTGTTTCAAAAATAACTTTAATCAAGCAAATTTCAGGCCAAAAAAAGAAAAGTTCACCAACAGAGAATTTTGGTGTTCTTCAGGTAGGAGGGTATTGATACCAGATGGAAGGAAAAAGATGAAGGAAAAGAAAAAAAAGCAAGGTAAATGGTAATTATTTGATAAGTCTAAATGAGTACTGATGATACCAATTCTTGACAAGGAGCAGGAAAGTATGACATATAAGAGAAGAGAAATCAATTAATACAAATCAATTCAGAAATGGTACAGATTGTGTAATTAATGTGAAAGGCCATGTTAAAAGTTATTATAATCATATTCCATATCTTCTGAAAGCTAAAAGGAATATTGTCCATGTTAATTAGAGACATTAAAGGTATAAAATGATACAAATTGAATTTCTAGAGATGAAATACTAAATGTCTGAGATGAAAATTACACCTGATGAGAATAATGGCAGATTAGTCACTGAAGAAGAAAAGAGTGGTGAATTTGAAGAAGTAGCAATAGAAACCATCCAAATTGAAACACAAAGAGAATAAGTGATTGAAAACAAGAAAAATATAATCAGTGAGCTATGAAAGAACTATAAAGGTAATTGCAAGCCCAATATACATAAATCGAAATATCTGAAGGCAAAGCATGGAAAAGGAAGACAAAAAATATTTGAAGTAAAAATGATTGAAATTTTCCAAAACTTCGGTGAAAACTGTGAATCCACATATCCAGTTCTATGAAGTTCTATGACCTCGGAGCACAAGAAACATAAATTATAACTAAGTACATCATCATCATCTTGTTCAACATCAGTGATAAACAGAAAAATTTCAAAAACAGAGGAAAAAAACAGGTACAGGGAAATAGATATAAAGAGGAAGAAGTCTCATTGGAACTACAACTAAAATTACAGGCTAAAACATGAATGACTCTTACAAGCATAATGTTAAATCAAAGAAGGTACAGAAGCATATATATTGTACAATATCTCATATCAAATTGAAAAAGCAGGAAAAGATAGTGATGCTATTTAGAAAGGCATACTTGAGTGGAAAAATAATAAAGGGAATCTAGGTAGTGATTACTCTGAGTTAAGGTGCTGATTAAATTTTGGTGATTAAGGAGGAGGTTCTGATTGGCCCATGGTCCAGTCCTCTGGACTGGATGGATACATAGTTTCTATAACTATAAGAAAGTATAGTTTCTCTATTTGCTTTTGGTTGTTTAACTGAACTCTCAATATTGTTCGTTCACTTTCCTATATTTTGTTACATTTTTAAAGATTAGTTAAAAGAAGAAGGAAGAAAGGAGGGAGAGAAAAAGGAAAGAAGTATCAATGCCAGAATTTATAAATCAGGATTATGGTGGGGAGTAGGGAGGGTTGCACAAAAGCTGATTTCCATAAAGGTAGTCAAAAAGTAAAAATCGTGTTCTGCTACAGATTCTGACAATATAAGTTAGGGTTAAGAATACCTTTGAAAAATTTAATGATAATCACAAATAGAATTAAATCACAATAGAATTAAGGGAAGATACTCTCTCAATTTCCTGGTATGTTTCATACCAAAAATGAGTATTTTCAATAATGGAAATAATTTTAAAAAGTAAGTAGCAGTGTAACAAAAGCACAATATATCAAATAAGACAACAGAAACACAGGCAAGTAGTTATGAAAGAAAGGTAATTAGGTTAATTTATTAAGTGTAAAAACCAGTTGGGTTGAATTAATTTTAAAAAATAGTAAAGGTTTAAAAAATATAAATTCAGGAAAGGTATATTTGGGAAATGAACATTAAAAGAAAGCATGAGAAACTACTTTAGAATCTATCCAGTTAGAATTCCAGCAAAAAGTCTTAAGCAAGAGGGGCATCTGGGTGGCTCAGTGGTTGAGCATCTGCCTTTGGCTCAGGTTGGGACCCCAGGTCCTGGGATCCAGTTCCTCATTGGGCTCTCCACAGGGAGCCTGCTTCTCCCCCTGCCTGTGTCTCTGCCTCTCTCTGTGTGTCTTTCATGAATAAATAAATAAATTCTTAAAAAAACAAACAGAGTCTGGAGCAAGAAAGATTTGGTCATTTTTATATCAGTAAAAATTTAATTCCCTGATTTAATATAATAATGATGGGTCTTTATATGGCAGATGATACAGTAAGAATAAAATCCAACTGGAAATGCAATGGGGAATTCACAGATATATTTTCAGTCAATGACAGAATAAATAGACTACAAAAATAAAGTGTCTTTGAAAAATGTGATTAACACTATAGTCCTACTGTAGGAATAGGGAAACAAGTCAATCCATGAAATGGAATAAAGACTTTAGAAATGGACTAAAGTAGATCTGGGTTTTTAGCACATCTTCAGGCTGACATTTCAAAGACAGATGACTCCATAAATGGCATTAAGACAACTGCTTGGCCATTTGGAAGAATAACCTGAATCCCAATCTCATTCCTTATACTAACCTAAATTACAGGAAGAGCAAAGATGAAATGTAAAAATGAAACTAAAATTACCAGACTAAAAAAACAAAAGTGTGACTTTTAAAAAATTTTGAAATAAGAACTGCTTTTTGAACTGTAAACAAAAATGCACACATGATTGTATACATATGTTATAAAAAGGCATTCACACACACACACACACATATATATATATCTGCAATGTGTGTGCATGCATCAATATATGTCATAAGAAAGAGAAATGGCTAAATCTGAATATATGCATTTTGACATGATAAAGATTATAATCAAATTCTAAAGAAAAACTACTAGGAAAAGTACTCTCAGCCTAAATGACAAAGAATCAATTTTCTTAAAGTAAAAAAAAATCTTATAAATCAATAAAAAGAAAAAAAAAAACAAAAGGAAAATGGGTGAAGGACTCCATTATAATTTACAGAAGAAGAAATACAATCACAAAATGAAGAGATGGCGTATCTCTTTATTTCTTAAAGAAATGCAAATAAAACATGATTTCAGTTTTAATCAAACAAGTTTATGTAGGAGAATCAGTGGGAGTAAGGTATCCAATCAGGCTCACACACTATTGGTGGAAGAATGAAAGACATAACCACATCAGCAATTTTGACAAAATCTAATAAAAAGTAAAGTGTTCATACTATTAGCCTAGAATTATGCTTTAGGACTTTGTCTTAAAGTAACACCCACCAAGACTAGGGAGATGTGTATTTACAAAAATCTTCATCACAATACTATGTTTAATGGTAAGAAAAGAAGGAAATGTCAAAAATTTTGTACATACTATGGAATATACTGCATTTTTTTTAAGATTCCTATTTTATTTATTCATGAGAGGCACAGAGAGAGAAAGAGAGAGAGAGGCGGAGACACAAGCAGAAGAAGAAGCAGGCTCCATGCAGGAAGCCTGATGCAGGACTCGATCCCGGGTCTCCAGGATCATGCCCTGGGCTGAAGGCAGGCACCAAACCATTGAGCCAATAAAATTACTTCAGAAATTTTATTTTATTATTTTTTTAAGATGTTATTTATTTACTCATGAGAGACACAGAGAGAGAGGCAGAGACATAGGCATAGACAGAGGGAGAGGCAAGCTTCATACGGAGCCCAATGCAGGAAACCATCCCCAGACCCTGGGATCATGTCCTGAGCCAAAGGCAGATGCTCAATCACTGAGCCACTCAGGCATCCCTCTGAAGAAATTTTAATAACAGTGTAAGATTCTTGTAAAATTATGAGCTAAAAAAGCAAGAATCAGAGTGTAAATTCATTTTGATCCCAGGATATATGTGTATATTTCTGCATGTGTATATGTGTATTGAGCCACATACACAAAGACTCACTAACACATATAGAGATCCATATATATGTATACATACAAGATATATATCTACATACATGGGAATACACACATATATGCATGTACAAATGTATATCTGCATGCATCTGTATACACACATATGCATATGCAGATGTATATCTACATATATATGTGCACACAACAGAAAGATAGTTTACAATATTAACAGTGACAGTTATAAAATTATTATAGCTATAAATTATAGTTATAAAATTATTCATAGCTCTCAATAATTATATGTACTTTTCAGTGTTTCTAGAAGGAAACTACAATTCTTTTGCAACTGCAGGAAAAAATAATTTTAGAAATAATTTACATTAGGTAGTAAGTTTTTTGGGCCCCAGGAAAAAATGAAGGGTGTCTAGAAGATAATCAAATTCACACTAATCTGGGTTTAAGTTTTGCTCTTAAGCTGGGGTTATTTTTACACATGATAAACATAAAATTTTGAATATTAGCAGCAATCAAGTTTCAAGTTTAACAAAAGGATGCAATTTCCATTGTCTTTAAGACAAGCATTGAAGAAACAAAGTCTTTGTTCTCATGAAGATTTGAGCATATAGTAATCTGCGAACAATAAAACTATACTTTTGTTACTATTGTTCAGAACCAGTCCATTTACAGAGTGCAGTTAGGTTTATCCTCTCAAAATGTTTAGTTCCAGACTGATGGCCCTAGACCAATTTTTATGCAAATTATTTAAAGCATTAGCTTGAGCCAAACTTAATTACCAGGGCTCCAAGAAATAATCACGTGATCTATTTCTAAAGAAAAGTGAATGGATTTTTGGATTATCTGTTCTAATAGTCCCCTCCCATTAGCATGGATGATTGAGTTCACTATATAAAAATATATACATAAACTGTGGGACCCTTTATGTTCCTTTGTTTCCTCTGCCAGGAGGGATTAGGGCAGAGGACAGTGGGTGGAATTCAACTAGACTGAATGTGGAGAAGCAAACATAAAGCTTGCCTGCATGGGGTCAAGAAGCAAGATGAAACATGGAATGTCTGAGTGCACTGCAGAGAAAGACAGAAGGACTGGAGACCCCTGGAGTCATCATTAACACACAGCAGGCCTGGGTGCAGGGCAAGGAGCTCACATGTACCTCCTCTTTGTGTAATATGCCCAGTCCTGGCTTGCCTCAGGAATGAGAAAATATGATTATTCTTGTATTTCGAAGCTGTGCACTTCACTTCTCTCCCTGTTTTTTATTGACTTTATTTCAGAAAAATTAGAAAGAAGAAAATACATGTATTTCTATTTCAAGAAAAGATTGCTAAAATATGTAAAGTACACAGGTGAAAAGATCAAGAGTGGGGACAAGTGAAAAGGCAGAAGAGAGAAATACTCCAAAAGATCTTTGCAATGGCCTCTTATCCTCAAAGTGAAATGCCAGCCTTTACTAGTCAAAGAGAAAAATCCCTAGTATTCATCAAGAGCCTTAGGCTGCCACCACCACCAGCAGTCCCCCCAACAGCAGGTGCCGCAGGCCCTGTAGAATCGCTGTCTTCCTATCCCTGATTGAATTCCTGTGAAGATTTATCAAGTGGGGCGCTGGGAGTGGGGACACACAGGAACAGAGTGGCTGCTTCTATTCTCTGAATGCTCTACTCTTTGCCTTCATTATACGACAAAGCCAAATTGCAAATGATGAGTCAAAGTTCCCCGCAGTGACCCAAGAGTAGGTGTGGGGTCGGTTCCCTATCACCACAGTGATAGGGAATGAGGCTCACTCAAACAGTGAACGTCCTCTCTCAAAATCATCCACCCAATAAACAAACATTGGTGGTAACTAAAAACGTCACAAGGAGACAGAGCCTCATATCATTCCATAGATAGAGGGAATCTAAGTTATTATCCAGTTTTGCATCCTTAAAAGTAAATAGATAATGAACCTGAAGCCCAAAGAGGTTGTGATTTGCCTAAAACTTAAGTTCTTCCTTCAGGGTTCTTTGTAATAAATATAGTATATGGATATGCAGCCAAAGGCACTTACCTTGTTGCTAAAGGATGCAATAGAAAATAAGTTACAATCCCTAATTACTATTTGCAGACATTGATGCGTGCTGTAATGGACAGCCAGTTAATTAAACATTTATTGATCACTCATTAGTAGGTGCTGGGAGGGGAAATATCAATAAAGCACAGTTTCATAATGTTCATAGCCCAGTAAGAGAGACCAAGAGATACCACTACATTACAATGTGGTAAGGAGAATAATAAACAGATAAATGAGCAAAGGAATTCAATAAGCAAAAACATAAAAATGATTGATTCTGACTAGTGATTTGGAGGACGTCACAAAGAAAGATAAGTTGATGACTTAGTTTTGAAAGTTGAAGAGAATTTTATCAGATAGAAAGAGGGGAAATGGGGATATTTCAACCAGTGAGAATACACGTTAAGTGGACACAAGGGCAAGAAATAACATAAGGTGTTTAGAAAATGGTGAGTAGGTTGCGACATAGAAGAAAGGTAGGTGATTTGGCCAAAAGACAAAAAAAAAAAAAAAAAAAAGGAGAAGAAGAATAATATGCAAGAATAAAGAGCTACTCAACAGCTGAATTTCCCATGTTTTTTAGAGTTCAAGTACAATAGATATCAAGCCAAAGTAACTGGATTTAGCTAACCACAAACACCTTTTAGTTACAGTTTTTTCTTCTATGATATCACTGAAAGCATTTTTGTTTTCTACATTGTTTCATTATAATTATTAAATTAGATAATATGCATTTGTTGTAAAATATGAAATGCAGGTTAGCAAAATAAAAATTCTGTAAATTAAAATCCCACCTACCATCCAAAGATAATCAGTGTTAAATAGGAGATAAAGCCTTCCAGTTTTTGTCCCCACTAATCTAAATACATATAAAGGCATATGTGATGAGTCCATAGTTTCAAAAAATGAAATCATATTCTATGTTCTACAGTCCTTGAAAATCTCATAATATATTTTTAATGGTTGCTATCACATAAAAAAATAGTTGCTTAGACTTCCTCTAATCCATTAATTAGAAATTCTATTGCTATTTTCTGTCCTCTGTATATATCATCTTTTCATGTGTCATTTTTCTCCCTGACTTTTGCTTTCTTACTGAATTTTAATTCAAAACTTTGATTTCTGAAACATTAATTTATGAACAGCATTCATTAATTTATGAATAGCATTCATTCTCTCTTATGACATCCATTGTCCATGTTCATGCTGTTATTGTGTTTTTAGGCTTGTAGATTGTCTCAGTTTCCTCTTCAATCAATCCATCTTTTCATTTCCTTATTCATCAGTTCTCAGAGTTCGTTGCAAACACAAAAACACTGCTTTTGTTTTTCTGAATATATCTTTTTTAATAATAAATTTATTTTGTATTGGTATTCAATTTGCCAACGTACAGAATAACACCCAGTGCTCATCCCGTTGAATATATCTTTTACAAAAGTATTTTTCCCTTACTATAATTCCCCTCTTTTATTATGTTTCAGTTTTAAGTCCCCTGTTCATTAGGATAGCTAGGAATAGCTAACCAGGCAAGATGTTTGCCAGGAAATAAGTGGAAAAAATCCCCTTCACTTTCCATGTGCTACAATCCTTCTTTCCATCCAGCCATACTGGTATCTGTCCAGTATTTATCTAGGGTAAACTTGGAATGCAAAATCTGCGGCTCTAGTTTTATTGGAAATAGGATTTATTTCCTCCCATCTCACTCCTTGAAGTTGGATTTATAAACTTGGTTTTAAAATTTAGCACTTATCCTTGTCAAATTCCATCTTATTTCATTTAGTCTATTTGAGAGTGCCTCAGTGTTGATGTTGTTGTCCAATATATTGGCTATCTCTCTCAGTTTCCCGTGATCAAAAAGTCTGCTGAGATGTCTGGGTGGCTCAGTGGTTGAGCATCTGCCTTTGTCTCAGGATGTGATCCTGGGGTCTGGGGATAGAGTCCCACATTGGGCTCCTGCAGGGAGCCTGCTTCTCCCTCTGTATATGTCTCTGCCTCTGTCTCTCATGAAAGGATAAATAAAATCTTAAAAAATAAATAAGTAAATAAATAATAAAAATAAAAATCTGCTAAGTGAATTTTTCATAAATTTGGAATTCCGCTTCACATCTTTCTAGAAAGAACTTTATGCACATTTAATGCCTTTTTCCTTGCAACTATGCATTTTGAGGCCAAGTATTGTATCTATTTTATTTAAGACCTATTTCCAGCACCTGACATATCTGCCATTTAGTAGCACATAATACATTGTAGAATAAATGACCCATAGTGTAGTATCACCATTTTATATAGTACCCAAAGATGAAAAAAATGGGTGAAAGATTTTGCACAGCTTTCTTCTTCATATAAAAGAATTTTGTCATTAGTAGTATCATCAAATTGTCTAAAGGGTAAAAGGCACACATGGAATTCTCATACATTTCTGGTGGGAGTGCAAATTGGAACAAACTCTTCAGAATGCTGTTTTTCAGGATTTAGTAAAGCCAAATGTATGCATTGCTGATTACTTACCAATATCACTCCTGAGCTTATACCCAAGTGGTATGAATACATATATCTAGACATGCACAAGAATGTTTTTAAAGGTGTTCTTCATAATGGCTGCAAACAGAAAACAATGCAACATCCATAGGACATAATATATTTGGATAGTGGAATAGTATACATCAGTGAAAAAGAATTGACAATTGGTATACACAACAACTGGAATTAATCTCACAGAGAACATGTGAAAAAGCAAGCTACAAGAAAGCATATAGTGTAAGTTCTATTTCAAAAAAAAAACACGCAAAACTATTACCTTTTGTCTGTAGTGGGGTATCCATTGGTTCCAACAGAGCACCACTTGTGCTAGAAGTGTTCTTGTTCTGGGTGGTGATCACACAGGGAGATACTTGTATACGTATGTGAAAAGTCATCAAGCTATGTACTTACAACTTGTATGTTTTATATAAGCAAGATATACTTCAGCTTAAAAATTAAAAAACAAATAAAGACATTCCCAGGCAAAACAAAGAGGAAGAAAGAATCTGTAGTCAGATAAACCCAGTTGGAAATTTTGAAAGCAGATGGGGATCACAATACTTACTTTCAGAGCTAATGTGGTAATTAGAGATAATGTATGTGAAATGTCTAGGCCAAGTCTGGCATTTTTAATAGGATAAATAATTTGCAGATACACATATATGCTGTATGCCAGCACTTCTCAAGCTTTAATGCATATACAGATCACCTAGAAATATTGTTAAAATGCATAATCTGACTCTAGGTCTGAGATGAGGCTTGAACTCCTATATTTTTGAGAGAAGAATGGAAGTGAATGGAGTTTATCAGCAGGGGATCATCTTGATCAAATCCGTGTTTTAAAAGGCATTTCTGCTAGCAATTCACTGGATAGACTATAGGAGAAGACAGTAACAGATCCAAGAGAAAGAATGTATCCCTGAATGAGGAAAGGGGAAGAGGAAATGGAAAGTGGGAAAAGAGAAACATTTTGCAGAAGCGTCAAGACTTGGCATTGTATTGACTTTTAGGAGTGATGACGGTCATCAAAGACAGCCTGAGATATTTAGCTTCAATGATCAGACAGATAAATATACCTCTGTTGTAATTATTTTATCAGATCCTTTTGATTAAAATTGAGCTTGAAAGGAACGATGTCAAAAAAATTTCTTTTTGGGGTCATGCTAGCAGAGAATGAACCAAAGGGAAGCCATTTAGTGAGCAGCTTAAGAATAGTTGCATTAAAGAGGAAACTGTAATAAAGTGTTGCACAGTTAGCTTTGCTGGATAATCCTAAAAAAATAATCCTAAAAGTCCCATTGGCTTACAACAAAGGTGTGTTGTGTCTCTGGGTGGTTCTGCTCCATGTGTTTCATTCCAGGATGTAGATTGAAGTAGCATCCTCTCTTAGGATCAAGAAAGTTGGAGGAAAACATGCAATGGATCTTGAAGCTTCTGCTCAAATGTAGTACACATCATGTGTGTTGCTGTGCCATTTTGTAAACTAAGTCACCCTAATAGACCTGGTATTAGTCAGATGGGAACAAACACTTGTCCCATAGCGGCCTTTGCAGGTTACATGGTCACAGACATGGAAGTAGAATCCTCTTACGGGAAGAAGTAGGGACCAGTTGAAACAATAATGCAGTCTATCACAGGAATGTGCCCAACAGAGCCCAACCCCCTCTATATCCTCTTCAGGCCTATAACCAACTCTAAGCTATGGATTTTTCTAATTCAACAGTTCAATATTCTCAGCATAAAAAATATATTCTCAGTATAAAACCTTTCATTAAAATGAGGCAAATGGACAGATTTCAATTTCTTCTCTTAATGAGCACTTAAATATTCGAAACTGTACAGGGGAGGGGGAGAAGCCAGAGGGTGTGGGGAAAAAAAAACATTATTAATCAGCCTTGGAGTAATCAAGCGTTGACTGAATTCTCTCCTCACCTTTGCCATATTTAGTAGGTGTCTTAACAGAATAGTTGAGCTGTTAGGTGACCCAACCCCTGTGTGCTCATATTACTTAAGTTGTTCATGATCTTTTAATGGGACAATGAGAATACTAGTGTTTTAATTTTCTAGGAATCCTCAATACAGGAAATGTATATATCTTAAAGAGAAATTAGGTGTAGAATAGCCATACAGCCCAGGAATTATTTAAAATTTCAAAACTTCCAGGTTGTGCCCATCAGTGTTCAGTGCATTGATAAGCTAAACACCAGTTATACCAGTCAGTTCAAAGAAGAGATTTTTTTTTGCCTAATTACCTGGCTATTTCTCATAAAATAATTGACATAAATTTGATGATTGGCAAAACTGTCCACTTTGGTTTGAAACTGCTCTCTGCCCCTCCATGCATGATCAAAACACCGTTTCTGAATGTTTTGCTTTTTCAAACTAGGGATAAATCTACAGTCATGCATGTCTCATTTCTCTTTTTTTTCAATTGCTGTTCTTGACAGGACAAGAGCATGATTCAACAAAGAATGAAATAAAAATTGAGGCCGACTCCCAGAGCTCATATATGGAAACAGAAGGTATTGAAACCAGAATGCATTGTTATCAGAGAATGAGATGAAACTGTGAACCATGACTTCTGTCTGTCCTGCTGTTTGTGAGTGGTGTGCGTGTATGTTTTAGGCAATGATTACCAGATAATGGCAATAGTATTCTGCTTTATGTGCTTCTTAAAACTGGAAGGGGAAAAATTAAAAAAAAAAACACATTAACTTTCTCTGCTTTAGTCACTGTATTTTCTCAATGATTCCAATTAAAATATCCCTGAGTATCCTTCTGTCCCATTCTATTTAGAGCTTTCGCCAAACCAAGAAGATGCCACGACTGTGGAGCAACCAGAAGTGATCCCGCTAACAGATGACCAAGAAGACAAAGAAGGTGAAAAAGGTAGCATTGCTCTTAAATTAACCCATCAAGAATAAAGAGTTTCTTTGGATTTCTGCCTAGAATGCAACCATCAGTTATCATCTGGCAATAGTGATCTGTAAAGGGGGAAAATGAGCAGTTCTTTCATCCTGATCCTACTAGTGAGAGTAGAATAAAATCTAGAAGTAGCAAAAGAAGATACATTAACAGGTTTTTTTGTCCTTTCAAGAAGTTTGAAGATGTTTTTTATTATTCGTTTCAATTTAATTTAAAAATCATGAATACAAAAATCACAGTATTGAGAAAGCCTATAAGAAATTGAAATTATGGACTAGATGGATGAGAGTCTTAGAAAGTGTGAGATGGCTTTGAAACACAAAGATAAACCTTTCTGTATTGATTTCCTTCTGTCGTCTTTCATATGGTAGTGATTAAGGAAACAATTTATCTCAAATATACACATTATATGAACCTTCTAAATTGCAAATTTTGTCCACTAATACTGGGTTGCAGTAATATTGACTACTCTTAAAAAAGTAAGTGAGCATTATAATGATTTCTGAAGACACAGGAGGAATGAACACTTTGTAAATTTTAAAGCAGTATTTGGGCCATCAAATCAATATATTGGAGTAAAGACAGGCATCTTTTTAAAATATCTATTTTAAAAAACTATTATCAAAGAAATTTTATATTTATTGAAGAACTTGATGAACTCCATTTTAAATTATAAAGCAATCTCTTAAAAGAATCTCAAATATGAAATAAAAAATGAAATGATTTGTCTGGTATACCCATCATCAATCATGCTGCTCTTAAATAAATATGTGTTTGCAAAGCATTTGCAAAGTAACAACTTGACAGGCCTTGTTTATAGAACACAGTGATCAATTTTGGTTCCAAATTAAAAGGTAGACATGATCTCAATAGTAAAATCAGGTCAATAGTAACTACAGCTTCCAAATTATGAACTCTTCTTGGCAGGGGCATTGACACAGTTTAATTACTAAGCCCTGTTAGTGATTTCAACATCCTTGTTTTAAATTTCCACTGCATTGAGAGCACAATATCTTCTATCTCTTTGCTTCTAATAGCTTTTTCTCTATTGTAAATCCTAGTTCAGGTTCATGGCACCATGTTCCTGGCAGGTCAAGTAAATGGCATATAGGATATATTTCCTGTCTGATGACGTAACAGAGATTTTCTAGGACCCTTCCTTCAGACACCGATACATGTCACTGCGCTCTTCAGTTGTACTTCTCTAATGTAAAACACACAATGTCTTGCCTGCCTGTTTAATTTCTCTATAGTGGAAATTATTTACTTTGTGTATTGTGCCTCAAGACATGCCAGAGAGGAACATCAAATAACTGGTACATTTTCTTCTTTTTAACTTGACCTGCGAGGGAAAAACTAGCTTTCAGCACTCGCCGACACGCGTCCCTTCTTCCAGAGCTTCTCCAGCATCTAGCCTCCTCTAATTACTGGAGAATTAAATATCCGCTTGCCTCTCCCTTGCAGGGATGCTCATCCTCTATCGCACAGGGGGAATGGCACATGAGAAAGAAGTGAAGGCCAAAATCTGCTACTTGCTGATAGTGACTTTGAAGTTGGATTGCCTTTTTTGAAATGTGACTTTTCACTACAGGAGAGTAATAACCCGCCTGTGGCCTCAAATTAACAGTTTTCCCTACTCTTCTTTCTGGGAGACATTAACCTTGGCCCTGCCTCACCTGTTTGTGTTTACATTTGAAATAACTTAAAAATACTCCCCTTGTCATCTTGCTCCTTGCTTCAAAGTAAGAGTTAATAGCGAGCCTGCTACACATAAAGGAAAGTCAGGGAAGGAAAGTGGGGTAATGTAGATCCAGGACTCTGTGGAGTAGCTCTGCCCCACCTTGACAAGCTGGGTGGCCTTGGGCAAGTTATTCAAACTTGCAGTGCCTCAGTTCCCTCCTCTGTAAGATGGCAAAGACAAAATTACCTGCCACCTACCATTGTGGAGAAACTTTAATAAGTTGGCACATGTACAGAAATCACAATACCTGCACATAGAAAGCACTTGGTGTTTAGTATTTCTCATGCTTTGATAAATTATGACAGTCGAGAGAGTCCACGTGTGGAGTTTCTTAAGTCCCTTTGTGGTCCTTCCTAACTATTTTGAATTCATAAAAACTTTACATTCTCCCTTTCCTTCAGCGAAAAACATTGTTCTGCACTTTCCCTTTTCAGCACTGTCTCCTGCAGCCAGTTTTGGTATGTATATTCTTTTCTATAAAGATAGAACAATTAATGAAAGGTGAGGTGGGAGGCATTTCTCTCTATTCAGAAACTCCTTTTTCTGTGTCAAGATGTCAATCTTCTATTTGGGAAGTGCTGATCCAACCATAATTCCTATTTTTAAAAGAAGATGCCATTGATCTATTGGCAGATCCATGGGGTAAACATACTAAATAAATCAAATGAGAATAATTTTTTTTCGCTTTCTCTAGACTCATAGAGTTATTAGAATCTTGTTGGAAAACATTTGAGAATAAAGCTCCAGGTTTTGTGTATATTCAGTATCTCTTAATGGAAAGTTTTAAGATGTCTTAGAAATTACTCTTATCTGAAAACAGAAATAAATGAATATTCTATTATATTTGTCAGGATATCTTTATAGCTTTAGAAATATTGGTTGTGTTATTTTAGAATCCAAGGAGACAGAAAGTGGTTGCTTTCAAAAAAAATTTCAGACCAGGAAAAAATGTATAACCTTTTTTTCTCATTTTGTAGCATTCTATAAGATTAGAAAATGTAGATAATCTTCAGGATACATCTTCTATGGCTCCCAGGTGTATGAGCACAGATGTTGCAACATTAAGTTTTTAAGTTAGCTCTACCAAAATATGGGTTTTGAAAAGAAGAGAAAATATTCAGCAGAAGTTCATGCTGATAAAATTATACAATAGCACAATGGACATATCCCTGGGAGATCTGAAATACAAAAATTTCAACAGGCATAAAGTGAGGTTTCACATATGGCAGTTTTTCTCATAGAGCCACATTGCCTCCTTCTAAATGAGTCCAGTTTTATGCTTTCGCAGCAGGATCTGTAGCACATATGAAATCCAGTAAAATAGCACCATTTAGGCTGATAACCTAATAGGAAAGTAATGTTATAGGAGATCTCCTCTAAACAGGATCTCATGTTTTTAGCATACAATAAAAAGCCAGTTAAAACATTTTTCTGAAGATTTTTATTTCTAGTTGAATTTAGAAATATTTTACATAAAATCTTAACCATATTAAAATCATGTCATTATTATAATCAAATAATTTGCATGTATGATTTATTAGGAATATATTGGAATTTTTCTTCACATGTTCCATAGAAGGCATACATCCCAATTATTTTCCTTGTACCATTGATCAGTATAACATAAAGTAGTAATTCTTTATTTATCTGTGATTGAAATGTTACTAGAAACTTAAGACCTATGTTCTGGCCTAAGACTTTCTTGGGAAAAGATGGATGTAGATGGGGCATACAAGTAGAAGGTGAACTAAAGGTCACAAATTATAAGTTATCATGTTGGTAGGCTAGTTTTTTTTTTTGGCCTCTGACAAGCATGGTTTCTGGCTCTGGCTCTGTGGCTCCAGGCAGTTCTTTACCTTCTATGAATCCCAGTCTCTGGGATTGTACAATGCGGACTGTGAACTCAATAATGCAGTTTTACAAATTTTCACAGAAGGCCAGAGAACCGCACTCTTAATAAAACAAGGGGAGGTGACATGGGGGCCAATGGTCATCAATGCGCTGAGAAAGCCCAATTCAGAGGTCTTACTCAGTTTCACTTATTTCATTTTATTGATAAAAATGCAGAAGTGCCCTAGACCAGACAAAAACATCAGTTAAGTCAACCATATTTTATTTTGTGACTTAACCAGTTATTGGACAGCCAATTATTCCCCGAAGATACTTTCAATATGGCTGAAAAAAAATGCTTTTCAGCTCAAATTTGGTTTACACCCAAATTGTACTCAGAACCAGGCTGGCTTTCCATCACCATCATTCTTATCTATGTGGGAAACATCCTTTCTTGCAGCTCCTCTGGCTACTGTTTCATCTTTTGGGGAACACATAGTTAGTGAATCACTTTTTCTTCTGCTTCTACCAATCAAATCCAATAGGGATTCATTTTGTTTACAAAGCCACCATTGCACAGCCCTTGGTGTTTTCCACCATTTATGGGATTCTAACATCGCTGACAGAGCCTTTCCTCTCTCCTTGAAAAGCAGCCTAGATGCCAGCAATGTAGCAACACACAGCAGCCATGGCATTCAGCTTTTCCTCCTCCAACCTGTGATTTTTGCTCTAGAAAATCATAGTTCGGGCATGCTTTTGATTCAAACAAAATATTACATGAACTTGCATCTTGGGTAATTAACTTCCTGGAAGTCTATATTTTCAGAAAGTCTTTTTATCTCATCTTTTCAAATGAAGTAGACTTTCATAATGCTGTGCTTTTCACATTAATAGCACTACAGTTTAGTTTGGGTAGGGCCATTTCATGTTTAGGTAGTTTCTTCTGTTATTGGTCTTCTGTCCTAATCAGTATTTTGTAGTTGGAATTTGTCAACCAAAAATTTACTTTAGAATATAAGATAAATGCATAATGCTGGTCTATGTTAAGGTTTTATGAATATTTTTAAGTGTTTAATGAAATTCCTTGTATTGGTTAAATATACTGAACATAAAAATTATGACCTTTTAAGCTAAATTACTTCAGTTTTCTGCATATCTGTATGTAGGCAATATATATATATATATAGAATCAGCTCATTGAAATTTCACTGTATGACAAGTAAAGATACAATCTTTATATTTACATTGACATATGACTTTTTAAAATTCGTTTTTGGACTGCTAATCCTCTGTGTGTTTCTCCTTCAAATAAAAATGTACCTGACCTATAATTTTAAAGTTAAAAAACACAGAAGAAGGAATAGTATATTCATGTCTGCAATAGTAATTTTGGCTTCCACACTGTATATCTGCATGCATGTGCGTAAATTTAGATTCAGCATTGGCTCAGTAAGAAAGTATATATCATGCTTCTTGAATAATAACAT
Source organism: Nyctereutes procyonoides (assembly GCF_905146905.1). Lineage (NCBI taxonomy): Eukaryota > Metazoa > Chordata > Mammalia > Carnivora > Canidae > Nyctereutes > Nyctereutes procyonoides. The sequence goes on from NW_026575024.1 coordinate 41,112,048, forward strand.
TATAATATTATTGGCCAAATCTTCTAGCTTGCTGGGATCAGCTTATCTTTTAAGATTTAGAAGAATTTACCCCAAACCTCCATTTTACATGTAAGTGGGGGAAGAAACTTAAGGATATGTATAGGATCAAAACTTTTCAATATTAGTCCATCCTTATCCTACCTGGGGAATTTTCAGAGGCCGTCTCTTCTAATAAATCTCTAGCAGCCAGCTTTGTTTCTGGATCCACTTTGTCTTTTTGTATTTTCTCCCCTTCCTAACTCCCCAATTTCATTTCCAATTTGACTGCTGTAGCATGCTTAGGTTGTCTGGTCTGGCCCTGAGGCATATGGCAATGTGGCTTATCAATTTGCAAAGATGAAACAGACCTCTCCCTTAAGTAGAATTCTGTCTCCAGGTGTGGAACTTTTTATTCCTGTCAGCTCCGTTAGAGTTCTGCAACTCTCTGCACGGCATTAAGGAATTAAGAATTCCTTAATTCTTATCACATCTAATGAAAAGATTTTTACTTGCATCTAAGCATAATATTATTTTGCATACGTCCTTAACTATTTCAGACAATTAGTCTCCTCTAAAGATAGTGAGTAAATTGTGAACACTGGGTGACATATTCATTATATTTGCCTTCCTCTCCAAGATAGTAAATAATGTTAAATTGTCATTTTCAGAAAGATAAAATCATGAGTATCTTACAAATATAAAGTGGATACATGCAAAAGATTTTCTATAAATCATTAAATAACGAGGAAACTAGAAAGATATAAAACTGATTCAAAAGAAAATGTTAGATGTATTTATTTCCATAATGCACATGCAATCAGGAATGTGAATGTAGCCTCACATAGACACATACACACATAACATTCAGGGGTACTAAAATTTGAATGTCATATAGGACAATAAAATGTATTCCTTCTTCTCCACCAAACTGAATGCATTTGCACAGCTGCCAGCAAGTCTTATTTTCAATATTACAAGTTTTCTACAAGTTAACTTCTATCTCTACAGATGTGTACAATAGTCTAGTTGATAGAAAATTAATCAAAGGAATAACACCCAGTAGAATCAGATAGTTCCAGAGAGCATGCTGGACAACATCCAGCCTTCCACAGAAGGGATACCGAGGGAGCTCTTTTACCCATTGTCAAGTATTAGACAATTTTTCTTGGCAGTACACTGAAGGTAAAACTGTCATTTTTACCCTTTTTCCCATTTCACTGAATTTGCCAATGTTGGTTATATGATAGGTTTAACAGACAGTGATAAAGTACCAAAGCAGTGTTGGGTAGGATAGCAACCTCTAATTACATCTCTGAGACTGTCATTTATTTGTATCATTTTGTGCTAAGGGCTGCTATTTGCTATTCTACATATACCATAGATGAACATATACTGTGGATGTATGTATACTTTTAAGATGCTGCTTATCATTAAAATTTTTTTTAAATCTTGCCAATTAAAGTAAGATACATTTACTTATCATTTAGACATCTTATCTTATAACTATTGAAATAATTTATAATTATTTTATAACTATTAAAATAACTAGACATAGGGGCACCTGGGTGGCTCAGTCAGTTAAGCAGCTACCTTCAGCCTGGGTCGTGATCCTGGGGTCCTGGGATTGAGCCCCACATCTGTCGGGCTCCTGCTCAGCAGAGAATCTGCTTCTCCTTCCTCTGCCCTTTGCCCTTGCTTGTGCTCTCTCTCAAAATAAATAAAATCTTTAAAAAAAATAACTAGATGTAGAATTTTATCATCAATAACTAGAGAATACTTAAACATAGGAATGTATTAAATAAATTAGTTAAGATATTGCTAAAACTTCATCAGATTGAGTCTCCTGAATCACTTTCAATCAGAATGATCAGTATCTGTGTTGTTTCACAAATACTGTCCTCTGTGCTATTAAACACTTGATGGTTCAGACTTTAAGAGTATCCATAAAGAGGGAACCCTGGGTGGCGTAGCGGTTTAGCGCCTGCCTTTGGCCCAGGGCACGATCCTGGAGACCCGGGATCGAATCCCACGTCGGGCTCCCGGTGCATGGAGCCTGCTTCTCTCTCTGCTTGTGTCTCTGCCTCCCTCTCTCTCTCTCTCTCTCTCTCTCTCTCTGTGTATGTGTGTGACTATCATAAATAAATAAAAATTAAAAAAAAGAGTATCCATAAAGAAATTAAAAGGAACTGTGCTATTATTATTAAGATAGAGCTACCTTACTTTTTCACTTAGAGACTGTTGCTGAACACTTCTGATGAACTACTCCCTCAGCTCCTTCCCTGTTTCACTACTATTTCCAAGGATTTTCGTCTAAGTCATTGAAACCCATTCTACAAGTTTGGGTATTTTTGTTTTTGATGTTAGTGCCTGTATAGGATCAGTTAATTTCATCACAGTATCCCAGCCAACAAAAAATTAACAATTCTCTATTTCATAGATGTTAAGATATGGAAACAATGCACCTTAGTATTACAAAATGTATTTATTTCACTGTGCAAACAACACTAAGCCTAGGTAAGGAAAACTTAATTACTGGTGATATAATTAAGTAAAGTTAGTTTTTCCTTCTAACTCAAAAATCTGACTAGAAGTAGGATCCTTGCCAGCACATTCGTATATCGTTTCCTATTGCGTATCATATAACCGAGAGTGAGAAATTGTTCCATTCATTCAACAAATACTTATTAAGCACCTAATATTGACATATACAGCCAATCAGGACCATAGATGTATGACATTTATTTCACCCTGCTGGCGTTTGGTATAAGATTTGTATGGAATAGTGAAAAAAAAGCATAAGAAATATGATTTGTTTATATAAAAGTAAGCAAATAATATGCATTCTGGTTATATACAGTATAAACAAATTTTTCTTATATATATTTTTCTTATTTTGTGTGTTCATATATACCCATTGCATATAGATATTATTACTATGTATTATATACCTTACTTATATATAACATATAACACTGACTAGCTTGAACCCCAAGTAAGCTGCTTAAGCCTCCTGGAGCCTTAGTTTTCTCTTTAGTGAGAGATGTAGTTGTCCTCATGTCTCTTGGAGTTGCTGGAAAGATGAAATGAAACCATCTTTGAGGGGTGATCTGTGGCTTCTAGCAAGCTACAACCCATCAGCCAAATCTGGCCTTACTGTCTCTTTTTATATGGCTTGTGAGCTAAAAAAAAAAAAAAAAAAAAATGGTTTTGACACTTTTAATTGGTGGGGGAAAAAGAATAATAATTTGTGAGACATGGAAATTCTATTAAATTCAAATTTCAATGTCCAAAAATAAAATTGTATTAAAACATGCAAAACCTGAAACATTGACTATCTGGCACTCTACAGAAAAAAATCGCAGATCCTTAGTCTATACCATATATGTGAATGTAGCCAAAATTACCCTGAATGTGAAACCACTCATTATCATGCAAGAACTTCTAAATTACATAGTTTTCATTAATACACACCGACATATATGCACATATGTTTCATTATGTTGCAAATGCTGGTTTATTCCCAAAATGCTTTGCTCAGCTGTAGGCACAGCCTTTGCTCTGTCCATACCCCTCTCCAAACTGAGGGATTGGAAGAAAATGGCCCCCTCTCATGTTGATGTTAGCATCCATTAGAGGCAACCCAAAACAGTGTGACTTGGACCCCAAGCATTTCACACTTTGGATGGTGAGAAGAAGGAATACTCCAAAGTCTTGGCTCTTTCTCCCTCAGAATAAAAATTTAAGTTACCGATAAACACTTCTTTTTTTTTTTTTTTTTTTTTGCCACTGCTTAAAAGGAGATTATGCAGATCCTAGGTGGCTCAATCTGTTGAGCCTCCAACTCTTAATTTCGGCTCAGGTCATGATCTCAGGGCCATGGGATCTAGGCCCTCCCTACCATCCCACCCCCCATGGGCTCAGCACTCAGCACCATGTGTGTTGTCCCTCTCCCTTGGCCCCGCTCCAATATAAATAAATAAAATATTTTAAAATAATAATAAATGTTCAAAAAAAATTTTAAATACAAATAAAAAAAATAATAGGAGATTCCACCTATTTACCAGTGAACCAAACTTTGCCTTTTCTAAGTATACTACAAGTGAGACCTGCATTAGGACCATTGGACTAAACATCCTAATCATAACCATTTTTACAGAAAGACTATTAGGTGACAGAACAAAAATGCAGGTCTAATCTGTAAGGTGAGTGGGGTGCATAGTTAGGGATGGTAATAATATGAATGTGTAAATATGTCCATTTACACAATTTGTTGTAAAGACCAACATATTGTTAACTCAGGTTTTAACATATAAGCTTAAACTCAGATAATGGTTGGAGTATCTGCTTTCAAAGACCACAGAAACTCAACATCTATTGGCACAAAATATTTTCTAAAAAAAAAAAAAAACAAATAGTGACAAAATAATATATGATATATATTAGATAAAATATTTTCTGTACTTGAATTTAGACTTGACCACTTCACTTAACTCAGATGAAGGAGCTTCCAGACCCTATTGATTGTACAAAAGGTATATCCATTCTGATTTAGATTTCGAATTTAAGTGCTACTTCTCTGTTTTAGAAGGAAACTCAATTTCTTTTTATTACTCGTTATACATCAGGTGCCTTCATTTCAGCACAGTATGTAAAGAGCAGGTGGTATAAGGAGTACTTTGAATGTTAATTATTTTTTTCATTTATTTCACTGTGAGGATTTACCTTTCAATGTGTTTTTTATAATCAGGATGGAAACAATTAGGGAGCTTGCTGCTTGAATGTTTCACTACATTTATTTTATGACATCTGCTGCAATGATTTAAAAAAAAAAGGAAAAGAAAAAGGGAGGTAAGCATTTTAACAATAGTGAGGGGTTTGGGTTGATTGTATGTGATCGCTTTATTTCATTGTGAATCTTCAAAGGAAATGTCGTGATGAATCAGTCATGTTTCTAACCAATAAATACCATTTCATTGTTAGAGCTTACATTTTTGACATGGAAGCATGTCTGTTCATGTTTCAGAGATGTCGTAGTTTATTAGTCTCAGATTTTAATTGAAACCAATAGAAAAAGACAAAAAGCTACAGAGAAATAGGAAAGAAAGGGAAAGAAGTGGAAATTTATTTTTAAAGACATATTTCAAAGGAGAATATTCTTTTTTCCATTTATAATATTCAGTTTATTGTTCAAATATACACAAGATATTTACTGAACCTGTCCTTCATTTTCATATACTTTGGACCATAGTGCATAAGATAATATTCAGTATCAAGAGAGGTATGGTATGTTAAGATTTAGACATATAATTTCAATGTAAGGGAATACTTTTCAAAATTAATTTAGTCATTTCATAGTGTGTTACATTACTACTGTTCTTCCCATTAGCAAAATATTAAAAATAATCCTGTGCCATCAGAAAATAAAACTTGCATAAAATCTAGTAATTATATGTAATTAAATAAGATAAGTAATAGAGATGATAAATATAGATACAATACGTGGGGAGGTGTTTGAGAGAGACAGAGACAGAGAGAGCTGGAGGGAGAAAGACAGAGACAGGGACAGAGAGAGAGAAGAGAGCACATGCCTGAGAACTATGCTGGTAGTTTTGAAGATAGATAAAAAAGGCTATGGGACACGAAGGCAAGCAGCCTCTAAAAACTAAAATGTGTAAGGAAATGGATTCTTCCCCAGAGGCTCCAGAAGAAAGGTAACTCTGCTGACACCTTGATTTTAGCCCCATAAGACCCATTTCAGACTTCGGGCCTCTGGAACCGTACGGAAACAAATTTGTGTTATGTTAAGAAACTAACCCTATGGTAATTTGTTACAACAGCAATAGGAAAGGAATACATTACCTCTCAACATGGTTTCTTTAAACCATGTTGAAAATTCAGGCTTGTCTTAATAGATCCCCAGAGAAAGGAGAGGCTCCAATATCTTTCCATGTTCCAGTTGGGAATTACCATGAAGTTCTCCCTGCTTCTATAATCTCTGCTAAATTAGGCAGCATTTTTATTATCATGACCCATCCCTTCTTAATGTCAGTCTCTGTTGGTTGCACAACTGAGATTTAATTCGGGTAAATCTAATTACCATGGCCACAGTAAGTGGAAATGAATAGTTATGCATCTCTGGGAAATTAGAAGAAAAGGACTCCAAGGCATTAGGGAAATGAAGGCTGGGCGAAGGAAAGGAAAGAGAAGGAAAGGTGGGAGAGAAGGATGGAAGGATGAGAAACAGCTGGTTTCTGTTTTCTGGTCTCAGAAAAATAACAAATTCAATATCTAGCCAATATTGTTTTGGAAATGGACGAGATATGAAATTCATGCCCAACAGACTTTCCCATTAGGCTGTCTCTGACCGACGAGTCGCACAAAATGAGGAGAGCTTTTTGACCCTAAGACTTTTCTAATAGTTAAAGGCCAAACTGACCACAAACATGGTTGGTATATTATTCCAGCACAGTGGCTGTCAAATTTAGGTGTGTTTAGGCATTAGAGTATTTGTGATTTCTAGACCCTGCCCCCAGAGATTCTGTCTGACAAGGTAGACCTTGGTGGGTGTGGGATTGCACACTTTACTAAGCTCCAGGAGTGGGTGATGCTGCTGGTCTGTGGGCCATACTTTGAATGGCAATACTAGTCTAGTATTTGGCATCCAAAGTTAGATTCTTCTTTTTGAAAATCCCTTCGGCCTTACCCTCTGACTTAATTTCATTGGAGGGTGGAGTGGCTAAACATGGCAAAAATGGTAGATACATAGATACATAGATAGACGGATGATAGAGAGCATACACCCCCTCAGTCAATCCAAATCACCTGGATGCCTTGTTAAACGATGGATTGCTGGGCTCTATACCTTGAGTTCCTGATTCAGTAGGTTTGAAGCCAATGGGCTTCAATGGACTTGAGAACCACTGGCAAAGCCCTTGGTTATTATCTACACCAGCTGACTCCCATCAGGTACCAGGGGAGGAAATGGTCTTTTAGCACTGTTGTGGTTGACCAGGACAAGCAGTTGGGACACCGGACATTAGGGTATCTGTGGTAGGAATGGGAACTTCTTCCCAAATTGAACCCAAGCGTGTCTGAGTTCAGCTGCTGCTCTTCCCGTTAAGCCTCTCTTCCCACATGTGCCTTCCTATGGGCAATGGTGTTATGTGTCCCTCCCACAGTGGCCAGTCTAGAAGGCCATATGGAGGAGAGAACACAGAGGCTGGGTGCCTAGGTTAGGAAGATGCAGAAAAGGACTACGTTTGTCCATTGGGATACAGGCCTGGGCTACTCCAAGACAATCCCGAGGATGCATTTGAGTTGTGTACCTGAAAAATGTGTTTCTGGTTTTGATGAGGAGAAAAGAACTCAGAGAACATTTTCCCATCGTTTGAGTGGTCTTACGCATCGTTTGACACAGAGGCCAGACAGAGTAATGTGAAAGAAAGTGGCATTCCCTCTGCAAATGTTGAAAAAAGGAACAAAAATAGGATTGGGGGGCGTAACTGCCACCCAATTTACAGGAGTTACCCTACACAGAGTAAAAATAAAGTCTGATTTAGCAGTCCTCTACCTGATTGAAGTCAGTTTGTCTTCCAAAATCCAGCATTTTCTCAGCTGAATTTGAGGGGATTCGTTATTTTTTAAAAAAGAAAAGAAAAAGAGAAACTAAACCAGGCTTTTAGAGCAATGCACATAAGCTGTTTGCCATATTGAATCAACACCTGGGGCATTGATCTGAAAGCCAAATGCAGGCTGTTCACCTGGATTGCCAAGTATAACAGAAGCAACTGTCTGGCTGATGCTGTCAGAAAGAACGTGCCTCGCCAGGACTCCATCTGAAGCTGCCTTTGAGGATGAGAGAGAACCCAAAAAGAGGTACAGAGGTACATCTGTACAATTCCAATTGGAATTGGAAACCCAATTCCAATTTAGGAGGCTATCTTTCTCTCTCTCCCACTACTGATGATTTCTAATTAGAAATGCTTTTCGAACGCAAGCCTACCTGATTCCTTTTTCTCCCTTAAAAATGTGTCCCCGTTTTTGGTGTCAGTGTTTGGCTTTGCTTATTCACTAAGCACTGTTGTTGCTTAGTCTTCTAAGCTTGTTGGGCCTGCAGTTTCTGACATTCCAAGCAGTAATAGTCTCATTGACCCAGTAATTAAAGAAATCCTGTACCTTTCCACTCTGGCTAGCCGCCCTCTTTTTTCTCCCCTATTTGTTCTTTTAGTAACACCACCAGCAGATGGTTAGAGATTTTTCACCCTTTCAAAAGCTTTATATTTTTCCCATCTCATCAAGCATATCTCAGCCAAATGTAATTAGCTTAAGGCTTTTGAGCCCTCCTGGGAGATCAGTAAAAAAACCAAGCAATTTCAATAAAGAGCTTGAAAAGAGGATCCTGGAAGCCCATGCAAAACCACAGGAGGGCTGCTATTATTTAGAAGCATAGATCTCTCTCTTCCTCCCTGTCCCCCATTTTGGCATTTTAAATTCTCAGAATATGCATGAGGCCTCCAGGGCTTTGGAGCTGTGTTTTGGACCATTATTGGGTAGGTGGGATATTTAAGCTCTCTTCAGCAAGGTCAGTGTTTGGTTCTTTTTAATTGATTTCAATCAGGGAGCCTTTTTGAGTAGCCCTGAGTTACTCCCAAATGGCAAACAGTTTGTTTGCTAAATCTCTTAGCCTTTTCATTATTTTTTTTTTTTTATCCTTTGGTTGTTGGAAATGAGCTGGTAAGCCTTCTTTATAGTTTCAAGCATTTGATATGAAGGCTAAATTAATTAATCACAATACAGGTTCGCGGCCTGCGTCTGAGTGGTGGTGAACCCCCTTTCTTTCTGAATAGCCACATGTACTACAGAGTTGATCCCGCACTTAGGAGAAGGCAAGTTTTTGAGACCAAATTAAACTCTATTTTTATTGAAATGGAGTGAAGTAGCACTTAAGTATGTAAAGCACAGATTTTTCGTGGGATGTAGAGAGGCGCATGGGCTCACCCTTGAATTGTGTGATGTGTAGTTTCCCCAAGCACTCAGGTGGGAGGCTCCAGGCCTCAGGTGTTGGGTAGTAGGATGATTAAGTGTGTTCTCATGTCAGTTTCTCATTACCAAGATTTGGGTAAAAGGGGAATCGTTCTTTGTAAATCTACTACCAGCTTTTTCAGATAAAGGGAATCGATGCCAACGCTTGATTAAAATGACTTTTTTTTTTTCATCTCAAGTGAGCTGATCATTTTCTTCCTGAATAGTGATATAAAAGTATGGATTGGTGCCTACGATGGAGCTTGTTACATATGCCACAGTTTTTTTATAAGCACAATTTAGGGGCAAATTCCTCTTAACATGTGGGAAGTGTGTTCTGAGCAGTGTTATGCCAAGGCATAGGTTTGCAAACAGTCTCCAGACACTTACGACTTAACATTGTTATCTTCCAAATACACAGTAATGTTGGAGGTACAAACTGACTTACAACAAAAGATATAAGCAGAGTGGAAGTTTTCTGTAGGTAGGACGAATAAGAACTTGGTCTTTTGTAGAAATGTTTGTTTTGCAAAGCAAAATGAAAAATTAATTACAGTAAAGCTGCAGTATCATTTCTTAGAATACAGTAGGCCCAGAGGAACTAGACTATTTCTAGCAGGGGGGAAAGTTCTCGTCATGAAACTAGTTGTATTGGTGCAGAATGAGTAAGACAAAAAGAAAAGGAAAGAAATTGTCCACAAGACCTTCACTTAATAACAAGAGAGACAGAGAGACACAAGGACTAGCAACAAACTCCAGGTCCAGAAAATACACAGAAATAATCTTCTAACAGACCTCCTTCTACAACAGTTCCACCATTAGCCAGAGTACCATGGGCAGGATAGCCTTAGTTCCTTCTATTTCCCAAATAACTGGTGCTTAATCAGAAAACTTTTGGGGCCAGTTATCACTATTTCAGAAATTCCCAAAGTGATGACATTTATTTCCTTCCATTTTGAAGTTACAGAAATTAAGGGTATGAGGAGTTAATGCACCTAAGCAGGGTCATACATTTAGTTGGCGGAGGCAGACCTGACATTCATTGTCCAAACTGTGGCCCAGTATTTTTGTCTACCCTACCCTATCCTTTATGAGTTGCTCTAGGGGTTCTTCTTCACACACTAGGAGCCTGAAATGGTAAAATCACCCTACGGTAAACCTTGGATTTGGAATGAATCCTAAATGTCACCCACTCTGCTTCCCACTCTGATGCACAAAAGCCTCATTCCTTCCCAGAAGAGCTGTAGCTTCTGCTACAGAACATACATCACGGGGAACTCACTACCTTTCCTAGCAGCACCTTCATCCACAGGTGGTTCTGAGTGTTGAAAATGAACTTGACTTCACTGCAGCTTCTGCTTATTTGTGCCAGTTCTTCCCTGCCTGGGGGATTGAAATGAGCCTGGCACACATGGCGAGAGCCCCTTGAGTATTTGAAGGTGGTTTACAGAGCCACCTTTGATGTCTTCTTGTTAGTCACTTAATTCATTCCTGACTCATTCCAAACACCCCTCACATCACAAGGTTTTCTAACCCTTCCTCACATTGGCTGCATACCTCTAAGCAAGTTAAATTTGCCAACTTCTCTCTCAAAATATGGGTACAGAATTGCACATAATGATCCAGACCTTCATTTGTCAAATTAAAGGCTAAAAAAAATTGCTTTAAGCCCTGGCAACTCTGTGTGTGAACAGCTCCCTGTGTGAGATGATAAAGGATCTGAGTGGTAAGACCAGCAGCCAGTCTGCAGAGGCTTGCAGACTATCCAAGCTTGCAGGCCGACTCTTCTCTAATGATCTACAAACAGGCTATTTACCCTAGACTTGGTTTCCCCAACTGTAAAAGGGGGTGATGGTAGAGGATTATTTATAAGTATCACATGATTTAATATGTGTAAAGTTGTAGCAATAGTGCCAGGCATGTAGTAAACTCTTAATCAACATTAGTCATTGTTATTGTTCGGATCAGAAGCCCATACTCCAACCTAAAGAAAATCCCACATTTTTGTGATGAACACAGGGAAACCTAACAACAAAAGGAACACTGGATCAAATGTTACCTCTGCCCTATAATTACTTGGCTAATCGACTCCCTTAGTCCCTACAAGCACAATGTGGGACCATGAGCGTGCCCTGAGAGATATCTAACCCCTTTCATCCTCCAAATGTGCACCAGCCAGAAGTCCAATAATTTCCCTTTAGCTGCCAGTGTCTTTGATAGTAGGAGACCTCATTAAAGGGAGGTAGCTGGTCAAGAAAAACACCCTGAAGCCCTTGGCTTCTGGCAGATGTGCTGTGTCATGTCCCCATGCAGAAACGACAGGGCCATGCAAACAGCTCTAAAACCTGGCCAGAATGGGCCTGCAAACTTAAGGGATGAAACATTCATGGAGGTGGATCTGTGCATTCCCACTGACATTATTTTTAGAAACCTAGGCACAAAGTGTCAATGCTGCAGCATGCATAACATGACTGTCACAATCACAGTTGGCATTTGTATAGAAACAGCAAAACAAGGACTCAGGAGCATGGAAACGCCTATCCCTCAGCTTGGTGGTTATAGGATTTATCATTAATTCCATTCCCTCACTCATGGTTCTTGTTATGGGGTTTTATATTTACTGGAACTCCTTTCAACTGTTGATATTGGATCAAAGCATATTACAAAACAGGAGACAGGAACAACACTCCCCACCATGCTCTGTTTCATTTCCTCCAGGCCCATTCTATAAAGAAACTCAAAATCCCCAAAAGAGCCACATTCTCAGGGAGAAGTAGATTGAGGACAAACAGAAATTTCAATTCTGGCAAATCAGTTAACTGTGAGGAATTACTGTGGGAGACAGTGGTAGCTCTGTTTAATCCTTCTAGGTCATTCCTGGTGGGTTCAATCTCAGACTAGGATGGCAGAAGTCAAATTTTTCTCTCTACTGAACTTGATTTTAAATGCCAGGGTTGAAGTTCTTGCTTTATATAAGCTATGTTATCATTGGTGTCTTAATTATTCTTGGGATTATAAATGATTAAGAAAATGCTGAGAGAGAGAGAACCAGATGGACTTGTGATGTGGGTCCTGGTGCATTTGGGTCACCCAGGCAGCACCACACAGCCTAACTGCAGACAGATGACCTTCAAAGGCCCTTCTCTTCAGGGCTCCCACAGGACCAGCATCTTGTGACATTTTGTGCTGGGTACAGAATCCCACAGGCACTCACCTCTTATCTCAGCATACACCAGTGATCACAGCCACAAAGACCAGGGAACAGAATATGAAAGAATAAGTGCTTTGTCTTCTTACCATTTTATCTTATTTTCCCTCTAGAATTCATATTTTGTACCAACCATATTGTAACAATAAAGGCAGTTCTAGAGAATGGGAAAAAATAGCACTATGATATTCAGCCTTATTATATCAAACTGCTTTGGGCTTTACCCTCTTTAAAGTGTGTTAAAGTATTCAGCTACAAGGAGATTTCTGGAAGTCCTCATGGGCAGTTCATTTCCTTATCTCCCAAGTGTGCTGCTCCTGGATCATGGTCCCTGGGGTTCTTAAGAACTTGGGATATGAGAACCATATTGGGAGACGTAGCATCTCCTCCATCCCTTGTGGGGGATAGACTAGAAGCGCCTGGCAATCACTTTCCCCCAATTGCATTTTGGGCCCTGTAAATCTGGATTCCTCATGATTTGAATTCTGGCAAACCAGTAACTGAAATAAAAGAAGCCTGATGAGGGAATACAGACTTGGGAACCCAGAGACAGGAACTGTACCGTCTCAACACACAATTTTATATGGTCTTATCAAAACCTCAAATGTAATTCTCTTTTCAAAAGGAAACCAGTCCTTCTCAGAAGGCATAAGTGCATCTCAAACATTCCACAGGCATGAAGAAAAGCTTCCCCAAAGAGACTCAACCCATTAAGCTTGGGACTTTGAGTATCTTACCCTAAATAGGAAACAAGATGGTTTGGGTCACTTGTGCCAGGACTTTGTTGGTGGGGCAGAAATGTTTGGTGTCATTGGAAGTGCTGTGAACTGAGGATATGAAGAAATATGTCCTCATCCAAATTCTGGTAGTCTGGTCCCTATTGAACAAATAAGGTATGAGACAAAAAAAACTGAGGATGGAACATTTGCTTGCAGAAGGTCTGTCAATGTTCACCAACAGGATGAGATGGCATCAGCTGCGTATGATCAGAGTTTCTGAGGCCAAAACAATAACCACTGCCCTAGAAAGAACCAGTTAACCTTTGGCTGAGACTGGCTTCTATCTATCTATCTGATATCTCTGTAGTAGTGCAAAGTACTGGTTGTCATAACTTTGAACCATAGGTTGAAATACTAGCAGATTCTAAGGATTCCAAGTGGTGCAGATTATTTTAAGGTTCAGAGTGCGAATTTATATCTTCCTAGGAGCAGATGCTAAGATGGGATTTATTTGGGAAATACAAGGTATTTCTTTTTCTTTTTTTTGTATATTTTTTTATTGGAGTTCGATTTGCCAACATATAGTATAACACCCAGTGCTCATCCCGTCAAGTGCCCCCGTGAGTGCCCGTCACCCAGTCACCGCATCCCCCTGCCTTCCTCCCCTTCCACTATGCCTTGTTCATTTCCCAGAGTTAGAAGTCTCTCATGTACTGTCATCCTTTCTGATATTTCCCACTTATTTTCTCTCCTTTTGCCTTTAATCCCTTTCACTACTTTTTATATTCCCCAAATGAATGAGACCATATAATGTTTGTCCTTCTCCGATTGACTTACTTCACTCAGCATAATACCCTCCAGTTCCATCCACGTTGAAGCAAATGGTGGGTATTTGTCGTTTCTAATGGCTGAGGAATATTCCATTGTATACACAGACCACATCTTCTTTATCCATTCATCTTTCGATGGGCACCGAGGCTCCTTCCACAGTTTGGCTATTGTGGACATTGTTGCTAGAAACATTGGGGTGCAGGTGTCCCGGTGTTTCATTGCATCTGTATCTTTGGGGTAAATCCCCAGCAGTGCAATTGCTGGGTCGTAGGGCAGGTCTATTTTTAACTCTTTGAGGAACCTCCACACAGTTTTCCAGAGTGGCTGCACCAGTTCACATTCCCACCAACAGTGCAAGAGGGTTCCCTTTTCTCCGCATCCTCTCCAGCATTTGTGGTTTCCTGCCTTGTTAATTTTCACCATTCTCACTGGTGTGACGTAGTATCTCATTTTGGTTTTGATTTGTATTTCCCTGATGGCAAGTGATGCAGAACATTTTCTCATGTGCTTGTTGGCCATGTGTATGTCTTCCTGAGAAATTCTGTGAAATTTCTGTTCATGTCCTTTGCCTATTTTATGATTGGATTGTTTGTTTCTTTGCTGTTGAGTTTAATAAGTCCTTTTTTTAAAAAAGATTTTATTTATTTATTCATGAGAGACACACACACAGAGAGAGAGAGAGGCAGAGACACAGGCAGAGGGAGAAACAGGATCCATACAGGGAGCCCAACATGGGACTCGATGCCGGGAACCCAGGATCATGCCCTGGGCTGAAGGAGGTGCTAAACCACGGAGCCACCCAGGGATCCCCTAATAAGTTCTTTATAGATCTTGGATACTAGCCCTTTATCTGATACGTCATTTGCAAATACCTTCTCCCATTCTGTAGGTTGTCTTTTAGTTTTGTGGACTGTTTCTTTTGCTGTGCAGAAGCTTTTTATCTTGATGAAGTCCCAATAGTTCATTCTTGCTTTTGTTTCCCTTGCTTTCATGGATGTATCTTGCAAGAAGTTTCTGTGGCCAAGTTCAAAAAGAGTGTTTGCTGCCTGTGTTCTCCTCTAAGATTTTGATGGATTCTTGTCTCACATTTAGATCTTTCATCCATTTTGAGTTTATCTTTGTGTCTGGTGTAAGAGAATGGTCTAGTTTCATTCCTCTGCATGTGGCTGTCCAATTTTCCCAGCACCATTTCTTGAAGGGACTGTCCTTTGAAAGTCTTTTCCTACTTTGTCGAATATTAGTTGACCACAGAGTTGAGGGTCCATTTCTGGATTCTCTATTCTGTTCCATTGATCTATGTGTCTGTTTTTGTGCCAGTACCACACTGTCTTGATGACCACAGCTTTGTAGTACAACCTGAAATCTGGCATTGTGATGCCCCTGGCTCTGGTTTTCTTTTTCAATATTCCCCTGGCTATTCGAGGTCTTTTCTGATTACACACAAATCTGAAGATTATTTGTTCCAACTCTCTGAAGAAAGTCCATGGTATTTTGATAGGGATTGCATTAAATGTGTAAATTGCCCTGGGTAGCATTGACATTTTCACAATTTTAATTCTTTCAATCCATGAGCATGGAATATTTTTTCCATCTCTTTGTGTCTTCCTCAATTTCTTTCAGAAGTGTTCTGTAGTTTTTAGGGTATAGATCCTTTATCTCTTTCATTAGGTTTATCCCTAGGTATTTTATGGGATTGGAATCCCATCACTGGGATTGATGCCTTAATTTATCTTTCTTCAGTCTCATTGTTAGTCTATAGAAATGCCACTGATTTCTGGGCATTGATTTTGTATCCTGTCACACTGCCAAATTGCTGTGTGAGTTCTAGCAATCTTGGGATGGAGCCTTTTGGGTTTTCGATGTACAGTATCATGTCATCTGCAAAGAGAGAGAATTGACTGCTTCTTTGCCAATTTGAATGCCTTTTATTTCTTTTTGTTGTCTGATTGCTGAGGCTAGGATTTTTTTTTTTCTTTTTTTGAGGCTAGGACTTCTAGTACTATGTTGAATAGCAGTGGTGAGAGTGGACATCCCTGTCTTGTCCCTGATCTTAAGGGAAAGGCTCCCAGTATTTCCCCATTGAGAATGATATTTGCTGTGGGCTTTGCATAGATGGCTTTTAAGATGCTGAGGAATGTTCCCTCTATCCCTATACTCTGAAGAGTTTTGATCAGGAAGGGATGCTGTATTTTGTCAAATGCTTTCTCTGCATCAATTGAGAGGTTAATATGGTTCTTGTTTTTTCTCTTGTTGTTATGATCTATCACATTGATTACTTTATGAGTGTTGAACCAGCCTTGCATCCCCGGGATAAATCCCACTTGGTCATGGTGAATAATCTTCTTAATGTACTGTTGGATCCTATTGGCTAGTATCTTGTTGAGAATTTTTGCATCCGTGTTCATCAGGGATATTGGTCTATGATTCTCCTTTTTGGTGGGGTCTTTGTCTGGTTTTGGAATTAAGGTGATGTTGGCCTCATAAAACGAGTTTGGAAGTATTCCGTCCCTTTCTATCTTTCGAAACAGCTTTAGCAGAATAGGTATTGTTTCTTCTTTAAACGTTTGATAGAATTCCCCTGGGAAGCCATCTGGCCCTGGACTTTTGTGTCTTGGGAGGTTTTTGATGACTGCTTCAATTTCCTCCCTGGTTATTGGCCTGTTCAGGTTTTCTGTTTCTTCCTGTTCCAGTTTTGGTAGTTTGTGGTTTTCCAGAAATGCATCCATTTCTTCTAGATTGCCTATTTTATTGGTGTATAGCTGCTCAGATTATGTTTTTAAAATCATTTTTATTTCCTTGGTATTCATTGTGATCTCTCCTATTTCACTCATCATTTTATTAATTTGGTCTTTTTTCTTTTTAATAATGCTGGCTAATGGTTTGTCTATTTTATTAATTCTTTCAAAGAACCAATTCCTGGTTTTGTTGATCTGTTCCACAGTTCTTCTGGTCTCTGTTTCATTGAGTTCTGCTTGAATATTTATTAACTCTCTTCTTCTGTTTGGTGTAGGTTTTATTTGCTGTTCTTTCTCCAGTTCCTTTAAGTGCAAGGTTAGCTTGTGTATTTGAGTTTTTTCCAATTTTTTGAGGGATGCTTGTATGGCCATGTATTTCCTTCTTAGGACTGCTTTTGTTGTATCCCAAAGATTTTGAACAGTTGTATCTTCATTTTCATTAGTTTCCACGAAACTTTTAATTCTTCTCTAATTTCCTGGTTGACCCATTCATCTTTTATCAGGATGCTCTTTAACCTCCATGTGTCTGAGTTTCTGCCAAATTTCTTCTTGTGATTGAGTTCAAGTTTCAAAGCATTATGGTCTGAAAATAGGCAGGGGACAATCCAAATATTTTGGTGTTGATTGAGACCTGATTTGTGACCCAGTATGTGGTCTATTCTGGATAAACTTCCATGTGCACTTGAGAAGAATGTGTATTCAGTTGTGTTCAAATGGAAAGTTCTGTATATATCTGTGAAATCCATCTGGTCCAGTGTATCATTTAAAGCCCTTGTTTCTTTGGTGATGTTGTGCTTAGAATATCTGTCATTTGCAGAAAGCACCATGTTGAAGTCTATTATTATTAGTGTATTATTATCTAAGTATATCTTAACTTTGGTTATTAATTGATATACTTGGCAGCTCCCACATTAGGGGCATAAATATTCATGATTGTTAGGCCCTATGGTTGGATAGGCCCTTTAAACATGATATAGTGTCCCTCTTCATCTCTTACTACAGTCTTTGGAATAAACTTTAATTTATCTGATATGAGGATTGCTACCCAGCTTTCCTTTGAGGACCATTTGAATGGTAAATAGTTCTCCAACCCTTCATTTTCAAGCTGGAGGTGTCCTTAGGTCTGAAATGAGTCTCTTGTAGACAGCAAATAGATGGGTCCTGCTTTTTTATCCAGTCTGAAACTCTGGGTCTTTTGATGGAATCATTAAGCCCATTCACGTTCAGAGTTACTATTGAAAGATATGAATTTAGTGTCATCATAATACCTATTCAGTCCCTGTTTTTGTGGATTATTTCTGTGGGCTTCCTCTTTCTTTTACAGGGTCCCTCTTAATATTTCTTGCAGAGCTGGTTTGGAGGTCACATATCCTTTCAGTTTCGCCTATCTTGGAAGCTCTTTATCTCTCCTTCTATTCTGAATGAGAGCCTTGTTGGATAAAGTATTCTTGGCTGCATGTTCTTCTCATTTAGGACCCTGAATATATCCTGCCAGCCCTTTCTGGCCTGCCAGGTCTCTGTGGAGAGGTCTGCTGTTAATCTAATATTTTTCCCCATATAAGTTAGGGATCTCTTGTCTCTTACTGCTTTAAGAATTTTCTCTTTATCTTTGGAATTTGCAAGTTTCACTATTAAATGTCCAGGTGTTGAACAGTTTTTGTTGATTTTTGCGTGGGTCCTCTGTATCTCTTGGATCTGAATGCCTGTTTCCTTCCCCAGATTTGGGAAGTTCTCAGCTATGATTTGTTCAAATATGCTTTCTGGCCCTCTGGCCCTCTCGGCGCTCTCTGGAACCCCAGTTATACGTAGATTTTTCCTTCTGAGGCTATCATTTATTTCCCCTAACCTTTCTTCATGGTCTTTTAATTGTTTCTCTCTTTTTTTCCTCAGCTTCCTTCCCTGCCATCAACTTGTCTTTATGTCACTCACTCTTTCTTCTATCTCATTAACCTCATCACTGAGACCTCCCGTTTGGATTGCATCTCATTTAATTGATTTTTAATTTAGGCCTGATTAGATCTAAATTCTGCAGTCATGAAGTCTCTTGAATCTGTTATGCTTTTTTCCTGAGCCAGCAGTAGCTTTATATTGTGCTGCTAAATTGGCTTTCTGACATCGAATTGTAATCCAAATTCTGTAAGTCTGTGGCAGAAAGTATTGTTTCTGATTCTTTCTTTTGTGGTGAGTTCCTCTTTCTAGTCATTTTGCTCAGGGCAGAGTGGCTGTATAAGCAGACTGAGTCAAGAATATCAACCATGACCTAAGTAAATTTCACCCTAAATGATTCTGCCAAGGTCAGAGACCAGAAATTGAAAACAAAGATCAGAATGATATAAAACAAAAGGACCACTAAAGTGAAAAGCAAATCTTAAAAAAAAAAAAAAGTAGTAAAAAATAAAGGGCCAAGAATCCCAAAGAAGAAGAGAAAAAAGGGGGAGAAGAAAAGAGAAAAAAGGGGGGGCCTGGGAGATAGTGGTGGTGAAGAAGTTGTAATGAAGGGAGAATATAGTCTACCTGAGGGGTTCTAGAGGATGATCCTCTTGTTTCAGAGCATATTAAGTTCTGTATGTTAGAAGATGCTTAGTCCCAAATTTATATAAACCAGAAATACTTGTAGAAGGCCGCAACATTGACCACAAAAACATAAATGAGATAAAGAGGGGGCAGAATGGGAATGAGGAATCTCACAAAATGAACCAGTACGGTATACCACTTGGTTCTGGGTGCATACTGGTTATGTTTTAGAAGGTATTAACTTCCACCAGCATAGAACAAAATGAGGCAGAGAAAACAAAAAACACAAAACAAAGAAACTATCTCCCCAAATTTAGTTGAGTGTTTTGAAGGGAATCTAGAAATGGAAAATATATCTAGGACGTGTAATTGTAGAAATATGAAAGTCAAAAAGGAAGAATCTTAAAAATGAAGAGGTGGTAAAATATTGTAGTTAAGGTGGGAAAAGAGAAAAAAAAACGTGGGAAAAGAGAAAAAAAATTGGAAATTTACAGTCTGACATAAAAACGAGTCATACTGGAAAAAGGAAGAAAAAAGAAAAGGAGGGGTATCCTCTGGTTCTATATAGTGTAAATCCCCCGACTTCCCCTGGAGCTTTCCAGCACTGCTCGGTCAAGAACTTGCTCCCCCCCTTCCTTCCAGCTGGTCTTCTGGGGGAGGGGCCTGCTGTGCTGATTCTCAGGTGTGTGCACCTGGGGGAGCAGCCCGCCCCCCCCCCCGCCGGGTGCCTGGCTCAGTGCGAGCTGTTGACCCCCTGAGGCCTCTGTTCCCTGGCAGCCCCGCTCCATCTCAGGCACAAGGTGACACCAGGAGCAACGACAACACTGGCGGCAGCCAGCTCTCCAGCCCTGGAGTCAGCTCCCGCAGTAACTACCGCAGCTCCCAGTCTGCACTGGCCTGGGTGCTTCCAGGGCGGGGGCGCTGATCTGCACAGCTCCGGGGTCCTGGTGGCAGGAGCATCCCGCTGTCCTGGACCCTCCCCGTCTCCGCCTGTCCTGGGGGGAGCGCAGGATCCCGGGCTGTGTCCCGGCACCGTGGGATCCAGGGCCGCGCAGCCCCCTCTGCCCAGGGCCCCCTCCTGAGCTGCTCCCGGGGCCCCGCCGGGCGATCCAGCCCTTTACCGCGCTCTCCCCCGGGCGCACCTCCTCTGCTAGTGACCCCGGGAGACCGGGGGCTCCAGGCCCCTCCTGGGGTTCTGCCCGAGTTCCCTGTGAGCGCCTTTCCGTCCCAGATCCCGGTGCCGATTTTTAAAGTTCCTGCTTCTCCGGGGCTGGGCTTCCCTGTCCCCAAGGTTCTCGCTGTGGCCTTAGCCTGGTTCCTCATGGGGCCGCTCCCCACCTTGATTCTTTTTTATTATTTTTCCGCCTTCCTACCTTGTTAGAAGCGAAAGCCCTTCTCTCTGTAGTGCTCCAGCTGTTCTCTCTTTAAATCTCAGGCCGAATTCGTAGGTTTTCAGGATGGTTTGAAAGTAATCTTGGTAAGTTGGTGGGGACAGGTGACTTGGGGACCCTGCTCCTCCTCCATCTTCTCAGCTCCCCTGTATTTCTTAAGGGAAATGCCTATGTGAGAGAAAAGGAGGAGGGGGTTGGTGAAGGCTGGAACAGCTTTCAGGCCACACTGGAAGGGGGACCCCCAGATGAAGAAGACAGAAAAGCTTCCTTTTCTGCAGTGTAAGGAAGTTTTGGCAAAGCACCTGGGAGTCTTTGAGGTAAATTTAGCCAAGAACAAACCTGCCTTAGTTCCCCTAGGTTACTGCTGGGAGCAGCCGGTGGGAACCAGCCTCAGAACAAATGCAGTAGTAGATTCCAGAGCCCAGCAGCTGGGGCCCTAGGTCGATTACACTGCTTGTAGTTGGAGGTCTGTGAGACACATTCTTATGGCTCCACACAGAGTCCTGGAAACTCAGATAAGCATCCAATAAATTACTCTACTTTTTAAGCACACAAGGTGGGTGTACAGCTAAATCTCAAAAACAGGCCCATTTTTCAGTTTAAATCGATCATGAAATTAACAAACCAACATTTAGACATACAAAATAAGTGAAATTGCTTTCAAAACAATTCCTTTGGGAAGGTGTGTGCTATTATTGAGGGCTCTGAAGTCAATCCTAACTGTGGTCACATCTCAAAGTACACTCAGAACTCACCTTTCCTCCCCTACTCTGAGCGTGCATGTGACTAGGAAAGCAAGACTAGGGCTTTGCACTTTTGGGATATGTAATAGATACCTAGTTGTGTTAAAAGTGTGATAATAGCCAGAGAATATGAAATGATAAGTGAGTGTAAAAACTTCACTGCCATATCATAGCTAATACATTTTCAATTGAATTCAACTTTATGTATATGGACTTTTTTTAATGCCCAACCACATTTTTAATATAAATTTTTGGCATTATGGGTTTTCGCCTGCATTGTCAAGTTGAATTAAATGGGGAACAATAATGTCATTAATGGTTCTCATCTGGACAACAATGTATTAATAATCTCTGATCATTCCTTTGCTTATAAGTCTATATTCATGGTTATTATTTGCTTAAACTCAAGTTATCCCAAGAAACACACATTTTATAATGAACATTAAACTGAGCTTGCTGGCTTCTGTGTCCTACCCACCTCTGGTGACACATGATGTCAGTAATCTTAGACCATTGTTAGATGGTATGCTTCCTGGTTGATGTGTTTGAGAAAACAATGTCCTAAATATTTTAATATTAAACCAAGGCTGGTGGCTTCAATCTCACAGTTTCAGTCTGGTTTAAAACCAAACAGGTTCAAGACTGCAGGATGAACATGCATGTTCATTGCCATCCCTTCAAAAGACCCCATTGAGATAACAGTATAGAAACACAAAGTTGTAGTAAACCCCAACAATGAAGAAATCAGGAGATGGACAATAGATTCCAACAAATTGCAAATAATGGAAAGCAAAAGGAAGTATGTTGGAGATGACATACTCTAGAATAGACTGTAAGAGGAAATGCCACAGTGTAGGAGGAAGTAGACCTTTCATTCTAGAACCTCAGAGTAACTCAACATTGGTAGTCAGCAGTAGAATGGCCAGACAATTTATTTTCTAACCTAGGACACTTCTGGAAGTAAAAGGTGACACTAGGACATATGGTCAGTAGGCAGCATGGAGTTCAGGGCAAAGAACAAGGGGCAGATATAGGTGGCCCTAAACTAAAGTTCTCTTTGGAATAACTAAAGCCGTTGGCCTCCTCACCATAGTACCTAAGAGAGCAGGGAGCTCAATTCTAAAAAAATCAAGCAAATGAAATGAGGAGAATTATGGTAGTGTGGATGCTGCCATCCCAGATAAATGCCCCCTCATTCTAGCATTTGGGGGCCTGATATCTGTCTCCTTGTCATTCTACCCTAAGGTAAAACCTGTCCAATCAACATACACCACTCGATTACATAAACCCCCCATGCCACCAGGATTCTTCCTTATGGGAGCCGGTGAGCAGAGAGACCAATGCCCTTATCAGAGGAACTCCCTATCACCCTGATTTCTCATTCGTGAATGTGAATAGTAACCTTGAATCAGTGAACATAACAGGAAATCCATCACTATAAATGAGGGAGAGTAAGAGAAAAACTGTAAAGCAGAGGTAAACTAAACATAGAGTAGTATTTTTTAAAAGAACTATCACAAGAAACCACAAAAAAAAGTCACAATAATTTGTAATCTCTTGAAGGAAAAAAAAATGTTTTTAAAATAAGGAGTTGCAACAATTAGAAAAAGGCAACAATTAGAAAGTAAGGAGTGTTTACAAGGTAAAATGAAATTGCCAAAATTAA
This sequence comes from Nyctereutes procyonoides, assembly GCF_905146905.1. Classification (NCBI taxonomy): domain Eukaryota; kingdom Metazoa; phylum Chordata; class Mammalia; order Carnivora; family Canidae; genus Nyctereutes; species Nyctereutes procyonoides. Next base: position 41,134,876 of record NW_026575024.1, read on the forward strand.
AAATAAAATGGATACATAAGCTGAAAGTTAAAATTGGTAAAAAGGCAAAGACAGAAAATACAAGAAAAATGTTGAGGTCTAATTGTCAAAGCAAATTGAAGGAAAGGCCCCACAGCTAACAAATGTGATTGAAAGGGCTGAATAAAAATTTGCTATATGAACAACAAAGGAATCACACTGAAAATACATTATCGTGAAATTTCAAAATTTTAAATTGGAAAACTAGCAAACAAATAACAAATCAATCTCACAGATTTTTTTTTTTTTAATCAGCAACCCTGAATGTTAGAAGTCAATAGAACATAGCCTTCAAAGTTCTGGGGGGAAAGTGATTTTGAACTTCAATACCTTCCTAGTAAAGGGTAGTTGGAATAAATATATTTTAAGATATACAAAGCCTTGAAATGTTTGCCTCCAATATACTCTCTCTTAGGAAATTACTTGAGGAAGCATGCAAAGAAAATGACAGAGAAAACCAAAGTGGAAGAAAACAGGAGATCTAATAAGCATTAGATTCAACCCTGTAGAGAAACAAAATACTGTAACAAGAAAATCCACTCTAAGATGATGCAAACTAATGTTGGTACCATGGTAATCAATTTGACTTTAATGCCATGAACATTCCCTATTGTGTGACCCTGGTGCCATAACAAACATTGCTTCTGTGAAGAAAACTCATGACTGTGGTCTACTTCTTGACTTACCCAGAAACAATATTCATATCATTTTGTAAGATGGCCAACAATTTATACCTATTAATTCAGAAATGCCAAAGGATAGATAAGATAATCAATACATACATTAGGGACACCTGGGTGGCTCAGCAGCTGAGCATCTGCCTTTGGTTCAGGGCATGAGCCCAGTCTGGGGATGGAGCCCCACATCGGGCCCCTGCATGGAGCCTGCTTCTCCCTCTGCCTGTGTCTCTGCCTCTCTCTGTGTGTCTCTCATGAATAAATAAAATCTTTTTAAAAAACAACATATATTAGACAGCACTGGTAGACACAATGATCCTTAAATCTCTATCCTATTGTATAACAAAGAAAGAAAATCAAATTTGATCCACTAATTTATGTATCTGGGAATTTAATCCCTTGTATATATATTCTCAGTGTTTCTTGTGTTGTCCCCCTTCACGGTCTCTGGCTTCTCTGGCTTGTTTGGCTTGTCTGGCTTGTCTGGCAATGCACCTTTGCTACCTAATGACTGATCACCCTGTTCTTAACATCAAAATCTACAGTCTGTTCTCTCTAGTCCAGTCCAGGCTTGGTGATTCTCTAGTGACACTACCCCTTGACCTCAGGTGGCCCTTCAGTGTGACTATAACTCCTCGTCTTTTCCCATTCCTAGGGTTCATTTCGCACTTTTCAGCTGCAGGCTCAAGGCTCCACATTTCACAACTCTGGGGAACACAATCAAAATCAATACCCTTTGCAAATGTGCCATAAATAGCATGCTCAGCTTCACATGGTGGTCTTGCTCAGGGTCATATACTCCACACTACGGTGACTGCCCAGGTAAACTCACCAGTGAGCATCACCAGCTACATTCTGGACACCCTGGTCATAGAATATGTGGGGGTTTCTGATTGCAAGGCATGAAGAGATTTGGAGGAGCTAAACATAATCTCACAGAGACACCATTTTAGTCTAAGCAGAAAAGTAAAGGGGCAGATCTTCCTAGGACATACATTCTAAATCCCAAATAGTAAGTAGAGCAAAAGGAGCACCTGCATGGCTTGGTTGGTTAAGTGGCTAACTCTTGGTTTCTGCTCAGGTCATGAGATTGAGCCCCGCATCTGGCTCTGCGCTCTGCACAGTCTGCTTCAGATTCTCTCTCCTCTCTCTGCCCTTCCCACTCATTCTCTCTCTCTCTCTCTCTCTCTCTCTCTCTCTCTCTCTCTCTTTCTCTCTCTCTCAAATAAATAAAAATTTAAAAAAGTGGATCAAAAGCCCCTCCTCAAATTTTGGCTTTTCCCTAAACCTACCTATATGCCTCCTCTCTAGGTCTTTGGACTTTATCCTGTATTTAAAAGAAAGTGCCATAAGGGCTAGACTTTATTTATCCTTTCTGACCAGTACTTCCTCTCAACTTTAACTATAAATGAGAATTACCTGGGGAGATTTCAAAAAGCCCAACTCTCAGACCATAGTGCCAACCAACTATATTCAATGCTGTGAAGATGGCAGCCAGGCATCAGTATTCTTTAAAGCTCCATAGGTGATTCCAAAGTGTACTCAAGTTTGAGAATACTTCTCTATATTCTCCCTCCTTCCTGAGGTGGCATTGGCCTTCCCACTCTCCAGTGACTAAAATAGCCATTGGCTGCTAGAAAATGTGATGTATGGAAAGAGGAATAAAGCATAGTCAAAATAATTTCAATATATTATTTGATTAGAAAGTAAACCCCAACAATGAAGAAATCAGGAGACGGACAATGGATTCCAAACTGTTGTTTTTAAGTTCTAACATTAAGAATAAATCATTTGGGTTTATTAGGGTCATAGAATATAAATTTTATTTTTGGCCATGTAAGAGCAAATTTGTGGAAAACTAGAAGGAAAGGTTAGAGAACTTGTATACTTTGGGTGCTTTACTTAAAGATGCAAAAGTCTCCCATAGGAAAGCTAGAAAATCATTGTAGTTATCAAAATCTAGGAAAAGAGAGTGTAGCATAAATAATATATCACCATTGGTCATTTTGAGAGTCAATAGCTTCGCCCAAGAAAGGCAGATAAGAATGGAAGCCTAATTCCATGTTATTTAAAGGAAAGAAGGCAACCATCCAGAGAACTAAAACAAATTGTAAGGGCTGTCTCTTAGAGGTGGGTCTGGGATTGAGAAGAGTTCTCTATTTCTGAAATTTTACTATTTACTACATGTAACAAAAATTACAGATTAAAAAAATAATAAAATTAGGATTCCATACTGTGGTGCCTATCAAGGGATGGTTTAGGAAAATATCCCCAGTCAAGGCCATGGTGTTGATGGTAACTGCAGTCCACCACTGACATATGCAGAATGCTAGAGCCTGAGCTTCTGTCCACAGCAGTGTCACATGCCTGGGTGGTGACATTGATTCTCCACGGTCAAGTCCTTAGTTTTAGTTAGCAAACTGCTCACCTCAGTGTTGCTGCATTATAGTCCTTTAAATTTTGTGCACTCCAGAGAAGGTAACATTTATGAAGAAGCCACAGAGTAGCCTTGAAGTTTACCACTTTGCAGTTTCTTCTGACCATAACTTTAAGTATTGGCATTCTGTTAGAGTGAGAAGGTTTTAGTAGACATTTTTGGTCTATGTGTCACATGCCTTCAGATGCTTTGAGAAATATCTGTCAAGATAGACCATAGGTAAATAGAGCACTGAATTGAATAATGAAGCTGTGATATCTCATCCTGGTTGTATTGCCACCAATTGGTTCTGCATCCTCAATGACATCATTTAAATTCTGGAGGATCAGCAAAACGAGGGGATCCACTGACTCAAGTACTAAATCCCCATCTACCCTTCACACTTTGCACATCAAGGTTTTTTTCTAGAACAAGAAGTGTCAACGTTTGTCTCTGGGTTTTCTTAAAATTTTCTCTACCACCTCACCTAAAGATTGAGCTTTAAAATGTGGGCCTGCCTGTTACACAGGTCTTCAACAAGCCTGGTCTTCATATAGATGGGATGTAAAATTCCAGTTCTATCACTTTTTGGCTGGATGACCATAAAAGCAAGTTTTCTAACTTTTTCTAGCTTCAGTTCCTCAACTATAAAATGGAGATCAGATGTTTACTACTATTAGAAGGGTTTCATGTATATAACTTCTAGTCTAAAAAGATTCTCAGTAAATGACAACTTGTTATGCTGAGAAAGAAGATGACATTAGCAGCCTAACACATGCTCCCTGCATGGGAAGACAGGTTGTCATAACCACAAGGAGAAGTCCTATGTGAATTTGTGGATAACTAAGTCAGATTTTCCCATTTCCCTCATTTGCAAAGTAACAAGCCTTCTGTTCACACACAGAGTCTGTGTGCTGGGGGAAACCCTGGTCACCATCTGGGTTCAACAGAAGCCAAGAAAAGTAACAGAACAGGAGAGCAGATTAAATATCCCTGGGCCATGTCCCTTTTCCATCCCTGGCCACTTTCCCTAGTCTGAACATCTGTCGTAGTGTTCGATACACTTTGACCCTTTGGCCAAGCAAGAGCCCTGCCCTCTCCTCTCAATGTAACCATGGCCACCATTTGGAGTTTCTTGACTTGTGCACTTGTGTGTGTTAGGGTTAGAGGGTTCTGTAATCCATTAAATCTCATCCTCAGCCTATAGAAAGGTGAGGGAGAGGCAGAAGAGGCAGGAAAGGAGGATGATATCCCAATGGCAGTGATGTCTTTGCTGCTAGCCATCACTCTTCCCAATTTCCTGCTTTTTAGTTTGGTGGCAGTATTACTTGAGTCTTGCAAAGTAGGTTGGTTTCTTGGTCATTGTTTTGTTTTGTTTCTTACTTTATATCTGTGGTTGGCTCTTGAAGACTAAGACGGAAGAATCAGTCTGTATGTTTAGAAATCTAGTCCTTTGTTTCTATCCAACTATTTTGTTACAAAGTTCTTTACTGATGATTTAACCTTGAAAATTAAGCAGCCAACTTAGATGCAATTGAAATACCATATGTTAAGTATACATCAGGTGGAAACACTAAAACACTCTTTCTTGAAGTTAAATTGTGAGTTTAATATCCATGGTAGGTTTTCCTAATTTTGACATCCCTGTAGAAAGTAAAACAGTGATGACCTGGGGAGTTGGTGGAGACTCCACATCCAATTGCTTTTTACTAAACTGACTCAGTCTTAATTGAACTAGCACAGTGTTAACTTATATTACAGCACCGTTCATCCACTTTAGTCAAAAAAAAAAAAAAAAAGCTGTATGTTGAATGAGCTCATTTAGAGAATTTTCCTGGATGGAAAATAAAAGTTGAATGTTTGTTTTTCCATACAAATACTATAGTTTGTTTTGTTCTACAGTGGGTACTTTTACTGGAAGTAGGCTAAATTTTGGCCACCTTACAATGCATCTTCGTCACCAAAGTAGTCTCTCTTATGAATCCTCCATAGCATTTAACATTTTTATTAATATGCACTTTTAGTTTTCTTTTTATTTCTTTTAAAATATATTTTGTTATTGTTCATTATAGTTGGTTTTCCTTTTAGTCATACTATTTTTTTAAGATTATATTTATTCATTCATAGAGACAGAGAGAGAGAGAGAGAGAGGCAAAGACACAGGCAGAGGGAGAAGCGGGCTCTATGCAGGGAGCCCGACGTGGGGACTCGATTCAGGGTCTCCAGGATCACGCCCTGGGCTACAGGCAGCGCTAAACCGCTGCGCCACTGGGGCTGCCCAGTCATACTGTTTCTTTTGAGAGCAAATTGCATTTGGGTATTTGGTTATACTATTACATTTTTTGGTTACTTAGTGTTATTTTTATTTTTTTTCTTTAAGAATAGTGTGTATCTTTTGCCCATATGTCTAATAGATTTTTCTTTATTTCTTACTAATTTATAAGTATCCTTTATATATTATGACTCTTGTTTTTTCATCTTAAGTTTAGCAGTAGCAGAAAACTTAAAGATTATTCTATTTTACTATTTATTATAGAAATTAAGAAAGTGAGGTCAGATGACTTTTCCACTGTTATACATAGAGAGTTTGTGGACAATCAGGACTGAAAAATAGGCCTTTTGGATTTCTTTAGAAGTTTCCCTCTCAGCCTCTTGCCTCCATCTTCTTCCTTTTCCTCTTAAGTTGAGCATTATTAGATTATTTTACCTGATTCAAAGTAATAATCAGTTGGTTCCCTACCTCAATAAATTAATCACCAATAGCTGCTGACTCCCAACTCTTACCTTAATTACTGATATTTCCCCTGAACTCAGGATTCCTTTAATAAACCTGTTTGGATTTCTCACCAACAACTCTAACTCAACCTTTTCAAAACTGAGCTTTTAATATCTGTTCCCCATCTGCAATTCTTATAGTCTTTCTCATCTGGCACTTGTTCTTGGTGGTCACTGCCAAAATTTTGGTTATCCTTGACACTTCTCTTTATCCCTAAATCCTAGCCCAATTCATCATCAGATATTAGGTTTTCAAAATATACCCAGATATGGTCACATCTCTCATCTCCTCCACCTCCTCCCCAAATTTACCTCCGCACTGATTATCCATAACCTTCTTGGTTCCCTGTCTTCATCTTTGCTCATTAGTTTGTTGTCTCACCACAGGTGAAGTGAGACTTTTATAAAATAAGAATATACTCTCCCACTTCTCCTCAAAATCCCTCAGTGACATCCAACATGACCCAACATCCATATAGTGACCCACATAGTCTTGACCCACTATACTCCCAACCTGTCCTGGTTTTTTTTCTCTGCTGACAGTCTCTCTTTATTCACTCATGTCCTTGTTTTTCTTCAAATGTCTTAAGTATACTCTTGCCTCAGGGCCTTTGCACCTACTACTCCTTTACCTGAAATGTTCACTCCAATGCATATTCAAAGATAACACCATGACTACAAGGACATTTTCTGCTTTGTAACTGCGAAATCTTCAGCACCTAGAAAAGTGACACTAGGCTGGTGAACAATTTATGATTATTGAATGATCTAATGAACTATACTCACTAGAAATTATTTTTTTGGTGGTATTAAAAAAATATATACCATGGCATCCTATGGCTTTTGCAGAACAAAGATAAAATAGCTTAGGAACTGAATCCTTGAATCAGAATAAAATTCAAACTCTTTGCCCCTGTCAATCTTTCCAACAGCATCTCTTTCCTTTATCTCCCTCCCTCACTACTCTTCAGCCACACTGGCTTTCTTTCTGCTCCTTGAACAGGCCAAGTGTATCTGAGCCTTTGAGCCATTTTTCTGGATGTGCTTTCTTCAGGGAAACCCCTGTTTCTGTACCTTTGCATGGATGATCTCACTTGGATCTCATTTTGAAACTCTGTTCTTGGTGAGACTTTCCCCCATCACTCAAACTAAATAACTCCCTTTCATCATGTCTCTATCATGCCACACTCTTTATTTTCCTCAAACACATATCCAGAGAGCAAAGACCTTACGTGTTATTTCTAGCACTGTATTGCCAGAGCTTCACATTATATGACACATAGAGGACACTCACAAAATATTTTCAGAATTAATAAATGTTTTTAGTCTGGCTGCTCAAGATCAGACAATCTCTGCTGCCTCCAAGATGGCACTAGCCACATGAGTCTGTCTCCGACAAAGACTGTGAGAACCTCTGGGACAAGTACGATGTCTAATTCATAGTCACTTCCTTGCCATTTCCCACAGTTCCTGGCACCTACTTGTACCCCATAGATGTTTGCCAAACTAACACGAAGCAGCACGAAGGCCATACAACCTCTTCACCAAGTCATTTCACTGGAGAATATGAATATTCACTTGAGAATAGAGAATATGAGTTACAGATAGTAAAATATTAAAAGTGAATATTACTAGATGGCCAAGGGAAGCCATATAAAGAAGGGTAACAAAAGAGTTAAGACATCAAAAAATTAAGTGCCTAGAATTAGCTTTCAGAGGGAGAAGAAATACAACAGTGAGATAATCAATTCAGGTACTCATTTTAGAGCAATGCCAAGTTTCTGGTACTATAAATTTGCATGGCCTTTTTTTTTCCCTAGGCTAAGAAATAATGTTATTGATGTACTACATTTAATGGTTCCCATGGATAAGCCATCTTTTTTGATTACCTGAGCACCCTTCTTACAGTAGCTATTCTAAACTTTCTCCATCCTCCCACTCTCCCTTCCTCCCTCTCGTCCCTGTCCCTCCCTTCTTGCTCCTCCTCTCCTCCCTTTCTTCTTCTCCTCCTCCTCATTCCTCTCCTTCTCCTTCTTCTTCTCTCATCTCACAGATGGTCCTATCTCCCACTTTGCTGAGAAAAATCAAGGTCATTAAAGGAGAAATCCCCTAACCTTCTATCTTCTCCATCAAACTATCTTTGATCTAGACACATTCCTCTCTCATTTTCTTCTGTCTTGATATAATAGCTACTTTCTCTTTTCCAAAAATTAACCTTAACTTTGCATCTGAATACCTTTTTCTTTTTTGTTAAACAACACCTTGTGTCCTCAGTTATTTCCTATTTCCCAGAATCATGCATATATTTCTTCTATTTGTTCCTTCTCTTTAGCCTTCAAACATATACAGGTCTTCCCTGTCTTAGAAAACCAATGGTTGCTCCTATTGCTCCTCCCCAACCCAGTTGCTATATTTTCCTCTGTGGCTAAGTCTTATATGCATCACACCTCCATGACTATCTCTGTTCTTACAATATAGTCCCTCTGTTATCACAGAGTCCTGCTCTGTGATTCATGTCTCAACTGTGGTAACACTGGACTACAAATGTGGATACCAAACATGACTTTCCACATTTCACATTCAATGACCTCCTCCCACTGTTGACTCTGTTGGGTTGATATGCAACATTCATCCCATGGTTTGCCCATAACTTTCAAACATGATGCATGCACACCTACTTTTCCTCCAACTTATTCTCCAAATTATTGTATTTCTTAATTGTGGACAGCATTCTAAGGTCTCTATTCCTTTTGACTTAAAAAGTTTTTCTTGGAGACTTTGTCCACTTTTATGGCTTCAGGAAAACAATAAATCAATTTCTAAGGTTGCCGAGCACATTCCAAGGGCCATGTGATATTTGGGCCTCATTCATCAAATATTTGGATGATTTATAGAAATAGGATGCTGAACTAGTTCAATAATCATTGAGTTAAACATAAGTATGGTTTTTATAGAAATCTAAATAGAACAAAAGTTTTATAGCACTGCAAAGAGAACCAAAATTCAAAAAATAGTTTGAAAAGAGAAAGGTTACTTAGAATAATGTTTTAAAGTATTATGATAAATATTTTATAAATAGTAGAAGGAAGAAAATGGGCATAGGAGTGGTAACTAGTCACAGTTTCATTTCATTAGCCGTGCTGGTGGAAGTGATGTCTAAGCTGAGTAAAATTAGCTACCTTGAGTGAGAGTGGGCTGATGTTGCAGGAGGAAGGAGCAGCATGTGCAAAGGACTGCAGGAGAAGACAGAATGATGCACACTTCTGTTTACTTAGTGGGTATTTGGGTTTCTACTGACACATCATCAAGAGGACCAACAAGCATTTTTTGTTTTAGGGTTGGTTTTTTTTACATTATTTATTTTTAAAATTTAAATTCAATTAATTAACATATAATGTATTATTCATTTCAGAGATAGAGGCCAGTGATTCATCAGTCTTAGGTAATCTTCAGTGTTCATTACATCATGTGCCCTCCTTAATGCTCATCACCCAGTTACCCTAGCCCCCCATCCCCACCCCTCCAGCAACCCTCAGTTTGTTTCCTATGATTAAGAGTCTCTTATGGTTTGTCTCCTTCTCTGATTTCTTGTTTTATTTTTCCCTCTTTTCCCCATGATCCTGTTTTGTTTCTTAAATTCCACATATAAGTGAGATCATATGATAATTGTCTTTCTCTGATTGACTTATCTTGCTTAGCAAAATACCCCGTAGTTCCATCCAAATCATTGGAAATGGCAAGATTTCATTCTTTTTGATGACTGAGTAGTATTCCATTGTATCTGTATACCACATCTTCTCTATCCAGTCACCTGTAGATGGACATCTGGGCTCTTTCCACATTTTGGCTACCATGGATATCACTGCTGCAAACATTGTGGTGCAGGTGCCCCTTCAGATCACTGCATTTATATCTTCAGGGTAAATACCTAGTAGTGCAATTGGTGGATTGTAAGGTAGCTCTATTTTCAACCTCTGAGGAATCTCCATACAGTTTTCCAAAGTGACTGCACCAGCTTGCATTCCCACCAACAATGTATGAGGATTCCCCTCTCTGTATCCTTGCCAACATCTGTCATTTCTTGACTTGTTACATTTAGCCATTATGACCAATGTGCAGTGGTATCTTATTGTGATTTTTTATTTGTATTTCCCTGATGCCAAGTGATGTCGAGTATTTTTTCATGTGTCATTGGCCATTTGTATGTCTTCTTTAGAGAAATGTCTGTTCATGTTTTTGCCCATTTCTTGATTGAATTATTTGTTCTTTGGGTGTTGAGTTTGATAAGTTCTTTATAGATTTTTCATACTAGCCTTTATCTGATAACACATTTGCAAATATCTTCTCCCATTCTATCAGTTATTTTTTGGTTTTGTTGACTGATTCCTTTGCTGTGCTTTTTATCAACTTTTTATCTTGATGTCCCAATAGTTCATTTTTGCCTTTGTTTCCCTTGCCTTTGGAGATGTGTCTAGCAAGAAGTTGCTGTCGCTGAGGTCACAGAGGTTGCTGCCTGTATTGTCCTCTAGGATTTTGATGGATTCCTGTCTCACATTTAGGTCTCTCTTTCATTTTGAGCTTATTTTTGTGTATGGTGTAAGGAAATGGTCCAGTTTCATTCTTTTTCCATGTGGCTGTCCAATTTTCCCAATACCATTTGTTGAGGAGATTGTCTTTTTTCCATTGGATATTCTTTCCTGCTTTGTCAATTATTTTTTGAATACTTTATTTCACATGAATCTTCAGACGGGATTTTAAGGAGATTTTAAGTAGAATTCTTGGCTGTCTACTGCCATGGTCTAATACAGGAAAGGTCAAATGAGTGATAACAGTAAGTCTATTGTGAAAGGGAAGAGCAAGTCCTAGGCTGGGGTGGACAAGATGAGGAAGGTAAGCTAAACCTTAAAGTAACACTTGAATTTCATCCAGTTATAAAACTGATTACTGTGACAGATAGACATAGTTCTGGCCCTCACACACATTGTAACTTTTCCTCATATGTCTCTTCTATAAGTGTCTACTATATTAATTTCAGTAGGCTGACTAAAGAAACAACCTCATAATCTCAATGGCTTACCATGAGAAAAGTGTATTTTTTACCTCACATTCCAAAGCTGTTCTGAGGAGGGAGAAGGCTTCTCCACACAAACATTCAGGAACCCAGGATAATGCATTCCTATACCTTGTACTTTACATTTTCTAGAGCCTTGATATCCAAAATGTGATTCCTGTCCCAGCAGCATTATTACTATCATGTGGTAACTTCCTAAAAATGCAAATCCTTGGGCCTCACCACAGACTGGCTAAAGTCAGAGGCTCTGATTCTAGGATCCAGAACTATGTTCTTCCCAAGCTATCCAGGTGTTTCTAAAGTTTGAGTACTGCTGTCAAGGCCTAGTGGGTGAGGACAGGGAATGTGGAGGATCATACAGGAAGATATTCAGGTGCCAGTCCCAGAAGTAGCACATATTGCTTCAGTCCACAGTCCATTGGTTTCTACTGTGTCATGAGGCCCTGCCTACTATTTAAGAGGGGATGGGTGTATGGTTCAACTCTTTGCTCAGAAGAAGAGTTCTCCCCTCCTCACTGTTCTTCCCACTTCAGGTTCCCCCCACCCCCAATTAAATTCATGCTCTGCTCAGTAGTCATACTAATCTTCCTAAAAGGGGACTCTGTTATGCCACCCTCTGACTAAAACCTCCATGGGTCTCATAGCTTCTGAATGACACTCCTTAGTTCTCCAAGGACTGGTTTCTGTTGCCTCTTTGCCCACCTCCCTTGAACTCTAAACATCAGCCATCTTGAACTGCAGTAATAACAACTAGCTGGTCTATTCACTGGCCACACGCCCACATCTCTCAGCCTTTGTGCCTATAGCTTTTCCCATACCTCCCTTCCTCCTGGCCAGGCCCATTCAACCAGTATAGCTCAGCTGGGATGTGACAGCCAAAAACATCTCTCTGAAACCATTTCCTATCTCTCCCTCAAGACTGGGTAAGATGACCTCTACTAACCTAGAATCATTCTTATCACTTGGGATTTCAGTCACTTGAGTCTCTGGAGAACAGAGACTTCCTGGTTTTCCATAAAGAGCCTCGCACATGGTAGATATTTAATGAATGTCTTTTAAGTAATTAATTCAAAGTGGCTTACTGGATGCTCACTGGGTGATTACAGATGAGAATGTTGGTAGTACTGTACTTTGGCCAGAATTTGTTATTAAGTCCAATATGCTTACTCTTTCTTTCTTTTTTTTAAGATTTTATTTATTTATTCATGAGAGACACAGAGAGAGATAGAAGCAGAGACACAGGCAGAGGGAGAAGCAGGCTCCATGCAGGGAACCTAACGTGGGACTCGATCCCAGGTCTCCAGGATCACACCCTAGGCTGAAGGCAGCGCTAAACTGCTGAGCCACTGGGGCTGCCCACACTCTTTCTTAATAAAGTACTGCACAACTATAGCCAAGACCTTTACCCCTGAATACACGAGGGTTGCATATACATGGGTCTGGAGTAAAGCAAACCTATTTGCGTCACCAGAAAATCAAGTCAAAGCCCCACTCTGGTCACAGCCCATCTTTTTTATAGACAAAACCTATAGATAAAAAAATATCTCCATCCCATGTGATTTTACATATGTAATTTACATAATAAGTAGGCAAATAAAGAAGCCCAATATTTGACACATAATCAAATTACATTGTTTAGAAAACAGAGAAAAATCTTTCTGGTGCTGGTAGGACACAAAGATCTCTCAGTAGCTTAATTGTTGGATGAATCAATCCCCTATTCCTGTGAGTGCTTCTGCCATGACTCATTCTGATGGACTAATCTTTAATTGAAAATGATAAACTCAGAGGATGTTCTCTTAAAAATATATGGCAACACCCTTCACAAGGGTATGAAGATAAGTAATATTAGCTTCCAAAAGTTATGATAATTCCTCATGTAAAGAATATGAGCAGAGGCAATGGTTGCTGCCTTGGGTCTTCTCCTCACCTGTGCTCTTGATGATCCCCTTCTCTAATGGACTTTGCTTTAGCAGCTACTTTCATATCTCTTTCCCCAATGATTGTCTCCTCAGTCTGTAATCAATCGTGACTGCTGCTCCCATTGCAAAAAAACATGCCCAAGTAACAGACGTGCCATTTGGGTTCTCTGTGAAATAGATAGGTAAATGGTTGGAGTGAAAAAGTCTACTGAGGAATAAGGTGTGTGAAAGTCAAGGAGAGGAAGCAGAGTTGTGCTTCCTCTCTTTGAGAAGAGAGGTGGCATCACTTGGTCAGACTTGCATAGCTAATAAGTGGCAGAGCCAGGATTGAAACTCCACACATCCAGCCCCAGAATCCACGTGCATAACCACTATCTGTACTGCCTATCTTCTCCTGCCCTGATAGATCATGCATTTTATTATTACTCAAATCATAGCTTTTCATAATTATTTATGATGGGCCAAACACTCCACTAAGTGCTTCATCACATACATTACCTATTTGTGAGGTAGGCATCACTTTGTGTCTTTTACATATTAGAAACCTGCATCTCAGTGAGTTTAAATAACATGCCCAGAATCATTCAGCAGGTAAGTAGCAGAATCAAAATTCATACTTGAAATCCATGCTTTCAACCCTGATGCCACCGGTCCTTCATACTGTCATTGCCTTTGCATTATGATAGAGCTCCATTGTAACCACATAACCTAACAAATTACAGACAATGAATAAGAATTTGCAAAATGAATGAATGAATTCCAGAATTTTTGTCTGCAATTGTGGAATTATCATCTTTTAAATGATGATTTAAAAATCTTAAAAGAATTATTGAGATAATACTATTCCCAATGTTTCAATTATCTTTTTAAAAATATTTGCGATAGCTCTTATGCTATGAATAAAATTTCTACTAGTCAATATGTTAGGCACACATACTGGAAAAGGTTCAGGAACTTAACGATGTTGTTTTTATGAATAACCGTGGATGAGCAGATAATTCTTAAACTTCCATGCACACAAGAATCACTGGGGAAGATTGGTTAAAGTGCAGATTACGAGGCCCCACCAGCCAGATTCCTATCCAATAGATTTGATAAGAAGCCTAGAAATGCGCATTTTATGATAATCTCCAAGTAAGTCTACAGCCGATGGTCCATCGACCACATTCTGAAAACCTCAAGTGAATCACTGGTGCTGCCATTAGCTCATCAACTTCTATGTCACCTATGAGAAATCTGAAAAAAACATATAGCTTTTCCAAAGGGTAATATTGCCACTGGAATACAACGGTTTGATGACCATTATCTCCTATAATGATTTTTAGAACCATATGATAAGACCTGAGACCCATAGCATAACACATGTTATGTGCCGACTCAGCTTTGTTGGATCAGGGTGGACAGAATATTTCATAACTATTTAAAGCTTCATACCAATTTGGGGGGTGGGGGATCAGCTAATGACTCACTTTGCATATTCATTGTGTTTATGTTACCCCAGCAGAGTTTTATTTTTATTTAATAATATATCATCAAAATTAAGATACCTTGTTATAAGAATTACTCTCCCATTAACTATCACCAAGTAAGGAAAAAAAAAAAAATCCCCCAATGGAGAATTCAGTATAAGACAACAAAGAGCTATGCCCTTCGATGAGGTCAAAGGAGAAATGGGGACAGTGCCTTAATTTGTGTTCCTCCAAAAGCAGATCCTGAGCCAGACCTCGGTGCAGGTAGTTTATTTGGGAGATGGTCCCTAGAAGCACAAGTGAAGAGCAGGGAAATGAGACAGAAGGGAAGGGACCTATGAAGTATCAGTCATGAGCAGATTACTACTATAAGAAAATGGACTTGGTCTCCACTGAGGAGTGAAGACCTGTGTAGACCACATCATAGAATCGCTGCATGGAAGGGTAGGGAAGCTGGGGCATTATTGAACAGCTCCTTTCCTTCATGGGTTGAGGGTCACCCCTGGCCTTATTAGATCCCCAGCACTTTTTAGTGAAAAGAAGCTATTTTTTAAAGATTTTATTTATTTATTCACGAGAGACACACACACACACAGAGGCAGAGACACAGGCAGAGGGAGAAGCAGGCTCCATGCAGGGAGCCCGACGTGGGACTCGATCCTGGGTCTCCAGGATCACGCCCTAGGCTTAGGCGGTGCTAAACCGCTGAGCCACCGGGGCTGCCCTGAAAAGAAGTTAATAAGCAAATGATCCTCAAACTTCCATATGCACAGGACTCCTGGACTGCCCTTTTCCCCGGGCTGAGCAAGTCACCTGAGCACTTGGAGAAGCAGAGAGATGCTTCAAAGAGGGGACTCTGTCCAAGTACCCAGGGTTACTATGTCAACTGCAGAACTCTCAGAGGTGGCCTCGGGAGGATGGCCCAGGCACCAAGAACTGCTCCAAAAAGCCAAGAAACTTGGGTATCTTACCTATGACATCGATGGAAGTAGATTTAAAAAAAAAAAGTCTCCCATGAGAACTTGAGTCACAAACTGGTACTAATCCCACAGGTTTGTGTCCTGAATTCATAACCCAGTGCAGTACACAGAAACCACAGGCAGGGAATTTAATTTAACTGATTTCTGGTTGGTAACGTTGTCCAGTGACTAACCAGCAAATGTAAATCCTCTGTCTGAACTTGGCTTCAATCCAGGTTAACAGCAATTGTAGTCCTATTGATTATTCATCTCAACTTCCCATATGTTAAAATGTAGGGGGAAAAAAACATGTCCTCAAATCAAGGTAATACAGTAGTAGCAATATAGTTACAAGATAGATGCAATTCCTGCATACTAAAACCTGAAAGGGGATAGTAGGGTGGCTCAGTGGTTGAGTATCTGCCATTAGCTCAGGGCATGATCCCGGGGTCCTAGGATCGAGCCCCGCATCAGGTTCCCCACAGGGTGCCTGCTTCTCCCTCTGCCTATGTCTCTTCCTCTCTCTGTGCGTCTTTCATAAATAAATAATTTTAAAAAAAAAAGAATAATAAAACCTTAAGGGGCACCTTCCACTTTCCCCCAACATACACAACCACACCACTGCAATTCTCATAGAAGTTTCTTTGTAATGGAAGACACAGTAAATGGTATATGAGAACCCATCTTCTTTCCTTCTCCAAGGTTTACAACCACACAAATAATCAATATTCTCTTGAAATCAGCCAAATAGCAACTGGATTAAATGTAACAAAACCAGAAATCTGAAATTGGAGGGCAGCTTTTAGTAGAACTCTTCTCATTTACCAAAGGGGGCCACAGGGCAGGGGGAATGTTCCTGCTTCTTACTGCATTATTGTAGACTTTCTAAAAAAATTTACAAGCAAAAAATGTCAATCTAATTCTGCAAGTTGAACAAAATTAAGCTTTTGGTTTTTTCCCCTTCAAAAAGCCTGGTCTTCAGGCTTTTATTTGACAATCACATATGGCCTGGTCTGCACCTTTTTTTTTTTTTTTTAAGAAAAGCATTGTGGCCAGAGATCAATAAATCAAAACTGGGTTGCCTCCTCCTCAAAGGTGAATTGTTATCTTGCTGAAGAGGTTATGTGACAGGATCTCAAGTTTGGTAAAATAACATGAACAAAAAAAAAAAAGGATTAAGATTTCTTTGCCTGAAAGGGAAATTCTGGATATTATTTTTTCTACTATGAAAGAGTTTCCTGAATTGTCTCCTAGAACAAGAGATTAAATGTCAAGAGATAAAGCAGGTGCAAGGCCCATTATTTGGTGTCCTCAGAGCCCATTCTCTCACTGAAGTTGCTGTTTCCATACAGGGAATGAAGTCAACTTGACAACTACAGAAGGAGTATCTATGACAGTCTGAGAGAAGAGGCAAAAAGGCAGTCAGAGGGCTAGGGACTCTTGGTTGTCAAAATTCAAGCTAGGCATTTCTGACTATGGGATAGACCAGAGTGCCTCCGTCAAGATCATTAGTCAAGAAAAAGCAAAATTCAGCAGTTAGGAGCCAATCAAGCTGTAAAGCAACAGGCCAGTTAAAAGGCTCAGCATCCCTGGGGTTTGGGAATAGGACTGGGCAGCCTAGTGATGTCAGCCTCAAGAGGCTAGTGCTACAGCATAAATCCAGGGAGACCCCTGAAGTCTGGAGGATGACATCATCACAGACTCAACCACCGTTGATTGACCACCCCCTTTAGTACCAGAGGCCTCAGATCATCTTGTGCCCAAGGAAGCCATGAAACCTTATGCTGCTCATGTTTAGAATCACTTCCCTGGGGAATCTCTGGGTGGCTCAGTGGTTTGGTGCCTGCCTTCGGCCCAGGGCGTGATCCTGGAGTCCCAGGATCGAGTCCCACATCAGGTTCCCTGCATGGAGCCTGCTTCTCCCTCTGCCTGTGTCTCTGCCTCTCTCTCTCTCTCTCTGCGTCTTTCATGAATAAATAAAATCTTTTAAAAAATTAAAATAAAATAAAATAAAATAATCACTTCCCTGAATTCCAAACTAAGCCACCAAATACTTTAAACCCTAGGGGTAGAAGTTCCAGAGTGACATTAACCTGGTTTTTCAGATTAAAGAGGACACAGAGTGAGCCCATCTTTAAAATGATGATCAAACCACCAAGCTTTAACTCTAAAGTATCTGGCAGAGAAATATGACCCATACTACAGGGCCCTGAAGACCCTGTACGAGAGGTGAGCCTTGGTACACCATCATTTTTACTGAGCCTGCTGCCACTGACCACAGAGAAGTCCCTGGCATCTGATGAGGACCTACTCTCTTCATCGTGAATAAATTTGTGCTACCTTCTCCCACCCAAACATCTTAGGAATGCAAGACTTTCAAGTCCATTGCTTTCAAATGGATCAGCACCCCAAATTCCAGTCTTATTTCAGCTTTCTCACCATTGTCATTAGTGTTTGATGAAGTATTAGAAATAGCCCAAAAGTGGAGTTAGGAGAAATTTTAATTCTGACCTCAGAGCCAGGTGACCTGAGGCAACCATGCCTTTTCTCTGAGATCCAGTGTCCACATCTGTGAAAGGGTTTGATTGGTCTAGGATATGGTCAAGGGTCTTTTTTATTCTGAGGAATGCAGTCCTATTCAGACAACAAGAAATAACAGAGTTACAACCTAAAAGGAGAATAAAGTCCCTAAACAGAAGAGGTTCGCAAACATAACAAAGACTTCTCACAGGCAACTTTGAATTCTGTTTAGTAAAAGGCTTCTGGCTGATTTTAATAGCAGTTACATTTTAGTTACATATTTAGTGGATTTGGCCTGGACAGTCTTTTAGGGTGTGTGTGTGTGTGTGTGTGTGTGTGTGTGTGTGTGTGTGTTTGCTCTGGTAGTGATAAATATTCAGAAAGTATAAACATGGTTAAAGCCAAAAAAACCTCAAAGATTAAGATCCACCTATCTGTGATAAGGCATTGTGAATGGAAAATGGATTAGAGTTTAATACCAGGTGTGTTTGAAAACTTTTCCTAGTAGGAAAAGTTATATCTTTTTTTGAAGGGTGGGAGGGGGAACTGAAAGAATTGATGTTGAGGAACCAAGACCAGAAATAGAAATACTGTAGCAGAACTGAATGCACTTAGTTATCCTTCAGAGACCTCTAATAACTATCCTCCAGTGCTCTGTAATCTGCTACTTATTTCTTGGATGCAGCTTTCTTCCTGGGTGTAGATTTCTAGTACTGTGGTCATGGACAAAGGTGATGATACACAAGGTCTTATTTAATGTTCAGAATAAATTGTGCTATTTAGGAAAATGGAATAGACAAAAAGGGCAAAATCTAGTGGAAATAATTAAGGAGTCTATAATTAAGGATGTATAGGATTAAATTATTCTTTGACTAAAGAGCTATATACTTAATGGTGCAGGATTTCAACCAAAGCAGTCAGAGGCACTTTCTTTCAGGAACCTTAAATGTATGATGAAGTTTCTGAGAATCCAGCTTTGGTTATTGCCAGCACTGAGTTCCTTCCTTATGAAAGATTCCACATAAAGAACCACTGAAAAGCCCAAAGCTGCCCCACTGTGGCTCCTTACATAGTTAAAACCCTATTAGAATGAAAGAATCAAAAGACTCCTCTGGAAGAAATACATATCTCTGTGTTCACTAAGACCCTGCTGTGTGCAGATTTATCTGGTTTCTGTAGAGAAACAAAAGCCACGATGGGTGTGTGATGGTGTGGGGAGGGAGTTTGAGAGACACTCAATCTGTGTTATTCCTGCTGGAAAGACCCTGATCTAAGACCAGTGCTGGCAGCCCCTGGCTGAGAAGGGCCTCCATGTAGTTTCAATTCCTGCCAGGCTCTGAAAAGGTGGGGAATGCATAATGAGGCCGAATGAAAATTAGATGCTTAATTGGGGTCCGGGAAAAGGAAAGAAAAAGCCAGGCTTATAGAATGTGATCAACCTCTAGCTCAATGCCTGGGAAGCCTTCAGTGGTTGCTATCATGCACAGAGGAACTTGAACTCCCTTGCAGCCTGGGGAATGTGGGGGAATGAAAGAAGAGTGAAAAGGTGGAGGCGGGGAGGTGGAGCTGAAGGAAGAGTAAAAAGGGGCCAGGCCTAAGGTATTCTGGCGGAAGATGTGAAAAGCGGAGTCCTTCAGATGTTTTACAGACAGGAGATATTTCTTCCTAACCAAATGCTTAGCATGGGTGCAAACGATCTGAAACTGATCCAGCCACCTGGCTCCAGCTTCCATGCCATCTGCCTGTCCTCGAAGAGTTTTCTTCACCCTATTCAGAAAAGGTGAATCACTCTCTCCTTTGTGCCTTTGCAGTTCTTGATAATAATGTCACTTGGCTTGTGAGCAGTTAAATCTCTCTCTCTCTCTCTCTCTCTCTCTCTCTCTCTCTCTTTCTCTCTCTCTCTCTCTCAGTCTCTGTTTCTGTCTGTCTCCCAGCTAGCTTGTGAACTTCATGAAGGCAACCATACCATATGCCTCATTCATTTTGTCTCCCAGCCCATAATAGGCATCGAAATATCTGGTGGACTTTTTTTTCTTCCTAAATATTGGGTTTTTCTGTAGAGTAGTTATTTGAACAATAACCAATGATGAATTTCCAAACCATTCTCAAATGACTGTATGGAGGCACATCATCAGGTAAAACATAAAAGAATGTGATCTCATGCCTACCCCCAGCAACCGCCACCACCTTTCATCTCCTACTAAAGACAGCTTCTGATTTTGATTAGAGTAGAATATTACCAATTAATACATGAAGTGTGTTGCCATGGAAAGGGTGTCTTGTTGAAACTTGTGAATTTTCCACTTGCTTGATCCTGTCAGCCTAATCATTTATTATTTGACTTTGGAGAGGGAGCCCTGGGCATATGTCTACAGTGTTTGTCCAAGTGATCAAGAGAGGTAGTGTGGTCAAGTAGTAGCTTTAGCACTGAGGTTTTGAGGAGAATGTACACTAGGTAGGGGACAGAGTATACATTTGTCCCAAATGATACCTTTGTCCCAAAGCAGTATGAACTAAATAGAAATCAAGTATATCAGTCTGCTCAGGTGGCCATAACAAAGTACCATCGATAAACAATACAGATTTTCTTAGAGTTCTAGAGGCTGGGAAGTCCCATGTTCAAGATGTTGACCAATTTGATTTCACGTGGGAGCTCTTTCTGGCCTATACATGGCCTCCTACTCAATGTCTCCTCATGTGACAGCTCTCTCTTCTTTCTCTCTCTCTCTCCCTCTTTCTCAGGCCACAGCCCTATCAGATTAGGGCCTCAACATTACGACCTCATTTAACCATAGTTATCTCCATAAAGGCCCCATCTTCAAATATAGTTACATTGTGGATTGGAGCTCTAACACAGGAATTTGGAGGAATACGAACTTTCAGGCTATAACATCAAGTCTACAATCAGAACAATCATTTGATGAATATTCCTAAAGCCAGCTGCTGGCAAAGGTTAAGTGTGTGTGACACATGTAGGGAATATACAATCACACTAACCAAAACACTTTGTACACCTGGTCTTGGGTTTAAGATGATGGTGGGAAGTCAGATTTCAAACCTCACTCCTTCAAATAGTAACATGAAAAGAGATACATAAAACAAGCAAATGAAGAACACCAACAAAAACAATAATCTGACAGAAGAATGGGCTGGTAGCCATCAAAAGAAAAGGTACATTTCCAGAAATGCTGAAAGCATGAGACTGGTGTTGCCCAGCCTACCCCCTAAATCTACTATGCTCAGAAATAACACTGAATAGGACCTTACTAGCTACCATTTGCCTCTCCAAAAGGGAGAGGAGAAGTCCAAGGAAATTTCCACAAAAGTATACAGTCAGCCATGAACACCTTTTATTTCTCCCTTCCCCAAGACACAGGAAAACCCTCTGTAATTCTACATTTCAATTATCTCCTGCTGGGAGTAAAATGGGAGAGGAAAAGCAGACCAATAACAAATGCCTAGAACTAGTTACCTCTAGCAAAAACCAGGAATTTCACTAGATAGAAAACAAAAGAGAAAATCAACAAGGCAAGATCTTGGGGCACCTGTGTGGCTCAGTTGGTTAAGCATCTGACTTCTACTCAGGTAGCAATCTCAGGGTCCTAGAATTGATCCCTGTTCCAAGTTGGTCCATCTCTGTCTGTCTGTCTGTCTGTCTCACTTAAGAAATCCAGTACAACTAATGTGGTAAATAGCTCTGGCTACTTTGCCTCTCCTAAAGAAAATCCTCAAAAGAAAACACCCTTCTTGGTAGCTCATGGAGGACCAACAGGCCACAGATACTTTGAGAAAGAAGAAACATGCTAATGAATACGTATCACATGTCTTGCCCCTTGACAGAGGAGGAAGGAATGAAGCCAGTGAGCATGCAAGTCAGCAAAACACAGACGAAGAAGCTATTGTGGAAGGAAACACAACCCCAGACAAAGCTTAAAATTCCCTACAATAGCTATAAAAGAATTTAAAAGAACATTAAAGATCTAGAAGTTAAGGTGATAAATGACATAATGATCTGAAATGTAGTCATGACAGAGACACGTTTTCAACCATTAGGAAAATAAATCAATTAAGAACAGCAAAGACAAAGTTACTGACAAAGAAAAAAGGCTTGAGATTATCACAGTGAAAAAGAACACAGAAACTCTAAAACAATTTGAGAAAAGATGATATATATAGAAGAGAGAAGGAATAAATTGTTCTATGTGGGAACAGTTGGTTCTGTTTCTGAAATTTAGAAGTCAACATATAGAAGAAAAAAAATTCTCTAAAATGAAGGGAAAACTGAACTGATGATCTAATGGGCAGACCACATTCCAAAAAATCAATACAGAAATCTCCCCACAAGAACACATATTTAACAAATTAGTTAATTTAATTAATACTAATTAATTAATTAAAGAATTAGCATATGTTTAAAAACAAAGCCTAAGCACAGATCAAACTCATGACTTTGTAGCTATGATTGCTATGGGACAAAATTAAAAAGCAATGTCAGGACTGAGTTGATTAAAATGTATTATTAAGAGTGGTAACTATTATCACAATAATGTGGCGTAGGAAGCCATCTTCAATCTCATGGGCTTAGAATATAACTAGCTATCTTTGGTTCATGGATATGAGAATCAACTACATTTAGTCTGGTTAGGAAGGAAACCAAGCTGTTAGTTGAATCCAGGTCATTGTCTCCTTGGATCAACTGCTCCCTAAAGCATGTTCCTCCTGAGGTAAAAGGCAGGCACACAAGAGGCCAATCCCCAACTCTACAAATACAGAGGGTATTTCAACCCTCTGTTTGACTCACTTCTGCTACTATTCCATTGGCCAAAGCAAATTCCATGGCCAAGTCCAATATCAAGGATAGTGACATAGACTCCCATGGTGGTAGAAAATAGGAAGTGAACATTTCTGTGTAATTATCAAATCCACCACATTAATAGTGAAGCTAGAAGATAGATAAGGCAAAAATCAAGATGGTTCAAGAATACCACTTTAAATCCAGACAGGGCCTGCTCGCTATAGCTGTTATAACACCCATGCAACTATATACTCTGAGAAATAATTATTTGTCATTTGAAATATTGCATGGAGTTTATTGTCAACACTAATCTCAAAAGAAAAATTTGAAGGATCCTCCAACATCTCTCCATGTTTATGTATTAAAAATCTGGTTAACTGCATTCTATGAGCATCTAAGTAACTTTTCTTTATGATGAGACCTGTTTAATTTATTACTTTTTATGTAATACAACTGACCTACAAAAGGTTACCATAATCAAGGCTTTGAGGAGGACAGTTGCTGTTGGTAATTGAAAATGAAAAAAGTACTGAATGTCCCAGACACTTTCTATTTTAGCATCTTTCATCTCCTGCTAGGAGCCCTGAAATGTACCTCCTGTTTGTATTTCAGGCAGTAGCAATCAAAGTGGGGGGAGGGACCCGCAAACTGGAATAAACAAGCTCTAGAGGCAATTTTTGTTTTGATCAGATTCTGTTGTCTACATGAAATGGATTCATTTCCCCAGGGCATTCAGTTGCATTGCCCAGGAGGGTAAGAGCTGATAGGAAAATAGCAGTTCCACACCACACACGTCAGAGTAGCAAATGTCTGTCATTCCTCTCCCTCTTCCCAAATACATCACACACATGCATGCACGCACGCATGCATGCACATACGCACACACACAAACACTTGAACCACGCACCGCACACAGTCATATGTTCATGCCATATGCACATATCCTGCATACTCATGATGTTAAATAAATTAATAATGTCTATCAGACATACCTTTAGTGTCTTTGGAAGCAGATCTAATAGCTAATGCTTCCCTCTGCTCCTGGAGTGCAGCCATATACAGGGCTACAATTTTGATTTCTGGTTTTATCTCTCTGTGTCACGGGTCTCAAACCTGCCATCAGCAGGAGATGTCCTGCTGATCTGTGCCAATATGGTGACCTAATCTGAGGTTTCTCATATGGACGTTTTGTATTACAAAACAATAAGGTTGAAAAGACAAAACATAAGGCAACCACCTCAAATGCTCACTATTTTTTGATCTGCCTTTTGGGTTTTGCTTTCTTCAACGTCTTCCTTTCTCATTTACCTAGTTCTTGAAAGTGTTTCCTATGTGCCTTCATTTTCCTTGAGCATTGTTTCATTGACTAGCATCCTGCCTATTAGATCAAAAGTTGTCCATGATGCCACAGGGGTTCTCCAGAGTAATATCACCAAAGGGTTGTTATCATTGATAGTAATGACCTTGAAAGAGATGTCACAGAAGAATCAGCCACAGGTACCTTTAGATCCCATTACAAATAACAACCCTGAAGGGAAAGTCAAGGAAGTAATGTTTAGTGTCAGGTCAATTAATTTCCCTTTCAGAGTAATTATTTCTTATGAAAAATAACAATAATGTTATGTGTTAATTAGTTCTGACGGTGTCTCAGTGAGTTAAACAAGGAGTTAGAACATTTTATAAGTTAGACAAGGAATGAGAACATTCTGAAGCCACTCTAATAGTGAAAAAGCCAAGGCTTTTTTTTAAATGCTGAGCTTTGGCCAGAGTCATTCAAAGAAATGAAGTGACTAACATGATATTCTCTCATGACATATTTGTTTGTGTCTTGCCCATTTTCCATTGGGTTCTCTGTCTGTTCTCTGTTGTTTTGCATGTTTATTTCTTTTTATTCAGTGCAGGAGTCAGTGATATTTGATATCAAATATCAAATAATATTTGATAATATTACAAATAACTTCTTCCACTCTGGCTTACTTTTTACTCTCTTAATGGTGTGTATCCATAAACTAATGATGCTAATTTTAGTGTTGTCCAGATTATCAGTCTTTTCCCAGAAGGTTATTGTTTTGCTTTTCCTGTGTAAGAAATTTTTGCCTAATGATGTGAAGGGCTTTTTCCAAGTTACTTTTCATACTTAGTTCTGAAATCTCCCTGGAACTGATTTTTGAAGATGGTGAAAACTGTTCCTTCAGGGTAGGTTTATTGTTTTGTTCCTGAACCAATTCTAATTCTTTTCCCCTAAAATTATTTTATTTCACATTCAAATTTGAAAGACACTTTTGTTTGCTGTGAAATTTTGCACAGGTAATCATTCATTTGGCACTTTCGAAGATGCCATTGCATTGTTTCTGCCTTCGATTATTTTTGCTGAGAAGGCATCTGTAAGTCCTATTGGTGCTATTTTGATGTTAATGGATTCTTATACACTAGATCATTTTATACTTTTTCTTTAACCTTGGTTATCAGCAGTTTTATGATGACTGGCCTGATTGAGGTTTGCTTGGCATTCATTCTGCCTAGCGATCATAACACTTTTAAAACAGTGACTTGATATCCCATTAGTTTGGGGAAATTAGCCATTATATCTTAAAAATTGCTTTTGCCACTTTACACATAGGATAGACCCCATCTCATATGTCTACTAACTTTTTTGTGTATTTTTCACCTGTACTTTATATTTTCTTCTAATCTAGCTTTCAGTTTACAAGTCCCTTCTTTGGCTATGTCTAGTGGCTGCTGAATTCACCTACTGAATTAATAACTTCAATTATAAGATATTTTCCAGTTCTGGACTTCACATCTGACATTTTAAATAGTGTCTAGTTATCTGATAAACTTCTTTGCCGTGGAAATTCTCCAAATTGGCATCTAATTCTAAAATACATTAATCATTATTTTAAAAGTGTGTCTATGATATGTAGATCTCTAACATGTCTCTATATGTTGTCTTATTTTCGTGGTTTTCAGTGATTTGTTCTTATTATTCCGGAATGCCAGGAAATTTTTTTATTGAATACTGGATCCTGTGTGTGAATAATTGTAGAGATAGCTTGAAGCTCTGGGTGGTTTTATCACATTTTTGCTTCTGACAGGCCAGTGGGATTGAGGCAGAGCTCTGCCATATAATCAGGAATTGAATTGATTAAAAGTTGGACTTCAGTTTTTTTAAGAGCTGGTCTATATCAAGTTCATCTTTGCCCCCAGAATATAAGCCTTCAGGTGGCCCACAGAAGACATGAAGTACTTTTCCGGGCACCTCTTCCCTGGTTAGCTCTGATCTCCAAGTTTTGCCCTTCCGCATCCCCCAGGCCTCATAAGACATCTGGAGGCTCTGTTCAACTTGTTGGCACATGTGGAATGCTAGGCTCTCCATTTTAACAGGTTTTAACACAACCTCCTCAAGCTTGTGTTATATTGATGGCTTGCTACTGAGTAAAAATGGTTTCTTAAATAATCACTCCAGTGTTTTTAACTGTTATTGGTAGGAGGGTTAGTCTATATCATGATAATTCACCTTAGGCTGAAACCTCTTTCTCAGTGCAATTTCAATTTGCACTTCTTTTATTATGAGCAAAGTAAATCATCTTTCACAGGACTATGGGCTGTTTTATTTTTTTAATGAACTGTCTGTTAAATTTCAACTTTCTATCCAGATTTTGATCTTCTTGATCTCTATTTTTAGAAGTTCTTCATGTATTAAAGATATAAACCCTTTGTCTATGATAAAAGGAATATTTTTCCTCAATTTATAATATTTTTCTTCTAAATATTTCTTACGGTATTTTTTCCATCCAAAAGTTTACTATGTTTGTATAAAATCAAATGTTTCCATTTTTTCCTTATTCTATTTTGAAGCATAATGAACCAAGATTTCCTGCTCTGAGGCTTAGAGAAATCAATCAATGATTTCTTCTGTAATTGTGCCTACAGGAATGTGTTGATGAGAAACTGAAAATGGCCCACTTTTTAGAATTGGTGGAGTGAGAAAGGATATGGTATGGTTTTAAGTTGGAAGGTTCAAGTTTTGTTTCCCCTTTCCCAACATCATCCTCAGGAACTAATGAAAACTTATGGGTACAGTTACTTTCACATTGAAGGCTTGGGATCTGTCTTTTTTTTTTTTCTTCTGTTATCCTTTTCCTGACTTCTCTCATCTACTTTCATTCCATCAATGTTATTTCTACATTGACATCTTGCAAATATGCACATGCCTACTCACAATCCTCCTCCTCAGGACTGGATGCAAAAGCTTATTTGGCATCTCCACTTATATGGCCGTGTACTTCAGACTTCACATCTAAAATGGCTTTCTCACCTTCCCCCATTCTGCTTGTTTTATATGTCTTCAAGTACTGACCCTACCATCCATGCACCGGGGCTCAGAGATTGGTCATCTTTGAGTCATACTTCATGATTGTCAGCTTCAGTAAATCATTACCAAGACTGCAAGTTCTTCTTTGAAGATATCTTCCTTTGAAGAGATTACAAACTGTAACTTTACCATCCCTGCTTCATCCTCGCTAATACGCACAACAAATTTAACATACACTGAGCTCAATAAGTACTCATGTAATGAAAATGAATTCAACTTTCTGCTTTAAAAAAGTAGAAAAACAATAAAAATTTTGAAATTATGGATTTCCAGACCTTTTTCTGTATCTGTACTTCTCAATACCCTTGGCCTTAAAGCTGTGAAAACATAATAGATTTTTAACTAAGATGTAAGATACTATTGTCCTTTGGGCTATCTGGAAAATTTCTCACAATAAGAGAAAACAATCCACTTACTACTACATTTAAGCATGTTGTATAGTTTCAGCCACAGCAAATGGATGACACACCCTCTGAAGCTGTGCAGAATAGAGATCAATCACAATGAAAATTAACTAAAGACTTGATTCCCAGCAATTCAAAATGGCAGCATTTGAGACTGTCTCCTAGGAAAGCATCTAAGCTATTCATTTTATATTTAAACACAAAAACCCTCACTGCTAGGAAAATGAATTTTTCAGCTTTCAGACATGCCTAAAGCAAAACAGGTTTTCTTTTTTCCCTTTTCAAAGGTTAAACTACATAAACTCTCTCTCTCTCACCCCCCCCCCTCTTTCTCTGTCTCTCTCTCTCACACACACACACAGACACACACATACACACACACACACATCCCTAAATTTAAATTGTATGTTGTTCTGATTAAACTGAGTTTCTCTGCTTTCATGCTACCAGATTTTTAATTTGAGAAATTGTGTATGTATGTATGCAATTACCTCACAAATTAAAGAGAATTTAGATGACAGCACTAAAGAATTCAGGCAATTCAACCCACTATTTCCTCCCTTAACCTTTTCTGCAAAAGAAGTTGAATCCCAGGAGTATTTTTAAATTTAAGAGGGCAATGGAGGGTGACAGAACAATTGGCAGTCAGGCTGTTCTAATTCTCTATTAATCAAGGACTATCTTCCTTTCAGCTCAAGGCGAGGACACACCTAGAGTTCCTGTGCAAAGCGAAGGCTCTGGCTATGCAGAAAACTCTCCAAGTCTTGATGGTAAAGTTCTGAGCTATTTGAGCTCATGTAAACTACAAATCTGACACATATTCTGTGTGTAATCTAGGATTAGGGGAGCTACCTATTCTATGCGGCAACATATTCAGTTAGAACAAGGTAAAGTTCAAAAACCATGTTCTACTAGGAACTAATAAAATTGGCAGCCTTTGGGGAAAAAAAATGATGCTAGCTGTTTTAGAACACTATATGCCTCAGGTTGATCACAGTTTGTAATATGGAGGCCATGGTGGATAATTCCAAGGGTAAACAGGACTGAAGTCCAGCTGGAGAATATTATGGGAATATCGCTTGCTTCTGAAAAAAGTACTTGCCCAAAGTTATCCCTGCTCTATAGGGGCTCCAGGAAACATTCAAGAGAGCCCTGGCTTGGTTTTGGGCTAAGATTATCTTGGACCTTTGTCCCTTTACCTCATTACATCACTTCAGATGGCTTAGCCAAAAACATAGTGGATCTTTAAAACCACCTTAGCAATCAGTTTACAAAAAAGTCTCCCTTTATTCACATCTCATTTTAAAGGCATCTGAATACTCTGAGCCTGAGGAATGTTAATATACCCTTGCCCCTGTATAGCTCAGCTGTAAAGAAATTTATCAACATGGTTTACTGTTGCCTTTCCCAAACTTATTTGATCATAGGATGCTTTTTATATTGACATTTGTTAATAGGTTTTGGAACCAGTGACCCTTGGGTTGGAGGAAGAAACATAGAAGAAAAGCTCTCTTATATTTTATTCTGCATGCTCCCTCACTAAGATGGGTGACCCTACAACAATTTCATAGACCAGGATAGAAAGTACATACATTATTCTCCTTATATAGGTAGCATTGCTGCATCTGGCCGGTTTATACCCGGGGTTTAGAATAAACTCACACATCATTAAAAACCAGATGGTTTGCAGGTGGAACAGAGAACTGCTTTAAAACCTTCCTCCTTGAGAAAGATAGGTGGTATGCCCTTCAATGTTTTTCCCTCTTTCAAACCTCTTTGGAGTGTGAAATTTGCCACTATTTGCCACTATTTTACTTTAATCGAGTTTTCCTATTTGAGAGAAAGAGATTTGGACTGTTGATTTTGTGCAAATAAATGGAGACTACCCGAACAAGAACAAGCAGAGGTTATTCAGCTGAATATAGCCCAGGGTGTCTGCCATTATGACTTGTGTTTGTGGACTCAAAGGCAGGCAGGGAAGTAGGAAGCCTTTATAGTTAAGAAAAGATTTCAGACATCCTTTGACTGGAGATCATTGGCATGGGGAAGCTAGATTTGGACAAACTAGAAGTGGGTGATTGGTTTGGGAACATATTTGGCTTTCCCTGTTTGGTCCTGTGTTGGAATCATGGGGCAGGCTATAGTGAAGCTGGCAGTCAATGCCCAAGTCCTGGCCATCCTAAGCTGATTGCTGCAGAGGCTGCAGTTGGGTTGCCCCGGCTGGTTGCTGCAGAGGTTTTTCATCAGTTATATTGTTATATATGGTCTGGCCATTGTCCATTTGTATATTGTCTCCCCATTTATAGTATGCGCTTTGATGCTTTAAAAATATCCATCTAATTGAACCTACTGACCCTTGAAAATTTCCAGCCTGCTATGCCTGCTCTGGAATACTTCTGGACAATAGCATTAATTACGCATTCTGTTTTCATGCAAATGCTCCCATAGAACAATACACACAGTTAAAGTAAAAGCACACATATCATCATTGCTGTGTGACCCGGTTAGAGGTTTTGCTTTTCTATTGCAGGGCATCCACTGCTGCTGCACCCATTGGCAAGTTTGCAGGGTCTGTTTTGAAATTCAGACTTGAAAACTTAGCAAACCAAACAGGCCTACTGACACTGCCATTTTAGAGCAAGCTGCTGACCTCTCTGCATGTCAGTAATCTGCTTTGCTTGGTTTTCTTTTTATTTTCTTAAACATCTATTAAGGCCTTTGAATTTACCTCAGGATGGTAATAAATACACCTAAAATGTCAACCCAAAAATCTGGTACAAAATGACAACTCAGCTTCTACAGATCCTTAAGAGGCAATTCTGCCCTCCCTGACCGCTGCCAGTAAAAACCTGCAAAAATTAGTCCCCAAAATCCTGAATGAGTGAAAACGAAGTGAAAAGAGGCATAAGATAGGAGATCAGCAATGTAACCACTCACAGACCATTTTAATGTCACAGACCATTTCAAGAGATTTGGATATTTTTTTTTCTAGAGATTTTATTTATTTATTTGAAAGAGAGAGAGCATAAACAAGGGGCAAAAGAGAAGCAGGCTCCCCACTGAGCAGGGAGCCCAACTCGGGGCTCAATCTCAGGACCCTGGAATCATGACCTGAGCCAAAGGCAGATACTTAACTGACTGAGCCAGTCAGGCACCCCAGATTTGGGTTTAATAAAGATTTAACCTTTTTTGTTTTCCTTTCTGGTTACAGTTGAAATGAATAGTCAGGTTGACAGTGTAAATGACCCAACAGAGAGTCAGCCAGAAGATTAACTAATAGGTAAGTCACCCTGTAGTGGGATTTTCAATTGATTAAACCAGCCATGGGAAGTGTTTGTAAATGACATATTGGATTTCCCTCGGTCCTGCCAAATCCCACAGCGTGGCTTGGGCTAAACTTTAAAAATCTTTATACCAAATGACACAGTGGAAGGAGCAAGGATAACCCCAAGAAACCTACCATCCCCTAAGGGAAAAAGATAAGCTACAGCATATTCAAATGTGCAATTCCCTGGTTTTCTGAGTTTTGATAACAGGAAAAAAATGTTTCCATCCATCTAACCCCCTGGCCTCCTGGAGGGATCAAATTATTTCAGCAACCCCAAGCTGATTCTGAAGCATTGCTTTTCCAGAAGCTACCTGCTGAGTTGCTTAGTATATCTGTTTTTAAGCATAACACTAAATTTCTGCCCTGGAGAGTGTGGAAAAGCACTTGAGTGCGTTTAGGCAGAAAGAAGCCTGACTTTTGTCCTATCTTGTCACACTATGACCAGTGGGCCTGTGTGTCTGCACAGGGTTTGTTGAGTTGAATGAGCCTCAGGGAACTCCCCAAGAAAATCATAGTCTGGGTCAGATCATGTTTAAGAGACTTTCCAAACCAATGTTCTAAATCTCACAGCAGCCTGAAATTTTTCTAAAATGATGAGCGGTCTATAACCTTTTTCCATATCTTGAGGGCTGGTGAGAAGAATTAGAGAGAGGTCAAGCTCACTATTCCAACTCCTAGCTGAAAATACTAACTGAAAAGAAACTGGTGGGATAGACTAATTGTGGCTCATCTGCTCTAAGAAACAATTGTGCTAGCACCATTGCCTCTCAGCACCTTCCTGCACTCCCTACCTCTTCTCAGTAGGTCTGTGCACTCACTCAGAAGACCATGTTGCACCAGACTCTTGAGCTCCAGCATCACAGCAGAATGAAGCTTGAGAATATATGAAAGGAGGCATCTGTCCTTCCCATCATGGTGTTGAACATCATTTAAAACTAAATACAGGGCAATCTCAGTGGCGCAGTGGTTTAGCGCCGCCTGCGGTCGGGGGCCTGATCCTGGAGACCCGGGATTGAGTCCCACGTCAGGCTCCTTGCATGGAGCCCACTTCTCCCTCTGCCTGTGTCTCTGCCTCTCTCTCTCTCTCTGTGTCTCTATGAATAAATAAATAAAATCTTTTTAAAAAAAAAACTAAATATAATAGCATTTGTGTAACACACATATAGCATAGGACTGCTAAAAAATAAAACTCATGCAAATATGGTCTTATAAGTGTTTCTTCTTCTTTCTTTAACCTTGTTCATGTATTTAAAATTATCCTGCTAAGCTGCAGAAATGACATGGAAGAGAAGTTTCCATTAAAAAGTAATGAAGTGAGACTAAACCTGAACAATTTAAATGCAAGTTCCTCAGTGTTGCCCTACCTTTTGCCCTTTTATTGCCAACAAACTATAGACTTCTTGTCTAGAATTTTTCTTACAGACACTATTATTTTCTTGTATGATCAATATCTGAATAAAGTACCCAGATAAATGTTTTCCTTGGTTACTGTCAAAATATTTTCCTTGATCATAAACATGAATAAAGACCTTTACCCAAGTGAGTAAGTTGTCAAAACTTAAAGTTCAAGATTAGTTTGAGGAAACTCAATTCCAAGAAGAAGTGACTTGCATAGGGTCACTTGGCTGATCAATGGAAGTTCAAACACTTCCAGGACAAAATTATTTAATGATACCATACTGCTCCCTAAAAAACAGTGAGTTTCTAGACACCTTTGTCATAGAAAACAGTGTGACCCAAGGAATTTTAGTGACTCCCACAGAAATATTTACCCAGTTGAGTTTGTAGAGGTTATATGGTAGTTTTTTTTTTAAAAGGAAGAAGGAACCTTTAGTTCTGTGCATCATACCTTCAAGAAATTAAAGAAATACAGTGAAATAGAATTATAATTATAGATATAATATATATATTGCAAGGATATAATATATAATGCAATTATAATGCAAGATATAATGCATTTTGTGATATAATGCAAGAATATTGGAAGATACAATGCAAGAATACTTGTGTTTTATAATTTATAATTGTAAAAAATCAGGAATATCATAAATGACAATAGGGGAATGATTCAATAAATCAATAGAACACTTTGTAAATGTAAATAATTTTTCAACAGGTATTTGAGGACATGTAAATGTAGTTATAGAACATGAATCTTTGGTTCTAGAGAAACATGGCAGAAGATCCACTTTAAGAGGCATTGTAACTTGCATCTTTATGCTCTCAGAATGCTTGCTTTTGGAATTTATCCTGTAAGAAGCCCAAGCGCTAGTATAAAATGAGGAAGGCTCCATGGAGAGAGGTTCTGAAAACTGAGAGGCCATTGTGGATGTTCTGGCCCCAGGGGATACCATCTGGAGCAGATAAACTGCCCAGCTGAGCCCACATCAGATTACAGAATTATATAAAATAATGAACCATGATGTTTTTAGCCATTAAGTTTGGAGGGGGGATTGTTATGTAGCAACAGGTAACTGAAAAGATAGGATAATGCAGAACATTTCCCAATACAAATGTTTAAAATGAGAGATAACTTATAACAAAAAATCCTTAAATACATAGCTCAACTGACATGAAAGCAAAGGTGCCAGAAATAAAGAGGAATCTGAAAACGAAAGCACTAGTGTGGTAAGCTGAAGATGCATGCGTTGGTCCTAAGGGCTGCAGTTTGGTTGTTGATGCAGAGATATGACCTGTGGCTAGATATTTGCATTCTAATGCCCACTGGGGATCTGAAGCCACTCAGCAAAAGATGTTAGAACTAATATCTCTGCAGAGATAAATCTGGGATTCAGCTCAAGAAGTTAACAGGAGACTTGTGTCTGCCCAGAGTGCTGTTTGGAGGAGGGAAAACGTTCCAATGACAAGTAGAAAACACAAAAGCACCATGAATTTGATACATAAACTTAGGCCACCCAAAGTCAGACAACAATAAACAGAATGAGA
Source organism: Nyctereutes procyonoides (assembly GCF_905146905.1). Classification (NCBI taxonomy): domain Eukaryota; kingdom Metazoa; phylum Chordata; class Mammalia; order Carnivora; family Canidae; genus Nyctereutes; species Nyctereutes procyonoides. The sequence goes on from NW_026575024.1 coordinate 41,168,551, forward strand.
AGTATATCTAATAGCTGATTATAGGGCAACATTATCCCTGCTATAGATAACAAATAGAAATGTGAACTGATCACTTGGAATTCCTACAGAAGAAAAGCAATTCTCTGAAGATGAATTCACAATTTTAAGACTTACAAAACACACAAGGATGTGATCCACCATGAGTGAGTATCAGTGGGTAAAATGACAGGATGATTCGCATTCTGAAAACCTGAGTAGAAAATTCTTAAGATTTTATGGAATAAGTACACTTACATGACAAAAAAGCCAAAAAGCCAATATAAAACTGTAAGTAAAGGACAACAGTATGAAAAATTAAGAACAATTTGGAAAAAGCAAATAAATATATAGTGATATGAATGATATATGAGGAGACATGAGGGCTAGAAGGAGAATGACCAAGGCGTTTATCTTCAATAAAAGTTCTAAAAAGAGATAGTTGATAGTATTTGAAAGATAACGTCCGAGGATTTATCAGAAATTGATAGAAGTCATTAGTTTTTAGTTAAAAGAAGAATAATAAGTCACAAGAAGGACATGTTGAAAATAAACCCACACACAGGCATTGCAGAACACTAGAGACAATGAGAAAAAAAGTAAAACAATTACAGGGAAAGGAGAGTTAACCTATAAAGAAATAATTATGATGGACACAGCAGACTTTGCAACATCAACAATTTAGTTCAGAAGATGGTGGAATAATTCTGAGTTTTCAAAACATGAATAAAAACAATTGTCAGTATAGAGTTCTATATGAGTTTCACTATCATGTAAGAAGATAGTAACTGCCATTTTTCAGTATAAAAGTTTGCTACTCACATACCCTTTCTTTAAAAGCTACTAAAGGATGCACATCAGTAAGAAGAAAACTGAATCCAAAGGAAAAGTAAGTTGCAGGAAACAATTGTAAGCCAAGGAAAATGGTAAACACCAAGGCAAATCAAAATATATATTGACTATAAATTTATAATAATAATTAGTAGGTGATTAAAAACAGGAAATTACTATTTATGTGCATTTTATAATACATAAAGTAATACTACATATTTTCTATTATGTGTGGATTTGTGAATATATATTTGTGTAAAACTAGAAACATGTTTTACACTGATGTCAGGATTTGGTAATCTCTGGGAAGGAAGAGAAACAGTTTTAGCTTATCTGTGAATTAAATACACTTATTCATATATACTTTACTTGTAGTCTTTTATTTTAGAAAAGTAAAATAAAGATAGCAGGGAAACTTGAAAAATATTAGCACATATTAAATCTGGATAGGGAATATATTCTAGGTATGTTATACTGTTTGTAAGTTTCTTTACATTCACAATTTTCATTTTTATTTTTATTTTTTTAAGATTTTATTTATTTATTCATGATAGAGAGATAGAGAGAGAGAGAGAGGCAGAGACACAGGCAGAGAGAGATGCAGGCTCCATGCCAAGAGCCCGACGCAGGACTCAATCCCGGTACTCCACAATCGCGCCCTGGGCCAAAGGCAGGCGCCAAACCACTGAGCCACCTAGGGATCCCCACAATCTTCATTTTTAAAATTAAAATTTATAATTGTGTTTCTATGTATATTTAGAAAAATACTATAAGGAAAATACTCTATAATATTAAATACAGAAGTTATCACCTATTGAGGGTATGTAGTATTTTTTCTTCTTATCTGCTTTTGTCTATTTTAAATGCTGTGTGCAACAAGCATGATACTGATTTTATATACATATACACACCTCAAAGTGTACTTTTTTTTAAGATCCATAGGAACACCAGGTAGAAAATTAACTCAGAGATCATTTGCTTCAGTTCTTCTGTGTAGACATGTAGTAATTTATGGTGATAGAAATCAGATCAATTGCTGGTTCCAGCAGGAGTTAATAGTTGGAAAGTGAACTTTTGAGGAAATGGCAATGTTTTATATCTTGATAGTGGTATGGGTTAAATGAATGCCTTTGTTCAAAACAGACTGAAGTATGCTTAAGATCTATGCATTTCCCTCTATGAGGATTATAACTCGTCTTCTAAAATCTAAAAAAAAATAAAGAGTATCTAAGGCATGTATCTTCTTAGAGTCCTCTCACAAGTGGGGAACCCAGCAGAGACTTAATAAGATCTCACAGTGGTGGGATAGCCATCAATGACTTTTGCAAATCAGCATTGTGTAAATTGTTATTATTCCTGTGTTGAGCCCTGGAGACTAGAATGTATGAAGGGATCCTTGAAGGGAGGACACGTCAATTCAAGATTAGGTTTTTCAAAGAATACTTTGAAGAGTTGAGTTCATCATCCCCATTAGGAGAAGCAAGTTGTCAACGTGGCATACATTTATTAGCAGTGATTTATGTGCTCTTTAAAGATAACCCTGTGCCAGCAATTACAGCTCAAATATCCAAAGCTTTTTGATGTAGTCAAGGAAGATATTCCTAGGCTTGTTTGGGGGTTAAGAGATGTTTAAATGTCTATTAAAAAATATTCCTCGTGAAATCTATGAAATCTGTGATCTTTAATCTAACAAAAGGTTTCTTTTTTTCGTTGGCAGGGGCACAAGATGAAGCAAAGGAATAAAGAAATGGAAGTAAATCACAGTCCTCAGCATTGCAGGCCTCTCCTGGCCCTGGGGTGGGGTGGGTATAGGAAGACAGTAGTGCAAGCTGTGGAGGAGGGGGGTGTGGGGGGGCAAGTTCCACAGAAGGACAGGGAATCCTTTGCTCTAATTTCTCCAGCTGCATTTTGTTCTGTTAACCTGCAGAAAAAGAAAGAGAAAAAGAAAAGAAAAGAAAAAGGTTTCCTTGAGCTTGGTGAGGGGACCCCTGTTAATGCATCTTTCAGGCGCTATCCCTATAATTTCTGTTTTTCCTCTCACGACTTTTCCCAAGGTCACAGTGGCACGGTGTAACACTCACATGTGTATTCTGGCCCCTGTCTGCTTTCTCGATTATTTCACAAAGCTGGTCGATACAGTGGTTTCTCCAAAAAAAGAGATGGAAGATGATTGTTTTGATAAACTGCAGGCTAAATTTCAGGAATCATCAAGCCCAATATCAGTATAATCCACAGACAAAGGAGGCAGGATAGAAAATGGGCAAAATGCTCAGAAATCACTTGGAAAAAAGGTCAGGACGATGAATTGAAAATGATATTTTATTCAGGGATTCCCAAGGTACAATTCTGTTCCATGTGGTTAATGAGGAATGCAGAAGGAGAATTTCATGCAAAGAAGAGTGTAGAAGCATAGAGGCACTACAAGGAAGGCAGGCCCTGGCAGCCATTGGGGGCTTTTCCTTCACAGCCAGGACTACAGATGCATTCTTTGACCCCGACCTCCAGCAGAGCTCACCTGGTTCCTGAGATCCTTATCCTGTGCTTTGGCATCTAATCCACTAGAGAGATATGACTCTGTACAACACAGTTGTAAAGGATGACACTTCTCGAGGTGTTTTAGTTAAAAGAGGGGGCTGCTGCATTTAGAATCCAAACATATGCCTATGAATATTAAAAGTTCTACTTGAAAGCTCTCGTTATATATATGCTTTTCATAAAAGAATCTCTTGTCTTTACCCAAGGTTTGATGGCCTACAGAAAGATTTTCATTTGAAGTTATAGGCAACTGGAGGTCTTGCTTGCAGTTCTGGCTTGCTTTTAAATATCTGGTTTGCTCATGCCAAATACCAAACTGCTTTGGTGGCTCATCCTCTCTTCCACCCAGAGATCCCTTGATTATGGCTCTGAAGGGGAGAAGCAGCATTAATAAGTCAAGACTCCAGTGGTATGGTGGGCCCAAGGGATAAGGGGCCAAGGAGAAAGTCAGAACTTGCCACAAATGTCTGTCCCAGAGACAACATCAACAGCGACCCTCACAAGGCAAAATGCCTGCTTTCCACAGCTTCCCTGGGTTCTCAGAACAGTCTTTTTTTTCTAGGGGAAACTGATATCGTTTCTTGCATAGCTTCTTAAATCCACCTTCCTTATGAGGTCTCTAGAACTGTAAATTATTTATATATTATTATATATTTTTAGTGGAGAGAGAAAAGTAATGAATCAAATTGAGTATTTCTAAAGAAAGGGAGGGGAGTTCTGATTTCTAAATATTCCATGGTTCTTCAGTTTTGCTCTTTCCTCTATGGAAAATTCACTTCCTTATCTGTGAATTTTGCTCTGGCCTTTCTGAATTTGTTGCCCTTCTGGATGACTTATTTGGTATATTGGAATCATTAGCAAGCTATATTTCTGCATATGTAATATGTTCTCACATCCTATATTTTAAAAAAAACTGCTTACCAACCTAACAGCAATGATTTTTAAGGGACCTCATGATTTTGGAACATGATGCTTTTTCCTTCTGCCATTATTGTAGAGTTTGGTACAGAAATTTATATGTCCCCTACTGCCATTAGATATTGCTTTCTAGAAAAACAAGAAGTCCCATTTTAAGTGATCCAAGAAATGATGCCATAAAAATACTGATAGTTTCTATATGTCATATCATCTTTATGACTTCATTGAAAGTTGCCATCATTCTGGGAAGGACCTGACAAGAGCAATCTGCTGGGAGCACGTTTTCCTGTGACTCTCATGTGTTACTGTTCATGCTCAGTAATGAGTTACAGTTGAAAACAACATGAAGGAGGCAAGAGGGATGGGGACTTCTTAACGGGCAAAGATGATAGAGACTTAATGTCCCTGTTAGGACCAGTGGAGATCGGAATTATTGTGGGTGGGGTGTTCTCTTACTCATCCATGACAACCATTTTCATTCATTCATTTTAAATGTGGGTGGGGTAGGAGTGCTAGGAGGGATTTCTCTGCCTGAAAACTGCCAGAAAAGGGAAGGAATCTGAGAACAAAACTAAGAGAGGGAGGAGTAAATATCGCCCCACTGCTGGATTTATCTAAACTTTATTTTATGATTAGATTGTTTTCATTTTTGCATTGTTATGCTTTTGGTTGCTATTTGATTTTCAGATTTCATCCTTAAAGCAAGCAATGAGGTTACTTTCCATTTCAATAGTAAAATCTAGCTGTTGGCCAGATCTGAAGGAAGACACCTCAACACAAGAAACCCTCTTTTTCACTGGTGCTGTCACTGAATAGGCTGTCAATGGAAAATTTGAAAGGCAGATTAATTCTCCTGCAAAGGAATCCTGGATTTCAATTTCCAGTCACACTTCTGACAGGCTATGTGGCATACGCATTTACAGGAGGGAGAAGGGGGGGAAGACTAGTCCCAGATTAGTCAGGTTTGCATATGGAGGATCAAAGGAGACTCTCAACATAATACAGGTATCCTTGCTTTTTGAAATTGCATGTTGCCACTTTGCTTTTATGAAAGACCTACATTCGTACCTCCTACCATTAACCTAAAGAAATCCAAAGGGGGTTTTCGCTTTTAGGCAAACTGCAAGCAGGGGGAGTGGCACCGCCAAGCTCCTCCCCTGGGAAACAAGACTCAGCATCTCAGCCTCAAGCAGCTACTAGCTTTGACCTGTGTCTGTGAGCATCTGTACTTCATCTCATTTTATTTTGTGTATCCACTAGCAAGATGTGCCCTGTGGTATCAGAAAAGGGTCTGGGAAGGCTCAAAAGTATTTCCATATAAACTAATGGTAACTGTTTCTTTGCTTTACACCATTTCAGCTTAGGGATAGGTTTCATAGGAACACTACTTTCCCATAGCAAGGGAAACCTGTAGTCCTAATTAGAAAGGTAGTCGTAAGAGAGACAAAGGGGCTTTTCCTCCAGCTAGTAACTATTCAGATGATGGACAAGACTTCTTTCATAAAAGCTTACAAAGGAGGCATCCAAAATACTGTCTGTGATAGTGGGTCACATATTAGTCACTGCAGCTAATTGTAAATCTTTCTATGAAATACTGAAAAGCCTCTTTGTGAATTAATACAGTTCTGCTTGATGCACTTGATTTGAAATGACTTTTCTCTGTATGTGGTGCATGTCAGCTTTGCTTTGAAAAATAACAAAGTTAGCAGAATATGTTCAATATATTTTCTTGGGGAATAGGGTTTTTATCATATGATTCATTAAGGATTTGCCTTACCCTGACATTTGTGATATAAAGGAAAAGAAAAAAAAGTAATTTTCTTGATCAAAATATGTTTTTACTTAATGCAAATAAATGTAGTCTGTTGCTTGCAAGGAAAAAAAATGTCTTCTGATATCTGGTATAAACTGCTAAATAGAATAATACGTGCCTCTTTTGTTAAACCAGCATTTAAATGCTGGACTGCTTCTAAATCTGTTTGTTTCTTTTCATCTGTGCCATACACTAAGAAACTTAAACAACTGTTGCCTTCCTACTATATTTGTTAGAGCAGAATATGAATAAAATTGGTTTGAGAGGATAAGGTGGAATTATCTGTGTCTTGTGAAATTTGTTTCTTAGCATAAGCAATTAATAACTCAAAGTGTTCCTTTAGTACTATGTATTTGGTTGCAAATTGTGTATTTAAAATTGCCCCTATAAGGTAACTTTAACTTGCCAAGTTTTCCCTTACTGAAACTGGTCAATGTTTTGGCCATGTTTTTCAAAATTAGGGGTGCCTGGGTGGCTAAGTCAGTTGAGCATCCAACTCTTGGTTTCAGCTCAGATCATGATCTCATGAGATTGAGCCCCACATGGGGCTCCATGCTCAGCTATAAGTCTGCTGGAGATTCTCTCCCTCTCCCGCTGCCCCTCCTCCCACTCACGTGCTCTCTCTTTCTCTCTCTCTCTAAATACATGAGTAAAACCTTTTTAAAAATTAAACTATAGAATAGTGTGTGCAGACTATTTTTTTCTCAGAATGCTACAAGATAGCTAATTACCCTAGCGATAGGCTCTGAGGTGCAAGATAGAAGTTATTGAGATGAAGACCATGATTCCATGAACATTGGTTCATCCTTCAGAACCCATCATCCATTACTGGAATTCTTTTTGAGAACCTTTTATGAGCCAGCCACTGTGCTGGCTATGGGATCCCTACAACCATGATCTTCCTCAGTCTATTGTTGATGGAATTATGATTGAATTACACAATTGTTAAAGAGTTTGGCAATGGATCAACAAAATCACTATGGGAAAAATGCAAGGTTCTTTTGAAAATGGAAATCTGTGTTCCATCAAATTTAACTCCCTCCATCTCCTCCAGAAAAGGTGTTTTCAGTTTTACTGTTCTAGAAGGTAATAATGGATGTCAATCCCTTTATCCAACAATAGTTGATAGTTTAGTTGTTAGAGGAGACTATGTTTTTTAAAACTTTTACCGGAGGAGCATTTTTCCAATAATAAATGAAGAGAAAAAAAAAAGATAGTCTCATGCTGTAATGGACAACCTCAACACAAATGCCTCAGAGTGACAGCAAAGATAATTTGACATGATTCTAGCATTGCCAGATGCAGTTTTTTGTGACATCCAATTTTCCATCTCTTGGCCTATCACTCCTATGTTTCTCAAACCGCACTACTTCTACTCCTTTGCCTTACTTCATTCAAAGGTGTCATTAAATGTTGCTTAACTTTACTAGTGGTGCTCAGGATGAAAAGAGACAATGATACCCATTTATGTGGTTCTGGCCAGGACTCTGGCCCAGCTGTGGGGCTTTGAGAAACAAAATGCCTCCACTCTTGGTTTGGCATATGGAAATACTGATACATTCCTGAACTCCCTGACAAATTTTAATATAAAGTGCCAAGACATTATACTTTGCCACTTGGTAAATCATTAGCATTAGATTCTGCTATTTGATATTGTAGAGGCAAATGGCCTTATCTTGAACTCAAGCCTTCTTACCAAAAGAATAAATGATCCCTACAACTGGGTAGTAAATATGAAATCCTTTCTACTGTTGATTGTTGATTTAAATTTTGCCCTTAAATTAAGGATCCATGAGGATAAGAAGAAACTGTTTTATAAAATTTAGAGAAGTAGGTGATTGGAGTTCTTAAAACATGTACACACAAAGTACTGACCCAGTGTAAATCTTTTTAAGTAATCTTTTTTCTGATAATAACTAGAGTGTATCTATGAATAAAGAGGGAAGGAGGTAAAACTCTATCATTTGGTTCATATGCATGGAAAGATACAGATTTACAAGGAAATAACTCTACCAATATATACCTCCTTCCAATGGGGAGGAGAAGTATACTTCCTCTGACATTGGACTTGATGATGTAATTTGCTTTGGCCAATGATATGTGGGCCGAAGTGGCATATGTCACTTCAGGCAGAAGCTTAATAACTCGTGCTCTTTGTCCCCCTTTACCACAATGACTAGCGACATCCCAGGTGGACTGCTATGAAGGACCCCATGTAAAGATGTAGAGATGAGTTTCAGGCAAGCCCCATTGAGAAGGTGACATGAATGAGAAATAAACCTGTACTTTGAGATACAGGTGCTATTTGTTACTCTAGTATAGCCTATAAGATGCATTTAAAGATCAAGTTCACAAACCTATACAATCAGCCTCTCCAACCTCATCTTGTGGGACTGTCAACTTGGCTCACAATGCTGCCAGCACACTGGCCTTCTGCCCATCCCTAGAATATGCCAAAATTTCTCCATGCTCAAGGCCTTTGAACTTGAAAGTTCTTTCTTCCCATTCTCACTTGACTAGTACCTTATTATCCTTGAGATCTCAGCTGGAATGTCACTTCTAGAAACACCTTGTGTTTGCCTACCTAATACCATATTTACTACCTCAGAAAATTTACAATAATTTGTAGTTGTTTATTTGTTTACAAGGCAGGGGTAAAAATTAACATGACTCACATCAGATGTGCAAAATAATGTAGCCATCCTCCCCCCCCCCCACCCAACTAACTGAGCTTGTCCTGTGTCCAGGCCTCTATCCAATTGGTTAGAGAGGACTATGGGAAAAAAAGTTAATCTATCAGTTCTAGATATCAGATTTCCCAGTTTAAAATACTAATTTGGTGATAATGATTTAGTCAGATTCAAGGTTTAAACTCTGCACTGAGGTTATTTCTTAATAACTTATTTCAACTTACGTTGTTATACCCTATCCCTTAGATAAAGGCCTTATTTTCTAATCACTAAGCAATAAAACTAACAATTAATAAATAAATTTAAACTATTGTTTAGTAGCTATAATATTTAAAAAGTAATTTCTTTAATTTAAGGGCAAAATTTAAATCAACAATCAACAGTAGAAAGGATTTCATATTTACTACCCAGTTGTAGGGACCATTTATTCCTTCGGTAAGAAGGCTTGAGCTCAAGATAAGGCCATTTGCCTCTACAATATCAAATAGCAGAATCTAATGCTAATGATTTACCAAGTGGCAAAGTATAATATCTTGGCACTTTATGTTAAAATTTGTCAGGGAGTTCAGGAATGTATCAGTATTTCCATATGCCAAACCAAGAGTGGAGGCATTTTGTTTCTCAACATTTAAAAATTTGTCAAGGAGCGTATCAGGAATAAAATGACAGGCTATTTAGAAAATCACAAAAATAAAAAGAACACTATAAAAAATATAGGATATAGCCAAAACTATCCTTAAGAGGGAAGTTTAGTCTTAAATGCCTTAATTGTTTGAAATGGAAAAGAGAGAAAAAAACATTTTTAAAAACATTCCAATTTAGATTTTAGAACAAGAAAAAGATCCAAAGAAAATAAAGACACACATATATATAAAATATAAAAACTAACATATATATTGTATATAGAGAGATACATATATATATAATGAACTAAGAAATTTTTAAACAGTAAAATGTTAAAATAAATCTTTTGATTCTTTGAAAATCCATTAAATAAATCTTTAATAACTATTGTGAATAATTCTAAAAGGATAGCAATGAGGAAATTTTAAGTACAATGAAATTAAATTTTATGCGTAACTATAGAACTAATAAAGAAAATGAAGATCTTCTTTGAAATAAAAATTACCAATATTGATTGAACATGACACAGAAAACCCACATAAACAAATTCATGGCAGAAATGAGAAAAGATCTTGAAAAGCCTCCTAAGCTTATTTATCTGTCTTTCTACCCAACTAATGTGTACAAATTGTCAAAAACCTGGGAATAGTCATAAGCGATATCCACAATTTGTTTTCATTTCATATGTGTCCATGACAGAATCATCCACTACATGGCTATTTCACTTGGTGGTACCACAAGCCTCTTCTTGTCAATCAAGAATTTTCCAAAGTTATTTTAAAATATTTTATCATATGGTCCAAATTTATATTATTGCTCCCCTAGTCTATCACATTTAGGTTACTTTACAGTTTTCCCTACTGTAAATAAAACTACAATGAACACTTTTGCTTGCAAATTTTTATCTTCATCAGGGTATGTTTACAGAAGATTTCCAGGGTTTCTAGCAATTAGGAAATGAGAATTTCCATTTTGTAGAATCCTCACTGCCCTGAAGAATCTTACAGACACTTAAAAAATGTCAGTCTGAGAAAATGGTTTGTCCCTAGTATGAGTTTACTACTGTTTCTTCATTTCTCAACGAGGCTGAGCAGATCTATCACTTTGCTGTGTTTCCAGATTGGGGAATTAACCTATTTGTGTCCTTTGGTCATCTGTCATTTGGGATTTCAATGTTTCTTAATTGACATTTGTGAACTGTTTATATATTGAGAGTATTATCTTTTCATCCTATTCCCTGTATATAATTTTCTACTTCTGCTTCGATTAGAATTTTGATTGTGATAGCTTCTGATACATAGGCTTCTAGGTTTCTATGCCAGCAAATATCCCTTTCCCTTTGTACTGGTTTACATTACTTTTGTAGTTGACATTAACCATTCTGCCGCTACTATCCATCAACTGCTTCAGGTGATGAAGTTTGGAAGGCTGATAGAAAACTCCTTTTATTTATTTTCTGGAGCTCACCTTTCAACCCTACTCCCTACAGGTGGTGGACATGGGCTCTGAGCTGGCCAATCACAATATTTTATCTGCTTATGCTCAGGGATTGGTTTAGAGAGGTCACATGACCCAAAATGGACCAATTGGCGACTTCCCTAAGACATTTTATGTGTTTACCAGGAGAGAAAAAAATCAGAAAACATAGTGAACATGGAAACCTGGAGATTTGGGTAGTTTTTTCCTGACTCGGTTATGTAAGCCAATAAATTCCCATTTTAAGCAAGTTTGAATTAGTTTTCTGGCTCTTGTAACTGAATGGCTCTCTAATTCACTCTGATTAAGAGTAAAAATCTTAAAATGCCCTGAGGGTTTCATGTGATGTCTCACACACCTGCACACTGTCCATTACTTCTGCAAATTCATCTCTTCCTATGCTCCTCAATGGTCTTCACTATTCCAGCCACACTGGCCTCCTCAGAGATGCCAGGCATGTTTCTCACCTTAAAGCTATATGCTAGCCTTTGTAGAATTCTCTTCCTCCAGATGTATCTATGGCTCCTTTGCTCACCTTGGAGTCTGTTCAAAGCTTTCTTAGCAAGGCTTAGCCCGACCAACCTCTCTAATGCTGCAAAAGACACCCAGGTCTGGCCTGCCTTATGGGTTCTACTTTTTCCCCTTTTCCATGGTACTTATCACTTTCTAATATACCATATAATTTACCTTTTCATTAAGTCCATTTTATAAAATATTATTGGAAATCTCCCCCTGCTCCATGAGGAAACGATACGCTTGATGATATCAGAGAGTTTTGTCTGCTTTTCTCACTGAAAAATCCCAAGCATCTGAGAAGTACCTGGCATGTATTTTTTTTTTCCTGGCATGTATTAAGTGCTCATTAAATATCTGTTCTGGAAAGCCCTTGGCAAATTCCCTTTTATGATACTGGTGGCCTAACTGACTGGATTTTTTCCCCTTTCTTTTTGGAAAAAAATACAGAGAAGAGATGAAATTAAACTATCACACACGTGAACAGGAGGTTCTGTACCCTGTCCCAGAAGATTAGTATTAGAACAATAAGGGACCTAGTAATGGCCACAAAATCATTGTGAGGATTCAATTTGGTTCAGAAACTATGTCTACTCTCTAATGAATGTGGAAAAAAAATGGGGGCGTCTGTTGACTGATCCTATTTCAAAGAAAGAACTACATTTTGAAATTTCCATGGTACTTCTTTTTATTCTAAGGTAGGTGGTGATGAGGCTGTTTAGATAGGATCAGCTAGGCTACTCTAGGAAAACGATGGCATCTCAATGATTGAACACCCTGAAGGCTGACTTCTCACTTACATCAGAGCCCCTTGTGAGTTGGGCAGCTCTCCTACAGGCAGTGATGCCAGGACCCCTGTTTCCTCTGTCCTGTGGCTCTCTCACCTTTGGCAAGTTTTCTCCCAGGTCACCATGAAACAAGAAAAGATAATGATTAGGATCCAAGCACAACTGCTGCCCACATCTCATGGCCATACTCAGTCACCCACTCTGATTCCTGGAGAATGTAGGTTGACCAAATACCCAGCAGAAAAATGAAATGTGTTTGATGATTACCTAGCATTGCTTCTGCCTTGGAAGCAGAACAACTCCCTGCTTTGACACATCACTGTGTGCTAATAATAAACCCTCTATTTCTGCTCCTCAAGAGCCAATGAATCACTTTGGTTTAGGAAGAGAGTGTCATCTGGACATCTTAAATGATCAGAACAATCCCATGACGAGCAGAGGACTAAACAATGGGTAGGAAAAAAAATCTGAATGTTGCTCTGCATTGTCTTGGATAAAAACTTAACATAGTGTAATGGGCCTTTGCCTGGCCTCTATCACTTGTCCTAGAATTGGTTTTATTTTTTCATTTGTTATTAATAAAATCACAAGATGACCTGGTGCAGGGGAGATGTGTATGCCTTTTTCAAAGGTCCTAACATACAGGGCTTTTGAATTTTAATCATCTTTCCCTGTCTAAAGATGTTCCAGATGTTTACCTATATTTCCTTTTCTTTTTTTGTTTATCTGTGTATGTGTGTGATCCCACTTCTACATCTACATCTTTAATGTGCCTTATATTTCCTTTGGTATTTTGCATTTTGTGGGAATTAACCTGATCAAGTAGCTTTAAAAATATTCCCAGCACCATGTATTAAATAACACATTGGGATCCTGTTGACCTGAAGTTATTTCTTTAACATACAGGTATTTTCTATTTATATAAGGATCTAGTTTCTTGGCTACACCTTCCTTTGTTTTTTCTAGTGCCATTCTGTTTCAATTAATGTGCTTTTATAATATGTGCTGATGTCTATTAAGACAATTCAATGCCTCCCCTTTCTTCATTTTCAAATGGTCTTGGCTATTACTCACTGTTCAGTGTTCCAGATAAACCTTAAAAGAGCTTTGTCACGTTTCCCTTCTAGAGATAGTCTATTTCCATTCCCGGGAAAATGGATAAACCAGTCAGTTTAGTCAGCTGATGCTTAGTTCAGACATGAAGGGGAGAGGGCATCTGTTATAAATGCAGCCTCCTGGAATATTCCAGAGAAGAACAACACCCCTGTTCATCCCTGGCCTTCTGACAAGGCTGGATTGTGATCTGAATAACAATCAGCCCCTGAATATTCTGCTCTGAAGTCTTCCTGCCAGTCTTGGCATCCGGGTCTCTTCAATCTTATCTGAGTCATTTGGTTCTGCCTAGTGAGTGGAGAGGCAAAAGCTAGGTAAATATCACTGTGTCTTGAGTAATCATCATCCACTTTGCAAACGAGCGCTCAAGGGCTCAACGGAGCTGGTCTACAGGACTTTATCTGCAGAATCCAAAGACGTAGGAATATAGCATTTGGTTACTAAATGTTCCAGCTGCTGCTGCTTGGGAATGAGTTCTTTCTGAAGCAAACTGAAATTCAATTCCCTGGCTTTGGGTTCCATTTCACCTGATACCTGTGCTGGCATCATCCTGCTCAGCTGAGATTCATTAGCAACCTAGCCTGACAAAGACAGGACCACATCAGGTTTCTGTTGGGTCCCCTTAAAGGATCGAGGCCAGCCAGGGGGAAAATATAGTTTTCTTGGCAAGCAGAAAGTACAATAAATATGGAAAGAGAATAAATATGTAATGTTGAATAATATTAATTGTTCTACTCACTTTATATATATTAACTCATTTACTCTTGACAACAATTAAATAGGTACAATCATTATCCCCACTTTATAGATGTGCAAGCTGAGGCACCAGGGGACCAAGTATTTTGCACAGAACCATGCATCTATTGAGCAGTAGGGCTATGATTTGAACATGGGAAGCCTGGAACCAGAGGTTACTAACTGAACTATTGTACTAGGGATTCTCAAAGTGGCCGAGGTATCAGAATCCTCTGGTGGCTTGATAAATGACAAATCCCTGGACCCCAACTTCAGAGTACGCCATTCATGAGGTCGGGGGCAAGAAACCAAGATTCTACATTTCTATTAATTCCCAGGTGCTGCTGCTGCTGCTGCCCCAGCAGTCCTACTTTGAGAACCACTGCACTGGGCTACAGAAAAATGTTTGGCAGTTGTGTTCCTGTGAAAGTGAGAAAAGATAAATAGACGTGGAGAATGATTAAGCCATGCAGCTAATTCTCCATTGCTAAAATCAGAATATCTATGTTCTAGTTCCTAAGGCAACCCAAAGCTGGCATTGCCTGCAAGGTGCCACTTTGTTCCTATTATGTTTGGTTGTAGGCAGCAATCCAAATATTAAAGAGTATTAAGAGCACTGGTTGGAGCATCAAAACACCTGGGTTTAAATCTCAGTCCTGTCATTTACCAGCTGACTTAATGTAAGCTTCCATTGTCATGTCTATAAAATAGTAATGATAATTATTTATTGCTTGGATATCAGTAAAGGTAAATTTCATACATGTCTATACACACACACACACGCACTTGCACACACATTGCCTGGCACATAAAAATAATGGTAAATTATTCATTTTATAAGAAAAGGGTATGCGGTATCCTTTCTTCCTCTCAGATACCAGCAGAGAAATTTAACTTTGAGATACCACTGAAGTAAGATCCGCCAGGGTTACATTGGACACCCAAACTTTCTTTACAGCTCATAACTGTGACAGGGATAAAAAGAGAGTATATGTATTTGACAATCTGCTGCTACTCTGCTTCTGGTAAAAAGAAAGAGAATTATTGTCTGACTCATCTCAGGGGCTATCTCTCCTTGTGCAAAAGAAGCAAGTGAACCAGAGAAATGGAAGGTGCCAGAAAGCGAGGGACAATCTACACAGTGGGAGTCTGGGTAACTGGTCCAGAAACACAGAGGGATCTTGAAATAATTTTACTCAGTACTATAAGTGGGTATCATCTCAGTCAATAATTAAAGGGTTTTAAAAGTTCTCCTTAATTACTATTTCATTCATTTATTCAACAAATACACATTGAACCCCTGCTATGTATCAATCACTACTCTAGGTTCTGGAGATACAGGTGTGGACAAAACAGACTAAGAAGCCTTCCATATGGAGCAGGGGAGGGAGATACAGAGATTGTGGGGAAAGTGGGAATGACCAGAGAGTAAAGACCTGAAAGAAATGAGGACACAAACAATATGGCCACCTGCCAGAAGAGCATTGGGGAATAGGAACAGCAAGTGCATAGGCCTGGAGGCTGGCTCATGCCCAGCCTCTGAGAACTGCCAGAGTGAGTGAGTGCAGAAGAGAACATAGGAGATGGAATGGGACAAAAAGCCAGGTCCCATCACAGAAGATCTTGTGGGAAGATGGGTGGACTTTCACAGGCTTTAAAATAGAGGAGAGGACATAATCCAACTTTGAAAGGAATTACTGTTGGTGCAGCATGAGAGAGTTGAGCTGAAGTCTCTAATTTGGGAGTGAGTATAGATGAGGAAAGAGAAAAAGAAACCAAAAGGCAGAAGTCCAGGACAAAGATCTGGGTAGAGATCAAACCAAAGGTGGATCCAGGTTCTGTTGAGGCTTACTCTTTTTTCCAAACATCCTCCCACAGCTTTCTCATGACCCCAAGAGGTAATTTACTAAGTATAATGATCTTGTCTCCAACCACCTTGGATCAGTGTCCTCACTCTGTGGCACATTAGGATCCTCTAGGGAGCCTTTCCAACACGCTCTATTGAAAACCAAATTAAGGGACATTCTAAAAAATAACCAGCCAAGTGTCAAGGTCAATAAAGACAAAGAAGGACAGAGGAACTAACCCAGATAAAGGACACTAAGAAGACACAACTATGTGAATGCCTTGTGGGATCCTGGCAAAGGACATTAGTAGGGCATTCAGCAAAATCTGAGCAAGGTGTGTGGAACAGATCATTGCAGTGTCAATGTTAATTTCCTGATTTTGATTATAATGCTCTGGTTGCATAAATATGGTCACTTGGGAGAGCAGAGTGAAGGATACCTGGTAATCCTTTGTACTATCTTCATGACTTTTTTGAGAGTCTAAATCATTTCAAATTAAAATGTGAAAAAATTCTCTTGCCCAGGCTGTACCCCAGACCCATACATCAGCATCTTGAGCAGGCCCTGGCTATGGGTACTTTTTTTTTTTAAGATTTTATTTATTTATTCATAAGACACACACACACACACAGAGAGAGAGAGAGAGAGAGAGAGAGAGAGACAGGCAGAGGGAGGAGCAGGCTCCATGCAGGGAGCCTGACATGGGACTCAATCCCGGGTCTCCAGGATCAGGCCCTGGACTGAAGGCGGCGCTAAACCGCTGAACCAGCCGGGCTGCCCTATGGACACTTTTTTAAAAGCTCTCTAAATGATCCTAATATCCAACCAGGTTTGAGAATCATCACCTTGGATTTTAAAAGTCTTTAGGGAGCTTTGCCTTAAAGTGTTCTTCTGTTCAAGGGGCAGAAAGAGGCCTCTGATTTCTGAGGGTGTCAGTTCCTCCCATTTTCTCTGTTTACCCCACCTTAGGCCCAAAGAGAACCTCTTCTGGGCAGAATTCAGAGGCGAAGTTGGAATCAAGGGGATGTGCTCATGTAGTCACAAGAGAAGCATCCTTTGAGACTCTGAAGGATGTTTCTCTGAAAGAATCTGTCTTCCTCCTGAAAGACGTCAGCACTGAGAAAGATAGAGTTCCAAAAACCCTCCCTGCCCTGGTAAAAGGAAAGAGATTAGGTGGCATCTTCAGATCATCTCCAGCCAGGGACAAGTATTAACCTCCCCTGTCAGCTTTGGGGATGTTCCTTTTCCAAACAATTCTATTGTAGTGCCTCAAAGTAGGATGCGCCATTCTCTATGGAAATTGGCAAACACTAAATACCAACTTCTCCCAGCAAAGGCACCTATAAGAAAATGAAGCTTCACCTGCTTTGATTAATAAATAGACAGCAATGGCCAGGAGGTTGCAATAGGAGACACAAAAGGCTGGTAGAAATGTGCCTAAAAAAGCAAAGGGAAAAATCAGGGACGGTTAAGCTGCATAAGAAAGACCTCTAGATTCTGATTCAGTTTTAGTGGCTGCAAAAACAAGGCTCTCGGCTATTTGCATATAAATGTGCTGGGGGTGGGGAACCACAGTACTTGGCTATGCATTCTAACTTTCTGCTCAAAATCTGTTCCCAAAGCAGCTGCAGAAATCAGCTGCAAATTCCAAATCTAAAAATGAATGTCACATGGCAGAACTGGGGAGGAGGCAAGGAGAGGAAGAAGGCAAGGGCACCAAATGGTGCTACAATTAACCCGCTGGGGCCCGCAGCCCATATCCATTGCCTGGGAGCTTTTAGACATCTCAGGGCTCGGGCTGCACCCCACAGCAATTAGATCAGACCCCCTGGGCAATGCACACAGGCACAGTCTGTATGAGAATTTCCCAGGTGATTGAAATAAAGAGCCTTCATTGAGTGACAGGGTCTACCCTAGGGCAGGAATTGTCCAAACTTACCTATAACGGGCCAGATGATAAACATTTAAGGCTATGGGGCCCATACAGCATCTGTCCCAACTGCTCAGTTCTGCCATGGTAGTGTGAAAGCAGCCATAAATGGTACATCAGTCGGTGGGGTTGGCTGGGTGTCATAAACTTTATTTACAAAAAGCGTAACTCAGGCTCTAGACTCTTGTTATCCAAAGGATGGTCCTTGGGCCAACAGCATGGACATCCCATGGGAACCTGTTAGAAATACCAGTTCTCCAGGCCTCCACTAGAGCACTCCTACATCAGAGACTGTTCTGTAACAAAGTCCCAAGATGGCCAGAGCATATGGATGTCAGGGTAGCTGGCAGCAGGTGAATGGTGCCAACTGCCAACCAGCACTAGGAACCCAGAGAGCTGGGCCAGGTCTTGGAGCACCAACTCCTTTATCTCTAAAACTGTTCCAGGGGTATCTGCCTGTCCAAGGACTTTGAAAGGTACAAATGTGAATTGTCAGTACATGACAGACAATGCAAGCTTTGGCCTCTGGTCAGCAACTGTCCCTCTGGCAGGTGCTTAGCCCTCTATCATCAGTCATGATGAGGTGGGAAGGGCTGGTCACTCAGGCCCTCATTTTAGAGACCAAGACACTGAAACCCTAGTCTGCCAGCGGGTGTACATTGCAAACAGTACATCCGCAGGGCCTGGGCAAGTACCCCGAGTCTGAAGAACACGGGCTCAGAATAGGCTGATTGCCACCAAGCTGGTTCATAACCCTAACATGTGGCTCTCTGCTTTTACAACTCCTGGTCCATGCAGGAGGGCACAGGGCCTGTTCATCTCCGCATCCCCAGTGCCTGGCACAACATTGGAGCCCCAAAACCCTTGATGACAGGTTCAATTCAGTGGCATCAGTCTTAAGGTCCTGAATGTCCACAACTGATGACTGACCTTCATATGTCATATGCAAGACGGTGTGGAGCTTTTCCAAAAAAGCTTGCATAGACAGAACCCTGACAAATGGCAACTAAAGCTAATTTTCAATCTCTTACCAGGAGCAGAAGGTCTAAGGGCCTGGACCCTGGCCCACAGAGTAAATGAAACTTCTGAAGAGACTACAAGTGTATTCTGTATTCCCATAAGTCTGGTTGTGCCATTGCACAGAAAGGTAAGGAACTGAGCAGCTCTCTCTCTGCAAGCGCCCATCTGCCAGTCAGCTGGGAGTAGCCTGTATTCAGGGGAAGTCTGCCATGCCCTAGAAAAATGCTCTTTGCAAAAGCCCTGCCAATGATTAGCATGTGAGAGGAAGCATGTACACACCACTTTGTAAACACTTGCACCTGCCCCCAAGGTGTCTCTGCAGACCAAACCTTGACACATCATGTGCTGTAGACTCAGACAGGAGGCATGAGGGGAAATCCATGCAGCACCTGAGAGTTGGGATGATGCCTTGGGCATCAGCAGCCAGAGAAGCCAGCATGGTATGCAAAAATACTTCTCTGCTGTGCAGATGCATCTCCTGCGTGTGATGTCAGACCACGGGCCCCAAGGCTAGGCTGAGTGGCTGTACTTCTAACAAGTTGTAAGTGCTGCTGCTGCTGCTCCCGCTCCACAGACCACCCTGTCAGTAGCCCCAGCCCAGAGGAAAGAGGACTAGCCTCATAGTCAGGCTAATCCTCTCTCCCTCAGACTTACCTCCAAAGGCAGATCTATTTTCCAAAGATGACCACATATATCTCCCATCAACACACTCTTACAGTGTGATTTCAACTCTCCTTCCATTGAGAGGTGGGCCTGTGTTCTTTCCCCTTAAAGTAGGCAGGGCTTGTAACTGCCAAGGAAGTGATGCAGTGACATCTGAGGGTTTCCTCCTGGTTCTTTTAGGGTGCTTGCTCTTGGAACCCAGCCACCATACTGAGAGGAAGTCCGCCCATCCATGAAAAGTCCCCCATGAAGCCACTTGCCAGCCATAATAGTGATTTGTGCTTTAAAACTCCCCAGATCTGGGATGCCTGGGTGGTTCAGTGGTTGAGCATCTGCCTTTGGCTCAGGGCATGATTCTGGGGTCCTGGGATCAAGTCCTGCATTGGACTCCACATGGGGAGACTGCTTCTCCCTCTGCCAATGTCTCTGCCTCTCTCTGTGTGTTTCTCATGAATAAATAAATAAAATCTTCAAAAAAAATTAAAATATAGGATTCCCAGATCCATTTCTGATCCTCTCCCTCCAGTCAGGTTGCCCCACCTAAAAGTATATGGAATAGAGATGAGCCATCCCCACTGAGCCCTGTCCATATGGCAGACCTGTGAACAAAATAAATGATTCTTGTTTCTTTAAGCCTCAAAGTTTGGGGCTATTTTTTAAAATACATGTTCCATATACATGGCTTTAACTACTCCCTGGATCTTTTTCACTCTGTGCACTTTTCTGCATGCCACCATCAGTCTCATTATTAAGTTACCATTGTCTTGGATTTCCCTTCTGAGCTACAGAGCTATATAGCTAATTGCCTACTAGATATCCCCAATATATAGAAATCTTTTTCTCCTCCTTTGCTCCCATTTCCACTGCACCTCTAAATGTCTTTCTCCTTATTTAGTGCTACCACCAATTTGCTTAATTAAGGCAACATTCCTTTATCCCAATTCCAACATCAGGGTGATGACACTGCCAACCTAGTCCCCTTGACATCTCTGGTTTCTGTCCATTCCTCTGTGTTCTCATGGGCTGCCAGTGCCAGGTGTCTCTATCCTGAGCTGTCCCAATTATCTCTAGGTGCATCTGTTATTACTTCATTCATCACTGTCCTCCAGGCTATTATCAAGGTGTCCTTGGCCATCCCCTTTACTAGCTCCCCATTGCCTTGAGAATAAAGTCTTAGAATAGCCCAGAATGTTCCTCATTGCTTGGTCCTAACCAACTGATCAAATCTTATGTCCCATAGTAACCACCTTGTTTTGAGTTTATACTCCTGCCATATCGAACTTTACAGAGAACCCAAAATACACTCTGCCCTTTCATCTCTGTGTACCTTTCTACATGTTCTCTAGGCTGAAATTGTTTTTCACCGCTCCTCTCCATCTTCCTTGCACTTCTAATCCCAACTCAAACATCACTTCCTCCATGGAGCCCATTTTGACCCTGTTCCCATTCCTTTGCTAACACTTTATATTGTTCTATTGTTGAATTTCTCACATTTCACTGTAACTCATCTATTTACATGCCTGTCTTCCTTCTAGACTCGTGGTACTCAACATGTAGTTCCCCATACCAATAGCATCAGCATCACCCGGGAACTTTTTAGAAGTGCAAACTCTCAGGACCTTGCTTGGACTTACTGAATCAGACACAGTCAGGCCTAGTCATATGTGGTTTTAAAAGCCCTCTGGGGGATTCTGGTGCACCCTGAGGTTTCAGAACCACTGTCCTGTACCAGTTGGATAAATATTAGAACCATCTGAGAAGTTTTCAAAATTCCCAAGTCGGCATGGGACCTAGGGATCAGTATTTTAAAGCTCAACAGGGATTCAAATGTGTAATCAGGGCTGAAAACCACTACACTAGATCCCTTCTTCTCAAAGTGTAGTCTCCAGATCAGCAGCATAAGCATCACCTGAGGACTTGTTAGACACACAGACTTGCAGGGTCCACCCCAGACATACTGAATCAAAATCTTCAGTTTAACCAGATGCCCAGGTGACTTGAATGCACACTGAAGCTTGAAAAACACCATCTTAAAGCATCTCTTGATCCATCTCTTAGTAAAATCTTAGAGCATAATAGCCATTTGATAAACTCTATAAAAATTAGTAAAAATGTCAACTTCTCATGGTTTTGAAGAATAAAATGAGAATTTATGGCAAAGTATAAACAGCTTTATGAATATGAGGTACTAATGTTAACTGATACATAAATAATTAGTTCATTAGGTCATTCATTCCCAAATGTTCAATGAATGCCTACTCTTTGCCAAAAATGGTTTTAGGTATGAAGGAGATTACAGTTATCAAGAAAGACTCAGCCTCCAAAGCATACTGTGGAAAATATATTAAACATATAATTACACAAATAACTACATAAAAGTATGATTTTGATGAATGCCACAAAAGGGAAGTAAGCACTATTGCACATTGCATTCACTTCCTTTTGTCTCAGTTGAATGGTTTTACCTCTCTGAGTTCCTTCTCAGGTGGGGTGGGAAGATACCAGGGAAAATCAGCGATTGGAGTCAAAGAACCTAAAGTGATGTGGTTATGAGGTTTTGACTTAGTTTGGGTTCCCCTCAAAGCAGAGCCTGAAACAAAGACTTGGATGCAGATAGCTTATATGTGAGGAAATCTCATAAAATGCAATGAGGGAATGGGAAGGAAAAAGAGGGGAGTCAATAAAGGGAACATCAATAAGGAGCTGGAGCCCAATCCCATGACAGAAGCCTTTGGGAAACCTTGTGGTACATCAAAATTATCCCATGGGAAGTCCAGGAAGCTGGAGTATCTAGCCAATGCCTCCAATTCCCCAAGGGGACATTAATGTTCCCAGGAGACATTAATCTCCCATGCTTCTGGGTTGGAACAGCTGAGCTACTCTCAAACTACTGTTTCCAGACCACAGCAGTAGCAGCATCACCTGGAAACTTGTTAGAAATGTAAATTCTCAGGTCCCATCTGAGATCTATTGAATCTGAATATCTGAGAGTCACAATCTGTGTTTTAACAAGCCTTCTAGGGGATTCTGATGCCCAATGAAGGTTGAGAACCATACTGTTCAAGAAATCCCATGGGAAGAACAGAAGAGAGACCAGAACTTGAGATGGAAAGCTGAGACTGTCCTGCAAAGTGTCCACTACACCTTTGGGTGACTTCAGCTGGGCTGTGGGGCAATGGGGTGAGACATCAACAGCATCTACTATTGTCTCTGTATTTTTCTCTAATATAACCTGGGCTTTCTTTTTATACATTTATCTATGTGAATATTTATTAAACATCTACACTTTGTCAGGTGCACTACTCAGGGCTCAGGACATGTTGAGATCAAGACAGACATGCCCCTGACCTCATGAAGTTTATAGTCTAATGGGGAAGACAATTGTGTTTGATGTGGTCTGAGGGGTCAGGGCAGCTTCCCTGAAGCCTTTCAAACTTTAATGTTCATCTGAATCACCTTGGGATTGTGTTAAACCATGGAAGTGGTTAAGTAGGATTTGGGTGGTGGTCCAGGGACCACATTTTGAGTAGCAGGGCTCTGAAGGACACTTAAGATGAAACCTGAAGGATAAGTAATAGGTGGTCAGGTTAAAAATAGGTAGACCGAATGTTCTGGTTTGCCTGGGACTGAGGAGTTTCCTGGAATGTGAGGCTCTAAGTGCCTAAACTGGACTGGTTGGTCACCTAGTAAAAAGGGTAATAGA
Organism: Nyctereutes procyonoides; assembly: GCF_905146905.1. Lineage (NCBI taxonomy): Eukaryota > Metazoa > Chordata > Mammalia > Carnivora > Canidae > Nyctereutes > Nyctereutes procyonoides. The sequence goes on from NW_026575024.1 coordinate 41,191,747, forward strand.
AGGATGAGAGGCAAAGCAAGCCAAGTGTTTCTGAAGTCCTTGAGGTAAGAAGATCACAGTATGTTGAAGAAAAGGGAGGAGCCAATGAGACTGGGAGGATGCAGGAAAGAATCTAAAAAGTGTCCTGAAACCTTTGGTAAGCAAACTTTGATATGCAGTTAATTTCTAGGCACTGCAGCTGCAGTTGAGACCTCCCCTACTACACATCTTTGGGTGAATGTTTCATGGGAGCGTCAATGCGGTAGCCCCCAACACATGAGGCTTTGAGTGAGCACTTAAAATACGACTAGTGCAACGGAGGAACTAAATTTTTCAATGTATTTAATCTTAATTATAAATTAAATTTACCACATGTAGCCAGTGGCTACTATATTAGAGTGTGCAGGTGCACAAGATGGATCAAAGGTGACAGACAAAAGTAAATACTAGGATAGCAGAAGAATAACTACTTCAGGAGATAAATTATGTTGGCTTAAGTGGAGTGGCAGCAATAGGAAATGATGCCAAATACTATATTTCACTCAGAGAGTATAAAGGTACAAGAGGTGAGAGAGGAGACAGAGATAATTCTTAGGCATTTGGTTAGAACAATTGGATATATGGCAGGACATATGCTGTGAAAAACCAAACAGTATGAGGAAAGGATGTTGAGTTTGAGTGCCTGTGAAACATTCAAGGGAGATGTTGAGTAGCAGTCACATATATGGTTTGGGAACTCAGAAGATAGTTAAGGTGGACAGCTAATGTTTGTTCAATTCAAAACAGTAATCTCATGACTCCAACTGGCTGGTTCAAATTGGGATTCCATCAACATACAATAACCCCTAGCTATCCTTGGCAGTAGGACCACATGACATACAGTGAGCCATACTCCCCCAACTATGAAGATTGACCCAAGGGCGGGCATCCAACTCAAATACAAGCTCTCAGAGCTCTTCTTGGGCTTTAAAACTTGGAATCAAAAAGACAGATGCTCAGTAACTCTCTGGCCAGGAGCTCTTGGTAGCCATATTTCCATTATTTTGGGAAAATTAGCTTGGGGTAATTGAGTGGGTATGCAAAAAGAAGCAGAGGTAAAAGAAAGAAGAAAAGAGAGACGGACGTGGAAATACAGCTGCATGGTCAAAGGACTCAAACAGTATACCCTGAACTCTTAATTAACCAACTAAATTTATGGGCATTTTCTTCTTATAAAGCACCTTGCTTTCTATAAGGGAACACTGGAAAGGCATGGATCTTTGCTCAAAAGAACCCATAATCTAGTTTCACAGACAAAAACTGTAAGAAAAGTTTAATAGCAGCAAAACTGGAGAATGCTACAACAGAGGGCAGACCTGAAAACACAGTATAGTCTTTACATTTCTTTCAACTTTTTTCACTACAGCCAGGAAGTTGCCAAAACCTATCAACTCTGGAGGGAAATATCTATTAAATCTATTCCTCTTACAAAGGCTATAAAATTTGTAAATTGCTTTGATTGAATACCATCACAATGAAAAATAAAATCAAACATTTTTAAATACCCAAATTATCAAATAAGATTAATATAAATTGCTGTTAAGTAGATAAATAAGCAAGCCTAGGACAATGATTACTGGTAAATTAGGTCTTTCCTACCTAGTTAATCTCTTTCAACTCAAGGCCTTTAAGTTTCATGGTAATTAATCAAAAGCTTAGCTTGCATTCATATTTTTCCAGAAATTAAGTTGCCAGGTTACAACACTCCAATGGCTCTCATCACATTTGTGAATAAAATCCAAATTCTTTGTAATGGCCTTTAACACCCTACATCTTTTGTCTTGCCCATTTTCTTACCTCATTTCCCACCAACTTTCTACCACTCTCCTTTCTTCACTACTCTCCCATTTCTAAAAAGATCTCTTCACTCGCTAGAGCAGTCTCCCCAGTTATTTTCTGGTCTTGGCTTAAAAAGTTACCTTTCCTCCAATTCCATCTCTCTCTATCAAATAACTTGATCTATTTCACCTCATAGTATATGACCTATATATGTATGTGCTTATTGTCTGTGCCTGTCTTTGCTACTAGAATAGAATCCCTATGAGGGTTGAGACCTTGAGTCTCTTTCATCACTGTATTCACAAGACTTCAGAGTGATGGCTGGAACATGATAGATTCTCTAAGCAATAGGGAAAAGGACATGAGGCCAAAGGTTTTATCTTCAGTTGTCTTTTATATTTTCTGTGGGAAGAGTTAAACTCCCAAAAGACCTCCTTCATGCATTATTGGCTCAAGCTGGATCACCGGTTTGCTTTTGTACCAATCATCAGCAAAGAGAAATGAGGTTGCCATTATTGGATTAGACCAACCTCAACTCTTTTCCAGGGACAGGCCAGTCTTCCTGGAAATCCAGAGATTGCCATTCACTACCTAAAAACAAAATTGAAATTCTATTAGCAGCAAAGAAGGAGAGATAACTGATGAATAGGCAAACAGCAGTGTCAGACATTATACTTAATGTCTCATTTCTCATGAAGTCAAATCCCTTTAAGCCCATGAAGAATGTCTTGAATATCACATAGGATCACATCTATTACTTTTGCATTCTCTAATTCACCCATTCATTTGTTCCTTCATTCTCAGAAATACCTTTCAGCACCTATTATGTGTCAGACTACACCAGACTCTACTGAAATCTGGGGTATAAAGAATCAGATGGTTCTTATTTTAGGAGAGATTATAGTCTATTTTGTAGATGGGCAGTTATGCAAACAGTTATAATACTGTGTTTTAAGTGTTTTAGTAGCAGGAAGTTGAAATTGCAACTAGACATGAAAAGCATTACCGCATATCCAAATAGTGGGACTTGTACAAACCTTGTTGGATGAATAATGGGTGATTAAATGACAAAGCAAAAGAAATGAATGGATGTATATGTACTAAGAAAGCTTGAACCAGCTTTTTGTGTTGACGTCTATATTCTATGGGGTGGGGAGGGGGGACACATTGTTCCGATATGTGCTCAGATCCATGTCAACACCACCTTAATTTTTTTAAACCTTGATAAAGACAAAAGTGAGAGTCTGATAAGGGAGCCAGAGCATCGCTTGACTAAATTAAATTCAAGCTCTGGTTACCTCAGGTGACCTAGCTAGAAAAGAGTCCCCAAAGAAAAGATGCTTCTCTGTATAGTATGCATTTTCTTTTTAAGGTAATGTTTTCTTAAACTTTGCATGGATGTAACAAAATTTCCCCAACCACAATTTTCTTAGAGATGATATCTATAAGAGGTAATGATTTAAAAATGCCATTAATATGTCACTATTTATTTCTGTGGGATACTTACATTTATTTAGTGTAGAAAAGGATACATCTAAAAATTAGTGTAATACACATTAATGAATAAAGGACTAAAATCACATGATGATCTCAATAGATGCAGAAAAAGTATTTGACAAAATCCAGCACCCTTTATGATAAAAACCCACAAACAAACAAACTGGGAATAGAAGGGAACTTTCTCAATGTGATAAAGGGCATCTACAAAAAAAAACAGCTAACGTCACACTTAATGGTGTTACATTAGAAAATGGTGTTACATAAAAGAGACCAAATACTTTCCCCTTAATATCAAGAACAAAATAAGAATGTCCGCTCCTGCCACTTCTATTCAACATTGTACTGGAGTTTCTATCCAGAAAATTAAAATAAAAGGCATCTGAATTGGAAAGGAAGAAGTAAAACTATATTTGCAGATAACATGATCTCCTATACAATGAATCAAGGAATCTATTCAGTAGCAAAACAAACTGAAATGATATTAACAATGCTATTTATAATAACATCAAGAAGAATAAAACACAAGAAAAATTTAACAAAAGCAGTACAAAATATATACTCTGAAACTACAAAGCATTGTTTAAAAAATGAAAGACTCAAATAAATAGAATGTTCCAAGTCCACAGATTGAAAGGTATATTGTTTAATAGCAATATACCCGAATTGATCTACAAATTCAACTCAATCCCTATAAAAAGCCCAGTTGGCTTTTTGATTTCAAAAGCCACTAGAAAGCTACAATAGTAGTCAAAACAGTATGGTACTGGTGTAAGGATGGACATATAGATAAACGAAATACAACTGAGAATCCACAAATAAACCCATACATCTATAATCAATTGATTTACTACGAGTGTGTCAAGACCATTCAATGGGGAATGAATGGTCTTTTCAACAAATGGTGCTGAGACAATTGGATATCCACATGCAAAAGAATAACACTGGAGCCCTACCACACAGAAAAATCAGCTCAAAATGTATCCAAGTCGACCTGTAAGAACTAAAACTATAAAAGTCCTAGAAGAAAACATAGATATAAATCTTCATGACCTTGGATTAGGTAATATTTTTTTAGCTATGAACCCAAAAGCACAAATGACAAAATAAAAAGGTAGATAAATTGGATTTCATTACATTTAAAAACATTTGTGCTTCAGAAAACACCATGAAAAAAATGTAAGACAACCTCCAAAATGGAAGAAAATATCTTCAAATCATATATGATAAGAAATCGTACCCAGAATATATAAAGAGCTCTTATAACTCAATGTTAAAAGACAAATTACTCAATTAAGAAATGAGCAAACAATTCGAATAGACATTTTCCCAAGAAGATATACAACAGGTCTACAAGTACAAGAAAATATGCTCCATATAACTGATCAGTAGTAAAATGCAAATCGAATGCAATCAATTGCAAATCCATGCAAAAGTCACAGTGAGATACCATTTGACATTCAATTGGATAGCTATACCCAAGAAGGCAGATAATAACAAGTGTTGACAAGAATATGGATAAATCAGAGACATCATGCATTGCTAGTAAGAATGTACAGTGGCACAGCTGTTGTGGAAAACAGTCCAGCAATTCCTCAAAAGATTAAATATAGAGTTATCATATGACTCAGCAGTTCCACTTCTGGTTATATCTCCAAGAGAAATGAAAACATATGTTCACACAAAACTTGCACACTAGTGTTCATAGCAATATTATTCATAATAGCCAAAATGGGGAAATAAACCAAATGTCCATGAACTGATAAATGCATAAATAAAATGTTGTCTATCCATTCAATGAGATATTATACCACAATTTTAAAAATGAAGTAGTGACACATAATACAACATAAATAAACCTTGATAGTATAACGCTAAGTGAAAGGAGGCACCTCAAAAGGCCACATATTGTATGATTCAATCTACATGAAATACCCAGAATAGGCAAATTTATAGAAATAGAAACCAGATTTGTAGTTTCCTAGGGGAGTGTGGGGAGTGTTGGAGGGAAATGGGGAATACTTTTTAATGGGTGCAGGTTTTCTTTTCAGAATGATTGAATGTTCTGGAATTAGATTAACAGTGAAATTTGCATAATGTTGTGAATACACTAAAAATCACGGCATTGTACTCTTTAAGTGAGTGAATGTATGGTATACAAATAACATTTCAATAAAACTCTGGGGTTTTTTTATTTCAAAGACATGCTTTTCTGTTTTCCTATATTCCATAGAGATTTTGTTAACCAAAACAATTTAAAAGCCCTATAGATAAAATCAATGGTATGAGGCAGTCACGACAGTTTGGATGTTAGGGACTTATTTCATAGCCAAAAGCCACCGTTTGAGAAAAAAATCTAACCAGAGCAATGTTTGTTACAGTTTTCAATAGCAAGAATTGATCTGGGCTGGATGTGCAGACTTCAGCCCTGACTCGGAAGTCTAGACTCTTCCAATTCTTAAACCCGCGTTTTTGTTTTTTGTTTTGTTTTGTTTTGTTTTTTTTTAAACAAGGCCCAAAACACAACATGCTTTACTAGGGCAGCTCCACGAAACTGCTAAAACCATGTGTGAGCATTGCTGCCTCCCTACTGATACACGCCAGGAGCTGCATGTCTGCTGTCCCTGGCTGCCTCTTTGGTCTTTATCTGCCCTGCTCCCTGCCCCATCAGCCTCAGGTCCCCTGACCCACTATCTGCCTGGCCCACCTGCCACTCTGGGGAAAGCCACCCCTTCCAGTTCTTTCAAGCTCTCTCTCTCTGACACTGTAGTCACCTGCTTAGCTTCCTTCCTGCACAGTAATTATACTATATTCATAGCCTGATTTGACATTTCCATAGAAAAAATGCAATTATAGCATCCCAAAAGGCGGAAATAACCTGCTGATGATTATTTGAGGGGAAAAAATCACTTTGGAGATGTGCTTCAACTCTGTCTCTCTGAAAATTGTTACCAAATGCTGTTAGACGATGAGGCCTCGCCCATTTTCCTTCTTCTAAATATAACACCTTGCCCCACCTCAAGTATTAAGTTTCTAAACAACCACCAGGAAGGGGAACTTGCATTGAGCAACTTAGAACCTTATGAAGAAAAGGGTTTTGTGGGGAATACAAGATGAGGATAAGCCTGAGAACAAAGCTCTTATAAAGTCATTCATGGAAAAAAAACCTCACTAAGTGCTGATTAGTATAAATTATTATTTATATTTTCCTCTTTTAAACTAGCAGCAGAGGGTACTGTAGATTCACTTCCATTTGCTATCACCTGTTGGCCAGAAACTTTTTAGAATTCCAATGATCTTTTACTATACCTACCACCACTAGATACTATTTTTTGAGCACTTAATAAGTGTCAGCACTGTGCTAAGTACATATTATACATTATCAAGTTACACAGTCCTGGGTTCAAATGATGATGCTTTCACATTTGCTCTGTCTGAGAGGATGGGATCTTTCCTGTGTATACAGGGGATTGTTAGACATCAGAATATGATAATTAAAGGCTCTACATGAAGTTGAGGATCTGAGTCCTTCCGTGCCAGCCTGGGAACCCAGAATCCTCCACGGACCATTTGCACAGTTGTGATCATCCCGAGAAGCCCTTTCAAGTCCTTCTCCCTCCTTGCCAGGCCTTTTGTTTGTTTGTTTTTCTCTAGCCAATCATCATTTTAGAGGCAGCTCAGTCCAAGGGCAGCTTTAATTAATGAGCCAGGTTTCTGGCGTTGATAAGAATGCTAGATTAAGGTCGAGTGTGGAGGGCAGTTCTCATTAAATACAGTAAACGTGGTTGCAGTTTGAAAGGATATTGTCTATCTCTTGCTGAGCTGCTGCTACAACAGAAGTTATGGCCTTCCAAATTCAAAAGCAATAGTAAAAGGATTATGTGGGGAGAGGTGTTTCCTTGTACCCCAACTGTTAAAATAAAACATTGCCTGGCTTGTTGACCAGGGTAGAATTAGGGAACATCTTGCATGTGGCCTGCTGAAGGACTCCTCTAAACTCAGGGTCTGCCATGCCCATTCTGGGGCTCCTGGTGTGTTTTCATAACAACCAGACAGCAGATATTTTGGGTGATGCTTGACAATCCAAAAACCCAAAACAGAAGTACAGTCCTATATTTTTTGCTGTATTTTTACTCATATTTATTGATTTTTAATTTCAGCAAATCTTTTAGTGTTACATAGAGCTTTTATTCTTTTAAAAATAAAAAGAAAGGCAAGGTTAAAGGCAAATTTTATAGAGCCTTTATAGTTATTTTTTGCCCTACCCAACTATCAACATCTCACATCAGAGTGATGCATTTGTTACAGACATTATTACCCAGAATCCATAGTTTATGTTACAGTTCACCTTTTTTTTTAATTTAAATTCCATTTAGTTAACATATAGTGTAATATTAATTTTAGATATACAATACAGTGATTCAACACTTCCATACATCACTTGATGCTCATCACTAGGGTTCACTCTTGATATTGTATATTATGTGGGTTCCTTCCCTCCTCTAGCCCCTGGCAGCCACTGATCTTTTTACTCTCTTCATAGTTTTGCCTTCTCCAGAAAGTCATGTTGCTGGAATCAGATACTACATTGCCTTTTCAAACTGGCTTTCTCTCACTTAGCAGTATGCATTTAAAGTTCCTCCACGTCTTTTCATGGCTTCATAGCTCATTTCCTTTTAATTTAGAATAATATTCCATTGTCTGGATGTACCACAGTTTATTCATTCACCCACTGAAGAATATCTTGGTTGCTTCCAAGCTTTGGCAATTATGAATAAAAAAAGCTCTATAAACATCCAGATGCAGAATTTTGCATGGATATAAGTTTTCAACTCTTTTGAGTAAATCCCAAGGAACGTGAGTGCTGGATCATATGGAGAAAGTATGTTCAGTTTGGTGGAAACCACCAAATTTCCTTCCCAAGTGGCTGTATTATTTTGCTTCCTCACCAACAGTGAATGAGGGTTCCTATTGCCCCACATCCTCATCAGCATTTAGTATCAGTGTCCTGTATTTGGCCATTCTAATAGGTGTGTGATGGTATTTCATTGTTGCTTTAATTTACAATTCTTTTTTTTAAAGATTTTATTTATTTATTCATGAGAAACAGAGAGAGAGAGAGAGAGAGAGGCAGAGACATAGGCAGAAGGAGAAGCAGGCTCCATGTGGGGAGTCTGACATGGGACTCGATACCAGGTCTCCAGGATCAAGCCCTGGGCTGAAGGCGGCGTTAAACCGCTGAGCCACCTGGGCTGCCCTTTACAATTCTTTAATGACATGTGATGTGGAGCATCTTTTCGTATGCTTATTTACCATCCAAAGCTCTTCTTTGGAGAAATCATATTATTTTCTATTTACATTTACTTATTTACAATGTTTTAAAACATTTTCTTTACACATATTTAAATATTTACATCTTAAAAGCCAAAGAAACATGGGCACCACAAGAGTGAATTGCCAGAGATATTATTGCATCTTTTAATGGAGGAACTGTCAGTCCATAAACATAAGAACTAAGTCTTGACATTGGTACCAAATGTTGGCACTCCTGAATCAGTTGTAAATTAACAATTTTAAAAGACAATAGACACAAAGGAAGCAGAATTGTGATTATGACAGGACCCCCTTTCTTGAAAGAAAAATATTTATGGATTACTTATACTACACTTGCCACAATGTGTAACCAAAGAAACACACTATACCAATATTAAACCATAGCACGCTCCTGGCATGTGAAGGTGAAGGGCAGTTATGATGGAGACTCTTGGCCAGGTGGTTTCAGTGGTGAAGTCCACTACCTCAGTCCAGTCTTAAGACAAGGGGTGGCTTAGTGAGAGCCGGCCTTCTGTGTAAGAGGATGCAGCTCTTCCCTGCAAGGTCTGACTAGAGGGAGAAATCTGGCCCAGCCACAAGTGACATTCCTGCTCAATGTTCATTAAAGGCAAAAGTTTGCAAAGTGGTAGTATTCGTTACCAACTAACAGGTTGTGTTCATTAATTGTAAACTAGGTAGGTCCTAATCTTCCTGACTCTTCATCTATGAATATCTTGCTCAAGGCTGAAAGTCCTACCAGGACTTTACCCTCTAGGGAATAAATTGTTATCCTATTTACAAATTTGTCTTTTCTCAAAATTAGTTGCATTTTATATCCAAATGACCCCTCTTGCCTTCCTCTTCACCCCCATCCCCTGTCATCTCTAGGCAATGAGATGAGACTAGCGAAGAGGATAAGTGGAGAAAGAATTGGATCTGTGCCTTGGGGGGGGGGGGGGCTCACTCAAAGGAATCTGTAGAGTCCCATCAGGAGCATCCATTTGACTGGATGACCCTGAGTATGCTCAGCTCTTGTTGCTAAGATCATGAGAGAGCAAGCATTTCCTACATTTTTTTCTTTCTTAGTGAAAAGTAGACTCTGCCTCTGCTCAATGGAAAAATTCCTCTCAAATTAGAAAATGGGCTCAGAGCAGAGCAGTTAACAAGCGACACATATACCTGACATAAGACATATATAAGTATATATATATATATATATATACACATATATATATATATAAGTATACACCATCTTTATCTTTCTTCAAAATGTCAGCTAATAAATTACAATTGCATCAAAAGAAAACGATTAAAATATCTAGGGATAAATTTAACCAAGGAGATGAAAGACTTGAATACTGAGAACTACAAGATATTAATGAAAGAAGTTGAAGAAGATAAATGGAAAGATACCTCATGTTCATGGATTGAAAGAATTAATATTGTTAAAATGTCCATACTACCCAAAGCAATGTGCAGATTCAGTACAATCCCTATCAAAATCAAATGGCATTTCTCACAGACAGAACAATAAAAAAAATCTAAAATTTGTATGGAACCACAAAACAACAGTCAAAACAATCTTGAAAAAAAAGCTAATTTGAAGGCACTATGCTCCCTGACTTCAAACTATATTACAAAGCTATAGTAATTAAACAAGTCAGAAAAAGAAAGACAAATACCATACGATCTTTCGTATATGTGGAATCTAAACAACAAGATCATGGATACAGAGAACAGATTGGTTGTCCATTTGGTTGTCCAGAGGCAAGGAGTGCAGCATGGGGAAAATGGGTAAACTATTGTGGGGTTTTCTAGTTTAAATAATTTTTTAAAAGGAAATCAGTTTTATCCTCCTTTCAGAGTCTTTGCCCTAGTAATTCTTCCTGCCAGCTGCTCCTCCCCTCTTGATTTTTCATTTTTTAAAGATTTTGTTTATTTATTTGATGAAGACAGAGAGAGCATGAGAGAGGGCATAAGCAGGGAAGGAGGGGAAGAGGTGGCTCCTTGCTGTGTAGGGAGCCAATGCCTGGCTCTTGATTCTTCCAATTGTGATCTGAGCAGAAGGCAGGCAGATGCTTAACTGAGCCACCAAGGTGCCCCTGCTTTTCCCCATTTTAATATGGCTGGTTCCTTCCCATTCTTTAGATATCAACTCTAATACCCATGCTCCCAGGAGTCCCTCTTTTGCACATCTCTCTTTCTCTTCTAACTCTTACCACTCTGTGATAATTACCTTCAACAGTATGTTTTTCTTTGTGTATTGTGTTTGGTGCTCACTCCACTAGGTTGTTATGTCCAGATTTTGGCTGACTGCCGCTTAGTTCTTTCCCCAGCACAGTACCCACTGGGACCCACAGTTCACTAAATGACTGGGAAGGAGTCAATAGATTTATTTAATGGCCTCCAAACTCTGCCCTAACATATGTTTGTCCCCATTTTTTACATATTCATCTACTTCCATTTCTCAGGAACTTGGATTCTTATTTAATACCCTCACATAGCATCTGGCTCCAGCAGCCAGCTGAATATTCCAGCTGTTTTCTTGGTCTTCTCCATCCATCATTCCCTTGAATGTGCCCCAAGCCAGCCACCAACTCTCACCCTAACCAAGGCTAATTTCAGGGTTGACAGATGAGTGGGTGAGGAGGAAGATAGGTGGGATCATTTGATTATAAAAGGTGACTAGTTTTGAGAAAGGACAAATTTGTGAGTAGGACAATTCAGTTGATTCACTAGGAGGTGGAGATATAGAAAAGCGGTGGATGTTTCCTGGAGGTTGAAGCAAGTCTCCCTGAGAAGAGGACCAGCAGGAGAACAATGACTAAGGATAAAGACAGCCTGAAAAGAACTCTCTTGTTTTTGAGAGTTTGACCCCAGGTTGATAGATAGGATTGGAATTCAAAATACAATTTGATAAATATTTTCAAGCTTCGTTTAAAACCAGCATTGTGCTGGCCACTACAGGTGTGTGAACACAAAGACAAAAGCTATGCCCTCCAGGATGAGGCTCCTGATCCAGGCATTGCCTGCAGGACCCAAGGCAAGTAGCTCTGCCTTTTCTGTGAGCCCAAGGGGGCTACATAATGTAGAGGAGAAAAACACAACATGAGGTGCTCTTTCTTGCCTATAGCTGAAATAATAATAGCTGATATTCATTCAAGAGCATTGAACTAAACACTGTTCATGCATCAGTTCATTGAATTCTCATAAACCACTTGAAGTCTTATTGTTATTACCAGCATTTATGGATGAGGAAACTAAAGCTTGGGTATATTCCACAGGTCACGCAGTGGGCAAGGGGTGAAGCTGGGATTTGTACCAGGTAGGTCATCTTCAGTGGCCATTATCTGCCATAACTCATCCTTTTCTTACAAAGCCCTTTCCCCACATCCCTTTCTTTGTCAAAATGCCACTGATTCTTCAAAGCTCTGCTCCCATAAGATTTCTTTTATGTATTCAGAAACGACATCTCCTTCCTCTGCTCTTCCATACCAACTACCTTCTACCACTATTGAGCCTCTATCTAATGCTGCCTGTTACTGTAATTAATTCATTAAATAGTAAGGGGCCATAAAATCATAAGTTTAAATCCAACTCCATCCTTTATTTACTATGTGGCCATTATTGACAAGCTCTTCTGAGCCTTAGTTTCTCCTTCTATACTCAGGAGTGATTAAAAATAAGAATAATAATAAATTTTTAAAAACCAGCTTGAGACTGTAAGATTGGAGTGAATGCTCACAATAAAGTAGCTATTTTCCTGCTCATTTCTCTGTCCACCTCACAAAGCTTCCATTCATATCTGTCCCTTGCGGTGACACCCATCACAGTGCCTGCCACCTGCTAAGCCTCCAGTACGGACTGGTGGTGGGAGCATTTGATCAGAAGTAGGATGTGGAGAGAGAAGTAAATCCATTTGCTATTCCAAGTGCTTGCTTCCCTCCCTCCAGTCACTCTCTCGGGTATCACAGTGTTTGCCCCACCACGTACTACCACTATTATTTCACATTTTCCTCCATATCTGCTCACTTTCCCTCAATGTTTTATTATGAAAATTTGCATAGTAAGGAAAAGTTGAAAGAATTTTATCTAACATGTCTATATACCTATCAGCAGATTCCACCATCAATATCTTATTATATTGGCTTTATCACATTCCTCCACCTTTCCATCAATTCACTTTATTTTTGATGCATCTGTAAGTCAGTTGCCGACATCAGTATACTTTTCCCTTGCTACTGCAACATGTATATCATTGACTAGAGTTAAATACCTTTTACAATGTGTTTCATAAAATATACACAAAATGAAATGCAAAAATTATAAGTGTACTATATGATGAATTTTGACCCAAACCTCTATCAAGTTATAGAACATCATTGTCAACCCGTAAAATTCCTTTGTGCCCATCCCCATTCATTCCCCAAGACAACTACTGTACTGATATTTTTCCTACCATTGCTTATTCCAAAATTTAAAATACATGCAATTGGATAAGAATTTTATAAAAAACTAAATAAATAAATCTACTTTTAAAGGTAATTTTTACCACGAAGCATAAATAAAAATTGTATCATTTGCCAAAAGTAGAGTATATCCATTAAGACACATGAATGTAAAAAGAACACAGGAAAAAATAAGTATTTCTAGACCACATAAAATCATCCTTGAACCACCTGTATTTATTAACCATTGTAGTCCAGGGACCCCTGGCCAAGACCCTTACATGTTCACAAGGTCAAAACCATTTTCAGAATAATCCTAAAATGTCATTTGCCTTTTCAATCTCTAATTAGTCTCAAGAATGTACGGTGGAGTTTCCTAGAGGCTATATGATGTGAGATATCACATGGGTTAAAGACAAAAGCCAATATGAGAATTCAGCTAGTTGTCTCCTATTAGGTGCTAAGAGCAGGCCACCCAAAATATACCACAATGACATACTAATTATGTTGAATCGAAGCACCTTGAGAAACAGCAAGCACAGGGATACTCGGACCCTCCCTTGTCCCCCTGAAAGTGTAAATATATCTCCCATATGAAAGGTACCTTCTCTGTACTAAGAAGTAAAAAGACATCCTTATCACCAGAGTTAGGGACCTTTAAGCTAAAAAGGTTTAGTTAACAAACCTTGTAACTTTTTTTTAAAGATGTTATTTATTTGTTTGAGAGACTGAGAGAAAGCATGAGGGAGGTGGGCAGAAGAAGAGGGAGAAGCCAGGGAGCCCACTCCAGGCTCCATCCCAGGACCCAAGATCATGACCTGAGGTGAAGGCAGATGCTTAACTGACTGAGCCACCCAGGAGCCCCCTTGTAACTTTTTTGCTAGTCTGCTACCCCAACCCAAATTCTGCTTGGAATTCCACACTAATTAAATCCCCTAAACATCTATTTGTTTTATTCTGTCAATTCACCATAAATTTATTATTTCTTTGTCAAAAATGTATAAAAACTACCTGCCTTAATTATTTGTTTGAATCTCAATTTAATTACTGGATCTCAGTGTACAAGTAATAAAACTTTTGTTGTGTTTTTTTTTTCCCTGTAAATCTGTGTCATGTCAATTTAACTCTTAGTCCAGCTGGGAAAACCTTGAAGAAAGAAAATTTTCTTCTTCACCCTCACCAGACATTAAAGAGATATGCAAAAATGTGAAATGATGCTGCTCTTTTCACTAAGCTTCTTGCTTAGTAACAATACAACAAATGTTATTTATGTTGATGTGTTTATTTTTTTAACTAAAAAATTAGTGCAGTGCCCAACTTTTTTCAGTTTTCAGGTCTGATATGGTACATATTGGTATATTTAGCCCATATAGACAAGATTTTTAGGGTCTGCATTAGTTTTTAGGAGTCTAAAGGGTGCAGAGAACAAAATGTTTAAGAACACTGATGTACTGCTTTTTGGAGGACACTTCCCTAAGTGGTAGGAGAAGGTCATGTACAGAACATAGGAGTAAAGAGTCCATTCTTTTCCAATAATGCTGCCAGAGCCCAGTTCCTGTTTCTCCCAATAGGTGCCTCTGGCCAACAGCGGAGTTGGCTGCACTGCCTGGGAAAATGCACCAACATACAGCAACCCAGAGGATGCACATCTCTCCATGATGCCTAGATTTGTTTTCTAAATCTCCAAGTACTGGCTTAGTTAGGAGCGTGTCCCACTGAGTGAACACGGTGGAACTGGGGGCCAGTGGAAAAGCTAGCCTCACTCCAGCCTCCCCTGTCTTCGAAGGTACAGGAGCGCCCATGCTAGATATGAGAGCCGGCGTGCTCTCACTCAGCGAGCAGCTGCTTCTCACTCACACAAGCTGGCTAGAAACACATTTTAAGCCAAACCAAACCCCTTTTTGTACTTATTTGGGTGAAAAGAAAGCTTTAATTAAAAGATTTAAAGCCAATTCAAAAAAAAATCAAGCTATAATCCTAACCTGCAGAAAAAGCAATTTGGCACAGAAAGAAGCAGAAATGAACAAGGAGAAATGAGCAAGGAATCAGACCATTATGAATGGGAGGGAAGGCACGTGTTACCAAAGATTGATTTGAACAGTGGATGTAAAACAGTCCCGGCTGGAGGGGAAAGGTCCTACACATTTATGTTCTCTCAAAAACCAAGATAGAGTTTGCCAATTTGTGGGGTTGTTTTTTTTTCCCCCATTAGCTCTGAAGTCTTAAAAAAATACACCCTACTCTTGTGTTGCAACAACTTTTCTATTTATCCTAACTGAAGAAGAGAATCATGTTTCGGGCTCACATGGAATTTATACATTTTGAACACCGTGCTTATGTGCCACTCCTGTTTTTTAAGCTAATTTTTTTATGCATGAATACAGGCTAAGCTATATTCCTGCCTTCACTCCTTTATAGTTTTAGCCCAAAATGCAAAGTCAAGAGGCAGCATTTAAAGACATCATCCCACACAGTTTATTTTTCGTTTCTCTTCCTTGATGATATATAGTTCAGTCAACACAGTATGGAAATATTCACCTGGTACCTTTGATAAGGTGACAAATGTTACAAAAACTAAGATGCCATCTCTTCCATGTGTTCCCAAGATGTCCAGCTGTTTATCTCCAAGAAGAGTGAGGAGAACCAGCATCTTCAGTTGCAAATGAGAGCCTCCCTTCGTCAGTCTGGAAAGATGAAGTTTTGTGAAGGTGGGCATTTGGGCATTCTGTCCCACCAAGGACAAAACAGACAAGAAAGAACTTCAACTGTGACTGCAAGGATTTAGGCTATATGAAGCACAAAATTTCGGCAAGTAAATGGCCTGGATCAGCTGAGGATTGAGCCAAAGCAATGGTCAGGTAGGGGTCTCCCCCAAAGAGGGAACAGTGCTCACCAAATTCAGTTGAGAGACAAGATCAGTGTCAGTGTCAGTTGCCGAGAGCCTTTGGTTGGTAGCCAAAGTCAACGATATCAGTGACAAAGGGACCAAAAGAGAAGCCATGAAGAACAAAAGAGTAGATTGGAGGAAACATGCTCCCACGCCCTCCACAGAGCCCCAATTCTGCTTTTTTTTATTTTCAAAGATTTTATTTATTTATTTGACACAGAGAGAGAGAGCACAAGCAGGGGGAGCAGGAGAGGGAGGAGCAGACTCACCACTGAGCATGGAGCCTGATGTAGGGCTCTATCCCAGGACCCTGGGATCATGACCTGAGCTGAAGGCAGACTCTTGGCTGACCGAGCCACTCAGGTACTCCCTAACCCCCACCCCCCACAATTCTTTTATTATACTTTATCACTTTTCACCTTCCCTCCACACCTATCATTCCAGGGAAAAACGATTAAGAGATGAGAATATCTTGAAATTCCCAAGGAAAAGTATTAGGGAGGAAAATAGATCAAAACTGCAATTCTCTGATGGTATAGCTAAAGAGGAACCTAGGAGAACAGAAATTTCCATGAGGGTTTTAAGTCATTTGCTGTGGAGTATACAACAGAATACATGCCCCCCCCACTCTACCCCCAACATTCTGATATACATTATTTAGCAAAATCTATTAGGCCACTGCTGCTTTTGTGAGAATAGATCCTTTAGGGAAACTCAACGGTATAATGAGATCTGTAACCAGAGAACACAGAAACAGCACTGGGGACAGCGAGAGCTCCTGACCTCAGGGTGCACACGGCTAAGGCAATTAAGAGAGATTGTTACTCTCATTAAAAGCAGCTCTCAAAGTTAGAATAGAAGCCACCTGCTTGTCCTCTCTGCAGCCAGCTGCCTCTAGACTTTAGTCTTTCTCCCTCTCTCCCTCCCACCCTCCCCCTCCTACCCTTCCTCCCTTCCTCCCTCCGTACTCTCTTGCCTTCTATCTCCCTCTCCCTTCCAATCTCTCTCTCTCTCTCTCTCTCTCTCTCTCTCTCTCTCTCTCTCTCTCTCTCTCTCTCCTCCTTTCTGCTGCTTCCAGGCTCATATACCAAGAGGCAACAGAACAGATTTGTGAAATCAATCACACAGGTGAATTGCCCATCAGGGCAGCCATCCAAATCAGAGGGCTTGATTTTCCAACTTGAAGTTAAATCACCTCGCACATCTCTTAAGGTCGGAGTCGCTATAGAGACAGAACATTGCTAAAGTTGAGCCTGACAGTGTCAGAGGGTCAGACTCATTGCTTCATCCTCAGAGCCCCAGAGAGAGAAGGCAGCTGGAGGAAACCAGCAGGATGATCTCACTGAGCAATGTAATAAAAGCCGAAGGGGCGGGGTTGCTTTATAAGCCCTTTGATTAAATTCAATGGTGCTAAACGGACTGAGGCACTTTAATAGGCAAAGGCCTTTATGAGTAAGAACTGCCTTTTCTGAATTTGGCTCCTAAAAAAACAAAATCCCATCTCGGACGAAGCCTCTATGTTAAAACAGATTCACATCACATCTATCATGGCATTTGTTCCTCATGAGATCCTGCCCTTTTCCTCTGTCTTGCACTAGTAAATGGTTCTCCCACGCCAAGAAATTGTAGGAGAATAAAGGAGAAAACAGTCTGAATTATCAGTGGGACTGTCTATGGTGATAGAATTTATGAGTTAATACCTGATTCTCTGCTACACCTTGCCTATGAGACTCAGTCTGCTTTTGAAGAGTTTTTAGGTCTATTTTATCTTGTTATGGTCTTTATTTTCAGCCATCAGTAACAGTCGCAATGAAAAACACCACTTGTGCCGTTGATTTAATTTGGTTATTTGCAGTGGTTTTAAAGCAATGGCTCTCTACCCTGGCTCACACTGGAATCATCCAGAGAGTTTTTAAAAATACTGGTACCTGGGTCTCACTTCCAGAGATTTTTACTTAATTGATCTGGGGTATGTCTTGGGCATGGAAAAATTTTAAATCTCTCTAGGTGCTTCTCATGTGCAGCCAAGGTTGAAATCCACTGACTTAAAGCAATGGTTCTCAAATTTACCATGCCTCAGACCCATCTAGCAGACTTGATAAGACAGATTGCAGGGCTGTACCTCCAGAGTTCCTGATTCATAAGTGCAGGGTAAGGACACAGTTCGAAAAAGTTCCCAGGCAATGCTGAGGCCTCTGGCCCGATTACCACCCTTTGCAAACAACTGGCTTAAGATATTAGTGCAAACATTTTTTTCCTAAGATGTGTTTCATTGCATTGATCTGACTCTAAGGAGAGTGCCCCAGGAAGCTAACATCTAATAATGACAACACCCACTGGAAAGAGAATCTTCCTAAGGCTTCATGCGTGGATTCTGAGCCTTGTTCTTATGGATGCCAAGAAAAGACATTGGATTTTGGCAATGGGTATCTAGTAAAATGGAACTAGGTGTAGCGTCCGCCATAGTTTCTGGCCTTGTTTCTCTCATTTATTTGTCCTGCCAACTCCCAGAAGGCACCTGCATGAGTATACTTGTTCTGCAGGTTCATGGGGAAAGCTGGTTCTAGCTCAAGGCCAAGGCCAAAAGCCCCTTTAAATTCTGCAAACTTATAGCTTGAGGACTAGGTTGAAAGTGTGTGTGATGGGCATGTTTGTGTGTGTGCATCTGTGAAAGCAGAGTGTCTTTGGGGCCCAAAAAGAGGGCAATTCTAGAACTTTTCAAGATTGCCAAGAGCATCATCAAGCATTAAGAAGTGTCCCATGGGCTGCCCAGATCCACCTGCGCAGTAAAAGAGGCAGAAGGAGCCACCATCCCTACTGATCATGCTCCAGTGCTCTCTTAACAACAGCTACAGGCAGATCTGATAGCTTAGGTTCCCTAGGAGAAAATCTTAGGAGATCGCAGACACCTAGGGGTGTAGTGGCCCCAGGGGGGAATTCCTACATCCCTATATATTCCTTGCTACCCTGGCATGTGGGGGGTTCAAAACAATTTATAAAATCAAAAGGATATGATTTTTAACTTGGCTTTTCCCAAGTTGGGCAAAGTAGTCATGCAAGCTGCATGTACAGGAGATAAGAACAGGGCTTTCATTAATAACCGTCTTCCTAAACAAGGATCATAAAACACTATGAAACCATACCTGTGAAATCTCAATTGACCTACTTAGGACTGGAAGGTAGATGATTCAATTGATGCAAATCATGTCATACATTTCGAATAAGGAAACAAAGATACCGAGAGGTCACACAATTAACACTAGGGCAGAATTTTCCTGTTCTGCCACCATGCGCAGGAGTCAGGGAGTGGGACCTCAGAGGCTGCCTTTGGAGGTCAGAACAAGATGGCTGTGCAATGTCCTTCCTCCAGTCTAGCCTAAGAAAGCTCCTTAGGTCTGTGCATACCCATGTTTTGGTCAAAGATTTTATTTTAAAGCCTTTTGATGGGACATTCAGAACCCCGTAGTCTGCAAACTGCATGTCACCTCTGCAGAGCTCACCTTCCAAAGGATAAGGTATTGTGGGAGGTCTGCCAACATGGTTCTCACAGGCCCTGTTTCATTTGCGAGAGCTGATGGATCAAACCTCAATGTGTATCAGGTTCACCTGGAGGGCTTAGTAAATTGCCGGGCCTCATCCCCCAGAGTTTCTGATGCAGTAGATCCAGGGGAAGGCCTGTGAATCTGAATTTCTAGCAAGCTCCCAAGTGATGCTGCTGCTGTGAGTCTGGGGACAGCTCTTTGAGAATCACTACAATGAGAGAGTGATTCTCAACCCTTGGTGTGTGTCAGAATCACCCAAGAACTTTGAAATATTATAAATACCCATCAAATCAGATGCTCTGCAAGGTGAAGCCTAGGCATTAAAGTTTTTAAAGTGGTCCCTAAGTGCAGCCAAGTTTGAGAAACTCCGCAATAATGGAACCCTATGTACAATCACAAAGCATTCAAACCCTAGGTCAGGAGTTCTCAAAACGTGGTTCTGGTTCAGCAGTACCAGCATCACCTGGCAAGTCCTTAAAAATGCTTAGAACCCCTCTCAGACCTACAGGATCAAAAACCCTGGGTGGGGCACACCAGTCTATTTTAACAAACTCAGTAAATTAGCCTCAGTAAATTAACCTCAGTAATCTGAGGTTTGCTGATGTTTGAGAACTATTTCTCTAAGTTCTTGGCTTCTCCCCCAAATGGCCCTGGAAATTAGAGTAGTAATATCTAAGAGTGGTAATTGAGGCTGGACCCACAGCAAGCTGATGCACCAACTTCTCAGTCAGGATCTGGGCTGGTGCAGAGATGAGGAAGGAGACCATTTGTCAGGTTGTCAGTGAGGTACTGTGGCAGGCTGCTGACATACTTACAAGGACATCTGGCTTCTAGCTCTGGAAGACAGGTCTGCAAATGATTTTGTAATGAGTCTCACCCCTAAACACTCAGATATAGGTCCAGCTTCAGGCAAAATTGAGATGTAGCTAAAACCAAGCTTGGGTCTCCCCCTTGGTCTCTCCTGGCTCCCTTCCCCCAAGTTCCATCCCACTGTCACCAATTTTCCAAGGAAGCTCTCTCATGGCCTGCATTGCGATTAAGTTATTCATGCCCCAGAGAATAGCTCAAATAAAATGACTAATTACATTTGAATCCGTCACCACCTTCCAAGGGTATATCCATTCCAAAAAAAAGACAACTGGGATGGGTGATGTCTAACACAGCAGAATGCGTCTTCAAAGATGGAATATCAGGCATTGACTCTTACTTGGGAAATAGATGCTATCATCTAGATGATTATCCATTTCTTTGGCATCAAGCTCCTGGGCTCCAGATTTCGTATGTCTCTGTCCCCTTTTGCCCTCTGTATCCTAAATATAAACAACATGATAGACTGAAAAAATGGCCAAAAATTCTTCCCCTTCCATTAGGAGGTAGAGTCTATTTTAGCACCTCTTAAATCTAGGTTGGCCTTGTGACTTGCTTTGGCTAATGGGACATTAGACACCATAGTGCAGGAAGAAACTTGAATAGTGCTTGAGCTTTGGGGCTTGCTTTTTGGCTGAAACCTCAGTATAAATGAGCCTACCTAGTAGCTTGAGAATGAGAGGCCACATAAAGGGAAACCAGTGCACTCCAGCTATGAGTGAGATCATCCAGCCAGCCAGCATGCCAAATGGCCACAGATAGCAAGCTCAGCAGAGATTAGCTAAGCTATCCCAAACAGAAGAACCACTCACCTGACCCCCTGGGATTGTGAACTAAATAATTATTGTTTGGAGTGAGCAATGTGTGAGTTGTTTGTTATTCAACAAAAGCTGATACACATGACTGACTATATTAAAGATTATTTTGATTGCATCTAAAGATTACCTAGAAAGAGAAGTCACCTTAAAAATGTTGCATTTTTCTGCAGCACCTTCCCTGAACATCCCTCCTCCAGATAGCATCAGTCGCTAGGTTGGTAACCTCTTATATGTTCTCCTGTTGAATCAGTGTTTAGATCTGCCTAAGACTTGCCACTATAATTTCCAGTTAAGCTTCTCTACTTGCCACTGCCCCCTTACCATGAAACCTTTAAGGTCAGAAACCATATCTTTGTATTTCAAACCAACTGTCTTTGTATTTCAAGCCCCTCATTTCCTTGTTTGTTGCTCTGAGCTGAACAAAATGGAATACTTGAGTATCAGGAGTGTGGGGAGTGAAATGGAGAGAGTGGCCAGCAATGGTTTGTGCTATTCACAGGCTAGGGCCTAGAATCTCCCCCTTAGAACCATCCACACTCACCAAACTCATAAAATCCAATGAACAATCCTTATCTGGCCCAGAACCCATGAGAACATGGAAGCCTTTGTCTTGAGAGTCATAGACTATCTGCCTCTTTCATTCATAAGAGTTCTTTGGTGGGGGGAGAGGTTATTTTATTCAAATATTCCAAAGCTATCTAATTTGCATTATTTTCCTCATTTTACCACTTATGGTGGGACAAGGAGTGGCTGTTTATCCATAGGACACATCACAATTAAACAGGGTTACCTGTTTAATTCCTTTCTCCAAACACCTATTTTCTTTAGTCAAGGAGCCATAACGAATGATTAAAAAATAGCTCACCCTTCTCCAGCTGTTATTGGGGCCAAGAACTGTGCTCTGAGATATAAACTCATCATTTTGCCCAGTCCTTATAATGCTCAGAGAAGTTATTATGATACGTGTTTAACAGGTGAGGACTCAGAAACACAGAGATCAAAAGATGCATGCACAGGGAGAAGAACCACATTTTTCTGATTCCAAAATGATGTTCTTAAAACCCTGGTGATGCTGAAATGCATGCTATAAATACTGCATAGCTATCATTTTGAAATCTTGTTTCTCTCACCCACCCATAGAGCCAGCTCACTTTGCAAAAGAAAGAGAGAGGTGAAAGCTTTGCCAGAGGTCGCAGAGCAAGGGAAGTTGATGGTCCCTGGCTGGGCAATCTTGCCTCACTGTTCAGCTGGTTATGAAGATGGGCAGCCTAAAGTGGCCTCTGTGAAGCTGCCACCTGAGTACATTGTTAGCAGAAAGGGTCGATGGGCAGTGGCAAGCAGGCAGACAGGGGCAGCAAAGAAAAAGATTAAAATAATTATAACTCTAATTGATCAGCTCTACTCAAGAGAAGATTAAAAGGGAAAAGGCATATTGAAGAAGGCACTCGACATCCGCTGTGGGCCCGCTTCCATCTGCCACTGTAGCTGGTTCTCTCCCCCTCCCTCCTAGCCCTCTGTCCAGCAGCTCCCACTGTGAAGCCCCATGCTACAGCCTTGATGAAAGTCATTCTTTGTGGAAGGCACCAGGCTGTGCTCCCATGAAGAACTGCTTTCACAAACAGCAGGGAGGAAGCAGCTCAGAGCAGCAGACAGTGGCCTCCCATTGGCAAACCCCCAGCATTGGACTGCCAACAGCATGTAGAAAGTGAGGAAGGAGATGCCAAGAGCAAGGCCAGCCCAGGGCAGGGGACTGGAGCAGCAAAGACAAGCCTGTGCCTTGTCATCCGATAACCTAACCCCAGCAGACACAGCCTGGGCTCCAAATGGCATGAGCCCTGGTTTCAACTTAGAACACTTCCTGACTCCGCTTTTGGCTTCTTCTCACTTGGGAGTAGGGCCAGGGGGCAATTTTCCCTTGTCCATGGCACCTTTATGTAGGAATGGTAGAGGAAGGGCAGAAGCAGGGTCAGGGGCCAGGGAGGAAATGGGAAGGCAGATTGGGAGGGAGTAGCAGCAGCCCAGGCACTTGCCAAGTTCATCTGTTTACATGAGAGGCCTGAGCAAGGTCAAGAGCAAGACAGGAGGCAGGGAGCCAGAAAAACCCTCCTGGCAGCCCTCCCCATGTACATGACAAGTGATCACACCCAGAGGAAGGAGAATGTTGGCTACTCATTCCTTTTATTTGGGCTCACTTTGACTTGTGACACGATGCAAAGGAGAACCAAATAATCAAAGATCAGAGACATCAGGGTTCACTTCATATTATAGGAGCTGCAGCAGGAATCTACACAGTGCTCTCAAGAGGGAATGGGGGGTCAGGAGGTCAGGGCCAGGGGCCAGACATTCATCCAATGTGGGGGGCTCTGGAAGTGGAGGGAAACCAAAACAGTCTTCTACCCCCCTGCCAAATGTAAACCCATGCTTCTCAAACTGGAATTCCCATTCCACTCACTTGGGGTTGCTTTTAAAATGTGGATTGTAATGCAAAAGTGGGTGGGATGAGGTCTGAAACTCTGCATTTCTCACAGGCTCTCAGGTGGTGCAGATGCTGCTTTTCCATGGATCACAATTTGAGTAGCAAAAATCTAAGCCATTTTAGAAACAGATAAAAGAACCAAGGTGAGAATGAATGCTAATGTGGTGTTGGAGACCATCACTGAACATAAGGCTAAATTGGTCTCTATACCTAGTTCTCCCTTCTCCACCAACTGAATTGAGGATAGCTGTGCCTTCAGTTCAGGGACATCCTGACTCATCCAGGATCCCAACAGGAGAAAATAGGAACAAGAGGGCTGAGCCTTGGCTAGGTCCACTGTATCAGTCAGGATAAAGTAGGCTATGCTGCAGTAACAAACAACCCACAAGTCTCAGTGGCTTAGGAAACAAATGTTTCCTTCTCACTCACGAAAAACTTGCAATGGCTATGGGTGACTCTCCAGGGATTTTCAGAATTCCAAAATAATTTCCATCCTATGGCACCTCCACATTGACCCATGCTCCCATGAACTCCATGATAGGAGGAATGGGCTGGAAAGCTAAACACTGGCAATGAAATGCTTTCATCTGGAAGTGACATGTGTCATTTTTGTTCACATTTCATTGGCCAAAACAAGTCACACAGGGAAAAAGCAGATAAGAAAGAGGAGAGGAAAGGACACAATGAACTCACTTCCTTCTGGGGAGAGAAGGAAGAGTAGAAACTTCCTGCCTGCATTCCCCCACAACAGTTTGTTTTGAAGATGACTCATGTTTTTATAAGGAAGCATTTTTTATAAAATTATATTTTTAAATTTTCATAATCAACATAGGTCTCCTCTTGAGGAGACCTAGTATAACTTGTATTTTGGATTTTTCATGTGTTCCTACGTTCTAATCAGAGGAGCCCCAACCAAGGATCTAGGGGATTTCATTTCTAATTCTAGCTCAGACTCTTCTAGTTATATTAGTCAAATGATCTTCCTTTCTTCTATGAAATTATACTATATGGAAACTAGGGTGGTTATAAAGATGCAATGAAATAAAAGTACACTGTTTCAAAAGTGCAAATATGCCAGGCTACGTTATATGCATATGCCTGTCATAAGAAATCTCTTTAGTCTTTCTCTAACATTTTATATGAGAATATTGGCAGTCCTCATTTATTTTTGAAAGAATTCTGGGTTTCCCCATGACTGTCTCTTAAGTCTGTTCAAGACAGTCTTCAGACATTACATGGCTCTATAGCAGTGTGGTCTTTTCCTGTCTTCTTCTGGGTTGAAGCTCAGAAGCTGAATGCAACAGGCTGCGTTGTTAACCTTGCCACAGCTAAAACTTTAATAGCTTATTTCAGGTCCTTTAAAAACACAGGTCAAAACCAACATGGCCAATGTCAAAATGTTCATGCTTTAATCTGATAAAGGATATTTATTTATTTTTAAAGATTTTGTTTTTAAGTAATCTCTATACCCAACGTGGGGTTTGAGCTTACAACCCTGTGATCCAGAATCCCATTCTCTGGGAACTAAGTCAGCCAGGCACCCCTGATAAAGGATATTTAATAATAAAACAAAAGCATATCAAAAGTCATACAAAACATTGTCCTTGATGGTGAAATAATGAATGCTTTCTTTTGGGAATGGAAACTCCTCAGAAAAAAAGGCTAATAAAAGACATTAGAGACAAAGAATGAAATTTTATTGCGAGAAATTAAAGAATACACAAATAGATGGGTTTGTAAGATAACGTTGTAAAGATGTAAATTCTCAACAAGTTAATCTGTAGATTTAATGTAATGTCAAACAATATTCCAATTGCTTGTATGTGTATCAAAATTTGCAAGCTGGTTTTAAAATTATAAATAAATTCAAAGGACCAAAGGAACAAGAGGAATAATGTTGGAGGATTTACTCTCCCAGATGTCAAAAATTATTATCAGCCTACAGTAAATAAGTAAACATAGACTGAGCAGTGGAGCTGAATACAGGTAGGAAACAGACCCATGCATAGATTGACACTTGGTTCATGGCAAAATTTGCAGTACAAAGCCATGAAAAACAATGGATTTTTCATTAAGTGAGACTGGACCAACCAAATATCCACATGGAAGAAAATACTTTTAAATGTTTTTAAATGAAATATTTATGTCCAAATGGAAACAATAAAGAATCATGTACAAAGATCAATTAAGAGTTCCTACAAATCATCAAGTAAAAGACAGAAAACTCAATGGGAAAATGGGCAAAATATTTGAGCATGCACTTAAGTTAGGAGGATATGCAAACAATCAGTAAATACATGGAAAAGTAAACAGATGCTAACCTCATTAACCAAGAGATTGCAAGCCAAAACCACAAAATGATACCTCCACACACTCTCCAGAATGGTTAAAATTTTATTTATCTTTTATTTTCTTTTTTTTTTCATTTAACCTAAGATTTAGTGCAGAGTTGATAGTATAATCAAAATTATATGGACTACATCAAACAAAATACAAAACTTAGCTTTCCCAATTCTAAAACTCACCTGGGTGGTTCAGTGGTGGAATTTCTCGCCTGCCAATTCTTTCCTTTTTGTTGTTGTTGTTTTTTTATTGGGTGTTATACTATATGTTGGCAAATCAAATTCCAATAAAATTTTAAAGACTGATAATACCAACTGTTCGGAAGGATATAAAACAATCAAAATTGGTGAGAGAGTAAAATGGCACACCCACCTTGGAAGATTATTAGAAGTATCCATTAAAATTGAACATATATTTATCCTATGACCCAGCAATTCCATGTGCACTAAAAAATATGAATAACAATACTCCTGGCAAAATTATTTGTAATAGTACCAACCTGGTAACAACACAGATGTCCAAAAACAGTGAAATAGGTAAGTAATAATGATATACTCATGCAATAAAATACCATGTAGCAATTAAAATGATCTACGTAGCAATATGCATGACTCTCACAAACATAATATGTATCAAAAAAAAGCCAACGATAAAAGAGTATATATTGTATGATACACGATATGTGATAAAACAGGGAAAATTGTGATGTTTTAATTCTGGATAATAGTAACCTTCAGGGAGAAAGGAGGGACAGGGCACGAGGGGACCTCTGCAGTGCTGATAATGTTCTCATCTGGACCTGGGTGTCAGATAGTCAAGTGCCATTACTTTGGAATGATTAATTATGCTAAATATTTACCATTTGTGCACTCTTCTGCAATCATATTATACTTCAATAAAACATTTATTATTAAACATTTTAAATCAAGTTGTTAAGTACTATGTCCCCTAATGGATTTAGGAATGAAGGAATGAAGGAGAATCAATAATCTATAAGACAATGTCTCTAAAGAATTTTTTTCCTAATGAAGAGAGGACAAGATGTGCAAGATTTTCTTCAAAAGGAGTAAGGTTTTGCAAGCTTTTGTGATAGCTATTATTTGTGCAAAGATAATAATTTTCTCACCCATTGAAAGAAAGGTCACTGGGCCAAAGAATGGAGTTCATTGTTTTCCAACAATGGAAAGGTGAGTGACTCCTTGCATATTTTTATCTAGAAAGGTCCATATGAGGATACCACTGGCCTTGTCAAGAGTCAAACGGATGGGATGAGGACTTCGAATCTCCTAGAAGTACCATACTTAATTGCTAGCTGTCATGTCTAAGAATTCAGTGTTTCTCAAAAGCATCCCTTCTGTCCAGCTAACACCCAGCACACAACTTGGGGCCTTTATTTATATTGACAAACTTGAAGGGCACCATCTCTCACTCATCAGTCGGTGCCAAGGCTGAGATTCCCACAGAGAAACTGAGGAGGGCCAAGCTGAGAAGCCCTTTGTTCTTCTGCCAGTACAGATATGTCTGTGAGGGTTGAGGATGCATGTGCACACGGCCTTGAGTCCCGTGTGCTCAAATCCTTGAGTTTCACAGAAGTGTGCTGTATGGAATCAGGATCTGGGATGGTGATAAACCAAGCAGAAACACTCCTGTCATTCCCAGCAACTTCCCTCCACCCACAATTGTAATAGATGGAGGTCACAAATGGGAATGTCTTGATACTGCTTTTGTGAATAACAATGCTTCAAATATCTGGAGTACATTCCCCAAGACACTCGAAATGCTTCCCACTTGGTGCTTTCATGAGCTTTTATAGCTCTTCAGGTTTCTCAGACACCAAAAAGTAAGCATTTCCAAGAACCCAACTTAGGGTGAAAATTACCAGTATTGTTAAATACACAGGTACATACTCCTGGAACACTTGCCAAATATGGCCCCACAAGCAGCAGAAATACATTTCAAACACTCATCAAAATGAGAGTTCTACGGCAGACTTCAATCTAATTGTGTCAGTGAGAAGCCAATAAAAATCATGCTCTAAAGACAAAAGATGTCACACTCTAGTTCCCTTGGAACTGCCTATTTTAGGGGCCTTGTTACTTCTCCCCGAGCCTGCTGCAGCAGCCTGCTAATGCACCTCAATACCAGTGCTGTCCAGTAGAACTTCCTGAAATGTTGGAAATGTTCTCTATCTGCACCATCTGACATGGAAACCAAGCCACATGAGATGAGTGAGAAGTCAGAAAGTGGTTTCTGCGACTGCAAACTGAGTTTTTATTAATTTAGTTTAAATTTAAATAACTGCCCACAGGAGTGCCTGCTTGGGTAGCTCAGTCAGTTAAGTGTCTTGGTTTCAGTTCAGGACATGATCTCAGGGACCTGGGATCAAGCCCTATGATGGGCTCCATGCTCAATGCAAAGTCTACTTGTCCTCTCCCTCAACTTCTGCTCCTCCTCCTGTACACTCTCTCTCAAATAAATAAATTTTTTATAAATAAATTAATTAATAAACAAATAGCTGCCTGCATCTGTGGCTGCCGGATTGGACAGCACAGCCACAGCCTTCCACACTTCCCCTAGCCCATGTCCTCAGCCACAGGGCTCCAGGGATGAGGCAAGTGACAAAACGCACCAAAGAAGGGAATGAAGGTTGTATAAAACTAGAGAAATGTGGCCTAGCATTCATGAACCTTCTCTTCTTCTTTTAAAGAATATTTCAAAGTCTGAATAGTTTTTATAATGTTATCTGTCATGAAAAAAATTATTACCAACAAAATATCTTCAAACCAAACCAACCCTTTCCCCCGCCTGGCCCGATTCCCTCTGTGGGCCACCAGTCTGCAATCTCTACTCTAGTTAACTTCTGAAGGTAGAACTTTGTTTACCTCTGGTCCAAAAATCATTATCCAGCTCCTATAAAGCCCAGACTCCCCAGCTGCCACTCGAGGCCTTCCCCATTGTGGCCTTAGCCTCTCCCAGTTTCTCACACACCTGGCTATTAACTTGTGTTGGATTGATCTTGGGGTTAGTTCTGCACTTTACCTTCTGAAAGGGTCTTCCATTTCCCCCAACCCTTAACTAAAACTCATCTCTCCCTCTCCTATGATGCTCACTGTCTGCCTTGCCACAGAGCCAGGAGTCAACACCCATGCCTCTCAACTAGGTGTTAGCCTCTGGAAACCATAGTGATGCAGCCCTAGTATAAGGCTGCCTGCATCTGTGGCTGCTGGCTTGGACAGCCTACAGGCTCAGCATTAAATGGCCTGTAGGGAATACTTCATGGATGTGTGTTAAAGTAAGATGGGTTGAACAGGGATTCCTTACTGCATCCTTCCATTGCATTTTCCAGAGCTCTACAGATACCTTAAATACTTGGTATGTTCTGGAATGAACAGGCGATTTGCCCAGGGAAAAAAAACAAAGCTAAATTAAAAAGGAGCATCTTGTTTGACTTCTTGGTCATGTGATAGCACAATCCTTGGTCCAGAAGGAAGGAAATCACATCCTAACCAACCACCAGGAAGATAACAAAACCACTCAGTCAATATAGAACAAAAAGGTATATAACATCGGTCGTTATTTTTCCAGAGTAAAAGAATAAAGAATAATTCTAGAGTGTTATTCTTCCTATTTTTAAATGTTTTTAATAAAAAATGTTATTTCTGAATATATACAGAAAAGCAAGCATAGTTATTGAAAAAAAAGAAAATGGCAGAAGTAAAAACTCACTGGTAATCCTATTATCCCTAAAATAACAATACATGCATTAGGCTTTTTTATATGTTTCTGGGTTTTTTTTTCTTCTCTGCCAGTATTTGGCATTCCATTTTAAAATTATCATTATAATAGAATTCTTACTATTATCATACACATAAACAGAATTTTGCTTTTTATAATATTCCCTCAAGTGGATATATTATTAACTACTCCTCTTCTATTGGTGATTAAATTATTTACTATTTGCATTCTATAAATAAACTTGAGGAATATCATCATGCATTCAGTTTTTTCCATATTTATATGTTTTTAAAAAGATTATAAAAAGAGAATTTTGGGGGCAGAGTATGACTATTTTTTTAAAGTTTTTATTTATTTATTTATTTATTTATTTATTTATTTATTTATTCATGAGAGACAGAGAGAGACAGAGACAGAGACACAGGAGAGTGAGAAGCAGGCTCCATGCAGGAAGCCTGATGTGGGACTTGATTCTGGAACTCCAGGATTGTGCCCTGAGTCAAAGGCAATCACTCAACTGCTGAGCCACCCAGGCATCCCTGAGTATGGCTATTTTAACAGTTCTTATATATAGTAATAAATTCACCACCTTTGGGTTGAGATCTCAGATGTGGAAAGCAAATTTAATGAGAGGAAAGGAATATTGACTAACACAGTCTTTCTTATGAAATATGATGCCTGATCTTATGGCACTATTGCATGCTGTGGTGGATTACAAAGACCGCCACAAATCCCCCTACTCTTATGTTCCTCTGCAATGTAACTTTGAAGATCCTCCCATCAAGCTGTAGGGTCTATTTCCTTTCCTCTTGGGATCCCTGGGTGGCGCAGCGGTTTGGCGCCTGCCTTTGGCCCAGGGCGTGATCCTGGAGACCCGGGATCGAATCCCACGTCGGGCTCCCAGTGCATGAAGCCTGCTTCTCCCTCTGCCTATGTCTCTGCCTCCCTCTCTCATTCTGTGTGACTATCATAAATAAATAAAAATTAAAAAAAAGAGTTTATTTCCTTTCCTCTTAACCATATGACCTGATTTAACCAATGGACATCACTACACATGATGCAAGAGAGGCTTGTGATGTGCTGGCTCATGGATTCTAGCCCTCTGGCTGACTTTAGAACAGAGCCAATATGTGAAGAAGCCCAAGATAAAAGGCATGGAATAGAGATAAGGTGCTCCATCTGAGTTCCACCAAGACCGACAAGCCTCCTGATCTCTAGGCACATAAGTGAGGCCATCCTGACCATCCAGCTCCCAGCCAGCCACAAATAAATAAAAGAGCCCGACAAATATTGAAACCATCCATACAAGCCAAAGAATCATGACCTAAATAAAATTGTTTTTAGGCCACTAAGCTTAGAGGTAGTTTGTTATGCAGCAAAAGCTAATTAAAACACATGTAGAGTCTAAATAGAAATAATACTCAGCACACCTGTATCACCAAGACAAGAGGAAACAATTTCTCCACTTAGACATCTATGGGACTTCAACCTCACAACTAGTAGTTCCCAGCTCCTTACTATGTGACAATATGTCCTTACTATGTTTCATATACCAACAGATTCCTTTTTAGTAGGGTCTAAGCAAATCTGATAACTTCTCCCCTACAAATAGAATTTTCCCTTCAAAAACATGACCCTCCATTTTGTAAATCTCAGTTTCATATAGAACAAAAAGCTCTGTTTTTCTTTCACTCTAAAGAAAATCTTCTTACCTGTGAAAAGAAAGGGAAAAAGAGGTGTATAGAATCATAACCTGAACCCATTCAACAAAACTCTAGCCCACACCTTTGAACACAGATAGCATTCCATCTCTCCCCTCCTCAATGTCCCACCAACCACCAGATACTGTGAGCCAAAGGAACCTATTATGTTATAAAGGGGAAGGAAGAAGTATGATTTGGGAATGGGAAACATCTAGGCAACATGCCGTATAGTAGAAACCGTATTGTAGAATTTATCCATTTCTCAAGATATCACTACAAAGAACGTTGTGCTTGCTGTTTCCTCATGAGATCCCAGAATATCTGGGTGGGAAGGGCCTTCAAATAGGTTCTAGTATAATCGAAAGAGGCAGTAGTACTGCCTGCCTGTGAACACCAGCTATAAAGGAAAGTCTCCTGTCCCTTTGGCCATATCTCACATAGACTAGCAGCAGGAGACCCTGTGATTTGGCTGAGAGTTACCATTCCTATAGCCCAAAGAACAGCCAGTGTCCTCCCTGGAACCTGGCAGTATTCCTGGAAAATAACAGGAGTCCAAGAACTAGCTTTCACTTAAAGACTTTGTGACTTGAGGCAAGTCACTGAGTCCCTCTCCTTAACCATTTCACTGATTTCCCTAGGTGGTTGAGAAAAGACAGAGACAATTTTCAAATGCAGAATGTTAAGCCAATTTTGCACTAATCTAGACAATTAGCAAAGGGTAGTGCTGAACAGATTCTATGTCTCAAGTCTTTCATCAGATTCCAAAAGGCTCCAAAATCTCCAAAGTCTTTACCATGAAATTTTGTGGTGTAGGAGATTACAACATATAATTGGCTAATTTTAGGTGTTGTATTTTGAGATTTTGCTTTAATGGGGATTTTGCTTTCTGTGTTCTGCAACAGTTGGTTGGGCTACGAAATATGGAATATAGCTTCTGAGAAGCTCTAAGACAAGTATTTTTCAGAATCCGTGTTAATCAATGGTTCAAAATTGTTCATTGGTTCTATAATATCACAGAAGACACCAAAACCTTCCCATCCTTCTTACCAGACCTCCATTCCAATTCTTCATCTTCATGTTCCCTAAAGTCTGGTCAGAGACATCTACTCATGCTATTTTAATACCAATTGTCTTAATTCTGTACTGCTGCCATAGCAAGTTACCATGAATCTTAGTGACTTAAAACAACACAGAGTTATCATCTGTTTGTACTATGGACCAGAAATCCAACATGATCTCACTGGGCTAAAATCAAGATATTGACAGGCTTGTATTCCCTTCTGTAAGATCTAGGGGAGAATCCATTTCCTTGCCTTTTCCAGCTTCTAGAAGACACCCACATTGCTTGGTTTATGGCTCCTCCCTCCATCTTCAAAACCAGCAACACTGCCTTTCTGCCTTTCTGACTCTTCCTCTGTCATCACATTTCTTTCTGACCACAACTGGGAAGGATCGCTGCTTTTAAGGAATCATGTGATTAGACTGAGCCTACCTGGACAATCTAGGATAATCTCCCCATCTCAAGACACTTATCTTTAACCACACTGCAAAGTCCCTTTTGACTTGTAACATTTTCACAGGTTCTTAGGGTTAGAAGCCTAATCCACAAATTAGGACCAGGATTTGTGGGGCCATTGTTCTGCCTTCCACACTTTCTTTTTCATTATGCCTCCTTGGCTCGTGTCTTCTTCTGAATTCCCGACAACTACACTCCATCTATAAAGCTTCAAGCAAACCCTTTAGTACTCCAGGTGCCATCTACTTCAGAAACCTTTCCCTGCTCAGTCCAAAAGGAGGTATTATCTCCTCTAAACTCCTTTTAGTACGTTTCTGCCCTAATCCCTTGGCCATAACCATTTTGAGTTACCTTTTTAACTCTGCATTCCTTGATTCTCCAGCTTGTCATCGGGAGCCCTGGCCCCCTACCAAAGAGAGGAGGATATAGATGTGAATATTGCCAAGACCCAAAACTCTGCATTATACAATTTTTAGAGCCACATAATATTTGGAAATCATAACTGCTTAATTGATTAATGAAAACTACTTAATGCTAAATATACCTAAATGCTCAAGGGAACCCCCCCAAAAAAAACCCTATAAAGACAATTTGTAATAACTTGAGAAATATCTGGTTGGAGTCAAGAAATATCACAGGAGGAAGCAGTGTACCAGCTTAAGCTCATAAAGCAGTATGGGGTTGGTGAAGGCTAATAGAGATCACAGAAGCCCCTTCTCCCCAACCTTGGAGATGCTCTGTATCATCTTCCCTAGAGCTTTACATTCTTTATAATCCTCCTAGCAGACAGCACCTCCAGTTTCTGCCCTCCATCCTAGACTTCCTGATAACCAAGACTTCATCCCATTTAAAGATTCCAGGCTGACTTAAATTCAATATAGTACAGTAACATCTAGCTCCCAGTCAAGGTCATAAAATACTTTGGGCAAGTAGGACATGAAAAAGAGGGATTAGAAGGACCCCAAACAATTAGCTGGACAATGGAGGAATACAGGGCAGGGGTCTATGTGGGTTTCTGAGAAATCAGGTGGTTTGGCCTCTCTGAAGTATTCACAGGTCCTTAGGAAGAGTGAGGCTAGGGGAAAATTTTGATGTGTTCTCATTTCCTGTAGCATTATTTCTTCTACTTTGCTTTAATAGTTAGACTATGCTTGGGGCACCTGGGTGGCTTGGTCGGCAAAGCATCTGCCCTTCAGCTAAGGGCATGATCCCAGGGGCCTGGGATCAAGCCCCACATGGGGCTCCCTGCTCAGTGGAGAGTCTGCTTCTTCCTCTGCTTCTCCTCCTGCTCGTGCTCCCTCTCCTTCTCCCTACCTCTCTCATAAATAAATAAAAAATAAATAAATAAATAAATAAATAAATAAATAAATAAATAAAATCTTTAAAAAAAATTTTTAGACTATGCTTACTACAAGTTATCACCTAAAGTGCAGCTTCCCTTGGGAAGCAAGGCTGTGCTGCCTGGGGGCAGAATGGCTGTGTTTTGTGTGTGTGCAACTCTGATGGGGAGAGTATATAAAGCCACTTCTGCAGAATGTCAAAGGATGGACCTAGAATCAGTGGGTAGAAGAAACAGAAATTTCAGCTTCATGTTAGGAAGACATTTTTAAGAGTCAGAAATGTCCTCAGATGAAGTGGGCTACCTCTGGACAGGTCACTGTGTACTTGACTGTTGCACAAAAGATGGCATTTGATGCCATCTTCTTCTTCTAGGCCTTGATCAAAGGGACCATTGCTTTGGAGGGGAAGGAACACAACTGTAGGGAGACCAGAAAACACAGGTTTGGGGTGAACTGAAGATGCCCCGAGTTTGAGACATGGACCCTGAGGCATATCCAAGGGAAAGTAGAATATAAGGCAGTGGCTGCAATGGTCCTGATTGTGGTGTTCTGAACTTCAGAGCTGAGCCACCAGTGCTTACACATAGTGATGCCAGGATTGGAGAACAGATACCTCCAGGGAAGACCAGCATCTTACTGCAAGGGGAAACAGACTTCACCAATATAATTCTCAAAGCCTATTAGAGGGTGCCAGCTAATGGCTGTAGCAGATGGGAGACGGATGTGGAAGTGAAGAAGATGTAATCAGTGGATCCAGCACACAGCAGTCCTATTTAAAACACCACTGACTGAAGTTGCTTTAATGAGGGAAATTTCACCAGCAGAAGGGGAGATGACACAGGACCCCATATAGAAGATGCTAGAGGGAAATCTCCAAATGTTCTTGCTAACCCCAGCACCTTTGTGCAATGTCCTTGTTATTTTTTTTACTTGAAAAACGGTTTTTCTTGGGCGAAGATGCCGCATCCTTGAATGAAATTTGGGTCGGTTATCTATTGCTCAACATAAATCATATCTATTAAAACATGCAGAGTGACTTAAGGCATATTGTAAGTGCTCAATAATTGTCATATAACATTGTGATTACATCCATCCCGAGGGAAAATAGGTACAACTGCAAATACCCTGAAAAACACTATTTAAGGAACCTACTTGTTCTCTTTTTATATGTACTCTTTCATAGATTGTTAAGTGAATCCTTGACCTTTCTCATCTCAAATAAGGCAAAGGTAAGATATAATTGCATTTCACTATGAGCCTGTGATTTCTATTCCTTGGAGTAGAGAAGAGAGTTGCTGCTGGAGGGAGATAGAGAAAGACATATTTTCAGATTGGTCCTCCCTCCACAGACTTGGCTGCAGGCTGTGTATAAGGGCTCTGTCTTCTCAGTCAAAAACACTGAGTGAACAACACTCTCTAGGGCTCAGGATAGTTGAGATAAATGATGCGCTGGAGGCAGTACAGATAATACTCCTAAGTTCTTTGGCTTTCTGTTTGATGGTACATGTGCAAGAGTTTGGCTTTCTCTTCAATGTGCAATGTATTGTGATCAAAGGATCTCCCAAATGGCCTAGCCAAAAGGCCCCTCCGAGTTTGACATATTCTTGAGCAAAACCTGCTTGACATTTCCCAAGGAGATATGAGCACTGGGAAATTCTTAATGAGGAGTGTTGTTTCATGCCAGCCTTGGCCTATCAGTAGTCAGTGTTGCGGTTGGACTGGCCCATAAGCACAAGATGCCCTTCAGCAACAACTTGGAAGCTTTGGAAAAAAAAAAAAAGGTTTATTACTTACAAGACCTGGAAATTACCCAGCATGCCTGGGGCCACACAGTGAGGTCACAGGTAGAGAAAGGGAATATGCAGGCTGGGAGTTCTGCTTTTATTGGGGCTGAGAGTGGGGGCTTAGAGCTTTGCAGACTCACTCTTTATTGGTGAGTTTAAGATGTAAGAGCAAAAATTTAAAGCACAGGACAGAGTAAAGGCAAGTGGCCCAAATGGTCAGTCATCAAAATCAGCAGCATATCTAAATCAAAAGAGCCACAGCCCTGGGAGGTGGCCTGGTGCTTTATTCCATTGTGTGGCTGGCACTGTGCTTATTCCAGATAGCCATCTGTGAAGTGGATGCTTCTTTGAAATGGATGCCTTGGCAGTCAAAGCTTCAGCCAGGTGCTTGTATTACAAAAAAGAAAGAAAAAAAAAACCCAAAACACTATCAAAGCTTACACTACAAGTGTTATCTGGACTATTACTGTTGTGTGGTAACTAGCGATCAGGTTTCCAGGGCAAGTTTAGGTTGGGGAGGCTGAAGTTTTTATTTTTAGCGTCTGCCAATTTCTGTGGTGTAAGTAATTCCAACATAACCAATTTCAGGCTATCAATGACTCACGATATTTTTCATAATTTAACCATCAGCTCTCCTGAGCTGGGATGAACCGGTTCACACTAATGCTTCTATTCTGGTTTGCCTATGGCAAAAGACAATGTAACTCGGTTACCTGAGAATCTCCTCACCTACACACACACAAATTTTTTTTTTTACATAAAAGATCCTTGTTTGAGGTGCCTGGGTAGCTCAGTTGGTTCAGCGTCCAATTCTTGATCTCATCTCATGTTTTTATCTCACAGTCATGAGTTCAAACCCCACATTGGGCTCTGCGCGCTGGGCGTGGAGCCCACTCTAAAAAAAAAAAAAGTCCTTTCTTCTACATTGTGTATATTAATTAATCTAATTAACATATTCATCACTCCACATAGTCATCTTTTCTCTGTGTGTTTTGTTTTGTGGGTTTTGTTTCTGTTTTTGGTTTTTTTATTTTTGTTTTTGTTTTTGGTGGGAACAATTAAGATCTTAGCAAAGTTCAGGTATACAAAACAGTATTGTTAGCTAAAGTCACCATGCTGTGTATTAGATTTGCAAAACTTATTCATCTGCATACCTAAAATTTTGCATCTTTGACCAGGATTTCCCATTTTTCCCCACCTTCCATCCTGTGGTACTACCACTCTCTGCTTCTAAATGTTTGATGCTTTTAGAGTCCACATATAACTGACATCATGCAATATTTGTCTCTTTGTTTCATTTATTTCACTTAGTATAGTTTTCTCCCAGTTAATCCATGTTGTCACAAATGACAAGATTTCCTTTTTTTCTAAGGCGGAATAATATTTCATTATTTTTTTCAGATTTTATTTATTTATTTGAGAGAGAGCACAAGCCAGGGAGGGGCAGAGGAAGAGGGGGAAGCAGATTCCTCACTGAGCAGAGACCCCAACCTGGGCTCCATCCCACGACCTTGAGACTATGACCCAAGCTGAAGGCAGATGCTTAACTGACTGAGCCACCCAGGTGTCCTTAATATTTCATTATATATATATATATATATGTACACACATACATATGAATACATATATACAATTTATACAGAGAATATGTATAATATAAATATATATAATATATTATTATATTATATAATATAATATATATTATTATATATTATATTATATTATATATTATTATATAATATAAAATATACTACATATTATGTAAAATATAAATATATAAAAATAGATATATAAGAAATATAAATATATATCACTTTTTTTATACATGCACTCATTAGTGGACATGGGTTATCTCCATATCTTGGCTATTGTGAATAATACTGCAAAGAACAGGAGAGTGCAGATACCTCTACAAGATCCAGATTTCATTTTCTTAAGTCAAATAACCAGAAATGGAATTGCTGGATCATAGGTAGTGTTATTTTTGGTTTTGTAAGGAACCTCCATACTATTTTCCATAATGGTTGTACCCATGTTACACACCTTCACCAACACAGTTATCTTTTGTCTTTTTGATAATTTGCATTCGAACAGGTGTGAGGTGATATCTCCTTGCGGTTTTGATTTGGATTTCCCTGATGATTAGAGATGTTGAACACTTTTTCATGTACCTGTTGGCCATTCCTCTTAAGAAGAATACATCTCATTTGCTCAGCTATGGCTGGTTTAGCCCTCACATACATGTGGGAGTTCCTCAGGTTACAGAAAGGATGCTCTTCCCAAGAATTTTGAATTTCTTTTGGGCACAGTTAGAGGTCACTTTATTACACTATATTTATTTTATATAAAAATGAATTGAGATTTTGATGGTGATCAAGATAAGGATAGAAATAAGATCAGAAACCAGCATTGTAGATAATAAATGCTTATAGAGTGAAAGAATAAACACATGAATGAATAAATGATGAAAGGATGCTTTAAAGAGGAAGGATCCTGTCAATTATACTGCCTGTGTTGCAACCTCTTATTCTAGAAAATGGAAGGCCTATAATATTCTTCTTGAATATCTAAATTTTCTCTGCTCATCGAACATGGAACAGTGAACCTTATGACAATAAGATGTTCTTAAGTTAGCCTTACTCAGAGACAGTAGCTGGACCTCATGACCCTTGGAGGCATTACTAGACCTGCTTGGCTTATAAGAAGCAGTGGGGTATAGCATAAGGGGCAGGCGCTTCCTGGGTCTGGATGTTTGAATATCAACTGGTTGTGTGTACCTGAGTTATTTTACGTCCCTGGGCAGCAGGCTTCCCCCTCTGTAGGTAGGAAATGAAAGCAACACCTACTACACTGTAATAATTAGAGATTAATACTCATAAAGTAGCTGCCTGATTCAAAGAACCTGTTCAGTAATTAGTGGTGGTGGTGGTTACTAGAACTGTTTATTAAAACTCTAAAGAAAAAACATCATTGTTCCTCAGTCTCTTGTCAAGCCTTGGCAAGAAACAGTCAACTGGACTTATCACATGCAAAGTTCTCCCTTCTGTCCTGTAGGAATTGTACTGGTTACAATGCTCAGAAAACGGCCAAGGTAGATAAGAGCTCTGGCTGCTAGGTGAGGAGTCCTGGACAGTTTCTGACCAACAAACATCTGAAGGCCACCAGAGATGACCCAATCTTGACTCATTCTCCAATTCTTGTCACTGCCCTTTCAGCTGCCCCAAGATCACCCTTGAGATGCTAAATTCAGTCTCATGTAACTAATCTTAATATCTCTTCCCCAACTCTGGAGG
Organism: Nyctereutes procyonoides; assembly: GCF_905146905.1. Lineage (NCBI taxonomy): Eukaryota > Metazoa > Chordata > Mammalia > Carnivora > Canidae > Nyctereutes > Nyctereutes procyonoides. Next base: position 41,231,106 of record NW_026575024.1, read on the forward strand.
GTGAAAAAGAACAGAGGCCATTTTTCTAGGCTGGAAATAAAAAATCAAATTGAACTCATTACTGCTTCTAAATAGCTTCTGTGTAACAGCCAAGCCACGTCTACTTAAGTCTAAAATGATGATCTCCCATGAGCAGTGCTTTATTTCATAAAGTATTAATGAGTATTAATCAATCATTCTAGCTAGGATTTATTCTGCAGTCTGGAGCTGATGAGCAAGATTTCATAAAGCTTCATGGGATGTGTATAAATGCTCAGACTATGAACATAAGGCTTACTAAGTCCTGGAAAAGGTTTCTCCCAGAGATTTTGATGCATTCCTCTGTATTCCAGTGAGGCCCAGGTTTCTGAGTCAGCAAAATTCTGGTCTTCAGACACAAGGACTTCTTGTATTCCTGTACCCAAAGGGAAGAAGAGCCAAATTAGTCCTTTTAGAAGTTTCACTAAAGTTCTCAGTCTCTGGGGAATTGGTGTTTACATTATCTATAGCTATGTAATAAGCCACTGAAACTTTGTGGCTGAACACATCCATTTACTTTACTCATGGTTCCGTGGGTTTGCAATTTGGGCTGGGCTCAGCTGGCTGGCTCTTCTGCTTGTCTCAGCTGAGCTCACTCATGCATATGAAGTCACCAGCAGGTCATCTGTGAGTCGATTGATTTAGGATGACCTCTGCTAAGATAGTTCATCTCTTTACATGTTTTTTCTTCTAACAGGGCTGGCCCCAACTTGCTCACATGGCTGCTCAACAAAGCTCCAAGAGTCACAGAGAATGCACAAAGCACTCTACAAGTCTCAGTTTATATTATGTTTGCTTTTATCCCATTACCCAAAGGAAGTCACATGGCCAAACCCAGTATCATTGTGGGAGGGCATCAAGACCCATAGACATGCATACAAAGAGATGGGAATGAATTGGGGTCAATAACTCAACCACAAACTGAAGTTGATGACCTTGATTTTCGAGCACAGTTTAAATCTACCCATGCATCCTCATTTCAGCTAATTTTTGAGGGATGTGTACTTGAGTTCCTGCTTACCATCTGTTATCAAAATACTATCTCTTGATTATCTACCACATAGCGTGCAAGCATGTTTGGAGTCATATTATTGTGTCCACTTCACAGATGAGGGAAATGAAGTTTAGACAGTGAAGTTACTAGTTCAAAGTTTGCCTCTGTTCCACTAACGGCAGAACTGAGATTAGAACCCAATTTTATCTGAGGCCAAATTTCAGACTCTTAACAATGTATTATATAAGCATTACCTTTCCATAAACTACTAAACATTTCCTTAAATGATTTAGTGGATTCCTTTTCAATTATGAGGCATCAGATACTTTGTTAAAGAGGATGGTAATTACTCTGCATACATTGCCAAAGGCTGATGTGTCTGCTTCCAGAAAGTTCTTCCTCAAGGGCCAGGGAAGCCCAATGGTGAAGATGATAAAAAGGCCTAGCTCTGCCCTCAAGCCTCTTCTGAAATAATGCAGGGGAGCACCTGGGAGCCATGGAGGCCAGAGCAGCTGTGGGCCCTCCTGGCATTCAGGGCTGCTGAGGGCCCGCCTGAAGGTATGACAGGGCATTCTGAAAACAGAAAAGAGAGAAGAGAGTAATTTTCTCACTTTCTAAGATGTCAAAGCCAGCTTCCTGAAGTCTCCCTACCTCACAGAGGGCTTTGAAAAATTGCCATGATAGGTAGAGCTTGGAAAGTAAAGGTGCCCTGGGCATGCAGGCTCTCAGATGAGAACCCCTAAAGACAAGAACCTCAGATTCCAATCTGCAGAAAGGAAGCCACTGTTGCACCAATGTTTCATTTTAAGATGAGCCCTTGGGGTATCCCCTCTTTGCTCTGCCTCTCATAGGCTTGTGTCAGCAGTGGCCAGCAGAATCAAAAGCCACTGATTTTTAAGAAAAGTCTAGAAAACCAGACTGGTTCAACCTTTGGAAAAGGGGTAGGTACTAGAAGCAGAATAGGTTTGCTGCCCTAATTCATTGCACCGACTAGGAGACTTTGATTAGCACATTGCAGCATATAAGGTGTTTGACTTATAGCATCTTTAAAAAAAAAAGATTTTATTTATTTATTTATTTATGAGAGACACACAGAGAGAGGCAGAGACATAGGCAGAGGGAGAAGCAGGATCCCCAAAAGGAGCTCAATGGTGGACTTGATCCCAGGATCCCAGGATCACGCCCCAAGCAAAGGCAGATGCTCAACTACTGAGCCATCCAGGTGCCCTGACTTACAGCATCTTATTATACTTTTATAACAGTCCTGGAAAGAAGGTCATGAAGGGACACCCACCTCTATAAGCTCGTGGAAAACTTGTCCAAGATAATTCAGTGATCTGGTGGCTTGGTTAGGAACAATAAGCAGTCTTTCATCATCATGGTTAATGTTTTATTTTGCTTTAAATTTCCTCTTGTGGTTGGCCTTCCTTACATGCACTTGATTCTTGAATAATTGGAGGAAATGTGTGTTTCTTTTTTTTAAAGATTTATTTATTTATTTATTCATGATAGACACAGAGAGAGAGAGAGACAGAGACGGAGACAAAGGAGGAGGGAGAAGCAGGCCCCACGCAGGGATCCGACGTGGGACTCGATCCCGGAGCTCCAGGATCGTGCCCCGGGCCAAAGGCAGGCACCAAACCGCTGAGCCACCCAGGGATCCCCGATATATGTGTTTCTATAAATCTAAGCACAGCATCATCTGTCTCCCTACTTCAGTTGTTGTAGTCACAAACAAGACCCCCAAAACAATTCCTGCTGTGTCTCATGGGGCCAACATGGAATACATGAGAATCAATACAGTAGCAACTTCTTGCTTCTATTTTTAAGTAGTTCAAACAGTACTTTTGGATATATCTCAAAGAATATATCACTAAGCAGACTGGCCTGAAGAAGACATTCTGTAAGAAGTGTTTAGGGTCTCACTTCTTTCCAAGGCTCTAAAGTTCTTGCTTGAAAATTTCCCATTGTCTTCTTGTGTACAGAAGACAACCTTCCTGTCCACCAGCATGGCCCATCTGCCACCAAGTATCATGCAGTTTTGTTCATTTTCCCTATATCCTCAGCTTTGACCAGGTGAAGATCTCCCCAATTTCTCTTTGTAGGAAATGGACTTCCATTTAGAATTACCCATAGCCCCTTCTTAGAGAAATCCTGTCCACTCTCACAGTACAGCTCAGAACAAAACCTCCTTCCAGAATACATCACTCAGTGGCAACTTTATTGGTCTTATGGCTCAGGCCAAACACCCAGAATCATCCTTGTTTTTTTTTTTTTTCTCTCACTCCCCTTATTCAGTCCACCTGCAAACCCTATTAGCTCTACCTAGTGGGTCAGCTTTTTTCATCATCCCCCATTACACTGTGGCTGGTCCAAAGCTCCTCAGTGTTCACTATTTGACATGATCACTGTCACTTTGTGGTGGCTATTTTCACTACATTGGGTATTTTTAGAGGAAAGGAACCATGATTTATACATCTTTATATAATAATGCTATCACCTCATATGTGAATGGCAATGCAGTTCACAAGCATTTTTATTCTCACTTATTACCTCCCCCACACACACACACACACCATTGCACAGGTGAAAAAAGCAGTTCAGAGAGGTTCCCTGTCACAGCCAAAAACACAGATCTCCCACGTGGTAGAGCCAGGCCTCTGGGTTCTGAGGGCATTTCCTTGTACCCAGCAGGCCCTCATTAAATAGCCACTGAAAATGTGTCTTTACCTTTTCCAAACAAGAGTATGGGAAGGTGGAAGGGTCCATAATGTAAGCAGACTTGAACCTTGTATCTATGCAGGTGCACATTTCCAAAGTGTGCTCTAGGGCAATGTATTAATTTAATTAGCATGGTGACCAGTCAAGATACTACCCAGGCTTTTATTTGCATCTTTATAGATTCTTCAAAAAGAACTAAAGAATTTTTTCACCCATAGGGTTATTCATAATAGCCGCAAACTGAAAACAATCCAAATTTCCAGCAATAGGAGAATAGATAGATAAATAAATTGTAGTATAGTCACCCGATGGAAGCAATAATACAATACAAAGTAATAATAATAAAAAAACCATTACTACATGCAGAAGCATGAACGAATCACATATACATGGTGTTGAGTTAAAAAAAAGAATTATGTACACATAGAGTGTATGATTCCATTTACCTAAAATCCAAGAACATTTGAAAAAACAAATATATTGTGACAGATGTCAAAATAGTAGTTTCCTCTGGATGGATAGAGAGGGTTACTATTGATTACAAAAGGTTGCAGGGGAACATTTTGAAGTGCTGGGAGTATTCTATATCAAACTACAGCAGGCTATGGCCATGAGCTAAATCTGCCCCACTGTCTGATTTTTGTAAATGAAGTTTTCTTAAAGCATAGCCACAACCCCCATTTATTTACATATGTCCATGGCTGCTTTCAGACTGCAATGGAAGAGTTGAGTATTGCCACAAAAACAATATGGCCTGCAAAGCCTAAATTATTTACTATCTGGCCTTCTACAGAAAAAGTCTGCTGATTGCTATTCTATACCACAATCTAAGTAGCGGTTACATGCAAATTTATCTATGAAAAATTTCATCAAGCTATCTATTTTACTGCACTAAACACTAAGGAAGAAAGAGAAAGAAGGAAAGAGAAAGGAAACTCTAAAAATATAGAAATATGCCCTAGAGCAAGTCATTTGTAAAGGTCATGTCATGTATCACACTGGTGGATAGGAATAGATACAGCTACCTGGTGAGTGAGAACCATATCTTGAGCTACCAGAAGTGGGGAAGTAATGTTATTTTCCAAACAGGCTCATTCACAAAAGGTGTTGCAACCTTTCTTAGGTCACTGAGACTCTTGTGGTACAACCTGACCTTGAATCCTTGCTCTCTTACTTCTTCAATGTGTGACCTTCACAAGTAACTTCCCATCTCTCCAGCCCTCAATTTCTTCATCTGTAAAATGGATGTAATAAGAACACCTACCTACTGGCTCATTATAAGAATAAAAGGCATAAATGTATGTTAAGTGCTGAGCATAGCACCTGGAAAAAGCCTCGGTAACTGTAAGAGAATATCTTGAAAGCCACAGATGTTCTTGTCAGGAAAATAACTCATTCACATTCACAGACTTTGAAAAAAAAAAATAAGGGAGTCAGGGCTGTCCCTTAAGCCCATGGTGGGACCTAGTTCTTGCTGTTACGACATTACAGAGGCATGGCAGGTCTGTGCTGGCTACAAAGCCCCAAGAAAGCTCAGGGCTGGCACACAGCACCCCTCTCATCACAGACAACAATCAACAGCCCTAAGGGGACCCCTGCCAGCAAACTGACATCTAATTGTACTGAGGCTTCAATGCTAACTTGCCAGGTGACAGGATCCAGGGAGTACTGTGGGAAAAGTACTGAGTGGCACCTGCTGTGGGATGAAGCCAGTCCTCCACTTGGAACTGTGCCTTCGAGTGTGGAGATGCAAACTGTAGAGCCCACAGCAGCAACATGGAGACTAAAGCAGTGGGGATAATGGCTCCTCAGATTCATTCATCTCTATCACCTTCAGGGACTGTCTGTCATTTGCTGGAGCACAGCTGGCCTCCCCAGAGGTACATTGTTTGTGAGAACAAGGGGCAGTCATGTGCCAGACAGCTGGAGAGGCCCAGTCTCCTCCAGACAGGTGCAGTGATATATTCCTTGGTGAGGGTGCACAGACTCTTTCCACACCCCACTTGGGGGAGGCATGAGCAGGTGCCTGGTGGTGCACCTGCTGCTGGGAGATATGCATCTGATGTTCCCTGGCACGGTGGGGAATCACATGGGGATGAGAGCACTTGCCACTCCTGCAGCCAGGCCTCGCTGGCATCTGGCTGAGGGCCCTGCCTGACATGCCGTGGAAAGGCTGGGAATCAGACAAATTGCTGCCCAAATGCAGGGAGAAGGCAGGGAAGGCTTTGTGATTCCTCTCTGAAGGACAAGACAGTCTCTTATCTGCTTACTGTTTTCCAGCAGGAAGACAACCTAGATTCCTTACTGTATTCTGATGCCTTCTTCATATTTGAGTAGCAGGAATCTCATATTTTGCTATCTCAGGAGGGTTTCTTTCTTAGAAAATGTTATCTTTTTGTTCCATTTGGCTTTGGAGTTCTTCTAAGAGTCACTGCCTAGTGATGAATCTGTTTTCAAATCCACTCCAGTTGGTGGCAGAATTCATTTCTTTGTGGCTATAAGACAAAGCTGTGTGCTGAAAGCCACCCTCAGCTTCTAGAGGCTTCCTGCAGTACCCTGCCATGTGGCCCTTTCCAGGGGTTATGTCGCATAACATGGAGCTTGATTCTTCAAAATCAGCAAAGGAGAAAAAGAGCAAGTCTAGTAGCAAGACAGTCTTACATAATGTAACATCATGGTAGTGACATCCTATCACTTTGCCATGTTCTACTGATTAGAAACAAGTCATAAGTCCCACCCACATTCAAAGGGAGATTATATAGAGGCCTGAATACTGAGGGGGTGGTGGGCAGGAATGAGCGAACCACCTTAAAGTCCGTTCATCACAGAGAACAAAAAGAGAAGTCCCAACTTTGGGAGCTATGGAGATCAAGAAGTGGTTAGTTAGGTCTTGAGACCCAGAAGAAGAAAAGATCAATACATACTGGTATTTACTGAACTGCATCTTCAAGTGTAAGGTAAAAAAAAAAAAGGAGTATCTTCTTATGTGCCAAGCTCTTAGAGTTTATAATGCAATCTCACACATCATTTAGCATTCGCATTTATCCTATAATGGAGCTTCATTTAACAGAAGAGAAAGCTGAGATTCTGATAGATTATAAAATCTCCTATGTAATCTCTACCAAATTCCTAGCTGGATTTTTGCAAAAATTAACAAACTAACCCTAAAATTCCTACAGAAACGCAACGGTTTAGCGCCGCCTTCAGCCCAGGGCGTGATCCTCCCACATCAGGCTCCCAGCATGGAGCCTGCTTCTCCCTCTGCCTGTGTCTCTGCCTCTCTTTCTCTCACTGTGTGTCTTTCATAAATAAATAAATCTTTAAAAAATAGAAACACAGAGGACCCAGAATAATCAAAACTATCTAGAAAAAGAGCAAAGTTGAAGAACTCACACTTCCAATTTCAAAATATACTATAATGTTACAGTAATCAATACTGTGTGGTACTAGCATAATAGGTAGACATATAGATCAATGGAACATAAGTGAGATTCCCAAAATAATCCTCTATATTTATGGTCAAATAATTTTCACAAGGATGCCAAGACAATTTAATGAGGAAAGAGAAGTCTTTCAACAAATAGTATTGAGAAAATTGGATACTCACATGCAAAAGAATGAATTTGGATCCCTACCTCACATCATATAAAAAATTAACTAAAAAAATGGAACCAAGAGCAAAAAATCTTGGAAGAAATTGTAAGAATAACTCTCTTGACCTTGGATTGGGCAATGGTATAGATGACGCTAAAAGCAGAAACTACAGAAGGAAAAACAGATAAATTGAGGCTCATCAAAATTAAAGTATTTTATATTTCCAAAGACACTATCAAGAACTGGAGGGTATTATGCTGAGTGAAGTAAGTCAGTCGAAGAAAGACAACCATCATATGGTTTCACTCGTATGTAAAATATAAGAAATAGTAAAAGGGATTATAACAGAAAGGAGGGAAACTGAGTGGGGAAAAATTAGAAAGGGAGACAAACCATGAGAGACTCCTAACTCTGGGAATAAACAAAGGGTTGCAGAAGGGGAGGAAAGTGAGTGGATGGGGGTAATTGGGCAATGGGCACTAAGGAGGGCACTTGATGGGATGAGCACTGGGTGTTACACTATATGTCAGCAAATTGAATTTAAATAAAAAAAATTTTTTAAAGAAATATATTTGGGGGGGGGAAAGAAAGTGAAAAGACAACCAACAGAGTGGGAGAAAATATTTACAAGTCATCTATCTGAGAAAGAACCTCTATTCATATTGTATAAGATACTCTTGCAATTCAATGATAAAAATACAAATAACCCAATTTTTTAAAGGGATAAAGGATTTGAATAGGCATATTACAAATGGCCAATAAACACAGAAACGATTCTCAACATGATTAGTCATTGGGAAATGATAATCAAAGCTACAATGAGATACAATTTCAATAGCTAGTACAGCTATTGAAATTGAATACACAGGTTACAGGTATTGGAAAGAATGTAAAGAAATTGGGACACTCACACACTAGTGGTGGGAAGGTAAAATGATGCAGCTGCTATGAAAGGCTGTCGGGCAGTTTCTCATATGGTTAAAGATACAGCTACCATACCACCTAACAATTCCACTCCTAGATATACACCCAAGAGAACTGAAAACATATGCCCACACGAAAACTTGCACACAAACATTTGTAGCAGGATGATTCATAACAGGCAAAAAGTAAAAACAACCTAAATGCCCATCAGTTGATGAGTGGATAAGCAAAATTCAGGATATTTGGATGATGGAATATCATTGAGCCATTTAAATAAATGAAGCGGGCAGGCCCCGTGGCTTGAGTATTGCTCCAAAGAAAGGTAGAATAAACAAAGTTCTATCATTTAATCTCTCGTGCACTGGAGAAATCACTTAGAGAAGGAGATATGTCCATTATAATCACTTAATTAAAGGAAGAAACTGCGTAGACAGCCTTACTAAATGAGGAAGAAATGCAGATGATTGAAGATGGCTATGGTTATAATTATAACTGGTATTATTTCTTATTAACCTCTCTTATTGCAGATCTCTGTGGCAGGCGTGTGGGGGGCCAGCGGGCAGTGAGAAGAGGAAGGTAAAAGACTGGGTGAAAATGGCTTCCAACTCAGACAGAAAAAATGCCTCTCAGTTTTCTGAAATCACACACAACTATAACAGCTATCTCAAGTCCTGCTGTTCTGAAACCTTGGTTAAGAGCATGGCATTGGGGCAGCTCGGGTGGCTCAGTGGTTTAGCACTGTCTTCAGCCCAGGGCCTGATCCTTGAGACCCGGGATCGAGTCCCACGTCGGGCTCCTTGCATGGAGCCTGCTTCTCCCTCTGCCTGTGTCTCTGCGCCCCCACCCCGTGTGTGTTTCTCATTAATAAACAAATAAAATCTTTTAAAAAATTAAAAATATGAAGCGCTGATACATGAATGAAACTTGAAAATATTAAGCAAAGTGAAAAAAGTATGACACAAAAGGATCTTTATTATATGATTCCATTTACAAGAAATGTGCAAGAGAGGCAAACCCACAGAAACATAAACTAGACTAGTGGTTGCAGAGGCTAGAAGAAAAGAAGAATGGGAAGTGACTGTTCCTGGGTACAGGGTCTTTGGAATGATGAAAATGTTCTGGAATTAGGTAGTCATGAAGGTCGCACAACTTTGGTGTTATAGTGAAAACCACTGTATCGAGCATATTTAAATGTGTGAACTTTATGGTATGTAAATTATAGCTCAAATTTTAAAATGATTCATGAACCAACAAATGAGAAAGGATCTTGAAACATGAGAAAAACATAGTCACAGAAATAAATCAATGTGTTTATTCCTAGCATTAGGAACATTTTTGAGATTGCTAATTAAATATTTGTATGAATAGACCATGAGTATACAAAATACTATCTACAGATGTTTAGAGCATCATAAACAGTATGTCTGAGTGAAATGGGAGGGCAGACATCTCTAATTTAAAAAGCTACTCAAGCACATCTACTTCTTGTTGGAGTATAAAACAGTACACTTTTTGATGACTTCTTATAAAATTAAACAATATATATCTACCCTATGTTCCAGCAACTTCACTCCTAAATATTACCCAAGAGCAATGAAAGAATATGTCCACAAAAAGACTTGTACAAGAATGTTCTCAAAAGCCTTAGGAAAAATAACTCCACACTGGAAGTAATCTAAATGTCTATCAACAGGGGAACAGACAAAGAAAATGTGCTATTCATGCAGTGGAATACCAGTCAGCAATAAAATAATGAATGAACTACTCACAACAATGAAAGTGAATTTCACCAACATTATGTTGAGCAAAAGACACCAGGCCCAACATAACACATACTGTATGGGAAGCAGCTAAGTTATTGTGAAAGAAGCCAAAAAGTGGTGGTCTCCAGGGAGAAGAGAATTGACTAGAAATAGGCATACAGTAACTGTCTGGAATGACTAAAAATTCCTTATCTTATTTTGACTAGTTTTAATAGTATTGTATAGAATAATCCAAACCCATCAACCGAATACTTACTATCTAATACATTTCATCGTATGTAATTTGTACCTCAAAAACAAAAATGTTGTGCTCGATTCGGCAGCACATATACAAAACAAGAATGTTACACGATTATAAGATCTCTTTAGAAATCTCATAAATCTGATGTGCAACCACATTTAGAAAACACTGGTTTCATCTAAGAATCCTTTTTCTTTAAGTTTCAGGAATAGTGTATATAGAAATTTCTGTTCACCAACATTTCTTATACTTCCAAGGCTACAGAAATGAGCTCTCGATACAATTTGCCATAGCAGCCTAAGGAAGAACTGTTTTAAAGAATTAAGTGGTACTGTAATTTATTTTAAAATTAAAAATCCAGCTTTCTTCTAAACCTTTAATTTCAATCATCTGTCTTTGCAGACCAGAGACTGGCTCAATTTTGTGCCTATGCTATTTCTCCCAAATTCCTAGCATGTAGTTCCAAGACATGATTGATACTTAGGGAAGCATGCCTTCACAATCTTTGTTATGACTACAGAAGGTACACTTAAAATGGAACATGAGGCTTATGGTTACAAGCTTGGCAGAAGAGGGGCCCCTGGGTGGCTCAGTGGTTGAGCATCTGCCGTTGGCTCAGGTCATGATTCTGGCATCCGAGATCGAGTGCCGCATCAGGCTCCCTGCATGTATCCTGCTTTTCCCTCTTCCTCTGTCTTTCCCTCCCCTCTCTCTGTGTCTTTCATAAATAAATAAATAAATAAATAAATAAATAAATAAATAAATAAATAAATAAATAAATAAAAAAAATCTTATACTTATCTATATATCTTATACTTATCTATATCTATATATATCTATATATATCTATATATATCTATATCTATATCTATATCTATATATATATATATATATATATATATATAAGCCCTTGGTATGGCAATGCAGCAACCTCTGAGTGATGCTTGGAAAGATGGTGGTCAAATCGGTGCATTTTCTAATAAAATATTAACAACTTTGCATACTCTGTGAGGTGTACTCCTCTGAGAGCTTTATATATAGTAAATCATTTCTTTCCCTAAAATAACCCTGTGAGTTCCGTACTAATACCATCATCAGCATTCTGTAATTGAAGAAACCGAGGCCTGGGACAAAATTTACTGATTCCTGAGGTCAGGAAGCTAGTAAGTGTGCCACCTGTGTTCTGAAAGGTGTTGGTCTGGCAAATTTGGTGGGAATTTGAAATCTTCTGGGGATCATTTAAAAATTTGGGTGCCTGTGGTCCTGCCTTCAGAGATTGATTTAGCTGATCCAGGGTTCAGTCTGGATAGCTTAATTTTTAAATCTCTCCAGATGATTCTAATGAGCAAGCCGAGTCAAGAACCACTGGTCCGGACCCCTCACATTTTATGCCTCTGATCTCCTGCCTTCTCTGACTCAAAGACTCAAATACTTCTAAAATAGGTCTTTGTAACCCAGGCTAGAAATGTATCCAAGATTTGGTATTTGAACATGTACAATTTTCTTAGCCAAATGATTTCATCAGACTCTCTGTAATAACCTTGACTCAAAAAATGTTAAGAACTATTCCAAAAGGTAATAAAAATCACAAGACATTATAGCAAATGTCTCAGTGAATATTTAATTTGGTTTTGTCAGGGGGAGTTAAATTTGTCTCTACTTTGGTGACAGAGAAGCCAGAAAGTCGCTTAGTTGTTTTTAGGAGTCAATCATAGTAGAAGCACAAAGATGTCCTTTTCCCCTCAGAAGGAAGTAAAAGCCCTGAAAGCAATCAGGATAGCTCTATGGTCTAGAAAAAGGGGTAAAATGAGAGTTTAGCATCCTTGAGGGAGGAGAAGCAGCAAGGGAATGGGGTCAAGAGGCTACAAGTACATGATGGACTGACAAGCAATCTATCTGCTGACTTCCTGGGGATCCTGGTTATATATAGGGCTGAGAAGCTGAGCATATTAAAATAAAGAAAGAATATGCCTGGTTCTGATAGGGAAGGTGCCCCTCCACCACTACCACCCCAGGATCTCTTGTAGCTGGAGCTAGCATTGTCCTCCAAGCTGAGAAATTCTAAAAAAGGAAATGATACTGAACCTGGTATAACTGGATATTATCAAAGAATACTGGCAGACATAATACAGAGAGCACCTCAGTTCTTTTGAAGGATCTATAAATAAAATACTTTTCCTTGGTGGCCCAACCAACTGACGATTGCCATTTTGTTAAGTACCAGTCAATCAGCCTCTTACCCAAGGAGAGAGAAACAAGGAGGACAGTGAGGTTTCCTGGAAACTTTCAAATTGGCAAGAGCACAAAGATCAAGAGCTTTCTCTCCAGAGTAAGGTAAATCCAAAATCAAATGTCCTATCACCCAGTGACAAATCACACTTTGAAAGAAATTTTAAACTGCCTGAGCTCTCATCTGGGAAATGGGGGTAATAATATTATTGACCTCCTCAAGGTGTTAGGAACAGTAATGAGATAGGCATCTGAAGTGTTGACGGTGTCCAGCACAGAGCAAGCCTTCAGAAAATGATAGCTATTATCACTGGGAGGTATTTGATGTGGTGCATAGTTGGTACTCAGTAAATGTTTCTTTCCTTCACTTTTTCCTTTCTTCAACTTCCCTTTTTGTGGTACTTTAAAATTGCCACCAAGTCTTTGCAGCTGTTTCCATTAAATGGTAGAGTCTATTCCCCTACAGCTTGATTCCAGGTTGGCCTTTTAACTTGCTTTGATGTCATGCAACTTCTTAGTTTTAGCTTCAAGTGATCTCTCAGTGTCTGCTCTTGCTCTTTTGGAATACTGCTGCCACGTGGAGAACCCCACTGGCATGGCAGACATGTGAGGGAGGTCATCTTAGAACTTCCAGCCTCGGACAAGCCTCTAGATGACTGTGGCCACAGAAAAGCAGAAGAAACTCCTGGATGTGCCTTCCCCAGAGGGCTAACCCTCAGAATCATGAACAAGTACAATAGTTGATGCAGTAGGCCACTAAATTTTGAGATGGTTTGTTAGGTAGCAATTGATAACTAATACATCTGCAATACCAATGATTCAATACAGACGATTCCAGTTCATTAGAAAGAGTTGAGAGCTAAGGGTTAGAAGACAATGGGAGATGCCCGAATTTTCTAGTAAGAAAGACTCCAATGCTTCCTGGCAGCTATAGGAGGGCTGCTTCCACTGGAGCAATGGATGGATGTGTTTGTTCAGTTGCCTTAAGCTCAGTAACTTCCATCAGTAACTCTGCAATTGCTCAGTATCCCAGTTAAAAAGCAAAATGTAGAACTCAATGGAAAGCAGTCAATTTAATTGCACTGTATAGACATAGGCTATAGATAACAGCAGCTTAAAGAGCAAAATGCCAACGTGTCACTTAGCACCACAAAAGATGTGCACTGTGCAATTTTTATGTTAATCAGTTCAAAACTCAAGCCCGGTTAAGCCTATAACCTTACCTGATCATGAATAGCGTAAACAGTATTTATCAAAAACTTTGCATCAGACACTACCTAAATGCTTTATGTGTGATTAGTTCTCCCAATTAACCCTAAGATGGAGGGACTCTTTTGTCCATTTTACAGATCAGAAAACTAAGATATGCTTCATTTAACCTACTTCCCAAGCTTTCATGATGAATCAGTGGCTTAACTAAAATCCAAACTATCAGGTTTTTTCTTTAGAGTTCTGGATTACCTCTAAATGCTTTGACCTAAAGGTCCAGAATTGAAGCTTTCAGGTTATTGGGTGGTTAAAAATAAAGATGTTAGGACCATACCCTCCCCACAGATGGGATTGGAAAGACACTCAAGGGCCATCTTGCTACCTCTGCCCTTGTCCAGAGATATCACTATACACACTTCACTATAAAATGAATTGTTGGTAAAATCTCTGCCTCCAATGCTCCTAGCCTGCTTTGAGAGATGGCAGCAGGGATACAATGGAAGTGATCCTCTAAAACTAGTCTGCATGCTTACAGGAGATCCATTTCCCAAGACTAGACCCAATATACCCTGTGGATGTCTCTGGGATCTCTGAGTAGATGGTGATTTTCCTCAGGCTCTAGTATATCAAGGATACGAAGGCCTCACTTTCCAGAAGAGTGGTTCTTAATCTTGAGTGAACATTAGAATGATCAGGGTATTTAACTGAGTCATTTTTTCCCAACAATTCCTAATTGACCTAATTACCAGTTTTCCACTCTGGTTAATGTCTTTGGTTATGGTCAGTCCATGGATTATTTGCCCATTGGTAGAGAGCCTAACCTTGATGTAATGAGTTCTGCCTTTGGAGGTGAGAGGAAAATGCAGCAGAAAACATGGCTATTCTTTTAGACATGCTGTGTCCTGGGAAGGATGCACATTTCCTTAGGAGAAACTGTGGACTTACCAGGCAAGGTACTGAGCAAGGCTGGATGATATCCCTCTTCCTACATCTCAATATACAGCTATATATCATGTGCATCTGATTTGAAGAACATGAAATCCCATATTGCTAAGGAAACTGAAATTCATGACACCCAGTAGGAATTGATGGTCATCCTTGTAGAGTATATCTAGAAATTGCTGTCTGTGTCTAGGTCTCTCAGGAGAGATCTATAACCAGATCTCCTGGCATGGGTCCTCAACCTCCAGGAATGCTTTGCTCCAAACCAAATATAAGTTCTGCATTTAGCCCAGACCCAAAAATAAAGCCCCACAATTGTACAAGCACTGACACATAATTGGGCAAGTCTACATACAACCCACACATCTTAATTTATTATGGTAGACTCCTGAGTTCTAGTTAAGAGACATTAACAATTTAGTCAAGGCCAATTGCCCTATCGTCACGGTCCTCATTCAAGTTCAAGTGGTGCCATAACACATCTAATGCCTAATATTTAGGGAAGGAAGCTCATGGAATTTTATGGCCACTTGTGAAATCAAACCAGAGTGTTTTCTCCATCTGTCACCCTATCACACAGTGCTCAAAACAGTAGGCATCCCATAAATATTTATTGAATTAAATACTATTGAATGACCATACCACAAGCAAAATTATGCTGCAATCACCGATGTCTTGAACACAAGCACCACAGCATCCCTGGGTACTTTGTAGAAACAGCTGCCCCTGTCTAGAGTTCAGCAAGGCTCACTCCTTCACAGATGCACAGATGACATTATTTCAGATTGTGAGCTCCTAATTCATATTGCAATTTCACTAAAACTTCTTTTTATTTTTCAAGGTTCAATACCAACCTCCCTCTCTTCACAAAGAAACCAAAAGAAGAAATAACACCTTTAAATATCCCTTCATGATTATACTACTCACTACAGAATATTCATGCCATTGCCCAGAATTATCCATTTACCAGCTTGCTCTTGGTTTTTCAATTGTCTTGGATTATTCTAGTCTATGAGGTTCCATCATTTTGCAAAGATGCTAAGGACATTTCTCAAGACTACCCTGCTAATCAGAGACAGGATCAGATCTAGAAATAAGGCTATTTTATTCCTGGTCCAAAGATTCTTTTGTCAAGATTGCAATTTAATGATCACTTGGAAAGTGATAAAATTTAAAATATGTGATCAGGGAAAGCCACATGTAAGATGGTTTTAGTTGTATCTCCTGTTCTATTGTGGAAGAACATTATTAACTATTAGCTCTCATGCATATGGCATGAAAATGAATCATCTTATAATTAATTCTCTTATATAAAGGGAAAAAATGATCAACTCAAGAACCTAGCTTGAGTACAGGAAAATAAACAAAGTCTAATGTAGAAATGATCCATTTGATCAAAGAATTTTCCCATGGAAACCTTTCATTACTATCTTATTTCACTGGCAAATAAAAAGAGCATGTTATTGCATGCTCTAACAAGTGCATGTTATTGATCCCTAATATGCACCAGCCCTGTTATAAGTATTTTAGACATATGTACTCCTTTCTCATTTTATCCTCAAAATAACCAATGGGGCGAGTACTATCATGATCTCAATCTTATATATGAGGAAACTGAGGCATGGATAGATTGTCTAGCTAAATTAATAAAGCCATACTGCAAATTCATGGTAAAATTTGGATTAAAATTCAGGCTATTTGGGTCAGAGTGGTACTCTGCTGATACTGCTTCATCATGTCATAGAAATATTAAGGTCAAGGCAAATGAATTTTTAGAGACAAGATATATTGTTTCTCCTGGATGTATTTTGTTCTAGCAACACAGTCAAATATGGGATTTCCAACATCTCATATCCTTAAGATATGAATCATGGTGGCTTCCATCTGACAGAGCAGATTGTACTGTCTTCCAGAAATATAATCTGTAACAGGTTTCCTGGAGAACAGGATAGAAACCACAGATGCCCCCATCCTCTTCCTGCTGCCCACTTGGGATAAATTCAGCTGGTGCCATCTTGTCCTGTGAACTTTTCCAGCTTGGATTAGGAGTGGGTGCCCACTTGTAGAATCAGTCCTAGACACTGCCAGGCATGCACAGGCCTTCCCATTATTCATTCTCTGTCACTTTTAAGCTTCAAAGCTAAAGCCAGGGTTAGTTCTATTATTGGTTATTAAATGTATTGGAAACAAAGTCAAGGAGAAAAATAGCATCTTTCTGAAGGGCGATCCTATAAAATAAATTAGAGATTATCTTGAGAAATAATGGCTTGCATACAGCGTGGTAGGTTGAAAAAATTGCTATAATTTTGCAATTTCTCCAATCAAGGAATGAAATCCATTTATCTACCTCCTTTAATCTTGGTTGTCTGTGTGACATATTTTAGGACAATGGAACATTAGTAAATGTGACACAAA
Source organism: Nyctereutes procyonoides (assembly GCF_905146905.1). Lineage (NCBI taxonomy): Eukaryota > Metazoa > Chordata > Mammalia > Carnivora > Canidae > Nyctereutes > Nyctereutes procyonoides. The sequence continues at coordinate 41,248,156 of NW_026575024.1, forward strand.
TTGAAGATGAATATGTGGATTGAGTCTTGTCTTTTCTGGTTGTGCTTGAAATCTTGAGACCACCATGTAAATGAGTCCTAGCTAGCTTGATGAAAATGGAGAACCACATGTAGGAAAAACTAGCCCCCCCCCCCAGGCAATAGCCACCAAAGCATCGAACATATGAGTGACACCATCTTAGATGAACCAGCTGTCAGAAGATCCACCAAATGACTACAGATGTGTGACAGAGTCCAGTAGAGACCACACCAGCTGGCTCAGTTCAGAAGAAACTCTTACCTGACTGACCCACTAAATCATGGCTGAAATAAAACTGTTGATCTTGGGACACCCGGGTGGCTCAGCGGTTAGGTGTCTGCCTTTGGCTCAGGCTCTGATCCCAGTTCGAGTCCTGCATTGGGCTCCTTGTGAGGAGCCTACTTCTCCCTCTGCCTGTGTCTCTGCCTCTCTCTCTGTGTCTGTCATGAATAAATAAATAAAACCTTTAAAAAAACCTGTCGATCTTTTAAATCCCCAAATTTATTTGTTGCATAGCAAACACGGATACAAGTGAAAAGCCATAAGAAGATAGTTTAAAAAATAAAAGTGCACAGATCAAATCATATCGATTTAAAGGACACACAAGAAATGAGAATGTAGTAAATTTTGTTTGTCTACGCAAATCTGGATCTGGTTAAAGGGCAGATAATGCATTTCCTAAATGCATGATGAAATGATAGAAAATTTTAGAAAACAGAGCTTTGGTTAAAAGAATCAGTGGTCTTCACAAGTGTAGCTACCATCTGTCCCATTACATAGCTATTATAGTATCATTGACTATATTCCTTATGCTGTGCCTTTTATTCCCATGACTTATCCACTCCACAACTGAAAGCTGTATCATGACATAATGTTTGAATTTGTCAAAACACTACATTGTACACCTGATGCTGCTATAACATTGTGTGTGAACTATGCTCAAATAAAACTACTTTGAGCATAAAAAAATAAAATAAATAGATATAGCTTATTTTATAAATTAAAAAAAAAGAACCATTGGCCTTTTCTGGAACAAACAAAGTGAGATCCTATAGCTATCTTGTAGATTGTCAAAAAGTCATCTATGCTATTCTAAACAACACTATACAGCATATGAGACTCATTAGACCTTGCCTCTATGAAGTTTACTCCTTGAGGAGTAAACATTTATCTGGGCAGAGCAATCAACAGACACGAAGGTGCTACCTGCCCTACTGGAAGAGAGGAAGTGAGCAAGGATGAGGGACTGGAAAAAAAAAAATCAGGATGCCTGTGTCAGGGATTATCGAAGGTCTCAACTCAAGAGAAGCGTAGAGAATAGTATTGATCTTCAATTTAGGTAAAAGAGGCCCCAGACTTTAGAAGGACCCACCTTTAAAAGGCTGAATTTGTCCAGCCCCATCCTTCTCTATGGACCAAGGGGCTTCTGGGGCTAAAAAGATGTTGATCTCCCAGAGTCCATGCTTTTCTCTTTTCAGACCACTCTTCAGGTACAGGATGCATAGAATTCCCTCTTCAAAAAACTCTCACCCTACCTCCAAGGCCTGACTGGCATCTTTCCTGAGTTCATACTTTTGAGGATTAACCATGGTGCCGGGAAGGTGTCTCTAAGCCTGAAAAATGGCCACAGGACAGTTATCAGTGGGGCTATGGACAAATGTTGGTTGGGTGGGTGGGATGGCTATTCTTGCTCAGAGTTTTTTTGATATGTGATGGCATGGAGATATAGGATTCCAGGAATCCTAAAGGAAATCTAGCTTTCTAAATCATTATGAAGGTGTATTTTTCCAAAATAGAAAGCTAGAAAATATTTAACAGCTGGTTTGATTTATTTTAAAATATTTAGGTTTATGGGCTTCTGGTTTTACTCTTGCCCAGAAACCCACAAATATTAGGCAGATTTGCAAGATTGGTTGGTCAAAGAACACAAAACCTTGCAGGACCATGTCTCTTAAACTTCAATGTACTGGTGAATGACCTCGGGACCACAAAAAAATGCAGGCACTGAGTCTGCATTTCTAACAAGCTCCAGGAAGATACCTGGGTAGCTGACAGAGGGACCACAGTTTGAGAAGTAAGGTTGTAGACTATGTTAAGTTTTTTATTTTATTTTTTATCCAAAGAGCCATTAGATGTTCTTGAGCGATTTCAAGCAACAGATTTTCTTTCTGAAAAGAGGACCATAGCTGGGACATTAGCACAGATGAAAGGGCGGAGGTATATGCTGACTATACTGGACAGGAGAGGAAATAGACACGTGGAGAGAGATTTAGAAGGTAAGATATGATGAACTAGGTAAGGGAGGGAGACGGTGGTATGACTCAGGAAGGACAAAGGTTTAAAAACTAACAGAATAAATTAATGAAGTGCTTCAATGCCATGCTCTTTTTTTTAATAGATTTATTTATTCATGAGAGAGACACACAGAGAGAGGCAGAGACACAGGCAGAGAGAGAAGCAGGCTCCATGCAGGGAGCCTGACGTGGGACTCGATCCTGAGTCTCCAGGATCAGGCCCTGGGCTGAAGACAGTGCTAAACCACTGAGCCACCCGAGCTGCCCCAATGCCATGCTCTTAACCAAGGTTTCAGAACAGCAGGACTTGAGATAGCTGTTATAGTTGTGTGTGATTTCAGAAAACTGAGAGGCATTTTTTCTGTCTGAGTTGGAAGCCATTTTCACCCAGTCTTTTACCTTCCTCTTCTCACTGCCCCCCCCACGCCTGCCACAGAGATCTGCAATAAGAGAGGTTAATAAGAAATAATACCAGTTATAATTATAACCATAGCCATCTTCAATCATCTGCATTTCTTCCTCATTTAGTAAGGCCGTCTACGCAGTTTCTTCCTTTAATTAAGTGATTATAATGGACATATCTCCTTCTCTAAGTGATTTCTCCAGTGCACGAGAGATTAAATGTAGAACTTTGTTCATTCTACCTTTCTTTGGAGCAATACTCAAGACCCCTGAGAACTCAAGCATCCTAAAGGAAGATGTTTTCTCCCAGGGGGCCGACCTCTCTAGAGAGGCTCACTTGCATCCAGGTGGGGCTCCTGAGAATGTTCCCTGACTTCAGAAACCTTCGCTTTCTTTGGGGCATAGGAATGGCATTCAAGGTCCTGCTGGGCTAATCACTCAACTGCACCAGCTGCAGGAGCATGCTGCCCCAGGGGGACCAGTGCTTCCAGAGAACTGTGGATATCTCCAGCAGCACATGGCCTCCGGGATACAATGCCTGCAAAGGTTTGCTGCCCTGCTAATCCCACACCCACCTTCCCCTTCTCCAGAGTTCTGCTGTGACTCACAAAAGGCATAAGGGGTAAGACTGGGAGGAATTTCCAGCCTAAATTCAGGAAAGGTGTCTTAGCTTTCTCATAAATACCCAAAGAAAAATTGAAATTCGATGCATAGCCTCTCAGGCTCGTGTATCACTTTTTTCCCATTCTCACACTGAAATGGTCCCAAAGATGGCTGACTTGATTTGCATACATTTCAAGAGCATCTTTATCTTTTTTATCTTTATTTATTGTCCTCTCCCTGTCTTGCTTGCTGCTTTAGAACTCTGTATCAAATATTTATATGTGTTTACTTCCAGGCTTTAACCCACTTCATCATCCCCTTCCATGGAGCTTCATATTTCATGAAATCTGCTGCCTTCCCACAACCCCCGCACACACCCCTGCCTTCTCCCTCCACACTCACCATGGGAAGCTGTTAGTTGCGAGCTTCATCCGTGGGAGTCTTTGTTTCTCCCTCATTCTATAGTAGCCTCAAAGAAGGCATCTTCAGCACTTCCTTTGCCTAGTGGTGATGATTCACAGCCTGGCCAGGTGCTTGGTGCTCACAGCTCCTAATGCAGTGTGGAGCCCATGGGGGCAATGCAGCAAGGAGTGCTGGGGCTCATGGTAAGCCAGAGAGCATGCATCTCCCCAAATGGCAACAACCCCTTCTTAGGTCCAGCCAATAATGTCATGTGGAGAGTTATTCTCACACCTTCCCCTTTTCCACCAGGAATGGGAAATCTAATATTAACGTGAAATCTTCAGATTTTTGTTTTCTGGCCCCATTAAAATAAAAAACAATGAAATAGCACATCTCTGGGCCAGCAGTGTATGCCCTCCTATTTGTAGTTCACTTGACTTAATCCCATAAACACATTCCCACTCCCAGTATTTGGAAATATGCTTCATTGGCTCACCTGGCACTTCTTACTCATTGTGTCCTGGACATCAAAGGAAGATGAAGTAAAAGAGCTCAAAGTGTTAGTCTGTATCTTCCAACATGCCTTCCGCCAGATTGTAAACTGAATTTAAGCTAGATGATCTTGAGGCTGATCCTTGCTTGTCAGTGCATCTAACAACAATGGAATCTGCCCTTAAAAGCTCAAAAAATAACATTTGTCTTTAGATTTCCTTAAAAGGATGGCATAAGAGCATTGCCAAGGGCATTGCCAAGGGCATGGGATTCCTCCCCTTACAATTAATCTTTAGATGTCTTTTTTTATGCTCAGAGTTTCCCACTCAGCAGCATCTTCCCATATCTCTTGCTGCCTGAACGTAATCCCAAAATATGTTTCTCCCTTTTAGTACCCCACTGCTCAGCACATGACTCTCCCATTCCAGGGAAAGTACACTGCTTTTTTTCTCAAACAAATCAGGCCTCTGGCCCTAGAACTGTGGCAAGAAAAATTTTCTGCTCAGAATATGAGTTACCCTCATCCTTCAGATATTCCGATGCTTTTCCACACAACCATGTGATCTTGGAAGAGTTTGTCACCAACATACAATATCCCACCATCACTCAGAATCCCTGGGGTGTTAGCCACAATTGCTTGCAGCTTCCAGGGAATCTTTTTGGACTTGAGCTAATTCTCCCTAAAGCTGAGCTTCTTAATGACTAGTCATCTAAAGACCAATATATCTAATATTTATTCTCTCTCCCTGAATCTCTTCCAGTGTCTATCCTTTTTAGAAATCTATTTGGCTTTTTAATCATTTTTGAACAAATTTGTTTATGACCACTTCTGAATTATTCTTTTACTTTTTTTTAAGATTTTTTATTTATTTATTCATGAGAGATACAGAGAGAGAGAGAGAGAGAGAGAGAGAGAGAGAGAGGCAGAGACACAGGCAGAGGGAGAAGCAGACACCATGCAGGGAGCCTGACGTGGGATTTGATCCAGGGTCTCCAGGATCACGCCCCGGGCTGAAGGCAGGTGCTAAACCGCTGCGCCACCAGGGCTGCCCTTCTTTTACTTTTAAATACCAAAATTGCATCAAGTTTGCGCCATTCTATATAACTTGCCCTTTTGTGTCCTTTGCCATGTTATGTGGAATTTGACATCTTAAGGATCTTTTAGCCAACTGTTTAGAGGACTTAGTTTTTTTTTAAGATTTTATTTATTTATTCATGAGAGACCCAGAGAGAGAGAGATGGAGACACAGGCAGAGGGAGAAGCAGGCTTCATGCGGGGAGCCCGATGGGGAACTTGATCCTGGGACCCCAGGATCATGCCCTGGGCCCAAGGCAGGCGCTAAACCACTGAGCCACCCAGCGATCCCCAAGAACTTATTTTTGTATTTAACTGATACCTTATATTTAAGATCAAAAAGTTTTGGATTCTAGATGATCTCTACATGAAGTGATATGCAGTCGAATTTTCTATGCTACCAGGGTGACTGGCTGCTGGGTGTGCCCTGTCCCCAGTACCAGTTCTGCTCACCAGTGCCCTCCCAGGCTTACCCCTGCAATCATAGGCTTCTCCAAGCTTTTCTCTTCTGGAGGAAATTTCCTGTCTCTTCTAGAAAGACATTGGTCCTATAATCTGCATCCCCCAATACTTTCCCTGGGAAATTTGACCCTTGACACTCATGTGGGGAACGGAGCCCTAACTACCAGAAGTAGCCAGGTTCCCTGCCTTCAGCATATATGACATCCCATATCACATGGATTTGATGCCCATTCCAATAACCTAGCAGCTGGTGGCCTTGAGTAGTAACTAACCTCCATGAACCTCTAGTCTAGAGGTTCTTGCATCTCTAAATGAGAAGAATTATAACAGACCTCATACAGTTCTTGTGAGAATTGAAAAAAAATCTGCATAACACGCAGGATACACAGGAGGTACTCAATGAGAGAGAAGCAGGAAGAGAAGGCATCGTTGTTCTACAGAAAAGAGCATCTCAAACAGAACCGGCAAAATGCTAAGAATTAGGCAAAACTGCTCATATCCACAGGCCCTATGACCTTACGAAAAATACTAATCATTCCTTGACATTTTCTCTGAAAATAAGCAGAGAGAAACCACAAAAGCAATCTGTAAAATGTTACTTCTAGCTGAATTCAAATGTGAAAGAAAAAGTTCAAACTTTAGCCCTATCCACTATAGTTGTACGACCCCCTGCACGACAGCCCATGTTCTTGGAGGTATTTTTGTCCATAGTCTTGTCCAGGAAACCCTGTGAATTATTGAGTCCAGGCTATAAGCGTTTGTTCTTTCTTGGCTCCTTCAGCCAGCTTCCCTCTCAAACTGTCCCAGTTCTACCTGCACCTGCCTCAGGCAACCCCTCTTTATTAAAAGAGTCACAGGTGATAAAAGAAGGTATGAAAGGTTAGAAGCATCTATATGAGGCTTTTGCCCTAGTGCAATGGAACTTGAAAGTAAAAAATATGGAATATTGATGGTAAAATATTTTAGTCTTGAATTCTGATTTCAGAGATCTGTAGAACATTGTGTCTCCTAGTCCACAGGGAAATATTTTAGGGATAGGATGGACACATTCTTTGGAAGCTATACCTCTAGATGCCCCAGTGCAGTCTGGCCTCCTAAAACTAGCTTTAGAAACTGAGTATCTGAATTGTGGGGCTCCTCCTCTAAGCCATCCCTAGAGTTGGATGGATCCTTCTCATTTTCCTCTTAGCCAAGGAAGATCACTGTTGTTAAGCTTCTTCCCAGTCCTCTCTCAAGTTCAGCTTCTTTCAGAATAAAATTGTCACCTGTCATTGGATATGACCAACGACTGCTAAGTTTATCGCAACACTCAGCTCAATTTCCATAAAATCACACTCTGCTTTCCCAAGCCAGAAGCTTTCACACATCCTCATAGATACAGTGCCGCAGGCAAGACGCCCACTGGGAATGGAAATGTGTCAGTCCTTCGTGTAAGGCGCAGGCAGCCGCTGCTTGTCACTTCATTGACAATGGCAGCAGGTTGGGGGGAGTGGTTGGCGAAGGGACTGAGTGGCCTGTGCTCCCTGCCAAGCCCTTCTGCTAGCCAGCTAGCCATTTGACTTTGCACAAGTCTCTCCCCATCTGATTTCCTCCTCCCCAGAGCCAGGGCCTGCACATAATGACACAAAGCTTCCTCCTCCTACACGGTAACCCTCCTATCTGCCCCACCGGTTGCCCTCGAGGCTTCAGAGGTTCAGACTACCCCCTTTCCCTGCACACACACACATATACACACACGTGTGCACAAACAACAACTTGACCCAAACAGTTTCTTGGTCTTTTGAAACTAATGCAGATGTTTTCGTTTTTCCAAACTCCTCCTTGCTCATTTTTTTTTTACTGATTACAAAAGCAGCATATGCTTATTGTAAAAATATTCACACATATGGATAAGCAGAAGAAAAGAGAAATCATCCATAATGCCAGATTCTTTCAATCTGTGATTATATGTAGAGGTTCTACATACTAACTGTAACTGTTTCCAACTTCTTAATATATTGACACATTTCTCCTTATCTTTTGTTTATCACTTGAAAACATAATTTTAATGACTACAACTGTTATATTGTAAGATTGTGCCAAGACTCAGTTTACCAATTTAGATGTTTTTCTTCTGGTGTTGTGGTTTGTGTCACCCTGTCCTCTCTTTGAATGCCATACCTCCTTGCTCTCAAGAATATCAATACCTGAATGAATGCTCTTTACTGATTTGTGACAGCTTTACCAATGGCTGCAAATTCTTGGAAACTCTTCCAGTTGAAAGGTAGAGTGTCACTCCACTCCTTTTTAATCAGACTGGATTTATGACTTAACTATAACTAAAAGAATAAAGTTGAATAGGTGCTGTGTGACTCTAGGACTAGTTTGGAAGAAGTCATGTAACCCCTACCTGATTATCCTGGTAGACTTCCTCTCAATACACACTTTCTGGGAACACAGCCACCATTTTGAGGAAGTCCAAGCAATGTGGAGAGACCATGTGTGGGTTTTGTGGTCAACAGCCTGTCCCTAGGCCCAAGAATCAGACACATGAGTAGGGAACCACCATGGAAGCTAATCCTCAGCCTAGCTGCCCAACCCCCACATGGTCAAGTCATACCCAGCTGAGCCTTCAGTCATCCTGAAGGCAGGGAAGAGTCCTCCACTTTGTCAAATTTGAATTCCTGACCCACAGCATACATGAGCAAGGAAGAGTTGTTGATTTACACAACCACCTTTGAGCAGGTTGGGCCAGCAATAGTATGCAGAGCATCATTTACCCTAAAGCCAACATGATTGGGAGGTATGGTGGAAAGCGCATTCTGAAGAACAGAGTTAGAATAAGGAAGTAAGCAAACAAATTTGTCTTTACCACCAGGGGAAACAGGAAGGTTACAATTCTGGGAGTAGCAACCCTTAGACAAATCTGTCTCCTTGTAAATTCATCATCAGTGTCATGTTCTATGCTTAAAACAGCCAATCAGGAATGCTTAAAGTATATAACTACAGTTTTTAGAAAAGAGAAACTTACAAAGAAAAAAATCACGATGAATTCAGAAATAAAAATAACTTCAGCATCACTATCTGGAAGGAAGACCGTGGCTTACTCAAAAAGGGGCAGCATTAAAAAGCAGTTCAGAGCAAAAGTTTGGGAGTCAGATTCACCTGAGTTCAAATCACAGCGCACTGCTATCACCGTACCAATTCCTTCATCTCTAAAAAAGGAAGGAGACCTCACTCCAAGCTTGTGGGAGGAGTAACAAACAGATTGGATGTCATGTGCTCAGCACAGTGACTAGCAAGTAGTACTCAGTTGACTGTTACTGTTATCGTTGGTATTCATGTTGTTATTATTATTACATTATAAGTTTTATTATTGCTAGAGTGGTTCCAGCCTAGCAGAGGGGGAAGGATGATTACTTTGGGTGGAGAAAGAGAAAACACAACAGAGAATACATTATTGCATCTCTGACTCTAGGGCCATTTTTTGGTCTAGGGAGAGAGTTTATGGAGTAAAGGGAAAGAGATAGGTGGATGGCGAAGGGAAAGCCACAAGGTGCAGTCCATGTAGAGCCCTAAGAGATTTCCATTCAAATCAGAAAGCTATGGAGGCTTGAGTACGTTCCCTGTCTTTACTGCAGTGGTGAGGTTTAAAGTTCGCTCATTCAATCACCCATTCATTTAGCAGAAACTTGTTAAGTATGATTATGTGCTGGGATCTATGATAGGCAGTGACGACACAGAAAAATTAACAATAAGTAAGACCCAACCCTATGGAGATCCTCTCTATTCACCATTAAGCCTTGTAACTCATTTGCAGTGTAATGTAAGATAATCCTTATCACCTCCATAGTCAGCGTTTGGAAATCCTGATTACAGGTTGAAAAAACATCCCCCCCAGGCTTGCCTTTTTTGTTTTTTTAAGATTTTATTTATTTATTCATGAGAGACACACAGAGAGAGGCAGAGACATAGACAGAGGGAGAAACAGGCTCCCCATGGGAAGATGGATGAGGGACTCGATCCCAGGACCCTGGGATCACAACCTGAGCCAAAGGCAGATGCTCAAATACTGAGCCACCCAACTGCCCCAACTTTTCTGTTTTTTTTTTTTTAAGATTTTATTTATTTATTCATGTGAGACGGAGATAGATAGACAAAGAGGCAGAGTCACAGGCAGAGGGAGAAGCAGGCTCCATGCAGGGAGCCCGACGTGGGCCTCGATCCCGGGTCTCGGGTATCATGCCCCGGGCTGAAGGGAGGCGCTAAACCGCTGAGCCACGAGGGATCCCTCAACTTTTCTGGTTTTAAAAGTGTAAGCCCTGCAAGGAAGATAATATCCAAAAGAATAATTACAAAGGGAAATATTTCAAAATATAGTACTTTTTACAGAGTTAGGATCAAATATCCATGAAGTGGATGTGGTCTTTCAGTGAGGCAAGGAATCCAATCCCATATGCTATGGATTGGTACAAGGCTAAAAATTTGAATCCCATTTGCTATGAGGGTGTTATGTAGATAAAAGTCCCTTAGGGAGAGAGACATGGCCAGGTCTCCACTGTGACACCAGTGGCCTTCGCGTCTCTCTTCTCCTCATATAAGCACTAATCCTTATTAAGGGTCTGAAGAAGACATTTACATTTTCAGTAACTACTGATTTATCAGGGGATATCTCTCTGAGAAGCTGCCCTCGCCTCCCTGACCTCCCATATACAGCACCAAATGCTTCTCTGTATTAGTGTGTATTGTATTGTATTCCTTGATTCTTAAGTAATTTATCAAGGGGAAGTTCTCCATTTTGACTCACTACTTAGTCTTCATGCTTAGAAGAGCAGTGACTAGAACATCATAGGGACCCAAAAAAACGTTTTTGAGTGAATAACATTTGCAAATAGAAGGATTTATAAAATCTTTAAGGAAAGTCTACTATTCGTCTCCTCCCCCATTGGCCTGCCCCTGGATTGCATCCTTAGGGGAATACTTGAGAACTCCAGCAAAAATGCAAATATGTTTTCTGAGAGGATTAAGAAAGAAAGCTATTATCCATAAAACCCATGCCATTATAGTAAATACCTAAGAAGACTACATCCAAAATGACCCACAGAGAGTCAAGGAGCTTATGGAATCTTACTTACTCTTCACAAGGAAAACCAGGGTTAGGCTGGGTAATACTAAGGGACCAGACCCCTGGTTCTAGAGATGGAAACAAAGTCCCTCACTGGAGACACTGGGAAGTGGGAGGAAGGGGCAAAGGGGAGAAAAAGTCAGAAATAAATACTAGACAGCCAGTGTGAGGAAAGTCAGGAAGGTTGTTAAATGCCAGGGTAGCAGTCCAGAATTATACATCAAAGTCTAACCATGAATCTAAGAGTTAGTATCTGGAAGGTGAGAGCAATCAAAACAAGGTAAAAGTGTGGGGGTGGGTGGGGCTGGAAGGGAAGGAAAGAGCTCTCTAGAGCATTATCACTGTGATACCATTACATCAGGACAGCAAAGCCCACTGCCCTGGGCCCCTTGCTTTAGAGCAGCACTGTCTGAAAAAGTCACAAGTGGGAGCCATGTAGGTAATTAAAAGTTTTCTGTATGTTCATTTAAAAATTTTTAAAAAGCAAAAGACAGCAGTACATTTAGTGAGAAATTTCAAAGTATTTTTATTTGTGCTGAATTTTTAATATGTACTATGCATTTTACTATCAACTCATTCACCACACCTCAATTTGGACCAGCCACATTGCACATGCTCAAAAGCCACTTGTAGTTAGTGGCTGCCATATTGGATAGCACAGTCCTAAGGGACTCCACTCTGGTCATCTTCATGGGTATACCATGGGGTGAGGAATCCATGAGGCCAAAGAGTTCTATGCACCTAGATTACCAATACCTCCTTCTAGATCACACACCAGCTATTTGAGACTTTTAAATTCCCTGCCCAAAATATCCACAGTCTCCCTTCAGGGTCCATCATAAAGAAGGGCTCACCCTTCTGAGGGTGAACTGGGTTGCTACTATGTGCAATTCCAGACTTAAGAGGGCCCAAAGGGATGGCTGCTTGTGGAGACATATGGACACAGCATGGACATGTGGGTTGAGATTCCTATGTAAGACAGAGCTGGAAGTGGGGAAGAGAAGAGAGACAGGTCATCCTCTAAAATAGGGAGCTTGGCCATCTCTCCCCACATTGCCATATGCCAGTAGAGATTTCTGAAATGTCTGAGAATCTTGCATTTGAGGCTAAATTTGACAAGCTAGGAGAATAGAATATATTTTATTTAAGAGTTTATTATCCTAACTTGTAACTTTAAAATATTTAGCCATCATATGTGAGCCTCTGTTTTTACTTCTGCCTTGGACCCCAGGAATGCTGGAAGCAAACCTGATCCTGGGTTTTTATTACTTACTGTAATATCTGGAATTTATTTATTTAAATTGTTTGCCTTTGGGAAAAGTGTGAGGAAATTGGCCCATCTTAAAAGATCAGGGGTACAATGAATGCTATGTAATACAAGAGGAGAAACAGATTATCTGGCATAAAGGTTGCAGGCTGCTTTACTGAAGGTGGTCTCAAGGAGACAGTTATATGACCTCCACTGTGGAGACTACTCCAATTCCAAGTAGCATCACTAATCATTTCTTTCTCTTTTTTTCCTACAGAGCACTTTATTCAAAGTGTCTTTTTTTGTAGAACATACCACATGTCTATATTTTCTTCGGAAACATTTATTCTTTATTTTTGGGAATCACAGATCCTTTTGAGAATAGTATAGTGAAAACCATGACTCCTATCTCTGGGGGTAGGGGCAGTGGATATGTATACATCATATACAAAGTTGGGACTCTGATTTCAATGAGCTCATGAACTTGAGGTTAAAATCCCTAAGTTTAACTGGACTACATGAAGGAAGGCATTAATTCTATTCTGCATCATTTGAGTAAGGTCCCAAATCAGATAGGATGAATAAGCAGCATGGTTCAGATATCTACTACAGTACAACAAACCACCTCAAAATTCAGTGGCTTAAAAGAAGAGCCACCATTTATTGCTCAGAAGTCTATCATTCAGGCAAGGCACAGTGGGGATGTCTCTGCCCCATGTGCAGTCAGCTGGAGGGGCTAGACTGGGGAATGGAGGAGCTAAGATGGTGTTTTTCACATGCCTTAGTTAGAACCACTGGGTGCTGGCTCAACTTCTCTCTCTCTGTCTCCCTTTCACTTTCCATAAAGTCTCATAGCCTCCAAGGCATCTCTTCACACAAATTTCTTCATGGTGGTCCAAGGTTTCAAGAGGGAGCCTCTATTTGGGTCCTGCTTGCTAATTTCCCATTGGCCAAAAGGACCAAGTGCAATTAGTGTGGGAAGGGACTCTGAAAGGGTATGAACACCAAGATATGTGGGCACCAAGTAAGCAGTCTATAACACAGAATTCCTGCCCACCCTCAATGGGCAATTATTCAAAAAGTAAATAATCCACTAAAGATACCCCTCCACTAAGGATGGGGTATCTACTTAATTCCTCGCATAGTTTAAGGCCCCCAGGCTGAAAGTCTCTTTCTCACAGTACCTGAAGTCATATCTTCCTGTTAAACACTATCCAAGAACCCCTTGCCTTTCTTCCTCAATACATAACAGCTTGTAATGATGTATTAGTGTGAATATGATTTCCTATTATGCAAATGAAGTTATGTACTCATTGAGGGAAGGGATCATAACCTGTTTTTCTTACTATTACATCCCAGCTCCTGGTGTAGGATCAAGCACATGATAGACTTCCATAAATATTAGAGGAAGGAAGGAGGGAAAGAGAAAGAGAGGAAGTCTGACTTAGAGCCTGTACTCTTAATCACTCTTCACCATTAGATCAGCTCTACAGACAAATTAATATTTAGAAACAAAAGAGAAAACTTAAGAATGCAAAGTAACTTGTGTGTCTCCTCAAGGACTTTCTGAGAAAAGATGAACACAGACAAAAGAAAACTAAAGAAATGCTTGCTACTTTGTGGGGCAAGGGGGGTGTTTCAAAAGAACGGTGGAGATCAAGCAGAAAAATGGAGTGAAAAATGAAAGCATCAGGGAGATAATGAGGCAGAAAGGACTGACAGGGAGGAACACTCAGGTGGGCAGATCCACATTTCATTAGAGAGGGGGTGATGCAAACACCTCCCAGGTGGGAAGGAGGATTAGCTAGTTAAAGTATTCAGATGGCTTTACAAAAAGCAGTCCTTAGGATGAGTCATAATTTCAAAGATTATGGACAAAAAATGTGCAAAATAGAAAATTTAATAGCAGGTGCAAAATTTTATTAACCACAAAACTCTCATATGAGACTGCTGGTTTTCTGCTACAAGAAGAGATAAAAAATATATATCTTTCTCTATAGAAAAATCAAAAAGGCATAGCCCACACCCATCAGACTAGCTAAAATGAGAAGAGATGGATAAAATCAAGCATTAGGAAGGATTTGGAACAATGGAACTCTCAGACCCTGTTGGTGGGCATGAATTCCAGTATACCCACTGCCGAAAACTACCAGCATCCACCAAAGCTGAACATACATGCATATTCTATGACCCAACAATGTCATTCTGAGCATATACCCAGTGGAAATGAACCCATGTATTCATCAAAAGATGTACTAGAGGGGATTCCTGGGTGGCTCCGCGGTTTAGCGCCTGCCTTTGGCCCAGGGAGCGATCCTGGGGTCCCGGGATCGAGTCCCGCGTCGGGCTCCCGGCATGGAGCCTGCTTCTCCCTCTGCCTGTGTCTCTGCCTCTCTCTCTCTCTATGTCTATGAATAAATAATAAATTTAAAAAATCTTTAAAAAAATATGTACTAGAATGTTCACAGCAGCACTATTCATAATGGGCTCCACTAGAAACCACTCAGATGCCCATCAAGAGTAGAGCACATAGGGTTGCCAGGCTGGCTCAGTCAGTAGAACACACAACTTGATCTCAGAGTAGTGAGTTCAAGCCCCATGTTTTGGGTGATTACATAAAAAACAAACAGAACTGTAGAGCAGATAAATCATGGTTACACACTGGAATACTACACAGTAATGAGCATGAACAATGTGCAGTTAAGTACAGAACTATGGTTGACCCTCACAGACATGAACATTTAAAGTGAAAAAAATAAAAAGTACACCATTCTGGGAAAGTCAGGATAGTGATTACCCTTGTGGGAACAGGGAGAAGTGTCTGTATGGGGTCTGAAAGACAGATTTCTTGGGTGACACAGGCGCTTTTCTGTACGGATATTTTGTTTTAATTGAACATTTCAAAGAAGCTATAACCATGTTCAAAAGCAAGATAAACACCTTCAAGAACTTGAAAGTGAGTTGTCTAATCACTATGTTGTACACCTGAAACTAATGTAGCATTGTGTGTCAACTAGACTTCAACTAAAAAAAGAAGAAACTGAGTAGAGACATGCAGAGATAAGACTGAGAAGCAACAGTGGGCAGGGAAAAAGTCAATGAAGTTGTGTAACACCTTCCTCTTCATGATCTTCTTAGAGGACACAAGGTGATCATTCTAGGGGCTTATGGAGGAACCGTGAGGCTGGAGATCTTAGAGCATTCACATGCCTCTCTTACAATGTCCTTATTTGAAGTCACTTCTAAGAAAACAAGAAGGTACATGTGTCTCCTTGTTCTTTTCCTCAGCTGCTGGCATTATGCCTCACACATGGGGGGTTCACAGTAAGAGTATGGCAAATGAGTGATCAAGAAATACAATTAGGTGTCTCTTTTTGAGGGTGTCTTTAGTTGGGTTCCTCTAGTGGCAGACGCTGACACAGTAGTGTCATGTACATATAGTTTGTTTGAGTGTTGCCCCTAGGAAGTACCTGTAGCAGAGTAGGGAAGTGAGACCAAGGAGGCAAGGAGCCCGTACTGAGTGAGGTAATGAATAGAACCCCACTGTGGGTAACTGGGGCTTAATCTCCCCGGGGATCTCACAATGTGAAAGACCTCAGAACAGTCCCACCCAGGGTGTGAGAAAATGGGGTCATGGGTCTTCCATTTTGCCATTGTCTTTGGCCAGAAGCTGCTCCTGGAAGGAGCTTGAGACTGTGTCTTGAGACACACTCCCCACTGTGTCTTGAGAATCACAAGTCTTTCCAATAGGATATCTTGGGATGGGGGATGCTGAGGGGAGGAGTACAGGAGGGGAAAGGATCTGCCACAGCTGGCCATGAGAAATCTTCCTGGGAAACACTTTTGTGTTCCTCCAATGATAGATGTGGGCCATCAGCTGAAAATAGGCACTGGGGTTCAAGAGCTAAAAGTAAAAATCATAACAATCTCAGTAGAAAAGCACTTTAAGAATTTCTTCTCTGAACACTCTTGAATGTTTAAGTCCTTCTTCACACCGTTCACTCAATGAACATCCCTGAAGCAACCTACATGAAGAGCTTTCAGAAAACCAGCACTAAATTCCATATGTTCCATGCCCCTGTTTCCATCTACCTGGGGCCTGCCTCATGCTTTGTAATAGCCTCTCTTGGAAGGGATGTGGACTCTCTGGTCTATGTTATCATATGACTAATGATGTGAGCTTCTATATAGTTTTCAGCAATGAAGCTCTGTGCAAATTGGCTTTCTGTCTTCTGTTTCCATTCTGGGATCCATTAGAGGCTGGAATGCACACGGGATTCATTTTGAAATCTCCAGAAAAGTCATGCAGATGCCAAATTTTAAGATCAATGTTTAGAGGATCTAAGTCCCAGCTACTTTAGAACCACAGACACTCCTGCCTTATTTTCACCCAAACTCTTCAGTCTCAGAATTCTCGTTTGGCTATGAATACTAATTCCATAATGACAGTGGAGCATTGACATAAAATTTAACAGTTCCTCAGTTAATCATCAAAATTAGTCTCTCATGGTAAAGAGAGGAACTTTTACTATTTCAGTGCCACGTAATCGCAGATAATAAGTGAGATGATGAAGGAGGATTTTTAATGTATTATAAAGCCCAGAGAGGGCATTGAACCTCCTTGCATGGAAGTTTTGAAATTCCAGAAGAGAGAGAAAAAAACAGTGACAAAAGCCTACCTCTAAGCAAAGTCCATTTGGACAGTTTCCAGATGTAAACATCAAGGGCTTGAAGATCTGACAAGGAAAAGTTATTTGGAGATTTTTTTTTTTTATAACTGCTCCTCAGAAAAAAGCAAAGATCTTGAGCAACATTTTGGCTCATAATATGGTGATAACATAAAGCCACTGAAGTTAAGATCAAATTTCTACATTGAAAATATTTATCACCAACTGTTTATCCAAAAAAAACATATAGTATAAGGAATATCAGCTTCTTAAGGGAACCAATCTTACCTATGTAGCAGTGTTATTATTTTTTGATTATTATTATCTGCAATGATGTCCAGCTTGGTAGTGGGTACTTAAGAGGTTCTCAATAAACTATTGATTAGAAAGTATATTTTACAGTATTTTTCATGTAGCTACATTCAAAAAAATTTTTATCTGGAAATTATTTCCAAGCTTGCAAAGTTTGCAAAATGAGCTATATCTTTTTGAAAATCAAAATAGTGTGGTCTAACTAGGGAGTACACTAACAGCTGCAAAATCCAGGAGCACGTTTATAAAGCCACTATTAAGAGCTCTTTCTCCATTCCACATAGACTAGATGGTGGGATTGGAAGGAAATGGTTTAGATTATACAGTCTCCCCAGACAGCCCACTTCCATTCCTTGTCCTCATGTCCCATCATGTGGGACGCTGCATGTGAGCAACATCTCTTTTCTTTTATTTTTAAAAGTAAAAATATTGAGCTTTTGCCCTAGCTGAGTGACATTTTCCTAGTGTCTATAGTCCTTGGGTTTTCTAGAAGTTTTAAAGACTTTAAAGCAGTTCCACACAAAAGATTTGAAAAATATGTAAGACAACGATGTGTGCAAGGTAGATTCAATCTGGGTGGCCTCTCTCAGCAAACATCTTCCTCATGGAAGGCAGCTGGATTCAAAAGGCTATTCTGATTAGTAGCTGATTAATAGCTCTGTTTTTGTTCTTTGTGACAGGTTTGATTAATAGCTGATTAATAGCTGATTAATTCTGTTTTTGTTCTTTGTGACAGGTTTGTTTTTTAATTTTATTTATACTTTTTTATGCTAGTGTTCTCCCAGACTTCTGAATTTTCTTGTCTATTAAGTAGAGAAGAGCTACTCAGTGAACAGCTGAAACCCCTTTGGTCCTAGACAACTTATTTCAACACCTCTGCTCTGGCTATCCTGTTGGGTTTTTTGTGCTTTGTTTTGTAACTTGTATCTGGACACTGATGGAGGCAAGTAATTGGGGAAAAGAACCAGAATGATAACACTGTCAATTCTATTAAATTACTTTTATTCAGTCTGCCAGACATTCATGAATATGGTAACATACAACAGATTTTTCAAATAGGAATTATTCCCAGTTTTTTTAAAATTTTATTTATTTTAAAGAGAGGGAAGGGGCGAGGGAGAAGGGAAGAGAGAATCTCAAGCAGACTCCCCACTGAGTGTGGAGCCAGACACAGGACTTGCTCCCAGGACCCAGAGATCATGACCTGAGCCAAAAACAAGAGTCAGGGCTCAATTGATTGAGCCACCCAAGCACCCTCCCCAATTTTTTTTAATAATTTTTATTTATTTATGATAGTCACACACACAGAGAGAGAGAGAGGCAGAGACATAAGCAAAGGGAGAAGCAGGCTCCATGCACTGGGAGCCCGACATGGGACTCGATCCTGGGTCTCCAGGATCGCGCCCTGGGCCAAAGGCAGGTGCTAAACCGCTGTGCCACCCAGGGATCCCCCTCCCCAATTTTGATAGCCTGAACTCAGTAGGGACTTGGTTCACTTGAGTTGGATGTGCTTGGCTCAACTGCCAGCTTACACCCTGTAACATAGGGGTCTCAAGATTCCAGGAGCAGCAAGAGACAGCAAAGCACAAGTATCCTTCAAGCCTCTGCTAACATCCCCTGGAACAAAACAAATCCTATGTCTGAGTCCAGGTACAAGGTGTGAAGTACAGGCACCATCTCTTAATGAGAAGACAGACAAAGTTAACATTTCAAAAAGGGATGCATTCAGGAAAGGGAGGAATTGGGGCCATTTTTGCAATCTGCTCCAGAGAGCTATTCATACTCATACCATGAACCTATAGAAAAAATCTGAGAACTGCAGCCTTCATTTCTTTCATGAGTAGCTGCTGAGAGGATACGGGAAGCAAACAAACAGTCCCACCACCCTTTTCAGATCTCTAATTGCCTGTCATCTTCTGAAAAGGGCCAGAATATTTAGTTCTGGGTAGTTAGCTCTGAGACACAGAGCATAATATTTTTTTAAACACATAATGATACTGATTCAATATAACAGCTGTGAAAAGATCATAAAAGGAGAAGTTAGGGAAAGGCCCATCAGAAATAAGATTAGAGATGATGTTTCAGCTCTTCAGCTTTCACTGGGCCCTGGGAAAAGAAACACAGCAAAAAAGGTTAGTTAACTTTCTCCTTCCTAATGAACATTATGAGGACAAATATTCTGTTCACATGTACCCTTTTGGCAGCCTGGTTAATTTGTTAAGCCCAACTGGATACATAAAGAGAGCCCCTTTATCTTCATTAAACTCGATGAGAATGAATGGCAAACAGTAGCATCATTAGTCTGGCCTGATAGGTTTTAGCAAAGGGCCTGGAAAGCTCTTATAGACCCAGATGCCTTTAAGGTTGGCTGGGTTAGGGCTTGTTCATCTCTTACAACAAACATGACCATAGACTCAGGCAAGCCATGATTAGCTTTCCAGTATACACAATATAGAAAAACATAGGTTCACAAGCACACAAATGTACATGTGTACACATTCACACACACACACACACACACACTGATCAACCAGAAGGATAACTGGGAAGGAGCATAAGAGACACAAGGAAGGTGGAAGACATAGTGTGGCCTCTGTTCTGTCCTTGGCCACATTGACTGGATGGGAGCCCCTAAGGATGCATAAGAGACCATAGTTAAAAGAATGAACTTTTGGGGCACATGAGTGTTTCAGTTGGTTAAATGCCTGACTCTTGGTTTTGGCTCAGGTCATGATCTCAGGGTCATGAGATTGAGCCCTGCATCTGGCTCCATGCTCAGCAGGGAGTCTACATGAGATTCTCTTTTGCTCTCCCTCTGCCTTTCCCCCCTCTCATGTGTTTGCTCTCTCTCTCTCTCAAATAAATAAATGTTTGTTTGTTTGTTTGTTTGTTTGTTTGTTTTTTAAAGCATGGACTTTCGAGTAGACTGCTTAGATTTGAACCCTGGCTCTACTACTTCCTAGCTGGGTGACCCTGGGGAAATTATTCCAACTCAGTATCCCTACCTGTTCAAACAAAACTCATGGAGCTGTCATGAAGACATGTCATTAAGTAAGTTAACATTCTTGAAGTGGTTAGAATAGTCCTGCCCCATAGTAAATGCTCTGTAAGAGCTACTGAAAAAGTAATGGCTACCAAGGCTAGTATGAAACTACTAAAGAGAGGCTTCATGTCACCCTGAGCTGCTCAGGAGCCCAGCTGACAAAGCATGACCAAAAATTAGGGACATAGGTCTCTTCCTGCTCCAACATTGAGTATTCACCAGCCTTGTAATCACCAAGTACTGAAAGCTTTAGAATCATTCTTCTTCAGCAAGTCCCTTGAAATGAGAGTGGGGGGCAGGGGGCAAAAGCAGGGATGGGAATCTCAGGCAGCATCACACACAAGGGAAGAAAGACAGTGACAATGATGGATCTTGTGACAAGAGCAGAGACAGCAGGCAGAGACCACTCTGTGAGTACATGTGAGAGACCTTCTGCAGACTTCCTACAAATAATACGCTGAGGTTGATCTGATGGAGTCGGCATCAGGATGCCAACACATCAGGATGTATCTTCATCCATGTGCCTGATAAACTTATGCTGATTTCCATCTGGGATCTTCTCTTGAACTATCAACTGGAGGACCCGCATGTGGTCTCTCCATTAACCTGAGCTTCCTCACGGTATGGTGGCCTCAGGACTTCAGGCTTACTCCATGGCAGGTCAGGGCTAAAAAAAAACAAAAACAAAAACAAAAACAAAAACAGTCCCAGCTAACCAGCTAGCATGGTAAGAGCAACATTGCTTTTATGAACTGGGCTCAGAAGTCACACTGCCTCACTTCTGTCACTTTCTATTCATGAAATACAAATTTGCCCAGGTCTGAAGGAAGGGAACAGAGACTGCACATCTTGATAAATGAAATGTCAAGATCACATTGTAGAAGGACATGTGGGATGGGAGATATTGTCGCAGTTAAAATGCAATCAGCAACAGGAGACATCAAACCAGAAGATATTTCCATTATATATATTTTATTTATAATCACTTCAACTTTATATGGATGAGTTAATAATCTACTTAGCCTACACAATCTTTATATTTCTCTATGGCAATATTACAAAAGATAATCACAGTATTATGCAGCCATTCTGTGTGCTTCCTTATGGAGTGGAAATAAAAACCCAGGAGTTAACTGTGTTCTTTGAAACATAGCAATTCTATATGGTGAAAGTTTGGCAAAGCTTGGGAAAATTGGATTAACAAGCACAAAAGGAAGGTATTGGTTTTTGTAGCAAGGAAAGATGCTAAATGGCTCATAGATCTGAAAGACCTACAAGACTCCGGATCTACAGGACAGCAACTGGGCCCTCAGTTCTGATACCAACTCTTTCTCTGCCATCTCTCATCTCTGATGTCTCTTCCTTTTTGTATATTGTCCATGCTGTCTCCTACTGAAGACGTGGGACCTTCTCCATAAGATTGGGAAATCACCAACCAGCAACCACACAGTAAGGCAGAGCTTGTTTTTTCCAGTGTCAATACTGACCTGCTCTGCTTTAGTTGCATGACTTCTTTGAAATTACTCTTGCTGGGCAGCCCGGGTGGCTCAGTGGTTTAGCGCCGCCTTCAGCCTAGGGCATGATCCTGGAGACCTGGGATCGAGTCCTGTGTCAGGCTCCCTGCATGGAGCCTGCTTCTCCCTCTGCCTGTGTCTCTGCCTCTCTCTCTCTCTCTCTCTCTCTCTCTCTCTCTCTCTCTGTCTCTCATAAATAAATAATATTTTTAAATGAAATTACTCTTGCTAGGGGATAATGCTCTACACTTACCCAGGAGGTCACATATTCTCACTCCTTAGCCCAGGGGTTAAGATCTTTCTTTGTCTAAACATATGTGTGTGTGTGTATGCTTGGTCATGAAAATAAACAGCCCTAAAGAAGTCAAAATGTTGCTACAAATTTGCACATACCAATGTGTCCTGTTTTCCATAGCAATCTTGGTTTGGGAGAAACAGCTGATTATCTTAGCTGTAAGAACAGAGCAGTATTCCTATCTGGCAAGGGCTGGAAAACACCTAAAGACATTACTTGCTGCTGGCTGAGACTCACAGGCAAAGGAATTAGTTGATGCACAAGTCTTCAATTCTAGTACCTCAAATCTCAGAATGTCCCTTGTCCTATGGAAAGTTGATTGCAGGTGCAATATCACCCCCTCCTTCTAGGAGAGCAGTAACTCCTGGCCTCAGCTAATTTGTTGGTAGGCAACCATGGAAGATCTCCCAGGGTCATTCATTGGCAATGAGAGGGAGTGATACTGGGAAATGATAGCCGGGCCAAAATAAACGGTTTAGCTGCCTAATGGAAACTAATAATAATTGTTAAGATTAAAAAAAAAAAAGACATGTATTTATCCAACCCAAGGTGATAAAACAATACCTCAATATTCAGTGTGCAGCAAGAAAGCTCCCTAGAGTCCTTCTGGAAGATACTAAGAAACTGACTTCAGCTCCATATTGTTTGTCTTCAGCAATGTGAATTTGGTTTTAATTATTTGCCTCTTTCAGGGACACCAGACAGATGAGTGTGGAAGCCTGATGATCAGTGAGGTCCTGCGCCACTCCATGGCATCACGTTGCTAGCATGTTGGCTTATCCTAGTGTCTATAGCATATGTGACAACCAAACTGTGGACAGTGGGATTGCTGGGGGAAAGACAACATGTCTGGGCTCAGTTTCTCTAAGTTTAGGGCTCAGAGACAAAAGGGCATAGCAATAACTTCCAAGGCTGGTTGAACATTCAAAAGTGACTAGAGTTTCACCACCCATAGTAGATTGTCTCCTAAGATCACCTCATTACTCCTTCCCATCCCTCATGCTCTTCACAGTGTGAATTTGCTGCTCTCTTTACCAAGAGATGGGGTCTTTTCCCCCTTGCCCTGAGCTTCGTTGTCCCTGTGACTTGCATTGACCAAAAGAATGTGGCAGAAGGGAAATTGTGGAGCCTCTGAGGCTAGGTGTGAAGAGGCATGGCAGCTTCCCTTTATTGTCCTCTTGCCGTGTAATGAAGTCCAGTATCCTGACAGACTGGGAGGCCTGGGAAGCAAGAAGCCCTGGAGGAAAAGCAAGGACACAGTGAGGAGAACTAAGGCACCCCAGCTGACAGCCAGTACCAGAACCCCAGCTGTGTGAGTGGGGCCATCTTGGCTCTTCCAACCCCAGTCAGAGGTGACCATGGAGCAGAGATGAGCTATCACCCTTCCCCTACATGCTCTCCCCAAATCCCTGACCTACAGAATAGTGAACAATAAAATAGTTGTCATTTAAAGCCACCAAGTTGTACATCAGCAGAAACTCATCCACCCTCTTGTTCAACTTGGAGAAATTCGCCCCCCCCCCAAATTGGGAAGTCTTGCCAGTAATTGGAGTATTGAAAAGCTCAGAATATGTTTTGTGTTATTATCACTGGATACAGAATATTTCCCTCCAAAGATTAAAGCCAAAACTAAATTAGTTGCTTTTCTGCAGAGCTGGGCCACATTATTCAAATCCAACCATTTCATTTGTTCCTAAAAATTTTCCAGGGGCCCATGTGAGGTCAGGGAGCATCCCCCCAGTTTTCTGAGAGCCCCTAGATGCATTTTAGTGACCCTGAATCCCTTTAGCATTTGTCACTCTTTTTACTGAGCTTGACAAATGGCTGTTGACAGAATTTTTTTTAATTGAGATTTTATCTCCCAGAGTCTAACTGCAACAAAGTTTCTATTAGATATCAACGGGAACATTCAGATCGCTGAACTGATCATTTCCCATATTAGCACATGCACCTTAAAGTGATCAATTCTGCCTATCGGTCTCCATAGACTGAGACCTTTCCTGCAGCTCATGCATGTTCCCTCATTATCCTACAGCCAAACAATTATTTGCCTAGGTGCATTTTATGGTGGTCGTCCAGTACACCAGCATAATAAAAGTTTGAATTAGGTAATGCTCCTTTTTATTATCAGAAATGAATTACCTCATGGGGCCAGCAGATCCACAAATGCAGTGTGTCCTTCCACTAATTGGAAGGCCTTTTTCAATCTGTTTCTGACAAATGCAGAACAAAACAAAATAACTACATTCCAAGATTGCTCAGTATCAATATTATGGATTTATTTTATTGGACTCATTTTGCTCTTCATTCAATAATGAACAATACCATAATCTCCATAGCAACCATAGCGTACCATTAGGGCAATGCTAAACATAAATTCCAAATTTTCAGGGTTTCTTCTGAGCCCAGAATGAGAGGCTTTCTGCAGGGCATGGTGAAACGCTCATCCTGGAGAAAAGTTTCATTTTTGTTCCCACTAGACCTGAAATGCTGGCAAAACAGCACCTCATGCTAATAAATATATGCAATATCACTGGCATTTATGTTCAGCATAAAGGAAATATCATGCCTTGATATATGAGTGGTGGCATATTCCTATGACTCTAAAAGCTCATGTTTCATTTTTAACTTTTAAACAAAATTCATCACATAATAATTACGTGCTTACTGCATATAAGGGATGGTCTCTTGATTTTCTCAGTCTTTGCAAATCATAAACTGGGACCAGACCACTTGGGTATCCAGTCTGTGTGCTCCTTGAAGGTGAAGGCTGAGTCTTTGCCTCAGCTCTGTTTCTAATACCTGGCATGCAGTAGGCAATCAGTAAATGCTTATAAATGAACAAATACTCTTGCTGACATGGAGGAGATGGAAGGGTGGGAAGTATTCCTGGAGCAGATGACCCATGAATGTAGTTGGAAAAGATGGATAGAGTTTAGTTCCATAAGGAAAAATAGGAGAAGGACATGAAACATGAGAAACAATGAGGAAGGGGGCCTGGGCAGGAGAAGCAGGAGCTTGCAGACTCTGATGACCTTGGAGGTCCATGTCTGTAGTAGGGCTGAGGGCAAAAGTGAAGCCAGAGAGGGAGTGACCATCCAGGTCAAAAAGCATCATAGATCACAGGTTTGAGTCTGTGCATCACGAGGAGCATCGAAGGATATGAAGCAGAGACAGGTCGTGGTTGGGCTTCTGATTTAGAAATATTATTCAGGCTTAGTACAGAGGTGGATATTCAGAAGACACAGCAAGAGTGAAGAAGACAGCTTAGAAGTCCAGTAGACTTTTGGCCATCCTGACACCCCTTAATTGCCACCACAGGTACATAGCACAAGCTAGCTTTGGCACCGTTTCCATACCAGTGCCACCTGAGATTCTCCTCAAGTTCCAGGCCCCAGTTCTTGAAGCATCTCAAGTCTTGGATCCTGTGTTTTGAATGAAGGCTTTGTTCCATAGTCAAATGCTACCCCCTCACGCCTTCTCTCCACCCTGCTCTGTTCCCATCCTCCCATTAGTGGGCACTTCCAGGAGGATGGACAGGGTGGAGAAAGGGGGTGAGGTGCTGCCATCTCTTGTCTAGTTTCAACATTTATGGGGACAATCCTCTCTCAGGAGACAGAGTCCTGGTCTTGAGCCAGCATTGAAAGGACAGACCTTACATGGCTGCATTTGCCGACAAAGAGCTTTCCACCAAATGGGGGCATGAAGCCACTTTATTCCATGATGATTTCCATTAGAAACAGACCCAAAACCACAGGCATTCAGGTTCACAGACTTTCCCAGATCAAAGCACACCATGAACCCTCTTGAGCACCAGGCATTGCTTTCAAGCTGCTTTCCAGAATCCTGTAGGTTTTAGAAGAGAGGAGCCCAAACTTTGTACTGTTTTGTAAACATCAGAAACTGCCTGCCTAATGTGGGCCCTTTCCAGACTCATCTGCGAAAATAGTAAAAACTTTCTGAAGGAATATTCAAAAAATGAAGATTACTCAGAGTAGATGAGAAAAAATGTCAGCAAAGACTCACTGAATCCTTTGAATCCAGGTTACTGTTCTTAATGTGGCAACGGGAGCTTAATTGGTTTGTCAGCTGCATCAAAAACCCAGACGAGGAAACCCTTGCTTTATAGCAGAGGAATTTAATTTGAACTGAGGGAAAACCTACTGATAGGAAAGGTTGTTATGGACTGTAATGGATGACAAAGCAAAGCCCCTTCAAATCCATTCTTTCTGCAAATATCTATGAGCACCCTCTATGGGCTAAGCGTTGCTCTGTAGTAAAGGAATTAATTCATAAATAAAACTGAGACTCCTGCCCAAATGGAGCTTATGTTCCATCCCAGGTTCTAAGAAAGACCAAACAAATGAAGCTCAGAGTGGTTGAGAGCTGCCAGACACCTGAGCCCAGTGTGGTACGGTCAAGTGTGGGTACAGTGGGTACAGTCCAGGGAGGTACCTCACAGTGTGGGGCAGTGCAGTGTAGTATGATAAAGTATGTCTATTATGGTAGACATAATCCAGTTTAGGTATAGTCCGGTCAGGAACAACCCAGTGTGGCACAGCCCAGCGTGGCACAGCCCAGTGTGGGAGCCCAACATGGGAAAATCAATGTGTGGAGCAGTCCAGCATAAGGCAGCCCAGTGCAGGACAGCTTGGTGTGACACGGTCCAGTATGGGACAGCCCTGGTT
Organism: Nyctereutes procyonoides; assembly: GCF_905146905.1. Classification (NCBI taxonomy): domain Eukaryota; kingdom Metazoa; phylum Chordata; class Mammalia; order Carnivora; family Canidae; genus Nyctereutes; species Nyctereutes procyonoides. Next base: position 41,274,776 of record NW_026575024.1, read on the forward strand.
GGGACAGCCCAGTATGGGTACAGTAGTCACAGCCAGATACAGTGGAAAGAGGACATGGCTTACCTATAGGAGCAGTAGTATGTGAATAAAGCATTCAGATGGGCTAGGAGGCAGGGAGGAGTGTGAGCCTAGAAAGGAAGTTCCAAGTTAGGGCAGAACGTGAAGAAGTTTGCAGGCCATCCCAAGGAATTGGGACTGTCCGGGACAGAATAGCACTGGTGGCAGAAGCAGGGAACTGACTGGGGAGATGAATCAAGGATCCGTGGAGAATGGCAAGACAAGAAACCAAGCAGGCTTCTTTAGAGACAGATACCACCAGTGAGAAATGACAAGACCCCAAGCAAGTAGCTAAAAAAGACAGGATTCCGTAGCCATCAGATGGAATCTGTGAGAAGCAGGGGCCAGGTCTTGTGCTCTGGTGATGGAAATCAGGTGGTGGCAGGAACACTCATGGGAAAGAGGGCAGGAGAGAGTGCTGGACCAGATTCAGTGCCACTTCTGAAGTGCCTCCAGAGGGTTGAGCAGCCACGCCCAGTGTGAGAAGGCTATCTGTGAGTTTCACTGTGTGCCACGTATGGCCCCAAGTCAGGCAGCTCCAGGTATGTGAGGCCCATGGATGTGGGTAAATGAGATGACAGCCACAGAAAAAAGCAACGTGAGCCTCCTTCTGATAGATTGTGAATGAATCGATGAAATGCAAAAGTGCCATTGCCTACTGTCCAGTCAGTGCCAGCTCAGTCCTGGGGTACAGTGACATTTACTAATCGGAAGTCTCCTAACCCCTTACCTGCAGTACAACTCGAAACTCTAGGCTCTGACCTTCCCAGATGTTTAACAATTTCTTCAGCCCAGGTTCTCAGAAAGATTGAAGGGGGGGCCGTATCTGAGGATAGGAAGCTCACACATCCCTGCTAGCTCACTCTGCAAGTAATTAGATTAAGCTCTCTCTTGACACCCAAGCTCTCCAAGCTGATACCTGGTTTCAGGGGCACAGTGGATAAAAGAGAAGCACAGTATGCCTTATGAGGTCTTCAGCCCCAACCCCCAGTTCTCAAGGTGAGGTGATTTATAGCCCGGGCTCTCTGCTCTGTGGTCCCCCTCAAGTAGAAGCAGTGGCCAACACTCTGGTGAATTCTCCAACTAGCCCTGGTAACCTGGCCACTGCTGGACTTCACTCTTGCTTATGTGGTAGGAACACCACAGAGTAAGGTTGATTACTGGTTTCTCCAAGTCTGGTCAAGAAAAACCCTTATTCACCTTCTCCCTCCAGCTTGGCTCCTTGACACTGTAGTTTTAATTCCTTGCTTCTTTTTTTTTTAAGATTTTATTTATTTATTTGAGGGAGAAACAGCATGTGCACATGAACAGGGGGGAGGGACAGAGGCTAGAAGCCGATTCCCCACTGAGCAGGGAGCCTCACATGGGGCTTGATCCCAGGACTCCAAGATCATGACCTGAGCGAAAGGCAGGTGCCCAACTGATTGGGCCACCCAGTTGCCCCTCAATTCCTTGCTTCTTGATGTCAGAAGTGCAGGTATAGCATCTTGCTGGTCAGCAGTTCTGTTCTCCAGAATCAGAAAATCTCCTGTTCTTCATAAACTCCTAATAAAGGCCTAACAGAGACCTAATAGGTGCCCTCATTGACCTTTCCATACACATCCACCCAACATGTGGATATGTTGACACTGCATATGAGACATCCCAAGGTATCATTCCCCATGAGATGCTTCATGAACTTTTCACAGTAAGCAGGACATGCTCTTATTTGAAAAACCATGTAATTTCAAATAATAGCAGACATCAAAAGATGATATACAGAATGCAATAACGAGGTACTTTGGAGCCCTTTCATCCTTCTATACAGGGGCACAGAGTAAATATTTTAGGCTTTGTGGACCAGAAGGTCTCCGTGGAAACTCTGTTCTAATCTGCCATTATAGCGGCCACTGACAAGCCAGAAACAACTGGGTGTGGCTGTGCTTCTGTAAAATTTTATCTACAAAAATAGGCAGTAGGTCACATGGGGTCTGCAAGCAGCAGGCAGTAGCTTGATATAGTGCAAAGAAGCAGAGTAGGAGAGAAGAGAGGACAATACCTCTAGTAATAGCAAAATGTAAATCATGGGCAGTGGAGAAGGCATAAAAGCCAGATCACAGTGGGTTAGAGAGTCATGATTACATTTGTGTGTGTAGATATACACATCTTATACATCTATAAAAACGTGTGCACATGGATGTACAGATGTACACACATATATATTCCGTGTGTGTGTGTGTGTGTATCACACATACAGACTTGGAGATTCTTGTTTCTGGCAGTTTAGAAGATTGGATATACTGAATAAGCCCCTTACTGAAAAAACAATTCTGGGGTGTCTCAGTCACCTTCGCCACCTTCAGCTCAGTCATGATCCCAGGGTCCTGGGATCAAGCCTCATGTCCAGCTCCCTGCTCAATGGGGAGTCTGCCTCTCCCTCTCCCTCTGCCCCTCCCTCCCACTTCAGTGCTCTCTCTGTTTCTCAAATAAATAAATAAAATCTTTTTAAAAAAGGAAGAAAGAAAGAGAAAGAAAGAAAAGAAAAGAAAAAAAAGAAAAGAAAAGAAAATTTTGAATAAAATATATCTGTGACCTGGATTAGAAGAAAGGAATCCTCAGAGGAATACAAAAAGAGAGTAAAGGGAGGAGCCCTGTGTGTTTGCAGCAAACCATTAAAGACATTGAGATTTCCCTACCTCAGCTGCATGGAGTTCTGGGAAAAGACACTGAAGCTTAGCCTAAACAAGGTGGAGAACCCGAGAGGAGCCCCCACATGTGTTTGTTACATGTCAGTCACCTTGGGTGCTCCACTGCTGGAAAAACTCACAAGATTCAGTTTAAATTCACAAAACAGCTAACAAGCAGTTCAGCATAGCAGCAGCAGCTGAAGACATGCATGGAAAGAGGTCAGGAGACCACAGGCCCTCGCTTTTTATGTCCTTCTGTGGCTGGGTTTCACAGGAGAGCTTTGCGTCCAGGTTGTAACAGGAACTGATATGTGTATACATGCGTGTACATGTGTGCTTCTGGATGGAAGGTCGGGTGGGTAAGGCACCCTGGTACCTTGGTACCAGGAACTGTTTATGGTGGGGGTCTCTAGTGACCAGTCTTAACCATAAAACCCAACCCTCCTCCCCAGATTCCACCAAAATCAGGAACAAATAATAAATCCAAATATTGTTACTAAACAATACCAACAGGCTGCTGTGTTCTGCTCTGAAATGACTCACCAATCCATAATTACAGAATGTCATTTATCATTAGTGAACAGACGCCAAAGCCTTGGCCAAGGATCAGTTGCTTAGAAACCAGCATGTTCAGTACAGTCCAGAAAGTGATCTCCATGCTACCTACCACGTCTAGCTGGGGTGCCTCAGTGTCAGGAATACCTTTGTGGTGCAATAAACCTCAAGAAACCTTAAAGTGGCCCCAAATTGGTGGTGTCCCAGGTGCTAGGCAGGAACAGATGTACATCCTTCATGGAGAAAGTCAACTTCAACCAAAATGCCAAAGAAATCATACCGGTCAAGCTGCAGGGTAAATGGATAGTTCCCAGACAAGTTGCCACAAGCAGAAACAAATCAGGGTGGGTACCAGATCACAAAGTCTTCAGATATTGGAATCATCAGGCTCACAGGGGAAAATAATGTGACTTTAAGAACTTAAAAGAAACTTACATGGAAGTTTAAGAAATTAAAATATGAAAACATCAAAAAATATTCAGATACTATAAAAATGGTCAAAATGGTCAAGAATTTGAAAAAGAATCAAATACAATTTCTCAAAATGAAAGCTATAATAATTGGAAAATTTTTAATGAATTAAACAAAAGATTTGACACCCATGAAAAGAGAAGAAATGAAGATAGGTTGGAATTATCCATTATTTAATTTGAGATACAAAGGAATGGACCATATGAAGGAAGAAGGTGAGATGGATCATCTTTGGGAACAGGTTAGACTCTCTCCAGGCATTGCTGCCAGGTTGGCCCAGTTCCGTTAGATCTTCTCTTTTGCTTGGGTTTCAATGAGCAAACAAAAATATGACTTTCCTGTAAAATCTTAAAGGTTGGACACTAATAATTAAAATGAATGGGTGTGTAGGCGCTACAGCTCATCTGTAACCAATTTGTGCCTTTAAAGTTTTGATGACAGCAAGGTGGGAGTTGAACTCTAGGTGAGGAGAGAGAGAACCAACAGTGGGAGATCACTACAGGACAGGCGGGATGCGATCTTGAGATTGAGATCCTCTTGAGTCATGGGCATTAAGGGTAGCTGGCTATCCTCCAAGACAGAAGGGACAGAGCTACACATAGATGTGAGTTAAGCTTAGTATATCCCAAACAGCTTGAGGAATTTAACCTAAGGTCCTTATATCCTGTGAACAAGCTGGCCTTGACTTTTAGCCAAGGATATTAGAGGCAGAGAGTTTCGGAAACGAAACAAAACAAGCAAACTGAATCCCATGTCACAGCACTGGGACAGTAAACGTACTAAGTAGATCAAACATTGGGACATTGGATATTGCATTTCTATGACCATGTCAGAATTGCCAGAAAGAATCTTGGAAACATCAACCTTTCTGCTGCCAGGCAAGTAAACAGAAATTTCCAATAGGAAAAGCATCCTTAAATTGTCACCAAAGAATTAATGGAATCTGGGAATAATGGAACAAGGAAATAGCTTTTCTGATGCTGATTGCCAAAATAAGACTGCCAGAAAGCCAGAAAACAAGGAGCAGCAAAGAAGGTAAAAAGAAAGAAAAGAGAAAAAGGGAAGAGAATGGATAAAATATCACCCTGATGTTTTGAAAGGCATGGAAAATTGGCAAAGTAGATTCTGGGTTCTCAAGCAAAATGGTGGCACCGTTCACTGAGGTCCTCAAGAACTTCCTGATGACCTGGGATCCCAGAGGAGGCAGAGGTCTGGTTTCATGTCCACTTCTACTCTTTGGGCAAGGAGTTTAGCTTTGAAGTTTCAATCAGCTTGCTGCCCCCTGTATGTGGAGCACCCTGCATGGTGGGCAGCAAATGAGGTCTCCCAGAAGGGTTTTTCTCTCTCTTCAGCCTAGACGTCCCCACGGCCGAGTGTTTACTTTTTGCATGTGTGCTCAACCTCGACAGCTACTGACCTCTCTTTTCTGTTGTTTCAAAGAACCAACATTCCGTGTAAAAAGGCTGTGTGCTGCGCCGAACTCGTACACTTAGGATACAGAATGCATATTTGATCAAGATCTATGTAAATTCCACCCACCAACAGTGTGAATATTTTCCTTCCCTTTGAAAATACAGTTCACCTCTGTCTGTATTTGTGTTTCTACAAGTGGCAAAGCCTCCATTTATTGTTTTTAATCACCCTTTTACATTCAACCTCCCCCTTGAAAAAGTAATGTCTCCCTCAGTGGATACAAATTTGTGCCCCCCAAAATCACAAAGGAATTTTTTGTACCTTGTGTTCTATATATTTGTGTGAAATGCTTTCAAGGGTATCACTAAGCCAAACAAAGCCCAGTGCTTGCCATTTATGGAAAAAATTGTCTTGGCTACAATTTTGAATCACATTTTGACTGCAAAATTATTAGGCAGCACACACACCCCCCCCCAGAGTCCAAGTGTAATTTTTAATTTGAAGTGTTTATGTAGTGTTTTTTTAGCACATTAAAAAGTGTGTGAAAATATGGGAGTCATTTTCACTCTAATCTGTCACATTAAGACAAAAAATATGGATTCTTCTATATTCCCTGCTCTGAGAAGCCTTGTTATTAGACTGTCCAAAGAGACAATAGAAACGATATGTAGATCTTGTTAAAAATGCAGATTCTGACTCAGTATGTCTTAGGTAGAACCAAGATTTTGCATTTCAGACAAGCTTCCACAGGAGGCCAATACTGCCGATCCAAAGACCACATTTGGAGAATCAATGCAACCAGATGAGTGGCTCTCAGCCTTGGCTCCACATGTGAAACCCCCATGGAGTTATAAAAGCAATTGCCCAGGTCCCACTCTAGAGATTCCAATTTAATTGACCTGGAAGGTGGCCTGGCTCTCAGAAGTATCTTGAGTGATTCCAAAGTGAGGCTTAGTTGGTGAATCAATGGTTTAAGGTGAAATCCAGCTGGTAGACATTCTGTGTGATTAACTATGAGCCCCTGCTAGGCAGTCTGTGGCTCTGACCTCTTTTCCTCCTTGGGGAGGTTGTATCTAGATCATTATGAAATCACAGCATAATTCACAATGTCATCAGTGTGCTTAGCATTAAACATGGCCCCTTGGGGTGAATGATTAGGGTCCCCATTAACACTTAAATAAAGAACTGGTACATTTGAACCAGTGGCTGCCATGGATGCAATATGAGTGGCCCAAGATAAGAGGTTCTGGAACCTTGTATCTTGGATCTCATTTAAGATCACACACAAAACATCCATGTGTAAAAGATAGTCTTCTAGGTAGGAACAGAGGCCACGGTAAATTAAATATTTGGATAATTAGGGGCTAACCTGAGGCTGTGTCTCCTGAAAAGAAGCGATATTCTATCTCTGCCTTACAGGACAACATAAGCATACTAGATACTTTGGCAAAGATTTAAGGTAAGGAACTTAGGTCCCTGAGGCCATTATAGTCAACCTGTGATTTTCGAAGAGCTATCGCCCAGCTGATATTGAAGATGGGCAGGCTGGGTTATGGTCCCACCTGGTTTAATGACCCACCAGGGTGTCCTCACATGTGCAGAGACCCCATCTGTGAAGATAGATACTCTGTGACTATCAAGGTTCCAATATATGTTGAAAGGAAGACAAATAAAATATAAGCGACGCATTGTGAAACAGATTTGGCAGAGATCATTGGTAAAGAAAGAGATGTTAGATTTGGAACATTCCCTGGACAAATTTAAAAAGCCTCCAGGCTTATATTCCCCTGCTTTGGAATTGGTGATAGTGACACCCCTTCAGTGATACACTTTTGGAAGCTTATCTTAGGTCTGCAGTTATAACTAACTAGTGGCAGGAAAAGCCCAGGCTCTGGTGACTTCTTCTAATAGTTACACTTCTCTATGAAAGGTCATCATTTCCTCCGTTTTTGGTCTCCTTTCTTTGACCTCTAGGAAATAACTCATTAATACTATTGAATTATGAGATGGCCATGAGGACACCAAATGAGCGCTCCACTGGCCAGAGTCTGCTGGATCAGAAAGGATTCAGAGGTAACAGTCAGGGCAAGTTTCCTACCACACATATCCCTAATCTGCCATACTGATATGTTGGCAAACCACCAAAAAAGGACTGTTTCAATAGAGACTATAGGTATACAGCTCACGGTGAAGGCCATGTGTAACCGATCAGTGGCAGCACATGAGGGCAGATGGGTATCACAAGGTTGGGGTAAATAACCATTGGCATGCATTAAGACTTCAGCAAATTTCTCCATGTATTTTGGAGTCTCCCGAGGGGGTTCTGATATGTGTTCAAAAGTTCTAGAATGTACTGCTACCCTACCAGTCCCTGTTCCCTCTGACATTGAGTCACTAAGTAGTTCTGGTCTGCAATCTTGCCCTCAGGGCTAGGGTAAATACACACTGAAGGTATCCCCAGACAGGGCTGCTTGTGTCCCAGTGTGTTTCAGTATTTCAGTCCATGTATCCAGAAGCCAGACATCTACTGGTCTCTCTGAAACAAACACAATTTGAGTCTTAGCCACCACAACTATTCACAATGTCTACTCTTCTCCCATGTTGTCTAAGACTCTTCCTATAGCCCTTTTTTATGGTGACTTCTTCTGGCAGATGTTGAGCAAATAAATGTCAGTCGTGCCCACAAGTCATGCCCAAAACTTCTGGGCATGAGCCGTGGGCACGGCAGAGACTAACAAGGAGCAGGCAAAGCAGAAAGGTGTTTGGCTGTAGATCCAAGGAATAAATGGAGAAAATGCCATTTTTACTTACTGTCCCTTTTTCAAAGCCAGCAAGCACATGTTTTGGCTGGAAAATGATGGGTGGTTCATTGCATGTGACATTTGAAATGAAGACCAAAACTTCCAGAACAATAGGAATCAACCATGTGGTCTCGTTATAGATGTCACTGTGATCAGAATAAACTTGCCAAATGGGAAAACCCAAATCAAATTATTATTCACGTAAACAAATTGAATATGAAGGCTTTCCCAGATGCTTTTGACAAGGGGCGAATGGACTACTAAATCAAACATTTCATAAATAAATTAGGAAAATGCATTATGTAACACTAACATTAATGACACACACCAGATTGCCAAGGTTTTTAATCAAATCTTTTCAATCTAGGCCCTTATGTTGGGAAAGGGTTGGTGCTTACAGATAGCTCATAACACAAAGCAAGTCTCTCCGATGACGCTTCTTCCATCACCGAATGTTTTCCTCTGATCTGTCTCCAGGCCTGACATTTTTGCAAATTAAACTGGATTACATTATCCATGATGGCTTAAATTCAATTATCCAAATAACTAAACAGCCAGCTCCATGACTAAATTACCCACCTGCTGCCTGAACTTTTTGGGTTTTGACAACAGGCTGGTTTCATTTCTATTTTGAAAAGTAGAAGTAGACCTGGATTTCTCCTAGAAAAAAACTCAACATGGTCTTTCCTTTATCTATCTATCTATCTATCTATCTATCTATCTATCTATCATCTATCTATCATCTATTTATTTGGGTTGAGAGTTCTTCCTTTTTTAAATTACTATAGGGATCATGGTCATATCCTCACTTAAAACATTCAACAATGCCAAAGGGATCAGATGTCTCCACACCCCCTCTCTTCTCAAATATTATTATATGCACTATCTTGGCCATTGATTTAGGTTTCCAATTTTACACAATCTCAAACAATGCCAGAATAGACATCTTTACCTTTGTGTACATCTCTAGGTCCAAGAGAACTCACATTTTTATTTATGAAAATACTATCATATTTCCTTTTCAGGAGACTTTGTAGATTTATGCACCTCTAGCAGTATGTAAAATCACATACTTCCTTTAAGCTCATCAACACATCATATGATACATCATTTAAGTTTGCCATCTGACAGGTCAAAACAACTCATTATTTGTATACATTTCTGTGGTTACGTGAGATGGTACATCTTTTCAAGTTAGTGACCCCTCTTCCACATAGTTTTTAAACCTGGTATAGGGAGTTAAAACAGTCTTTTAAAGGAGTAAACAAACAAACAAACAACAACAACAAAATCACAAGACCAAAGACTGCCAAAAGAGGGTTGGTAGGAAGCTTTTAGCTGATGAATGAAGAAAATAGAGTCAAATTTCCAGCAAATTCTGAATGAAAGTTAGAAACGATAAGAGAGATATATTTTTAAGGTTATGTTTGAATAACAGCATAGAAATAGAGAAAGAGGTCTGAGACTGGGAAGAAGTTCTGAAAAAAATAATGTTTAAAGATGCAGAGAGAATAGACAGTCTGGGCCCCACACTTTGATTATTGTAATAGTTTCCTTTTACTGCCATAACAGATTACCACAATTTACTAGTTTAAAGCAACACAAATTTGTTATCTTACAGTTCTGGAGATCACAGTCTGGCAGGTATCTCACCATACAAAAATCCAGATATCAGTAGGCTGCCTGTCTTTCTAGAGTCCCTGGTTTATAGGGGAGTTTCAGCTTCCTGTCCATTTGGGTTGTTGGCAGAATTCAGTTCCTTGAAGTTAGAGGAAGTCCCATTTTCTGGCTGGCCAAAAACTGAGGCCTGTTTCCAGCTTCTAGAAGCTGCCATATTCCTTGGCCCATGGCACCCTTCTTACATCATCAAAATCAGCAATAACACCTTGATTTCTCCCACTCTCAGCCTCCTTCTTCCTCCATAAAGAGTTTATGTGATGAGACTGGGTCCACCCCAATAATCCAGGCTAATCTTGCTATTTTAAGGTCAGCTGATCAGCAGCCTTAATGTCATCTGAAACAATAATCTCCTTTTGCCATTAAACATAGCATATCCACAGGTTACCACAATCAGCTTTAATGGAATGTTCACAGAAGCCCCAAGATAACCCTTGAGTCTGACAGGTTTTCGTCCCTAATTGCTGAGCTAAAAGCAAAAACAAAAACTCTGACTCTCCTTAAAGCTTATTTGTGGAAGCCTTGGATTCAGTCAGTTGCCACATGGAGACTTGCAGTCTCTCTTTTCCTCTTCCTCTTGACCACTTCCCCTAACTGCCAGGTACTGGACACTATTGTGACTTTCCTCGCATCTTCCAGCATGTGAGAGCTATGCCCTACTTCAACAGAAAGTAAGGGCCATAGCAGCTCACACAATATGTGACCTACTTCATTACCTGGTTACCCCAACAGAACCACTTGCCCTGCCAGGTCTTCACAGATCTCATGTGAAAATGGCTTCTCCTATTTCTTCTGAATCATGGGATGAGCTGAATGACATAAAAGGAACTCTTTTATCTCCTCTCTTCTCTCCTTTGATTGAACTGGACATTCAGACACATTGACGCTCAGGAGGTCACAGCTCATCAGATATGTATAGAGGGGGTCTGATTCATATATGTGTGTATATATGTAAACTTGTGTATATACATGTGTATACATACGTATATAAGAGTCAGAAACACACATAATGAAACAATTTACTTTTCTCCCAAGGAGTTCAAAACAGTATTCTTATTATACTATTTATTTTAAAGGTCTTTGTAGGGTGTGTATGAGACAATAAATGGTCTCACTTGCCTGATTGCAGCAGTTAAGAGAATAAGTCTGAGAATAAGTCTTTCTCTCAAACTCATCAGGACAAGTCCAGTCACCAACCCTGGTACAGGGAGCTTGACCAAAAATGGACCACCTTTATGTTTTACTCAAAGAGTTTATGCTTCAAGGGGACAACCTACACCATACACTTTGCTCTAAGGAGCCTTGGCTAAAACACTTCCATTTTAGAATTCCTCCAAATGACCTTTCCAAAGTAGGTCCAGAAAAAAGCCTTGGGAATAGCAAAGCACATAGAACATGGCTAACTGTTGGCTTCCTAATAAACATTATCACCCCAAAAGGTGGCATATGCTTCAATGTAGCAGAACTGCTAGGACTTTCTGTCTGGGGATGAACCTAAAGATTTGGGCACCATGATCAGACCCTTGTGTGCACTAAAATAGAAAGCTAAGTGAGATGGTATTTTTATACAAAAAATTATTTTATCCAATGCTAAGAAATGGAGTTGGTCTAAGCAACTCAGAATCCTGGGAAATTGAGATATCATATAGAATCATTGGTAAGGCTCTCACAATCTAATGCTTACTTACTTTATTTTCACAGAAAGTAAAACTCAACAAGAGCCAATGATTTACCCAAGGTCATGCAGCTAGTTCATATAAAAGTTGGATCACCAAATCCTCTTATTTTGTGACATCTTTTTTTTTAAAAAAAATTATTTTAGAGAGAAAGAGATAGAGAAAGACAAAGAGTGGGAGAGGGGCAGAGGCAAAGGGAAAAGGAGAGAAAGAATCCCAAGCAGATTCCTGCTGAATATGGAGCCCAATGTCATGCTCCATCCCACTACTCTGAGATCATGCTCTGAGCCAAAATAAAGAGTTGGATACTCAACCAACTGAGCCATTCAGCCACCTCTATTGTGCTGTTTTTTTCTCTCACTCATGGGTTACTGATATTCTGTGAAATTAACAGGCTTTGGTTAAAGATGACACATGGAGTAATTCTTTTAGATCCTCTTTTTCCCCAAACTCCAAATGAAGCATCAGTAAGAGGGGAAGACAACAGGGGAACAAATGTTGGAATTTAAAAAGCAGATGTATCAGTGTTAATTAACTCTAGAAATCCAAACCCTTAAGGCAAGGAGAACCTGAAATACATTATAGAATTCCCCCAAAGTTTCAGGAATTGTTCGCACCAAGTAATTTTGGAATTAGAAGTGTTGGTGGAGCATAGAAAAGGAGAATCAGCTGAAAATCTACCTCTTTACCTTTAAAATCTACCTCTTTAGAGGCAGTAGAACCCAGATCTCTTCTGTATGCCGATGTAGCAAAGCCACCAGCCTTCCTTTACTGCAATGGAAGAATGAGAGCTGCTAACTGAGTTATGATTTACATATATTGAAGACCAGTTTTGACTGAAGAACCAAAGGCTGATGAACCTGACAGGATCTGGTATCCAATGACTATCACTAATTGTATTAATAATTGTTTCTTAAATACTTGGTAGGTATCAATTCCCAAGTTAAACACAAGTCACAGAAACAGTGAAGATCAGAGCTACCCCTGCTATGGACCCACATTGGGTATGATGGCAACAAAACTCCTAGGTCATCCCCTCTTCTGGTGACTTTGAGTTCATCAAAAGGTGGTTATCCTGGGTGAGACTGACTTAATCAGAGGAGCATAAGGGGACATGTGTCCTGAAACTATGAAGGGACTCTAAAGCAGTCTTGGTCAACAGCTAAAAGAAGGGGGCCTCAATCCTATAACCACAAGGAAATGAATTCTTCCCAAAACCAGTGAGCTGGCAAAGGATCTGAGCCTCAGATGAGAATCACAAACCTAGCCAACACCTTGACTTCAGGTCAATAAAATCTTGAACAGAGAAATCAGCTAACCCATACCTAGATTTTTGAATAATGGAAATTGAGAAAGTGAATCTGTGTTGGTTGAAATCCTAAGTTTGTCATAATTTGTTATGCAGCAATAGGAAGCCAATACCTCAGTGGGTAGTCTCAGTGTCAAAAAAAAAAATGCCCAAGAAAGAATAGGGCAGAAGTAGGCCATGGGCCAAGTCCACTGCTACTTTAGCAGGAGTGAATTTTTCATCTTAGAGTCTCCACATTGCTGCCCACCCATACTTCTAATTGGAGAGTACACTATGTTTCCCATTTTCCTGACTCAAATTGGAAACAGTCTTTGAAACTACTCTTCTCAAAGGAGGTGGTGAATGTCCAGACCAAGCTATCATCACATTGACTCCTGGGTGGAATTGGGCTTATTCAAAAGTAATTAGACTCATAAATATAGAGAACAAATTGATGGTCATGGGAGGAGAGAGGGTTGGGGGAATGGGCAACATGAGGGAAGAGAAGTGGAGATACAGGTTTCCTGTTATGGAATGAATAAGTCCTAAGAGTAAAGGACATAACATAAGGAATATAGTCAGTTATATTGTAATAGCATTGTGTGGTAACAGATGGTAGCTACACTTGTAGTGAGCATAGCATAAAGTATAAAGAAGTCAAATCACTATGTTATACACCTGAAACTACTGTAACATTGTATGTTAATAATACCAAAAAAGTATTTTTAAAGAAGCAAATTTTAAATGACCAGACTAAAAGCAGAGTGCTCTAGACAATATAAGCCTAAAATGAAGGTTGTCAGAAACATGAGTTAGAATGAGTATCCCAAGAGAGAAAAGGCAAAGGCAGAAAGAACAAAACCTGGAGCCCTAATTACAGATACACCAAGCCAAGAAGTGGAAATAGTGCTCCAAAGCAAAAGAAGCCTTGTGCCAGAAATGGCATAGTGATTTTGATAACATGCAAAATGGGCATAATGGGCATGCCTGGAGCCATGGAAGCCAAGTGGTGTGGACTGTACCAGGCTACCATGAAAGTACAGAGTTAAGAGTTTCCTGTGGGCCTTTACCAACTGCTCTCACACAGTTTGGGAAGGCTCTGAGGCAAGCTCTCACTAGCCTCTCTGGAAAGCTTGTACAGTCTGCTTGGAAATCTGGGGAGGCAGGGGGCAAAGCAAGCTACAATGAGCCTGTATACCATGGCTGGGGTCAATTGTATATAGGAAACTTCACCCCAGAAGCCACCCAGCTTAAGGCAGGCCTTGCTAGCAACACTGTGATGGAGGTCTCAGTGGATGTCCAATGGAGGCTTGGGATGGAATCATTATAAAGATAATTCATGATCTCAGACGTGTCTCATGTGGTAAGTCCTATCCTAAAAACAGTAAAATAAGAGGTCTAGAACATTTTGGCACAAACTCACCCTTTCATAGCTCATCCAAGAATCTAAAAGTTGGAAGGAACCATAGTGAACATCTGTCTCAACATCCTTCACAAGTAGGGAAAGTTCAAAGAGATCATGTGACTCTGGAAGAGCCAATACTCATCTTCAAATATCCAAGCACTGCTATTGGACAAAGAAAACACTGTGGTGGAATCCCAACTCTGCATTCCAGAGTGCTGTGATCTCAAGCAAGCCAGTTCACCTCTCTGAACCTGAGATTCCTTATCCACAGAAATGGATAAAGGGATTGCAAGGGAAATATAACAAGCCAATAGTGGAGAAAGTCACAGCATAGTGCATGGCACATAATTTTTCTATACATTTCCTTATGGGTCTTAGGACCAACTGCTCTTCCCTCTCTATTCTTTGTACCCAATTCCCCAGAATCATCCTGGAAGAAACAATGAGAAAATAAACTGTCTGAAAGTACTGAGTTTCTGAATCTGTAGTCCTAAATCTTGAATGTCAGAATGAACCCATTGCACTCTCAAGACCCAGAATTAAAATGCAGCTGGTATTTCCAGTGTCCCACAACAGCCTTTTGGCCTTCTGAGAAAGCCCAGATCTGGTCCACAGAAGGGAGGCAGGAAAGCTCAAAGCCCCAAGTTCCAATTCTGAACAGAGTAAAAGACAAGCTGTCTTGGAAGGATCAGCTTGCTCGATTGTGGATGCTTCAAACATGATCAACAGGACCTGAATAGCAACAATAGAAACAAGACTTAGGGCAACAAAAGTACAACCATTAAATGGTCATGATTTCAGAGCTCATAACATGTGTGTTCATCACTGTGGCACTTTTTAGATCATTGAATTTATAATGAATGTAACGATTGAAGATCAGCACTATTCACAGCAACAACTTAGTGCAGGATGGCATTTGAGAAATTGTTAACAAGACTATTTCACTATAAAAACTACAGAAGCTTTAAATAAGCAAAGGAACCTGAGGGCTCCAGCACCACTATCATTTTCAATAGTTTAAAAAAGGTACACAGTTGTCAGCTAATGCTTGCTTACCATAGTTCCTTGGTGGGGTGAGCGGGACCTTTTTTTTTTTTCAAGAAAGAAGCTCAATACAAAAAGTTTAGTAATTTGTTTAGTTCATGGGGACTGAAATATAGGCAGTCTTCCAGTTCATATGCCCCAGTCCAGAATCATTTTCAAAATACTTAAATCCTCAACCCACCATTACACACACACACACACACACACACACACACCACAATTTAATAAGAGGAATTCCTTAAGGGGCTAATTTATGTTTTCGAATTCTTGCTGCTATTTTTCTATCCTAGGAGCACTGCTCTGCTAATACTGCACCACGTATTAGCTCTGCAGCTTGAGGACCCTTTTTTCAGGTTAGGTTCTCCTAGACAACAGACCCTGAGATTAGGATTTGAGTGTAAGTGGTTTACTGGGGTGCAGGATGACCTCAGGAACCACTAGTAGTGAGTGAGGAATGTGACAAGGATGGGAAGGCATCCAATATAGGTGCTTTGATGAGCATGTTACATCTGGAGTCCTACTGCAGTCCCACTGTGCAGTCCTACTGAGAGACTGTATAGAACACACCTCAGGGAAATTCCTCCTCCAATGGATAAGACAACCGAGTTATTTATCCATCAACTTCTTTGTCATTGGTTCAAGACTGCTCCGGGTAGGAGGAGGGGCAAGATGGCGGAAGAGTAGGGTCCCCAAGTCACCTGTCCCCACCACATTACCTAGATAACCTTCAAATCATCCTGAAAATCTACGAATTCGGCCTGAGATTTAAAGAGAGACCAGCTGGAACGCTACAGTGACAAGAGTTCGCGCTTCTATCAAGGTAGGAAGACGGGGAAAAAGAAATAAAGGAACAAAAGGCCTCCGAGGGGGAGGGGCCCGCGAGGAGCCGGGCTGAGGCCGGGGCGAGTGTCCCCAGGACAGGAGAGCCCCGTCCCGGAGGAGCAGGAGCTGCACCAACCTTCCCGGGCGGAAAGGGGCCCGCAGGGAGTTAGAGCAGGACCCAGGAGGGCGGGGATGCCCTCGGGCTCCCGGGGACACTAACAGACACCTGCGCCCCGGGAGAGTGCGCCGAGCTCCCTAAGGGCTGCAGCGCGCACGGCGGGGCCGGAGCAGCTCGGAGGGGCTCGGGCGGCGGCTCCGCGGAGGGGGCTGCGGGGCGGGAGCGCGAATCCAACAGCGCAGGCCCCGGAGCACAGGGCGCCGGGACACAGCCCAGGATCCGGCCTCCCCCGGGACAGGCAGAGGCCGGGAGGGCCCAGGACAGCAAGGACGCTCCTGCCCCGAGCTGAGCAGATCAGCGGCCCCGCCCCGGAGCCTCCAGGCCCTGCAGACGGAGAGCACTGCGAGTTACTGCGGAGGCTGAATCCAGGCTTCCAGAGCTGGCCCAGCCACTGCGGTTGTTCCTCCTGGGGCCTCACGGGGTAAACAACCCCCACTGAGCCCTGCACCAGGCAGGGGCAGAGCAGCTCCCCCAAGTGCTAACACCTGAAAATCAGCACAACAGGCCCCTCCCCCAGAAGACCAGCTTGACAGACAAGTTCCAGGGGAAGTCAAGGGACTTAAAGTATACAGATTCAGAAGATACTCCCCCGTGGTTTTTGTTTATTTGTTTGTTTGTTTTTGCTTTTTGATTTGTTTGCTTCCCCCACCCCCCCTTTTTTTTTGCTTTCTTTCTTTTTCTTTCTCTTTTTCTTCTTTTTTCTTCCTTTTTTCTTTTTTTCTCTTTTCTTTCCTTCTTTCTCCCTTCTCTTTTTCTCCTTTTCCCAATACAACTTGTTTTTGGCCACTCTGCACTGAGCAAAATGACTAGAAGGAAAACCTCACCTCAAAAGAAAGAATCAAAAACAGTCCTCTCTCCCACAGAGTTACAAAATCTGGATTACAATTCAATGTCAGAAAGCCAATTCAGAAGCACTATTCTACAGCTACTGGTGGCTCTAGAAAAAAAGCATAAAGGACTCAAGAGACTTCATGACTGCAGAATTTAGATCCAATCAGGCAGAAATTAAAAATCAATTGAATGAGATGCAATCCAAACTAGAAGTCCTAATGATGAGGGTTAACGAGGTGGAAGAACGAGTGAGTGACATAGAAGACAAGTTGATGGCAAAGAGGGAAACTGAGGAAAAAAGAGACAGACAATTAAAAGACCATGAAGACAGATTAAGGGAAATAAACGACAGTCTGAGGAAGAAAAACCTACGTTTAATTGGGGTTCCCGAGGGCGCCGAAAGGGACAGAGGTCCAGAATATGTATTTGAACAAATCATAGCTGAAAACTTTCCTAATCTGGGAAGGGAAACAGGCATTCAGATCCAGGAGATAGAGAGATCCCCCCCTAAAATCAATAAAAAGCGTTCAACACCTCGACATTTAATAGTGAAGCTTGCAAATTCTAAAGATAAAGAGAAGATCCTTAAAGCAGCAAGAGACAAGAAATCCCTGACATTTATGGGGAGGAGTATTCGGATAACAGCAGACCTCTCCACAGAGACCTGGCAGGCCAGAGAGGGCTGGCAGGATATATTCAGGGTCCTAAATGAGAAGAACATGCAACCAAGAATACTTTATCCAGCAAGGCTCTCATTCAAAATGGAAGGAGAGATAAAGAGCTTCCAAGACAGGCAGGAACTGAAAGAATATGTGACCTCCAAACCAGCTCTGCAAGAAATTTTAAGGGGGACTCTTAAAATTCCCCTTTAAGAAGAAGTTCAGTGGAACAATCCACAAAAACAAGGACTGAATAGATATCATGATGACACTAAACTCATACCTTTCAATAGTAACTCTGAACGTGAACGGGCTTAATGACCCCATCAAAAGGCGCAGGGTTTCAGACTGGATAAAAAAGCGAGACCCATCTATTTGCTGTCTACAAGAGACTCATTTTAGACAGAAGGACACCTACAGCCTGAAAATAAAAGGTTGGAGAACCATTTACCATTCAAATGGTCCTCAAAAGAAAGCAGGGGTAGCCATGCTTATATCAGATAAACTAAAATTTACCCTGAAGACTGTAGTGAGAGATGAAGAGGGACACTATATCATACTTAAAGGATCTATCCAACAAGAGGACTTAACAATCCTCAATATATATGCCCCGAATGTGGGAGCTCCCAAATATATCAATCAATTAATAACCAAAGTTAAGATATACTTAGATAATAATACACTTACTTATACTTGGTGACTTCAATCTAGTGCTTTCTACCCTCGATAGGTCTTCTAAACACAACATCTCCAAAGAAACGAGAGCTTTAAATGATACACTGGACCATATGGATTTCACAGATATCTACAGAACTTTATATCCAAACTCAACTGAATACACATTCTTCTCAAGTGCACATGGAACTTTCTCCAGAATAGACCACATACTGGGTCACAAATCGGGTCTGAACCGATAACAAAAGATTGGGATCGTCCCCTGCATATTCTCAGACCATAACACCTTGAAATTAGAACTAAATCACAACAAGAAGTTTGGAAGGACCTCAAACACGTGGAGGTTAAGGACTATCCTGCTAAAAGATGAAAGGGTCAACCAGGAAATTAAGGAAGAATTAAAAAGATTCATGGAAACTAATGAGAATGAAGATACAACTGTTCAAAATCTTTGGGATGCAGCAAAAGCAGTCCTGAGGGGGAATACATCGCAATACAAGCATCCATTCAAAAACTAGAAAGATCTCAAATACAAAAGCTAACCTTACACCTAAGGGAGCTAGAGAAAAAACAGCAAATAGATCCTACACCCAGCAGAAGAAGAGAGTTAATAAAGGTTCGAGCAGAACTCAACGAAATCGAGACCAGAAGAACTGTGGAACAGATCAACAGAACCAGGAGTTGGTTCTTTGAAAGAATTAATAAGATAGATAAACCATTAGCCAGCCTTATTAAAAAGAAGAGAGAGAAGACTCAAATTAATAAAATCATGAATGAGAAAGGAGAGATCACTACCAACACCAAGGAAATACAAACGATTTTAAAAACATATTATGAGCAGCTCTAAGCCAATAAATTAGGCAATCTAGAAGAAATGGACGCATTCCTGGAAAGCCACAAACTACCAAAACTGGAACAGGAAGAAATAGAAAACCTGAACAGGCCAATAACCAGGGAGGAAATTGAAGCAGTCATCAAAAACCTCCCAAGACACAAAAGTCCAGGGCCAGATGGCTTCCCAGGGGAATTCTATCAAACGTTTAAAGAAGAAACCATACCTATTCTACTAAAGCTGTTTGGAAAGATAGAAAGAGATGGAGTACTTCCAAATTCGTTCTATGAGGCCAGCATCACCTTAATTCCAAAACCAGACAAAGACCCCACCAAAAAGGAGAATTACAGACCAATATCCCTGATGAACACGGATGCAAAAATTCTCAATAAGATACTAGCCAATAGGATCCAACAACACATTAAGAAAATTATTCACCATGACCAAGTAGGATTTATCCCCAGGACACAAGGCTGGTTCAACACTCGTAAAACAATCAATGTGATTCATCATATCAGCAAGAGAAAAACCAAGAACCATATGATCCTCTCATTAGATGCAGATAAAGCATTTGACAAAATACAGCATCCATTCCTGATCAAAACTCTTCAGAGTGTAGGGATAGAGGGAACA
Organism: Nyctereutes procyonoides; assembly: GCF_905146905.1. Lineage (NCBI taxonomy): Eukaryota > Metazoa > Chordata > Mammalia > Carnivora > Canidae > Nyctereutes > Nyctereutes procyonoides. Next base: position 41,294,459 of record NW_026575024.1, read on the forward strand.
TTCCTCAACATCTTAAAAGCCATCTATGAAAAGCCCACAGCAAATATCATTCTCAATGGGGAAGCACTGGGAGCCTTTCCCCTAAGATCAGGAACAAGACAGGGATGTCCACTCTCACCACTGCTATTCAACATAGTACTGGAAGTCCTAGCCTCAGCAATCAGGCAACAAAAAGACATTAAAGGCATTCGAATTGGCAAAGAAGAAGTCAAACTCTCCCTCTTCACAGATAACATGATACTCTACATAGAAAACCCAAAAGCCTCCACCCCAAGATTGCTAGAACTCATACAGCAATTCGGCAGTGTGGCAGGATACAAAATCAATGCCCAGAAGTCAGTGGCATTTCTATACACTAACAATGAGACTGAAGAAAGAGAAATGAAGGAGTCAATCCCATTTACAATTGCACCCAAAAGCATAAGACACCTAGGAATAAACCTAACCAAAGAGGTAAAGGATCTATACCCTAAAAACTATAGAACACTTCTGAATGAAATTGAGGAAGACACAAAGAGATGGAAAAATATCCCATGCTCATGGATTGGTAGAGTTAATATTGTGAAAATGTCAATGTTACCCAGGGCAATTTACAGGTTTAATGCAATCCCTATCAAAATACCATGGACTTTCTTCAGAGAGTTAGAACAAATTATTTTAAGATTTGTGTGGAATCAGAAAAGACCCCGAGTAGCCAGGGGAATTTTAAAAAAGAAAACCATATCTGGGGGCATCACAATGCCAGATTTCAGGTTGTACTACAAAGCTGTGGTCATCAAGACAGTGTGGTACTGGCACAAAAACAGACACATAGATCAATGGAACAGAATAGAGAATCCAGAAGGGGACCCTCAACTTTATGGTCAACTAATATTCGATAAAGGAGGAAAGACGATCCACTGGAAGAAAGACAGTCTCTTCAATAAATGGTGCTGGGAAAATTGGACATCCACATGCAGAAGAATGAAACTAGACCACTCTCTTGCACCATACACAAAGATAAACTCAAAATGGATGAAAGATCTAAATGTGAGACAAGATTCCATCAAAATCCTAGAGGAGAACACAGGCAACACCCTTTTTGAACTCAGGCCACAGTAACTTCTTGCAAGATACATCCACGAAGGCAAAAGAAACAAAAGCAAAAATGAACTATTGGGACTTCATCAAGATAAGAAGCTTTTGCACAGCAAAGGATACAGTCAACAAAACTAAAAGACAACCTGCAGAATGGGAGAAGATATTTGCAAATGACCTATCAGATAAAGGGCTAGTTTCCAAGATCTATAAAGAACTTATTAAACTCAACAGCAAAGAAACAAACAATCCAATCATGAAATGGGCAAAAGACATGAAGAGAAATCTCACACAGGAAGACATAGACATGGCCAACATGCACATGAGAAAATGCTCTGCATCACTTGCCATCAGGGAAATACAAATCAAAACCACAATGAGATACCACCTCACACCAGTGAGAATGGGGGAAATTAACAAGGCAGGAAACCACAAATGTTGGAGAGGATGTGGAGAAAAGGGAACCCTCTTACACTGTTGGTGGGAATGTGAACTGGTGCAGCCACTCTGGAAAACTGTGTGGAGGTTCCTCAAAGAGTTAAAAATAGGCCTGCCCTACGACCCAGCAATTACACTTTTGGGGATTTACCCCAAAGATACAGATGCAATGAAATGCCGGGACACCTGCACCCCGATGTTTCTAGCAGCCATGTCCACAATAGCCAAACTGTGGAAGGAGCCTCGGTGTCCATCGAAAGATGAATGGATAAAGAAGATGTGGTTTATGTATACAATGGAATATTACTCAGCCATTAGAAACGACGAATACCCACCATTTGCTTCGACGTGGATGGAACTGGAGGGTATTATGCTGAGTGAAGTAAGTCAGTCGGAGAAGGACAAACATTATATGGTCTCATTCATTTGGGGAATATAAATAATAGTGAAAAGGAATATAAGGGAAGGGAGAAGAAATGTGTGGGAAATATCAGAAAGGGAGACAGAACATAAAGACTCTGAACTCTGGGAAACGAACTAGAGGTGGTGGAAGGGGAGGAGGGCGGGGGTGGGGGTGAATGGGTGACGGGCACTGAGGGGGTACTTGACGGGATGAGCACTGGGTGTTATTCCGTATGTTGGTAAATTGAACACCAATAAAAAATAAATTTATTAAAAAAAAAAGACTGCTCCAGGTAAATCCTGTGTACTTCTGGCCTGCCCCGTGCACAGACCAGGCACACTCCTGCAGCCAGCAAAAGCCCTTAGGCTTTTCTAAGTGCTAGCTATAGGAAGCCATCAGTATAGCATACACAAGATTGTTGAATGGCAAGTGAAGAGGGGCAGGGTACTGACAATGTCCTCTTCATGCTACAGAAAAACCTCTTCAATTTTAGACTCTCTCAAGTGACCCTGGACTTCTCTCCACAGACCTGCCTTTGTGTGCAATCCTCAGCAGGACCAACACAGGCAAATCAGAAAGGGACAGATGCATCCTGGTACCCAATGAGAGGCAATATATGTAGTGGTTAAGAGTGTGGATACTGGTGCCCCACAGCATGGGACTGGGATTCTAGTGCTTCACAGATCTCCTATTTCTTGCTCCAAAATTATGTCAATACTGGACCCCAATATTTTCCACGAGCAAACCTTGTCAGCCAGATTTCTAAAAGACTCTCCAAAAAGCAGCACTAAAGATGTGCCATATTAATACTAGACTTGCACAAACACTACCACAAATCCAGCAGGAGAGGCATGGTGCTTAGAGAGCTGAGCCACCTAACAAGAAAAGGCCATTGTGTTCTGGAAGAGCCTGTAGACATTCTGGGAGGGAGCTATAAAGGATAAGCTCCAGCTTGGCAAACTAAAAGCAATGGCAGAGACTTACAGATTCATTATAATCCCACAGACCACCAGCCACGGAAGGAGAGCCATGTGGAATTGATTGGACATAAGCAAGGCCCAGAAGATTTTAATTTAAAAACAATTTAATTATGAAAAGAAAAGAAGCAGACCCTGCAGGGGAAAAAAATGATGAAGGGTGCATGTGTGACAAAGTTCTCATGTGTGTATGTCTATAAAAAGGGATAATAAGAGACACACAGAGAAATAAATAGAAAGAACTAATGGGGGGCATAAATGAGACAAAATCAAAGGGGAAATGGAGGGAAATAATTTGTCAGCTGAGATTTTTAGTTACAGGTAACAAAAAAATAATTCTAGCTGACTCAAATTTAAAATTACATATTGGAAGAATAGTTCAGAAGTCAAATAGAACGGAAAAGAGTTAAATAAGAAAGCTTCAGAACAGAATGAGGGAGCTCCTCAGATCTAGACAGAGGAGGAAATGGGTTACCTCTTCAAGGGTCTACATTGAATAATCACCACTTTCTATCAATACCCTACTGAAAACTCAAATTCCCAGGAGAAAGATTCTGACCTACTTTTGACCACATGACCTATCTTTGAGGATTTGGGGAAAGGGTCTTGATTGACAGTCTCACATGCATCACGTGTATGAGGGAGGGATATCTCCACGATGGCACCGAGACAAAAAACAAGAGATGTCAGGCAGGCAGGAGCATCAGTGATCCACTGCAGAAAGGGAACCTCAAAGAAAAGAAGGCAGTGGGACTCAAAGGGATTTAGGGGAAAATCAGCTACACACCTAGGAAGACCAAGATACAGGAAAGGGAAGAGAATAATGAAGAGGGGAAAAAAGGGTAAGAATTTAAGGAAGTGGCACAGAAGAAAGAAACTAGACAAAAAAGGAAGAAACCCAGTTTCCATAGGAGAAGCAGGAGCCAGATAATAGGTAGGGAGAGAACAAAGTGGTATGGCAAAGATGATAGCAAGGAATCACATAGGGCTTGCTCATAACTCCATGAGTCCATGACAATGTTAACTACAGGCATACTACTTCCTGTACCTGTGAAGTGGATAGCAACTAGGAGGAGTCCCAGACCACCTCAAGAGAATGAGATTTGGCATCCATTCCACTTGACTGGCGTGAACATCCACTAAGTGATTTGATTTCCATGATTGGTATTATTCCAGTTCTGTATTCCTCTACAATAAACCATCCTCAAACTTCGTAGCTTGAAACTACATATTATTATCTTTCACAGTTACTTGGTTTTATTGGACTCAGCTGAGGAGTTTTCACTTGGTGTATTTCATGCAATTCAGCTAGGGGTCAGCTTGGGCTGCAGTCATCTGAAGGCGCTGCACTGGAATGTTCCAGTTGATACATTTACATGACAAGCAGTTAATACTGCAGCTCAGCTAAGGCTGTCAATTGAAATATCTCCATGTGGCTTGGGAGTTTCACAGCATGGCAGCTGGGTTCTGAAAGGGAGTGTCCCAAGAGTGAGCATTCCAGGAGGCTGAAAAGGAAGCTGTCAATCAAATCAAACTAAGTCTGAAACTGGCACAGCATCATGCCAGTCATAAGCTATTGATCAGGGTAGTCATGGGCAACACCCAGATTCAAGGGAATGGAAAATGGATTCCTTCTCTTCATGGTAAAGTCTCTTGATGGGTTTGGCAAAGTTACATTGCAGAAGAGAATTTGGGATGAATAGCCATCTTTAGAAAATGCAATCTGGGTATCTAGCCTCTTGACAATGAAGAATAATGTATTGTATTTTTACAACTTTTTGTGTTGTTAGTGAAATTTGAACATACAAACTTTGAACTTTCTATCCCATCTGACATTCCAGAATATCCTCACTTCAAATGCAAGTTGATTGGTTAAAGAAAATATTATCTTTTCCAAAAAACTAACTGCCACATTCTTGAATATAACATCCAAGTGAGGGCATACCCAGTCTGTACAGAGCCCACATAAGATGAGTGCTTGAGGTACCATCCTCTTTTCATTCATAATTTGTTAATTTATTCCACAAATATTTTAGTCCCAGGCACCATGTTAAGTGTTAAAGACACAGAGAAAAGCATCATCTCTACCCTCAATAGTTGAGTACTGTAAGAGAGTTTCATTCATAATTCATTTTATAAAAGTTCTAGGGGTTAGAGTTTAAATATATCAAATAAAATTGTGTATTATCAAAACACTCTTAAAAATCTCTTAGGAAGTCATCACTGTGTATACTATCTTGCAACAAGCCCAATACAAACATTCTTCATCCACTATTGGAAACTAATCATTGTTTTATTTTGTTGAACATCACATAAAATAGGTTGCTAGAGACAACTTTTCTCTTCCTCCACTGTTACCATCCTAGACCTTTGAACTGAAATGTCCTCCTAGGTGATCTTCCTGCTTTCACCCTAGCCCACATATAGCCAGAGCAGTCTTGCTTAAGCAAAGTCAAATCATGTTACCCCTCAGCTCAAAATTATCCAATGATGCCTACATTACTCAAGGCCCTAGATGATATGGATCCTATCTACCCCTCCAACATTTCTCACCACATTCCCCTCCATACCCTATACTCCAGCCACATGGACAACTTCCTCCTTCATGTAAAACTCATGTATACCTCAAGACTTTTGAACTTGCTGCTCTTTCTGTCTGGAACATTCCTTCCCCAATTAGTCTCACTGGCTCCTCCACCTCAATCAGGTTACTGCTTAAAAGAAACTTGAGCAGAAACCTTTTCCCTGAGCAGAGTATATAAAATAGCACCCTCTGTCGTTTTCTGACCCTTATCTTGCTTTGTGCTTCTTTCTAGTCTTTATCACTTCTTGAAATTGAGCATCTGTTCCCCCACTGGAATGTAGCCTCCATGAAGGTAGCTCTGCACTCCAGTGCATCCCCAAGGAGAGTGACCAGCACATGGTTCTCAATGAATATGTGTTAAATGAATGGAATGCTGGATAGATGAATATATGAAAGGGAGGACAGATAAAGATATATATCCAGTAGAAGTTGTACCCAAATCCCTTTTTCAGGACTGAGGCACCTGTTTCCCAAATTCCAGAAATATTACTTGCTCTTGGCCCTCAGCTGTTTGCTCAAGGTTATGCCCCTTTCCTGGAAGCAGTTGCATCCACTGACTGGATGACAAGGAGGTATCCACTAGGTATCCAGGTAGGCCTGGCCCTCTTGACTCCACTTGGGACAATTCTAAAGGCTTGGTTGCAAATGCACCACAGTTTAATTTCTCCATGCCTGACTCTGCTCCTCTGTCTCTAGAGATGTATTTCCCAAGATCTCACTCCAGTAAATGTCCTAACCACCAATTTCCATCACAGAATCTGTTTCCTAGAGAGCCAACCTAAGAAAGTGTGGTACCAAAAATACCCACATTCAAGCACTAGAATCACATGCAGTTCATGTAGGAAGTGAGAAAAACTGAGCTCACAGACTCAAATCACACACTTTACCCTCTTTCCAAGACAGTTGCTCACAAATAGAAATGTTGGCAAGTGACAGGCATTCCCTTTTCCTTTCCCTCTGTCTCTTTTTACTTCTCTTTCCACATAGCTTATTTAGTTGAGTTCAATTACATTATACAGATATAATGCAATTCCACAGTGTCCACTTTGACCAGAAAAGACATCAAACCCGAGGTAGCCATACCAAGGCTTATCATAGCGTCTAGAAAGAAAATCTCTCCCCGAAATGAGTGAGTGAGGCTCTGACATCCCTGAACTCTGAACTGCTAATTGCAGAAAGGTCAGAAAGAACTGAAAAGATGTTATAACCAGCTGTTAGGAGTGAGAGAATAAGGAAGAAAAATAAGACAAATAGAAAGGGGGTCAGGTTAAATAAATCTAGGGAAATTCCAGATTAGAAAGCCAGGGCTCTGGCTGCTGATATCCAGAGCTTTCTTGGGTGCCAAGTGATGGTCTAGTTTCATACTCAGCAAGGCTCAGACATACTGTGGTTCCCTGACCCTACCTGTTGAGCTCTCCCCCTTTCATTTCTGTGAGTATGGCTAGAATTCCTGTTTTTCTAATTTCCATGTATGTCTTTTAAATAAATCCATTGTTTGAAGCTTACAGAGTTCCTTAAATCACAAAATATCTTACTGGCAAATATAATTATTGAATAATAATAATGGGAGCGACTAAAGAGTGCTTCCTACATACCAAGCATTCACTGTCTCATAAACCTTCACAATTGTTTGAAAGAATTTACAAGTGAAGAAACTGAGTGTTTAGAGAAAATTTCTAAAACTAGAGAATTGGTAGCATAAATTATTCAAAGTCAAGTTAAAGTGACTAAACTGAATGCAAAACTAGGTTTATCACATTCTAAGTCCCAAAGCAGTCTGATTTTTTTTAATTTTTATTTATTTATGATAGTCACACACACAGAGAGAGAGAGAGAGAGAGAGAGAGAGACAGGCAGAGGGAGAAGCAGGCTCCATGCACCGGGTCTCCAGGATCGTGCCCTGGGCCAAAGGCAGGTGCTAAACTGCTGCACCACCCAGGGATCCCAGGCAGTCTGGTTCTTGAATGCCCTTTTTAGTGGCTGAAGCCTGTTTTGCAATATCATGTACCATCTTCACCACCCATCAGAGAAAGTCAGGGAGCTAGTTCCAGTGCCCCACAATGTCATTAGTACCACATTCTGCTCTTGGTTCTGAGTTGGAAGCTATTGACTGATCATTAATGGCTTTCCAAAGACCAACACTCAAAACACTTTGCTTCCCAATGAACTCCTTCTGATCTAAAAGAAATAGTAAGAGAACTGTGAAAGACCAACCCTGAGGAAGCTCGGATGTAGATTCTTAAAGAAAACCAGGAGAAAAAGACCACAAAGAAAACCCATCCTATGACTTGCTCTATGAGGCCATATGGATAAACAGAAACCATCCCCCAGCCAAGTTCCTCCCTCCCATAGGCAATCCAAACATATACCTACCTAATCATGCTTTCTTTTATCCACACATGCATGTATATTTTACAGTTGTGCCATCTGTGTTACTATAGTTATGGTCTTATTAGCATTTTTATAAAAATGATGGTAAATCTTTGTTTTCTGAGGTTCAGAAATAGCCTATAAAACTGGGTCTAGAGGCTGAATTTCATTCCCAGCAGGTTCCAACCAAGATACTAATAGATTTTTGTTGGCCAATTAAACAAATATCGATTTACTTGGTGGGCTAAAAAAAGTACAAAAGTTTACTGTTTCCAGAGGCAAATATGCACTCATAAAGGAGAAAAAAATCTAAATCCCAATATAAATAAGACTGTAGACTTAACCTTAATTTTAGTGTCTGTAGGTCATTCCTTTGGTTAATTTACAATGTTGAAAGTCAGGTAAGTACTGTATAATCTACAGATGTCCCCTGATAGCATTTCCTATAAAGATCTTTTGATAACAAGCAGTGGAAATGGGCAATGACTACATTAGGCAAGAAGGAAATTCATCAGAAAGATTTGCAGGATCTCATAGGATTACAGGGAGGAAAAAGAGGAGATACTGAATAACCATGGCTGAAATGAATGGAAGCAGATTGAAAGTCTTTGTAGCATTTACTAATTGATAGCATCATATCTAGAATGAAGGCACTATAATACTTTCATCCTTCTCTGTATCTTTTGGTCCAGATTCAAAATCCCAGGAAAGAATTTGATTAGCTAAACCTGTCATGTGGCTGTCCCTTGTTTCTACTATACTTGCTCCTTGGGACTACCACTGTGGTGGGGGAAGCATCCAGCAACATCATTTATAACTGCCAAGGAAGGAAGGAAGGAAAAAGAGGGAGGGAGGAAGAGAGGAAAGGGGAGGAAGGAAGAAAGGAAGGGAAAGAGAGAAGGAGTTGGGTGGGTTGGAGAGAGAGAGAAGGAGGGAAGGAAAGAAAGAAAAGCATAAAGAAGAACAGAAAAAATTAAAAAAAAGAATCACTGTAAGAGGAAGAGAAAGACTGAAAGAAAAAAAGAAAAGCAGAGAGAAAGAGAGAAATTACATGAACATGCACTAGTTAGAAACGAATTGAAAAAATTATGCTCCAAAATACACAGTGGAATTTTCCCCATTAAATGGGGAAAATATTGAACAACTTGAAGTTTCATTCAATATAGCGTTAAGTGAAAAAAAGTAGGTTACCAATAGTATACTCAATATAATTCCGTTTTTAGAGTGAATACATATGTATAAACATACACACATAGGAAAGCATGTATGCATAGGAAAATGGGTGATGGGATTTCAAATTATTTTAGTGTCTTACTTTAGCTAATCTCTGTGATCTGTTCTTAAAAATGGATATTTACTGCTTTTGAAAGGATTATTTTATTATTTATTTTTACATTTTATTTAAATTCAATTTGCCAACATATAGTATAACACCAGTGCTCATCTCATCAGGTGCCCTCCTTAGTGCCCGTCATCCAGTCACCCCATCCCCCCACCCACCTCCCCTTCTCTTGTTCTTAGGAGTCTTTCATGGTTGGTCTTCCTCTCTAATTTTTCCCCCCTCAGTTTCCTCCCCTTCTGAAAGGATTATTTTAAAAGAAAATACTTGGGATGCCTGAATGGCTCAGTGGTTGAGCATCAGCCCTCAGCTTAGGGTGTGATCCCAGGGTCCTGGGATCGAGGCCACATCAGGCTCTACGGGGAGCCTGTTTCTCCCTCTGCCTGTGTTTCTGCCTCTCTCTGTGCATCTCTCATGAATACACAAATAACATCTTTAAAAAAGAGTAAACAAACAAACACTTTTCAGGTTTCTAAACCTCTTCCTGCATCTCTGAACCAAATACAACAGATTCTATTATCTCATTCTATATATGGGGAAACTGAGGCCCAGAGAGGATATTATCAGGCAGAATCACAAAGCAGAGCTAAGATAGGAACCGAAAGCCTCAGTCCCAAAGTCCCGGTCCTCTCTTCTTCTGTCTTCCATAAGAGATGGAGGCACTGACTCGGTACAAGGAGGGTGAAAACTGGCAGTCATCCCTTCTCTTGTGAATCAGACCAGCCTCCGTTCTTTCTTGAGCTTTGAGAGCTGCCTTTGAAGCATGTTGAGCTTGGGCTTTTTCTCCGTTTTTGCAAGAGAGGGTCATTAAAGTGGTATTGGAAATTCTGTGTTTTATTGGAACTGCTGGGTGCTATCTTTCACATGCCATTTTGAAATCATCTCTGTGTCTGAAGGGCCACTACTGCAGGGTAAATGGCATGATTTCCAGATGTACATGATGATTCCTGAAAGGGGTTTTCATGGATTGAGGAGCCCAGCCAATGGATGAGTAGTAAACATCGCTCTGAACAGAATCATTATAAGACAAGGGAAACTTGGAAGTGCAGGTCACCAGCACACTAGAAATGGAACCATGCTTTCCTGAGATGACTGCTGTCACTACAACACCCTCACAGCCTAGCCTAGCCCAGGCCACAGCTTGGGAGCTGGCATCTTGTCCACCTGACACTATGGTGTCCACGAGAAGAAGCTCCTATTTGCAGCTCCTCCCTGCACACACACAAGGGACTGGTGTTCCATGTGTGGAACTCCAATGAGGCTTGGTGGTTTGCACAAGTAGGGCTAAGACACAGGGGGAATGGATGCTGCTTTTCACTGTGAACTCTGAAAGCTCTCAGAAAGAGCAGTTGGATTTCATTTAAATGCTTTTGAGACATTTGGTCAGTGTGGAGGGCTCACAGTCACTTCTGATTTCAGCCATGACCCACCATTTCCTACCACCAAATGCAATGGTATAAAATGAGTCTGTATCATACTGCTCCACGTGCCTTTGTTTGGTGTCTCAACCTCGTGCCCATAATCAAACATTTGTTGAGAGTTTTAAATAAGGTGGGGGGGGGGGGCGGGAGGGAGTGCATGGTTGACTGCCATGCCAGGGAAGAGACTAGATTGAAAGCCCAAGTGAGGTAGTTTGCTAATCCCCCAAGCTAAATATATATACCAAATTAATCCAAAGAAATCTGTATTCCAATAAAGATGACTCATGCCTAGTATGTGGATTTCTATTGCTTGCTCTCTTCCAAGGCACCTAGGTAAGGGTAAAAAGCCTGGATTCTTTCCTATGAAGTGTGAAATGTTTGATAGAAGTAAAAGGAACACTGTATCTAGTGTCAGATTTGGATTGAATTATCAACTCCACAGTTACCAGCCATGTCAGAAAATTTATTTAATTCAGTGGTTCTCAGAGTATGATCCTGTGTCCCCTGAGATTCCCTGAGACTCTTTCAGGGCTATGCAAAGTCAAATCTATTTTCATAAAAATACCTGGATGTTCTTTGTCTTTTCATTGTCATTCTCTCAGAAGTAGAATTTTTGAGACACTACAAGACATATGATATTATTGAACTCAGGAATATTAGAATGTGTGTTTGTGTACTCTGGTGTTTTAAATGTTTGTGTTTTAATTTCTAATAAACACTAATAAAAATAACCCATATAAACAAATTTTAAGAGTATTTGGGAACTGTTTATCTAATCACTTTACACCTCTGCCTCTGAAAGTATCAAAAGGCTTTTGTAAAAATTAAATTATACTGTACACCTGCAACAAATGTAACACTGTACATTAATTATACTTGAATAAAAAAGTAAATAAAAAATTTTTAAATAAATAATTAAATAAAATTAGAAGAGGTTCATGCATTAGGAGCAATACACCAAAATGTATCTCTCCCTGCTCAAATACAGGCAATGTCTCAGCTTCATAGGAGCACTCAACTTTACCCTTTATGGGAATGAGTTTCATTCCTGCTTGAAAACACCCATTGTCCCCTTTCTGCAAAGCCAGGTTTTTGATAATCTCAGGTGGAGTGCTCCAGGGCCCTCCCCTTAGCTTCAATTTCCTGCCTCAACTTTTCATCCCTGGCTTCTCTGTGTCATTCCTGCAAATATTAAGTGCTCTTTACTTATTTAGGTGTATCTAGTAGATACCATAAAACAACATCTCTGTGGTATAAAGGCAGAGTCTTTCTTAAAATGAGTGGTCGTTTCTGGTGTCAACCATTCCAGGAAGTGGAATGCTCTAGAATGTTGCCTTCTAAAAGTAAAAGAAACTAGACCCCTGGTGCCTGGAGAGAGACCAGGATCCTGGCAGAAAGCGCCCCCACCTTGGCAGATGTCTTCATATCTGTTTACCCTCAAATCCTCTGTACTAACTTCTCAGGGGCTCATTGGTTTCCAGAATAAAACAACTCTATCATTCCTCCCCTCTGCCACAGCTGAGATCCTGGCATGTCCATTTCCTCTGTGAGAGGTTGACTCAGGCATCCTGCATCAGATGAAATAGAGCAGGAGGAGTTTGGTGGCAGGAAAATGCACGAGAGACAGTGGGACAGCAAAGCCTGAAATGGATAGGTTTTTCCCAAGTAAGAACATCAGGATCGATTGGATGTACAGAGTGAGGGAAATAGAGCAACTGAGGATAACTCCAGGGCTTCTGGTTTGGAACGCTGTTGGAAGAGAGGCTATTCATTGCGACAGAGTAGTGAAGGAGAGCTACATTGAGAGTGAAGGAGAGTCATGAAAAATTCCGGCCCACAGCTCAGGCTAGAGGTCATCCTGAAGGTCACAGAATGGTAGCTGAATCCCACAGGGACTGTGCTATGCCTCTGAAGATTTTGCATCTGTAACAATGAATCTGGCAAAAAAAAAGAAAAGAAGAAAAGAAAAGAAAAGAAAAGAAAAGAAAGAAGAAAGAAAGAAAGAAAGAAAGAAAGAAGAAAGAAAGAAAGAAAGAAAGAAGAAGAAGAAGAAGAAAAGGAAGGAAGGAAGGAAATAAAAGAAAAAAGAAAAGAAGAAAAGAAAAGAACAGAAAAGAAAAAAAGAAAAGAAAAGAAAGACAAAAAATCCAGCAATCTGTGTTGTAAGATTCTCCAGAGTCCCTGTTGCTGATTCTTATTGTCAACTGCCTTTCCTGACTGCTGGCCCCTGACTTGATTTCCTCCTTGGCCTTCAGATCTGCTTTTGTACACTGCAACGCTGGCTCGATTCAGCTCACACCGTTATTCTTTGCAGACTCCCAAGACTGGCTCAGAGAAACCTTTATGCTGCCTATGCTGCTGAGTCTCTTCATTAGACACTGAGGGAGGGAAGGACAAAAAAAGAACATGTAGAGCAAGAAGAAAGAAGGATCTCAGGAGGGTGGGAATAATAAAGCAGCCATTAGCAAACTTGAAAAACTCTTCTTTCTTCTACGGTGTGCATTTCCAAGTCTTATTTTCAAGGGAATTATTTGAAATGGCTGATTTGGAGAACTTGGGTCATTTAGGTAAATTTGGATTTAGAGCCTGAACTCTCACCCGAAAAATGATTCAACTCATTGTAGCAAATGCTATTTCATTCAAAAGTCCTTGGAAACAATAGAAACAATGATAACAAAAATATATGCAGTCTGCAAAGTGGTTTGTTGATTTCTAGTAATTGTTTATATAAATAATCTCATCTCTTAAGAATAAAGCAGTCCCTTATAATTCACTATGGATTAAAATTTGCCATTTACTAAATATTTTGCAGGAAGATGAGAAACAGCTAGAGCCAAAAGTTTGCTTAGTTTAGATCACTTGCAACTTTTTTGCTCAATGATGGATAAACTAATGCTCTGGAACAGCTATGTTTCTTTCTTAAATTTTTTTTTAATTTTTTTTAATTTTTATTTATTTATGATAGTCACACACACACAGAGAGAGAGGCAGAGACACAGGCAGAGGGAGAAGCAGGCTCCATGCACCGGGAGCCCGATGTGGGATTCGATCCCGGGTCTCCAGGATCGTGCCCTAGGCCAAAGGCAGGCGCTAAACCGCTGCACTACCCAGGGATCCCCAGCTATGTTTCTTTCTAGGTGGTATTACGATGTCAAAGGTATGGCTTCTCTGTCAACTCTGACCTAAGTGATAATTACTAAATTCTCCAAAATGCTACTTGTCAATAATCTATTTGCAATGGATGAAGGAAGTTGTTCTAGTCAGGATAGACTAGGTTATGCTGCAGTGACATATAATCCCCAGAGGTCAGTGGTGTGAACCACAGACTTAAATATGATGCACATGCATTACTTGTAAATGGAAGAGCTTGTTCCGCATCACCTTCACCCCAAAACCCAAGCTAGTCACAGTAGCAGGACAGAGGGACGATAAAGAATGATCATTCAGTCTTGATCCTAGAAGTGACATATGTCATTCTGCTTACATGCTTTAATCCAAAAGTTACATGAGTTGGCCTAAATTCAATAGGGAGTTGAAAAATAGAAAACTAAGTATTAAGGAACAAGTGTAAATTTTAACAGAACACGAATAAAGGCACCTTAATTTTAGAGTTCTAGGTTCATCATCAAAATGTATGAAGACAAAAGCAAAGCAAATAATAAAATACAGTGAACCAAGAATGCACATTGAAAAATTGAATTACATAGTATCAAAAACAAGATATGGGGAGGGACATATTATAATTTGTATCTTATTTTATGAGTGAGGTTCAAATACATTAAGTGACTTGCCCAAGATCACACAGCTATTTTGCAGTGGCCTTTTACTTCTGGTTGGTAGTCTTTGAATTAGGAACCCACAAAGACTGAATTTCAAAACCCCACCGGTAATAAAGGCACAGCTAGCATAAGAATTTTTTTTTAAATAATAATTATTGAGGCAGCCTGGGTGGCTCAGCAGTTTAGCGCCTCCTTCAGCCCAGGGCATGATCCTGGAGACCTGGATCGAGTCCCACGTTAGGCTCCCTGCATGGAGCCTGATTCTCCCTCAGCCTGTGTCTGCCTCTCTCTTTCTCTCTCTGTGTCTCTCATGAATAAATAAATAAAATCTTTTTAAAGATTAAATTAAATTAAAAATAATAATTATTATTATTGATCACTTCTTCATTCTATTTATAAGGAGCTAATTGCCATTTATGCCAATAAATAAAGTCAAACCACCACTCAGAGACCCCTTATATGTCTAGATTGTGCAGGCTTATAGGATAAGCAGTTGCCTGTTACCTTCTCTAAGAGCTTATCCTTCAATAAACCCTTAGGATAAACCATGAATATATGCTTAAGCATGTCATCTGAAGTCAAGGAGAAGGATTGGCAAGTATTAAAGAGACATGAGAGAGCCTGATTCACCCCAAGCAGAGTTCTCCAATAACCATGTGTTCTTAATATTCCATAGAGGAAATGAATAATATGGAAAATTAATTGTAGAAGAAAATATCTTGGCCATAAACTTTGGCATACTCAATTTTCCTTCTGAGCTTGCTTAATAACAATTTTTAAAAAATCATGTTGGCAAGCATTCTTTTCTCACAAGAACTTCTTTGTTGAAATCAAGAACTTGTTTCTAAGAATCACAAAGAAACATAGAAACAAAAGTAATAAAGTAACAAGAAGAAATGACAACCCTATTACAGCATCTGAAGAGGCATGTCTGATGGCCTTTGCATCATGTTTTGATAACAGATTGAACTTTGAGGTCTGTGGTTGAGAGAGAACCATTAAAAAATCAGCCATGCCTTTAATAAAGATAATGTGGGTCATCTGGTTGTGATGCTCCTATAAAAGCAGGTGATAAATTAGTAAACAAAGCATCTTAGAAGTTTTCTGCTCCAAATATGGTCCCAGTATAAGACTTTCTTCTTGATCATCTGCTTGATGGTCATATTACCCCAGGTCCTGTGATGGGGTAGTTCACAGCAACTCCAGCTCTCAAATTTAGCATGTCTTCTGCTAAACTGAGCTGAAATTTTCCCAACCAAACTTCTAACATTTGTTCCTAACTTCCTCCTAAAGTGAAACAGAAAAGGACTGTCCCTTCTTCCTATTATTGTAAATATTTTAAATTGGTTTTCATGTCCTCACTCAAAATTTCAAAACACAGAAAGGAAGCTGCCTACTAAGATTCTTGCAGGTTCCTCAAGTGTGTCAAGGTATTGAAGCTGCCAAACCATGAGTCTGTGCTCTGCTTATCCACAGAAAGTATGTCTTCTGAGATCCTAAGGTGCTGTCAGATGTCTGAAGTTAACACTATCTGGCTGATTGTGTTTTCTGGATGAGGATTTGGGGGAAAAATTAAAAATTAAAAATAAACTGAAAAAAAAAACTGAGAGGAAGGTGAGATCCTAGAGACACAACCCTCAGAAGAAGAACCTTAATCTCCTATATGTTGGAAGTAACAATTACCCTGCTTCAATAGCAATCAGGAAACTTTTTACCATGTCACTGTTGTTTGCAGTACTGTTCTTTTGGCTGTATTTGAGGGAATGCGAGGACTGACCATTACAGGAACATAAGCATATTGCTTCTTGTTTAGATTTTATTTCATAGTAACAAAATTCAACATGAATTCATCTAGACTTTGAAGGAGGTTAAGGAGTATAGTACCCCCAAAACACTACAACAAATATTTACAGCCCAAATATTACAGGATATGAGAATAAACTAGAGGGTAGAGAGTATTCTCTCCAGCTGAAGAAGAAATTGTTTGGTACTTAAGATAAAACGCAAGATCAAATCTATGAGATTTGCTTCCAGTTAGCAATAATGATCTTCCTGCTGTCAATTCAATCTTAAATCCAAAGCATTTCATTGATTCCAGAATATTAATACCAAAGACCATATACTTGCTTCTGGCCGCTGAATCTTAACAGTGCAGATTTAAAAACCAGGAACCATTTTTAGGGAGTCCATCATCTATCTTGGTTAAGATCCCAAACTTCATATGGTTCAGTGAGTTCTCATCAGGAAATTTCTTCCCATGGATGGGCTCGCTATCAGGGCCATTGTGGCAGGTGAAGTCTCAATCCTGGAGTGGAAGCAGAATGGGCTGGCAAGACGATGACTCTAAGTGGTATCATATGCAAATCAGGAACCCAAACATTTTTAAAAGAGCAAATTTGGAAGCATATATACAAAAAATTCTAGAAGTATGTTATATAATAGTATTTAAAAATGTGATAGAATGGACTCAGGAGTTAAATGTGTAAACATTTTACCATCAGTACTTTCATTGTTTCAAATAATGCCTCTGCTAAGTGAGAACTGCTAATCTGAATTTTGTCCCATTTACAAGAAAGTTAATTGCCACCCAAAATATTGACCACTGTACTTGATCTCTCAGCAGCATTCAAAATGACTGTCTCCTCCTTCCTTCTTGAAACATTATTTTTTCATGACCAGAGCCCCATGGAAACCATGCAGTTCCAATCCTTATACATACCAAACTACATCTGCATCTGTCTGGGGAGATCTGTTATTGAACTTTACCTGCGAGGAAGACACCAAAAGGTAGAGAGCCATGTTTTCCCTGACTTTTATGTCTTAACACTGATTGGGTTTCCTTCTCACCTCCCTGACCCTTCTCTGTCTCTGCTTTAGGCTCACTTTCTTCTGTCTGGCCACTTAATGTTGAAGCTCCAGAAAGTTTAGTCTCTTTTCTTCTCCCTCTATACTCTCTTTACTACATACAGCCTGTGAAACTGAGTATTCCATGGTATTTCAAAGCAATGTAGCACGGTAGTCACCCATTCCCACTCTCCAGTCCCATTCTGAGATAAGATTGGCTTACTATCCAAACATGATCAAGCCCCCATGGTGAACCACGTCATCCTAATCCTTGTACCTGCCTCCACAAGCGTTTTTTCTATCAGGGAAGGCCCACTGCTGAGCAACATCTTTTAGAGAGACACTAAGATATAGGGAACCATGTTTTCCACATACTCATACTACTTGTGTTTGTGTGACTTATGATTCTTCCTTGGAGCAGCCATTCCCACACATAGACAATCCTTAGCCTGAGTATCATCTTCATTATTTCCCTTTCCTGCCAGGTTGCTATGGTGCTTCAGGGGGAATTGAGACACAAAATCCCTCTTCTTTGAGGCTTCTTTCTATTTAATGCCTTTTTATTGAGTATAAATCATATTTTCTTGTGCCTTTGTGTGTCTAGTAGTTTTAGATTGTATTCTGAGCATTGTGTATGTTATGTTATAAAGACACTGCATTCTGTTATGTTCCTCCAAAGAGTTTTGTCATTGTTGTTGTTTTATTATTTTTGTTTTGTTTTAGCAGACATTCAACTTGGCTGTATTCAAACTCAAAATTCTATGCTCCCTGCAGTGGGTAGCAGTTCAAATCTCAGTTCAGTTCTTTTAACCTTAGTAGGATACTTGGATTCTGCTCCATGTATCCATGGTTGTTGAGTCAGCAAGAGAAAGGGGATGAGTTTATACATAGAATTTGGGGCTCCTCAGTTTTGCTTCTCACCTTTTAGGATTCTCCTCCCTTTGCAGTGCTATGTGGGTTTTATCAAGTTTTAGTCTACCCATGTGGTATTGAGTGGGGCCTTTCCTAAGTTAAAAATTGTAAAAAATAAAAAAGGGACACCTGGTGACTCAGTGGTGGAGCACCTGCCTTTCGCTCAGGGTGTGGCCCTGGGATTGAGTCCCACATTGGACTACCTTCAGGGAGCCTGCTACTCCCTCTGCCTATGTCTCTGCCTCTTTTTGTGTGACTCTCATGAATACATAGAATATTTTTAAATAAATAAATAAGTGTATGTATATGGTGTAAAGAAAATAAAATAAATAACTCATAAATAACTCATCCAGTGGTCCTTTCTTCAAAGGATAGATGTTTCTGCCTGCTTCTGGTCACTCTCCAGTATTTTCAGTATATTTATTGTCCAGAGTTGTGCATTCATGTTACACTTCCTCAGAACCAGCTTCAAGGCAACTCCAGGGTTCAAACCTCTAATTCACTAGCTGTATAAGTGGTGTGACTTTAGGACAGTTTCTTTTTTTTTTTTTATTTTATTTTTTTAGGACAGTTTCTAAGTACAAAATTAATATAATGATTTCTATCCTATAAAATCATTATGCATAATAAATAATAGTGACTGTACCAGTCATACAATAAATGCTAATTTATTCTTGCCATTCTAGCTCCCAAATGAGCCCATGGTTAATTTTCAAATATAGACTTTGACTCTATCTGAATCACATCAGGGGTTTGTGTGTGTACTTTTGTTTTTTAATGGAGTGTCACAAGATTAACAGGAGATTGTGACGTTGTTTAGGGATGGGGTTTGTATTTTTAAAGACATGGTGTAGGTTTGCTAACAGCTGCTTTATTGTTTCTGTCCTTCTGAGATCCTTCTCTCTTCCTGCTCTACATGTCTTTCCTTTGTCCTTCCCTTAGCTTTCAATGGAGAGCACAGGAAGAATGAAAGTTTTCCTGGGTCAGTCTTAGGAGTGTGCAACTAATGAAGGTGTGTGCATGGTGTATGCATGGACTATTTCTTAGACAGTTAAGCTATTTTGTCAAAAAAAAAAAAAGATGAGGTATGTGTGGGTGGCTCAGCAGTTGAGCGTCTGCCTTTGGCTCAGGGCATGATCCTGGGGTCCCGGGATCAAGTCCCACATTGCGCTTCCTGCATGGAGCCTGCTTCTCCCTCTGTCTATGTCTTTGCCTCTCTCTCTCTCTGTGTCTCTCATGAATAAATAAATAAATAAAATCTTTTTTAAAAATGATGATAATATACTTTTCTTTCCTCTGCTGAAAATATTCAAGCATTTCCTGAAAAACAGTTATATTCTATGAGCGAGTAATTTGCACTAGAAATTTCAATGTCTGTTTAAGCAAAGAAAGTAAAAACAGTCATGAAACTACTCATAGTAACACCAATAAATGCAGTAGCATATACCTTTTTTTTTTAAGTTTCCACAGGGCAGAAATACAAAACCATAATAATATGTAGAAAACTAACTTGAAGTTTAGAGTACATATCCAAAAGTTTATTAACAGAAGACCAAACTAATGTATAATTAGGCATGAGTACCAAATTATAAATAGATTCTTCATTTCTTAATATCATTGCATACCAAAAACTGTTTATATCATGTGCATAACCCCCTAATGAAGACATAAGCCATGAGGTAAGCAGAGTATATTGGATTTACTTGGAGTTGCTTGGAAGCCATTGGCCATGAAGGATATATACGCAACAGTGCCTATTCCAAGAGTGGGTATTTCCTAGAAATGGTCTCCCTCTTGTGCCTGCTCTCTCGAAACTCCCATTAGTATCTACATATCTTAGCTGCCAATAAGTGGATTAGTGGTGCCTTTCAAAGTAGATTAGTGTCCCACTGCATTTAATTAAAGTAGAGTTCATTCCATCACCCTTAAGAGCAAAATTATGCAGAGAGAAATTCCTTATGTGCAGACATTGACTACAAATATGTCTCCCATTTGGGTCTTTAAAGTGATCCAGTTGGCTGCACAGTTCAGAATTTCTGGAATAACACACAGTTTCAGTGCTTTTTCTCCTGAGAACAGAAGTGTCAGCTCCATTATTGGGAAGGAAGTGGGGAGGGTTCTCTTCCTGACGTGATCTGGAGCTCACATTTTCTAATAAGATCCCACTTGTAAGTCATTTTGTTTAACCGTAAAAATATTAATGTCCTCAAGCTGATAAACTAGTCAAAGGAGAAGTCAATCAGGGTGTTTCTCTGGCTCATAGATGGACTCAGGTCATTAAACACATTCTCATCAGATAGAACCATCTCAGGATTGGTTAATGCCATAATCATCAAAATAAATTGTTTCATAGATGGACTGACAATGCTCTGGTCTGCAGTTGGGCTGCCATTTTAAATAGCTTCTCTCACAATAGCAAATATTTCAGTCCTGAGCCATTTTATGCCCCAAAATACATGAACCACCTGACTTTTTCATAAGAACTATAACAAATGACTACAAAATATCTATCCTAGTGGTTTGCAACGATGGCTACCCATTAGAAACACTTAGGAAACATTTAAAATGCACTCTGAGCCTCACTCTTAGAAATGCTAATTTCACTAGTTTGGAGTGGGGCCCAGGCATAGCATTTTTTAAAAGGACCCTAGGTAAGTCTTCAGTTAAGATGGAGAGTCAAGGTGGAAAACTGCTATCTGTTCTCTCCAATTCCTTCTCTGTCTGGGGCTTGCAAAACTGAGCCTTTGGGAGTTCCAAGAAGATAAAATATTCCTTTCTTGCCTTTTTGGGTTAATCCCCCTAAAAATATTTTTACTTAGACTATTTTACTTCTCCATCTCTGGATAGTCTCTATCCCTTGGCTTTCAAAATGGTGATGGACAACATGTGAAAAAAAGAAACAGAAGGGCAGAGCACTTGGAAGGGGAGTCCAAGCTCACCTCATTTCTGCTGCTCTTCGAGCTGTACACACGCCATGTATGTCAAGGTAATGACAGTGGACAGGGAAGGCAATACACAGAATGCTAATGTCCTAATGGGCACAAAAAGAGACCACAAATGGTTTGCGGGGTGGTCAGGAGCGAGTTGGGAGGGGAAAATCCAACCACAAGAATGATCAAGTGTATTATCTGTGGCTGTGGACATTGGTGCCCACACCCACTCTGTTAAACAGGTGACCGAAGAACCCACCCAAAAGCCAGCTCTAACTGTTGCCTCTTTGATTGTAAGAGCAAAGCCCCAGGGCATTTTCTTTCTACTCTTCCACGCCCACTCACCCAGCCTCAACTGGCTTCAAAGGCTTTAAGAAGACTCTACTGTTTTGTAGAGTCTGTGTTTCTCTTTATCATTTGTATCTCACACATGCACAAAATCTTTACCCTAAAGACTGGATTAGGTCTTACAGGTGCTTCCTTGGTGATGCCCAAAAGCATGTGATGACAATGCCTTCCTTATCTATGAGAACACCTGAGGAAGCTCAGAGATTAAACAAATGAGACTCAACTCAAACCATTGACAACACCCAGTACCAAATTTATTTCTGATTCAAAGTTTCCTGGAAATAGCAAGATACAGCCAAGCTTTGTTCCCTCAGGAAGATCTAGGATTGTTGACACCGTTCCCCCCGGTTGTCTATTGTCTTCGGTATGAGGATTGCTCTGCCTAAGATTTCACATATGAAGTGTAAGCACATTGCTTGAACAGAGGAGTCATTTTAGTTGTGAAGCACCTTTTTATACCTGTCCTTTCATACCTTAACTATGATGGCACCTGACATATCATGAAAGGACGCAGATGAGATTCAGCGTGAATCACTCATCAGACCTAGCATTAAGTTCACTTCTGAGTCAGTTTACACGCAATAGCAAGACATAGCAATTGGCAAATAAATCACATGGCTTATGAGACGTTTTCCAGTGAGCCATGTCCCATAAATACATATATTTCAGGTTTATTTACAATAAGTAGCTGACACAGACTAGGTTTCTCCCGCTATAAGTAGCTCATAGACAAAGAGTCTCCCTTATCTTTCTGCTGGTAAATATCATTTACCAAATGGTAAATTACCGTTTGTGTGTTTTACAGTAAATTTGGTTACTAGCGAGCTGACAAGAGAATTCATCTGGTTTATCTTTTCTTTTCCCAGATGTCCCAAATACAGACCAAAAATAGGTTGTGGCCTGCTGTTAACTTTTTTTTTTTTTTTTTTAGCATTTATAAATTAAAACAAAAAACAAAAAATCTTCCATACCCATTGCTATCTTGACTCCCCATGAAACCTTTGGAGCAAGCAGAGCAAGATTCCTCCTCCTTGTGGAGTGGAGGAAAATCCAAATTCAGAAAACTGGAGTTATCCAGACCCTTAAAGCAAGTTGGGAATGAAGCAACTCGAGATATTTAGCCCCTGATCCACAATGTTCTGTCTTACACTTTCCCTTCTGGATCATGATGCTTCATCAAGAACAACACCTAAGTCATCCTTGAAACTCGCATGTATATAAAAGAAGAAAAAAAATTCAGAAGCGCCATTTTAAACAAGGACCATTGGATAATGTCTTATGTGCTCTGTGACTACCAAGAGCAGTAAGTCTTAGAGCTCTGAGCTATGTGGGTGATGGAAGCATCGACAGATATCTTTCTAGTCACTGCTTCCAGGGGAGAAGGGAGCACCTCTCAAGGTGGTGATAATAATGATTGTTCTCTTATGCACACACGTGTTCCATCAGCTAGCATATGTAGCATGCTCTTGCTATACGCATCGATGACTCTCTAGGGCCTATAGGTGTGGAGTAGGCACATAGTAAATGTTTTTGTTGGACTAAATAACCTGCATTTGGAAACTCACAATAACCTTTCAAAGCTGGAAGCTCAGAAAAAAATTATCTTTACTTTGCGAATGAGGGAAGCAGTGCTTAAGGAAATTTAATGGCATTTTCAAGTTTACACCTGGAAAGTATCCAAATCAGGGTTTATCCCCAGATTGCAGTGAACTCAAAGAAGACTCCCCGCCCCTCCTCCTGGGTTGTATGAATACTATGGCAGTGCCTTCTTTTCTCTTTTCACGACCAAGGTCAGCATTGTTACTCAATAATCTCTTCATTGATTATGTAACCTTTGCCCCTCTTGTCTCCAGTTCAATTCTTGTTATTCAAAATGCAGACACTGAAAACCTTCTAGACTCTTGTGAGCAGCGAGTTTGCAAGATAAGGAGAGAAAACTGGACACTTAATGCAAAGGTCCTTGGCACTAAATACCCATGTGCCTCGAACAGTCCCTTAAGTTGATAAGCTTCTGTTTCAATAACTGTAAAAGAGACTGTTCCTGTGTCCACTGAGTTCTAAAAGTCTCTGATAACTCCCCTCTTGCTATTTATTCTTGCAGTTTGCACTTATTTAGGTGCATCTAAGGAACTGGGATTATATTTTCTTTTATTTTCTATTCTCAGTTTAATTTCACTACCTGTGAGACACCCCAGGTGAGATGCCCCATTTTTCACCAGCAGAGGCCAAGATCCATTTCATCATGGTTTATTTTATGTCTGTCCCCATTCCTAGAAGCTCAGTCGAGTCAGCAGTCTTCCACCAAGAGCTTAGACAGGCAGTGAGAGGGGAAGTGTATTTTTGAGGACCTTTAAACACAAATCTCAAGCATGGCTGAGATAAGAAACCCAGAAGCCTTTTAGGGATAATCCCCTACCCACTTAGCTCAATCCTTAGGTAGGCAGGGGGTGGCTCTCTCAGGAGCTGTTGGCCAGGTTTAGTCATAGCAGTGACTATCTACCTGGAGCAGCAGTTAAGATACATATCATTTACGTATCTTAACTTATGACATATCCATGCGTATATTGATTGTTATCTGTTTACTTCTAATCATAAGTTGGGGTACAGAAGGGAGATCTTTGGGTATTCTTTGGAGTAATTTCAGTGTTCTTTGTCCCAACTGCATAGCAGATGCTCAGAGCATCAATGCTAACCCTCTGATCTCTCTTTGATTGTTGCTGTCTTTTGTCCTAGTTCTGGTACAGTGCGAGGTCTCATTTTTCTTGTGTGGTAGATTGGATTGTTGTTACACTTCTTCATTGCCTCTCTCACTATAAAATTATTCATCCACATACTTTGCCATGTGACTTTGGAGACCCTCCCCTACTCTAGACAGAGTATGTTTCCTCACCTACTTGGTTTGTGACTTGGCCCAGTGATTGCTTTAACCAATGTAATCTTAGCAGACTAAAACATGCAGAGGCTCTAAACGTGCTGGCATGGACTGGCCTGTGACTGCCATAAGCAGAGTGTGCCCCTTCAGGCTGGGCCCTAAAAGGCAGACACATGAGCAGACTTGACCAATCCATAGCTTGAAGCAGAGCTTCCATCTGACCCGAAGTCACATAAGCAAAATAATAATATTAACCTCTGTTGTTGTAGCCAACTGACATTTTAGTGATTGTTCTGCAGCATTATTGTGGTCACAGGTATTAAAGTACATTTCCAGTAGGCATGCAGTAAACCTAAACATTGTTTAGGCCTCTGTTTGAGATCACTACCAAAAGCCACTGTCACCTGGAAAATAGGGCCAATTGGACACTTGCAGGAAATTAACTTGAGTGGCCCTCAAGCCAGCAACCAAGCAATTCCTCTAACTGTAAGTCCGAAGGTTATAGAACTCTACCAGAATGTAAAAATTCACAGCCGTACATTCCCTATTTTGTGCTATGATTTTGAACAAGCCACGGAAGACACTGCTCCTATGAGAAAATGGAACTTTTATAATACAGGTCTTCCCTTACCTTGCCTCACTAGAGCAGGCAATTTGCTAGAGTTTGAGTATATGCTGATATATATGACAAGCCAGCTATATTTGATATCCTGACCATTCCCTCCTACTTAAAATAAGCAAAAACTATTTGCAATTATTAGTTAAAGCACAAGTACCATGATTGGATGCTTACCATGCACCAATCCTTACAATAGATCCTTTGCATGCATTCATTCTCTCAAAAGTCATAGCAATTCTATAAACAGAATTCCCAGTCTGTAGATGAGAACACAAGGCCCAGAGAAATTAAGTAATTTGTCTAAAGCTTCACATCTGGCTTATAAATTAGAATTTCAGAATTTCTAGAATTTCAGTCTTGTTCCTTCTGAGTCCAAGGCAATCCTGGTCTCCAGCCTCTGCATGTCTTCTTCTTACCTCTCCAATTTTAGGTAATTTCTCTGGCACCAAGGTCAGGGCTTGGGCTCTATCAGGTTCCTAAGTTTATCTCCCCTTAGGCCTTACTAGCTCTCTTGCAGGCAGGTAGCAATGACAGGATCAGGACCACCATTGCCTAATGCTAGCTTTTAAAGGAAATGAACGCAAAAAGATGACACTTCACTGTGATACATCCCATATGCCAGCACCAGAAGAGAATTATCTTCTGTGGCACATGCCAGTGCCAGCATGTGGAATGTATCATAGTGAGGTGTCATCTGGCTGGGTGTATGAAGCTGGGTGTAGAAGCTACAAATCCACTTACAAGGATGTTGCTGTCAGAGGTGTCTTGACCTTGACCAACTCTTGGTCCCATGGGCAAGAAACACTTGTAGCAGGGAACTAAAGTGTGATAATAAGCATGAGCTTTTCTCCAAGTTTTTCCTACACAAACATTTCCCCTTTGGTAACGGGCTTTTGGGGGCGATGTGAGGAACATGGACTCTGGAGTCAGATAGCACTGGTCATAAACAAGCCATTTACTTGTGTGACCGTACTCAAGCTAGTAACTCCACCTCACCATAAACTTCTGCTTTTGACTTGCAAATCAGGGATAATGCCTTAGGTTAGATTTCCCAGAAACAGATCCCAAGATGAAGGGTTGTATTACTAAGGAAGCACTCCCAGGAGACGCTGGAAATCGAGTAGGGGAGGCAGGAGAGACAAATGGAGGAAGCCAAGCAGGAATGTAATCTCAGGCAAACGTCCTGCAAAACCTGTAGGCACTCCTGGGTGGCTCAGTCAGTTAAGTATCAGACCCTTGGTTTCAGCTCAGGTCATGATCTCAGGGTCATGGGGCTCTACACTCAGCACAGAGTCTGCTTCTCTCTCTCTCTGTCTCTTACCCACTCTCTGCCCCTCCCCTCCCTCTCTCTCTGAAACAGATAAATAAATCGTTAAAAAAAGGCCTACAAAGAGTATCCTCAGCCTAATCCTCAGCAGCACTCTGGCCCGCAAATTACACCTCTGAGTTCACCCTCCTAGAGCTGTTTTGCTTCTCTGCACCTGTTAGTGCCCAGTTCAGGGCACTTCTGTGTCTCCAATGTCTCCAAACAAGCTCCACTGGCCCAGGAGAAACCCTATGAACATAGCACAGCTGCTTACTGTTGGAGGCAAGAACACACCCAAAATGGGTGAAAAGGGACCCAAGGTGATCTTGGCGGAGTACCAACATTTTTCACCACAAATAATACTCATCTTGCTGGGCTGCTATATATCTATATGGACCTCTCTCTGCAGAGTTAGATCTAAACATCCTGACACGTAAATGCCACTTGATGAAGAGTATGTGTTAGTGTCACTGTCATTATTATTATTAGTGTTCTGTTATTGCACATATCATCTTGCTAGGTTCACAGCCAGAGCTCTGTTTGCTCTGCTCGATGATGCCCGTGGGCTCCATTTGCCATCAGGGTTGGTCCCTACATGCTGATTTCACATCATTGGCTTTCTCTAGTTGGCACCATATGTGTCACCCGATCTCACAACCACCATCCTTTTGGAATCTCCCTCACAAGGGTCAGAAAGGCCCCACTTCTGGTCAGGTGGGATGTTTTTGAGGGAGGCAGGTGGCTGAGGACTCAAGTTTGAGTGCTACTCTGTCTCTCAGCAGTGCCACTGGGCCTCCAGCAGGACTCACCAGCCCCAAATCCTCCTCTCTCATTAAATAAACCCCTGGCCTTTTTAAATTTCGCCTATTCATCTTCCCCCACTAAGGGCTAGGGATTGCTCAGAATGAACCAAAGTCCACAAAAGAGCTTCTCTTCCCTTTATGTCTAAGATCCTGCCCCAAGAGACCTGGTGCAGCCCTCTCTCCCTAGGAAGCCTAGGACACCCACAGGAACAATGCAGTGTGGGCTTTATTTAATTAATCTTTTTAACAATCAGCCTTTTCCCTGTGCCAGTCGGGCAAACTCATCTATGGAGGAGCCTCCCCTCTGTGACTAATCCTCTATGTTAAAAGACAGTGCTTGCTATAAAGCCTTTCCATACATCAGCTCACAAGGGCTGTATCTTTTCACAGTGCCTGACAGCCCCCTTGGCCACACTACTCTGGGACCTCATTTTCTAGGCTGCCATCATGCCTGAAATTAATCTAAGATGGGATCCTTTTACAAGAGTGGCAGCAAATATCCAATTCAATTTGCTTTCACCCAAGATTTCCCAGGAGTCATGCCGAATGAGATAATCAATGATGATTATAGGGCTTGGCCTGCCTCACTGAGCCAAAGTGTTAAAAGGAGGGAGAATTTCTGCTCCAGTGCTCACCCAAGCCAGGCAGATCCATTACTATTCTCAATGGCTCTAAACCATATGTGCCGCAGTAGTCACGTGGGGTAGGTCCAGGGGATGTACCTACGTAAGAAAAGAAAATTCATTTTTGCTTCCCCTCCCACCCCAGAATAAGAGAAACAGAAATGTGTAGAGCATCTGGAGCAAAGATAAGTAGACTGCTTAAACCAATGATGCTGAAGAGATTTAATTTGAACAGCTAAACTTTCCTTGTCTCTGTTAGAGACTAGTCAATGCCTTTGCTACTAATCCAATCAAACAAAGTATTAAATTACTTGTTGCTACCCTTTTAACCCTGTGAGGACTTTTTTCTGCTTGGATGGTTATTTCCAAACACCACAACATCCAGTGAAGGAAAGTCAAGGGCCTATGGTTCCAGGGGACCAAAGAAATCCTCCCGCCCCCTCCTCTTTCCCTGTCACTCACCCTTCTTGCTTCACTTAGTTTTGTACTCACTGTCTGGAGGTGGGGGGTGGGGGATCCTGAGTTCTGCACATTTTTACAAAGGCTGTATGTGTCCCAAAGTGAGGACATGATTGTGTATTAGTTACCTATTGCTGTGTAACAAATTGCCCCAAAATGTAGCAGCTGGAAACAACAAACACATGCAATCTCGCAGTTCCTTTGGGTTGGGGATCCAGGAGCACCTCATCTATGTGGTTCTGATTTGGGGTCTCTTGTAGGCTGTGCGGAGGGTATCAGCTGGGGCCACAGTCATCTTGAGAATGACCTGGGGAGGATAACCTCTGAGCTCACTCACTCATATCGCTGTTGGTAAGAGGCCTCAGAAGATCAGCTGTCAGGCAGACTGAGGTGGGTCTTGCCACAGGGCTGCCTCACCACCTGATGGTCAGATTCTTCTAGAGTAAGGGACCCAAGAGAATGCAGGAAAGCACCCAAGATGGAGGCCACAGCCTCTTTATAACTTACTCTCAGGAGTAAAGTCATACTACTTCACTGCATACTGTTGTCAGTAAACCCAGCTCCTGCTCAAGTGAAAAGGATCACACAGGGCTTGAAGGCCAGGAGCAGGGGTCTTTAGAGACCATCTTAGAGATGATTATGACAGATAATTATGACAGATAAAAGGCCTGCTCTCTGGAGAGATCATCTGAGCATGATAGTGGAGAGGCATTGTCCCATCAGACACTGAGCTCCTGCATGTCTGAGGCAAACTCCAACGGGGGTTTCTTTTTTGTGATGCGGAGTGCTAACTCCAGGGACTCCAGGGAAAGAAGAAGGGGTATCTGCGTGTACTCAGAATTGGTCTGGGTGCTCAGAGTCAGAATCAGAGCTGGAACCATCCTAAAACCATCACTGAAGGTAATGGTCTAAGGATGTACCTGTTGGCCTAAGTGCTTCCTGGTCACATTGCCTAGCAGCATGGTCAGCAGCACACGCAAGACTGCAGGTGAGAACTCTAAGACATCAAAAGGCAGAAGGGAAGAGACACAGGACCTGGGCTAGGAAGACTTAGTTGGCGATCTCTCCTTTCCTTTTGTGTAAGATTGTTACGTCATGGCCCAACTAACCATACCTCCCAGTATCTATACCCCTCTCCCACACTGACTCTGGGCTTGCCCATGTGACTTGTTTGGGCCAACTCAACAAGATGCAAGCCCTTGGTAAGTGTTATATGCATTGGGGCTTGTCTTCTGGGGATGCTATCCTGGGGCCGTGATGCCAGGAAGCCTCCCACTGTGAGGAAACGGGAATGAAGCTCTGGCCATCCCAACCAAACACAGCTCCAGCCACCTTGCCCTTCCAGCGGGACGCAGTCCCAAGAGTTGTCTCAGACAAAATTGACAAGGGGCCAATCCAAGCACCTCACAGAACTGTGAGAAGTGATAACTTGCTGGTTTAGGCCACTAAGTGCAGCAGTGATCTGTTACATAGAAATAGTTAACGGATATATTATCACCACCACCAGAACTGTCAAACCTATGTAGATAGGCAATGGTGGGATTTGGAACGGTCCTGTGGTCCCAGAGGCCCCAACGCCAGAAAGCAGCACCCGCCAAGTACCTCGATGCATGCTCTCTCTCTGTTATGCCACAGAAGGAGTTAACAAACATCAAATATCTGGTGGCCCTTTTATTCCTCAGAGGGAATCTGGGCTCAACTAAAAACAACTAAGCTCCACCACAGATATATCTTTGACTTACAGGAAATTATCTTAAGAAATTGCAAGCCAAAGGCCCTTAACAAGCCAGGGCTTCCTAAGAATCCAGGGGAAACTGGATACAGGACCACACTACGCTCTGAAAATGCTCTGTGGGGAATGCAGGGCAGCCATCCATCTCAGCGAGTGATTTCTGTGGATGGTGATCAGCACAGTGGCTCTGATGCTGTAAGGTCACTGGCCCAGGTTGCTCTCAAAGGAAATTGTTTTTCATTTCACCAGCAGGTGAGCAAACTATAGCACTTGGGTGACTCGAACGTCCCGGGAAGCAGACAGGTCATCCTTCTGTCTGTTGAGAAGAACATGTTGTCTGAGCAACATGACTATTACAATTAATTCCTCATCCCTACTTCCCTGGTGCCAGGCTCGCCCTCTGAATCAGTATGCAGAATGAAAACCCACTGAGACGTGAGGAACAGCTTGGCCACCCTGCTCCACTGCCTGGTAAAATTCCACTCGCTCGTCAAGTTCCAGTCCCAGCATCACCTGCTGTGGGGAAGCATCGCCTGTTTTAATCCCTGGGGAGAACAAGAGAGGGTGCACGCTGCATCCTTACCACTGCTATGCATCATTACTATGTCCCACAAGGGCTGGCCATGCCTCCACCCCCAAAATTCGGGGTCACATTAAGAGGAAGATTTTGCCATGGACATCTTGATATACTTAGCATGCACCTGACACCTGGTAGCATTTGGTGAAGAGCTGCAGAATTCAGTCAGTCAGAAAATATTCATTGGATTCCTGCTCTGTGCCAGATCCCCGTTCTAAGATCACACCAGCGAACAAGACACACATTCCTACCTTCAGAGAGCTCGTATTCCACCCAGAAGAAACAATAAACAAAAAATAATAAAGTAAAATACAGAGTATATGAGAAGGTAATGGATGCTATGCAGAAAAATAAGTCTCATAGAAGCTGAAACTTTGAGCAAAAACTTGAAGGCAGAGAGGGATTCAGCCCAGAAGGATCTAGGGGAAGAGAGTTCTGGGCACATGAAACAACCAGTGCAAAGGTCCTGAGGCAGGGCAGAATGGTGACAGCTATGAGAACCAGGGTGTATCCTTAGAAGATGAGACTGAGCTGGTCCTGGGGATGACTGAAGTTCGTGTGGGACTTTGCAGGCCTGAGAGAGGATTTCAGCTTTTCGTCTGAAGAAAACGGGAAACTGCTTTGGGATATTTGAGCAGAGGAATGACACAGCCTGACTTAGGTTTTAAAAGGAGAGATTTGACTGGCCAGTGGGAAAAAGACTGTAGGCAGGTACAAGAGGAAGGAGTTAGGAGGCAGTAGTACTAAGAGCCCCTGACGAGAGGCGCAGGGGGCTTGAAACAGGCAGCGGCAGTGGTCAGATGGTGATGCGTTCTGAATAGTGCTTCCTAACAGATGCGATGTGATACGCGGAGGAAGATGTGAGGAGTTGCCAGCAACTGCCTGAGCTGGGGTCTGAGTAGCCGACAGGGAAGAAGGGGTTGCTCAGGTGGGTTGAGAGACCCAGGGCCTGCCGGGACATGCTGAGTCTGATCTTTCTGTCAGTGGAGAGGTCGAGGAAGCCGTGGGATATTCGAGACTGGAATCCAGGGAAGGCCTGTGGGTCAGAACCTGAACTGGAAGGAATTCACATACTTAAGCCCCTTACCTTACTGTTTTGATTCCACTCTCCTCAACATTAAATTGGTTAGAGGGAGAGTCTCTCAGGCAGCATATTAGACTGGGCGATTTTCTACCATCTTTTCCGGAGCTTATACCAGTCATTTATCTAGAAGACAATTCACATCCCACCCGTGAACACCTCTTTGGCATTCTGCCTTTGGGGGCCTCTCCACTTCTGATTCCATTTTGCAGGCTCCTGAGACATCACTCTTTCACACAAAGACCCCAAGTGCAACTGGAGAGCCAGCAAACAGCCATGGGTGAATAAGCCAGCTCTGGGGTAAGGAGAGGACACAGCGGGCAGAGAGGGGCACAATTGTCCAATTACCAGACAGTAGCAGGCTGCAGAGGGCAGACATGCAGCTGCCCACTTGCAAAAGCAGCCAGTGTTGCTCCGGGGCAGAGGCACAGATGACTTTATTCTTTCCAACACTGAGCAGGAGGCTCTTGCATGTTTGCCTTAGAAGTAGAGTGAATGTGTGTCCTGCTTTGCCTAGAACAGCCTGGGTTGGTGTTTTTCATTCCAGCATAATTATAACTGCATCTCCTTTCACTTCCAAAATTACCCCAGCTTGAATAATAAATCACACGGTCACCCATTTTATAAGCTTGCCTCTTGTCGTCTTTGACCTAAAAAGCCCCCAGCGCAGCCTTTCCCTGATAACCCAGAACTTTCTGACTCTTGAGCAGTTATGAATTAACTGAATCTCCATGGGCCAACCCTGGAAGCAGTAAAAGCATTAAATTCTCTTGTCCTTGCCACCTCCACTTAGAGGGACAAGGACCTGGGCAATGATCTATGCATACGACTCTCCACTTGGGAATCAACTGGGGTCACTGCAGTTTTCAAGGTCTCTGGGCTTGTCTGCTTTGAGTCCAACCCTCTGAAGAGTCCTGGAGCTGACAGTATGGTAAATGGTTCAGGTCACCTATGCAGAACCACACTCTACGGTTTTAAATCTATTCATACCATAGTTCATTAATGACCTTTCTTTTTGGGGCACCTGGGTGGCTCAGTCAGTTAAGCGTCTGACTCTTGATTTCAGCTCAGGTCATGATCTCAAGGTCATGGGGTCGAGCCTCACATTGGGCTCTGCTCTCAGTGGGGAGTCTGCTTAGGGTTCTTTCCCTCTCCTTCCCCCTCAGTCCCTCCCAAATAAATAAATCTTTAAAAAAAATAATCCTTCTTTCCTTTCATGCAACAAACACTTATCAGACGCTTGCCTAAAGCACAAGGAGGGGGATACAGAAAAGATTTCTATAGAAATCTATAGACCTTTGGGTCTAGCACAGAACATAAAATGTGAAGGAATCATGATGTAGAAGCGAAATGACAAAAAAGGTCAGCTGGTCTGAAGGCAATCCGATGATATGAAACCCTCCCTTCCCTCAACCAACAGCCTGTGTGTTGATTATTCACTCTGCAAACATTTGGCGAAGTGTCATTTACCAAGTGCCAGCTGCTTGACGTACACACCTCATTTAATCTCCGCAGCCCTACTCTGAGGTCAGCATCATTATTTCAGCTTCATAGATGAGAAGCCTGAGGCTCAGAGAAGTTGGAGGACTTGCGGAAGCTCACGTGGCCGTGGAACAAGAATTGAAACTGGGGTCTGCCTTCACCGTCTCTCCGGACACCCTTTCCACGTAGAGCACTGCGGGATCTTTCTTCCCAACTCTTCCCAAGGGGGGATAGTCATTTCCTTGAAACACACAGGTGAGCCCTTGTAGAAGGACCCACGGCGGCCACATCCTCTCTGGCTAAAGAGCAGAGCTGGGCCTGGGGTGAGGAGAGCAGGTCACGGACCCGAGGTCCAAGATTTAAGGGGGCGCCAGAAACCCCATAGTCAAGATAAATAACGTTTGAATACAACATCAGGAAAAAATCAAGTTGACAAACCACAGTGCTTGGGCCAGCTGCCTGTTTTCACAAACACGGTTTTATGACACTTCACGTGTCCGGACGGGCCCCATTCCCTGGCCGCACAGGCCTGCTCTGGCTCGTGGAAGACCCTTGCTTTGACTTTCCAGCCCCAAGGACAGCGCGCTTGTCTATAAATAAAGGCCACGGGGCTGGGTTCCTGGGCCGCCCTGGGTCACAGGGTGACCCCAGCGGCGGGCGGGCTCCCGACTGATGCCTCCTCGGAGCCACAGCTACCTGGCGCGATTCGCAGGCGTGGGCAGGGCACAGGCAGGAGGTTGGGCCGGGCCCTGAGGGTTAAGTCGCCGCGTGGGATGAGCCGAGGGCCCCCGGGGTCACCCGTCCTCCGCGCAGATGTGCCTGAGCCCCTGTTCCTGCAGCCGCCCGGGCTGGCGCGCACATGCGGTGCCTCCACAGCAGCGCCAAGCGATGACTGATGGGAAGAGGGAGCTGGGCCCCCACCAGCCACCCGTAACTGTGGACGTTATTGCTCGGCGCGGAGCTGCCCCCAGGGACTCGTGAGAGGAAGACAGAATGCTTGTTTGTGGGACTTCTGTAGCTAATTGGCATTTGCTCAGTGCTCCCCCGGCAACTATCGTTGCTCCTGATTGGGAGGACGGTGGGAAGCACCAGGTTGCCTGCCGCCTCCAGAAGGGGCCACGTTTCGGAGGCACCGCTGGAAAAAAAAAAAAAAGAATAAATAAAAAAGCCGTCGAAATAAACATACTCAAAAGCGATAAAGAGGAGCTGAAATGATTGGTGAAAGTAGTTTTCTTTGTGCAAAAATAACACGTGCTGTTTTCATGCTAATCGAGGCCTTTTGCCCGTCTGGGGCTGTCCCGTTTCCTGCCTTCTCCGGAGCATCTTCCTGACTTCTCTCTCCACCTGCTCTTTGCTCTCCAGAGACCGGAACACGGGAGCGCACGCCTCCTTGCCCAGCCCGGGGGCCTCTGCGCGTGCAGGCTGCCACACTCCAGCACCGGGGCGGGCTAGCAGTGCAAGTCAGAGCTGCAGATGCTCGCTGCTGGACGTCAGTTCATTTCTTTCTTTTTTTTTTTTTTAACTTATGATAGTCGCACAGAGAGAGAGAGAGAGAGAGAGAGAGAGAGGCAGAGACACAGGCGGAGGGAGAAGCAGGCTCCATGCACCGGGAGCCCGACGTGGGATTCGATCCCGGGTCTCCAGGATCGCGCCCTGGGCCAAAGGCAGGCGCCAAACCGCTGGGCCACCCAGGGAGCCCAGTTTATTTCTTTTTGAAATCAAAACAATTGGAATCAAGCTGAGACATCAGCTGAGTGCTAGAGCTTGGACTCTCATCTCTGGACACATACAGATCACCCAGGAAGGTGAGTACCTGGGATAGCTCACAACACAGCGATAGAGGGGAAAAGGCACTTGGCATGAATGCCGTCTGCGGTGTGTATGTGCGGAACCATTTACCACGGGCTTCGTTCTAGTTTTCCTGGCGCAAAAAGTCACTGCTTCATGTGGAATGCATTCATCTGAGAACATTATTTTCAGGATAGAACAATATTCCAGATGGAGGCCACCCTCTGCCAACCCAGCTTTCTGGTTACATGGGTGACTCTCATGTCTTGCCTATGCGGAGGTCTCCTAACCCATGCATGTCCTGACTGGAAACATAGATCATGTCAAGTATAAAAATCATGGAATGCAACTGAATGTCCAATGTCCACATATCAAAAACTTACATGACTTAAGGCACAGGAAAGTCTATCAGGCATTTGCTCAAAACCTATGTTCACTTACTTTACACGCAGTTCAAATGAACTCAGAGATCAGATTTCTAAGTCAAAGCTGCAAGGAAAGGGGAGGAGAGGGGTTGCTAGAAGTAATGATAGTGACAGCAGAGAGAAATGGCAGAGAACAACACCCTGGCAGTCATGGGAGAGATTTTGTTCTAGGGTGGGAAAGGGGGAGGGAGCAGCGGGAGAGGGAGAGAGAGAATCTCAAGCAGGCTCCGTACCCAGCACAGAACCTGAAACGAAACGGGGATTGTCTCAAAACCCTGAGATTGTGACCTGAGCCAAAATCAAGAGTCGGCTGCTTAACCACTGAGCCACCCAAGCCCCCACCCAGGCGCCCCAGTAATGGAAGAGATTTTTAATTCAAAATAATTAGACATGAGGGATGCCTGGGTGGCTCAGTGGTTGAGTGTCTGCCTTCGGCTCAGGTCGTGACCCAGAGTGCCCAGATCGAGTCCCACATTGGGCTCCCTGCAGGGAGCCTGCTTCTCCTTCTATGTCTCTGCCTCTCTCTCTGTGTCTCTCCTGAATAAATTTAAGAATCTTAAAAAAAATAATTAGACATGAGAACTCAATAAGCCCTACACACCAAATCTGACAGATGTAAGGACACTGTGGGCATCACTGTAAGATGCCAGAACTATGTCAAGGCATTCAGGGAAAGCATAGTTTTCCCTTGAGTTCTGGAGCTCTGTGTGAGAAGCAGGAAAGGATACATCCCCAGAAAAAAGTTTAACTCAAATTGCTCATTATTGTTGTTATTATTAATTATTATTATTAATCGAGGGCAAGTAAAAGAAACCCTATGTATCAGACAGGATTCTTTTGCTCTCAAATAGGAGAAACCAGTCAATTGAGCTTAAACAAATAGAATACATTAACTCCCTAAGTGAAACTTCATAGCTGATCTGAGTTGAGAAATAGCTGAATTCAACTGGTCAAATGATGTCATCAGGGATCTTCATCTTTTCATCCTGCTTTTCTCTGAAATTTTCTTTCAACCAGTCAGTTCTGAATTCTGGGACAGAGAGGATTGAATGATTGATTGAGTCGCAATGGTTGAAGCATAAGTCCTCGGAAGGGTTCTTTTTTTTTTTTTAAGATTTTACTTATTTATTCATATCAGAGAGAGAGAGAGAGAGAGAAGCAGAGACACAGGCAGAGGGAGAAGCAGGCTCCATGCAGGGAGCCCGATGCGGGACTCGATCCCTAGTCTCCAGGATCAGGCCCTGGGCTGAAGGTGGCGCCCCTGGGAAGGGTTCTTATTGGCATAGCTGGGATTATGTGCCATTTCCAACCAATCACAGTGGCCAAGGCAATGTGCTGCTCTAATTGGCTAGGCCTGGGGCCCATACCCCCTAGGGGGGCAACAGGGGTTGTGGGTCCTTGTCCACTGTAGTGTGGGTGGAGGGGAAGGGTGGTAGGCATACCCTGAGGGTGATATGAGAAGAAGGGGGTAAGGATGTTGGGCTGGTAAAAACAACTGATGTTCATTGCACTATTAGCTATCATGGAAGCAATTTTCTAGAATGACTCGATGTCTAAGAGTTTTATTAGAGTCCTGTGTTCCCTAGACAAGAGACTCTGAGATGGGGAATTAAGGGCAGGTGGTGGTTGCAAAGGATTCTTGGGACAGAATCTGGGAGGGAGGAAGCATGAGAAGCTGAGTTGGGCAGAGGGAGGAGTTGGGCTGTCATGAAGTCACAACGGCAGCTTCAGCTCAGCCCACAGAATGCTCCAGAGGTCAGACAGATTTTCCAACTTACCCTGAACTGAGGCAAGGGGTCAGCCATCTGTACATCTCTTGAAGCAATCATTGGACTGACCCAAGGGAAGGGTATTAGTCTTGGGGAGGAGGCTCCCCTCGTCAAATGCAATTCTTGGGGGAGGGGCACAGGTGAGTGCTATCACCAGGCAACATTCCCAGAATCTAGAAAAACAAAAACAGTTGTCTCATCGGAAGGGGAAGGGGAGATCTGGGTGGAGCACAAGAATGAAGTGCCCAAGTAGGGAGGCAGTGTAGGGAGGTGAGTTAGAGTAATACTTTCCCAAATGTGAGGCAGTGGGCTTCAGATTCTATTCACCCTGGTACCAGACACCAGTGTGGCCTGAATGCAGGGATCTCAGGAAAAGAGGTGGGCAGCGATGCAGGCAGGCTGAGGCCATGCACCAGTCTGAAGCACTTTGTGCTAAAATGATGAGGTAATGAGAGACATTCTTGAGCACCGACTGTGCTAGTCCGTGCCAGGTTTTTTTCAATCACAGAAGGGATTCTACAACTATTGGATGATGAGAATAAAAAGTGTCTCTAATTACTCTATAATTTTGCAAAGGTATGAGGAATTTATTTTATTTTATTTATTTTTTAGTAGAATTAATTTAAATGCTAGTTCTTGGGGTTTTGTTTTAAGAAACTTCTTTCCCAATCTGAATTACAGTGAGCATACTAATAGCAAAGGAAAGAGGGACACAAGGCTTGTACTAAATCAGTTCAAGGACAGGAAAAAGAACAGTTGTTCAAAAGTGAGCCCCAGGGGTGAGCAAAAGTGTATTCCGGAAAGTGTGTCAAGGGGAAATCAATTTCTAAGAAGAGGTAGGAAATTAAGGGGAAGTCTTTTTAAAAATGTAATCACAGAACTCATGTAATTTTTTTAAGGCTTCTTTTTAAAGGAGAATCACAAAGAAATCCAGAAAATTAGGTATAAAGAAGGGTGGGTGTTCTAAAACAAAGAACAATGAGATAAACATGGTGGGACACAGTTTCTAAGAGGAAAAGACAAGAGAAATAGAGACATAAGAATCTTTCACTTGCCCTCCATTTTTACCTGCTTTTTTTTTTTTTTTTTAACAGGAAATATTAACCGGGAGTTTGTAACTGAGCCAAAGCGGTCCATGGATACCTGTGATTAAATATAATATTGTGTACATTCTTTATCCATGGATCTCAGCAGATCCATAAAAGGGACCGTAATTCCCAAAATGTTTAAGAACCAAGGTCCCAGCCCAAATAATGACTCCAGTGAGTAAATAGTTGTAACAGAAAGAGAAGAAGTTTGGGGACTTCTTTTACTTCCTTTTTGAGTAGATTTCTTATCTTTATGGTTCCAAATTAGAAATATATATTCTGAAAAAAAAAAGAAATATATATTCTGTGAAAAGTTTCCATCCTTCCTCTGCCTACATCTACCTAAGTTTCCTCCATATAACAAATAATGTGGCCAGCTTTTGTACAGCTTCCCAACTGTATCCTCTATAAATTTGTGTGTATGGGTGTACACATGTGTGTATATGTATACCACATATGTATATATACACATGTGTGCATATATATGGTACATAATATGTATTGTATGTATATTATATGAGAAAATATACATATAAGTACACAATCATAAATATAGTATATGACCATGTATATGCACCAATAACATATATTACCATATATATTTATGTATTCATTTATGTATGTATGTTTTCCCCCAAGAGTAGTGTACTAGACACTTTTCTCCTTTTTCCCCACTTAATATATCCCTATCTGGGCATAAAAATCTTTCTCACTATTGCTTAAAGCTATTCATGAACATACCATAATTTAACCAGTCCCTCAATGATAACCTCTTGGTTATATAAAGATACTTTACAGTTATGGCAACTGCAATAAATAAGTTTGACTACATGTAAATTTGTACCCATAAAACCATCTGTAAGGTAAGTTCCTATAAACTGATTAGCTGGGCAAAATGAGAAGTGCATTTGCAATTCACTCTTTTGAATATGTACTAATTTTTATTAGCTCTAAATGAAGGTGCCTATATTCCCACACTCAATGGAGTGTATTAATATCTCTTTATCTTTTTTAGGGTAATATTTGGAAAAATATCTCAATCAAATTTTATTCACATTTCTCTTATTTTAGAAAAGTAGACTTTTTCATCTAAGTTCTATTTATATTTACTTTTCTGTGAACCATCTATGTACTTTTCCCATTTTTCTATTGATTTGTAGATCTTTATATATTGAGGTAATTATCCATTTAACAGGTACATCAGAATGAGGTTTAAGTAACTGTCACAATGTATGACCGAAGAAGAAGAAGAAGAAGAAGAAGAAGAAGAAGAAGAAGAAGAAGAAGAAGAAGGAGGAGGAGGAGGAGGAGGAGGAGGAGGAGGAGGAGGAGGAGGAGGAGGAGGAGGAGGAAGAGGAGGAGGAGGAGGAGGAAGGAAGAAGGAAGAAGGAAGAAGGAAGAAGGAAGAAGGAAGAAGGAAGAGCAGCTCACAGAAGTTTAGGCCTCATGGCCTTCAGTGGAGGGTGCTGCTGTCTTGTTTGGATATCTGCCTCTGAATTTTTAATTTTTTAATTTAAAATGGTATGTTTTACACAGAGGAAATCATTAAAGCTGTATGAAGGAAAGAAGAAGAAAGAAGCAGCAGCAGCAGCAGCAGCAGCAGCATTATGTAAAATGTCCCAAGAGGAGTAGAAACATACAACAACAACAACAAAATACAGAAAGAATTAGAAGGAATCAGGATAACTAGGCTAAAAGGGATAAAAGACAAAGGATTCCTGAGAGTTAAAAATCAACTTAGAAGGGAGATATGGAGATATGCTACAGAATAAGGCCTAAGTGATGTGTTAGTTAAGATAGGTTAAATACAAGCAACATATATACCTCAAAATGCAGCAAATAAAGTATAGTAGCAATTCATTTCTTGCAACAAATAAAGTGTAATAGCAATTCACTTATTCACTGGGGCAAGTGGCTCTCCTCACTATGATGATTCAAGGACATGCATTTACCCCCAGGGTCTTGTCCTACTTTGTATCCATTTGTTGAAAAGCAAGTATGAAGCAGGTGCACCCACATCTTAAAAGCCTTGGCTTTGAAATGGTTCACATCACCTCCAGTTACATTCCGTTGGTTGGAAGTACTCACAAGTCCATGATGAGCTGGACCAGTAGCCACTTCCCAGCTCCAGCTGGGTTACTATGGAGGTGGGGAACAAATGTTTGTGGACAGCTAGCCATCTTCACTACAACTAATAAGAGAGACACTCAACACTCTAAGAAGTAAGGACAAAAGGTGTTCATAGTCAGCAGAAGCCCTTGCCTGGCCTAGCGTACCAAGATGTAGGTGGTCTGATGCTCACGCCTGCCATGCTGCTGAGATCAAGGACTGAGCTGTCTTCTGTGCTCCCTGTGACGATCTCTGTGTCTAGAAAAGTGCCTGGTACATTGCAGATGCTCCATAAACATCTTTTGAATAAACAATTTTACAGCAAACAGAAACAAGCTGAGGCCAGAGGGTGGGGAGGTACACTACCGAAGAGCTGTCTTCCCAGGGAGGGTCAGAAGACAGCTCACAGAAGCTCAGACCTCAAGTCCTTCCTTGTTCTCCAAGTCCTTCCTGCATCTTGGCCCTGGATTTTTTTTTTTTTTTTTAAAGCAGGAATCCCATGACTCTGGGATCTCCTTGCTTGACTTGGAGGACTTCTTAGCACCTGAGCCTGACTTCGTATTTCCAAAGACACTCAAAGTGGTTTCTTAGCAACCTTCCAAACTCCTACTATGGTCTTCTTTCTAAAAGTCTTGGGTTGTAGTATGTAAAAAAAAATAATAATTTTGAGTATTTTGTTACTACCTTCCATGCCTTCAGCTCCTCCTCCCAAATTCCAGTTCCTCTTCCCATTCCTAACCTGCAAAGAATGCAAGCCTCAAACATAGCATGCAGGTAGGTAGTTGTCATTCCTATTTTTTCCCTACAAATATGTGCTTTGGTCCCATTAAATAGCTTAACAAACCGGGAGACTTCTTAAAAAGTCAGCAGCAGTCAGGTTAACTGGATCTGTTCATCAGTATTTCAGTCTCAGGACCCACCACTGTGGACTCAGATTTACAGCCTTAGCAGCCACTCTGCTAACTGTACGCATGGTCCCTGGCATGATGCTGCGCTCCAAAGCTATGGCCTCCAGTGGAGGGTGCTGCTGTCTTGTTTGGATATCTGCCTCTGAATTTTTAATTTTTTAATTTAAAATGGTATGTTTTACACAGAGGAAATCATTAAAGCTGTATGAAGGAAAACAAAATAAGCCTGGGCATAGCTTCTTGTGGCAGAATTGATGTATGTGGTAATTATGTTAGGGTTTCTGCAGGGGGAGGAATAAATGGAGACATAATCTGGGCTTCTGCTCCATTGTCTCCTGATTTAGGACAGGTAAAGCTGGAGGATCACTAAGCATTGATGCTGACCAGATGGGCCCCGTGGGATTGGGTCAGCAGAAAGTGCAAAGAGAGCAGTGGGCATCTTGAAGCATATATTATGTCCAGAGTGTGTCGAGTTTCTGTATATATCATCATACTTAACCACTGCAACAAACCCGGGAGGCCCTCTCTCCATGTCATAGTCCAGAAAGTGAATTTACCTGGTATGAACAGCTCTGCAAATATGGATGCAGAACAGATCCACAGTCTCTTCTCAAAATGCCTTCAAATCAGCTGAATTTAGAATGTTTCAGATTTGGAAAAGGTAGCATGATGCAATGACCCTAGATTATGTGACGACCCATCAGGGACTGAGGGGAAGCCCCATCATCATTAACAGCAATATTTCTGCAGCAAAACAGGGATATTCTCACTGGGAGGGCTCAGTAAAGATCATAAATAACCTCATGCACTTCTGGTCAAGATTTGTCACCTAATGAGACTCTATCAATTTGAAGAGGAAAAAAAACCATTCTTATTTCAGAGCATTCCTGGGATCATAAATTTAAAATTATAGACCTTGATTTCTTTCCTGTGTCATTTCCTTCCTTCCCTCCTTCCTTCCTTCCTTCCTTCCTTCCTTCCTTCCCTCCTTCCTTCCTTCCCTCGCTTCTTTCTGTCCATCCACCATTTAGACACTAGTGTGGGTCCAGTGAGATAAAAAAGTCTTATTTCTACCAACAATCACCTCTTCTTCCACCCCAAACAGCAACAAACAAAAAGATTCCAAAATTCCATGATCAAATGATGTGAAGAAATTGTTTTTTAAAGATTTTATTTTTAAAATAAAAATCTCTATGTTCAGCATGGGACTCGAACTCACAACTCAGAGATCAAGAGTTGCATATTCCACCGACTGAGCCAGTCAGATGCCCCATGATTTCAGGAAATTTTGGACAAAGTACCTCTTTACTGCATCAATTATAGGGAATCTCAATATTATAAAATGCCTTAGAATTTCCTCAAAAGGAGATATAGTGTGGATTTGAACCATAAACAACCATGGTGGGCTTTTAAAGACCGTGCTCCTCTCCTCAATGATCCATGGTGTGAGTGCCCTGTGCACCTGGTGCTTCATTGTATCTTCTCCATCTCCAGAACAGCATGGCCTGTGTATTAGCTTGGGTAACCTTAGCTGAGGCTTCTAATGATCCTCATAGTGCTGAAAACATGTCCTGAACTTTGTCCAGAAAG
The DNA here is from genome assembly GCF_905146905.1 of Nyctereutes procyonoides. Lineage (NCBI taxonomy): Eukaryota > Metazoa > Chordata > Mammalia > Carnivora > Canidae > Nyctereutes > Nyctereutes procyonoides. Next base: position 41,337,112 of record NW_026575024.1, read on the forward strand.
ATCCCAGACTATAGGGATCTTTGAGTGCTAATACTATAATATATATATATATATATAACATATTTTTATATATATAATAAATATATATAATATATATTCCTGGCTTTTGAAAATATATTTTATATATTTTCTCTATTTTATATAATATAAATATATAATATATAAATATATATATTTTCTCTATATTTTATATTTTATATTTTATGCATCACAAATAATTCAAAGATTTTTAAAAATAGAATGTCACATTTCTATAAGCAATTTATCATCAGATTTAGGGGACAAGATGTTCTGATATGGATTCTAGTAGAAAGTACACATTAATTCAATGCTTTGATACATTTAAATCATTTTTTAAATCATACATTTAAATCAACAATACTGGAGCTTATTATCAATTGTGGGGGCCTCCATTTTTGGAATTATATGCAAAGAATACAGACGCATGTACACTCACATGCAGTTTAGGGAAACTCTTCATGATGTAGCTAAAGCAAATTATCAAAAAGTGTGAAAAGCAGAATGCTTTCTTAATTTGCTTTTTAAAATTTAGAAATGGCTATAAAAAATAAAATGTAGGGATCCCTGGGTGGCGCAGCGGTTTGGTGCCTGCCTTTGGCCCAGGGCGCGATCCTGGAGACCCGGGATCGAATCCCACATCGGGCTCCCGGTGCATGGAGCCTGCTTCTCCCTCTGCCTGTGTCTCTGCCTCTCTCTCTCTCTCTCTCTCTCTCTCTCTCTGTGACTATCATAAATAAAAAATAAAAAAAAATATATAAAAAAATGTAGCCCACCATAAAATTTCTGAAAATGGAAAACAGATTAAAGAAAAAAATGAGATATCTGTTAAATCCACTATCATATATATATATGATATATATATGAGATATATATATATATATATGCTTGGTTATAATTAAGTATAATATATACTTATGTATACTTACATACAATATATACTTATATATAATATATAGTTATATATCATACTTAATTATATACTTAGTCATATATACTTAATTATAACATAATGTATATATGTATACATTTTATAAAAATAGGGTTTCCTATTGCTATTTATTATCAATTAATATATTATCTTTTGCTATTAATCAATATATTAATGAATTAATGTACAGGATGGATATTATATAATAGCTGATATTAATATTCTATTAATAATCCTATATTTTAAGAATGTTACCATACTCAGAAGCTACCACTAATTGAGCTTCTACTATAAGTCAAATTTATACATACTATAAATTTCCATCTGCACATTCCATCACTTAGTGATTCCCACTCTCCCATAACCTGTTTTTTCACTTAACATGGTACTTATATTTTTATGTCAATAAATGGAGACTGCATTCTCATATTTAATAGCTGCATTGCATTTTACTGTAATAGAGGCACCCTTATTAATTTAGCTATTCCTTTATGGGCATTATTCCATTTCATCAAAATCATATCAGTGTTTTTGTTGTTTAAGTACTATCATAAGTGTTCATGTATTTTTGTGCAATTGTCTGATTATTTCTATAGAATTCTAAACATATATGTCACTATGTAACAAACCATCCTAAAATGCAAAAATACCTTAAAAGGGCAATAACGTATCACTTCTCACCATTGTGTGGGTTGGCCGGGCTTAGCTGGGCAGTTCTTCTGCTCTGTGAGGTGCTGGCTGGGCTCGCTGATCCAGCTGCAGTCATGGGGTCAGCCAGAGCCTCTCTCTCCATGTGGTCTCTCCGGTTGTGTAGCCAGCTATCTTCACGCGGTGGCTCAGAGGGCCAAGACGGCAAAAATGGAAACTGTCAAACCTCTGCAGGCCTAGTCTCTGACACTGTAATGCTTCACTTATGCAGCATTGTGTTGGTCACAGCAAGACTCCACGTGAGCCCAGATAACTGATGGAAGAATGGGAGCTGACATTGCTAGAGGGTGTGTGGGACAGGAAGGGAGGAGCTGCTCTGGCCATCTTTGCAAACAGTCTATAGAGAAGTCGGAGTACAGGAAAATCATAAAGGCTTTTGACAAATACTGACCCATAGAGAGACTCATCAGTAACATCCCTACAGTAGAGAGTCAGAAATCAGTTTCTCCATTTATTACAGTACCAGGATCTCTCTAAACTTTTATCAGCCTGAGGTGTCGCAAATGATAGCCCAGGGATGACTTTATTTGAATTTTTAATTTCTAGTAAAGCTGAACATCTGTTGCTATGTTCCATAGCCATGTAAATTTCTTTTGTGGGTGTTAATTGTATGTTCACATTCTTTGCCATGTAAAAACCAAAGAGTTTTAAAAAGACATTTAAGAAAACAGATTGCGAGCCTATTTTCATCATTTTGAAAGAGTGCTTTTCAATTCTTTGTCATGTATGTTGCAAACTATTTTTCCATGTTGTGTTTTGCATTCTTTATGATGGAAACACCATTTGCACCCTTTCATACCCACATCACTCCCAGGTTCAGTCCCAGCGAGCCTAGATTCTTCTGGGTACCCCATCTTCTCAGGCACGTCCTCAGGGTGAGTTCCTGGGCTGACTGTCTAGTTTGTGGAGCATCTAGAATGCTGGTTTAGGCAGCTCACTCAGGGGAATGTGCTGGGTGACATATCTCACTGTGGGCTGCATTCCTGGGCTGCATTCCAAAAGTTTCTACTGATCATGTTGGAGAGTTTCATAGTTCAGACTGGATCTGGGAAGAGGAACAGCCAGTTTAGGACATCTGAGTTATCACAGCAAACCAAGATCTCTCATTATCCCATGGGAACCAAATTTAGCTTGTTGCTTAGTCACTGTTCTCCTCTGTGCTTGTAGGGCAGTGCCTGGACACCACCAGCTTCCCCTCCCCAGCATCAGAGCCCAGCCCTGGCACCTCAGAAGAATGTCATTCAACAGCTGGCAGAGAAGTCATACCTCTTAGCACTTTCCAATTTGGAGCAGGTTGAGCAGTAGCTTGACAGGCCTGGAAACTGCATGGTGAGCCAGGCTTCTGTGGTGGGTGTTTGGTGGTGAGGCTATAGCCTCAAGTTAGCAATCAAATGCTACCCTAGGTATTCTGTGAAAGTATTTTGCCGCTGTGATTAAAAAGCCTAATGAGTTGACTTTAAGTAAGGGAGGTGTCTTGGATAATCTGGATGGAGACTGACTGAACCCATTGGAAGGCCTTGAACCCAGGACAGGTTTTGGGAGAGAGACAGAGAGGGAGGGAACTCCATCTGTGGGTGATAGTTTCTGCCCATGTCCATGGAAGCCTGTACTTGTGGTCTTCCCTCCATTAACGCTGTTCTAGGGACCTCAGATTTGCTGAGCCAGCCTGTGATGGTGTAAATGTCCTCTTTGGGAGATGATCTTAGCTCGCCGAACCCACCCTAGTCACCAGGATGCTTCAGCTGGTCCTGTACCTGCAGAATCCATGGGCCTGGGTTATGATTCTGTCCCTGGATGGGGCAGCAGAGAGAAAGCCTAGAAGGGCAAAGAAGCAGGTCTTGAGGCTTGGCCAAACATAAGCCTGCTGAGGACTGGAAGAAAAGAAGAAGAAGGACTGGTGGGCTAACTTGGGTGTTTGATGGTGGCACATATACCTGAGGTGGTTGAGGGTCCTAGCTGAACTGGAGCCGAGGGGCTACCTTGTGCTAAGGCACTCCAGCACATACCTCTGTTTCATTGTTTGTAAACCTAAGCCAGCTCTGCCTGAGGGCCCACTCAAACTTCTGGCTGAGCATCCCTACCCAGGCTCCTGGCAAACCTTCCCCCTCCAAAATCTGATTTCACGCTCTGGTGTGCCATGACAGTCCTCCAGGTTGGGCCGTCTGGCTGCAGTTGGCCACTTCTAGACTTCCTAGAAACCGGAGTGTCTCCCTTCTTCGTGTCCCACAGACATACACAATTATCTGTGGCAAATGGAATGTCTCTGAGCCTCTGGTTATAAACATTCCCTTCACTATTCATTCTGGCTTTTTACTAGAACAAGAAACAGCAACATATTTAGGAGCTTGGAAGCAACACCAACTCTAGGGCTTGGGGTAGCCCTTTCAATCTGTTCATGCTGAAGCAAGGGAGGTCAACCAACCCGAAACTTGACTTTCCTTTTCCTCCCAAATACTGAAAGGTGCAGGGATTTCAGCCAGAACACAATCTTAGAAGGCAGTGCTTTTTTTCTGCAGCTCTGTTTTCAATGACATTGGACATCCATCCTTTCAATCTGTAGATCCCACAGGGGCGGATGACCACCCTGTCTGCCTCTCCCTACAGAGTCTTCCCCAGACAAAGCCCCCCAATTTTTCTTACTTCTTCCCCTTTGTTTCCTCCAGTCTGTTTCCGAGCAATAGCCTGAGAAATATTCTTAGAACATTAGTCATTAAGACCCTTAGCCCCCGACTCCAAACATACCCACCAACTCGGTGTCATTACCATGGGATATGCCAGGTGCCAAAGCAGGGGAACCAGCAGTGAGCAGAGGAACGTGGTTTTTTTTTTCTTTCCAGAACTCATCACTTAGGTGGACATCGGTCATGGAAACTGAAGGCTACCAGACAGTTGTTACCGGGCTTGTATTTGCCACAGAGTCCTGGAGTCTAACCCCTCACTGGGCACTTTTGCAACTCAGCCCTAGAGGGCTGGGTGGTTACCCCACACCCGTCCCAGCCTCACCCCTGCGGGTACCTGCTGGCCCCCAACACAGCGACCAGATCCTCATCTTCCTGTCCTGAGCTTATGATGCTTTGTGTTCCTGGGGAGCCCTGCAGTCACTTTCCTGGTGGATTCTGATGCCCTGCCTCAGGAGCCTTCCTGGAGACTTGGAGGGCTGGGAAGAAGCTCCTCTGGATCCATTTTCCTGTAGGAGCCATGCGATGTCATCTGGGCCCCTGGTCTTTCAGCTGGGAGACCGTGGAAACCCTCAGACCCGTGAGGGTGGGCCTACGAGGGAGCCAGAGGGTGGAGAAACAGGAGAGGGAAGGAGAGAAAAGAAAGTGTGATGGAGGCGTGGGGTGGAGGGGGGAGAGGGCTCTGGAGCTGGGTTGCTGGGTGACCCCCCATCCCTGTTATTTATTTCACAACTGTTACCAAGCACCTGCTGAGAGCCACTGAAATGGTTTCTGCCATCTGCAGGCTGACAGGTGACAGGGAGGAGACAGATTTGCAAAAAAACCCATGTCCCCCTCCCTGTCGGGCCGGGGGCGGGGGCCCCCTCGGGCTCACCAACTGGATTTTGGATGCTGAAGCTTTTTTGTTTTTGTTTTCAGTTTCTCTCCCGTAGGACTCTGTTGACTCTGATATCTAGGAAGGAGAAACAGGTCTGCTATACAGTAGAGTCAGACAGTCAACACACGTGACTAAATCAATTACTGGAAAAAAAATTGAATATTCTACATACAGTAAAGCCCTTGGCAACATACAGTCCTATGAATCTTGCGAATGCCTACACTTGTATAACCATCCCCACACTCAAGGTCGAGAATGGCCCCTCGCCCTAAAACATTCCCACCTGCTGCCCCTTGGTGGGAACTTCCCCCGACCCCCTTCACCACCCCCCACCCCGCCCACCCCCCATGTCGGGCAAGCACTGAGGTTTCCTTTGCATGCAGTTCCGCCTTCACAAGATGGTCATATAAACGGAGTCTACCGGGAATTATATTAAAGAGTTGTTATTAATTTATTGCTTGACCCAGTTCTACAATAGGTGTTTCCTGCTGCTTTTTGCTATGTTTTCTTTGATCCCTTCTGCATCAGAGGATGATGTAACAGCACATTTAGAGAGAATAGAAAACAGGCTTTCCTGGGTGTCACAACCTGTTACTGGAAATGCCACACTGTAAGGGGCAGAGCTTCTTGCCTCAGGGCATATCCTGGGAGACAGAGCTCCCCGACCTGCCCAGCACCAGCCCTGAGGCCCCTCGTCCTTGGTGGTGCCGGTCCAGGTCCAGCTCAGCATGACCCACCCCCCCTCCCCCTCCCCCGCGACCGCAAGCAGGGGCATAGCTCTCTCCCCCCATCCCTCCCATGGATCCCCGGTTGTTGCTTCCCCCGCCCTGCCCCCAGGTCTTCGGGAGAACCCAGGGGTCTATGCCTGTAAGAGGCTTATGCTTCAAGGTAGGTCTGTCTCTGCCTTCGACCATTTCTCAGGATGGCAGGGGGGCCAGGAAACAGCAATTCCCTCAAGCTTCAAAAGATGCATTGCTCTGCACAACCCATTGACACTTGGGCACACAGTGTCACATCAGGCCATTCTGTGTGTGCTCTCTCAGTCCTTCTGAGACATCTCTGGCAGCCCTCAGAGAGGACAAAAAAGCAAACTCAAACCAGTCCTTTCTGAACTAGAGATTTTTGTTATAAGGCAGTGGAGAAGGAAGCTCAACCTAAGTGCTTGAATGAATTTTCTGCATTACCTGTATTTTGCCGTTCCCCCTTTACCACGTGGATGATGGCTAATTCCAGAGATTGCTTAAAATATGTCTTATCTATTCAGACTTCCCCTTTTGAAAAACCTCACTTTTACTGAATTTCCTTGAATTCGCAGGTCTGGCTTTGGCTTGTCTCCACTGATAAGCCCTGTGACAGCGTATTTCTCAGATGGTGGGGACTGTTACAGCTCACGCTCCTGTACCTGTACAGGATGAAGCTTTCTTTGTGATCAGATGTACTCTCAACCACTTGTCATCCTCCACACCCGTGAGCCGATCGCCTGTCACTGATACTGGGAATTTTAATGAAAATAAATGAAGTTCTTTGAGTTCCCTGGACAGCATCCATTTTAAGAGGAAGACAAATACCAGCCCGGCCACTGTGGGCTGACTGGAGAGGAAGGTGGGGAAGCAACAACTATTAAATGTCCATTTTACTTCTTGAAGATTTCATTCTGATAATTGGAGAAGTTTGTGCCCCAGAGCCAGGAGGCATATTCTATGTCAGCCGCGTGACTGACTTCTTGTGCTCCTAGACTCTTTGGGCAGGTCTCTTCTAGAACTCCTTTCCTGCATCACCGCTTCATACCCAAAGCGTCCCCTCCCCTTTACCTACCTCCTGGGGTGGGTGAGCAGGAAAGCTCAAATGGGAAGGCAAGGCCTGGATTCCACGCTTGGCAGAGCCAGCCCGCAGCGGGGAGAAGCACTCACGCAGAAAGGCTAACCAGAGCCTGGGAGAAACGACAATGGAGACGACACCTCCAACACCCTTGCTATGGGATGTTAAATGTTTTCAGGAAATACCTGCTCCTGAGTTCCACAGCTCACAGCAGCCAGGAAAACAGCCGTTTCAGGGCTTTTGAAGGTCAATGTCATGGCCCGGTACCAGGAACGGTATGGCAATCTTGCTTCTCGTGGGGATAAACACAGACAAGTGATTTTTCAGGTGAGTAGCACCACAGATCCCTCGGGTGGAAGGGATGAAGCTGTCCGCCTTGAGTGGAGGTGATCCCATACACAGGAGGAAGGGTGCTCTATGGGTTGCAAGACGGGCACAGAAACTACTGCATCTAATCCACGGCATCTAAACCTTGGGTCCCCAAGCCCTTGACCATAGGGCTCACTCCCCTGCTGGATGCCCTAGAAACCAGTGTGTGCCCCCTGGGCCTATTGGGACCTACTTCTGCCTTACATGGCCATGGCATTAGAGAAGATCCTTCCAAAGTGCCTTTCTTTGTCACATAAGGGGAGAATAGAGAAAAACCAACTATCATGGCAGTGCAGGACTGGGTGTCTTGTCTTTTTAAAGCAGTCTGTAAATAGTTCTCACCATTTCAGAAAAACTAGCCCGTGGCAAAGGCCGGGTGAGGCTGGAGATGCTTGCGGTAGCATTTCCCACATGATGAGATGGCATCACACTGGGCAGGTCCCACATGGCTGCGGCTGCTTTGAGAGACAAGAGTGTCCAGTCTCTTGGGCTACCTGAGAAAGGTTTGCAACACATTTCACCATTGCAGGTCAGCTCCTAGAGGGCAGAGGGCATGAGAATTAATTCCCAGACTAGCACCCCGTGCCCGGCAATCAGCATACACAGCACCTCGACCACGTCCAGTGATGGGTTGTGGTGGGGGCCTGAGGGCATGGATTCCAGATTGTTCTCTGAGACTTGATGGGCAGCTGGTAAGTGTTAAGTCTAGGCTTCAACTGGAGCAAAAGCTCAGTGTGCCAGTTTGTGAACGCGGATCTCCCAGCCCCAAACCCACACCAGTCTGCTCTGGGAGGCAGAGACTGGAACTCCGCAAACCTTATTTCTGCTCTGCCAGCTGCTCCCAGTCAGGATCTGCCAAGGCAGGGCCCTAGAGGGAGACCCCCAGGCTGGGGGAGCGAGAAAGGATGTTTCTTTTGCTTTCTCTTCCTGTGAGCATCATCTCAGCAACACTTCTGGTCTGCTTCCACTCCCTGTTCCTGTCAGCTTTGCCTCCGCCACACTCCTGCCACCCAGGAGCAGCAGCTGAGTCCAGCTTGCAGTTTTTCCAACATGTGCCAATGGGCCTCACTGTGGCCCCACCCGCAGAGACACCAGCACCTCCCCCTCCTCGGAGGCCCGGTCCCAGCTCCCTCAGACCCTTTCTGCAGCTCGGACACCAGCACCAGCCCAGGTGCCCCTTTCTCTTTGCACTCTCAGTTTCAACTCCGTAGGGCACCTTTCCTCCATGCTTCTGACTTCCTTCTCGTGCCCCCCCAGCCTTCAGGGGGGCAGCTGCTTCCTGTAGTTACTACTTTGAGTTCTCTGATTTTTACTTTTTAAGTGACCTAGAATTTTTTAAAAATTCTTTCTATGAAAATAACTGGCGTGCTATCTCCCGACTCACCCCATGATTGACACACTCCTCATTTTCCTCTAATCCAGGCAGGGGCAGTGGGCCTGGAGCTAACCCAGGACATTGAGGCTCCAGTTAGGGACCTGGGTAGGCCACAACCTCTCTCAAGCTGCTTTACTTTTGGTAAATGTAGAAATGGATTTGAGTCAGAGATGGTAACCTGGGGAGAGAGCAGCCTGAGGGTGCGGGCTTGTCTGCACACGCACTTCTGCAACATGCCCTGAAGTCCCTTTGGAGAGGATGTCCTCACCATCCCATGTGGACTGCCTAGTATCCAAATGGATTGTAGACCCAGATTGTTTCCAAGGCTCCTTCCAGCTCTGACAACCTTTTGTCTGTAGCCAGGTGCACTGCTGTCCCGCTCGCAACCTGTGATTTTGCCAGGAGCTTGGAGAATGTCCCAAAGGTGGTGCAACTCAACTGAGGCAATTTCAGCAATTTCAGCCTGGTCATAGGCACACGAAGAAAATGCAAGAAATAACCGGCCCCTCTCTTGGGGCCACTCTGAGCAACACAGACCTCCCCGGAGGTATTAAAAGTATGCTAAGTTGTGTTCTCCAGGGCCTCCGTGGGTTATAACCTATCCCTCATCCACAAGATGCTGTTTTACTGGCAGGCTTTCCAGAACAGATGGAGACTTTTCTTCTATGCTTTGAATGCTTTGCTTGGCTTAAGGACACAAGAGGCTTGGACTCTGGTAGCAGAAGGCTCATGGTTTTTTGGAAACTAGCAGGGCTCCTGCCATCTCTAAGAGTATCCGAGGCTTTCAGCAGCCCCACCAGTTCACTGAGGTCACAGCCACATGTGCAAAGCAGTGGCACATGGAGTTGGCGTGGCACTCAGTAGAGGCAGCAGGAAGCTGATACTACTGAATGCTGAAAAGAAGTGCCATGGGCAGCCAGAGGGCCCTGGCTTTTAACTTGAATAGATTTGTCCCTGCACAAAAGCTACTTAGGGAGGGAGTCTTTGAAGGGTCCCTGCCCCCAACAAAATCAACTCTTACCTCAGCATGCACAGCCCTGTTGACTCTGAGAGACAAGCATTTGAGCCAGAGGGACATCAGAGAGAAGGTACATGAGCCTGGCTGTTGGTGATCCCTGAGGCCCCTGTGTCCCAGGCTGAGCACAACCCTCTACTTCTGCTGTACCTTCTCACGTGACGCGTGTCCTGGCCTCCATGGCCTCTTGCTCGTGTGGGAAGCTTTCACTGGCCGCAGCCACAGCCAATGGCAGTCTGACCCTATTAGCGATACTGTCCTTGGTGGGGGCCAAGGAGGACTCTCTCTGCTCGCATCCATCCACCGGAGAAGCTAGTTTACTAAATGGCTTAGTGAATTAATGCATGAAGAGCAATGGTCCTTTTGAATGGTAGCACTGAATTCATACAAATTGGATCAGACGAAAATGTTTTGAGCACCTTGAGTTAGGAATGTCAGTCTCTGAGCCATCATATCCACAGAAACTTGACCTGCTTCATTGAACCCCAGTCTCAGGCTGGCTGAGAGAGTTTTTGCTTTCTGTTCCAGTCAAGGGGCTTCTCTGTACATCCAATGGATGGGCTATAGGCTGTTTTTTAAATCTAGAAATAATCTTTTCTCGTACAGAGGAGGCCGGGATGATGCTGCTCAGGCTCAGAAGGTAGATAGAGGGCTTGATGTCCACGTGGGGCTGCAGATCATGTCACCCCAGGCTTAAGGAGGACACAGTGTCCCTGTGCGGTTGCTGGTCTAAATCATGAACCAAACCCCATAACTAGCTCAGTTCCTTGACAGTGGTGTCTCGTAGGAACCCAAAGACAAGACATGAGCTTTACTTGGATTTGCTGGCAACCGTGGTATGGAAGTTTGGACACACCCCAGCCAGATAACCGAGGCTCTGTGGAGAACATGCTTCTCTAAGGCGAGAGCCTCTGAAATCTCAGAACCTTAAATACACTGATAGTCAACGTTGTAAGAGCAGAACCGGCAGGCTCTACGGCTCTCCCCAGATTGTTGTCCGTCGGTTGTTAACACGTAATCGGGAAGTTTGCTTCTCTTTATTACCTGTGATTTAAAGGATGAGCTCTAGTTACCATGAGCTCTTCCTCCCCAGGGATATCCTTCCAGAACAGTGGTAGCTGATGGGAAACGTGATCTCATTTACAAAATTTCAGCCAGCAACCTCTCAAGTGCCCTTTCCTCTGGCTGCTGTCTCTCTCTCCAATATGTCACTGTCCCTTATGTTCTCTTCAGGTTTCAGCGATGATGAGTTTTCCCTCTTGCACTCGCTTTCCTCAATTTGGAGCAATCTCTCTGCCTCCTTGGCACTCATTTCTCCTCACTGCTCAGGTATTAGCTTAGGAAAATCGCAGAGCCTCCCCGATGAGATCACTGGTCTAGTATGTTCTCCCAGCACTGCCTACTCTTGCTCCGTGACATTTATCACTTTGGTTGCACCAGCACAGGTGAGTTGCCGAGTGCACTGAGCTCCCTGAGGGCTGGCCCTTGGCCACACTGCTCACCACTGTGGGAGGGGAGGGGCCCAGCCCCGTGCTAGGCCGGGGAAGGTGCTCATGAGCCCGTGTTGAATGACTGGTGACGTGTTGGTGCCAGCAAGGAGCAGGCTAATTCTCTAACAACCAGGAATGAGCAGAACACAGCCAGTTTGCTCTAGATCTCTGTGCTATGTTCTCTTGGCTGAGATCTCAACACTGAGCGTGGCCAGTGGAAGGAATCACACGGATGGCTGAAGTTTGGTGTGATCCTTCCTTCACCATCCCCATGGAAGGACGGGGCTGGGTGGTGGCTATGACACGCACAGAAATGGCTTCAAGTTGGGCAAGCACTGTCCGTACTTTATGGGCTTTCTAAGGCCCCCCTCGCTGTGTCTGCAAGGTCCGGAGAGGAGTGGCTCACACAGGGACGTGGGGCCCGGCCAGCTAGCAGCAGGTTCCTGAGGAGAAACAACATACGTGTAACAGACAGCGAGCCCGGTGGCCAGCAAGCTCTTCAGATGCAGGCTCCACCGCAGAATATTCTGCACTTCAGATCCTGAGGGGACCACCACACTCTTTGGCCAAGAGTTCTTCACGAGAAATATCTAAGGCTGCTGCCCTTGTGCCTGAAGGCAGAGAATCCTGTATCATGTAAACATGACCTTCCCCATCTGTTTGTAAGGGAGTAACAGCCAGTGTTTTAATATGACTGCAACCAAAGAATTGCACCCCCTGTGAATCGACTGGGGCTTAGGGGCACCTAGGAGGCTCAGTTGGCTAAGTGTCTGCCTTCGGCTCCGGTCATAATCCTAGGGTCCTGGGCTGGAGCCCCATGTTGGGCTCCCCAGAGGGGAACCTGCTCCCTCTCCCTCTGCCTGCCATTTCCCCTGCTGGTGGGAGCACACACTCTCTGATAAATAGAATCTTAAAAAAAAAAAAAAAAAATAGGGCTTAAAACACCATATGAAAGAGAGTCATTTATAATGTCAAGCTACCCCCCCCCCCCGCCACCACCACCACATCCCTCCAACCCCCACACCAGTTTCTAGCTTATTTTCAGGAGAGAAGCTAACAGGATTTAGAATCATTTAAAGTGCAAATATTAAAGAAAGCTCTTAATCACCACAAACTAGTATGATTGTTCGTTGTGATTCTCTCCTCTAAGAGATTCCCTGGCAGCTTTGGAGAAGCAGCTGCAGTCTTCTGCCTCCCTCCTTCCCTTCCTTCCGCATGGCTGAGGAGGAAGAGGAACCTCAGGAATAGCAGGCCCCTGGGCTGTAATTCAGCGAGAAGCTCTCAGGCACAATGTTAAGTGCTACTGAAACACTTCTGCAAATATTAACTGTGCTTAAGGATTTTTGACGCTTTGAGGAAAAGAACTCTGTTTTCAAGCAGTGAAGATATTTGACTATATTTTTCATGTGTTTTTCCCCCCAGTCTTAAATTCTGGAGACAGGTTTCTTTCTTTCTGGTGATGCCTTAATGGTACTGAACACTGTATGTTGACCCTATGGGGCTTTTGCATTCAGCTGATGCATTTCCACTACACATCGCCAATTTTGTACCTAGTGCACTTTTCCACTTTAAATGCATGAAGAGATGGCTTGTGCATCTTTTTTGCAAACACATTTATCCCTCTCTCCCTGAGAGGAAAACATTCTGCTTTTCCAGCAACAGAAAAGGAGCAAAATCAAATCAATGAACCTCAAATTCCCACAGAAGAATCAGATTTTGGAGAGGTAACCCCCAGAGAAAGAAAAGCTTCATTATTTTATTTTCAAATGAAGGGGTACCAAATGGGCACAAAGAAAGAACATTTTATATTCAGTCATTTTCCAAGAGATGCACAAAAGGGAGAACTTCTTAGAAAGGCACAGGGCACCTCAGGGGACAGTACCAGAGCTTTGTGTGCAGAACTGCAGTGATAAACGCATGTGAATTGCTATTTGCAGGGAACAAGGATGAAGTCCTATCCTGGAACCCCTTCAGTTCAGCCAACTGTCTCTGCCTCTCCTACTGTCTCAAAATGTAACCGAATTCTCTACTGGGTTGCTAAATGAAGGCTTCTGAAAGTAACAGCCTGCCCAACACCAACACAGTTCCTGATTACCCCCCAGATACTGCTGAAGGATCAATTTGGTATATATAATGCTGTAGAAATTTATGATAAATGGATTTGTTTCAACTCGGAAGTAATTCTGTATCGTGCAAAATTCTGTATTGTGTGAAATTCAAAAAAATCACAGAATCGTTACCCATGTAATTATCCTCAGAAAAGAACACTTTTTTTTTTTAATTTTTTTTTTTTTTTTTTTAGAAAAGAACACTCTTAACAGAAGAACATAACCAGGTCCTCTTCTTGCAAGTGGAAAGAACACTGCTGTTAAAAGGAAGGATATACAAGGTTTAATTTGCCAAGACTGAGTCCCCTTAGATTAATGGTCTTTATTTAGTTTTCCCAAAACATACATCAACTGCTTTAGTTTTATGTAGATTGTCAAGAAGTGTATTTCAAACCTCTTTTGAACACTACTGATTGGAAAGCAGAACACCACTGAATATCTTCTCATGACTGTCTTGAATTGACATCCAAGTGCCTTCTGAGGAGATGAGGTTTGCCTTGTGGTAGGCTCAGCATAAGTAATAATCAGTCCCATCACAACAGGACACTGCTCTCCATCTCCGAGAGCATGTCTGAGGAAATGATGGGACACACGTGGGATTGTGCCCTGGGGGAGAGGAGTCTGAATCTTCCCTTTGAAACTTGAACCCACAACACCAACGTGCCCCAGCTGTGAGGCCGGAAACTGTGGCCTAGCAGCAGCTACACGTCTGAGTTCACAGATGCTCTAAGCTGTGAAACTCCGGTTGCTTCTGCCCAGACTCCCAAACATATGCTGTCTAGAGCACTGAGTACGGGTAGCCAGGGCCAAATTGAGCAGAACTGAGTATTTGTACAAACAAATGTAAATAGAAGTGGCCCTGGGGCCTGGTTACCCTGTTCATGAATCTTTAAAGCATCTCCCCATTATTGGCCAGAGAATCTTCTAGATGTCCATCATTAGAGAGCCAGCATGTTTGGTTACTATCTATTCACATGCCCCAAATTAATCAAAGGTCTGGGTGGGATCCAGGCTGAAGATGCCTGTACTGCTTGTGATTATAAACAAGTGTGGTGCACACATTTTATTGCAGAAGCAAGACCTAGGACATGCTAAAGCAGCTTAAATAGACTTCTAAGTTCCTTAGATTTGTTCAACTGGCTACAAAAATATTGTAAATCAATGGCACCTCAATCTGAATTGCCTAAAATGGTCATCTTAGCATTAATTTGATGCACTTGAAGTAATAACCTATGCATTTGCTAATTTTCTTTTACTCCTTTGAATCAGTCAAAACAAGCCTCCCATTTTGTCATCCTGACTCTTTACAACTGTTTTTTTGTCTTCACTCCAGGAAGGGATTCCATTATTTGTTTAGGTGAGACTGTACATTGGCTTTTCCGCACTCCCTCATGTTGTATTCAGATCAAGCTGATTCCTAGTTTGTATTTCATGTCCACACACCAGGGGCCTACCTGGTCCATCCACCAGGAGTAGTTATTCCCCTGTTCATCAGCATGGCTAGAATGGGACCTAGAGATCATCTTGTGCAACAGCTTGGTTTTCAGTTGGGGAGGCTCAGGCTCAGAGAGGTGAAATGACCCTTCCAGCACAGCTGGCTTTAGCCAGAGCCTGTTAGTGCTTGAACTTCAAACTCAACACTGATTTCTTAAAATGAGGGTTTGGAATGAAAGGGTCCTCTGATTCCTGCACTTCTTACAAACACACACATTTGCTTATTCTTGCCAAGTTAGTACTGTATCTTGTGTCCCTTCAATGATACGCGTGCGTGAGCCTGGCCTCCGGTACAGATCCGAAAGGGCAGGGGACAGATTACCTGGTCAGTGAAGAAAACCATTTGGTTTACTCAGCAAATGAAGGGAAATCTGTACTGTTGTGACTCTCTTTAAATAAATGACCTATGGTTAATTATTATCTCTCAGCTTTTATCCTTTAATCTCTAGGTTTAAATTCTCTGGTAGTAACTGCCTTTCTAAACCTATGCCTGTAATCACCGCTGTAGAAGCGGTGCTACAGAAGCAAGTCTTTCTGTAGCAATTTTTGAAGTCCTCATTTCTTCTCATGTTAAACTATGATATCTAATTAGTATAATAATAGTTTTCTTCCTTATTGGGATAACTGCATCTTTAAACATATTTTTCAGGTTGGAGAGCTCAGTTGCACAGGCATATTCTCAAAGCCTGAATGCAAACATGTTTTGTTACCCCGTTCATTTGTGGCTCCAAATGTTACTCCAATGGCATCTTCTGAGACACAAATGCTAAATTATACATTATGGATCTTTCCAAACACATTAGATAAATTTTTAAACAGACCAGTAGGGATGATCATGTTACAAACTTAAAGTGAGCTACAGGATAGATTCTATGACTTCATTTAATATTGATAGCAGTTCAATTTAAATTTTGAAAAAGCAAATACCTTTAATAAATTTGGTGTGAACGATTATATATTTTGATACAACTATTGTACAGGCATGTGTACATATATAAATCTATAGGTAGAATTATATATATTTCCATATATACTACATTTATATTTTTTCTACTCACATTTTTCACTTTAGTAAAACAAAGCAGTTTTACTGTACATAGATGTGCAATGCTACATTAAGTCCTGAGTAATTTAAGGGATCATTAATCAACTACTATAAATTCTAGTCTTTCAGCCAAAGATCCAGTAGATTCTGTAACAAAAATGTGAAAAAAAGTAACATTTAAAAATAGGCATTCAGCTATGCGCTTGTTTTGTGCTTAGCAGAATAAGCTCAAGAATGCACCGTGGCCATTTACATTTGGGGAAATATCCTCAAATATTGAAGATTAAACAAATATCCTATTTGTATGGATTTACAGAAGCCTTACGTGATGTCACCTACATCCAATTTGTCAAGCATGGAAGATTCCAGTCATGATTGGACCAAAATTCCCTTTTGCAGAATATGAAATTCTGTGTAAACATCAGTGGTTAGGTATTGTACAAAAGTTCCGACTCAAATGAGGGGAAAAAGAAAAAAAGAATACAATGAAATAATTTAAAATGCTTCTCCTGGGATGTTGCCAGCCATGTAGAAGGAATATAAAAAATAAGACATATTTTGGTGGAAGAGGAAACCAGATGACAGTCATTTAAGGGACGTCTGGAGAGCCGCCCACTTACTTCGGGGAGGTCCTGGGCTGGCTGGGCTCAGAGGGCCCAAGACAATCCAGCCACACCCCTTTTACCCCACGGGCAGACTCCTTTGTGAAAAGAAGGAAGCAGTGGAGAGAAGGCCATATTTGATGGCAATGGGACAGTAAAGCTGCCTGTCGGGGTCACGTCAGCAAAGCGAAACATGCCCGTCCTGGGTTCAGGCACTCAGTAGGCCCCGGTGAGGCAGCCTGAGCCAGCTGCTGCGCATCTGGCCGCAGCAGGAGGAGGCTGCCCTGCACCGGGCCGGCCACTCCGACGAGAAGGCACTGCAGTGGTGGTTTGGGTGGTTCGTCCATCACCCCCAGCTCTACCCCGTCCCGTGGCTGCTGTAGTCAAACACTCCCTTCTTGAAGAATGGTGAGAACTCGCAAATGGTGTGTTTGGAAAGAGTGAGCCCCACTTTGTCGATGTGCAGGGGGGATGTCGCAGATTGGAGCATCACGCTGAAAAAATCCCTGAGGTATTTCTGAGGAAGACACAAGAGACAGAGCATGGTGAGTTGTTGGGTGGGATCAAGGAGAGGAGAATGAGGTATTTCTGAGGAAGATACAGAGCACAATGATATATTGTTGGGTGAGATCAAGGAGAGAAGAAACTGCAGACACAACTTGCTGCCCACTTTAAAAGAGCTGTTGCTGTCATTACAAACAGTCTATGGGACTCTGTGAGGCCTTGGCTGTCACCACACCAAGCCACTGCATCCATGACGCAGGTGACTTCTCTATGGCACAGAGCTCTGACTCATGGCCACATGGCCTCGGGTCCCCCTGCAGAGGATGCCCAGAGAAATAACAACGTGGTGCCTGGGGTCGGGGTGGGGGAGGGGTCTGCTTTCCAGCAAGAGCGGCACTAGTTAAGATTCTGTTTTTTAACAAGTCATTTCCTCCCAACTTACTTATTAAATAGAAAGCTGATTAAAAGGAGGCAAAAAAAAAAAAAAAGGCTAGGCTAGGCATCTGTACAATGCTAAATGTGCTGCTGGTGTGCATTTTTAAATGGTTACCGTCACTGTCTGCTTTGGATCCTTCTTATAAACTAAAGGAAGAAAAACACTGAGGACAAGAGGGTCAGTTCCAAAAAAACTAATATTTACAAATCATTCTGCAAAACCTATAATCCTCAATGAAAAGAAATTCTTACTAAGATTAATTGCTCTGAATCCTTAGCACTGCCCCTCCCCCTGCCACACGTGTTTTTCACAGCATTCGCTGCCTTTTCTGGCACCCAGCAAGCAAAGCATGTCTGGGACAAGGATCTCAGATGCTGGGATGGAATCAGGCGGGCTGCTGGCAGGATGTATTAAAGGAAAAGAGGACACACAAAAATAGTTAATATTTTTCAGGTCAGGCAAATGTTATTTATAACAGAATGGGACCGAATACAGGGGGTAGGGGTGGAGATGGAATGGGAGGGAGTAAGCCTAAATCTTTATTTCTGACTCAGCTTGTTTCAGATTGTTATAAACAATCCTATCACAAACCTTGAAATTAAATGTAATAATTATGGACTTTGAGTAACAAAGAAATTTGTCTGAGGCCTCAGAAGCAGTGGTTCCCAGTCAGGGGTGATTTGTACCCTTGAAGACATACAACAGTGTCTGGAGACATTTCTGATTGACTGTCCCTCTGGGCTGGGGGGTATATCCAGGTGCATCCTACGAGGCACGCATTATCACAATCCTAATGTCATCGTGCCATGACTGAGAAACCTTGGCCCAGGGAGTGGAATTCAGCTTCCTCTATGAACTGCCAGCCTGAAATCTACTTCTGAAGGATGGCACTCTGCTGGAGGAAAATTCATCAGTTACTTTCTTAAATGTAATAATGAAGATTATCAATAATTAACGTTTGTATAGTAATTTGTAGTTTCTAAAAATCTTCTAATTTCTTATTGCTGCACAGTCACTGCACATTCCTCAGACAATCTGATGAGTCCTGACACATGCATACGCCCAGGAAGCCATCCCCAAAGCAGTAGAACAAATAGCAGCAGCCCCCAAATTTCTGAACTCACCTAATTTTATGTTATCATCGTACTTGGCCTGGAATTACCTGTTTTTATTACTGTCAAACCCATTTTCGGGTAAGGATCCTGTTGCAGAAATGAGCAAGGCTACTAATCAGAAGAGGGGATTTAAAAACAAGTGTTTTTAACTCAGACTCTGTCTTTTTTTGTTCAACATACCTAAGATACTGGTCTCACAGTAATCTCTCAGGAAAGGAGCTTGAAAGAGCAATCAGGTGGAGGCAAGAAGGTGACAAAACCAATTGCTGAAAAATGAAGATCTTATACCAGGACTTATTGGTATCAATGGCAAAAGGGAACCGTACTTCAACTTTGCTGGGGGAAGGGAAGCTGAGAATTGCAACTTTAGAGGGACCCGCAGTCCAGTCAATATGGATACAAGTGCACATCTGAGCCCACACCCAGCCAGCCAGCGCTTGCAAATGCGATAAATGTAAGTGAACAAATGGACTGTTGTTGACAGGTCAAGAGTGAAGTGTTTGGGACAAGGATGATAAGGAACTTGTGCACTGGAGCATGGGGCTGCAACTCTTCCACCATGAACAGAGCCAGGCGGCTGAGCAGGCATCACATCCATAGCTTCCATGCAGCCCCTACTCCCCTCTCCCACAGGCCACACCAATGTGCAGACTAATGCTCACAACCAACTTGCAGACTAATGCTCACAACCAACTTGCCTTCAAGATGAATTCTGCCAGAATGTGAAGAATTCACATCTGGGAACTGGTATCCTACCAACATTTGTCATAATTAGTTCACAAGGTGGGGTGGGGGGCTTTAAAGGGCCAGTAGAGCCCAAAGTGTGTAAAGAAAAGTGAAAGTTAAAAACATAAATAGAAGAAAAAGTATCTGACATACCTTCCCCGCCAGGACACCACTATCAAGAGAACAGTAAACTAGGTGTATGTAGGGCCTTTTTCTTTAAACGAACTCACTAGCATGTCTCCATGGAAACTTGAGGTAGAAGGATCTCATTCAATGAATTGTAAACATTACAGAAGAGTTTTTACATTATAACCCAAACCTCTGCTTAGCAGGACTGGGCAGCCTAGGTTCCCTTTACTTAGACTGCTTCCTTGGCCAAAGAAATGCTTTGATCAGAAGGTATTCTTTGCAGTGAGCTCGAGGTGATCTGAAGTGTCTGAGTGAGTCACGGTAGCCCTGGTGATGTGTCCAGAGCCACATGCCTGCAGCGGGCTGGCCAAATTCCTTCTGGTGAATGACAAAACCAAAGGACTAGGTATAGGGCTGGGGACAGAAGACAACTAAACTTCCAGAAGGTCCTTGAGGTCACAGGCAGCAGCTCATTTTTCTTTGTAACCCCCGCCATGCCTGAAACACCACTGAGCTTGGGAAAAGTGCTTGGAAGGAACCCCGGTGATTGATTCTGAGGCGTTAATTTTTAAAAATTCAGGTGTACACAGAGAAAACAGCACACATGCACAGCCAAATGAAACTTCAAAAAGTGGACACCCCTGTGTGATCAGCACCTAGGTAACAACAAGACAGCACTGCTAGTGCTCCCATACTCTCTCACGATCCTTTCCCCAAGAATAAGGCTATCCTATCTTTTCCTGACTTCTTCTACTGTCGATTAATTTTGCCAGTTTTTGAACCTTGTGTTAATGGAATCACAGAGGACTCTCTCTTTTGTGTCTGGCCCTCCTATGCTTCACATGGTGTACATGACATTCACACACCCTTTTAGGTATAGTTGCAGTTTGTTCATTCTCACTGCTGTATAGTATTCCTCATGTGAACATGCCTATTGCCTGTTTTGCACAGACAGGCACACAGGATGACTGGTTTGGTTCTTCCTTTTGAGCTCTTCTTCAGAGATGCAATGTGCCCCTACACAATGGTGTCTGGTGAATCAGGTTTTTTTTTTTAATTTTTTTTTAATTTATTTACGATAGTCACAGAGAGACAGAGAGAGAGAGAGAGGCAGAGACACAGGCAGATGGAGAAGCAGGCTCCATGCACTGGGAGCCCGACGTGGGATTCGATCCCGGGTCTCCAGGATCGTGCCCTGGGCCAAAGGCAGGCGCTAAACCGCTGCGCCACCCAGGGATCCCCAGTGAATCAGGTTTATTGCTCTCTCTCCAGTAAATAAATTCTCCCTTAGGATTTTAGGCTCAGGCCAAGATCAGCCAATGAACTAGAACTCTATTATTATGTCTGTTTAATATACATTATAATTATATATAATATAAGTATTTAAATACACACATATTTACATTAGTCATTTATGTTGCTTGGGCTCACAGTGTTTTCTACAGCATCTGTGGCTGAATGGAAAAAATTACAGTTATTCCTGTCAAAGCTATCCCCCTTTTTATTGTCTAACTCTTCCTGGTATGTGAAAAATAAGTCAAGGAGCCAAGCTGCATCCCCAGGGTATTTCACTTTATAAAAAAATACTACCAAAAAAAAAGTATTACAAAAAATTGAAGAACATAGGCAGTTTAAGTGGCTTATCAGGGTCAGAAGGACAAAATAGGAAAAGGATTTGTGAAATCCAATATCCAATTTCTGTTTCTTTCACATGGTATTTCTCCGGAAGGAAGGAAGGAAGGAAGGAAGGAAGGAAGGAAGGAAGGAAGAGAGAGAGAGAGAGAGAGAGAGAGAAAGAAAGAAAGAAAGAAAGAAAGAAAGAAAGAAAGAAAGAAAAAGAGAGAGGCATATTTAAATCTCTGTAGCTATTAGGAACCACAGAAGGCCAGCAACCTTTGCCCACCCTGGAGGTGAGTATCTCACCCAAGTCTGCTTCATTAAACACTTGGATCAGGGCCACTGTGAACAGGCCGTTGCACCCACTACCATTGTGCACATTTCAGGCCTGCCTTGCCCAGGGTAGCTGGAGGATGAAAGTCAGTTTAAACCAAATCCTTTACCAATAAGATTGCAACCCTGCAGTACAGAGCAAGGGGTGGGGGGGCAGGTACTGGGAGAGGGTCTGGGTATGAGTGATGGCGGGAAGGGCAGGGGCCACACGGAGATGGAGGGGCTTGCTGAGGAAAAGGGAAATGATGGAGGGTATGGATGGAGGGAGAACAGAAGACACAGGGGAGAGAAGGAAACAGCACAGCAATATTGGTGACCAAACTCTGGGAGCTATCAGTTTGGCAAGACAAAAAAGATTTAAGAATGATAAGAAACAGATGAGACATTTATCTAGGTTATTTACTTTTTGCTACTTGGACCAACACTAAATTATGAAATGTTTTCTTATTGATACTTTCAGGAAATCCAGTTTAGATGGCTGATCTTAAAGGCATAGTTCAGGACTGAAGCAGAGAATCTTGATTCCGTAATATGCCTTTCTTTTACAGTGTGCAGGAGTATCTTCCTGTTTTTTAAAGTCAGTCTATGCAGTGGTTGTGGGGGGTGGGGTAGAAGTAACCAGGACAGACAGGCCCCCTGGGTCTATTCCAATCAGTGTTAAATAGGCATGTGCTTTAACTCCCATCCCCAAACAAGACAAAATCCTACAGGGGACCAGGAGCTTTTTAAGAGGTCAAAAGAGCACAGGGAAAACGAAGGACATACAGCCTGTCCCAGAGATCCACGCCGGGCTCCTGACCTCTTCTTTCCAAAGCGGTCCTCTTCTTCAACTCATCCCTGTCAAGACCCTGAGGACGGTCTCCCACGTGCACACAACAGGCTGACTAGCCACCATCTGGTTACGTTTACAAGGGGGCTATTTATCAAGGGCCTGCAGTGTTCCAGCCACAGTGAGAACTTCTCATGGTAGATCTCATTTAACTATCACAACTTTATGAAGTAGGGACCATCTTCTAGATGAAGGAACTGAGGACCAGGAGGCTGAAGTAATGCCCTGAAGGTCACAGAGCATAGAAGTGGGAGTGCCAGCACACACATCCATATCTGCCAGCCCCAGGGACTGGGTATCAATCAGCAGCCTGCTGTCCAGTCTACCATTCCCCTATTTTCCTTTTGGCCACCCCCCACCTCCTGAGCACTGCCATCTTTCGCCAGGTAAAGCCATCTACACTGAGCCAGATATGTTTGTTGCCTTTCCCAGACCTAAGGCTGCTCTCACAGAGACTGGGAGGCTCTGGGTTCTCTCGGGTTAAGTTCTATGCAAACACGGGAATGGGGAAAAAGATCTCTTGTGGTGAGGCTTATACTCTACACAGAGTCCAATGTAGCTGTGCCCACGCTTCCGTATCTTCCTTACAGAGCCTTGTGGGCACTGGCCATTTTGTAACTGCCCTGCTTCCTTTTTCCTTCCCAAATAGCACTCAGATTCCCTTCTGAAAAACTATCTTTCCCCTTCTTTGGGGATTGGTTACCTGGCAGACATAGGACAGAGGACTGGTGAATTGTTCCTGTTCATATTCTGGGATGGACATCCCATGGCCAAAAAGCCTAATGAAGATACCACTTGGCATCTGCTGGAACCAAACTCTTCCAGATTGCACAGCCACTAGTACAGGGTGTTTTCAAGAGTGTAAGAAATTCAGGGAACTCTCAGAGGGCCAGCTGCGGGAGAGCCTTTGGTCTCGCCACTCCCAAGCCCAGGAGTGGAGGAATCCGTGTGTTGACAATGGCCACAGTGATTCTGTATTGTTTGCAAACAAGTTAATGAACAATAAGCCCTGTCGTGCTGGCAGGTGGCAGGCACCAGTCTGAGTCAGAGGAAACCTTCCACCTATCCCACAGACAAGCTCCTCAGGGTGCTAGTTTGAAGTCAGATCAAGATCTGTACAGGGCACCCTGCTCTTAGGAAAAGGTCAATCCTAGGAGGCTTTAGTGAGTAACATTTCAGATGGGTCAGCACATCCTAGTGGTACATCCCCAGCCAAGCACTAACCTGGAAGGTTCCTGCCCCAAACCCTGATATACACACAGGCCAATCTCAAAATTCCAACACCATTTCAAAACAACATTATTAATCTTTTGAACCAAAACACAGGCTAAAATGGTCTATTGGCTGTGTTAATGAGTTCTGAAAGGTGAAACACACTCCCTATAGCAATATAGAACAATTCAGCAAGAATTTAGTCAATTATTTTAGAGCTTTAGCCTGGCACCTCAATCAATACACGACATTAGGAAGAAAAAATTGAAAATATAATGTGCTGCTACGTGGTATTTTCATTTTTATTTCATTTTTTTAAAGATTTTATTTATGTATTCATGGGAGACAGAGAGAGAGAGAGAGAGAGAGAGAGGCAGAGACATAGGCAGAGGGAGAAGTCCCATGTGGGGAACCCGATGTGGGACTCGATCCTAGGATTCTGCGATCATGCCCTGAGCCGAAGGCAAACACTCAACCACTGAGCCACCCAGGCGTCCCTTTTATTTCATTCTTGATGAAGGTCATTATATTAACATGATTCATGTGTGACAATACAATTTCTGTCTCCATTCTGGCTGAAAGTACTTCAATTACTATGACAACCTAGCTAAAAGCTGGCCTTAAGAGCCTCTGCTGGGTTATTCTTTTCAACTCAGGAGCTTCTGGATGAAATGCTAATCTAGTCATAGAGACCATGCACTCTCTAGTCCATCCATGCAAAGATCAGCAGCAAGTTAAATAAGGTGGTACTTCCCATCTTGCAGCTATTTCCTTTCAGGTCTGGGATCCAGAAAGGAGGGAAGATGGAGTGGCATCCACGCTCGGCAAACAGTATGAACAGGGGAGCCAGGCCAGCAGGTAAAGGGCTCTGTGTGAGGAACAGCAGGACCTGAAGGAAAACATGGAGAGCCCTGCACCTGGATTTGAGTCTGCAGGCATGCTGTACAAAGCACTTCCCAGTTCATGAGCTCAAGGAGAGCATGAAGATATGCTGAGGAGGAGGAGGACCAGGTATGCATATCCCGTTTACAAGGAAGGAAAACTGAGATCCTAAGAGGCAGTGACTTAGCCAACATCAACAGTCCATAGAGGCTGACAAACAAGTGGCTCTTCAAATTCAGGAGAAAGTCAGATGGCCTAATATAATTCACAAGGTACAATCCCTTAAGCATGAAATGTAAGGAGTCAATGTAAATGCAGCCCTTTATTGAGCCCATGCTCACAGAATTTGCCACCGTGTGTGTGTGTGTGTGTGTATAGAGGACATGTGGGAGGGACACCAGGGTGGCTCAGTGGTTTAGAGCCTGCCTATGGCCCAGGGCGTGATCCTGGAGTCCTGGAATCGAGTCCCACGTCAGGCTTCCTGCATGGTGTCTGCTTCTCCCTCTGGCTGTGTCTGCCTCTCTCTCTCTCTCTCTCTCTGTCTCTCTCTCTCTGTGTCTCTCATGAATAAATAAATAAAATCTTAAAAGAGAGAGAGAGAGAGAGAGAGAGAGAGAGAGAACATGTGGGAATGAGAGTAGGGCCTCAGAAGCACTGGAAAGACCTTACCTTATTATTTTTGGTTCCCTTCCTTCTGTTTTAATTATCAACGGGATAAACTCAGGACTATTTTATATTATTAAAAAGCTTGCTAATAAGGTTCATGACTGTAACGGCAAACTGCTGCTTCCTTCGTGGCCATGTACCACTCAGCTGTGTCACTCTCATGATTTCTCATTTCACAAAATTTTAACATAAATTCATAATTTAATTTAAAGTTATTGAAATCATTAAAATGTGCTTTAAAAATGTAGTAGGGCCTTATCCACGTTTCCACTGTAACATATTAACAGGGAAGACAGTTTGCTGGAATTCCTCATTTCCAGAAGTCGTTAGCCATGGTGGCAGCTTAAAGATAACGATCAGTCTAATAAGACTTAGAGGTTTCATTTACCTTGCAGCAGTTGGAAAATTCATCCTTGACTGACGGGCTCTGAAGACAGATCAAGCCAGGATGGAGACATGCTGGGATATTTCCAGACCCGAGAGAGGTCTGGTTACCAATGACTATGGGTCATGAATCAACCCAGTGGGGTCAATATTCACTCCCTCAAGTCTTCCCAGTTTCAAACTCTCATAAATTCTAGTTGTGTCAACTAGAACTCTCTCTGGCTATTTAGGAATTCTAAAATTTGTCTCCACTGGATCAAAAATGCTGGCTTCCTTTCCTGACATGCCCCTAAATGTCTTCCACACTCTGATGAAATTAGGACAGTTTAAGTAACTCATCCATCCACCACAGTTACCACATACCTGCTCTACTTGGAGCTGTGTGCCAGGCACTGGGTGTCCAATGTTGAATATACAGACACAAAACCTGTGCTGCTCTGTACCATGTCTTCATTGTTTGGAATCTTTCATCTAAATCCTACTTGTCTTCTAAGGACTGGATGAGGTTTGTTCTTTGTTGGCTCTTCTCTCTTGAGACTTCATTCATGCACCCAACAGATATTTATTGAGAGCTTTCTACGTGCCAGTACTGCTGAGGATTCAGTAGTGAATAAGATCATTTCTTGTCCTGAGTAAAGCATAGGTATTCCAAGGAGTTGGATAGGTAAACCACTGATTAATATATGGCTACATATTCTAAACAGGAATAAGATGCTTTTGGAACACATAGAAAAAGGCATCCAGCCTAGTTCTGGGAACTGGTGACATTTAGGCCAAGAGCTAAGGAATGAGTAAGAATCAGACAGGGGAAAATACTGGTGGAAGATACCTGAAGGAAGCCTATTCCAGTGGGGAGAGCATGTGCAAAGCCTCAGAGCGAGGATGCACAGCTTGGGGGTCCTACCAAGAGTTCAGCATGACTGGACTGCATGCACACTCTTA
Source organism: Nyctereutes procyonoides (assembly GCF_905146905.1). NCBI lineage: Eukaryota > Metazoa > Chordata > Mammalia > Carnivora > Canidae > Nyctereutes > Nyctereutes procyonoides. Next base: position 41,363,415 of record NW_026575024.1, read on the forward strand.
GCAGAGGGATATGCTTCTCGAATGCACTGCTTGCCATCTTGGTCTCTCTACTGGTCTTCACACTGGAGGTCCTGTACTGTGCTCTGGCAATGTCTCTTCTCTCAGATCCATGGATCCTTTCAGGCATTCTGGGTAGAGCCTGTGCTTACTTATTTTCACCAAGAGAACACAGCAAAGGTAAAGCTGACAGTGAAGAAGTCACCTTGCAGGCTCTGGTGCCCTAGTGGGCCCAGTCCTTGGGGGCAACATGATCAGAATGCAGTCATATAAGGGGCCTGACCTGATACCTGACACTTGGAAAAGATGAACCACTCAGCGGAGCCCTGCCCAAATTCTAGAACCACAGCATCATAAGCAATAAAATGGTGGTTGCTTTAAGGAAGTTCAGTTTTGGAGTAGTTTATTACATGGTGATAGATAACCAAAATACATGTGTGTGGGAAGAAGGTAAGAGATGAGGGTGTCAATGAAATTAGTCAAAGCAGAATAGAAAAGTCTCTGGTTTTTATTTATAACTTATGACTAGCCATAAATCACAGTCCCATTCTACTACATGCTAACCTCTCCCAACCTCTTTAGTATTTCTAATGAATAATTCTGTCTTAGCAGGTACTTCTTTTCTATTCATCCCAGGTTTTAAAGTAAATACTTGAAATAAGTAGTCATCATTTGAAATATGACATTTATTTCTTGATTTTATAAAGAATTTTGAGAGCTCCCAGTTAAAATTCATCAGGGTGAAAATGTTAGTCTGTGATTACAGAATCGGAACTATTCATTACAACTATTCAGAGATTCTTCTTTATGAGCTTAATGACATAAGCATATTGTATTGAATTATTATGGTACTGCATCAATTGGACTCATAAATTTAATATACTCAGTCTGGTTCACATATTCTAATAAAACCCAGTGAGCTTTAAAACTTTTATAAGGAATATGCATTTAAAGTCATGTGATATTCAATTTTTACAAGTCGGCATTCCTGCGTGGGGTACTAAGCATAGCTTCAGTGATTGTGATCACCTGGCCTGGTAGACCAGCAAGCTGAAGGGGAGATTTCCACCCCCATAAGCAAACAGGCCACAAAGAAAGCCCCAAATCTGCTCAGACTGTGAAGCTGGTTGAGCTCTTCTGCAAAACCTAAGTCAATACCAGGCCCACCTTTTAGGCTCATGGAGGCAAGAAAGTAACGAAATTCAGGCTGCATCTTGAGCCACAAGCAATGGCGTGTACGCTATAAGGAAGCAGGCCAACCACTTCCAGAAGGTCTGAAAGGCCCTACTCTCAACCTCATTTGGTTGAAGCAAAATATGGGAGGATACGCTCTGTGGGAGAAGTGCAGGTTCCAGGGCTCACCCTGGTTCTTTGACTTTTGCTTAGTGGATCTGGGCTAAGAGACTGGTAACAGCTCCACAAAGAGGCACAGCAACTCAACGGTCTCCACATCTGGGCGGGGAAAGTAGAAGAGCAGCCTGGAGGCTCACCTGGCCGTGCAGACCACATGATTGCTGGAGTCCAACCCTCCCATCATGAGCCACCTGCTGGGACACCCAGTCATGCAGGAGCCACCACACTGGGCACAGGGATGTTACAGCACTGGGGTTCGGATTAAGTCCCTGAACTCCTCTGCACCTCAGTTTCTTCTCCTGACAATATCATTGTTTTAGATCAGAAGATGAAATGAGCTGTGTTTGTGAGGTGCGTGGGGCAGGGTCCAATTCACAGCATGCATTTATTAAGTAGGTGACATTATTATCTACATGGCTTTGTCCTCATGGAGTTAATCTGCAAATATATTTTTTTTCTTCTCTTTTAGATGTTAGAGACACATGGGCTTAAAATGTGGAAGTATTTAATGCTTTAATGTTTTCTCCTTCAAAGAAAAGTGGAAGACAGCAAGTCTGGAATGGCTTTCTTCCAAAGTCACCTCATATCATATACTCAGATACTGGCAGAACCTTCATTTTAAAAATGCTTTAAAGTAAGGAAGAATTAATGGGTTTCTCAAAATGGGGAATTGTAATCATAAATTTAAAATTCTAGGCTAAAAAAAATCTAGGCTACACCAGGTAAATTAACGATGTCCACAAAACTCATTTTAAGAAACATTTTGGATTCTGAGATTCTGGAAAAATACCATCTGGGGCAAAAAATAACTATTCTATGTTTCTCAGCTCATGATTCTTTCTTGCAGGAACCTTCAAAGAGGTTCCTGACATTCTGAAACAGAATGACTGCTCCAAATGACCAATTTTAACTGACAGACTTTCAAATGAGAATCTTGCTATGTGGTAACCCTCTTGGCTATAATGTACTTAAACTCAAAGAATCAGGTCCCTAAAATCTTATCAAGAAGTAAAGCACACTGACTTTGGTGTCCCAAAGTCTCCCTCTTAAGTAGAAGCCATGCACTTGGAGGCATTGTGATGCTTCAGGAACCCTTAATGATATCTTGCTCCTTCCTACCATCTGTGCCTGGGGTTGAGCACAACCATCCTCCCCTTTAATGTCTGACCTGAGGTCACTTATATGTTGATGGTAACTTTTCTCAGCCTGGTCTGGGACCAGGCCATCACTGAATACCAATGAGTCCCTGAATTCCAGGGCAAGAGGGTCAGCTCTTAAGACCAGGAGGGAAGACCCACTGCCCCTTTTGTGTTCTGTGAACTAGCGGGATCCTGATGATCCCTGTGGGACTATTTGCCTGGCAGATTATCCTCCTGCCCTGAGAATTATTCCTCAGTGTCCACACATTGCCCTACATCCCAGGAGGGAGCCATGGTCATGCCCCAGGTGTGATGAGGCCGGTGGCCCTGAGTGGTATGCCTGTGACCCCTACCTCTAAGAGAGGATTAGCTGCAGATTTGGATTATCTACACCAATGATCCCCTTCAGTGGGGACAATGATGGAAGCTTGACTACATCAAGGAAGGTGGAGGCAGGGAGAAAAGCCAGACCAAAACTTCTCTAATAATACATTTCTGATTCTAAAAAAGGATGGGATAACTGTAGATTTTTAAAAATTCCTTCACCAAACAGATATCACCCACACAATTAAGCATCTAAGTTAAAAAAGAAATTTATATATATAGATACACACACACACATCCCTCCTGCACAGCACTTTGCTCATAAAAGACACTCACCATTAGGTGCTTGATACAATGAATATTAGGTAACTGTAATAAATCATGATGAACAATGAGAAGCCTGGGTTTTCTCTCTTTAGGATCTTCCCTTGCAGCAAAATTTCACAGATTTATAGTATTTTCTCTCTTCTGAACAAAGGAAGTTTACTAAATTACTGTGGAGAGGAAGTCTATCAAATCTTAATTTATGCTTCAAAGCCAAACTTTAGGAATTCTTCAAACTGTCTTGGCTCCTCTTCAAATCTGAGGAGTCGCTGCAGAAGAGAAGTTGGGAATGTTGCCGGGTTCAGCGATTAAACAGGGCTTCCTTGGATACTCGTGACTGGCTTTGTTAACCACCAAATGAACCTGAACCCATGTAAGCACCAGTCTTTCAGTCGTCAAAACTTTTATCACTGAGATTGTTCTCAGCTGAGAGGCTCTGAAAGCAATGTGGTGTAAGTTAAAGATGAGGACTGGCAAAATGTGGACAGAAGATCTCACAGATCAAAGGGAAACTGCTCCAGCTGGGGGACGGTGGAGAGAGCTATGGGGCCATTTAATCTATGAAATAATGGACTAATTTGGGCTAATTTGACGTGCAGTTTCTCCCACAAAGAAACTGCCTTTCAAAGCAAGAAATGTCAGTTTGTGTTTGACTGAGCTATGACTTGGATATGCCCAGATTCTTTCAGAATAAGAAATTGTAAATAAATGCGGTTTTGGCAAATGCACGATAAGCAGCATAAATAGAAAAGATAAGGTGAATCAGTAGCAACCAGTACCAAGAAGCATAGATATCCCAGCCTATGGAGATAGTTTGAGCAGACGGTCTTCGCTCTTGTAGCACTTATCCACAGAGCTCTGAAATAAAAGCCCCACAATCCACTGGAGCTTTGTTTTCAGTCGGCTAAAAAAATCCACTGAGAAAAAGGGTGATGGCTTCATTGACTGCCATTTTCAACTTTGATTAATAAGGGCTTTCCTGGGATCCCTGGGTGGCGTAGCGGTTTGGCGCCTGCCTTTGGCCCAGGGCGCGATCCTGGAGACCCGGGATCGAATCCCACGTCGGGCTCCCGGTGCATGGAGCCTGCTTCTCCCTCTGCCTGTGTCTGCCTCTCTCCCTCCCTCTGTGACTATCATAAGTAAATTAAAAAAAAAAAATAAGGGCTTTCCTGATTTTAGTATCAGTTTCTCAATTTTACTTATAATAATACGAAGCAGGTGATCTCAGTTAGAAAACAAAGCCAACGTCGTCTTTTTTTTGGTTGCCTGGAATGAATTATATGTAAATGTAACAGCAGGACAGTGAATTCCTGGGAACAGAAATAAGTCTATCTAAAAGTGGATGTGAGCTTTACACGGTCAAACAATGAAGACAAAAAGGTGTATAAAATTGGAACAAACCCATTTCTTTTTCCCAAATATGGTTTCAAAGGCTGCAACTTATGCTATGATTCATTACTGCTATGAAATGTAAGTGACACAGAAAAAAAGGGGGGGATTGTCAAAGGCAAAACCATAACTACCTGAATTCTAAAATAAAGGTGAGGGTTTTTCTTTCTTAAAGATTTATTTATTTATTCATGAGAGAGAGAGAGCGAGAGCGAGAGCGAGAGCGAGAGAGAGAGAGAGAGGCAGAGACACAGGTAGAGGGAGAAACAGGCTCCATGCAGGGAGCCCGACGCGGGACTCAATCCCGGGACTCCAGGTTCGCGCCCTGAGCCAAAGGCAGGCGCCAAACCGTTGAGCCACCCAGGGATCCCAAGATGCAGTTTTCAAAAGCAACGAAAAAACAGTAGAGAGGATGACTGGCAAAGGCTACATGAGCACATTTAGGAAAAGCACAATTCATGGGGTGCCTGGATGGCTCAGGTGGTTAAGCATCCGACTCTTGATTTAGCTCAGGTCATGATCTCAGGGTGTTGGGATCAAGCCCCGAATTGGGTTCTGCACTGTGTGCAGAGCCTGCTTAAGATTTTCCCTCTGCCCCTCCCCCATCTCCCTCTATCTCTCTATCAAAAAAGGGGCACAATTTACTTGGACAACAAATCTAAATAAATGGACTAAAGGAAACTGAAGCATCTTTGAGAAAGTCTAATTCAAATTTATGAGAGAAAGGATGATTCCCAAATGTTGATATAAACAGTAAGCAGAGGGCTAGGAGAGATTGAACAGAGAGAACTTTTTTTTTTTTAAGATTTTTATTTACTTGAGAGGAGAGAGCGTGCATGCATGCACAGTAGGGGAGAGGGGCAGGGGGAGAAGCAGACTCCCTGCTGAGCCAGGAGCCTCAATGCAGAACTCAATCCCAGGATCCTGGGATCATGACCTGTGCTGAAAGCAGACGCTCAACTGACAGAGCCACCTCGGTGCCTGAAAGTGGTTCTTAAAATACACAGATGCACAAGAAGAATTTGCATGTCTTTTGGTCTTTTGGAATAAAGGGAATGTGTGAAGAGGAACTGTACAGATGTCAATGAAAATAAACATAAGTGAATAGTTCAGGAAGTAAGAGGCTACACCTTCAGGTTTGTAACAGCACCAGAAGATGCAAAAGTAACAAGCACAATGTTAAAGAAGGGAAGGAAGAATGACATGGATCACATTGCACAGTGTCTCTCAAACCCTTTGTGGAGCAGGACCAACTGAAGGGAGCAGAGGAGAAGAGAGAGATAAAAAGAAATGGAAAACAGACACAGGAAAATTCAAGGAGGATCCAACCAGTGGGTTCCACAGAGACAAATGGGATTCTAGAAACAAACAATAGGATACAAAACTTTATAGAGGGAAATCATGAAAACTGCCTAGAAATGATGGACGTGAGAGAGAATTGCACAAGGAGTATCCTGCAGAACTGAGGTGCTGCTCACCAATGTGGAACCATGGAAACTCAGAACCCTGGGGACAGAGGAAGGCTCTACAAGCATTTGGTAGGGGTGACGGACATACTATGTCACATACAAAGGACTAAGAATAGGGGTGCCTGGATGGCTCCATTGGTTAAGAGTCTGCCTTTGACTCAAGTCATGATTGGAGGGCCCTGGGATCAAGCCGTGCATTGGGCTGCGTGCTCAGCAGAAAGTCTGCTTCTCCCTCTCCCTCTGTTCCTCTCCCTCCACCTCTCCCCACTTTGCTCTCTGTTCTCTCTCTCTCTCTCTCAAATAAATAAATAAATACAATCTTTAAGACAAAAAACCCCACAATGGATCAAGAATCAAATTGGCTTTGAACTGCTTCACAGCAGCACTGGGGTGGAAGACAATGAAGCAATCCCCTTGAAATTCTGAAAGAAGATGGTTTCCAACTAATATATATATCCAGCCAGTGTGTGTGTGTGAAGGACATATTCAGAGATATCTCTTGAAATTTACCTCTTACATATGGTCTCAGGAAGCTACTACAGATGTGCTCCATCAAAATCAGGCAGTAAATCGAGAAAGGAAAACATGGGCACAGGAAGCAGGGGAAACAATTCAAGAGATAGCAAAAGACAACGGAGATGGAAGGTTAGAGTACCTGTGGCTCAATCTGACTAGAAGAGACAAGAAGTTTCCAGAAGAGAGGCCTTCAAGGAGACCGTGTTCATGAAATACTCGATGGTCTCAATGTTTCCAGGAGATGCATACAACTGACCAAGCATTTGAAGTTGAATTAGTGATGGACATGTAATAACCTGAGCAAAGACTCAAGTTGCTCTTGTACAATCCTGACACAGTGCTGGGCAGGCTGAGCAGGGGTGGTTGTGTCTCCACATGTTTTAGGATGGTGGCAGGGTGGATGTGTGTGTTAGGGGATATTAATAGCACCTCACATTGAAGCAAAAAACAGAAAGAAGCAATACACGAATGTAATTTTAGTCTGTAGGAAAATACTGAAAGATATTGTGAGAATTGCTGCTGGGGAAAGGGGAATGGAGGGTATGCCTGGAAGGCAGAGGGCTGCTTTCCAGAAAAGCCTAGTAGAACTATTTGAGCACATCCATAATTGACACTGATTTAAAAAGAAGTTTTAAAATCTCTCACTGGAAAAATGGTCAGAAGGGATATATGCCCAACCAGAAGAGCAATTATCTCTAGGCTACACCTCCGTTTGATATCCTATTAAAGCAGAGATGGAGGGAGATTATTTTCAGATGATCTTGGTCGCAGAGGCAAAGGGGCAGGAAAGCAAGAGTGGGAAAAGGAGGTAGCTAGTACAGGGCCATCGATACTCAGGTTACTATCCAGGGCAGCACTCCATTCCACTGGGGACACTTTGAGAAACATGCAGAAGGTGCTTCTGAGTCATCTGCAAGGATGGGAGGCAGGCACATTTATCCATACTTTTGTCTCTCACTGTTTGGGAGGTACCTGTAGGCCTCACACCTCCATCCAACCTCTGGGCTGCAGCCTGAGGGAGGAAGGGGAGAGAGTGCTGGGGCGCTGTGGCACACAATGGGGTTGTTCTCCACAGCTGTGGCCAGAATTCTGGGAGAGTCAAGGGGACACACAAGGCACATGTCAGCTATGGGATGGGACTGGGGTTGATGGTAATGAAGAGGGTGCCCTTGGCTCAGTGGTGCCTGATAACCACTCTGGGGAGCCAGAGTATGGGGGTGGGGGTTGTGGGGGGGTAGCCTTTGCCTTTGGCTCCAGCTGCTTTCTTACCTCCCCAGTTCTTACTTATATAGTGTTTAGCATTTTTAGCTTTCTGACAAGGACATTTTGATTTGCAGCAATCTTACTCACTACTTTCCTAAGGATGAACAAGCATTTTTAATGGATTTAAAATGCAAGTCTTATTGCAATCTCAGGCTATGAGACAGAGGTGACTGTAGCTTATGCAGGGGCCTAAGAGAGTTCATGGTCAAAATGATTCCAGAGCATTCAGAAGACAAAGAGCTACCCATTAGCTCCCAGCTTGCCCCACATCTTAGTTAACATCCGCTGGGCTGGACTGTGGCATCTCTGCAGGAGTGAGCCAGAATGGCTGCCATCATGAAGGGAACAGGGCTATGCTGCAGTCATTTCCAGGAACTCCTGTGTTTTCTGTTTTCACAAGAATGGATTTTTATTTTATTCTATTACAGTGCTTCTATATATCTATACACAATATTGAGTTATATCTATAATTGACATCTCTCTATATTATCTATATCCCATTTCTATATTATACCTATATTTATAACTATATAGTGAATAATGCATAATGTAATCTATAATTAAATCTACGTAACTATATCTTATATCATGGTTTACTTTCTTATTTTATAATAATACCTCATTGTATGAGAAATTTCCTGCTCCAATGAGTCCTAACAAGATCGTGACTGCATTTAAAACAATACAGAGGGCACTAAATGACAATGTGGTCACCTGGCAGTGCCAGGAAGGGATTATGAACCTCATGGTGGGCCCACTCTTTTATTTACATGGAGGAGGATGTATACAGTGGGGCAAGAGAAAAACAGCCTCTGGCAGAAGGGAGCAAGTGTAACTCAACAGATGGGGGTGGGGGGGGATACTAGCAGAAATTAACAATATAAACATGTCACTATTATATACACAATTCAAAATGGTCACTAATTCCAAAACAACTTTTAAAAATACATTTTATTTATTTGAGAGAGGGAGAGTGAAAGAGAGAACACGAACATGAGCGGGGGACAGGAGAGGGGAAAGGGAGAAGCAGGTTCCAGGTTGAGCAAGGAGCCCGATGCGGGGCTCAATCCCAGGACCCTGAGATCTTAACATAGTTAGGATCATCTTAACATTAACCTAACATGATCCCAGGATCATAACCTGAGCTTCGCAAAGGCATATGCTTAACAACTGAGCTGCCCAGGAACCACCCCTCAAACAATTTTAATAACATGGGCATTATCAGAAGGTGAGCAATGTTTTCTCGACCATCAACATCTCCTCTCAGGTATGGCTAATCTTTTTCCTACTTTTAGCCGTATTTCTAGCTGAAGCCTCCCCCTGGGGCCTGGAGCTAATTAAGTGTTCCAGCTTAAAAGACCTTTCCTTCTCCCCCATGTTGTGCCACAGCATGATTGTGAGCTGTAAGGGGTGGCAGATGAGAAAATATTAAAATGGTATTTAATTAGGCAGAGTAAACAATAAGGTCAATAGCAACTTGAAGCTGACATCTGTCTCAGAACAAGCAGGCAAGCTACCTCCAGGTATGGGCGACAGAGAAGGGAGCTTAGCTGCAGGCTCCTGGGGTCCATTCCACTTGTAGTATCTACCCCTGTTTCAGAGGCAATGAGACATTTGATAAAAGAAAACAAATAGCGATACCTCACTGTATCTAGGAGGAGAGTAGGAAAAACCCTCCAGCTGTTTAGCACTGCAATGTTCAGGCTTCATTTAACTTTGCTTTTAAAAGTAACCAGGGAAATGAAAAATGTTCTATAGTGAACTCCACGAGCAGGGTGTGCACAGCTTGTAAGCCTGACATCTTGAGTTGTGCTGCATCACTTTCATCTGATGCTATCAACAACAGGACAGAGTTGGAGAATCTCTTAGGTATTTGTCAAGCCCCAAACACTTTGTAAATGAGCAAGGGCGGGTGGAGAGATGACAGATGTTACTGATTTACTGCTAGGATGGCACATGAAGCGGGATTATAGTTGGGGTTAATATCAGAATATCAAAAGCCCCACAAATGGAAAAATGACCAGTGCAGCCGTATTTGGGGTGATCAGAACGGTTTCTGTCACAGTTAATCTTATGCATCAACTAGACTGGGTCATGGGGTGCCCAGATATTTAGTCAAACATTGTGGTTTGTCCGTGAGAGCGTTTTGGGGGTGAGTAACACTGGAGTCAACTGGCTAAGTGAAGCAGACACTGTCCTCCCTAATGTGGGTAGCATCAGTCAATCAGTGGAAGGCCTGCACAGAACCAAAATAATGGACCCTCCCATAAGTTCAAGGAACTCTGGCCTGACCACACTGAGCTGAGACATTGGTCTTTTCTTGCCAGTGGTGGTGAATGGAAAGATCAGCACTTTGTGGGTTTCAAGAGTGCTGGATTTCTGAATGGAATTTATACTATCAGCTCTCAGGGTGCTCAGGCCTTTGGGCTCAGACTGGACCACACCATTGGCTCTCCCCAATTTCCACCTTGCTAACTGCAGATGTGGGGATTCCTCAGCCTCTATTATTGTGTGAGCCACTCCTTATAATAAATCTCTTTATACACACACACACACACACACACATATACCCTAATGGCTCTGTTTCTCTGGAGAACCCCAACTACTCCTGTTTCCAAACTCCAAATTAATGAAGTAGTAAAAAACCAAACCAAAACACTATTTTGATACCATGAATTACATGCAGAAATGTAAAGTTCACAAATTAATTATTTTAAAGATTTTATTTATCTGATGGAGAGAGCAAGCAAGCACAAGCAGGGGGAATGGCAGAGGGGAGAGGGAGAAGGTGGCTTCCCACTGAGGAGGGAGCCTGACATGGGACTTAATGCCAGGACCCTGGGATCATGACCTGAGCTGAAGGCAGATGCTTAACCAACTGAGCCACCTAGGTGCCCCCACAAATATATTTAATACCAGATTTCACTGTGAAGATTGAGGTCCAGGTCTTGGGCCTCAATGTTGTGTTGATACACAACATTCATTACCACCCCCAACTTGCATCAACGGAGTAACAAGCCATGATGATTCCACCTCCTGTGTATCTATCCATCCACTTTTCTCCACAAGTGCCATCACCTTGTCCCTCAGGCCACAGTCTTAACTTACTGGAAGACAGGAACAGCCTGGTCATTACCCTTCCTCCTTCCTATTTCCCCTGCTCCTACTCACTCATCCCTCCACTCCTCCACTTAAAACACTCCACTGGCTCCTCACTGTCCACTAGATCAGGTCCAAAGTCATGGAGATGGCTTTGGGATCTGGTTTTTCCTTCCCTGTCTACCCCTACCATTCTCATCTTTTGTAGGTTACACCTTCATTCCGCTCAATCAAAATATATTGGAACAAAGTCAGAAAATCTGTATTTTTTCAAGATAATTTCAAAGATTAGTCATCCAGGTTTTGGAACCACTGCTTTGAAAATCATGTCCTTTGGTAACTGCAAAGGTAGCTTGTGACTATCCCTGTCATTGTAACAGTGGCCTGTAATTACTTGTTGAGTTGTCCTTGTTCTGACAGAATTAAGAGTTCTTTGAAGACAGGAACCATAGACTGACACATGCAGGACAATTGAGGCATGGGAAGTAGTCCTGAGCATGGGCAATGACTGTCATTGTCAGTGTACTGCTTTCATAAAGACTAAAGATTTTAAGTGACCACCAGACATGCTTCCTCTGAGATGAGATGGAAAGGACAATACTACCTATATAGTGTTTTTGCCAACTTAAAAACAAAAAAAAAAAAAAAAATCAAACCTAAACTAGATCAAGCCTCTCGATCTAACTACTGGTTTTCAGAATATGCAGGATTAGAGGAGCTTGTTCAATGACACCATGAGAATGCCATTAGCAAAACCCAAAATGTACTAATTCAATGGATAAATGGTACGGTTTCATTGAAAACAGATGGTGAGATAAAAAAGAGAGATGGAGGGCAGCCCGGGTGGCTCAGCGGTTTAGCGCCGCCTTCAGCCCAGGGCATGATCCTGGAAACCCGAGATCGAGTCCTGCATCAGGCTCCTTGCATGGAGCCTGCTTCTCCCTCTGCCTGTGTCTCTGCCTCTCTCTCTCATGAATAAATAAAATCTTTAAGAAAAAAAAAAGAGGGAAGGAAAAGCTTTATATTATTAAACACTTTAGAGGCACATCAACCAATGCCATGTGTGGATATAGTATGAGTTTTGATTCATCTATTGGGAAAAAAAACCATCAAGAGAGAACTGGTATGGCCTGAACATTGGTTATTTATTTTTAAGAGACTGGCTAATTTTTAGAGGGTGTGTGTGTGTGTGTGTGTGTACGTGCGCGCACGCGTGTGGTAATGATTATATTTTAAAAAACAGTGTCAAAGTGAAAAGATATTCAACACTGCTCATCCTTAGGGATAAACAAATCAAAACCATGATAAGATACCACCTCACAAAAAAAAAAAAAAGATACCACCTCACATCTGTCAGAATGGCTAAAAGTAACAACACAAAAAACAGGTGTCGAGGATGTAGAAAAACAGGAACTCTCTTGTACTATTTATGGGAATGCAAACTAGTACAGTCTCTCTGGAAAATAGTATGGAGGTTCCTCAAAAAGTTAAAAATAGAACTATCCTACGATCCAGTAATTGCACTACTAGGTACTTACCCAAAGGGTAAAAAAATACTGATTCAAAGGGGTACATGGAACCCAATGTTTATAGCAGCATTATCAACAATAGTCAAACTATGGGAAGAGCCCAGATATCCATCGACAGATGAATGGGTAAAGATGATGTATGTGGGGGTGTGTGTGAGTACACACACACATATACATATGTCGAGATATATATATACGCACACACACACTTGTGTATATATATATGTATGTATATATATGAATATTACTCAGCCATCAAAAAGAATGAAATCTTGCCATTTGCAATCATGTGGAAAGAGTGAGAAAGTATTATGGTAAGTAAGTCTGTCACAGAAAGACAATTACCATATGATTTCACTCATGTAGAAATTAGGAAGAAAAATGGATAAACACACGGGAAGGGAGAAAAAAAGAGAGGGAAGCAAACCATATGAAACTCTTAATGACAAAGAACAAACAGAATTAATGGAGGGATGTGGGTGGGGGATGGGCATTAAGGTGGACACTTGTTATGATGAATGCTGGGCGTTTTATGCAAGTGATGAATTACTAAGTTCTCCTGAAATCAATATTATGCTATATGTTAACTAATTAGAATTTAAATAAAAATTTGAGGAAAAAAAATAAAAAAACACTGTGTCTTGCTTTTTAAGAGGTACATTCCTAAAATACTTAGGGATAAAACATATAACGTATGGTATTTGATTTAAATTCAGAGTGTATGTGTGCAATGCCATGCCTAGGGGTACAAATGAAACAAAACTGGACACATGCTAATGAAATGCTGAAGCTGGGTGATATGGGAGAGCACAGTGAGGTTCATCACATTATGCTTTTTGGTTTTGTAAATATTGTCATGAGAAATAAAGTAAAAAAGGAGGTAGAATAGGTCACTGATTTCTAAATCATGAAATTTCAAAGTTTCTTTAATGTGTCAATGTTTGTCAAGTTGGAGCTGGTTGCATAAACCTTCACAGAGCAGAAATAAGCAAATGTTAATAGGACTGCATTCTTTGATACCAAGAATTCTTTGAATACCTGATATTAACAAACACAAAAACTCTTAGGTAAAGCCAGTTCCTCTTCTGAACCAGAATGGGTTGTAAAGAATTGCCAAAGAAAATTACCAAGGAGGACTGGGGCCATGTTCTTCAATAAAGATGTTCTCTTCTTTTCCATGGGAATTTCTAGCCACATTTTGGTGCTAAAATGAATGTGCTCATGTCCTTCTGGCTCTTCACACTAAGTTGATAGAATGAAGGGACATTTAGTTTTAGTACAGTAGAAAGTTAAGAGGTAGAGGAAAGGGCAACCCATATTGAGGTTGTTTTTTGTTTTTTGTTTTTTTTAAGTGACACTTGAAGAAAAACTCTTTACAAATTATACTATGTAATTAAATGTAGGTCATTTAGAATATCCTAAGTGATACCACAAGAAAGAAGAGCACAGGTCCTCTGAACCAAGTATCAATGTGAAAAAGTCTTTGTAGTAATATATGAAAATTACACTAGGGAAAGGATCTTTGCAACCATTTGTCAATTACACAAGTATTCCAAGTGGCCTTTAACTTTCAATTACAAGAGATTTCCCTCTGTTTCTGTGCTTAATTTGCAAAGTCTGTCCATTGGATGGGCATCTTTTTAATTTGCAGACTCTGAAAAGCACTGATTCATATATATATATATATATATATATATATATATATATATATACACATAGACATCTACTCTGAGTTTTGAAAGAAAGCGTAAATAAAAATCGGGCTTGGTAAAGATAGATAAAAGTGACTTTCAAGTTTCAGAGTAATGAGTGAGCCAATCATAATGGAAAATAAATTATCATTTGCTTTAAAGTGGATAAAATACATATAAAATACTATTTCTTTAGAGTATGATAACCTTTAACAATAGTTTAACTTCCTTCTCTTAAGAAAAATGTGTAATATGTCAAATCCACTCACCAACCCATCCATTCATTCTTCTTCCCTCTTTTTGTTTAGCAAAGCAATAAAGGTAAAATGGAAAAATAAGATGGAGGGAGGATTGAAGTGAAAGAGGAAGGAAGAGAAAAAAGGATGAAAAGATGGAGATAATAAATGGATGATGTCATTGCATCATTTTAAATCTTTTGCCATTATTAAAATTCCACACCTGAGTGTAACATTTGTTATAAAGCAATGAACTGACAATGATACATCATTACCCAAAGTTCATAGATTACATGAGGGTTCACTCTTGGTGTTGTATCATACAGAGTTGTTTTACTGTCCTAAAAATCTGTGTTCCATCCCCCTCATCCCTCCCTTCCCCCTAAGCCCTGTTAACCACTGATCCTTCTATTGTCTCCATAGTTTTGCCTTTTTCAAATGTCATATAGTTAGAATCATACAGCATATAGTCTTTCCAGGTTGGCTTTTTTCACTTAGTAATAGATATTTAAGGTTCCCCCAAATCTATTCATGGCTTGATCGCTGGTCTCTTTTTAATGCTGAAGAATATTTAACTCTCTGGTTTATCCATTCATTTACTGAAGGACAACTTGGTTGCTTCCAAGTTTTGGCAATTAATTAATAAAGTTGCTATAAACATTTACATATAAGTTTTTGTGTGGACGTAAGTTTTCATCTCATTTGGGCAAGCCACAAGGAGGGCAACTGATGAATTGAAAGAGTGTCTTTAGTTTTATAAGAAACTTTCACACTGTCTTCCAAAGTGGCTGTATCATTTTGCATTCCCACCAGCAATGAATGAGAGTACCTATTGCTCCACATCCTCATCAACATTTGATGTCCTTAGTGTTTTAGATTTTGATCATTTTAATGGGTGTGGAGAGGTATCTCATTGTTATTTTAATTTGCAATTCCCTAATGACATGATGTTGATGAACATCTTTTTTATAAATTTACTTGCCACCTGTATGTCTTCTTTGTTAGGTGTCTGTTCAGGTCTTTGCCCATTGTTTCTTTTCTTTTTTCTTTTTTTTTTTTTTTAAAAGATTTAACTGGTTATTCAACAGACATTTATTGAGATTCTATTAAGGGTCGGGTACTGTTCAAGGCACTAAGGAAACAAATACACAAGAAGGCTAGAATCCCTATCTTCACCGTACTTACCTTCTAGTAAAATATAAAACACTTAAACCAACAAATAAAAATTCCCTCCAACTACTGCTGTTGTGACCAAGAAACTTCCAGGGGAATCTGGTGGGGATTAATAGGGTAGGGCTGCTTCAACTTGGGGGAGGTCTTTCTGAGGAGAAGATATCTGAGCTGAAGGATGTGCTCCAAGCTCGGAGGTATGTCAGCTGACTTAAATCACAGTCAATAAGGAAACGGAGATTGTGATTGCCAGCTTAGAGTTTTAGATTACAAGCATAATTGAGAATAATATTTCCACTTTTCTTGTGCTTTGAGTCCCTTTGTTGTCAGCCATCACCCCATATAGGATGCCATAGTGGATGGGGCAGGGAGGAAGTTGAGGAAAGGGAAAAAAATGTCAGGAGAGTAAAACTGTTTGAAGGCAATATGGGGGTACTTCCCTTCCCCCTCCATGTCTCCATGTGGATTTGGAAGTTATTATTCCTCCGGGAAACATTTAATTTTGGTTTCTTAAACCAATGACTGCTCATGGAAACCAAAGTGGGACTCTCCTTCCAGTTGGAGACTCATACTCTTTGATGTGACCATGAAGCACCAACTTACATTGACACCATAAGATTTTTGTTGTATAAAATGACTTCTTGACAAACAGTTTGCCTCTAAAGTTCATTCTTTCTCATACTTCCTTCTCTCCATGTTATGGCATGACTTACTCCCAGTATGTATGGTTTCTCATGTAATTGCAATAACTCTAAGAGTAGATATTAGTTCTGCCTAACTGAAGTACATAGAGGGAAGAAACCTGCCAAGTTCACACAGAAACTGGTGTATCATGGAGATGGGACCAAGCCCAGGTCTGACTCTAGAATCTTCCACATTATTCCAATACTGCAGAGTTTTCTATCTCCCTTCTGAATCTTAGCCCCAGGTTCACAGTATTTTTATTTCTTCTGACTCCACGAAGCACCATGATGGAACAGCTGCCAAACTGGTTCAATATCCTCTAACACACTGACAGCCACTTATCCCCCTTCAAAACTGCTTTGCTACTGATGATGGTGGTAATGTACTAATAACAAAAAACAGTTAATGTGAATAACCAGATAACCAGATGGGAAAAAAATCATTAATGAGGAAGAAAACAGTCCTCAGTGTAAAGCATTTCTTAAATCTCTGCCTATGTTTGATAATTGTTCTACCATTATCCATTTTGTAAGATCAGCAGAATGTAGATGGAAAAGATGTTAAATTACCCATAGAATTGCTAGATATCTTTAAGATAACTAAATAAATGACATATCTTAAGGATTTTTACCTCCTGAAATTTACTCTGGAAACTGAAAGGGCTCAACTTAGAAAATGTCTAAACCCAATGATTCTATTGTTAGAAATTTAAGGTTTGAAGCTAACATAAAACTAAAGTAGGTTGAGGCCCTGTTGTTAGAAAAACCAGACTGTTTATGTTGCAGGCACCATAAGCCAGAAAAGTGACTCTTGGCAGTGGGGGAGGGCAGGTAGTGGTGGCATCAATACTGACAACCACCACTAATACCCATATTTGGTAGATAAGACATTTGAACTATTAAAACTTTTTTTGGAAACAACTCTTCATTTAGTGCACTATTTCCATTAGAAAGGAAAATGCCTATAAACTCTGGGCATCCCTTTATTGCTAGAAAAAGAAGAGAGAAGAAGAGAAGAGAAGAGAAGAGAAGAGAAGAGAAGAGAAGAGAAGAGAAGAGAAGAGAGGAGAGGAGAGGAGAGGAGAGGGAAAAGGGGAGGGGAGAGGAGGAGAGAGGAGATACATCAGGTGTTAGGAGATACATCAGGTGTCAGCTGGGGACCCCACAGTGAGCAGTCTTATACTCAGTGATGGGGAGATATGCAAAGAGAACTGATGAGCTGGGAATAAAAGCTATGGAAATGTAGAGGACATGAGCTCATTTCATAATGATTCTATGCCTTTTACCTTTTTACAATGGATAATAGCTTGGCCATGATGGAATCCTCCGAAAACATTTCTAGCTTTCACATTATAATTTTAGAGGTTGAAAGAAAGGCTGATATTAGAGCAAGAGACTCTTGGTATCTGCCAGGTGTCACCATGAATAAGGATATTCCCATAATGTCAGTGGTTCTGCTCCCAGATGCTGATTTTGCCAGTACATGTGACAAACTGAGATACTCCTATTGTTACACGTTATGGCTGCTGGTGGGTGGTGGTCTTTTGTCCTTCCCTGGCTCTCCAGCACATCTAAAACATGCTATAAAGGTTCCATTACTGTTGCCATGGTCACTACCACTGCCATTACTATTGGCTTCACTGTCATCACTGCACCAGCCAGCAGTCTGGAGTGTTCTCTGTACCAGAATCCATGTTATGTGCATGATCCCCTTCAACCCTAAGGTCAAATCTAGGGAGGTGGTGCTCTTATTTATCCTCATTTTGCAGATAAGGAAGCAGAAGTAGTGACATTAAATAACCTCAAAGGGGCAGATGACCTGCCCCAAGGACCACACATTTTTTACCCTTAATCAGGCCCTAGCTTATGAGATAAAAATGGGAAAGAGGGAAAGAAGTAGCCTTGGGTTTGCTGCATGTTCTTGGTACTTTCAAGAAAACTTCCTAGAAATCTATCAGGTTCCTGCTTCCAAAAATGGCTGTATTATTCTTGAAAGCTTTATCGTTTTAGAGGATTTCACTTGTTTTCATTAATTACAGATTACTCCTTGAAATGACAGACTGTTAACATGATTAGCAGAAACAGCTCCAAGTAGATGATAATGTTCCCTGAAATTAGTAACCAAAAATGCACCTCTCACCAATCAACAAAAGCAAAACAAAAAATTCATTAATTTGGGGCTAATATGGATAGATTTTCTGTTATTCATTGAATAATTCAATGAATCTGTGAGGCATGTGTGAAGTAATATCATGGGAGGTTAAGTATTCAGTGAGATGTCAATATTGCTGCTGTCAAGTCACTTAAGAGCACAAAAGGGAAGATGTGAGACAAACACATCATTTGGTACAAGCCAAACAGTGACAGGAGTCTTAACAGAAGTGGAGGTGAGGTTTCCTGGACATTATAGAACTGTACTGCTCAGGATGTGCTCTGTGTTTTAGACACTTATATTGCAGTTTAACAGAGTATTTTCATGTCTACTGAATCAATGTGTAGTAAAAAAGAAGGGAAGATGTAGTGGGGCTCTTGGGGGGCACAGTCTGTTAAGTGTCCGACACTTAGTTTCAGCTCAGGTCATGATCTCACAGTAATGAGATCCAGCCCCACAACAAGGAGTCTGCTTGATATTCTTTCTCCCTCCCCCTTTCTCTCTCAAATAAATAAGTAAATCTTAAAAAAAATAAAATAAAAAAGAACTCTGCTTGCATTTTGTATGACCTATTTCATTTTTTCATTTCATGTTTCTAGTAATTCTCATTCATTTTGCAAAAGTACTGATAAATGATCAAGTGTAAATAACTGGTTCTTTACCATTGAAGCCTGAGAAGTGGTATATTCTAGAGCCATGTTTAAGGCCTAGTGTCAATAAGTATCATACCACATTTTACTTATTAGAACTCAATCTGACATTCATTTGGATATACATTATCCATACACTACCGTTTTTTATATATAATACCTGCATAGACTATTTAAAGTCACAAAAATCTCTTTAAAGATATTCTGAGTTTATACTCTGGTAATTCAAATAGGAAATAAATCTGCATAAGAATAATGTGACATCAGGTTAAAGATATGCTTTAAAAACACACAAGCCATAACCAATTGAGATTCAGAACCTTTGATGAGCCATGAAGTGAATATTTAAAAATCAACAATTAATGATAAGCATTTTTTCTTAAATGAAAAAAGACAAGGTTATAATGAAAGACCATTCCTATCGCCAAGGCCAACTAAAAGATGACGTAAAAAGAGATGAGGAACACGTTGTTCCAGAAATTTTTCAGCTGTAGAATACTGCTTGGCACAGAGTAGGTGCTCAATAATCGCTGAATGAAAAAAAAAAAGATATTTAATAATATATAACCAAGCAGTGGATCTTAGTTATTAACATTGGGATATAATGCTGGAAGATGTTTCCTTAAAGGAAAAGACTTTTTTTATGGGATTCTGTTCTAAACTTAGAGCATGCTGATTCTTAAGAGAGCGGCTTGCTCTGAAAGATGCTCCAGTATGAGCTGAGGCTTTGTCAGTGACTAGGTGTAAGACCTTCTTTATCCTCCTCCTCAGGACTTGATTTCTTTGCCTATACAACGGAGAGAATAGAGCTCACTTCACAAGCTAACTGGGAGGAGTAGATGACATGTTATACAAGCATTTCACTCATGCCTGGTACTTATTAAGCACCTAAGAAATGGGAAATAGCAGTAGTATTATGTGGAAGCATGTGATGCTGTCAATTTTGCACCATTCTGACCTACAACAATGGCAGTTTCTTATGTTTTGACCTAATATTAATGGTATCTGGCTTCAAATACAGTAAAAAGAACCTTTCTGCTAAAAATAGTTCATCAGGCAGAGATTGATGTATTCGTTTCCTGTCACCTCCACTATTGTATCTGCCAACATATGTCTCCTGGGCTGCTGTCCAAGTTACAAGAAGGGATGTATGAGCCTGGGAAGCATGTCACACGTGTTGCTATCAGAATCCTCTGACTGCCTAAGGGGAGGGTCTGCCCATGACATGCATACCTACACTGCTCTGGTTCCTTCAGGGCCATAAGGGAAGCCAGAGGGAGAGCCTTCCATCTTACAAACCCTCAAAGATTCTATGGCTCTTTGTGAGCCAAAGTGCTGGGCGGCTTTCTCGAGCATGAGATGCTGGCCCTGCAAGTTTGTGTGGGTGGAGCACATACAAAGTTTATCAGTGAGAGATATCACTGGACACTATATTTCTACCCCTCCATTCACCATCATCATCTTCTTACTCGCTTCCACCTTGTATGGTGCAGTGTAAGCAATGCTACAACCCCCAGGCTCCCACATTCATACCACTACCACCACCATACACATTGCTAATATACCTCTTTTCCAAAACATCCCAGGACATTTAGAAATTCTTATTACTACCCCTCATCTTACAAATAATTATTGTGACAGGATATATAATGTGGTGATAAACATAGTTTCTGTGTCTTTAATATGAAAATATTTTATATTTTCTGTTGATAGACGTAAATAAACACAAGGCTGAAATCATGGAAATATTTTAATAGGAAGGCAGATTCAAAACCCACTGAATGTCTGCTTAATACACTGCTTTATACAGCCTACTCAGGGTAAGGAGGTTTATAAAGTTGCATTTCTGGATTTAAAAAATTGTCAGACAATTCCTTTTGAGCAAACGCTATGTATACCAGTGTGTACTAGCTCAAATGTGGTCTACTAAAATCCATTTTTCTGTATATGTTCATGTACTTAGTTTTATCTCTAGATAAAGTTTCATATAGGAATTTAAAATATACACTCTTGGACATAAATGTCTTATTTCTCTTTATATTCTATATAATATGTATACTGAATTAAATTGAACAGGAAACTCAGGGAAAGTAATTATGTTAATCTTCACATGAAAATACACTAAATCAAATGGTGACTTCTGATGTCGATGAAAAAAAAAAAGTCACCCAGCATAATACCCTCCAGTTCCATCCACGTTGAAGCAAATGGTGGGTATTATGCTGAGTGAAATAAGTTAATCGGAGGACAAACATTATATGGTCTCATTCATTTGGGAAATATAAAAAATAGTGAAAGGGAATAAAGGGGAAGGAGAAAAAATAAGTGGGAAATATCAGAAAGGGAGACAGAACATGAAAGACTCCTAACTCTGGGAAACGAACTAGGGGTGGTAGAAGGGGAGGTGGGCAGGGGTGGGGGTGACTGGGTGGCGGGCACTGAGGTGGGCACTTGACGGGATGAGCACTGGGTATTATTCTGTATGTTGACAAACTGAACACCAATAAAAAATAAATTTATTAAAAAAATAGTCACAATAGTCATGGAAAACTAACTCAAGAATCTCAGATTAATTTTTCCATTAAAGTGAAATTGAATCACACTCACTCTTGAAAAGGACGTGATATTCTAAGATTTAAACGTCAATGTTAGGAGAAATACATTTAATTTAAAACTAAGGGCTTATTTCCACAAGGTGTGGGATCCATTCTTTAAAGGCTATCGCTGCCAGCCCAGGTGGCTCAGCGGTTTAGCGCTGCCTTCAGCCCAGGGCCTGATCCTGGAGACCCGGGATCGAGTCCCACGTGAGGCTCCCTGCATGGAGCCTGCTTCTCCCTCTGCCTGTGTCTCTGCCGCACTCTCTCTCTCTCTCATTAATAAATAAATAAAATTAATAAAAAAAGAATAAAGGCTATCGCCACATGTAGATAACAGTCATGGGCAATGGAAGGTGTCCTTGTATAAGCAGAGATGGTAACACAGAACTCTGTTCAACAGCTGCTGGGTTTAGTTGGGCTAAATTATTAGGGAAGAGAGACTGAAAGAACAAACATGGGTCCACCTAAATACCAGGAATGAAAGAGGATCTTATGCTGGGCTCTGACCCTGAAAGCTGGAATGGAAAGAGAAGAGTCACCAAGGACAGAGCTCACAAATGCACAGTACACAGGATGCCCAATCTGTTGTGGCAAAGCTGGGTGCCATGTGAATTTAAATGGAGCCCTGTGAAGCTAGGGATGACAACAGTGTATTTCCTATTGGTTTATAAACTTATTTTTATATACTATCGTCCTCCACATTTCAATTAAAGATAAGTCTAGGTAGCTGAGGTAGGTAAAGGGCAGGTAAAGAAAACCATTACCAGTTCTATTCTTATTTTTACATTTTTTGTATGATACAATCAAACCTCTCAGAGACCTTAATTGAGCAGGCTCACCATGATAAGCTTTCCCTTGAAGGCAAATTCTTCAGTTGAAGGCAAATTCTTCAGTTGGGTATCAGGGTCATGCAAACTCATAGAATGATTTTTAGAAACCTGCCATGACTCATTCTAGGCTCATACTTTGTAGATCTAGGACATCTTCAAACACCTAGCTCTCACAGTAGAACTCAAATGCCAGTAAGGATGGCTACCCCATGAAACTCTTCTTTCTTCAGAGCAGTTCTATATGAGGATCTCAAAACTCTATAAACTTCCCCTCGTGGACCACAATCTCCTAATTTTTAATTTCTCTCTGTTTTCCACTCCTCCCCCTCTTTTGCTCTCACTGGACCCTCCACCCTCTGGATGTTTCCCTAATCCTTGGTTCCTTGGCATTAGGTGGACCCCATGGGCAGCCACTTCAAACTGGCTGTCACTAGGAATAAGAATAACTCCTAATTTTTATGTAGTACTTCATGATTCAGAAAGGGCTCTCTTGGGCCTACTCTTACCTGAGTTCACTTGCAATAGGTATTATTATTATTATTATTATTATTATTATTATTATTATTTTGGTATTATTCCTTTTAAAGAAGGAGCAAAGAGGACTTTGAGAGGGCCCATGAAAGCTTGCTGACATGAGACTGCAGCCAGTTGTTAGTAATTTTATCCTACCCACCTCGGTGGCAAGAGATACAACCCAGGGCACCCATGACCATGTGCCTTAGCACACAGACTCAACCTCATTAGCATCAGATTCCAACCAAATAAGCAAGTCTATCTTGAAAAGAAATACAAACCATATAAAGCAGTCAACAATGCGTACTGGCAGTGAGGCACTCCGAAAAACAACAGTTGTGTTGAACCAAAGTTCTATATGTAACTGGCTTAGAAGATTAAAATAAGTCAAACAAAACCTAACCATGACTAAAATAGGTATGTGTCTTTTTGCTTCCAATTCTCTCAAAAAAGTAACAATAATGCAGTACTATATATCTTCAGTTAATTAATTCAAGGTTTTTTTGTAGCAAGCTTTTGTACCTCATTCTGTATTACAGACCATCTGTCTCTGTGAATAGTTAGTTCTCCCCCACAGACTGCTTCCTAACCCTTAGAATAAATGTTATCTCCTTCAAAGCCAGAAAAATGTTCTGTTAGACCAGAGGGGGGGGATGAGGACTTACATTTCAAATAAACAGATACTGTTATTATCATCTACACCACCGCACCTCTGGTGTTAATGAAGCAGCACTTTCACACCCCTAACAAGACTCATGGTGTTCATGACAGAACAGCTCACTGGTCAATCAGATGGCCAAATTTCTACCTAGAGAAAGAAAAGCTTAGTTCTATTACCTCTAAGTGACTTCGCCTCTCAGCAATCACACGTTCATCCTTGTTTCCAAATAGTTTCTTTGGAGGGAACTCAAGGGTAGCAAGCTGAAATACACATTTTATAAGAGATGTATTAATATTACACTTTTGATCCTTGGGTTTTTATTAATCTATTATTTGGAGTCTCTATCATGGGGTGAAGGGAAGAAGTTGAAAGTTTAAAAATGGTAGGTCCTCCCTTGCTTTGTCACCAACCGACTGTGTGACCTTGAAAAGACGGGGCAAGATTCTACAATAGTCAAATGAGAAGGAGGGATGGGAACTCAAAGGAAGAGCAGGTCTGAGTCTCAATATTTCATCTCAGACAACATATTACACTCTTTGTCAGATGGCACTTCACAAGTTTTATTTGTTAAAACACAAGTTTCTTCTTTTAGTCCCCTTCTTATACTAGAATTCAATTATTTTGTGCTGAGATAAGAATTTGAAAACTTAACTTGCACACTACCCGAGCATTTTGTAAAATAGTTCTGAGACCATTGTTCAGGTTCTTTAAACATTCTATATTGCCTTTTTTATAGCTACTGTTACAAATGAAGAATTCCTGTGTGAAAAGAGGACCTCTCCTTGAATCTTTTCACCTTGTTTCGTAGAGAATAAAGGTTCAGAATTTGTTTTTAGCCAGGTCTTGGGATTTCGTAGTTATTTTCTTTGTGCTTCTCTTCTTGGAGGTATTAAAATCGTAATAAAAAGATAAGTTTTATTATAGACTAGGAGGCAAGAAAGAACTCTATAATCTGGTGGAAACCTGCCCAGCCAGTGCTGCTCTGGTTGAATGAATGCTGAGCAGCAATAATTGCTGGTGTTGATGAAATTCACTACTTCCTGCCTTCCTCACCTTGTCAGGTTCTGACAATTTGAGAAGCCAAGAAAAAACTACCAAGAAAAAATTAACAACATTTCTTCCACAATACAAGTCATACAATATGCCACAAAAGCCCTATTTTATACATATGTAAATCTCTTATTTGATTTAAATTTTATTACCAAAGGAATCAAAAATTAAGAAGTAGCATCTTTCTCTCTCTCTCTATACATATAGATATATACACACAGGACTTTAAAAACGTAATACTATAGTATAAGAATAGACATAAAGTGCACATATCGTAAGTGAACAGCGTGATGAATTTTCAGCACCTCAACACACTGTAACCACCAGCCAGATCAAGAAAGAGAACATGCCCAGCACCCAGGAACCCACCAAGCACTACCAGTCATGCCCTCTTGCCTTCTACAAAGGTTGACTAGCCTGATTTCCAACAAGTGCAACTCAGCATTGCCTATTTTTGAACTTTCTGTAAATAGTATCATGCAGCATGAACTCCTTTGTATCTGCCTTCACCACGCTACCTCATGTTTGTGAGATCCATTCACGTTGCTGTGTGTACCAATAGCTTGATCTTTCTTGTGGCTGTATACTATTCCACAATTTATATTTTCAACTGTCTCTTGTTATGGGGCTTTTGGTTTCTAGTTTTTGGCCATTTGGAATTGTGCTGTTACGAACATTATTCTCTAAAGGCATTCCAATGAGCATATGCAGGGATTTCTGCTGGTCAGAGTCTTAGGAATAAAAATGCTGGGTTACAGGGTATGAAAGTGTTCAGCTATATTTGATATTATCAGATGGTTTTCCAAAGTGGTTTAACTACCTGACACTCCCACCAGCAGTGACTGAGAGATCCAGTTGCTTCAGATTCTCACCCGCATCTGGTGCTGTGGTATTGCATCTTCGCAATTCTGGTGGGTATGGAGTAATTTCTACTGTGGTTCAAGTTTGCATTTTTCTAATGAGGAATGATGTTGGAGCATCCCTTCACATGCTCACTGACCATCTGGGCAGTCATTTTTGGGAATTGTCTGTTCAACTCTTTTGGTCATTTTTTTTTTTAGATATCTTTTTCTTATCAAAAGTAATTCTCCCTTTTTACTCTCTTTAAGGTATCTTTGATGACTTTATGGTCCTTTTTTAAAGTTAACTGCAGTTGGACAAATGTTTACTGCCTTCACACACTAGCATTCTTCTCTACCAAAGCTGAGAAAACTTGGGGTGGATGAGGTGTGGCACCTCTCCTCCTTCTCTTAACAGGTTCTAATTCTGTTGCTGACACTGGGAGCTTTAGAGTCAGTTCAAGGTAAAGTTAAAGACAATGGACACTGATTTAAGACAGACCAAGTCTGAATCTTGGCCTTACTGCTATCTAGCTAACCAGTCAGGTTTCTCTCAGCCTAAATATTCTCTGCTGAAAAGAAGGCAATGACACTAAACTTCACCAGGTTTCTGTGAAGATTTAATGGAATAACAACAAATGGACCTTAGCTAGTGTCCTTTGCTAGAGGACAAATGGACCTTTGCTAGAGATATGCTCATTACTAAGAAAGCATCACGCCATTTGGTCCTGGGCTCTCTCTCCATCTCTGCATTGGTGATGCGATTTCAAGGAGCAAAAAGTTTTCTGGAACTCTGGCCTCACTGGCACAAGCACACTTCTTGTATGTTGCAGTTTAGAGGAGACAGGTACAACAGAGCTCGTCTTTTGAACTCATCCAGCCCTGATTTTATCTTGTACAAGTGTGTTTCCCACCCCCCCAACGCGGTGATGCCAAAACCTTGGCAGGCATGCTTTCACAGTTGGTTTTGTCATTTTCTTATATGGCTGATGAAGTGATGTGGTTTCTGTCAGGGGAAATTTATAGTTACACTTGCATGCTCAATCAGAAATGGCTCACTAAGAGGACTTTAGGCAGCTGAACCAGGTGGGGAGTGAGCATTTAAATATCCCTGTCATCAATAGGAATACTCTAGGTGAAGGATAACATTTTCTGCTGTTAATATCCACCCCGCGAAATAAGCAGGTATAAATTATGGGTCATACTGTTGTTCAGATTTTTAGGAAGAAAAGGGCACCTGTTAACAACTTTCAGACATATAATCAGAGGACTATCATATTCAACCATTTAAACTTTCGAGACAAGGAAACACAGTTCCAGACTCAGAAGGGAGGGTGCCAATCACACTTTGCTCTTCCTACTCTCCGCTGGGTGTCCCAGGCCAGTGATACAGAGAAATGGAGACCTAGGTAGGCAGGCAGGGCTATGATTCTTGCCCGGCTGTGGCATGGTCTTTGGGATCCTAGGCACATACCTGTCCTTCCCCTTACCTGGGCCTGCTTCCTCACTGTGAAACAGGAAACAATCATCTTTTAGCTGTAGAATACGAATATTATTTGCTTTTAAGGTAGTCTTGACGAGTGGGTGAGTGAGGAACTAGGACTCAACATAGGCTGAGGGAAACCTGGCAATCTGAGAGGCACTCAGACTGCATACCTCATCAACCTCATTAAATTCCTGTTGACAACTGGATTGCATTCCTGCCCAGGTGTTCAATTCCACAGCCCTACCCTGGCCAGGTCTGACAGTGTCTATTGCCAGGGCTAAGCAAGGAAAGGGTAACTTGCTTCTGGAAACAAACAATCCTGCCCAAAACAAAGATGAGGATGAGCCAGATTCCTCATGTATGAAATGAGGAAAGTATTGGTACCTGCGTCACGGGGTTGCTGCAATAATACAGTGAGATAATGCCATAAACCACTTAGCACAACCCCTGACACCTGGTAAATGGCAGTGTAGCATAAAGGTTCCCATTTCTCAAGGGGCCTTGACTACATGAGTTCTCATCCTCATGGCAACCTGTGAGGAAGGGATTTCCATCCCAATAGGTCAGAATAAAATTGAGTTGCAGAAAGTTGATCAATCCAAGATCATGCAGTGGGGACAAGCCAAGCTGGGAAACAATCCCAGGAAACTCTCAGTTCAGTTTTTCCCAGAGTGCACCCCCCAGGTTCTTGGTTTTGGACTCCTCCAGAGGGCTGAACTTGTAAAGTTGATTCCTGCCCCAGACCTGCCAAAGGAGACTCTCTGGGATGGAGCCTAGGAACTTAAACTTTATAAAGATAAGGAACCCTACATCTTATATAAATTAGGAAACTGAAGTGCAGTGACCACTTTTCATCAAGTGTGGGCATGGGACAGAATTCACAGTCTGTTTGACTCTAGAGCAGCAATCAGAGACTTCCTGGAGGAGGTGGCAGCATTTGACAATGTGGGTCTCAAAAGGAAGAGAAGGTACAAAGGGGGAGGGTACAGCACAAATTATGGCTTAGAGTGGGAAGGGCCAGGCAACAGCTGTTCAGGGTTGCTCATGCTCCCAAATCCCCAGGGAGCCACCACTGCAGCCTTTCCCTAAACGTCCAGGAAGAGACACTTTTGAGCCAATCTGAGCTTTTGGGAGAGGAGCCTGCCATGCTGTTGCCTCCGACAAGCAGGGCAGCAGTCAATGCTTTTTTTCTTAAAACAGTAATGTTATAAAAATCCCTAGAAGAGTTTAGGAACCTGGAATAGAGAAGAGGCTCAACTTACTCTCTCTCCAAGTACAAAGTGACTACTGCCTCATTTATTTTAAAACAGACAGCAAAAGCAATCCTCTGTAGATTTCATTTCTGGACTGTGAATTACTTAAATGGTTCGAATATTTCTTAAAAAGGATAATTTACCAAGAGCAACAGCACCACTGGTCAGGATAGATAAAGTACTTGGAGAGCCAAAAGAAGCAAACAAAGAAATGGACAAGAAAGATACAAAAAAAAAAGAGAAACTCCTCCATTTTGCTGAAAGTGTTGCTCTGTGAAAAGTATTATTTCCAACAAAGAATACAAGAAAGGATTAAAATGGGGGTGATTCCAAGCTGTCCCTGACTTTTCCACTCATATCTGAAATACATCAGCATATTTTGTTTGCCTGCATGGTTTTTTCATGTTAAACAGAAATTTTTAAATAAGACAAATTATATTATCTGGGCATTTTCATTTCTTCTCAGGTTCTTTATATTGACAAATTTTCACTTTTATAGTCTCATTTTTTAATCTAGCAGATGGTCTAGGCTTGATTTCCATGAGAAACACTGTCAGGAACAGTGAATGGCAATCTGTAGGTGGAGGAGAGACTCCTCTTTGATTTCCTTTGTAACCTATGACAAAGGAAATACAGTGTCCTACTTTTCTCAAAATCACAGTTGCTTAAGTCCTATGTTCCTTACAATAACTAAATTCTAGAGGGACTCAAGTAAATAGTTCTGATTCATATACAAATTGCCAATATATTGGGATTCAGTAACAAGGGAGAAATAATTTTCTTTCTATAAGATTTCATTTTTGTAAAGAACAAGTACCCTCATTTTGCCCTTTTAACTTTCACAGAGAGAGTGTCTCATGGTGAAAAGTATGATTCTAACAAAAATAATCTTTCTACAACCCATACAATTTAAGAAAACAGTTCTGGTTAAAGACGGTGGGTCTCATCTCCTTCAAAAGTACCAGAAAGAACAAAAGAGATGAAAAGGGAATACTTTGTCTCCAAACCAATAAACTGCCACAGCCCCCAATGCAGGCCAGGTGGACTCAGGGAAAGCACTGTGGGGCTGCCATGGGCCTCCCTTGCTTCACCTATAGACTACTGGCACCATGAGCAATCCCACCAATGCAAACATCCAAACTCTGAGGTATTCCATTACACTGTGATTAAAGAGACTATATCTAGGAACAAGGAAAAGTGGGGGAGGGGGACACCTGCAGCAAAAAGGAAGGTGGGTAGGAGCTGTGGGGGAAAGAACATGGAGAAGCTCACAGCGTTAGAGGGAAGAAAGGTCTAAGGGCCAGCATTTGACTCTACAATGACCCTACAGCCCTCCTAAACACCAGAAAATATGAGAACATGTATCTCAAAGGGAAAGAAAAAACTGGTGGAAAGAAATTCAGAAATATTTCAGGCAGCAGGTTAGGCAAGTAGTAGGTTGCTGCCTTCATCATCCCCAATATTTGTCCCCTCCTTGCCCTCCAGTGATACACTGGTGTTTCCCTCAACAATTAGTCCACTTAACTTAAAGATGAGAAATAAGGGGAGCTTGAGTGGCTGAGGTCATGATCCTAGGGTCCTGGGATGGAACCTGGCATTGGGCTCCCTTCTCAGCATGGAGTCAGCTTCTCCCTTTCCCTTTGTCCCCACTCCCCCCTCCCCACTTGTTCTCTCTTTCTCAAATAAATAAAATCTTTTTTTAAAAAAGATTTTATTTATTTATTCATAGACACACACAGAGAGAGAGAGAGGCAGAGACACAGGCAGAGGGAGAGGGAGAAGCAGGCTCCATGCAGGAAGCCTGACGCGGGACTCAATCCTGGGCCTCCAGGATCACACCCCAGGCTGCAGGCGGCGCCAAACCGCTGCGCCACTGGGGCTGCCCAATAAAATCTTTTTTCATTAAGAAAAGGACAAATAATTAGGAGCACCTGGGTGGCTTTCTCAGGTTGAGCACCCAACTCTTGATTTGGGTTCAGGTCATGATCTCCGGGTTGTGGGACTGAGCCCCATGTCGGGCTCCTTGCTCAGCACAGAGTCTGCTTCATATTCTACCTCTCCCTCTCCTCTGCCCCTCCCCTGGGTATCTCTCTCCTCTCTCTCTTTATATTACAATATTAATATATTATATATATATAAAGAGAGAGGAAATAAAAATCTTAAAATAAAGAAATAAAAATCCTAAAAAAAAAAAAAAGGATGAGAAATAATCAGAAAGAACCCAAACTGGAATTATGACTAAATAAGTGAAATGAGAAGAGGATGAGTAAAATATTAAGCAAAGGCAGACAAAGAACGTACACAACATGAAAAACTGGCCATAGCCAGCCAGGAAGCACTCAGATAAGAAGTTACCCAAGGTCTTAGAGGAACCACAGAAATCATCTCAAAAGAAGAGCCCAAAGAAGTAAGTACACAGGTTGAAAGAAGAGACTACAAGGGGAAAAGGGGTGGAAGAGTGAGCCAGCTCATGAAGAAATAGCTGATTCTAGGATTGGGACAGGGGATATGTAAGCTGAGCCTGAAGCATCTTGCAGTGCCTGAAAGGAATAACCCAAGAATAAGACCACCATGATGGAATGTTATGGAAGAACACAAGCATTCACTTAAAGAGCTCCCAAAGGCCAAAGACAGAACCATCCGGAAAACAAAATTAAAAAAAAAAAAAAAGTATTGGCTTATAACCAAAATATGACTGGATAAGCAAACAATTGAATAAAGAAATAAATACATAAAAAAAATAAAGGAGAGAACAGATAAGCCTTCCATGCACCAGAATACCAAATAACTTGTGGATACTTCATCCTCAAGAAAGTGGACCATACATTTCCATAAAGAGTAAGGGGAGAGAGGGGGAAGCCCCAAAACTTTCCAGGGGAGAAACCTCGAGCAACCTCAGCCAGGTGATCAGGATAAGTATCAACAGGGATCATCCCTACTGACACTGTTTGTTCCCTTCATAGGATGTAATCACAATGGCACTTTACCTCTGTGGTTTCCCCCCACAAACCCACAACTCTAATCTAATCATGAGAAAAGCAGTACACAAATCCCAATTGGGAACCTACTGTTAAACACCTGACCAGCATTCAATACTGTCAAGTTCATCAAAAACAAGGTCAGTATATAAAACTATCACCCAAGAAGAGCCTAAGGATACACAGTAACTAAACACAGTGTGATATCCTGGATGGAACATTAGGTAAAAACTAAGGAAATCTCAAAAATATAGATGTTAATTAATAATGATATATCAATATTAGTATTGGTTCACTCGTGATACAGGTACTATATTAATGTCAGTTGTTAATGATAGGCCATAAATCTAAACTCTTCGAGTAGAACTTCTGGTTTCTGATCTGACATGTTAGAAAGCTTGGAAGCCATCATCCTTGCCCTCACAACAAGAAAAAGGCTGAATAGACCAGTTGTTGGAAGGCTCAACAACTCTTCTTAGATCCATCAGAGAATTGAGGTTACGGGCAAACTAGTGTCCCCAAACTGGAGAGACAGGCAGGCAGAGACAAAGAATCATAGCCTACTGGGCACAGAAGACTGTGGCTGGAGCCAGGAGAGGCAGGAACACTTCCAGCCGTTATTGGTGAGTTGCTGGAGGCTCAGTGCAGACTAGTATTTGAGTTAAAGCTCCGTGTATGTGTGGGGTCTTCATACTTCCATTAGTTTTACCTCCACCCAGATTCTTACTGTAAGGTGGCAGAAAAATCCGCTACTTTCTGGCAGGAGAAGAGAAAAAGTAACCATTATGAGACACAGCCAAAGCTCCTGTTTCTCCATAACAAAGCCTGCCCTTAAGGGAAACTCTTTTACTGGAAT
Source organism: Nyctereutes procyonoides (assembly GCF_905146905.1). Taxonomy (NCBI): domain Eukaryota; kingdom Metazoa; phylum Chordata; class Mammalia; order Carnivora; family Canidae; genus Nyctereutes; species Nyctereutes procyonoides. The sequence goes on from NW_026575024.1 coordinate 41,395,462, forward strand.
CCAATCACACCTTGGGATAACCAAAGCCTAATCAACCCGGGGCAAGTGAAATGCCCAACAGCAGGCTCACAGAAAGAAGAAACCTGATCCTATGAATCACACTCACCACCACCTCCAGAGGGTTCCTAGAGGACAACAAGGGATCACAGCTGAAAGAACTGTAGGCCTCAGGCTCTATTTAAGAAGTCTCTAGACAACCCTAAGGCAGGGGAGAGCCAAAAAAGGGCACTAGGGGAAATGTTCGCCTGGGCTACCATAGCTACAGCAAACAGCAAACACAGCCTGCATCCTAGATCATGAACACAGAACCTCATGCTTCATACATATGTATACCTTAGGTATAAAAGAGTGTGAATGCGATATAACTTGACAACATAAAATACATATATATATATACATATATAAAATATATATTATATATATAATGACTTAAAATTTGGGACATGGCAGCTAACAAAAGTGTGCTAATTTGTCTTTGGTACAAGAGTCAATTGATGGATGTGAGGGCGATCTGGCAACAACATCTGTTGCCCCATTGATCGCCACGGTTGGTTCGGCTGATCGGGCAGGCTAGGTGGGTGTCCTCCTCTCCAAAGCTGCCTCTTCAATCCTAGAAGATGACCTTCCCCAACAGGAAGACTGCTCATGGGTCAAGGGTATATGAGTAGCTGCACTCCTCTGCTAGAATCTCCAAACAGGCTCTCAAAAGTTAATCGATCATTCATTCATAAAAGGGAAAGACAACTGATAATTTGAAAATGAAAACACATTTGAAAACTAGCAACATTCTTATGTTTGTTTATAATCCTTTTTCTTAAAGTCATATACATTTTAGAGAACTCAGTGTTACTGGTGGACTAACACTGAATTTGAAGTTCAGCAATCTTCAGTTTTATTTCATTTTCTTTCACATCTGACACATTTAAGTAAAATTAAGCTGAATGTTAGCAATTAAAGGTAGGATATCTAGAATGAACCTAATCCTATAAAGGTATTTCATTCTTTCTTCTTTTTCTCATTTTAACTTTCTTTTTATCAACCTACATATCCATCCTTTTATCCATGCCTATTCACTTAAGTACTTAAGATAATGTTCATTAAATAGGAACATTAATTATATTTAGAGAATGATTTTGGGCAATATGTTGCTTTCTTCCTGTATTTTGTGAAATGTTTACAAATGAGCATGCATCATTTTTACAGAAACAATAAAAAGTGATTATTCTCTCTACAGATTTAATGGAACAGTTAAATTAACACCATATGTCTTTTTCTTTTAATAACCTGGGATTTGGGGCACTCAGTTTTCAAGAGTCAGTTCAGCATGGAGCTGCTGGTATATTCTTGAGCAATGTATGAAAACCAGTTTCTAGTTTTACCACCTGTGAAACTGAAGGAGTTGAAGGAAGATGTTTCAGTTCCCTTTTAGCTCTGAAATTCTGTAACTCAAGTACATAGGACTAAAATCTCTGTATGTGGACTTAGAAGTAGCATTTCAGGTACCATGGAGATGTTTTACCTATTTTCTTTGCTATATTGCCTTTGAGGAGTGTACTGACTTCCTGTAAAATCTTTGCAGAAAAAAAAAATCTTATTTGAAGAAAGCCCAAGGTATGTGGAAGGAAAATAGGGCCCATTATAATAATGAAGCATGTTACTTTAGAAGAAGTTGTAGAATAGAAAAAGGACAGACACAAATGGGAATGCAGTATTCATGAGAAATCCCTTAAAATGGTACCTCTTCCTGCTACAGCCATTATTCCTGGCAGCAGGAGTGGGAAATGATGCAAAGACATTTGAACTTTTATGGGAAAATTGTATATTAAAGTTAAAAATGATGACTAAGATCAAATAAATTGGATATTTGGGGAAGACATGGTAGGCCCGGAGAATACTGGAAGAAAACTTAACAGCCCTGTAGCCTACTTTGTATAATTATGAAATGTGATTATGCAGACTAAGACAAGGGCAACAAACAAATGAGGATAAAACAGCATTTCTTTGGCCTAAGAGAAACATAATGACAAGCTTGTTCTGCAATTCAGTAAATAAAACATATTCTAAAGACAAAAAGATTGAAATAAAAGCCATTAGAAAAATAAAGTCAGTAATTTTGTGGCCTACTGATTTCCAGTGAAGTTTATCTTTCCCTTCTTCAGTGACTGTAGAGTCTAAAAACCCAAATTATTGGGACACCTGGGTGGTTAAGCATCTGCCTTCTGCTCAGGTTGTGATCCTGGGGTCCTGGGATCAAGTCCTGCATCGGGCTCTCTGAATGGAGCCTGCTTCTTCCTCTGCCTATGTCTCTGCCTCTCTCTTGCTGTGTCTCTCATGAATAAATAAATAAAATCTTTAAGAAAATAAAAAAAACCCAAGTTATTAACTTTATTTTTTATGTTTGAATAACCAGCCTTTAACTTGTAGGTTAAACAATAGATCTACATGAAGAATTATCAACAGAGGCAGGTAAGGCAATTCATAGTTGCTTATAACTAACATCCATTTTATGGAATTATCAGTTTTGGGAAAATGAAAACACTGAGAGTCCATTCATCCATCACACTAGCTAGGATGCTTTGTGTCTATATGCATGTGTATCAGCAACATAGTGTTTTCTGTTGCTTTGTAATATTTCTTAATGATCTTAATGATCTCAGAGTGAAATTTTCATCTCCAAGTTGATTTTTCTCATTCTGATTCCCAGTGAACTGACACAGCCCAATTATCTTCAAAGAGTTATCACGTTCAAATCCCAACTTCAATGTTTATTTGATTATAGTAAGATGGGTCGGCCAGTCCTGCTGCCATCAAGAAGACAAGCTGTATGTCATGGAAAAGTTTGCTTTTATTATAAGCCTTTTTCTCTTGGCCAAGTTAACTTTTTAGGTTAGCCAGACCCTATATTAAGTCCAGGTGGTCTCGGAGGCAACAGACAGCATAGATTTTGATAAATGGCATCATTAACACCTTTGGATATAAATAATGGCAGCCCTCACACAAAAATCTAAATAAGTGATAAAAAGTCTTATCTTTTATGATTTTATAACAATTAAACTCTTAAAACTAGACTATAAATCACTTTTAAAAAACTGAAAACAGCTAATAAAGTGTAGAATCTTTACTAATGAAAGAAAAACATTTGACTTCTGTTACTACCTAATAAAAGTGTATTTTGTTTTCATTACTCATTTACTAGGCATTTTTTTCCTTACTCCTGTGACACTTGGCTATATAAGTAGTACTAGATTTTTAAAGACTTGAGGGGGACCTTCTATCTGAGACTCTAATTGGTCAAATCAGCTTTAACCTGACTTACAAGTAGACACACCTACATGATGACTGGCAGCATTTGAAACATTCACACCCTGGGGGTTTGTGGCTGTAAATTTTAGCCACTCCAGCTTTTGAGAAATGCAAATGATGAAAATTCATCAAAGGGCTGCCATAATTCTCACAGCTGACTAGGTGGGAGCATTTCTGACTACTCAAAATTAATAGCTTCCAAGGTCTTTATAAGAACAGTTGTGACTGAGAAATATACTCACAAACAAATAAGCAATTCTCTTCCAAGTTCTGTTAGAGGCATGAAAGAGCAACTCTTTAGAATAATCTAGGGGGATTATTAAAGGGGAGACGAGCTACCTTTACACCTTTTATGATAACAAGCATACCCCCAACATTTACAAACACCTGCTATGTGCCTTGCCCAGAGCTGGGCATATACATGACTCTCCTTAAACGTCTGGTGAATGAATGAGCAAGGCAGGACTGTTTGCTGGTGCTCCATGTGGAGTAGCCAGCAATTACAATGAGGACATAACACTGACAGAGCTGCTGTCCCATGTCACCAAAGTGCTAGGTACAAAACCACCACTGAATACACAGTTACGACTGCACTGACTTGGTCATATTCAGTATAAAGATTGTAACTTTTTCACATAAAATCTCACTCCTCCCAAAGCCAGTGTCAATCTTAATTTAGGCATGAAGCAGTGAAGACAGATTTGAGGACATTCATATGTGCCGCCAACAATTTTTGAAAATAAGCCGTTTCAGATCTGTGTGAATTTAATACTGCATATTTAAGATTACTCACTCAGTTGGACTAACTCAAATGCTCACATTTTCTATCTTTTCTGATGATGTTATTTGCCTCTTTCAGGGACTGAAGGACCTGTCATTGTCCTAACATTCAACAGAAGAAATCCAGTTTCCAGTTATCTGTGGGGACATGCTTATGTGACAGATTTTTGCAGAGAAGAGATATACTTTTCTTTGGTCTCATCTGGGGCACTCGAAAACTTCCTCTTCTTGAATGAACATGGTCATGGAGAGGGAGACTCAAAACAAAGAAGGACTAGAAATCAGGAGACATGAACCTTGGTTATGTCCCAAGTCCTGACATGACTTTCAACAAACTTGGTCTGGGCCTGTGAGTTCTCATTTCTAAAATGAGAAGCTGTGGAGTACCCAAATCTTTAAGGCCCCCTGACATAGAATCTCTTTGCCGGCTGCAGAAGAAAGCCTGCTGCTCTCTGCTTCAGACTTTTTGGTGGTCAAAGAAACAATCAACATGCTCTCACTGTCTAGGCTTAAACTCGTCTATCATTAACTTTGACAAGATTATTGGTCCCTAGAAATTACCTTTTAGAATTGGTGACCTATGATAATGAAAAATTAACTAATGCTCCCAAGCTAGATGCAAAATAAATGACAGACAGCATATTAACCAGTGGCCCAGAGAGCATCATTTGGGGAATTTGGTCCTTAACTACATAATCCCAGGCCCCACATCGGATTTACTGCATCAGAATTTCCTCATTTGGCACCTTGTCCACATATCCAGGAAAAGCTTCCCAGCAAATTCTGATGCCTTTTGCTTCCAGCTCTCCCTACCCTTGAAAGCAGTGATTTAAATATTGTTTATCTATCAGGTGGAGAGGATGGTGTGATGCAAACCACACAGTGAGATACCAGGATCTCTCATAACAGACGGGGTCAGGAAGCCGGCAGGCAGTGTTCTATTTTTGCCTACATAGCTGTTTGCTATTTAAAAATTCAAGGGGGCTGAGGGCTTGGTTGGTGCAGGTGAATTTATCTAAGGCTTACTGGATGCTCCCTGTGGCTATGGTTGGTAGCATTATAATTTGAGTGGTGAGCAGATTTGCAATTTTTATATTAAATTTGGAATGCTGGTTATAAAACTGTTGAGAATGCATTTAAGTGATGGATGGTAAATAGATGTCCAAAACAAATCCAAGGCCAGTAGCCAGTTTCTTTTTTTTCTTTCTTTCTTTCTTTTTTTTTTTTTTTGGTGCTGCTTTGGGAAAATTATTTGGAAAATAAAGGTGAGAAATGGTTCTATGAGTACAAACTGAAAGTCCCTATACAAATTAAATCACCTCTTGCCTAATCATTTTTTCCCCATCTCACTGGTATTTACTGGGCACTCAGAGACTGCCAGACATGAGACAGAACAGTTGCTCTAACACAGCAATCTTTCATGTTTTACTCAAAGGCTGTGAAAATATTTTTCTCTCTTAGCTCTGTAGGGAGAAGGGAGCCCCCTTGGGGATGTGGCCAGTGGGGGCTGATCTGTCTGACACTCCACGACTCATGACTCACTGTGATAACTCAGTTATCCTGCAGACCAGCACACATCATGTTCCACGTGACTTATGCTCTCATCATTAAAAGTTCCCTTAGCATTTATTTGGATGGTATATTTTAATACATAACATAGCCCATGTTCATAGTTCGTCTCCTTGCCTCTAGACAAACTAACACAAACCTGCTTCAGAATCACTCTTGGGGAAGATTATAAAAGGGTCCTCGATGCTGGATTCCAACGCCTAAACTGCTCTCAGATAGTTCTCCAGAGAGGTGAGGTGCCCACTAGGCTCTAGCACTTGGAAGCGAGGGCTACTTGTTAAATGGATTAAAATAAAAGTCCTCTAAAGATCAGAATTTGGCATCTCTGAACGTCCTAGAATGAGCAGCTCTCAGTGACCCTTTATTTTTTTTTTAATTTTTATTTATTTATGAGAGTCACACAGAGAGAGAGAGAGAGGCAGAGACACAGGCAGAGGGAGAAGCAGGCTCCATGCACCGGGAGCCCGACGTGGGATTCGATCCCGGGTCTCCAGGATCGCACCCTGGGTCAAAGGCAGGCGCTAAACCGCTGCGCCACCCAGGGTTCCCTCTCAGTGACCCTTTAATTTTCCAGCCCCATGTCCTGCTATTCATTAAATACGTTCGGAGCCCACTAGACCACTGCTACAGAAAGCAAGGGGCAGGGGCACTAGGTCTTCATTATTCATGCTAATGGTTGAGATGGAATATGGTGTTAAAATAGTCTTTCTCTTCAGCTTCTTGATGAGCTACATTCTGATTTGATGGACTCTTAGACTATGATGTGGATAAACAGGTAAACTTCATGGACAATAGACATTAACAGTAATTCTGCCTTTTCCATAGCGAAAGGAGAACATTTGTTTCTTAGCATATAACTTGACTGATGTTTAAAGGGATTATACTACTGATTCTAATATAGTAAAAAATTTTTCATACAGAAATGATTTGCATGATAAAATTTCAAAGACATGCTCTCCAGCAGATGCTGCACATTACTTCATAGCCACTTTCAATAACATATTTTATCTGAGGCTTTCACAATCTTTTACAAACTAGCTGTGGCATTATCATTTTACAGATATGAAATTGAAAAACATAGGGCTTAATTTGATTAAGATTCTATACAAGGGCAACGAAGAGAAGTAGAGAAAGAAAGTCAGAAGGAGCTATTATCTTATACCATACATGTCAGTATATCAAGAGGACAAATTAATTCATGAAAAAAAAGGGAAACCTATTTAGAATCCAGAAGAAACTGCTAACATTAAGGAAAAAAAATAAAAATAAAACAACAATTTTAAAAACCTTGAATAATGCAGCACCTCCATCGAGGGCTTAGCCTACTCAGTCAATCTGAAAATAGAATGAGCACAACAAGGCTCATGAATGATCCAAGATCACCTGCAGCCAATCTATTCTTCTTTACTATTATATAGGACAAAGAACTTTGTTTTCTTTTTTATTCTGAAATTTGTCACTATACAAAGGCAATGGACTAAGTTTTCCTTTGGTTTTTGCTTTGCCCCTGTCCTCAAACCTCATGCCTGCATTTCATGGGACCCAGTGGCTTCTTGTCCTTTCAATTCACGAGTTTGATTTGCATGGAATATACATTATAGCTAATAATCAACAACCCCTTTTAATTGGTGCACCACCCAAATGTATACAAAGTATCCCGGAGGGGTCTTCAGTTGACATCATTCTCCTTAAGGAGATAATATAGTACACAGTAAATCATTAAGTAAATAAATATTAAGTAAACAGGGAAATGACAGGACAGCTGAATGGGTAAGGAATCCTTAAAACTTTGTCACTACTGGAGGCAAGGCCCTGGGACTCTCAGTCTCCCCAGTTCTGTATGTTCTTTTCCTAATCTTGGTTCTTTGTAAATGGGGTCTTTATGAATGGTTAAGCAATTACCAAATTTCTTCAAAGGGAAAGTATGCACATGTGAATCAGAAGTCATGTTGATAGCTTTAAGAATGTGCACAGAGGCGGTGCCTGAGTGGCTCAGTCAGTAAAGCATCCCACTCTTGATCTCAGCTCAGGTCATGATCTCAGGGTCCTTAGATCAAGCCCCGTGTCAGGCTCATGCTGGGCATGGAGTCTGCTTGAGATTCTCTCTCTCCCCCTCTCTCTGCCCCTCCCTCCTCAGCTCTCTCCCTCTCAAAAAAAAAAAAAAAAAAGAATGTGCACAGAAGAGTAGCCCACCAAGAATGTGGAAACTACCTGTATGTCTGTGAAGAGGATTCTGGAAATCTGGTAAGGTGGTATGCCAACTTTGTTACTAGGACCACTGCTCATGGCAAAATGATCAATGGTTTGATAAATGGATAAAGCATGTGCAGACTGGGGAAATGACAGCTCGCTGGTGAGAAGCCATAGCTCTAGGCTTTTCTGAGTGAGGTGTCTCTTATAACCCAGTACGTCCCTTTAGGTATGTTGGGAAGCAGTGCTATCTCTCTTATACCTTCTTAGGTCACTAGATCACTCAATGCTAAGTATAGCCTATGGGAGTTCTGTGAGTCTGAGTGGTTAGCTCGACCCAAGAAGACCTAAGAGCACTGCAACTGGTTACTTCTAGGGGCTAGATTAAGAGAAATTCACATTCTATGTACCCATCTTTGAATAATTTCAACCTTTTACCATAAACATGTAACTTATCTGAAAAAAAAATCACTGAAAGAAAAAAGAAAATCTCCATAAAAGGAAGTGTCAACCATCAAACTTCTTTAGAGACATATACCCCAGGAAAAACAGGGCTAAACTTCCAGAAGGAAGTGTGAATGAATAGGATATAGTTCAGAGTTCCAAAAGATTACAAGCTATAACCTAAAGTTTTAAAGTAAATAGAGATTCTCTATCTTGGCAAGTAGTTAGAAATCCTGTGTATTTTGAATTCAAGTGTATTTTTTCAATATTTTTTCAGCTTGATTAAAAATGTGAAACCTTGTGTAACTTGGTAAATTTAGTATGTATCATTTAAAAGAAATCAAGAGTAGTTTGCTACTTGTATAGAAATAATGACCCCAATTTAGTGAAGGAGTAAGATAAATAAAACATGTTCCCACTTGGCTATGAAACAGTCATCTGTGAGAGGAAATTTTCAGCATCCTTCTTTATATGAATCGTTTTGATATTCCTCAAGAAGCTACATCTTTCACAAGTCAAGTGATTTCTAGGATGTTGTCAGGCCAAGTAGATTATTTGGAAGTGGCTGATTACTTCAGTAAGATTAACATCAAATACAGAGATGGCAATAATAAGAACAATAACACACACAAGCAATCATAACTGCTGAAAACCTAATAAACAATATTGACCTCAAGTTTCCACAAACACTTAGCAAGTAAGATTATGTGAAGGTAGGTTGTACAAAAGGAAAGTAAACTTTATGTTAGAAATATAGCTGATATTCAACTTGACATTTAAGCTTCATCTTGAAAATGTTAAATGAGCAATATTGTTGTCCTCTCATTGAAACAAGATTTATCTAGATCTACAATGACATGCTGCTGTATTTTTACAGATCACATTTTTTCCCTCCATTTTTAGCTTTATAGTATTGTTTGGTAAGAAAGAGTAAATGGGATCCAACCACCTGGGCTTCCACACTGGCTTCTGCTGACCAGTTGTGTGACAAGAGGCAAGTCTCTGGCTCCAACCATGGGAGGTCATGAATGGCAAGAGCATAATACAACACCCGGGCACCATCAGCTCTCATCAGTCAGTGACTGATGAGTGACTGACTTCATCATCAGTCAGTGATGAAGAAACTAGTCAGAGTGTGGCCATTGTAAAGCTCAATGGCATCCCTTCAGACTTTGTAATCAGCACAACTTTCCTTTCTACGGGCACTGTTTGTTTTAGGATATTACCACACAACTGAAAATCACTATTCACATCACCTCCTGTCTTTCAAATATATGCATACTAGTGCCTGTAAGTTCTTAACATTTTTTCCTTTAGAAGAAAGAAATTATAGGTCACCAGGTTGGATTCAACACAGAAAAGCAATTTCCAATCTTGGGTGTCATTTCGGTCCTGAACCTGTCTTCAGGAAAAAGTTTTCCATGAAAAGTCATACATGGATTGAATGGAAATTCTATCTGAGTTTCAAACATTCAGACCTTCTTTAATATCATCTAGTAGTTTCCTACAGCACTCGGGATCAAACGCATGGCCCTACATGGTACAGTCCTACTGATTTCCCTGCCCTCATCTGACCACATCTGACATTCCAGAGGTCTTTTTATTATGGGAACATGCTAGGCTTGGTACCATTCCAGGGCCTTTGCATTTGCTGTTCCTGCTACAGAAGATATGCTCACCTCCTGGTTTTTATGCCTGCCTCCTTTTCAACATTCAAATTTCTCCCGGCCTGCTCAGCACTCACGCCGCATTATCACATTACCTTGGCACTTAACGTTACCTAAAATTATCATACTTACTCAGTTGTTTGTTTGTATATTGCTCATTCTCTCTGCTTCATGAGAGGAGAGGATGTGGCTGTCTTGCTCACAATGGTATTCAGCGTGCAATTGTTCAATATAGACTTGTGACTGACTGACATCAGCTCGATTTTCCTCATTCGAGGGTCACTTAACTTTTTTAGAAGGTATGTAATACACTCTTCCCTTGAGAAGAATTTTATGTAAGTAATCATCTCTGCTCATTAATTTCACCTGCTAACAGGCAAATTCTTTGATTCACATGTGCACATCACTGTTAACCCCAGGTGTGTTTTTTTCTATTATATTTTCAAAGATTGCTTCTGTTTTGAGGTTTTGTTTAAAAACACTGATTAGAGCTGTGCACTCTTCTTTGCAAACTTCTGTCTCTCACCTCATATTTCAACTAAAATGTCATTTCATCAGAAAGCCAACTCTCAAACAACCTTATGCCCAACACCTTCCGCCCCATTACATTTTATTGATATTTTTCCTAGAAGGCATGCAGCTCACCTAAGATGGTAGCTGTCACACAGCACACATATTCCTTAAGTGCTAGTTATTAGATTACTTTGTTTACTGACAGACTGTCCAATATGAATTGAGGATATGTTCTTATCCACCACTGCATTACTAGAATATACTCTATTTGCCTAAAGAGTATGGCCTGAAACTAATGGCACTGAAAAAAACGGATATGAAATTAACCACAGAATGAATTATATATATATATATATAATTGATATGATATAAATACATTTATATATACATTTATATATACATTATATATATAATTGATATGAAATAAATACATTTATATCATAGGGGAATTCAGTAAGTTAATATGAAAACCTGCACATTATTAAAGTATTGGTATTATAATCAAGCAAGTAATGAGCTGTAAAGCTCACTTTAAAAACAAGTCACTCTCTACATTAATATATACATAATACTTCCAATTTTTCTAGTCAATATTAACTTGGGACATGAATAAATTACAGAAACTTACTAACTTGACTTTGATGCAGTTACTTCTGGAACTGCAGCTTCTTGAGGAACACTTCATACCTGAACAATTCATACCTGAAACTTCTTTAATTTTTAATTGAACACTATTAGTACTTAACGACAGGATTTCAGATAACTCAATTTTACCAGAACTCAAGGAGCCATTTTATTTGTAAAGAGGAATTTTTCTTTATATGCATATCAGATAAGAAAGAGGAGAAGGTATGGAAAGGTAAAGGAAACATTAGTTATTTTTATGTGAACTTAATTAGAAAAAAAATACGACTAAATTATTTTTTTAGGATATCATAAGAAACTATAAAAATAGTGCTAAAAAGTAATACGTAGGGAAAGCAGGCATTAGACAATGACTACTGACTGATCTGCAGTCAGGTCAAAGCAAAATTCCCAAGGAGCCGGGGCCAATGCAAGGTTTCCTTTAGTTGAAATAAAAGTAAATAAATAATAGTTGGAAGATACGCATTAATTTTAAGAATACTTTTCTTTGCTAAAAGTATTTTATCTTTTTAAAGATTTATTTATTTATTTATTTAATTTATTTATTTATTTGAGAGAGAATGAGTGAGCATGAACGGGGGGAGGGGTAGAAGGGGGGTGGAGTGAGGGGAGAGGAAGAGAAAGAGAGGGGGAGAGGGGGAGAGGGGGAGGGGGAGAGGGGAGAGGGAGAGAGAGAGAGAGAGAGAGAGAGAGAGAGAGAGAGAGAGAGAATATACTCCAGCAGACTCCCCACTGGAGCCCAACATGGGGCTTTATCTTAAGACCCTGAGATCATGACCTGACCCGAAACCAAGAGTTGGACCCTTAACCAATTGAGCCACCCAGGCTCCCCAACTAAAAAGTATTTTAAAAACTAGGCTTTGTCCAAAGAGGAAAAGATTAACAATGTATCAAAACACCCTAGATATCTGACCAGATGCATGAAATGCCTCCTTGCTTCTAGATAATTCCATATTTATGATCTACCTCCCATCCATGTTTGATGGCAAATTAAGTTTTAAGACTTAACTTCTCAATAAGTGGAAGTCTAAGCATTAATATGAGAAAGGGCAAATCTATATTGAGGGATTTATTACTACTTCATTTTAATAGGTCTTATAGTTGAGAAGTTATAAATTGATTAAAATATGTATTTAAATAAAAATCATTGTAAAATTTATGAAAAAGAGAATTCATTTACCATCACTTTACTATCACTTTCAAACTCTTGTGTTCAGTAAATGTTTAAATTGTGTAGAATGGAAATGGAACACAGAACAGAAGTTAAAAAGCTACCTTTGACAGATGAGTAATTACAATAAAACTTGGTGACACTTATAAGCTGATACCTAAAGCTGGGGGAACACTGATAATGCAATCAGCTCATTTACTTTATAAAATAAATGTTCTTAATTGGAGATAATGATTTCATAACTTACCTCTGCATACTTTAATTTCAATGTTTTATGCATTTCTCGAAAACGACTGTAGCGCCTGAATACAGTCCATGTCTCATCTAGGACAGTAATCTATTAACCGGGAAAATCAAAATAAATCAGCATTAATTAGAGGAAAAAAATGACTAGCATTTAAAAAAATAATTTTAAAATTAACAAAAAGTGATTAGCATGTAAAATTTCTCCAGAACTGAAAACATTAATCTAGCTGCATAAATAAGACTTATAAATAATAAGCGTACCCTACTTAAGGATGCATCTCTGGTTTCCAAATCTGCTTATAAGCAATATGTGCCCATGTAAAATGAGAGACAGTTACCTCTTAATGGTTTATAAAGTGTCCCTTAACCCTTCGCTTGGTTTTGTAGAAAGTAAATCCCATAGGGTGACCTTTCTGTTATGGCACTGTGCCCATATAAAATGTCAGTGTAGGTTACCACATGCCACCATGGTGGACAGGATGGAAAAAAATGAGGGAAAGAAAAGCTGAGAAAAAAAGGAGGAGAAGGAGGACGAAGAGGTGGAAGGAGAAAGAGGACAAAGAAAAATGAGAGAACAAAATTTCTGTATTTCAATTATTAGTATAAAAACATACAATATATTTACTGTATTTTAGAGAAGAATTCTCAACCCAGGCTTTAACTGGTAGTTGAACTTACTGTTCCTGTTGAATGTGCTGACTGGTGTACATACAGAGGCCCTGAGGCACATCAGCTCACATACCAAGGTCACAGGGACAATGGGAGAGGGAGGCAGGGAGACCCCACCAGCCTTCACAGTCACAGGCTAAGGAGTCTCAAATTTCCTTTACAATTCCCACATTTCTTCTGAGCTCTAAACCCATGTACCCACCTTGGAGACATCATTCTTTACAGGCACACCACAAGATCTTCAAAATCATCTTGTCTAAAACTCCACATGCTCTCTCATCTCAACTCTAGTTCTTGTCTGGTGTATTTCACCACAGCACCCAGCAAGCTCCACCAGACAGATGCTGAAGCCACGCCTAACTGTCTTCTCTCCACCGTGACCACAGTCCAACAGGTCCTGGGTCTTGCTCTTTCTACTTTGTAAACATTTCTTCAAGCTCTATCCTTCCATCCTCTATGGTCATCACCCATATCACTCTGGGCCATCAGGTCTCAGATGGCCTTTACTAGGGACTCCTCCAGCTGTCTGCATCCACATTTTCCCCCTCCAACCCCTTCTCTGCACAACTGATGGGGTAGCTTTTTAAAACTTAAATCCATTCCACACACTCTCCCTTAAGACCCCCTCGTAGTTTCATGCTGTTCAAAGAAAAAAAAAACCAACATTTTTAATCTTAAAGACCCGAATTTTAAATTTTTAAACCACAGCCTGCAGCGGCCTTACTTCTAGACTGTCTCGCCTTAGGTGTCTTCACTTGTGCCATACTCCCTGAACGCACATACTCCTTCACCCCAGGGCATTTGCATGGGCTTTGTATGGGAAATTTTACTCTGTACATTACAGCAATGCCCTTCTCAAGCATTATAATTCAGCCTGATTCTCACATGTAAACCAGCAGTAGTAGGGAGAATACTCATGTGGGTAGCTTCAGGAGGAGTAAGTCTTCAGTCTCAGCCAGTCTCAGGTTCACTTATTTCCCAAAGTGGCAACTGATATGATTTTAGGTTACATAAGGATGTACTTTGCTTTTTTAATTTTTTTTATTTTGATTTATTTATGATAGTCACACACACACAGAGAGAGAGAGAGAGAGAGAGGCAGAGACACAGGCAGAGGGAGAAGCAGGCTCCATGCACTGGGAGCCCGATGTGGGACTCGATCCCGGGTCTCCAGGATCGCGCCCTGGGCCAAAGGCAGGCGCCAAACTGCTGCGCCACCCAGGGATCCCTACTTTGCTTTTTTAAATGAATTTCCAGCATTCTGGTTCTGTATTCATTATTTACAATGGATTTTTTAATTGTAGCAGATTTCTTCTTACCAGTTCTCTCTAAAATGGTACTTCTATAAGGAAAAAAGGTAAGTAGATTTCAAAAAAAAAATCATTAAATAAAAATAGTACAGTAGCTCAGCAGCTGTAAGATTTGAAAGCTGGTATGCAAGTCACTCAAGCTTGGAAAACACTGCTCCCTGCTGCTAAGCTGGGGCAGGAGGGTTTTCTCTCTGTCCTCTTGGTTCTCTTCTCTTCAACAGAAGACACTGTGATGGGGCCACCACTATAAGCATGGCTGTGAGGGTTTCCTTAGGGTGAGAACACAGCAATACATCACTTTGACTAGACACACCAAGTGTCGAAGAGAAAACAGGCAGGGCCATGCTGCTGCCCATGTACCAAGAGAGCCCAAAAAGGTAATGGAGCCATATTTATGACCTGGGAGCAGTAAGACGCTGGATACTCACAGATGAGACCTTGCTGTGTTGGGACTCTAAATTCCACAGAAAATCACCAAAGAAGCCTAGGAATCCCTCATCCCTCAGACTCTCCTGAGTTCCCTGTGTTACTTCCACTACATCTCTTTAACTCTTAGTCAATTATCAGCAAAATCCCCTAGATCCTTAGCCTCTTCCAAGAACATCCCCTTCATCTTTACTGTAATGGAAGGCTGGCTCTCCCCTGAGGATCGACTTCCCTGGTAGCGCTCTCAGGTAGACTGTTTTTTCCCCAACCCTTCCTCCCATGTGCTGGGATTTAGGTAGGCATTGTTGTCCTCCTACCTAGCTTTTAAACCATTGCTCTTCTATCTGTTCTAAAATCCCCCTCTGTGAAGCTCATGCCTTCAGATCCTACACTCCACTCATCTTGCCTGAAGTTTCCAACTCACCTTAGACTCTTCCCCGATTCTTTCAAGGTCTCCCTGTCATCTGCTCCAACACTTTGGAACTCCTGCCATGAATCTTGGTAATTCCATTGAGACACAAATGATCCCTCCAATACCCTGACCTGTTCCTCAATCTTCACCCTGGTTCTTTCCTCACTCCACCTGGAAACCATGGGCAATCATGACAACCATTTCCCTTGCATTCAACCTCAGATCTCTTCCTCCTGCTCTTGAAATTCCCTGGACTAATAGCTAAACCATAACCTTAGTGAAATCCAACTGTCTGCTTACTTCGGGCCTGCACGTGCCTAGCAGAATGTGACTGAAGAAAACATACCACCAAGTGGACTGACTGGTCTCATCTGAAAGTCACAATTCTCCCTTTCAGGTCAGCCTGGATGCCTCCCACTAGGCATATCCCATTTTCCAGTTCTATCCACTCTTCTCTTAGATAACAGTTTTGTAAATAGTTTACCCTATCTGTATCCTCAAGCCTTCATCACTTTTCTCCCTGTCCTCAGCTGATAACCTTAATTCCCATTTCACTGAGAAAATGAAAGAAATCAAAAGAACATTTCCCCAGGTACCTTCAAGAAAGTCTCCCCAGTTGCCACCATCTCCTTATATCTCATGTTTTTCCTTGTTACCAGGCATGACACATGGATCAGTGCTCTTGTTAAGGTTAAGGCCTTTTCTTAAACACTGGATTCCATCCCCTCTGGCCTTCTGAAGGATATTGCAATGTATAATGTTCTCTTCTCTATTCTGCACCAACACGTTCCCATTCTGTACTAGGTATACCCATCATCATCTAAATAAGCTATTATTTCTCTCATCTTAAACTCCCACCCTAGCCTCCCTTTCCTTTCTAATTACCACTCCATTTCTATCCTTCTCATCAATAACAAAACTCCTTGGAAGAGTTTATTCTTGATACCTCAATTTCTTTCCATTATCCCTCGAATCCATCGCAATCTACTCACCATTCCACTCAAACTACTTTTATCTCATCAACAATGCCATATTGCTAATCCACTGGTTAATTCTTGGTCTTGATCTTACTTGATCTATCAGTAGGATTTGATGTACCTGACAGCTCCTCCTTGTAATACCTTTTTCATTTGGCTTCCATGCTGCTACACTTGCTTACCTTAATTTTCCTTGCTGAGCTTTCTCTTCATCTCCCTGACCTCTAAACATCAGTGTCCCAGGGCTTAGTCCTTGAACATGTTTTATTTTCTACCTGCACTCACTCCTTTAATGATCTCATCCCATCTCATAGCTTATATTTAAATGCTGATGATTCCCTGGATGCTCCTGTCTGATCCCTGAGCCCAGACTCATATATTCTACTGCCTACTTGAATGTCTAATTGCACATCATACTCACCATGGCTTAACTTATCAAAATTAATCTCCCAAACTCCTTCCCCTTCCTACCTCCCCATCTCAGTAAATAGCAATGCTACTCAACTACCTGTTCAATCCAAAAACTCTGGCATTATCCTTGATGTTCCTTTTCCTCTCATAGCTCATATCCAGACAGCAAATCCTTTCTACCGAATTCCAAAACATAATGAGACTGACCAGTTCTCACCATCACCACTGTTCACATCTTGGTCTAAGCCACCATCCGCTCTTGTGTGGGTTATTTTTAACAGCCTCCTAATTGATCTCCTTGTTTCTGCTTTTGTCTCCCCATGCCCCGCCCCCACCTCCCTTCATTCCTTTCTCACACCATAGATGAAGTGATCTTGTTAAAAATGAAGTTAGATAGGGCCATATCTTTGCTCAAAGAGGACAACGTCCTTCCAACCTGTCTTATCTCACTCAGGGTACAATCAAGTTCAACTGACCCACACAGAATGCTATGATTTGCCTCCTCTCTGGCATCATCTCCAACCACTCGCTCCCTTGCTCATTCTGGTTTCCTCACTTATCTGGAACACTTCAAACATGTTACACAGTAAGGATGGCCTCAGGGACTTTTCACAAGATTTTTCCTCTTTCTGAAATACTCTTTCACATGACCAGCTCCCTCAATTCCTTTAGGTCTGGATTCAGTATAAGCAGCCTTGCTGTAAATCACTGCTAGTACTGCTGCTCCAAAATTAAATACGGTGTCCTACTAATCTCCCACACTTCTCCTCTCCCACCCGCCCTCATGGGACTCAACACCACCTTTCTAATCTCAGTTCCCAGTGGATCAGAAATCTTGAACTTTAGACAACTTAACCCAGAAATATGGCATATTCATTGGTCTTTTGCAGTCTTTTGAATGGCCTCCTCGGTTGTATACCCCATTCTATAAGTAGGGAGCTCCTGGTCAGCCTCCAGGGGCATCCAAACCACAATTCCTCTCTTGGCAGCTTCCCCACACTTCTCTCCCTGGAGAAATCATTCCCTCCTCCATGATTCCTTAGCATGTAGTTCACAGCTTAACCAGAGAACATACCACAGGATATAAGTTATGTAATGAAAGTTGTATTAAGAAACCTATAGAACTGGTATTAGTTATATAAATGTCTTTCTACCCTAAAAACTTTCAAGCCTTCTAAGAGAATGAGCTTTTGGCAGTAACTGGGGTAGAGGGGGAGAACTCTCACTGTAGAAATAAACCTTTATTGAGCTACTACTATGTGTTAGGTGCCACACTAGATGTTGGCAGTTTGCTGAAAGATATACTTAAGATTATTTTTCTTTTCCAATTAGGTAAGAGTTCCAAGCTTGGCCCAGATCTGTCAACATGGCACTCAAGGCCTGCTGCCACCCTGTCCATATACCCTGTTCTGGTTGGTATACGGTTTCTTTGAGGTTCACCTGAATCACGATGATTTTTTTTCTTTTTATAACTGCACTGAGAATATGCTGCCTTCTCAATATATTTGTAACACAAGTTTACAGTGGCACACATAGGGATTTCTAAATTCTTTACCTTGGAGATCTTTATCTGGCTCCAAGTTAAGTACAGGGATACAATGGCTCAAACTTCCTACTTTTTGTATAAAATATGTAAATCTCCCTTTGTCTGCCAACATGTGAACTGGAAGAGGACAAGGATGATGAAGCATCAAGGCCAGCCATGACCACTGCATAAATGGGGGGCAAGGCAACCACATATGTCCTCTCTCCACAGGAAACGTGGAGTCAAAGTCAAATCCCTTCTCTATAATGGAGACACCATCACCCCTGGAGGTGGGAAAAGGCACATGTGAAGTTTGGAACAACTACACAGAAAGGCGAAATATATATTAAAATCCTATTTTGCCCTAAATTAAAACTGGGCATGGGATGAGGTGTTGATGCAGAGAGAAGGAAAAGATGATCACTACGCCAAATAAATCAGGTCAAAATATTCGATTATTTTCTTCAATGTTGAGAAAGTAGGGCATCATTACTGCATATCTTTGAGGAGCAAATTCATTACTTCTCTGTTACTGGATGGCTCTGCTGATACAAATCCATCTTTTCTGGGCCATAAAATGATCAAGGGCAACTTAAACAACATAAACACATCCATAAGATGAAGTGTATTTACTTACAAACAATTCTCTATTGAGTCCTTTCCACAAATTTATGTTATATACATATTCTGCTGGTTTGAGAATTGTCGATTATAAGATCTGTCATCAGTATATATTCCTTTGTGTATATCTATCTGTATAAGAATGAGAATCTACAATTTTTCACCCAAAGAAAAATACTCCATGTAAATAGTTACCTGTAGAGTTCTCCCAAACAACATTTATTTTCTAACAACATTTTAAGGAGCTACCTAAAGTATATAAAATAAAATTCCTTCTCTTTAGTAACAGTTTGAAGGAAATCCTCAAATGCTAACCTAATATACACTATAAGTGTCTACATGAAAACTACATACTAAAGATTTGTCAGATTTTACAAAATACAGTCTTCTACAGAACTGTGAATATGCTTGAGGTAACATGAAATATATTACAAACATTGGAATTTATATGGTAGCAAATATTAATACATCAGACTTAATTAAAAGCTCAGACAATAGGCAGCCTGGGTGGCTCAATGGTTTAGTGCTGCCTTCAGCCCAGGATGTGATCATGGAGACCCGGGATCAAGTCCCACGTCGGGCTCCTTGCATGGAGTCTGCCTGTGTCTCTGCCTCTCTCTCTATCTCTGTGTCTCTCATGAATAAAAAAATAAAATCTTTAAAAATTAAAAAAAAAAAAAACCTCAGACAACTGTCACAAATGGAACTAAACTAGAAGTAGTAAAAAAAAAAAAAAGGCTGATATCTCATTAACTATAGCCTGCTATCATCCTCTAAGTCCTTGCTCTGGTCTGTGTCTAAGATGGACAAATCCTTCAAACGGTTTCTAATGGGCATGCTTGCCCTACCTTTGTGGAGTTCACTGTCTATCTTCACTGGGACTGCCAGGAACCTCTTCTGATCCCTTAGCTCATCTCTTTCCTTGGGATCACTCCTCCACAGGCCCAGGCTGGACTCCAGGTCAGTCTTCTGGCCACTGGAGGGCCAGCACCTCATTTCCCTAGCTCCCTCCACCTTCTGGTGGGGCCACATTAGAATAATTCCCCAAATCAGGCAGTCTATGGTGTTAGCTTTCTCCTCTGGGTGCTGTCCCCCTAAAGAAAGCAGAATGTACAAAATTTATAATATTTTTGACTCAGCAGGGTTACTCCTACTTGGAAAACCTTCCAAGTTACATTCTCTGCAAGGAGTATTTCAAAATGTTCTAGATTTTCAGTCCTCATGGACAATGATCACGTTTTACCGAGGTGATTAGGGTCACCTCGACCAACTTCCTGAGTACCTTTCAGCCCATCTCAAAATGACACTATTGCTAGATTCTCTTCCTCCTGCCTCCAAACCTCTTCATCTTCACTTCAGTGTCCACACTCACCTCTACTTAAAAGGAAAGTCCCTCCCCAAGGTTGGTCTCAACTGCACTGCTTCCTCTTGCCCACATATCACTTGTCTCTGTCTGCTCTCAGGCCCCTATCACTGAAATCCACAAAGATGTTATTTTATCTTCCTGCCTGCTCCTCAGGACCCCCTTTTGTTCTGCATTCTTCTTGTTTCTGCATGTTTCTCTCCCACTTAATGGAACATAGAATACACGGACAATTTATTCATCTTCTCTTTCATTATCTTGATACTTCCAGTATGGTCTTTGAAACAACTACGTTACAGGGATCCCTGGGTGGCTCAGCGGTTTAGCGCCTGCCTTTGGCCCAGGGTGTGATCCTGGAGTCCCAGGATTGAGTCTCACATCGGGCGTCTCACACCCTGCATGGAGCCTGTTTCTCCCTCTGCCTGTGTCTCTGCCTCTCTCTGTGTCTCTCATGAATAAATAAATAAAATCTTAAAAAAAATAAAATAAATATAAAACAACTATGTTACAGGTACCAAATGAGTATTTGTTAAATAATAATGGAGACAGTAGAGCCCAGAGTCTTCTTTTCAATAAACACTTTTCTGCTGCACTTTCTCTCTTTCTACGCTGAAATGTGCTCAGTGGATCAACCTACATTTTAGTCCTTTTCTGACTCACCTATAGCTGTTTAAAGTTTTAACAAAGTAAGCATTAGAGGAGATAATAGGGTAGGGTAAAGAATTGTAAAAGAAAGAAAGAGGAAATGTCATTTATCAAATTCTTTTACAGAGAGGAGCCTGCTGATCAGAAGAAACACAAGGAAAGGCTGGAGTAAGAAGAGTGCAGGGAGTAGATGTGAGACTCCCAAAAAACACACGGAGAAACAAAAGTTGCCTTTAAGGGGATGGGTCCTAGGAACTTAAGAGCATTTGTTTCTGAATGTGTAGGTCCTTTGGGCATGTAAACTTGGGGAAGAGGCCGGCCTAAAGAAGTAGGCTGAAGCAGAAACTTTCTACATAGCAAGGGGGCAGCCGCCGGAGCTCCCAAAGGATATCCAGGAAGCAGGAGAGGGAAGGCTAGTGCTTTGCAGAGAACATAATTAGCTAACAGGGTATATTCAGTTATTTGCTCTGAGATGTATAATGCACCCCCCCCCGCCCTTTGCTGGTTTCCCTAGGGAAACTTCAGGCAGGTTTTTATGCCTTTCTTTCAGAGAAATCCAAGAGTGCCAAGTTCTGTAACCAAGTGAACACAAAGGAAAAGACACTGTGTCAGCAACCACCCAAGTGGCGAGGGAATAGCTGCCATGTGAATTGTGCCCAAAAAACTGCATAATGAGATCTGGAAGTGAACAGGCATCCCCCTCCACTGCAGTGGCACTGGGAACCAATCAGCCTACCAACTATGGAAATTCTGTCTCCAAGACACCTGAGTCAAGAAGCTGGGCCCCAGCAGGAGGACCATGGTCTTAAAGCCAGTGCACCAGGCAAGGAGGGAGAAAACCATAATCCAATCCTAGATCTGCCCTGGCTGTTGGTGACACGGATGGGAGGTGTATGGAGTTTGAAGCATAAAGACTCCTGAAAGTAAAAGGGCTACACCGATAGAAGATTATTCAGCCTTTATCCAGGAAACCCCCCAGACATCATCCTTCTGTGTAGATGTAGCACCAACAAGTACCGAAGTGCCTCAGAGCCCTTGGCTTCCAAATCTGGTCTGAACATGGCACACCACGAAGAAAGGAGCCTGGCAGCTGGCGGCTGAGTAACACCATATCTACATAACTACCAAGTGATGCAAAATCAGATTGCACTTTCGAGCTGACCAAAGTCTCAGACTTCTGCAATAACTAGAAATTATGACTTCTTTATGCTTCAATTTCAGCACCTTCAAAATCGGGATAATATCATTTATTTCAGTGTACTTACTCTATCTACCAGTTTGAAGGTAAATTTGAAAGAATGTAAAAAGACTCTAAGATTCTGATAAGATGGATGCCTTTCAAATCTAAGATCATTACTAATAAGTACTTTTCCTTTCCCCTAACACCTCTGTAAAACCAATGAGAGCTAGGGAAAATTACCCTACTTGAAAATTGTGGGAAATTACGAGAATTGAGAGCCTCACTGATCTTCCTTCAAATTACCAAAATATTCAGAGGCAAAGCCCAGAAGGCAAACTTTCTACAAGGCATCACTGGAGAATGGAATAATGAAGAACTTCTGGATTAAGACAGATTTAGATCCTAATTTTAGCCCAGTCACTAATGAGCTGTGTGACTTTGGCTATATTACACAATTCTTCCAGGTCTCAGTTTCTCCATCTGTGAAATGGGTTCGTGACATTAACCTACAGATAAACAAAAAGCATGTGAAACAACCAGCAGGATGTCTGGGTGCCCAGTAAATGATAACTCCTGGCACTGTGATCATATTCCTAAAGAAAGGTCTTTTCTTATGCACTACTGAAAGGCAAGGGGTATCCTCGGGTAGCAACTACAAAAAGGGGAGTTCAAGCCACTTCATGATTTATTTTAAAACTAATTTTATTCTAGGAAGGGATGTCAAACCCCCTCAAATTCTGAAGTTAAGGGAAGCAAAATATTAATATATTCTTATAAGGAAAAAACCAATTTGAAATGAAAATTCAAGGCTTGGCTGCAATGTGATGTGCTTGTGAGTCAATCTCATTTCTTTTTTGCCGTTTCTCCTATATGCAGCTTTCACTTTGTGAAGACACACACAACTGCTCAAGTGAAAGTGATATAAAAGATTAGTTGCTTTGTGTGAAAATTGGGGAAGGGAAAAACGTTTTTTCTTAATTTTTTCAGTGAAAGAAAAAGCTCTCAGAGAGATGGAGGGGTGCTTAAAAAAAAGAGGATAAGATATAATTCTTCAAGTCCCAATGTTATTTCTCTCACTTGTTATCTATGTTTGAAAATAATACACAAACTGAATATTGGGATCTAGCTGGACCACGGCTTATACAACACTCCATTTGTCTCAGCTATACTAATACACACTCAAGGAGATAATCTATCAAGTTACTAATAAACAGAGATTCAGATGCCAACACACAGATCCTTCTGAACATTTATATTCTATCAAATTAGGAGTATTTCTAAAAGATATATGTGTGCATAGTTTATCTAATAGACTAGAATGGCTCTTATTTCTGTTCTGCCAAATAAAGAGGAATTTCTCTGACTATAAATGTGCTTGCTTCAACTCTCAAACTGCAAATTTCCTGAGCATTTCCTTTTCATGCTCCCTGGCATCTCTAACCCCCATCAAATTCTCCAGGTTTGTCAAAGCCTTCGTAATAGCCCTAATTTACAAAGTGCCTGCAACTTGGCCAGAACTCAAGATAAAAAATTAAAATACACACAAAAATAACTGTAGATTTTGAAAACAGGCAAGGATGTGATAAGGGCCACCATGTCTCAACCAACCCTAAAACATGGCCTTAACTTCTAAAAAATGCAGAAAGTAGTGAAATGTAGAAGGCATACTAAAATGAATAAGCAAGGGCACTAGTATGGCTCAGACTTCTCAGATCTGCCATGGGCATTTGGTACCCTACTAGCTGTGTGGCCTTGGGCAAGTCACTCATGATTTCCTAATTCATTACATTCAAATAATACTCCCATTTTGGAATAGTCCCCACATTTGTGGAAATGTCTGGCAAAGTGACTGGGCTGAAGAAGGTGCTTGATAAACAACAGAACCTCCTTTGAACAGAGGTTGCAAACTCAACTGGCCTACAGGTCTTAGAGAGGAATGAAACTCCAAGAGGCTCGTGGAGGACAACAGGGAGCAGAGCGGGAGTCTCTGTGCTATATGAGCACTTTCAATTCTGCTACAGAGGACAGATGAAGCTCATCAGAAGGACTGAGCATTGCCAGCAAGTAATCGAGCAGTTTACCGGATACAGGTAAACCTCAGAGAATGTGCCAAAACAGCGAGTACTCGAGCAGCCTGGGAGACACAAAAGTATTCAAAAGATATGCTAAATAAGGGCCTGTAACCTGTAGGGCACACCAGAGAAAGAATAGATAAATATGATGGAACAGATAAGAATGTCACCTGGAGATGTAAAGTGTTAGGTCATGACTCTACCTGCTCAAAGCCAACAGCTAATTCAGCCCTCCCTGGACCACTGGTGACAACGACCCCACCCCATGCTGGGTGCCATGTGCTCTACCTGAGGAGCGCTGGTGAAGACCAGGGCTGTTCAGCAGGCCACCAGCCAGGCACAGTGTCACCAAGCAAGTGCGCTGCCTCCAAGTACCATGTCTGCTGAGGCCCCTCGCTCAGAACCCTAGGCCTGGCAGGCAGTGCGGGGGCAGAGAGCAGCTGGGCAAGCGAACTCCGGGAGACGGGGTCAGACAGCACACCCTTCCCACATGCCCCTTGTAGTCCCTAAACGGACTTATAGACTGTGTGATCAAACACTTCATTCGGTCCGTGAGCCTTGTTGTGCATTTGGACTCGGTGCACCGTCCCCTCAGGTGACCTCTGTCACCGGGACCATTGAGGTCAGGGGCACAGCAGAGGGCACGGGCCCATCCCAAGAGAAGCCACTGTTCAGCCCCAATCAGGATTGCCCTTTGGGACACCGGCCCAGGGTGCCCACATTTTCTGATGTTTTATAGGAACTTGGGAAATCTGGATTTCCGTGTCAGATCTCCCACATTCAAAGTGCTGACCGCTCCTTGAACGTTTCTAAAATCTATTCAGGCAAAATAAAACATAACCTCCACTGCCACTGCTGGTTTGCTTCCACTGCCTCAACATTGTGGCACAACTGTGTCTGGCCCCAGCGCAGAGGATCCCATCACATGGCCCCTCAGCCGTAAAAGACACCAACTGCTTAGTCTCACCTTCAGAGCTCCCTGCTTGCGGTGGCCCACCTGAACTCCCGTGCTAAGGGTCTCCTCAAAGCCAGATTTCAGGTTGTACTACAAAACTGTGGTCATCAAGACAATGTGGTACTGGCACAAAAACAGACACATAGATCAATGGAACAGAATAGAGAATCCAGAAGTGGACCCTCAACTTTATGGTCAACTAATATTCGACAAAGGAGGAGACTATCCACTGGAAAAAAGACAGTGTCTTCAATAAATGGTGCTGGGAAAATTGGACATCCACATGCAGAAGAATGAAACTAGACCACTCTCTTACACCATACACAAAGATAAACTCAAAGTGGATGACAGATCTAAATGTGAGACAAGATTCCATCAAAATCCTAGAGGAGAACACAGGCAACACCCTTTTTAAACTCAGGCCACAGTAACTTCTTGCAAGATACATCTATGAAGGCAAGAGAAACAAAAGCAAAAATGAATTATTGGGACTTCATCAAGATAAAAAGCTTCTGCACAGCAGAAGAAACAGTCCACACAACTAAAAGACAACCTACAGAATGGGAGAAGATATTTGCAAATGACCTATCAGATAAAGGGCTAGTTTCCAAGATCTATAAAGAACTTATTAAACTCAACAGCAAAGAAACAAACAATCCAATCATGAAATGGGCAAAAGACATGAAGAGAAATCTCACAGAGGAAGACATAGACATGGCCAACACACACATGAGAAAATGCTCCTCATCACTTGCCATCAGGGAAATACAAATCAAAACCACAATGAGATTCCACCTCACACCAGTGAGAATGGGGCAAATTAACAAGGCAGGAAACCACAAATGTTGTAGAGGATGTGGAGAAGGGGGAACCCTCTTACACTGTTGGTGGGAATGTGAACTGGTGCAGCCACTCTGGAAAACTGTGTGGAGGTTCCTCAAAGAGTTAAAAATAGATCTGCCCTACGACCCAGCAATTGCACTGCTGGGGATTTACCCCAAAGATACAGATGCAGTGAAATGCCGGGACACCTGCACCCCAATGTTTCTAGCAGCACCGTCCACAATAGCCAAACTGTGGAAGGAACCTCGGTGTCCATCGAAAGATGAATGGATAAAGATGTGGTCTGTGTATACGATGGAATATTACTCAGCCATTAGAAACGACAAATACCCACCATTTGCTTCGACGTGGACGGAACTAGAGAGTATTATGTTGAGTGAAGTAAGTCAATTGTAGAAGGACAAACATTATATGGTCTCATTCATTTGGGCAATATAAAAAAATAGTGAAAGGGAGTAAAGGGGAAAGGAGAGAAAATGAGTGGGAAACATCAGAGAGGGAGAACATGAAGACTCCTAACTCTGGGAAACGAACTAGGGGTGGTGGAAAGGGAGGTGGGCGGGGGTGGGGGGTGACTGGGTGATGGGCACTGAGGGGTGCACTTGGCAGGATGAGCACTGGGTGATATGCTGTATGTTGGCAAATTGAACACCAATAAAAAATAAATTAAAAAAAAAAAGCCAGCACAGCGCTAACAGAAACCCAAAGGAGGGGGGCTCACATACCTAACCGGAAGGGTGGGGGGCTCACATACCTAACCGGAAGGGAGGGGGGGCTCACTACCTAAGCTCATGTGACGGAGAAGAAATTGGACCAGTGAGCAGAGTGCTCAGGAGTTCGGCGCAGGTGGACTACAAGCTATGCTGGACGGCTTCCTCAAGCCTACACCGCCCCGCTATCAGTCCTCCCTGGTTTCCTCTGCCTCTCCTCTCCTCCTCAGGCCGCTGACCAGGAGTCAGGGCACAATGAGGCACATGGGGGTGGGGATGGGGGGCAAGAAGAGGTGACTGTTCCTGTGGTCCCTTCAACCAAAATCTGAGGGCTAGAAATGAGGAATCACTGTGTTTCGGACGACGTGTGTTCGAAGTAAAGCATGTAGTCTGCAAGTGGACCAAAGTGATTCAGCACAAAGGGGCTGACCTCCTGTCACCCAGCCTGGGGAGTGGGGAGTGAGTGGGTATGACTAGGGTACCAGAGGCTCCTTAGAGAAGACTCCACAACAGGTGCTTCCTAAGCATGAGCAGGGGGCTGGAATGCCCAGTAGCCTAGAATAATGTCCAGGGGGTGGAGAGTGGTCAGAGGGCTACCTATCTGTGCAGAACAAGAGCAAAACAACTCTTCTGTGGGTGCTGGCAGGGGGAGGCAGGCGGGAGGCACCGGCCTTCTTGCACTCAGTCCAGGACCTGGATTTGCCTGTCCTTGCACTGGACCACTAGAAAGGCAGCCACCTCATGAGGAAACCAGTGGGTGAGGCTGATCAATGGCTGAATCCAACAGCAGTCAGAGCGTGGGGAGCCCATGGGGGGCTGTTTACAAATGGCACACAGTCACAAAATCCCGAAGCTCTACCCGGGCTCTGACCAGTGAGGACACCTGATGACAGACTTGTGTGGCTCATATTGTTGAGTGACCTCTCCCTGTGACCATTACCAGTCAGGGCCTGTGGGAGGGCTTGGGAACTCAGTGATGAGGGCCCAGGAGTGTACAACTCCGGAGAAGGCCAGCTATAAACATGACAGTGACTGAAAGAAAACTACCTGACTGTGGGCTGTGACATCTGCTGTGAAGGGAGGAGACAACCAGGTGACAGGATAGAGAATGGGTGGGAGGAAGGGGCTCTACTGCAGAAGTCACCACTCTAGGAAGGGAACAGGAAGACAATCTCCTGTGAAGATCACCTACAGTTTTCACAGGAATAAAAACTCTCAGGAAACAGCGGTGCCTCAGTGGCTTAGTCAGTTAAGGGTCTGCCTTGGGCTCAGGTCATGATTTTGGGGTCCTGGGATAGAGCCCCACATTGTTGGGCTCCCTGCTGGGGAAGGAGGAGAGGGGGGAGCCTGCTTCTTTCTCCCTCTGCCCCTGCTGCCCCCACCTCATGCTCCCTCTCTCAAATGAATACATAAAATCTTTAAAAGAAAAAAAGGAATAAAAACTCTCAGGAAACTAAATATTTTTAAAAATATACCAGTGTTGGCTTCTTTCTTTACACTATCACATTAATATGGAAGTGAAAGGGCAGAGAATTTAAGACAATGCTGGAAACATCAGCTTATTTCTGGAACATGAGAATGTGCCAGCCTCTGTTAACCACAGATCTCCCAGGCTAGTGTTTTGTATCCTGCTGAAATGTAATTTAAAAATTAAATTCTTTCCACTCTGATCCTAACTGAAAATGGCAACTATAACACAGTTGTATTTGATTTCTTGTGTTAATCACAGACAAGCATTTGAAGCACTAGAGTTAAGATGACTGTTGTAGTCCAGTTAGTGGTATAACCTCTGATGGCTGCGGTCTGGTGCAAGCATGGGTCATACAGGTACATTCTGCCCACTAGCCAGTGACATTGAATTATACTTAGCATAGAATATGCTCTTCTCAGAGAGAAGTCAGACTGGCTTCTCTGCCAGCTTTTTTTTTTTTTTAAGATTTTATTTATTTATGAGAGACGAGAGCAAGAGCGAGAGAGAGAGAGAGAGAAAGAGAGAGGCAGAGACACAGGCAGAGGGAGAAGCAGGCTCCACGCAGGGAGTCCGACGTGGAACTCAATCCTGGGTCTCCAGGATCAGGCCCTGGGCTGAAGGCGGCGCTAAACCGCTGAACCACCCCGGGCTGCCCTCTGCCAGCTTCTGACATCAGTTGACACAGAACATACACCTCTTATAAAGAATGTGGACACAGTCCCAGAAGGATGTGCTACTGCAACCTGCTGGATGATATCATTGCAAGGACCATGGGGACTGATGCCCTCACCACCCAGGGTTCCCAGGCACATATCCTTCAAGGATCAGTGAATCAGTGAAGTAAGAGGGGAGTGGGGATGGAGGGAGTGCATCATGGAGATGACAACTTTCTGTATTGCCCTATAAGGACATTAAGACAAACACTATCCCAAAATTATAATATATCCATACAATGGGATGCTATTTAGCAATAAAAAGAAGTAAATTACTGTTACATTCAACTACATGGATGAATCTTCAGAACAGCATGCTACATGGAAGCAGCCAGACACAAAGGAGTAAATGCTGCCTGGTCCTATTTACACGGCATGCTAGAACAGATGCAACTAATCTATATTAGAGAAAGCAGCTCAGAGCTTGTGTGGAGGCGGGCAGGCACACTGTCTGTAAAGGGGCACAGGAAACTTTCTGGAAAGATAGAAAAGTTCTAAGTCTTGATAGGGGTGCTGGTTACATGGGTACATACATGAAGTACACTTAAAATGTGTGCATTTCACTGTATGTAAATTATGCCTTAACAAAGTTGACTGAAAACTGTCACTAAAAAACAAAATCTTACATATCTAGTTTCAAAGTTACTTCATAAAAGAAGTTGTTTTTAATCCCTGAATAAAGATACTGAAAAAAAGTCCTTTTGAATTAAATATCACATTTTAGTTAATGAAAAACATTATTTTTTCTAATTTTAAAGTCCAGTGATGTAAACCTCCTTGGGACTGAGCAGGGATCAGAAGAGGAGTACTGAAGAACCACTGTTGTCTCTCTTCCTCCCCCCAAATTCTACTCCCTGTACCTGAACTCAAATAGTACCTTAACCAGGCTCATGACTATTTATTCATCAATGAACAACCCAACCAGAGCTACCTGATTAGAGATTAGAGGGAGAAGGCATGATTTAAATAACTAATAAATTCTCTCTCAGGAAAGACAGGCAGAAAAGGGAAGGAAACACAGGGAATGGGAATGGAGAGGGACAAGTGGAGAGAATTCTGGGCAGCCACACCAGTGAGTGCTTCTTCCCAGTACCACTGGGGCTTGCAAACTCAGCTCATGTAGACTTGCATCCAGGGGGCCCTCATGGGTCAGCTTGACACCTTAAATGAACTGGCAGCAACCACCACCAAGTTCACAGTCAACAGGGATCTAATCCCAGATGTTAACACCCTCCCCTGCTAGTCACAAAGCATTGCTATATGTTCAGGAGCCTAAGAAGACCTTTAAGACCATCATGGAAGAAGGGTAGAAAAAAGAAATTGATTTTTGTCTAAAATCACAAAGATTTTTCTGAAGTATAAAGTGTAATAGTATAAAATATTTATACACATCAGATTTCCTTCAAAGAAAGTGTAAAACTAAACAGACTTTTAAAAAAAGTGATACTTTTAATCTTAGCTACCTTAAATCCACTGCTTCACCAAGACAAGACTTTAATAGCCAAACTATTATCATAAGCATGACTGTTCTAGAAAACATTGCCAATGCATCCAATAGTCAATTGATGAATGCTTAATTTTTTTTAAAGATTTATTTATTCATTTGAGAGAGTGCATGTATGCAGGGAGGGTGAGGGGCAGAGGGAAAGGGAGAGTCCCAAGTAGATTCCAAGCTAAACATGGAGCCTTACCTGGGGCTCAGTCTCATGACCCTGAGATCATGCCCTGAGCTAAAATTGAGAGTCAGTCGCTTAATCAACTGGGCCACCCGGGTGGCCCCATACTTAATGTTAAAATTCAAGAATGTTGAGGGAGAATGAGCAATCGAAATAAAAAGAAAATCTAAAATTCACAAAGACACAACTGTACATCAAAAGTCATTAAGAGGATTACAAGGGTAAAATCTCACTCAATCCCTATGCCTTTTAAAAACTTACCTTTTATGGAGCATCTGGCTGGTAGTCGGGTGAGCATCTGACTCCTGATTTTGGGTCAGGTCATGATCTTAGGGTTATGGGATCAAGCCCTGCATCCAACTCCTTGCTGAGCACGGAGTCTCCTTGTCTCTCTCCTTTCTGCCCACTCAAATAAAATCTTTAAAAAAATTTTACCTGTTTTTTTTTAAGATTTATTTATTTATGAGAGAGAGAGAGAGAGAGAGAGAGAGAGAGAGAGAGAGAGAAAGAGAGGCAGAGACACAGGAGGAGGGAGAAGCAGGCTCCATGCAGGGAGCCGGACGTGGGACTCGATCCCGGGTTTCCAGGATGGCGCCCTGGGCCAAAGGCAGGTGTCAAACCGCTGAGCCACCCAGGGATCCCCTAAAATTTACCTGTTTTTTAAAAACAAATACTTATCCAGCACTTAGGAAGTGGCAGAGTTCTAAGCACTTTACACACCAAAGTTTTATATAATGCTCATACCAATCCAGCCAGGCGGGTTTGGTCAATTTGTCCTTACTTTACAGTTAATTTCTTGTAGAGATTACCTGGCCAAGCCTGGACAGGACATTGGCACACCCAGCACTACCCCTAGAGCTATGCCTTTACTGCAGTATGGCCATTTTTGTTTTGTTCAAAAGAAGGGTAGTATGTATATTCATGTCATGTTGGTTTCTAGTACTGAGGCCCTGAGACTTCTGTGACTGAGTATCCCCAGGAAAATATAAGATCCTCAGCACACCTACCTGTGAATGCATTTGGTGTCCCTCCCTACACAGAGAATTAGGGATTCTCCAGGCAAATGCTAACAGCTCATTCCTGGTGCTGATTACAGCACCTGGGATAAGTACAAAAAAGAAGCAAAACAATGATATACTTTCAGAACTTGGTTTTGATATGTTCAAAGAAAGCTGAACTCTTTGGATTTGGATTTTATATATTCTGAGGTGAAAGCAGAGATTCTGAAATGTCCCACATGGTTTTCTGTATCTGGGTTCTCTAACTTGCCTTCACAGTAGCATCTGCACAGTCTTGGCCAGATCTGATATGGCCTGAACTACTATTTGCTTGCAGTTTTTATTTAAATCAACTCAGTTTTTGTTTAATTCTTTTCTTTTTTTGAATTACTGAAGTATAATTGACATACAACATCATATGAGTTTCAGATATATAGTGTAATGATTTCGTATTTGTATATATTGCAAAACAATCACATAAGTCTTGTGAACATCTGTTACCACATAGGAATGTTTATATTTTTTTTCTTATGATGAGAATTAAAATTTACTCTCTTAGCAACTTTCAAATATGGAATACAGCATTATTAACTATAATCATGATGCTGTACATGAGATCCCCCCACAACTTATTTTAAAACTTTTGACCACCTGCATCCATTTCACCTACCCTTACCCTGGATCTGGCAACTACCAATCTATTGTCTGTATCTCTGAGCCTGGTTTGTTTTTAAGGTTCCATATGTAAGATCATACTATAACAGTTAAGTATCCTCTTTATCCATGTCTTATCTTTTATGCATGAAATTGACTTAATAGTTATATTTTATTAACACATTTATCTATTAAAATAAAATACATCTTGGGGTACCAGCATGGCTCAGTCCGTTAAATGGCCAACTCTTGTTTTCAGTTCAGGTCATGACCTTAGGGTTGTGAGATCCCGCCCTGTGATGGGTTCCACACTCAGCAGGGAGTCTGCTTGAGATTCTCTTTTTCTCCCTCTGCCCATCCCTATGCACAATCTCTTTCTCAAATCTTTAAAAAATCAACAAAAATCACTGCATTTCTTCCAGTGCTGTGAGTTCTCTCTTTAGGTGAATTCAAATTCTGAGCTGGTAAAAGCCAGTCTTCACCCTCTAATTAGAAATATGGGGTCAAAAAATATGGGGTCAATACATATACCTTCAGAAATACGAATTACGAAGGGAGCTCTACACACACACACACACACACACACACTTCAAATGACTGAGAAAAGAAATTGAGTGGGAATTAGGCATTAAGCCAGGAACAGTGAGAAGTACCAGCTCATGGACATGATGGCATAAAATTTTAACATGAAACCACAAAATCTGGCCTGTAAAGTTCAAAAGACTACTACCACCCAGACATCATGTACTCTCAATAGAAACCTCAAATATATAAATTAATGCCTAGGTTTAAAAAATAAAAAGGAAAACAGTATATAGAAATAAGAATCTGAAAGCTTAATTATAAAACTCATTTGCCTTGTTTCTCCTGGAAGACTGAAAAAAACATGCATGCCTTCAAGGGCCAAAGGGTATGGTCTGGGGTGGAGGATGAGGAGGGCTGGTTTCAGGCTCCCTCTGCCCTCCCTCCCCACCGGTAGCCCCACAATGATCTGCTTTCTGCAGTGCCCTTCCTCTAAATATCTGCCCAAGAAATGTCTCTGCTGAGAAGAAATTTGGAAACCATTGGTGATGGTGATCCAATTTCCCCATTCCACCAATGAGAAAACTGAGGCTCAGAGAAGATAAAGACTCAGAGTCACTCAACAAAGTGCAGCAGAATCAGAGCCTAAAGACCTCAGCATCCAGATTCCCAGTCTGATGTTCACCTCCAAGAACACCCTTTCGCAGCCTTAGACTGGTAACCCTAGTGGATGTCATTATATCAATAATCTTGCCTATGCCTGAAAATGAAGAAGTGTGATTCATCATTAATTTCTTGAAGAGGGAAAGCATCCAGAAATATTTAATGAAGTGTTATGAGTCAATGGAACTAAATTAGGAATAAGATGAAGTCATTATTTCGGAAAGTATGATGTAAGGAAGTAGGCACATCTCTTCCTGAAAAGTCATATAAATCAAATAATGCCTAAAATGGATTAGGAAAGCTTCCTAAATAACAATAGAAACGACAATAAAAACAGCAGTGGTAATAAAAGCAATAGCTAGAACTTACTATTATACACCAGATACCAGACTTAACACCTTATGTGCACTGATATCCTTATAACATAAACATTATTGTTCTCATTTCTATAGATAAGATAATCGAGCTTCAGCCCAGGGATAGGGTAACTAGCTGTCCTAGTTTGCCTGGCACTGAATGGTTTCCCAGGGTGTGGGACTTCCAATGCTGAAAGCAAAAAATCCTGGATAACCTGGAAGGGTTGGTCACCCTACCTGTAGGACTGGTAAGTGACAAGAACACTCTTCCATGTCTGCCTAACTCCCCAGCGACCATCTTCTATGATAACTTCTCCCCACATGCTACAGTCTAGTCTTATACATACTGGTTTAAAGGAGAGCATGACCAATATGATACAAAATAAGATGTTCACATGTAGCTTCATGTCTTTTTATAAAAAAAGAAAGTCCTGGGAGCCTAAAGCCTCCCATTCCTCTGGCAGAGTAATGAAGCGGCACTTACCTTGACCTCAAACTCGAAGTGCTCGTCCTTCCCTTGCCCGCACAGCACATAGCGTGGAATACTAATTTTAATTGGGTCCTTCAGGTTGTCTGGATTTGCTCCCAAAGAGCGAGAAACCATCCGCTATCAAAGGCACATCAGATAGGGAGAACAAAGAAAAACCAAGATCACTCCTCAGCAAATACCATGCTTGGGCAGGCGGGAGAAAATGTGTTTCAAGCAGAGAAGAGAGCATCAAACTAGTAAAGTTTATTTAGAAAAATGATGGCTTCCTTTGAAAGAGAAATGCTAAGTCTCTCTCATCACAAAAGACCATTTTTTTAGGTATACCATTCCAAGAAATTAGGGCAAAAACACTTCAAAATGCTGTTTGGCTTTGAAGTTCCTTCAAATTTATAAAGAACAAGTGAAAAAAAGAGACAGATTACATATCCTGACTTTAAAAAAAAAATCCGTGTAAACCAGATTCCTTTCTGAAAAGTCTTGATCATCTGACAAACTTCTTTTTTCTTCACAGACTATCAGATTGCTGTACATAAAGCTCCAAAAGCTGGAGATTTTATTCAAATTTACTTCATTTTTAACTTATAGGCATTTCTATAAGCCAGTGTACTACAGAAAGCTCTTTAAACCACGATTAAAATAAATACCAAGTATTTTCTTTAGGCTTCATTTGATTAGTAATCAACCTGGTTCTGACAAATATATATGGTCTGGATGGTGGGAAGCCAGAGGGGTTTGAGAAAGAAGCATTATGAAAAAAATAAATCTTCAAAATGAGTTCTCTTAAGTATGAATAGGTGGAAATCTCTGAACAATCCTTATCATTTGCATTAACCTGGGGCTTTAGAAAACACAAGAAAATATGGTTTTAAAGCAGTAGCAGTAATAAAATATTTATCATAATTATACTTAGCATTTATTGACTACTTACTATATACACCAAGAACTGCTAAACAGCTTATATGCATCATTTCATTTAATCTTCATGATCCCCCTATGTGGTCTTAACCGTTACTGAACTCTATTTATCAGATGAGGGGCCCCAGGCTAAGAGTCAAGATAATATAAAGGAGGTAGGTGGCAGAGCTAGGATTTGAACTCAGGCTAACCTGTGCACCATGATGCCTGCTGGCCCACCTCCACTGACTTGTTCTACTGCCATCATGAAATTTTTTAAATAACTTCATCCATCTGAGATAAAGTCAGCTCATGAACATATAGAGAATTTAAAAATGATGGAAACTCCATGATTACACAGTAAAACTCACTTATGTGACTCAAAAGAAAACACCGGGCAATATGTGGTCCTAGATCCTTAACTTGATATAACGTGGGAGATCCAACCTAGCTGTGTATTAGCAAAAGCTTGGATTTCTGGATGACACGGAGGTGTGTAATTTGTCTTAGATTACTACTTTCATCTAGCTGACACTGTAAATATTTTGGCATGATATGAAGTTACCAAAGCCTTTTAGAGCATCTAATTTTTCTGTGTGGCTGGTCACCCAAAATAAGAACCATTAATTTTATCATAATTGTCCACCTCTTTAGCTGTCCCTGATGTCAAAAACCACAGTGGCAATTCTTTAAAAAAGAGTTTCTCAATATGTGCACTGCCAAAGACCTTTCAATTCACTGACAGTATATTTCCAAATTGCTGTAAAGGTGGACATTTCCTAAAACATGGAATATATTTATCTATTTGAAGGGTGAAAAGGAAGAGAAATAATTGTGTTTTATTTGTTTTCAAAGAGCATATTTACTGCTCAGAAATGTCTCTGACCTACAAAGGCCATGGTTTAGCCATGAAGTTCTTGCTCTGCAACCAAAAGCCCTGAAACATGCCATGCTTAATAACTATATTTTTAAGTAGGAACATAATTTCTTCTCCAAATCTGCCACAATCATTTGGGAAATCCACTTGCTGCATTTGGAGTTTGAAGTTGGCAGCTGTGGGAAAACCCCCTGAGCAGAAGGGAATGCTGCTCCAGGGAGCTGAATAAATAATAAGCAACTGATAATACTAGTTGAGAAATAAAGACCCACGTACCCTACCATAGGAGGAACCTTATCCTTCCTACCCAAAGGCCAGTAACACAGCTCATTTGATGAGGAGCTCTTTCTATCCTAAGAGGCTAGCATGAGGAAAAGGAAGAAAGGTAATAAAATTCACTAGGCTCAGTGTATTATCATGTGTATTATGTGTTCTTAAAAAGGTGTGGATAATAGCATCAAGCATAAGTATTTGATATTGAAATTCTACCATTATGGGCATCCCTGGAACAATCATTTGAGATCCCACAGGTATTTACTTCAAAGAATTGGAGAGCAGAAAGAGAAGACCCAGAATCAAATTCCAGCATTAGGACTTGGTTTCAGCCTAATAGTCACCCACTCACCCTCTCTGCACCTCAGTCTCAAGTCTATGGAAATGGGCATAGTATTTAGCAAATTCCATCTATACAGCAGGAACCCAACAGTGTCCTGCCCTGTGGGACTTCTGGTTAGAGGCAGACTGACAAGTAAACTGATAATTCCAGCAGGATTAGAAAAATGTGATAGGGGTTTATAGCATCATTATTTACAACAGCCAAGCTATGGAGGCAGGCCAAGTGTGCAACAACTGATGAATGGATAAAGAAGATGTGGCATATGTATACAAGGAATATTAGCTATAAAAAGAACAAAATCTTGCATTTTGCAATGACATGGATGGAGCTAGAAAGTATTATGCTAAGTGAAATAAGCCAGTCAGAGAAAGACAAGTACCATGATTTCACTCCTGTGTGGAATTTAAGAAACAAAATAAATAAACAAAGGGAAAAATGCGAGAGAGACAGACAAAGCAAGAAACAGATTCCTAATTATAGAGAACAATCTAGTGGGTTAACAGAGGGGTGGTGTGTGGGGGGATGGATAAACTAGGTGATGGGGATTAAAGGAGTGCACTTGTCATGATGAGCATGAGTGATGTATGGAACTGTTGAATTACTATATTGTACATGTGAAATGAATACAATGCTGAATGTTAACTAACTGGAATTAAAATAAACATTTAAATAAAAAAATTGTGATGGGGGCACTGAGTAAGAAAAACTCTGAATATACACATGACTATCTAAATATCATGACTTTTAGTGAGAAGAGCTACAGCCAAAACCATCCAGGTATATTATTAACTAGGCAACAGAGACTTAATTTTAACTTTCTAAGTGCCTTTTCTTATAGGCACCCTTCAGACAGACAATCAAACATTGATATCTTTTATTAAGCACCCACCATGTGCCATGCACAAGGCCAGGTCCTGGGAATACAACACAACCTCTACAAAGTCTCTGGAATTTCTAAGACCTTTAGTTTTTCTCAACTCCAACGAATTTTGAACATAGATTTGGTTTTTCCACTCCAGATGGATTACATTCTAAAGTTAGCCAATTTAGCTTTCTCTTTTTATAAGTCAACATTCAAAGTAGGATAAGACTGAAACTGATGGTCTGGTTACTACATAGATATTTTAAGACTGGAAAGTTCTCTCTAAGAATTTTAGAATTGTGAAATCAATCCCTAAGAAAGTTGCTTGAAGCTCAGGCTCATTGATCCTTTAAAGAAAAAAATCCCTGCCTTTGATAATTTGGGTAAACGGGTACATGAATGAAATAGGGACCATTTATCTGGGAGGAACTGGCTATTAAAATGTTTATGCCGTTCACCTAAAGGTTATGTCATTCACCTAAATCAGGTCGTGATCCCAGGACCCTGGGATAGAGCCCCGCATCGGATTCCCTGCTCAGCCAGGAGCTTGCCTCTCCCTCTGCCTCTTCCCTTGCTCTTGCTTGCTCGCTCACTCTCTCTCTAAAAAAATAAATAAAATCTTAAAAAAAAAAAAAAGAAAGAAAAAGAGCCACTACCCCAATCACAGGATCAGACAGTGAAGTTTAACTAAATCCTGTGCTGAGAAGATGGATACCTCTCTCTCCCCTATTTAGTAGCATGCTGGGGACTAGAAATATTGCCGGAGTCCTTGCCACACATAGGCACAGTTTACTTCAATCTCACAGATTTCAGAATAACTAAATATTAATGAGCATAGAGAAATGTACAACTGAAGAATTGAATAATTGAAAAATAAGTTAGGGATCTAAAGATATTTTGACTTTATCTATAGCTAGATGAATAGAGACACAAATTAAGACAGTAGATGTTTCTATCAAATCACTGCTACAATGTAATTTTTAGAAAACTAGTTTTTGAAGTCAACCTCATGAGAAATATAGAATTCTTAGGATACAATGTGAAAGGTTCATGACATGCTCCTAAATTATGTTTATGTTGGAGAGGTAGGAGAATTAACAAAAATGTCTCCTAGACTTAGTTTTTATTTGAAAGTAGCCATATTTTTAATATCTTGAGTTTTATGCTAGATAAGTAAATGTATCCTGCACCATATTATATCCTATTATTTAAGGGAGCTTTTAAATTTCTGTGGAACTATTTATTTTGGAATCAGTCACAATTTCTCTACATGTGGCAAAGAAATGCTTAGACTTGGAAGGGAAGTTGGTTATACCTCATACAAGGAGGTAAAGAAACATGGAAGGCTGGATGTATATCATATAGCAGAGCTGGA
Organism: Nyctereutes procyonoides; assembly: GCF_905146905.1. NCBI lineage: Eukaryota > Metazoa > Chordata > Mammalia > Carnivora > Canidae > Nyctereutes > Nyctereutes procyonoides. Next base: position 41,434,276 of record NW_026575024.1, read on the forward strand.
TAAATATGCAGGACATTTCAAGGAACTTTAAATGCCTTGTGGAGTGGTCCTATTTAGAAATAAAAGGTCAAGGAAAAGTACATAGTAACTTGGATTATATTTCTATACATATGAAATCTCATCTTTTAAAATAAGATACAAAAAATATTTTTCTGGTAGCTTTTAATGAAATAATGTCTTCTGTCAACAAACATGGTATTTTTCCATTGTTGGGGAAACACTATAGTTAGGTCCTTAGCCAAAAGAAGCAGACAGAACACAAGCTACATTTTGAATATTCAGATTAGAATCTTCTCTTCCTACTCAGGCTGTCTCCTTCAAAAGGGACAAATTAAGGAAATTAATAGGAAGTGGTATTAATATCCACTCGGATCAATGTCGGTACCGCAGAGGGCACAGAATGGACCAATTCTACAGGGAGTCATCAACATTTCCCCTAAATACCCTAATTATGTACCAGCTGGTTGAATTCAGTGTATGCTCTGACTAGGACAAGGTCAGATCTAAGGACTGTCGTCTGATCTCCTAGAGCCAAATATCCAAGGTTTGCTTCTAAAATACAGGCAACCCTGTGTTTTTATTAACACAATTACCGATTTCCCTTTCTCTGTTCCAGCTTCCCAGCATAGTACATATTTCTATTCCCTCCTTTTTTCTACCACACATGCCATCCTGATAGTTCTAATTAGAGCTATTATGTATTAAGGACCTCCTATGCCCCAGCAGTTTGAAAACAGGGGTCTGGGGCAGATGGTGAAGATCAGTTACATGTTCAAAAATGAGCCATGTTATAAGAAGCCGAGAATAAAGGTACCCAGTGTGAGCAAGTACAAATTATGAATAAAGTCAAGAGTCAAGAAATGTTTATATTCATCTCCAGAAGGTGACACTAGCCTCTGCTGGGAGGGGACCTTGTGCTAATACCACATTGTCTCTGAAAGCTAAGTGCATAGAGCTGAAGTGGAGTTTACTAAGAGATGTAGCCATACATGCTATAGGCATTCCCTGACCATGCCTGTCAAGGTCAGGACTTCATAACAGCCTGGAATGAAGAAGCAATTCTTAAAGTGAATTAAGAATAATACTTGCATGAGGAAATGGAAATAAGGGTTTTCAAATAAAGGAGTATTATCTTTAATTTTGATACAGATCTTTAGGGATAAACTAACCAGAAATGACAAACTGGTGGACATAGGTAATTGTGGAATATCTTATTTACCCTTAGTGGCCTTAGGGGAAATCCAAACAGGTTGGCTAACATTTCTAAATCCATGATTCTTACCAGAATAGATTATTTCATCCATAGATCTGAGGTGATCAACATTGTTTCAAAGCTTAGAAAGACTGGGTATCTGATGAATGTTCCAATTTGAAATTATTAAAAATGTTACCTTTCTCTAGATCATGAAAGACTAGTACCTTCAATGGTCATTATCTCTGGATAATGCATCATTAAATGGATGGAATTTTCAAAAGAATTATAGAATGCGTCTAGTATGACTGAATGAGAACAGGGCAAAAATTGCTAAGTGGCTCTTATACCGAACTTAAATATTGAAAGTTTAGGATGTTCAGGAGAGAAAACCAGGTTTTCTCCTTTCAAGTTCTACAATGTTACTGATTATCCATGAAAGTATCACTCATCTTCACGCACTGATTTTTGTGGAACCCTAGTTTTGGTTCAATCTGTGCTCAATTCTAAGGCTCAGGAGAAATTAAAGTTGTAAGGAGGGAGAGGAGTCCATCAGGTGTCTGGAGAGCATATTGTTTAAGCTTCAGTTAGAGGAGCAATATTGAGCATACAAGGTTATCTGTACCATATTCATGCTAGGACGTTATCCAAGCTTTTCTTCTACAGGAGCTAAAAATGCAAAAAGAAGACATAGGTTCATACAAGAGAACAATGGAATTGCAAAGAAACTTGCATGGGATTTTTTTTTTTTCAGGGAAACCTCCAAATCATAAAAAGAAAAATAATCTTTAATGTCTAGAAATTTTAATAAAATAACTTACAAGTCAGAAAATAATCTTCATATTCTTTCAAATATTCATCCCTAGCATAGTTATTCCTATGAGAAAAATCAATCAATAAAAAATTTTACCCAGACAATGTCAAGAATAACTGTGACCAGACAGTGACTTTGGCATTGTGGAAAGAATATATGTTCTGGAGTAAGAAGGTCTGAGTTTGATTCCAATTCTCAATCAAGTGATCCTTTCTGAGTTAAATTCCTAAATATGAAGTGGAGATTGATGACAACTTCTCCATCCCAGGAGGATCACTGTGTGCCTCAAAAGGAGCAATACATGAGAAAGAACTTGGTACACTCTAAACTACAATATATAGGGTGGCTGGGATTGTTATCACTGTAATCCACTGTGTCTTTGGCAACCAAATATTTCAAAGTTATTAAGAGGCAGGAGGTATGATTTACAACAGTCTCTCTTTCCTTCTTCCTAACTGAATCATTCAGTCGCATTCCTTATAAAGGAGGCTTTAAAAAACTACAAGTGTGCAACCCTAACAAGAGACTGGATGGTGGTGGTTTGGCAACTGTTTTGCATAAGAAACAGCAGAGGAACTGAAGGGTGTTGGAGGTAAAAAAGGAAAATCAGAGGAGGTGAGGTGAGAGAAAGAACTGTCTTCTTTGGAGGGTCAGGTTATAACACAGACTGTGGAACAGACAAGTCCTATCCCATTACAGAAGAATGTGAAGGATGGATTGACTCTACAGATGGGGATCACAGTAATGAGAATTATGGAGAGAATTTCCCAAGAAATAACTGCTCTGAGGTAGACAGTGATCAGCCTGGAGATGTTAAGACTAAACTGGAAAGCCAGTTGAACTATGTAACTTCAAAAGGTCCTCTGACCTATGTTCCTCCTAGTACCTGAATATTTCCCTCAGGGTGAAATCCTACAAGTTGTATCTGAATTTCATTTTAAATAAGAGCTTCAGGACTTTGACACAAAATACCCATGGTAGATTGAACTATTGGTCCTTATTTTTCTCCTTACAGTACCAGCATATATCCAGTGCATATATCCATGGCTTCTTGGTGGATGGAGTGTTCCTTGCTGTTTGACTTGGTTGCATGACTTGTGTTGGCCAATGGGACGTTGGCAGACTGACGCATCAACATCTTCTATGCTTCATCATTATGATAGCCACTAACTCTCCAGCACAGACCTCAAGATGATATATCATGAATAGACTAACCTCATCTGAACTGCAGATGATCTGTAGCCTTTAGTAAAGTTACCTCAACCTATTTACAAACCATTAGTAAGAAATGAAAGCTTTTTTCTTTTTTTATATGCCACTAAAATTGAGGTGGGAGGCAGCTGGTTACTGGCAATAGCTGACTGATATAATATCTATTACAAAAGATAAATAATGAAGCAGAATTGTCTAAGATGCATACTGGAAACTGTGTAACTAAATTAACAAAATAACCTCACAAGAAACTGGTTTAACCAATAAGACTGCTTGACCTTCAAAGAAGCATTAATAAAAGTGCTCTAATCTATTTATCATTCAAAACTTGAAATCATTTAGGAAAAAGAATGTAAATAAAAATTACCGTAATTACTACTGCTGGGAGGCATAAGTATTCTCTCCAAAGGATGCACTTACATTTTTTAAATAATGAGAAAGGGAAGACAAATTGTTTTGAAATGTTTTTCAACAAAGACCAAATAAATTTACCCTGCCAACCACAAGTCTGTAAACAGGCAGCTGTGAGCAAAATGGATTTTAATCAAATTCAGATGAAATCACTGTTTCAAAGTACTCATAGAGGTATTGTCTAGAATTCATTAACAAGTTCCACAATGTAAATGTTTATGCCTATTCAGTAACAATGGAAATGCCACATAACAAAGTATGTATGAACCTATTTTTTTTTTTTTTTTTTTTATGCAGGAACTCAATGTAACTGAGAAGATCCCACGTTAGGCTGGATATGGAAATACTGACACCTGTTTCCTATTGTAGCATCATGGGCTCAGAACTCCTAAACACTGAGCCAGTGGAGATGGAGGCAGGCCACCAGAATTGAAGCTACAGTGGATAATGCTGCAAACACCATGCTGCCTTCTATAGGGACAACCCTAAAGAATGACAACTTACTTCATGAAGAGCAAATCAAATTTTTCTATCAGGGATCATATTTGATCTCAAGGTAAAAAGTATGTTTAGGTGAGAGAAGAGACATGTAAAATTTGAATTGCCGGAGGTTGCTTCTATTATGTGGTGAGGTCTGAAGGTAATCTTCATTGTGGCCTGCCTGGATCATAAAGTAGACTGAAAAAGTTATAATGAATAATATAATTTTTATACAATACTCATATCTGCTGCATGCTCTATCTGTGAACATTAGTTGTTTTAACCTAGTAGAATTATGTTTTTTTTTTAACCTATGAAGACAGCGAGTCTAATATGTTTGACTCTGTTAAAATTTTTGTACTGTTTCCCTTCCAACTACAGAATCCCTCTGCTGACATCTTAAATTTCACTCCCTCTGCTCTTCATAATCATTAATTCTGTTCTTATCAAGGATATTTGGGAAAATACCCAATGGGGCAATTTTTAAGAAAGCATTTGCTGAAAAAAAAAATTGAAATTAGGTGAAAATTATTGATATTAGAAGACCACCATGGTTCATTGGAGAAATTTCTTCAACAGATGATCTTCCAGCCAAGAATGTGACAAACTAATTTTAATGAGGTCCTCAGCAGAGACTCAAACATCTTCATGTATAAGGCAATAGGGTATGTGTGTATGTAGATATTGGGTGGAGGGTGGAAGTTACAAAAACATGCCTAAAAACATTTTAATTCTATTGCCTCAAAAAGACAAAACGCTTCCACTGGGTTACTGCAGACACAGCAGCCACCCGTGTGTGTATCCTAATGTGCTCTCCAGTTTCCTGCCCTTTGCTGTTTGCTGCCCCAGACCTGGATAGAGGAAAATTAATGATGAGATGTAGACTACATTAAGTAGCTTGCTAACCGTGATAGGGAAAGAGGGAAGGTCTGTACTTCCTGGCTGAAGGGAGATGGTGAGTTTTAGGATGGGTTAAAAGCTTTGACACTGCTCCTACTGTCAATTAAGAGTAGAAATAAAGAGGGGGGCTATGACATTTACGCTGCACATTTTTATCCGAGGGTCTGCCCAGAGCAGAGAATGGCCCCTACATGCCAGGGTTAAAATAAATGGCTTCATAGAATCACTTTGTTCAACTGCCTATGACATTCACTGAGTAGTTACCATGAGCTTGGCATGATCCTGGCTGGAAGTGGGAGAGGGAGGATGGAGCAGTGAAGAATACACCTCCCTCCTTCTAAGACTTTGGAGTTCAGTAGAACATTACACGCCTAAGAAACAGGAGAGCCCTGGCTGAGCAACCCAGGATTTGATGAAATAACTATAAATATAAGGCATGGAACCTGATCCCTCATAAGAATGTTGAACAGAGGTGGTAAAAAAAGAAAGGGTCACTCAAAGGACAGAAAGATTCTGGAGAGCCCAGTTTCAGGCCTCTCACAGAGGAGGAAGGCAGCTGAGTACCAGATGGTACTTTGTGAAGAGAGATGTACCTGAGGCCACTTATGGGTGTGACCCATCTCAGAAGGGAGGCCAGCACGCCAACCGGCTCTGGCCAGAACACCTTGGTCAGAGGTTATGAGTGATGATGGATTAGACGGGGGGCAGAGAGGGAGGGCAGCCAGGGGAAAGTGCTGAATGCCTTCTGGGGTGACCCTACAGCTGATAAAATCACTTAAAGGAGCTGTTAGAAAAAGTTAGACTTGAAGATGAAGAGCCTTTCTAGGACAGAAATAACAAAGGCTCAGAGAAAGAACTGGCATGTGGCATGGGGGAAGGGTAGTCAAAACTAAACCAATAAGTAAAGAGCTGAAATCACATAGGTTGGAAAGCAATAGTCAAAAAGTCTGAAAAGAGGAAGGAAAAGGTAATTAACTGAGGAAGAAGACATGGCAGGGCAGGGCATGTGGCGCTGTCTCCATTCCATGTATTAGAGTGAGGGGAGGGTATTTTAAATCCCTGGGTCCTTCCAGGAAGCTTGATGCATTACTAATGTGCTCTGCTACAGAGCTGTCCTAATCACGGCTAAAACGGAAGATGTCAGTGAAGGTCACTGCCAACCGGGCACTTTTTCAAGCAGCACAAATTAGCCTGCCGGAATCCAACAGACACAAAAAGATTCCAAGGCACCATACTATAAGTCGACATGAAGCCAAAAACAATCAGAAATGCTTTAATCACCTCACAAATAATGAGGCAGACCCAAATTTACAAGGCTGAGGTTCAAGAAAATGAAGTAGAGTGGTGATAAAGATATTTTATCAGTGCTCAGCTATCCCCTATTTTTCTTTTATTGTAGATATTTAAAATATTTACATTTTCAATTTTAGAGGTCTGCACTTTTCCAATTTTAAATCACAAAGATATTCCTAGTCCTTGACTATTAACATAATGTTCATTTTATTAAAAATCTCAAAAAACATGCAGAATATTTTTACAAGTTTCCTCCTTCGAGCCTTGTCAAATGTGAGATGAGCCACAGAGCCTCATCATGAGAGCTGAGGGTCATTTTCCAGATATCAGGTGCCATGTTCTGACTGCCCTGAAGACACAGCATGCTGGTGAATAACTGGATGTTCTGCGCTTCCTCAAAGTGCTTAGCACCATTTCTTGAACCTGATGAGACTTTGTGTTTATTGAAGAAGACAAGTTCAACGGTTGACAATGTTTTCTTCTCTGGAACAACAACACACCTGAATTCGCTTAAAGCACGGCATCTGGTCACGTCAAATTGTGTTCGTGAAGGAGGTATGTTTAGAGACTGAGTGCGGGGATAGAAAACTCGATCTTCCCTCAGAAGGGCAATGTGGGTGTTTAGAAGGACCAACGACTGGCACTGGTCTGGGCCAGGGTCACCCTCAACTCTGACAGTCGTGTAGAGCAATAACTGAACCTCTGCCAGAGAGGGGATGTTGACTTCCATGTTTCCATGAAGAATATAAATCATGTCAACCAAGGTATTCCGGAATCTGGATGACAACCGAACTCCATTTGCCAAAACTAAATCAGGGACTTCTGCTTTCCAATCCAGAGAGAGCTGAACCAGATCTTGTTGGAACAAAGGATGGTTAGTACAGGCAGCAACATCAGACTCAGGCATCAGGACACCCAGGATGTCACGGCATATCTGCTGACAGAGGTCTTTGTTGTAACTAAATACAGTGAGCTGCAGACTCTCTGTAGAGCCCAGGAATCTAATGCTCTGCCCACCAAAGCCAATTTGAATCTCCTCTAGTCCAGAAAGAGGTAGAGAATGAAAAACAGCCACTGAGCCTGACGGGTTATCTGACAGAACCAAAGTGTATAAAATGGAATGAAGCAGGAGAAAACACGCTGGTTGTGGGTCAGGTTCAGTATAGGTGGCAACAGCAAGCCAGTAAACACCCTGCACTTTGTTCACATCGCCCCCAAGTTCTGGTAGGGAGCAAGCCACGTGCTCAAGAAAGTCTTCTAAAGGGTGCTCCTGAAGTTTCAGCATCTGGGCTGGAAACTGTACCAGGGTCTGCTTAAATGCACAGCTCTGTCTAGCACCTTCGTATTCTAGGTGGCAGACTGAGCTCGGGAAGGAGCCTGGTGATCCCGCAGGTGCAGAGGCCACAGTGAGGCCTGGGGCTCTGAAAGGCGCAGAGCTCTCTCCTGGCCAAGCAGCACCTGCCTCCTCACTGTTGCTGCTGCCCACTTGAGCTTCTCCAGGGAAAGAATGAGACTCTGCTGACAGTCCGTGTGTCTTCAGGGATGTGTCTAGGGGAAAGTGTTTCAGAAATGGCAGTCTTCTGATAAATGTGATCACATGGGAGGTGAGCTCACTGGGGTCACGCAGGCTCCCCACGTGCCTGACTAGGCGGATCACCTCTGTGCCAGACTGCAGCAGGTGACTGCAGGTATCTTTATAAAGGTCTGAGAGTCTGTGGTAAAAATAGCCCAACCCACTGGTTGCTTCTGTGTTGGTATTCATCAGGGACTGTGGAAAGTTAACTTTTTTAGCAGCTAACTCTCTCTCGACTTGCTGCGCACCACAAAACTTTGAGGTTGGTGCACCATGAGGAACATTGTGGGAGGCACTTTCCTCACTAGGAATGTTTTCAGAGAGGACAAAGAGTAACTTGCTTTGCCTGGTCTGCTTGCCTCCATTATTCATAGACAATTCTTGGCACAAATCTTGCAGCAAAGTCCAGCCAGACTTGATTCCCAAGCTGTACTCATCTTTATGAGTCATCCGCTCACGGAAATTTCCTGACCTACGCTGAAAATGTTTTATGTCACTGGTGTTGCTTTTGTTAAGGGAAGTGATTTCAGGTAGACTGAAACATTTTGGTTGAAAACAGCCTGCGGATGCAAGATGACCAGGTCTGCAATCACTGTTCTGCAGCAGCTCATACACTGAGGACTGATGGCCTTGCTGCTGGGCTCTCTCTTGTGATTCTGAGAAGGGAGCCATAGCGCCTGAGATGCTCCATGCCAAGGGATGATCTTCGTGGTGGTTCTGATCCACCTCCCTCCCCTCTTCTCTGCTGGAAGTGTCAGGAACATCTCTGGGCCGCAGTGGGACAAGACGCCTTTTCTGTTCAAGATGTCAAAAACAGTTGAAATGGGAATGTGGAGGCACCTTTTGCAAATCTTTGGCACATGAAAATTCTTGCAGTCATTGGTTTCATTGTGTAGATTAATGCAGAGGTTAAATTGAAAGCCTAAGCCATTCATATGATTAATATGTGATTTAAGAACAGATGATCTGATTCACAAATAGAATGTTAATTTCTATTTATTTATCTTACAAATTGCTGAGTATTTGATAGAAATACACTGCATGGGATTGATCCACAGTATCCATTTCTTGGTCTAACATTTCAAATTGCTCCAAAATAAATCCTAAGATCTTTGATTCGATTTTCAAAAAGTCATATTTAGTTGTGAAAATAAGTCTTTTACCATATATCCAAAATGTAAATGGCATCAGGGCATACTTAGTGACAGTCAGATGACAAGGCCAAAAGAAATGGACAAGCATTTCAACCTTGGTCATCTCTCTCTTGCCTCTTGGCTCACTTCACAGGAATTCTTAATTATACCTGCCCTGGTTAGACCTCCATTGCCATAGCTACAAACCAGCACGGTGAAAGGCCTATAGGATACCCACTATAGGCCAGGCTCAGTAGATACAAAGAAATGAAGGGCAATGTCCTCCTCTTCCCAAGGAAGTCTGCTAGGGAGACGGAGGAAGATAATGTCATTACTGCATAACTGGAAAGGATGTGTAGCAGCAGCCAAAGTCAGTAAAGCTTCATGTGGAACTCCCACCATCTTACCTCTTGCTCTCTGTAATGTATGGGTGCCAACTGTAGACTTCTACCATCTAGTAGTTTTGGTTGTTTTTTTTTTTTTTTTGTTGTTGTTGTTGTTGTTGTTGTTTAGTTTAGGAATGTATGGGAAGGACAAGTGCCTCAGTGGAGGAAAATACAAGTAAAACCTCACAAATCGTATGCCCAAATAAACCTCGGTTTGACAATCCACCAGATAAATAAGCTAATCAATCAGGAGTATGTCCTTTGTACTACTGCCAACTCACAGTCTATAAAATGAGCTGGGTTTTTAAAACATCAAGAAGTACTCAGTTTCATTTCCAAACCCCATATCTGATTCTGATTTTATAATTCTGTCTTTTAAATACAGACCAAAGGAAAGGAAAGGATACTGTTACGAATGAAAAACTGGGCAAGGAGCCTCCACCACAGTCATATGTCATTCAAATAAAGTCAAAGCACTTTTCAACCTGCAGGATTCCGTTTAATTTTAAGTCCATATAATAGCTTGCCTTCCCTATTAGCCATTAATTTCGCTGGGACTTCAAAATTCTAATTATGCAACTAAACATTAAGAAAATTTAATCACACAGCATGCCATAATTTAAGGCGACCTTATCAATCTGAAAAATCATTACCTACCTCATATTTTAGCTTGCGTTGAATGGTGCCATTGTGGAGTTTCTCATTATCCTGATAAGAAAATAAAAAGCCCTCTATATTAAATTATAGCTTGTTCATACAGGGAAAAGAAACTGATTTGATTAGAAATATTTACGGGAACAAAATTCTAAAGAAGCATACTTGCTCAACAATGACAACCCTCTATACAATTTATATTCCCATGGTAAACACTACTCTATCAATCCATCTGACTGTAAGGGAACTGAGGCATCTGTTCCTACTCTTAAAATTCTAAGACTAATATTACAAGCAAAATTTCCTTAGGAAGTTTTCTTAGGTTGCAGAACAGGAATGAAATGTTTTTATTTTAATAAAAATCAACATCGCAAATTGTATCTTCTCAAAAGCAAAATTACATATCTACTTGGGATAATTTATCAGGCAAAATTAAATACTTAAGGAAATTGGTTATATTTTTGGAGAAAACAGAAAAACGTTACATGTAGAATCAAACAAAGTAAATAAAATGTTTTGGGAGACTTTATATTCATTTAAGAATTTTCCCCAGAAGAGGGATCCCTGGGTGGCGCAGCGGTTTAGCGCCTGCCTTTGGCCCAGGGCGTGATCCTGGAGACCAAGGATCGAATCCCACGTCGGGCTCCCGGTGCATGGAGCCAGCTTCTCCCTCTGCCTATGTCTCTGCTTCTCTCTCTCTCTCTCTGTGACTATCATAAATAAATAAAAATTAAAGAAAAAATTAAAAAAAAAAAAGAATTTTCCCCAGAAGAACAAAATTTTAAAATAAAGTATCTCTTGAATCAACACTCTTTATAACCTGTTGAGCTCCACCTAAGCAATATGTCATTCTTCTAGAACATTTTGCATCTCAATTTTCTCACTGACAAACAATAATAAAGGAGCCCATCACTGCCACCATCATCGCCGCCACCACCACCTTACGGCAAGGTCATCTTGAAAATGAATGACATATGACTTGGCTCCCTCAGCTCACCTTCACCACATCTGCAGATGCATCACCATCCTCACTAATCACGCGATGTAAATCCTGAAGTCGTCTTTGGACTTCTTCTTCAATGTAAGCATTGATCCTGAAAACAACAGATATCGGGGTCGTGGTTAAAGACTTCTAACCACAAAGGGCATATGAGATCCTTTCTTAATTCTGCCCTTCAAAACAAGGAACTTTCTCACTCTAAATGCCAAACATAATGACTCGGGACCTGGAACATTTTTCTACTTCCTAAGAAATCTACTGCCATGTGTTTACTATCTGGGTTTTCCCAAATAAGAAAGTACTGAACAAATAACAGAATGTTGAGGATAAAAGGTGAAAGTAGGTAATCCCATCCAAATCTCTCCTGGGCTTCCTTGGTGGACCCCCTGCTGCGGGGCAGAGGAGAATCACAGACACTGGTTTCAGAAGGCTCCAAGGCCAAAGACCTGACTCTGAGACCCAGCACTTCACTCATCAAGCCTCACTACCCTCTTATGCAAAACAGTGATAGTTATTTCTTACATCACAAAGTCATGTAAGAGGATTAAAGTGGGGAGAGCGGCAGGAAGTGGACAAGATCTCTGTGGATCTCCACTATTCCAAAGGAACAATGGCTTGAACTGTTTCTACTCTGTCTTCTCTCTCCATTGGCAGCTGGCTGGAGTAAAGCACATTTTAAAGGCCTCTCTACCTTTCAAACTGCCTGGCGTGGGCCAAGACAGTGGAAGCATGAAACGGCCAACTACTAAGGCAGTTGTCAACTGAACATCTGGTACCCTAGAGAACAAAGGTGAAATTGTAGGAAGTACAACCATCTACCCAGAGGAACCAGGGAGACCAGAGAATTTTAGTTCCAGCTAAAATCCTTCTATGGCTCAGGCTGCCCACATGGAAGGCTTGCTTACTTCTACACTCTCCCTCTCCCAGTTAGAGAAACACTGATTAGATGGATTACTTAACATGAACTATTTTGCATGTTTATGTCTTAGCACACGAAACAAAAATCTGGCTTCATCTCTCTAAACACACGTACAGTCCTAGAAACATATCTCTACTACTGGCCATGTCTCGATGATTTTCTGAAATGCTAGGTAAAGAGATGAATATTTTAGGTGAAATAGTATAGAAGAATGGATAAGGTAATAAAATGTGGTAGTCACCTTTCAGAACTGAAAGGAAAATCATACATGGCTGACGCAGAGCCGAGAGCACTTACAAATGGATTACTTCTCTGGATCTTTTTAAACTAGTCTCCCTGAATATGCAGACCTAGGTTTAAGAGGATACAGAAGCTCCTAGCATTCTGAATGCATTTTGATATCCAAACACATATTGTCTGATGCGCAGGGCTTGTGACTGCCCAATTTGAAACATCCCCATGAAATAGCTGGAGTTGAGGAAAATAATCCATTTTCTTATGGGCAAAGAATGATTAAGTCAATTTATCTGAAAGCTCTAAGCCACAGAACAATTTACAATGCCACTCAAGTTGAAAATGATTTTGCTATAGCAGAATCAGATGTATATGTTGTTCATGATCATTCTGAATACACTGGTACAGCTTTTGTAACACACTTCATCTGTTTGTAATTAATGACCTCCATAAATTAACTGTCAGCACAAGGTCCTCCTTCTTGGTATGGTCCAATTAACTCTGCCCATTTCTTCCTCTCACCTGGCCTTGGTACATACCTTCCTGGCGGAGGTGGTTTCCCTGAGCCTTCTAATTCTACCTCCTCACACAACGTAGCACCAGCATTCCCTCGATTGGGCTGGTCAGTCCTCGGGTCTTTGGTTTTTGTCAAATGATACCTCTTTCCACCTACCACTTGTTGCCTTGGATGGATCCCTCCATATGCAAACTGGACAATGTGTGGTACAGTGAGTCACTAAATCACATCTCAGGTAGGGCTGGCATCAGTTTAATGTTCAGTACCTGGCATCCATCAGAGGGACCAGGTGTGACTTCTCAGTACTGGATGGCAAGCTGGGAGAAGGAGCCTTCCCCTCCAAGGTCCGATGATGCGCTTTATGAACACCATCAACCTCACAGATCTTCTGCTTCAACTGCTGGATTTCATGCTCTAATCTACAGAGACAGGATTTACATTAATTCATTTATTAACAGTATTTCCTGATCATCTTCAATAGGTGGGACATTGTTCTAGAAACATGGGGGATCAAGCCAAACACTCTTTGCAAAGAGCTTTACTTTCTAGTAGAAAAGATGCCTCATCACAAGGTATAAGGTAATAACAAGCCACAAGAAGGGTTCAGAAAAATTGCTGCAGGGGCCCAAAAGTTGGAGAGAGTTGATTCTCAAGGGCAAAGATATCTCTACTGTGCTCTGAGCCAATCCTCTGAGGTAGATATGCAGGATTCTGAGCCCACCACTGCTTCAATGAAACAGTTGGTCCTTGACTACACATTGAGATCCCCCTAAATACTTCTATTTGAAAAAAGAGATTTAAGGTTTAAAGAATTTTTAAAAACCACCCATCTAGGAGAATCCACATAGTTAAGGCAATTTCAAGTTGAGTCTTCAGGGACCAGTGGAATTTGAACATTTGGAGATGAGGATGAAGGCTTCCCCAGATGCAGAGAGTAGTATGAACAGGGGCACCTGGATGGCTCAGTGGTGAGTGTCTGCCTTTGGTTCAGGTTGTGGTCTTGGGGTCCTGGGATCAAGTCCCACAATGGACTCCCTGCAGGAAGCCTGCTTCTCTCTGTGTCTGTCTCCACCTATGCCTCTCTCCCTCTCTCTCTCCATGTCTCTCAAGAATAAATAAAATCTTAAAAAAAAAAAAAAAAAGGAAGGAAGTAGTATGAACAAAGGCCTAAGTCATGAAAACTAAGAATTCACTTTGGTTAAGGAAGAGGATGTAGAAAAGGGAACTAGGCAGGAGACCTAAGAAAGCAAGGTAATCATCTTGAGAAATTAAAATACACCATAAATGGTAGAACCAAACATGTATTTCTAATGATAAATGATACATTCAGTATGAGGACAAGTGTGTGTAAGGCCATTCTCCTGTTGGCCCTGGCATGCTTGAATTCAGGGCCATGAGGCCAGAGGGCTAAACTTGCCAGTAAATTTAGCCCCAGAAACATGAGACCCAGCTAGGGGCTACAGCTCACTCATTGTGTGAACTTGGGCAAATTAATGAAATCTGGGTCTCAATTTCTTCATACACCAAATGAGAGAATCAATTAGTCTTCCAAACTCCTTCAGATTCAAACTTCAGAGATTCTGGTGCACCACGATACTGCCGGCTCTCCGGTGTTACCAGCAGCAATTTGACTGCTCTATCCTGAACATGAGCACCAAGTTCTTAATCCTCAGAAATGTCAAGGTCACCAGGGTCAGTACTCACGGGTTCCATAGACGGCAATACCCAGCTTAACTCAGCCCTTCATGTGTCTATTGATGAGCAAGTACTTACCAAGCATCAACTTGCACAGTATGAAGTATTTTCAAAGGAAAAAGAAAAAAAGCATAAAAAATTGATGTTAAGGGGCCAACTGGTGGGCAAAGAACCAGGGAACAATATTAATACAAAGTCTCAGAGATAGTAAGGAAAATGAGCCACATGTAACTGCCAACGTTCGTAACTAAGATGACACCTACTAGAGTTGTTCAAGGACATCCTTCAGCACTGGCAGCAATGAAAAAGACTCCAAAAACAAAGGGTTTGGTGCGGGGCCCTGAAGCCCCAAAGGGATTTATATAGGTGGCGAGGGAAAGGCACCCCAAGAAAACAGTCTCAGCACAGATGAAGAGCTGGCCTGCCTGGGCCACTGCTCTGGGGCCAGCAGATAAGAAGACACAGTGGCCCAGAGGGGATGGTAAGTAGATCTGCTACTTTCTATCTGCATGACACTTGTCCCCAGTGGCTATATAACCACTGGGTGGAAAAGAGGACAGAGAATGAGCTGAATCTTGTTTATAAGGAAGCCAAAAAAGGAAAGCTGAGTTCGGTTCACTGTTGTCTGATCTGGTTCCACGTGAATTTAAAATTTCACACTTGGGGGTTTCACAAGTGGCTGACTTGGGCTGCACGGCAGGCCCTGGCTTAGCCATGAGAACCCAGGGAGGTAATGACACACAAAACCAATAACCACAAAAAGCTGCAGGAGCAACACAGCCAGAGCAAAGAGCTCAGAATTTGCTGGCCTGAATTAGGTCTTAGCAAAGTCTACTCCATCAAAACACATGAAACTAAAAGCATCCTTTGTGTGGCTTCTGGAGGAACGCTGACACTGGGAAATCACTTCCATGGAAAATCACAATACTGTATCTGCTATAATAGAGTATTAATACTAAATGGCCAGGGACTGAAGTCGGTTGACAAAAGCTAGATATCAAGCTAAAAGCTCATGCTGCATTCTTACTGCACACTGCCGGATATAAATTGAGAGTGTGCCCTTCACTACTTTAAATTTCCTGGGGCTGGAGCTTTGTCCAGCAATTTCATTTACATAACATACCTGCAATCATTTTCTTAAACCTCCAACCTATTTCTCTGAAGTAATAGCATTATGGTTTTTGATTGTTATTTCTTGCTGTTTTGCCAGAGGGAATTACCAGAGAGCAAAGGTAAACAGAACTCACAGTAGAAGCAGATCATTTGAAAGGGAGTTTGCCCAACCTGTTCAGGCAAGATGATGGAGGGAGGCTCCAGCCTCACAGTAGGTCTTGCTTCATCATCTATATGGATCCCAGGCCTCTGCCAATGTCAAGCTGGGCTCCTACAAGCTAGCCGACCAGGCTTCAGTTGTAGCTCCTCAGGAGGTGCTGTGGGTGGTTGGAATGCTAGAGAGCCTAGGCCCTCCAACCTGGGCTTCAGGTAAAAGCTCAACTGATCAAAGAGTCTGGAGCTAAAGAAAGTGAACAGGCCCTGATCTCCTCTGCCCCCTTCTTGTTAGAGCGAGGACACTGAAGCCTAAAGATCAAAGAGCCTGCCAAGGCCAGCCAGACAGAATGGGGCTGGGCCAGGGTATGAAGCTCCCATGTAGGACAACAAATCAGGTGATGTTTACACACCAGGCAGCCTACAGATTTCTGGGAGTCTTGGTATCACATCTGCTAGGCTACCAGAAAAAGTGTTCTTGAATTCACTACTGATTCCTTTTGAGGACCTAGTGTGGGAAGCCTGGTGACAGGGAATTGGTGGGAGGAGATACTCTTTCTTTACCACGGAAATAGTGCTAATTCCTAGTTTTATTTTTCACAACACCAAAAGTAACATGAGTAAATCTTCACCACATCTGCTTAAAAATATCACTGTGTTCAGAATCATCTGGAGAATTTTGTTTAGTTTATTTTTTAATGCAGAATCCTGGGGCCTCCTGCAAATATTATGAATCAAGAGAGGTGGGAGAAGGGGCTGTTTTCAGTTTCCTAGCAGGTGTAGACATTAGCACATGGTACTGTGAAGGAAGGGATGGTGTTTTACGGTAACTAGTGCTAGTTGCAGAGATGATGTTAAGCCCATGGTGAGGTTGTAGGAGTGGGGAGAATAGGAAAAATTCAGAGGGGCGGGATGGGATGAGGAAGGGGATGGAGAGAAGGAAAAAAAGAGGGGGGAAGAGAAGGGAAAGAGAAAGGGAGATACAGAGCCAAAGGAGGGACTGGGGGTGGGGGGAGGGATGCAAAGGAGGGGGCTGACTAGAGGCTATCCTATCAAATACAAGAACATTCACATTCCATAGGTCAGTGGAGTAAGGGACAAGGCCTTTGGTTTCCTTAGTGTATTTTTTTCAATAACTGTAGGCCAACGATTCTAAAATGAGGAAGGATCCTAAGGAGAAAGAAAATGTTTAGGGGTGCTTTCTCACTTTTGTTTGACTAAAACCATTTGTTGGTGTATTAGAGAATACACAGGTAAAAAAGAATTACTTTTTTTTAAGAGACAGTCACACTGGGAGGGGTAGAAAAGTCGCCATCACTTGGCACCCACAGCATGCCGTGCTCTCCCTTCCCAGTCTCACCTCTCCCTGTCCTTCTCCAGGGCTTCCTGTTCAGCTTCCAGGCTGGCCTGGAGCCCAGACTGCTCGCTGCTGCTGCTGTGGAGCGTGGCGAGCTTCTGCCTCTGCTCCTCGATCTCCAGGCCCAGGGTGGAGCGCCTCTGCAGGGCTGAGTGCCTCCTCTCCAGCCTGGCCACAGCTCGCTCCAGCGCCTCCCTCTGCTGCTTCTCCCGAGACTCCAGGATCTCCTTTTCCTTCTTCCTCACCTTTTCTTCCTGACGTGCAATGTGGGCAGTGAATTCGAAGGTGGCCTGGAGCTTCTGCAGCTGGCTCGCGTTGGCCTGGTACTGGGCAAGCTGTTCCTCTTTTTCTTCCATCTCTTTCTCCACTTGATAAAGAGTGTTGTCTAAGCCAAGGGGACCTCTGTCAAGGATTTCAAATGCTCTCTGCTTTTCTTCCAATAGGGTTGGCAAATGATTCTGCAGCAGGTACTGGAGCTGGCGTTCTTTATACTGCAGCCTATATTCTGCTGGCTTTATCTTCTCCACATTTCGAGCCAGCAGGGTAACGTTTGTGATGCTAGCATCATTTTTCTTCAATAACCTAGAGTCTTCCTCTTCTGCAGATTTTAAACGCTCTAGGAGTTCCTGTTCCTCTTCAACTTCTTTTCTCAGGAGGTCCTTCTGCTGGACCAGGTCCTTCTCCAAGTTGGCTAGCTTGACCAACTGCCTTCTCTTGAACTCTAAGAAATGGAGCTGAGCCCTTTCTAACTCCTCACCATCATCCTCCCCTTCAGCCCGGGCTTCCTTCACCCGAAGGAGGGACTCTCGGATGCCTTCCAGATCCCGCTTCTCCTCCTCCACCCGCTGCACTTCCCCTTGCCGGAGGAGCCGGATCATCTCCTGCTTCTCACGCAGCTGCTCTTCCAGATGTACCACGAGCATGACCTGCTCCTTCTCCTGCTCCTCCAGCCTCTTCTTCTCCAATTCGAGCTTGGCATACTGCTCATCCTTCTCCCTTTTCAGCCGGTCCAGCTCTTGAAAGATTTGAAGCTTCTCAGCCTTCTCATTGTTGTTGAGTTCTTGGAGCCGCTGGAGCTCTTCCTTGACTCGGAGAAAGCTCTCTTCCTCTTGCTTCTTCTTCTGCAGCTCGATTTCCTGCTGCTCCCTCAGCCTTTCCTCTTCAAACTTTTCCTTTTCAGCGAGCAAATCCTTCAGTTTGCTCTCAATATGGAAGCTCCGGCGTTTGAGGCTCTCCTCCTGCTTGCGGATCTGGAGCTGGACGATCTCTGTCTCCTTGCGCTGGGTCTCCACCTCCTGCTGCATCCGCTCCAATTCTGCCTTATCTGACTTTTGCTTCTCTTCCATTTCTTCTATGAGTTTCCTGAAATGCCAAATGTTGACTGATCATCATCTGAGTGCTACGGACAAATGACTTTTCCCTAACTGAGATGTTCTGAAAATAGACATACAACACAAAGTCAAACCCTTCAGTAAGAATAAAAAGTGGGGGGAAACTACTTTCCTTTTAATTTCCAGCAGCACACTGCTTAACTTTTTTACTCTGTAACTATCCAACATATCATTTGCCTAATCTCCTGAAGTAGCCTCTGATATCATTTCTTTGTAGAGTCTATAAGCATAATGTGTTATGCATGATATAATTTTAAAAGCCCCCTGAGCTCAAAGAGAAAGAACCGTGCCCAATTTAAATTTAAATGTGAATAATTTTATTCAGCCCAATGGCTAAAACTCAATAGAAATTCAGTTACAGAATGACATTAAATAAAAATGCTTATGCTGTCCTCAACTCATTAGGGTCAAATATCAAAGTCAAGACAATCAACAGTTCATTGTTCCAGCTCAAATAACCACATGCTACTTAGCATTTAATCACTAGTTTAGGATAAACAGTAATCACCAAATGGCTCAAAATATTAGTTTATTAACATGTAACGCTGAAAATAACAGGGGTCACCATTAGAATACTGAGATGCATGGCCACAGGGGTTATATGTCATGTTTGGTCTTGGAAAACAAATGATCCCTACCAAGCGCTAAATCTGTGTTTTGAAGTTGGGATGGCCTCCAAAGCAAAAATAAAGGGCATGCAGAAGTATCAATACATGGTCTCCAACTCCTGACACATCTAAGACCTATCTTATATGATGCTAGAAGCTAAACTAATTCATTTGTACCACCTACACTCCAGATTCCAGAATATAAATATCCAACCTGTAGATTTTCTGTGGCTTTAGTTTCTACTCTAATATCTATCCTTGCTCCATTTCTTGGCTTGTTAAATATAGGATGGAGGGGGAAAAAAGGAGAAGATACTTAGTATTATCAGATAATTACATTCAGAACATACCAAAAAACCTTCTCCAAATCAGCTAAACAACCACAAACACACACACACACACACACACACACACACACACACACACACCCTGGAGAAAAGTGAGCAAAGAATATAAAGAAGCAAATTATAGAAGGGGAATACAAATGGCCAAACAACAAAAGCAAAGATCTTTATTTTTATTTTTTAATAAATTTATTTTTTATTGGTGTTCAATTTGTCAACATATAGAATAACATCCAGTGCTCATCCCATCAAGTGCCCCCCTTAGTGCCCGTCACCCATTCACCCCCACCCCCCACCCACCTCCCCTTTCCCACCCCTAGTTAGTTTCCCAGAGTTAGGAGTCTCTCATGTTCTGTCTCCCTTTCTGATATTTCCCACTTATTTTTTCTCCTTTCCCCTTTAAAAGCAAAGAGAGGCTTTCTAAGACCTCGGGTGATATTACTGATGAGGATATCCATTTGAATTAAATATAAAAAAGTATATACTTGGCATGTTAAATTTAACAAGTGCATGAAATTTGCATACTGACCCTATTCCCCCTTTCTTACAAGTATTTGAAGATGTACTACTTGAAAATATTAAACATGAGATACAAGTAACCACCTAGAGGAAAGACCCAAAGTCATTAGACCCGTAAATACTTGACATGGAACCAGAGGGAGGGCATGAGACAGACCCCAATGGAATCTGTCTAGAAGATTAATGCAAGAATCTACAGACTACAGCACTGTCAGAGCTGGCCCCCCACATACCTTACCTTTTACTCTCCAATTTTTCAAGTTCTTCACGCTGCTGCCGCTCAAATTCAAGTCTAATAGAAAATCAAATGAAAATTAGTCACTTTTCGGAACGAGCTTTTCTCTCAGTCTCTGTATATAGTTGCATATTACAAAGAGTATCTGTTGCTTAAACGTTATTTTTAATTATGATGGATTAGCAAGTTTAAAATGTTTTTTTTTTTGCTCTAATCTATGACTGTGATTAGAAATTAGACATACTTTGGGGTGCTGAAAATAACTTATTTTATACTTGAAGGAAAACAAAGCACTACTGTATTGAAAAAGCAGGGTTCAAGGAAACTTCTAAATAATAAGCATGTCTATTCCATGCAGCTTAATCACTGGTGAGTGTATATAAAAATGGAGAATCTCTACCTTAGACAGATGGGTCCTTTTATAGGGAAAAGACTGCCAGGGAGGTAGAGAGAGAGAGAGAGAGAGAGAGAGAGAGAGAGCACAGACATCAATTAAGAAAAGAATTAACTGAGGAGAACATCAGGAGAATAGCAGTAAGGTACTTAAAAGCCAATAGCCATGCATACATCACAACATCTTTTTATAAATATCACATTTCCCAAAAATTTCTCAAATACTCCAAAGAGTTAGCTGTGTTATGTGTGCACACTTGCCATCATAACGAGAGCAGTAATAATCACTGAGTACCAATAACAATTGTGATAGTATCAAAATTATATTTTTACTACTTTATACATGGATCTACTGTAGGTAGTTCATAAAGATCCTCCTGTGACTAATAGTTCTAGGATACAACTTACCAGGGCTACATAGATTGTCAATGGGTTTTCCACAGTGCTAGCAAAACAAAAGGGGGCTAGTCACTGGGAATTTTAAAACAAGTTGCTAAAGTACTGATGACAAAAATTGATTTCTTCTCAAACACTAGACTTAATGACTGCAAGATTTCACTCTTTTTAAACAGCATGAATGGTAATTCTTAAACCTACAAATTTTCCCATATGTTAAGTGGCATAGATAGCTAAAAAGCTGAACTAGGGAAAAATTCATCACAAACTTTCCCTGCATAATGCACCAATGTAGACTGGCAAAAGTTACCTTTAGAAGGAACTAATAAATATTTCAATTAGATGTGTTACTCATTTAATTTGGCTAATACTGAGAGTAAGATGTCTGGGTTTCTTTTGTAAGCAGAACTGAGTGCTGTGCTGAGGGTTTTACCCATGTTAGCTTACTCTGTCTTCCCAGCAAATCCTAGCGATAACAAATAGTATCTCCACTTTACATACAAAGAACCCAGAGCTTAGATATGTGAAAGAACTTGTCCAAGGTTATAATGGCGAGATGTGGCAGAGCCAGGATTTGAACCTACAATAGCCTACTTCCAAAATACCATCACTTAACTCATAAGCAATGCTCAGATTTGTGATAGTCAATAAAATAATTAAATCCTTCACTGAAACATGTCATTTGGGGTTATATATACCCTCCTACCAAATTGCCATCCATGAGAAATTCGTCACATAAACATATATGAAAGGTATTTGGCAATCCCCAAGCTCTCAGCACATATGTCATTATGCTAGGTAGGGATAAGGTTTCATTAAAGTTAGTGTAGGACTGTTCTCTCTTATACAACAATAAAGAGAACCTTGGAAATATTTCATAGTAGATAGTTTTTAGACTTCAGTACAGTTCAGCCTTTCTGGAAATATTTATAAAGTCAAAAAGAATCACTAGATAAAACACTTTCAAAAACAGAGAATTTTTCTAATGGAACTGTGTCTATATTCTCTGATTTTACTTTCTATGAACAGTTCATATAATCACAAGTAGATACTCCTCTGACATGTCACAGGCATGTGATCATAATCCAAATGCTCCTCTGAGAGTTGGGCAACCTAGGTTCAAATGAAATCCTATCACTGAGGACTGTTTACAAGGGGCACACTGGGCTGGGCTCTTAGTGGACAATACCCTCACACTATTCTCCCAACCCTGCCAGGCTGACATGTTTCTCATCCCTATTTTATAGAACAAATACCCGAGGCTTAAAGCAAGTAAGCAGCAGAAGGAGAACTTGAATCCAAGTTTGGTACTAAAATCCAGGCTGCTGACCACTATGATTGATTTTCACAAGTGAGCTGTGTGGTCTCAGGAGGTCACAAAATGTGGGTTTTAATATCTTCATCTCTAATGTGATGCTCTGACCATCTATTTTTTTTTAATTGTGCATGACATCAGGCAAAGGGGGGTTTCAGGGGTACAGCAGTTTCTAAGGGTGACATGGCTTTGACCCACAGGACTCTCAGTCTGTGACAGTCAAATAAACACAATGGGCACCCAGTGAGTCACAAGCCAGGACTGAAGAAGGACAATGCTATAACATATGGAGTGGGGTACCGATCCCATAATTTGATAGTACCTAGAATGAAGCAAGTTTCCTGAGGAAACTCATACCTGAGCTATGCAATTCTTCATACATGATATAGAAACTCAAGAGAAGCTCATTAAAACCACATTTTGGCTTGCTGTGAGAGAATTGGCAAGACACGAAGCTTAACTGGACAAAAGAAGACAAATAGTGAATGAAGGGCCTTAGAAGTTACATTAAGGACTCTGAACTTGATCCTAAGGATGCTGGCATAAAAGTACCTTGGAAAAGGACAACAAACAAAAAGGGATGGGTGAGCATCATTCAAGTATAGAGATCATCAACTTACAGAGGTGCCATCTCTGAGTTGATGTGGCTTTCTCTTGTAGCACTGAGCTGAGCTATCAGATACAGGTTCAGGGCAAGGAGACAGTTTGATGGACCCAGCTGGGTCTCTGACAAGTGAAAGAACCAAAAAACCATCTGAGCATTTGGGGAAGAAGATGACTCAAGTGTTGGGGACAAAAACTTGGTTGGACAGAGAAGTGGAACAAGGCAAAGCTTGCAGGTGAAAGTGAAAAATCTAAGATGTCTCCAGGCCAAGAAGTGAATATACTTACATAACCATGTGTGTCCATATAGAATCACCCAAGATAACAGTAGGACTGAAAAAGATGGCGAAGCTTAGATGGTAAGCAGACGACAACAGTAAGAAGAGGCAGGTGCCAATAAGCGAACAGATCAGAGCACTCTGTGAGGCAGAGGAAGGGTGGTCTGAGGGCAGCTGAGTCTTTGGTCTGATAAGATCCTTGACTCTTTCTCCGTAGAAGTTTTCATTTTAGAACATTTGATTGTGATGAGGAAAGGAAAAGTAATTTGGGCCAGTGGCGGTTGTCAACCTTAGATGTAGGAGGCCCACAGCTCTAACCTCTCCTGAAGAGTGGCACCTAATGACATGGAGGGTTCTGAGTCAAGAAATCAGAGAGACATTCCCATTTTAATTCTTAATGAAGAAGTATGGATTCATTTCTATGACCTGTTACTAAAATAGGAAAAATTTTGACTGCTTTCTACCAAAAGCAGTATGTGATAACTAATTACTCCCATTTCCTAAAAAATAAGAGTCGAAAAAAAAAAAAGATGCTCATTTTTTTTTTAATTTTTATTTATTTATGATAGGCACACAGTGAGAGAGAGAGAGGCAGAGACACAGGCAGAGGGAGAAGCAGGCTCCATGCACCGGGAGCCCGACATGGGATTCGATCCCGGGTCTCCAGGATCGCGCCCTGGGCCAAAGGCAGGCGCCAAACCACTGCGCCACCCAGGGATCCCAAGATGCTCAGTCTTAATTAAAATCAAGCCCCATCCATTCTAAGGAGAAAGTCATAATTACAAAGTCAAGAACTATATTTTAAAATATGAGGTGATATTAGCTGTTGCTGCTACTGTAGGACTTCCATTAAATATTACATATTTACTAATCATACTTTAAAATGCACTTCTTTCCTTAATCAATGATAATTATTTCAAATAGCAAACCTCAATAGATTGTAAAACATAAATGCGGATGTGTTAATAACAAGGAAAGAATATCAACTGTAATTGTATTTTAATGTGACTTCATTTTAAATAAGTGTAATTCACTATCTTATTTTAATGGAGTTATCTTGGCCCCAAATGCTAATTTCCTAAATGTTACAATTAAAAGGAAAACCACAAAACGATGTGATTTTTGCAGCTGTTTTTAGCATTTTAAAATGACATTTGGAAGTATATATACTGTGTTAGGTCCAACAAAAAAGCATAGCATACAATCTATTTTTATGAGAAACAGCCTCTCTTGCTCTCTCTCTCTCTCTCTCTCTTTTTTTTTTTTTTGCATTAAAACACATCTAGCATTTTTAGGTATAATTGCACATCTTGCAATTTATATTCCTGTTATCATCAGCAATGAAAAAGCAAGGGGGTGGGAATTTCTCAGTTCACACCATGACATTGAAAGTGAGACTGTGATTATCAAAAAAAGAAAGGAAAAAAAGAAAAATTTTAAATGAACCAAAAGCATAAGTATTCAAGCCCTTATGTTGTGCCAATGGTGATTAGTTTTGTACCTCTGATGTCATTTTACATTCGAAAAGGAAGAAAACAGCTACTCAAGTCAAGCCAACACTTGAGCTGGCAGCTGTGGTGAGGGCGTGCGGAGAGAGTAGTAAAGGCTGAGCCCCAGACCCCAGTATGACTAGAAGGGAGTCACCTGACAACAGAGGGGAGCTGAAGGCAAGGCAGTCCCCGACAAGCATATTCTCCAGATATGTAAACAGGTATGGGGAATATCCTTGGGAAATGGGTAAGCTAGAATTTTTCCCACATAATTTTTAGGATGCCCCTATGGCATATGCAACCTTTGAGGATGCACAGGGTCCTGTATTCACTGTCTACTGACACCATCTTGCGATTCTTAATATTTGAAGAAAAGGCCCCAGGTTTACATTATGCGTTGAACTCTGTAAGTTATGTAGCTGTGTTCTGATCAAATATACATCATTTTTTAAAGAAGTTCCAGCCTGTTGCCTGGAATAGATAATAGTAGTCCGCAGTCCTGATTCTGGTAAGGGCCAGATGGAAAGCAGCTAGAAAAGACCAGAACTCCATGCAAGATGGTTCACTTTCTGATCCTTCACTAGAGATTAGGTTTCCACCAACACTGGGTTCTGTAATAGTTAGACCAGAATGGCTGAACTTCTTGCCCTCCTATCACCTTCAGGAACTTCCAGCCAGTTTCAAACCACCTTCCAAATGAGCAAACTCCCAAAGAGACTGGGGGATCTTAAAGATTGAAGACGAAGTTTGGATTTTTGGTGGAGTTTGTACAGGTTCTATCCAATTATCTTCTAGACATTCTAGACATTCTTTAAAGACTGAGAAGAAACCAAAGACTACCCCAAGACAGGCACAGGGAAATGCATGAAAGGAATAACTTAGCCATTCACCCAGACCCTGTCTCTTTATGGAAAGGCTCTGAGGTATTCCCTGTGTGAATTATTAGAAACTTTCATCAGAAACCCAAGAACAGGGTAGCCCAGGTGGCCCAGTGGTTTAATGCTGCCTTCAGCCCAGGGCGTGATCCTGAAAACCCAGGATCGAGTCCCAAGTCAGGCTCCCTGCATGGAGCCTGCTTCTCCCTCTGCCTGTGTCTTTGCCTCTTTCTCTCTCTGTGTCTCTCGTGAATAAATAAATAAAAATCTTAAAAAAAAAAAAAAAGAAAGAAACCCAAGAACAGCTGCTCTGTAGAGACAGTGAAATCACTACACCACTCCATCCCCACTTCTCTCTTTCCCACCCCAGATCATTATACAATATGGCAGGTTATCCTGCACTACAGTGACTTATGTACAACTGCAGTTCAAAGTATATATATCAAAATGAGGGTCTCGTGATGCAACTGAACCTAGGAGGTTGTGAAATTAAACCCCTTTTAGTTGGAAGTCAGAGTTTATAACACAAATATCCCTAGTATGCTGGGACTGGTTTTCTAATGAACTTTCAAATCCCTGGTCTAGAAAGTACTCCATAAAGACTTTCAAGAGCCAATCTTAAGCCTTTTGTATTGAAATGAAAAGTGCTCAAAGAAACAAAGATTGCTTTAAAAAAAATAGTAAAATTTGATACCATAAGCATTTTAAATGAGTTCTCTTCCCAGCCTCTTTCTCATAACAGTGGTATAACTTGCTCCAATAAAGGCAGCCAGGAACACATGTTAAACCCAGGAGAGCTACCTGATAGAGCTGCAAGATCACATGCAGTGCTACATGGGGACTCAGGAGATCGTGCATTCAACTTGGCACATGCCCCTACATCTTGCTCCCCACCACTATTTTACAGGCCAGGAGACTGAATCCCAGAGAGTATTACAGAGAGGTCCAAGGTGACCTCTTCTTTAGAGGAATCAAGAGTAAAGTTTGCCTCTTCCTATTCCTCCTCCATTCTTTTTTTTTTTAATTTTATTAGAGAGAGGGAAAACACAAGCAAGGAGAGGGGCAGAGGGGGAAGGAGAAGCAAACTCTCTGCTGAGCAGGGAGCCCAATGCTGGGATGCTGGACTAGATCCCAGGACTTGGGAGATCATGATGTGAGCAGAAGACAGATGCTTAAACTGAAGCACCCAGCTGCGCTTCCTCCTCTAATCCTACTTCAACTCTGGAATTCCACCTCACCTCTTCAACTGAACCATGGTAACTTTTACCCCAGAAATAGCCTTCCAGAAGTTAACAATGATTCATCATTTAAAGAGGTACACCTCACCTTGTTGAACAAACCAGAACAGTGTATCACAGGTAATTTTCCTGCCACTTCATTCAGCCACGCATGCCACATATCCAATCAACCTGTATCAACATCTACTATGTGCAAGAACAACAGAGAATAGGTCAAGTGCCTGTGCCTCTTAGGAGTGGATTATAAGGGAAATAAAATATGCATGCATATCAATCACATAGAACCCGAGAAAGTTCCATTTTTAACAGGAGATGGGGTGGAGGGAGAGCATTTATAGCTGCAGGGATGAGAGGATACCTCGCAGAGGAACTGCTGTTAAGCTGGGCCTTGACAGATGGACAGAATAACTATGGGCATAGTGTGGTGAGTGGGAAAAAAAAAAAAAAAACTAGTGTTAGAAAAATAGGAGCAGGAAGACAAGAGATAAGCAAAGGAAGCAATAATGAACATACCTGGCTCTTGCTCAGCACAAATAAAGGGAAGTGGTGAGAAATAAAACCCAAAAGGTAGATGCTGGGCAGAATGTCAAAGGTTGACATTCTTGGGAGCATCTTTGTGGGCAACCTCTCCTCCCACCAATCTGTGCAGTCCTCTACCCATGGCAATGAGTACAAAGTACAGGAATTCATTTGTTTAATATGGTATCCATGGCCCAGGCACTGCCCTAGGCAATGTGGATTCAGCAAAAGGAACCAAGTCCCTGCTATTATAAACCCTTCATTCTGGTGAGGAGGACAGCTAACTAAACGATGAGTATGTTATGTGATAAGTGCTATGAAAATAATGAAGCCAGAAGAGAGGGTGGAGAGAGAAGGGGACATTTAAGACAGAGCTAAATGGAGGGAGTGATCATGAGGATGCATCTGTTGCCAACATGAGGGAGAAGCCAGACCAACGACCAGGAGACGTGTGTGCCATGCTGGGAGCACAGAAAGACCAGCATGGAGAAAGTAGATTGAATTAGGAGATGGTGATGGTATGATAGGAATTGTGGCCCAAGAGGAAGCCAGGGCCCAAACCACTCAAGGTCCTACAAGTCACAAAGGGTAGATATAGCCCTGCCCACCAGGGCTCCTTAAGAACAGAGACTCACTTAATTGACTGTGTAGGGCCTTCTGTAAGGCACATAGTAGGTGTTCAACCAATGACTGCTATAAATAGTGCTTAGAAGTCAGTAACTAGAGGCTCAGAGCCAGACCCCAATTACACAGTCACAGAATACCTGGGTGAGGAAGAGATGCTATCAGCCAATGTGGAGTTCACTTTGCCTTAAGAAAGAACAACTTTTGGTGCTTTCCACCCTTCTCAAGATGAAAGTTAATTAACTGCAGCAAATCTAGAAAATACAAGTAAGTAAAACACTTACCAATTCAATATAATCACCATGATTGTTCCATCCTGCACAGCCTTTAGCCTTCCCAGAGATACA
This sequence comes from Nyctereutes procyonoides, assembly GCF_905146905.1. NCBI lineage: Eukaryota > Metazoa > Chordata > Mammalia > Carnivora > Canidae > Nyctereutes > Nyctereutes procyonoides. The sequence continues at coordinate 41,462,487 of NW_026575024.1, forward strand.
CATATACACAGAGATGAGAGCCAACAACACAGCTTATTTTTTAACCTTTTCCTCCTAATGAATATTTTTGACAAATCCCCAGATCATTAACTATTATTGTCTAACATAGCTTAACATACAATTCTATAATACAAATGTGCCATGATTAATGTAAGTGATCACATTTTAGAAAGGTATATGGTAGCTGGTGTATAAAACAGTTTGGTGGAATCTAAACTGGGCAGCCCAAGAAGTTAGTTTAAGAAAAGCTGTGCCCATTTGTGAGCAGATGGAAAAGGGAGAGCATACAGGGAAATCTGAAGATGTAAAAAAGACTTAAAATGCACCACAGCTCCTCTCCCTTCACTGAAATGAAGAGCTTTAGTTTAGTGCTACATATCTCCTTTACATATTTGTACTCCTTTGGTATCACCCACTGAAAGACAAAATGCTAACACACCTAACCAGTAATGCTTGTATTGTATGCCTCTGTCTCGGGCTGGAGGTGAATGGAGGTCCCAGGGGCACCTGTTGTACCTCCCCTGGCCTGTCACCCACTCCCAGCTCTCCAGTGTCATGCCTTTTATGGTCTAGGCCATCAATCATTCCTTATTTCTCTGATACCTCTCTGCATTCCTCCTCTTGTTGCTTTAATGTAAGTAGCAGCCACCATCAAATAGAGAGTTTAAGAGGGTGTGGATTTAGCAGACAAAAGAAAAAAAAGTGGCAAAGATTTATATAACTGGATTAATTGTAATGTAATCAACAATTTATGTTTGTGTTAGGTGGAGAGAAATAGTTCCAAAAGTCCTTTATGATTAAGCAAGAATTATGTTCAAGATCTAAACAGAATGAAGACTTGTCATCAATGGCATGGGGAAAAGTTCACAATAAAATGTTATTAGCACCACGCTCTAACCAACTGAGCTAACCAGCCAACTACTCACAATAAAATGTTAAATGAAAAAGCAGAACACAGAACTGTATATCTAGTATGATCTCAATTTTGTTTTTCTGGTTTTTTGTTTTGTTTTGTTTTTAAGTAGTCTCCATGCCCAGCATGGAGCCTAACGTGGGGCTTGAACTCACGACCTTGAGATTAAGACTTGAGCTGAAATAAAGAGTTGGACACTTAACCAACTGAGTCACTCAAGTGCCCCCAATTTAAATAATCCTTATAATGCATAATTACAATATCTAATGTACAATTAAACAGTTACATACAGTAAATATAAGTAAACACTACAAATGTAAACCAATCATTATTTTTTGGTGGGAGGATTGTGAATGCTTGTGATTACTTTAATTCATTTCTGAATGTTTTACTTTTTTGTAATAAGCATTTCAATTTATAATGAGACAAACTACTTGTTTCAAAATTCTTTCTTAATCTACTGTGATTATAGCAACCATTTTACTTCCTTTATGCTTCTATGAATCTCTGGTTCATTTCCATTTTATCCAACAACAATGATGATTAACCTGAGTAAATCATCAGATATGGGGGTTGTGACTGGGAACTAAGCATTGAATGTCACTGATGGGGGCACAGCTTCTCAAAGTTAGAATTATGGTCTGTGACAGAAGCAGCAGATGGAACTGCTTCGTCAGGGCACAACAATTCACTCACACAATCAACAATTATTTCTCAAATACCTACTGAGGAAAAGAGACACAGTATCAAGAAAATCAGACCCTTTCATTTACCATTAAATATATAGACCAAGAAACACAATTATCAACTACCACGGGCTACAAAAGAAAGACAGGATCCTCTGAGCAAATGGCCAAGGGGATGAAATCTGGATGGAGATTGGTATGGCCTCTATGAAGAAGCAACATTTAAGCTGGGATCTTAGAGACTATGTAGGATTTGGCCATATGAGGAGCTGGTGGACAAATGGACGAGTGTTCTAAGAGAAGGAAACAGCACAAGCAAAGACCCAGGAGCAAGAACAGATATGCCCAAATGGAACCCTTGACTGAACCAGCAACGAGCTCTCATCAAATGAGGTAACAAATTACAGAGAGCTCATGGTGTGTATTCAAGCCAATACAATATGTTACGTCAAAGGCAAACCATGCTGCCATAGGCACTTAGGGGAAATTTGCTATCTTCCATCCTTGTCCTAACTACCATTCATCATTTCACTAGGAAAAGCCTCATTTCCTCAGGTGACGTTTACAATGCTGCTTTCGACTGTGCAATTATGAAATGAAGGAAACAGAAATGCAGCCCACTACTAGGACAATGCAAATCTAAAGTAACTGAATAAAGACAGATTGTTCTTTGAATTCTACAGCTCACCTTTCTGCTTGCTTTGAAAACAAAACACAAGAAGCTCATAGCTTAAAGTGGCTCACAGTGAAATACCATTCAAAGACAAAAAAGAAAGAAAAAAAAAATCATTAATTAACACTAATCTCCATTAATGGAAGAAGAAGCCCACTTCTTTCAGTTGCTTTTATCACATGTTCCCCACAACTGTATCTTGACAAGATATTTAACGCACTCTACAGTAACTGTAAAGTTAGTAAACGGTCCATATAAAAGCTAGACAACGAAGACCAAAAACTGGAGAAGAAATCAGCCTTGCAGCAAAGCAAACTTCTGAAAAATGGCAAGGCCCGATAAAATAAACCAGCAGAGACAAACACAGTAAATAACCATCAACGAAAACCCAGGCTAACTACCAAATCACCAGCAACATAAATATTGCCAACTACATGTATAAAACTTCCACATGCAAGCTCAGCAAGGGAAAAAAAAGATTAAAGAACTGATAAAGTACTGGGAAGTCAAGAGAAGAGAGAAAGGCGGAGCTAGCAGGGCACTCTATTCATAGGCAATGTGACCTTTTCTCCCAGGAGGTGCCCTGGAGACCATGGCTTCACCTGAAGGTGGAAACCCCAACAAGAACATCTCCAGCAATGACCAGATACTGGTTTTGAAGCCCCTTGTACATTGGTATGGATCAAGTGAGGGGAAATGAATTCACTTCATTCACACTTATTAGATGTCTGTTACATTCCAGGTGCTATGCTGGGCACTGAGTGAACAACAAATTAGATTCTGTGTCCAATTTCTGGAAGCTTACAGTCATCAACAGGGAGGTGAAGGCTCAACACAACAGAGGACCTGATCCTGTGATTGAAGTCTCCTTACTTTCTTCCTAATGTGATGTATCTCTCCTTCCCATTGGAGGCAGGAAATGGGGAAAGAGAACCTAAGGAAGAAATATGGAAGGGGTAGGAGACAGGAAGGAAAATGAAACTACAGTTGACCCTTGACAAGGCAGGGGTTGGGGCACCAACCCTTCACTTAGCTGAAATGTATAACTTTTTCACTCCCCCAAATCTTAACAGCCTCCCGGCTGACCCGAAGCCTTACTGACAACCTAGTCAATTAACATTTATTTTGAATGTTCTATGTATCATAAATGGTATTCTTAAAATAAACAAGCTAGAGAAAATATTAAGAACATCTTAAGGAAGGAGAAATACATTCACAGTAGTGGATTGTATTTATTGAAAAAAAAATCTACATATAAATGGATTGTGTAGTTCAAAAAACAACTCGTGTTTTTCAAGGACCAACTGTACTTTCTTTCTACACAATTGTTGTCAGACAGTGAGAAGTCCTCACTGCCACCTTGGTGCCTCTGGTTTTTTGATCCAAAAACCCATTCACAATCTAGTTCCTTCCAGCTTCACATTCTGCGAAGCCATCCCTACTCTTCACTTGAAAGGACCAAGAAGGCTGGCGCTAAGTGCACACAGCATTCTAGCAGAGCATGTAGCTCAGCAAAGGAAAAGCTAGGTCCTTAATGAATCTTTGGTGATGATCAGGACACCCAGGACATGCTTCCAGAGTGGGCCACTGTTAGCAAGACTCTCCAGAATCCAGCTCCTGTGAATACAGCTGAGAGCTATATCCAGGAGGGGGTGTTCATGTTGGTAGAGTCTACACTTCAAGAGGATTCCATTTCCAGTTTGCATGTTATTGGAAACTTTCACAGTCTTGGTGAAAAGTGGTGGTGATATGTGCAACAATTCTATAGAACAATTTGTAAAACTATTTATATTTCTGGACTAGTAATTCTATCTCTCCATTTTCCCCCTGGGGAAGTAACCATGGATAAATACAAAGATTTAGCTACAAATATGTTCAAATTGCTTGTGATAGCTTAAAACTAGACAAACGCCTACCAATAGCAGATAAGTAAGGTACAGAAAAACCACAGTATGCCATATCACATGGACATTAAAATAATGCAGGAAAATGTTTATGAAAGGAAAAGGTAATTAAGTGCAAAAACTCTTATAAGTCCCGTATGAACCCATTATGGTAAACGAACACATAAAAACAATATGTAATAATACAAGTATGTGTGTGTGTGTGTATAAATGAGTATACATATATATGTACACACATACTAAGAAAGAGAGAGGATGGCTACATAGTAGAACAAACAGGTATAGACTAGAATATACAGGGACGTGCTGATAGTGTGTAGTAAGTTCTTTTTTGCTTGTTTGTAATTTCTAATTTTTCCAAACTGAATATATTAAAATAAAAAGTTAAGTTAAAATAGCCCTCATCCATCTTCATCTCTTGATTGTTGATGACTTCAGACCATCCTCATTTAGGAGCCCTTTGTGGCTACTGAGGTCTGTGGTGGCCTTGATGCCAGCCAAATCCCAGCTCAGAATGCCACACTCCATGAAGCTCCTTGGATGGCTCACCAAATACGTGTCTGATTTTTGACTTTGATATTTTTTTGGTCCAGATGGATTTGAAACCCAGGTGTTTCTTTTTAGAATTTAATTATTCAAATACATACATTTAAATCAACCCACTACTGGTTAGTGCTTAGAGGATGCTAACACACAAGTGAAAATTTCTTCCTTTATTTTCAAGACTGAAATGGATTTGGAAAGTATATAATTTTGCTTAGGGCACTTTCAAGAAGCTGTGAAAGCTCCACATCCTGCCAAATTAGCTGTCTGTTTGCAGTCTCAGAGCAAGAGAGAGGATGCCTAAGCAGTGGGCTTGGTTTCTTCATAAAGACTGTGCTGGTTGAGAAGGAATGTTTCCCCTACAGCGAAATTATTTCCTGGCAAAGACCCTGGCTGGGCACTACTCCAAAGTGGAACTAACTCTCCAAGGAAGTCACCGGGCTGCTTTGCTTCATCCAAAAATTTTCTGGCACCACGTACCATGCATGTGTATATACAAATCCTGGTTTCCAGGGAGCTTGAGACGTAGGCCAGCAGTAAGTTCCAAAACTCTGTTAGAAATGATACAACCAACTTTGTGTGCCCACTCTGACTGATAAAATGTTCTTGGGTAGCAAGGGCTTCACTTGCAAAACCTCCAAATCTTACTATGATTTAGAGCATGGTGATTTTTAGATAGGGGCTATGTGGAGAATCAGTACATTACCTGTTGAACAAAGAAAACAGAACCAGTTGCTTCGAAGATAAGTTGGTTCATACTGCATACAATAATTTGCAAACTAGACACACTTCTTTCAAAGAGCTTTGCTTTAGGAGGAACTGAGTTCTAAGCAGTAATTGTTAGTCTACTGCATAAAAACAAAAACAAAAAGTCAGGTCTATATAATACCAAAGAAACCAAGAGATACGTTCACTTTTAACAGTTAAGAAAATCATAAAAAAAAGTATACCTGTCCGTGTGAAAAATGCAAAAAGACAGGGACCAGTTAAAAAGTGGAGATGCTAAAAAGTGTACAGGACCCATTTGAAGCACAAGGCACTTAAAGACCTGTTGACAAACTGAACACCAATAAAAATAAATTTATTTAAAAAAAAAGACCTGTAAGCAGACATATCCTTTGCACTGGGAGCACGTCTGCTGGCCAAATGTACAGCTCAATGAACATCTGTTAAGTGTTCACTATGCGGGAGCTTTCCTGCCCACAAGAAGCCTATTGGGAAAGCAGACAAACATCAGTTAAATGAATTTGGAAAAGGCTATGATCAAAGTACATACAAAATGCCTGTAAGAGAATAAAGAGAAAGCATTAGGCTCAAATCAGAGATGTACAGACTGCTTCTTGAGAAGAAAATTCTGATACCCAGGCTTAAAAGACAAAGAGGATTGACCGAGGGAAGGAGAGGGAAGGTTTTATTAACGGTTTCATGGATAGGTTTTATAGATAGGCTTGACCTGGAGAGAGCTGTGAAAGATCTGTCCACCTAAACCAAAACATAAAGTTCAAGGGGGAAAGTGACAGTAGACAATGTTGGAGAACAAAATCATGGATGATCACACAGGCACCAAGAGGCCAAGAAGAGATTAAGAGATATCTTAGAGAAAGAAGTCACCACAAAGGGCTAAGGAGGGGTGACTTAAGGTTGGGATAGGTTTCCAGGGGCAGGTCACTCACTGAGTCTGCCGTCCTGTGCCACTGAATAAAGAAGTGAGGAAACATCATGAGGGCCATGACAGTCACCCTGATGACTCTCAAACATTTACCACTCCTCAGGTATTGACCACCTTGGCCATTTATTCTATTACTTTTTAAACCAAGGTATACTTGACATATAACAAATTAGTTTCAGGTGAACATGTGATCCTATATTTGTAGACACTATGGATTGATCACCATAATAAGTCTAGTCACCCTCTATCACCATAGAGAGTTACAAAAAATTTTCTTCTTGTGATGAGACCTTTTAAGATTTACTCTTATTAACTTTCAAATATGCCATACAATAATATTAATTATAGTCACCATGCTATATACATTACTACATATTACATTACTTATTTATTTTATAACTGAGAGTTTGTACCTTTTGGCTACCTTCACTCACTTTGCCCTCTGTAACCTCTGGCAACCACCAATCTGTTCTCTGTATCTATGAGTTGGTTGTTTTATTTTAGTTGATTCATTTCTTTAGATTCTATATGTAAGTGAAATCATAGGTATTTGTCTTTCTCTTTCTGACTGATTTCACTTAGCATAAAGCCCTCAAGGTCGATCCATGTTGTCTTGTCACAAAGGCAGGATTTCCTGCTTTTCTTATGGCTGAGTAGTATTTCTGGAGAGATGATGAGGCAAATATGAGATGGGGACAGCAAACTGCACTAATCACTGGGCTTGGCACCCACCGATTGGAGAATTTGTGAATAGAACTCCCTGCAATGAGATGCAGCACACTGGGGAGTGGGGTCTGGGCTGAACCGCACAGCATTCTCTGATGACACCTAAGTAATCCTACTTTGGCATATGCAAAGACAATGTTCCTGGTGTCCTGATTTCTGACAGGCTTTACGAAGGTTTTCTCTGTGCAATGAATCAAGCTCCAAGGTGATTGAGCCCCTGTCTGTCTTACCAGACCCCAATACAGGGCTGGACAAATGATGGGCCCCCAAACAATAGTTAAATGGATGAGGAAAAAGTGGTAGGACTTGTGAACATCTATTTTATTCAACAGAGGAAACTTCCTTCATCCTGGGGTTTTGACAGGCCATGTAGACTCTAGCATTGCCTGGAAGGTGAACAGTAGCTGACAGAGTACTCAAATGCACAGTCACTTCTAGAAAAGAGTTCAAGGCCTGGTGCCAAATAATTCATGGTTGTGCTCATTATTCTCCCTGCCTCTTGACAACTGCTCTTCCTTCTCCTGCATTTGTACTTCCTCTGGGTAGCACGTAACGCCCAAATAATTACCTCAGCTGGAAAATGGAAGGCAAGATCTTTACTTCTCACATCCAGTTTATCATCTAGGCTTCATGACCTCCTACCCCAAACGGCTCTGGAGCCTACTCCTTCCTCTAGGTTTCTTTGACCACTGTCTCAGTTCAAGCCCTCACCTCCGCATCCTTCCCACAGCTTCCCTGGTGCCCCTGTTACTCAGCTGCCAGAGTGATCTCTCTCAATTCAAATATGATCGCATGTCTCCTTGGCTAGAAAATCTTCTTGGATTCCTACCATCAATTAGGTTTTGAGAGGCATGCCTGGGTGGTTCAGCAGTTGAACGTCTGCCTTCAGCTCAGGTTGTGATCCTGGAGTCCCAGGATCGAGTTCTGCATCAGGCTCCCTGCATTGCATTGGGGCCTGCTTCTCCCTCTGCCTCTCTCTCTCTCTCCCTCCCTCTGTGTGTGTGTGTGTGTCTCATGAATAAATAAATAAAATCTTTGAAAAAAATAGGTTTTGAGATAACCAATCTCAATGAGCTGATTAAACTCAATTTGGCAGTGCTTGAGAGAGGTCCTCAGGAAATCAATCCACGTTAGATTTATATTCATCATTTATTTACTATACTTATTGGGGGAAATGAATTTTGAGATCTCCTTTCTATGTTTCCAGATATAATTTTCCAGATTGGACATTCTTGAGAAAATGGAAGGAAAAAATGGAAAAAAAAAAAAACCCACAATGAGATACCATCCTTCATACCCATGAGGATGGCTATTATTTAAAAAACAACAACAAAAACAAAAAAAAAAAGTGTTGGCTAGTATGTGGAGAAATTGGAACCCTTGTGCACTGTTAGTGGGAACGTAAAATGGTATAGCTGCTGTGAAAAACAGGATGGCAGTTTCCCAGAAAAACTAAAAACAGAATTATCACATGATCCAGTAATTCCATTTCTGGGTACGTACCCAAAAGAACTGAAAGCAGGGACTCAAACAGATATTTGTACACCCCATGTTCATATCAGCATTCTTCACAAAAGGCAAAAAGTCGAAGCAAACCCCACTGTCCATCAACAGATGAACGGATCAACAAGATGTGGTATATATGTACAATGGAATGTTATCCAGCCTTAAAAAGGAAGGAGGAAGTTCAGACACAGGCTCCAACAGGGATGAACTTTTAAGACATTATGCTAAATGAAATAAGCCAGTCACAATAAGACAAACACCCTATGAGTCTACTTATCTGAGGTACCTCAAGTAGTCTCACATTTCTGAAACAGAAACTAAAATGGTGATTGCCTGGGTTTGGAACAAGGAGGAAATGGGAGTTATTGTTTCATAGGCACAGAGTTTCAGCTTTATAGAATGAAGACTTCTGGAGATTAGCTGCACAATAACGTGAATGCACTTAACACTCCTGAACTGTACCTTAAAATGGTTAAGGCAGTAAATTTTATGTGAAGTGCTGGTTATCACAATGTAAAATAAAGGGTGAAGAAATGACTACCAAATGCTTATAAGTATATAGAAAATAATCCCCTGCCCTTTGGGGACATATATTTGAATCATGGTGATAAATTCTGGACATGCTAAACAGAATTTATAAAAACATTACACATATACAGATACCACAAATGTGCCTACAGAACCTGACCTGCCATCTCTCTCCTACTTCTAACCCAACCTGCCCAAACCCCACAGTGCATCCCTGCAAGGAACAGCTAGCTGTCTGCTCCTCTACCCTGGCTTTCAGCATGCGCCCAGCCAGGCCTGAACTTCTGGACTCCTCTTAAGATCCCCTTATGCTCAGCAGGACTCCCTCCTCCCAGCACTCCTCTGGTCCACTCATAAACTTTTCCTCTCCCAGAATCTCTTCTCTCCAGTCTGCCTCTCCTACTTGCAAACATCTCAGGGCCTAGCACACAATCCAGTTTATTTGTGAATCATGTAGGGAATTCTCCAGAAGAACTGAGGGTAGTGATTTGGGATTCCTAAGGGGTGGGTGTCTAGGACTAAATCTTCGGTTAATATTCTTCCCTATTTTGTCCTCCAAGCAAAGGCAGTCCTACAGACTTCCAATAGCCTCATCTTCTCAACTACAGAGAAGAAAGCAGTAGGCCAGGGGCTTCAAACTGATTTTCACTTAGGGCTCCTTATCACCCCCACTAACCCTTATCCTATACTGAGATGGGCTCTGGCTACTTACTCAAGGTTGGCTATGACTAGAGCATTGAGGGCAAGCTAAACAAGATGGAAACTGGGGGAAATGTTATGATAGGGACATTTGGGTTGAGGACAAGAAGGTTCCCGTGAATGAGGCTTGGGATTCATACCACAATGCTGGCTAGAGACAATCTCTATGTCAAGAAAGATTCCTTCTGGAAGTCTCTGGTTTTCATCTCCATGTCAAGAAAGGTTCATTCCTTCTGGAAAACTCTGGTTTTCTAAGTTACCCAACACATTAGAAGGCATGGCTACATGAAGATCCCTTCCTGGACCTCCCAGTGGTGGGCTGTTTATACCAGCACTCTCTGCCCTGACACATACTGCCTGGCCTTTGCTCAGAATGGGTTCACAGGCATGTGCCCACTCTCCTGGGAAGAGAATAGATGCATCTGACATTTAATATGTTCTCCACACAGAAGACTCTCAATAAATACGTGCTGATCTGTGGAAGGATCTCAGTGCTACTTTTCCATCTCGAGAAACTAACATGCTCTTGTGTCTAAGTAGCTTATTATCTGGATTTAAATAACTATTTAGCCAGGGTCCAAGTAGAAAACATATTTCTTTCAATGGCCTTCTAGTTTATCGCATGGTACTTAATGTAGGCCAAGAGTATTTACACCTGCAACATCAAAAAAGGTATAAACAACATGGCGATACTTTAATTCTCCTTCATTTTGCCAAGTTGCTGGAGCAGATGCCTTGTGACACCCATAAATCAGAGTAGAAAATTTTTCTCCAATTATGTTTTAATTCATGGGCAATCATTCTCTACAGCAGGTGGCACGTTGGGGGGGGGGCTAGATGTCAGGGAGCATGAAGTCAGGCTGCTAAAGTACTGAGTAATTTTAATTTGAATTTTTACAAATGAGTATTGCAGGGGTAGCAGAGACAAAATGTGCCTGTTAACTGAAGCCAGGTGAATAGGATGCATAATAGCAGTATCAAATGCATCTAGAACCATCTCCTCATCCAACTGTGATGCAATATAACACAGATACTGCTTCTCACTTGAATTCTCTGCTTGCCTTGGTCTAATTAATTTCATCACGAGACCATCTTCTCATTTTTTGCTTGAGGATCCTGAATATGACCTTGAGATTATTCAAATGACTGCAGTGTCATTTAGGAATTGACCCATGCGACAAAAACACATTCCTCTGCAGAATATGTCATTCTCCACTATTTGCAACATCCATGCCCAGAGAAATTAGTGAAAAACCTTTCTCCAAAGGATCTATGTATCCTACTAAAATTTCACTCTTAATCTATTCGCTAAACATTGACTAAGTGTGTTATGTGAATAACACTTTAAAATACAGAAATTAATATGACAAGCCTCCGACCTTGAAAAACTTCCAACCAAACAGGAAAGACACTCACACCAGCCAAAATCTGGTGCAAACGCTGGCCCCTACTGGCCCTCCCAGCTTCCCCGTCTCAGGAATGAACACCCTACCTGCCCAGCTATTTACATCTGAAACCCCAGACATGATTCTTGCTTCCACCAGGCTCCATCTCTAGGCTACCATTCAGATCCAAGCCACTCTTACCTTCCACATGGACAAAGGGAACAGCTCTTTAAATGGTTTCTTGCTTCCATGCTTTGTCCCAATGACACACATCCTCATCCTAATGATAGTAGGAAGTACATCTCCAGGTTGCTCTACTCCTGAAAGCCCTTTAAGGGTTCCCTAGCCCTCTTAGCGTCAAATTCCTTCCCATAGCCTAAGAGGTCTCGTACAACTGGCCCCAGATTACCCACCAGCCTTACCTCCCTCCTAACCACCCTTCTCCTTTTTGACTATATTCCCTTCTACTCTGATCTCTCACTGCTCCTCGGTGGAAGCCACTGCACTTGTCCTTTGCCTGGCATAATCTCCTCTCCCCACCTTTCTGTGGCTCTAGTGCCTTAAATGTCCCCTCCCCAGGAAGTCCTCCCTGATCACTCCATCAAATACTGCTCAAGACATTTCATTTCCCCTTTCTGCACTTAGTTGTAAATTACCCGTGACTGTCTCTCTCCTCTGGCTAGCTGTAAACTCACCCTGATGAGGTTATCCATAACTGTGGCCCTAGGCTAGAACTCTGCCCTGCCCTCCACAGGAGGCACACAGAAAAGACAAGTTGATTGAGGAGTGTCCATTACAAAGAAGATCAAAACAGGGATGACAGAAATGGAGGGCTGTACAGTGAGGACACTTACTTTTCACTGGAAGAGGAAGAAAGCTGTGAATAGCTTCCAGAGGAGCAATCTTATGTACTGTGCCTTAGAGGACAAGTATATGCATCTCAAAGCACATGCCAGGCTCTGAAACTAGCAAAAGACAAGTCCGAAAGGCATGCCTAGTCCAAGTAAGTCTGAGAAACGGGAAGAGTCCCTGAAATGGCTGGAGCCCAGAACACGCACAGGGATGTGCTAAGAGGACAGCATGCACAGGGCAGAACCTGAGGGACACAGTAAGGGGTTGGACTTTTATTTTTTTAGGCCATGGAAAGTCACTGAAAAGTTTTAAAGTTGAAAACTTAGTATATTCTAACCTACATTTCACAAATATTGAGAAAAGCTGTTGTAACTTAAAAACCTGCAAACAACCAAAGATGGCACTACTTTTAAGAGGGCTATATACACACCCACCTATGTTTAGAGGAGAAAAAAAGGATTTGGATCCCATCTGTAAATGCAAGGCAGAGGGGGGCTCACAGTTGGTCACTCTGTGTCTCCAAGAGGATGAGCTTTTGGTTTTTCAAAGGCACAGAACAGCCACATTAACTTTCCAAATGGTTTCAAAGTAAAAGGCACCAGGATTGAGGATAATGAAGTGGCTAGCTAGATTACAAGACTGGAACATGGTCCTGGGCTGGAAGATGGATCCAGGCAAGCACGCTACACGTTCCAGAACAGTTTAGTCAAACAATATTGAACAGATGGGATCGTACTACTTAAACTGAATTAACCCTAAAGACCTGCATATGATATTAAACAAAGTAAGTACACGAATGACTCGATCTCAGCCACAAGACATGGCAGTTGTTGAAACTACTGCAAGGGATCAAACACCTCCAACAAAATGTGCCTTCCAAAGCGTCGATAACCCAGGTACTCAAAGGGCTTTATCAGTACAGCTTATCCTTTTGTTTTTTTTAAGATTTTATTTATTTATTCATGAGAGACATGCAGAGAGAGAGAGAGGCAGAGACATAGGCAGAGGGAGAAGCAGGTTCCATGCAGGGAGCCTGATGTGGGACTCGATCCTGGGTCTCCAGGATCACGCCCTGGGCCGAAGGCAGCACTAAACTGCTGAGCCACCCAGGCTACCCAGTATACCTTATCCAAGGCAGATTTATCTGATGAGCACAACTCTCCTCAACAGTGAGGTAGTAAGATGGGAGCATTGAGGGGCACCTGGGTGGCTCAGTCAGTTAAGCGGTTGCCTTCAGCTCAGGTCATAATCCCGGGGTCCTGGGATTGAATCCCACTTTGGGCTCCCTGCTCAGTGGGAAGCCTGCTTCTCCCTTCTTCCTCTCCCTCCCTCTGCCTGCTGCTCTCCCTACTTGTACTCTCTTTGTCAAATAAATTTTTTTTTGCTCACTTGAAAAAAAATATTTCTAAAAGCTATATATATATATATATATATATATATATATATATAGCTTTTTTAATTAAAAAAATTTAAAATTTTAATTTAATTTTAAAAATTTTAAAAAAAATTAAAAATTTAATTTAATTTAAAAAATTAAAAAAAAAAGATGGGATTGCTGACTAGGACAGACAATGGCTAACAGAACTAACTGTGGCTTGTCCTTGCAGCAGTTCTGGAGTGGGGAGATGCCCAGGAGCCCCAGCCATGATATAGCACTAACTGATTATTGGGTTATTATTCCCTTTGGGTTTTTTGTTTGTTTGTTTTGGCTCAAGCAGTGTCATATCTGGGCTTCAGCTTGTCTATAAAATGAGGAATCCAGAAATAGGATCAAAGGTCCCTCCCAGTTGTAAACTCCTGTGACAATGAAAAAATTCCTTGTAGGCACACCTGCTTTCCACAAACCAGTGAAGGGACCTGAGCCAAGGAGCGATCCCTTCTGGCTCAGTGTCTGTGAAAAGTGCTGAGGTGGGGTGGGGGCTCAGGCATGGAACTGGTCCCAGGTCTGAAGATGCCCTCAGCTGGAGAAAGGGAGGTAGCAACATGGTCACTGCAGGGGCCGGGAATTGGGTAGGTGTCAACTCATACCACAGCTCTAACTATGAGATCGTGGGCCAGCAAAACAGTATAAATTCTCTGCAAGTCAAGGAGGGGCAGAGTCATCATGAGAATTACAAGACAAAGGATGTAATCTGCTGAGCGCAGTGCCCAACACACAGCCACTCCTCAGTACATGACAGTTCCAGAAGATGTCGGTGTCAGTTTTGTGTCATTTAGTTAGGTGTTGGATTTACCTCTGCTGCTTTATGACATTCTCTCTGTAGAAAAGATAAAATTATGGAACCTCACAAAACTGGAAAGGGAGGCTCCTGGGTGGCTCAGTGGTTGAGCATCTGCCTTCAGCTCAGGTCATGATCCTAGGGTCCTGGGATTGAATCCTGCATCAGGATCCCTGCACAGATCCTGCTTCTACCTCTGCCTATGTCTCTACCTCTCTCTGTGTATCTCATGAATAAATAAATAAAATCTTAAAAACAAAACACAAAACTGGAAAGGACCCCAAAGTCCTTTCACCTAGTTCCCTGTTCTTGGGCATTTTCACTGTCACCATTACCATGTCAGTCAAGTTGATCACACAAGGTCACTCAGCTGTGAAGTCCATCTAAAACACTATCGTTTGTGTCCTCAGGGGTCCCCCCAGGGGTTGGAAGTAGTAAACATCACTTCCTGTATTCCTGGATGCCCAAAGAATCAAAGCTGTCTGTTACTATAACAAATTTATAAAATGAGATGAAAGTGCCTAAGCCGGGGTCACCCACTGAGTCATCAAAGAGCCGATTTTAAAATATTAGACAATTATGAAAATGATAACAAAAAAAAAAGAAAATGATAACAAAGCCCATAACAGGCTTCACCAACTCTTCTTATGCCATGTAGAAAAGAAAGCAAAGAAATCCGAATACACAATCTCATTTATGTTGTGATTACAAGGAAGTACAATTATGTACATATAGAGTGAGAGCTGGAAAGAGGCCTGGGAAACGACTGGGGCTGATTTGCTAAGGAGGCGTAACTGCGGAAGCCTTATTTTTACCTACTGACTTTCCGGGGGTTGACACAATAAATACAACAGTGCTGGTCACAGGGAAGGAGGTGCTGCTGTTCACTCACCCAGGGTTATATAACATGACCGCAGACAGGTTCTCACAGGACTTGGAGAGGTCCGTCATGGACAAGCTGAAGGAGGACAGAAGGCCACTCTAAGAGCAGACACAGGGCAGAGCGGTTACCATGGTGGGGGAGAGGGCCAGCGCCCCAGGCCCACTGCTTCCATGGCGTGAGAAGCAATGAGGCACGCACACCCTGCATAAGCACACCCCCTGACTGGTCTATCTGAGGCCGGCAAGCCAGGGAGGGACTGGCAAGGGACGCCTCTCAGACCCGAGCCTCGGCTAAGCACCGCAGGCCCAGAATGCCCGGACTAGGGCAGCTAGCCCAGAACTGTGCCACCATGCTGCCTGATGGTGGAGGGAAGGGTCACCCACCACCCCTGGCAGGAGCAGCACCCTGTTCTCAGCAGGACTCACTTACCTCATTGCGTGTACTGACGGGATGAAGGTGAGGAGTGAGAGGGAAGGGAGACTAAGAAAGGAAAAAGCTTAACCTGTTTGCTTCCATGGAAAGCTGTTGGCAAATACATTCTCCTCCCTCTCCTCCTCTGCAACTGTGAACCAAAAGGGACCCTCAAGGGAGACCCTGGGCCGGAACAGATAAGAGGCTTCATTGGCAGCCCCAGAGAGGCCTGCTGGGGTTTGCAGCTTTATTGTTATTGCCCATGGAAGGCACTGGCACCCATGGGCGGCCCCCACAAAAGGAGGCTGCTGCTGTTCAGGCTCACCCCTTGCTAGTCAGGGGACCGGTTAGCCTCAGTTTCTCCTCCTGATCACCTGTGACATGGTACAGTAACAGCTGCTGGGCAGATAAAACAGTAAAATCTGTGCAGAAGTTTCATACAGTGCCAGGTTCATAGAAATGAGAGCTATAGTCTTTACCTTCCTCAGTCTAAGGACAGTACAATGTCACTAGACAGATTTCTCTCTCATCTCTCCCTCCACCCCCTCTCAGGGCCTCCATTCGCCTCCCCCGTCCAGCATTCAAAGGACCCTTCAGATGTCCCTATCCATCGAACTGTCCTAAATTCACCCCCTCTCTACTTTACACCCCAAACAAAAAGTCCAATTTGCTGTGGCTGAAAATAAAAAGTGAGCAAACTTTTGAATGAAAGTGATTCTGATATTGGGTTAACTCTTAAAACAGATCCTCTTAAGTTGAAGCCACTCTCCACTTAATGCAAAACAAAGCCCAACTCCTTTCCAGGAGTGAAGGGGTGAAGAGAAGGGTCTAGAAGGAGCAATTTCTCCTTCCTCTCTGGACTTCACCAGCTTGCTCTTCCACTTGATCTGCCAATCATCCACTGAATGACAATTCCTTAGCATCAATGCAGGCTACAGAATGAGTCTTCTGGTTCCAGAAAATCAAACTGTTCCTATAGCACCAGCTCTCCCAGGAGCAGAGTTGGCTCCTAGAGATTTTATGCTGCTCACCTTCCTCTTCTCCCTGAGCTTGGCAGCCTCCTTAGGATGGTTAAAGCGAAACATATTAGTTCTTCCCAAGAGTATCACAGCACCTAAGAACATAAAAAAACACAAGTAAGCAACTTGGTTGGTTGACAACATCATATTGCGGAATTTTATGGCTGAAATGTAATTTCCAGTGTACTATAAAACAGTAATAATAAGGGAAAGCCTTAGTCTCCAAAGTCTGCTTACATAAGCCAATTTTAAATCTGCAAATATTCTTATTTTTACAGCCCAGAGTCACAATACTCATGTTACCAAGGCAGAAGTGATGGATTCAAACATTATATTATGAAATTTAAAACATAATATCCAGATAATTATACTTCTGATTGTTGAGAAGAAAAAAAGAAATCCATTCTGCAAAGGGACGCTGTAATACTAGCCAAAGCATATGGTCACAAATTTGGAAAATGTTTATTAAAGCCAATAAAAGGAGAAATTCCAAAGTAAAGTGCTTTCAAAAGAAAACATGGTAAAATTGGTGGAGTCCAGGTATCCATGACTAAAGTCTACCTCAGAACTTGACAGTAATGAAACTGTGTACATGAAGGTCTGTTTCCATGTGAAAATACTGCTTCTTGTTAAAACCTGTTAAAATTTATATGGTCACATCAGACACATGAGAAAGGCTCCACTGACCAGGATCCTGCTTATCCAAAAAAGAACTCCATAAGAGGCAGACGAATTCAATATAAAAACCCAAAGGTAACAAAATCGTTAGGAAGAGGGGGACATTTCAGCCTGATTCAGCAAATAAGGAAACAAACACTTTGAATAGTTGGAACTGTTCGAAGCTGGCACAGGTGCCATGGAAGGAAGCAAGCTCCCTGTCATTGGAGGCACCTAAGTAAGCGAAGCGATGTTCTAAAAGAGATTCACCATGTTATCTGGTCCATCCACACCCAAGAGTCTACCACACCTCAGAAGGAGACCCCCATGTTCAATCCTTGCCCTGAAAAAGGACACAAGTTACTTGTGAAGATAGAACACACACATGAAGTCAACCACACAAGATGATGTGTGATGAGGTCAAGCATCTAAGTGACACATGCAAGGTTGCCATAGGTGGGGACAGACCTAGGCTGAGTCTCACATGGCAGCCAGAGAACAAGAAATTAGGTTCCAGTTTGGGGTAACCATGGGGAAGGGCTAAGCCTTAGCAGGAGAACAGGCATGTCATATTGAGGGAGAGGAGGGAGTCACCTCCACCCAGAATGCAGGGCATTGGAAACAGCAGCGAGAATACGTAGGTACTGGAAAGGTGACACAGAAACACACTATGAGGACATGGAGAGCCAGGGTAGGGAACTGGCACCAAATGTCACAAACTGCTGGCCAGAGAAAAATTTCAGCTCATAGAGGTTTTGTGTGTCCCATGGAACTTTTAAAAACTAAAATTTTTAGCTGCCAAGAGTTATAAATCTGCAGCTTCCACATAAAGCTCAGAGTTTCTTTCTGATTTTCCCTCAAAAACTAGAAGGTATGGTATCAGCAGATTTGAATTGCCACCTGGCAAAAATCCCTGGACTGCTGAAGTCCACCTCCTTTGGGTAGGGTACATGACCTCTGGGTGACCACAGTCACCAACCTCTTCGTTTGCCTACTATCTCCACCTGGATCTTGCAAGTAATAGCGTAGCCTCTGGTAGCTACTTTAGAGTGTCAGACCAGTATATCCACCTGTCTCTCAACATATTGCCTCATCTTCTCATTGGAGTTTCAAATTCAATACGGCTAAAACCCAATGGGTTTAGATCATAACCCCAGGGAGCAACTGAAGGGCTGGTTCTGGTGCTTGCCATTATTTAGTGGAAATGGAGTCAATATGGAAAGAAGAACACAGTTTTAGGAGACTTAGAGGGATAGCAGTGGATATTAACTAATCTACAATCTACGTATCCCCCTCACACAAGATTGCATTCGTATATTTTCCAATTACGGAAAGGCACCATAATCATAATTAAGAAAGGTGCTTTCCATGCCTTTTATGACCAGGACCCAGAACTGTGTGCCATACTGAGAAGTCAAAAGTTAGGCAGCCATACCTAGGATATATGTATATTTAATGCTCTCAAATTGAAATTAGAGATTAATAAGGCAATCATATTCAATGTGTTAATTAAATTTAATCCAATTTTTTTTCCTGTTAATCAAATGCCCAGCCATGCAGGTTGAAAATTGCTAAAATATGTTAATGGAAAAATAGAATGGTATTTCAGAGACATATTTCATATCATATTAAATCACTGAAAATAATCTTGCCACTCATGTATTTGCATGAAATATACATAAAAATCCCTGTAAGAATTATTAAAAAAAAAAAACAACTACTCATGACCATTCCTTGTTTCCATCTAAATAATGTGCATAAACTGCCTGTCACATAAAAAGAGGCTCCGTTAAGGCTGGTTTCTATTTCATTACATTCCTTTACTCAACAAACCTAATGACTTAAAAAAATCTGCTTCGTTTTTACATTAGGCTGCTGTTAATTTCTTCCTGCATTCAACGAGTACTTTGTGAACACTGTCAGCAGGTGAATCACTATGATAAGCACAGAGATACAGATCTGAATGAGTCAGACATATGCCTTGCCCTCATGGAGCTTATAAACAAGTAGGCGGGAGAGATGAATAATCAACAGACTCCACAATGAGATGCAAAGCTACAACTGAAGGAGAGATCCTCTGAGGACCTAAGAAGAGGGCTGATTATAGGGAAGGTTAGGGACAGAGGCCCTGAGGGAGGCTGGAAGTGGTGCCTGAGACAAGCTCTGAGGGTGAAGCAGGGCGAGTGAGGGAGTGCCATATGTAAAGGTCCTCTGGCAGGAAAAGATGATGAAGGAGGTGGTGATGCTGAGTGCCTAGAAGACAGTTAAATGCTTACATCAGAGGAAACAGGGAAGAACAGTACACATGAAGCTTGAGGGAGGGAAGGGAACATACCACATAGAATCTTTCAAGTTACAGTAAAGCAACTTTAATTTCACGTGGATGCAGAGGAAGAGAGTGAAGGGCTTTGTGCAGCAGCGTTATATGATTAGATGAGAGTTTTAGAAAGGTCATTCTTTCAACTGTTTTTTTTTTTAAGATTTTATTTATTTATTAATTCATGAGAAACACAGAGAGAGAGAGAGAGAGAGGCAGAGATACAGGCAGAGGGAGCAGCAGGCTCCATGGAGGGAGCCCGACGTGGGACTCGATCCCAGGTCTCCAGGATCACGCCCTGGGCTGAAGGTGGCACTAAACCACTGAGCCACCAGGGCTGCCCTCAACTGTTTAAAGAAGGAACCAAAAAGGGCAAGAGCTGATGCAGATAAACAAGGTAGGAGGCTACTACAAGGGTCCAGGTCAAAGATGACGGCTGATTCAGCATTAAGGGCAAAGGGGAGTAGACAAGGGGGAAACACACATGTCAGGAAGATATTTAGGAGACAGGATCAATAGGACTCCACAATAGGCTAGATATGGGGACAAGGGAGGTGAAGGAGATGCTTCTGCTAGTTGAATCGGGAACTGTTCACACAGATTGAGAACACTGAGAAAGGACCAACATCCGGGTTGGGAGAGAAATCGTGAATTTGTTTTTATGCATAATCAGTCTGAGAAGCCTTTGGCAGGTGGAAATATAAAGCTCTAGAAGAAAAATCTAGGACATCTATTAATCTATTGGTCTACCTACCAACCTACCTACTGACCTACTTACTCTCAAATAAATAAATGTATATATAAAAATATAAATATAAATATATATGTCTCGGTGTGTGTGTATACACACACACACACACATACACACATTTGTAAGTATACATACCTACCTAACATCTGTGTGTAAAGATGAGACCCAGAGCATCTGCCCTGCCTGCAAACTCTTGATGTGGCCAAGAGTGAGAAAAGTTTAACCTCTCCAAAATTCCCTTTCCTTATCTAGTCATCACACTGGATACTTTCTAAGGTTCCTTCCAGCTCTTAAATTCTCTTTAACTATATGGACTATTCCTTGATCTGAGGTTAACATGATTAATCACAGATGGACTTTTCTCATGCACTTAGTTTGTAATTTTTAGAGCATATCTAAGCCTCCATGAAATATATGATGGCTTCTTTGAGATTACTTCAGAGCCCATTTAATACCATGAGGTAGGGAATCCCTGGGTGGCTCAGTGGTTTAGCACCTGCCTTCGGCCCAGGGCATGATCCTGGAGTCCCGGGATCGAGTCACACATAGGGTTCCTTGCATGGAGCCTGCTTCTCCCTCTGCCTGAGTCTCTGCCTCTCTCTCTCTCTCTCTCTGTGTGTATGTGTGTCTTTCATAAATAAATAAATAAATAAATAAATAAATAAATAAATAAATAAATAAATAAATAAATAAATAAATAAAATCTTTAACAAAAAATACCACGAAGTAGACAAATTCCAGACAGTCTTTAAAGGCAAGGGAAAGGAAACAACATTATAAAAGGGGACATAGAGGCACTTGTTAACAATAACTTTAAAAAGCTTCATTTAAACCTCCGAATAAAACCACTGAATGCTGATTTCACAGAGGATTTTGTCCTAGTATTTCAGATACAATGAAAATGAAATTAAACTTGTAAACAATTCTAGAGATTTCTAAGGAGTATAGTGACAATAATCAGTAACATCACTAATTACCCTCCTCAAATTTTATGTGAGAATTAGCAAATCTGCACAGATAAATCACAGATACTGCACAGATAAATCAGCTTTTTTTCCTATTAAATGTTGTCATATGAATATTTCTGAGGTGATGATGTACAAATCATTTAATTCTGGGTTATAATTAATACAAACACGTGAGAAAACTGTATTCCCAAAAGTGAATGGTCCAATGTGATAGGCGTTTAAAGACTGAAAAAGAAGGGGCCTTGTGAGATTCTGCTTCAGGCTTCAAATTCTGAATTTAATTACTTTAGAAAGCCCCACCCCCACCTCACTATATACACAAAGAGGCTATAATACACTGCTAAAGCATGCCCAGTGAGAGTGGTTTTCATTTTGGATATAAGCACCAGAAAAGCAAAGCTCTGCCAGGGAACATTATTTTCTAGAATGGTACTGAGATGTAGGATGGGGTGAAGTTCTTAAAGCATGCTTTTGTGGGATAATTTTCCTTCTGATTTAAAACATCTGCAAAATATTTATATTAAAATAAGTTATGATGATGGCACTATCTGGGGGACCTGATAAAGAGAAAGACTAATTCCCACTAATACATGCCAGTACTTGAGAATACATTAAGTGATATGTTCAAAGGCCTTGGACTCCTGTGACCCTGACTTTATTATTTCAGACACCTGAATTATAGTAATTTTTCTCTATCTCAGAATGGCTTCAGGCAGTGAGACAGGAAAGATTAAGATCTGACATGGTGCTTGTGGTAAGAAAATTTCATATGAATACTAATGAATTCAAAAGGGACACATGGCTTGAGGTTCACAGCTGGCTTGGATGAGTGACAGGCACTCAGCATCAAGGGTAGCAGACGTCAGTGTCAAAGCACTCCATCGGGTCCTCTGCTAGTATTAGTGACAGATATCAATACATATGACACCTTACCAAAAAGCCACATAGGCTCGGCCCTCTCATTTCAACATTTATAATTCAAATACAGATTTACAATTTCCTGCTTTAGATAAATCACTTAAACTCTTGTTGACTCTTGGTAAAGTAAAAATTGCAAACCTAGATTCTGAGACTCTGGAAAAGAAAGTAAATCGATTTTCAATCTTCATTATTGAGGTTTCCAGCCAAATAATCCATCAAGAATTATTTGCCCAACTGTGTGCACGTGCTGAATGCAGAGCTGTGTAAAATTTCAAAAAGCTCTAGTCCCATCCCCAAATAAATGTTTAGATGTGTGTGGGGGTGGGCAGCGTAGAGGAAGTGGGAACGGATTATTTTCTTCTGAAAGCCTCAGGAGAGATACCAAAAAAGGATACAGAACAAGTTTCATCCTTCCGTAGGAAAATGCAGAAGTATATGAAATAATTAGAGGGTGATTCCAGACAGGAGACAATAGAATGACAAGTTCTAAGGTACTGGATGGAAGGCGTCATGCTAACTAGTCAAGCTATTAGTAACTTTCTTTACTTCATATTCTTTGTTACCAACAATACTACTTATTCTGTTAGTAATAAGCTCAAATATTCAGTTCTAGCCTCCTACACACTCCAAGCTGTCAATATTTTATTATTCCTTCCAAAATAGTGCTTCCAAAATGATTCCCTTCTCTCTAATCAACAATGGTCTCTTACCTCCATTAGCACACTTCTGTTACCACTCCTCACCAGGCCCTCTTGGGTTATAAAAACACTGCACTGTCCTTCACCTCAGCGACCACATTATGCATCTACCAAATGGTGAGCGCCATCCAGTCTGCAATTCCCCAGCCCTACAAACTTGCCATGACTCAGCAGCCCTGGTCCCCCACTGCTCCTGTCCTCCACCTCACCCACTTTCCAGGCTTCAGACATTTCTTCACTGTGCACTTAGGTCAAAAACATGCACATCACTTCTTCACCATGTGCTATTATGATAGATACATCATTTGCTTCAGAGTTCAACTTTGGGTAAATTTCTCCTTTTTTGGCAGTCTACAGCCACCCTACAGGAGGCGTTTTCGTTCTTCACAAGATGGAATAAGCACATCCCACCTGTCTATCCTACTGAATGCTGCAACTGTGTGAACAGGATGCAGAAAGCTGTTATTTGAGGGCCAGAGAAGTAGACAGTAGAAGGCAAGCTAAAAATAACAGGGGCAGATGAGGAATTTACCATTTGCCCTCTCCAGTGTTCCCTGGCTTAATTGAGAAGAAAATCCAAAAGCTAACATCAGTGAAAATGAGAGAGCTCTTGGAGGAGCCCTCTAGTTCAGGTACAAGGAGGAGTGAAAGGGTCCCCTGGCAGCAACACAGACAACAGCTCCAGATGCCTAAACTTATGAGGAATTGGAAAATCTCTCTCCAGTCAGAGGGTGGGACACACTCTTGTTGCTCTGCCCTTTCACTTCCTGGCCCCAAAGTTGTGCACAACAGCAGGAAGAACATGAAAGAGTATATAGCTCCAGATTTCTAGCTAGATGACAGAAAAGGAAAGATTCTTCAGTGTTGACAGAGAAGTAATGTTCAGGAAATAAACCTCACAACTGTTTATGAACTTCTGGGCCACTTAGATTTGACCCTCAAAAGCACACAAAGACTTTAAGAAAAAAAAAATTAAGAACTGACCTAAGATACAGACCACTACTCAGGTCCCAGACTGACCCTTGGGTAGCACACACACAGGGGAGACCAGGACAGCATCACAAAGGATTTGAAAATTGAATTGGCACTGGAGCTAGAACCACAACCCATGGAGACTAATTCTAATTTACAGTCTGAATCTAACCAGGTCCACTGCCCACTAAAACAAAACAAAACAAAATCAATGTTTCCCAATGGATTTAAATAGGACTTAGTCTCATAACAAAATATCAAAAATGCCCAGGATGCAATCTAGTATTACTTAGCATACAAAGAACTGGGAAAATCTCAATGTGTGTGGCAGAAAACAACCAACAGATGTTAGTGGAGATCAGAAAGATGTTAGATGTATTTGATGAACATTTTAAATCAGCTGTTATAAAAATATTCAAACATAGGAGAGTAATTTTGAAAGTTAAAATGTTACAACAAAGAAGTAAAGGATATGAAGTATAATTGAATATTACAACTAAAAAATACAATAACCAAAATAAAAAAACACACTGGATGGGTTCAAGAGAAGGGCAGAGAGGACAGAGAAAGAGTCCATGAACTTGAAGACAGAACAATTTGAAACTATTCAATCTGAAAAGCAAAATGAAAAAAGTTTATCAAAGGGCAAAAAGAAGTAAACAGAGTCTCAGGGACCTATGGAACAACACTAAAATACTTAACAGTCATGTAACTGGAACCCCAGACAAGAGAAGGAAGAACATAGAGCAGAAAATAAATATTTAAACAAATAATGGCTGAAAAATTCCTAAATCTGGGGAAAGATATAAACCTACAGATTCAAGAAACTCCAAAGATCCAAGATCCAAAATGGGCAAATGCCAAGAAATCCACACCAAGGCATGTTGTCAAGTCACTCTATGGGATGTGAAGCTGAAAGTGACATTTAAAAAGGAACAGGGACATTATGAAAAAGAGACGTGATGACTCTAACAAGAGAAGATGAATCAAATGAGAAGAATGAAGTTAAAGAGACTGACATTTGGTTGTCACGTACACCAACACCTAGGCACCACAAAACCATCTTCTGTGTGTGATTAGTTTTGGTCAGCTGGTGTCACATTAGATGTTCATCAGCATCACTTGCACAACTCATGAAAAACTAAAGTGCTCGGCCCCATTCCTACATTCTTTGACTCAGGAGATGTAACAAGGGGCATTTCAAAATGCTCCTAGGCACTGCTGATGTTGCTGATCTGGAGACATGGCTTTTAAGAACCACAGGCTTTGGGCAGAGTCTTGAAGAGGAAGGGCTTTTGACTTTCAAAAGCATCTGCTGAAACATCCACTTGCAAGAGACAGGTGTCAGATGCGCAGATCTCAAGTCAGAGGGAAAAATCAAATGATAATGAGTGCTTATGAGCAAGGAGAGGTGAGTTCAATGGGAGGGCAGCCATTAATATGTGCTGCAATGTTCAAAAGGGCTCTTTTGTTCATTACATACCTTGGCTAAACTGCTAGAAGATCCATTTCCCTTGCTAGTTCCACTAAAATTCTTTTTTAATTTGCCACTGAATAACTCACAGCAGCCCTAAAGCAAATGAAAATTTATCAAAGCCTCCTCAGCTCCATTCCCCAGACAATCACCTATTCCCTTTTTCTTGAGTGCTTGAATAGACGCAAATATATTTTGGCACTTGAGCATGACACATTCAGATGCACCTAGGTGTCAAGCCCCCAGATTCAGTTTCTGTAGCGCGTCTAAACGGAGAGATGCATATTCAATGGCTCTGGTGAACCTGTGAGACGACCAAGGG
Source organism: Nyctereutes procyonoides (assembly GCF_905146905.1). Taxonomy (NCBI): domain Eukaryota; kingdom Metazoa; phylum Chordata; class Mammalia; order Carnivora; family Canidae; genus Nyctereutes; species Nyctereutes procyonoides. The sequence continues at coordinate 41,488,183 of NW_026575024.1, forward strand.
AGGCCACTGACATGAATGGGAAAACGGATTACCTCGTTTAACAACTACCAGCTTTAAAAGAACATTTTGCAGTAAAAAAATAATAATAATAATTAATTTAAGAGAGAACAGGTCCTAGCAATTACACAGAAAATGCTGAAATACTTTTTGAATCGTAACTCACTTGATTTTTGTACCATTTCATATCAAGTATGTGGTGTAAAGAAAAAGACAAAGAAGAAAAACCTAAAGTCTAAAAGTCCACCCAGAACAGCTCAAGACCTATGGACTTGACACCATGGTCAAATTCATGCTTTCTTCTCTAGTAATTCCCTCTCTTTCTGCAAAAATCACATAATGGAATTATCCTATGAAATCATTCAAGGCACTCATTCTATGCCATCACAGGAGTGAGGAAAGCCCAGCTCCAGAGAACATGGCAGGTGAAGAGCACAGGCAGATACAAGGCTACATATGCCATGCACAGTTTCTAGAAGAATTCATCAGAGGAGAGGAGAAGAGCTTCATAGGCCGGGCTTATGGCAACACACTTTATATATGTCATTATAGTTAATTCTCACAGTACTAACAAACGCTTTTCATTTTAGTGATGTTACCAGTGGAAATACTGTTTATGCAATCTGAAAGAAGTAAGGCTGTTAACCAATACAGGTAAAAAAAATTTCCCAGCGATGGTGAAAATCTGCTAGATGTAGGTAAATCTCCTATTAGTTGACATTCACAAGTATCTTAAGTGATCTAGATAAGGAAGTGGTAATTACTGCCTGTGCTTTTTAATGGGACAGCCCAACACATTTGCAAATGAAGCAATTTACTAATGAAAAGAGATGTTTAAATACCAAATATCAACAATACTGGAAACTGATAGTAAAAAGACAGGAAGGTGCTGGTAGTAGAGTAAACCGGGAATCCAGTCAAATACAGAGTTAATACCATCAGACCATTGTGACTTGGGCTAACATCCATCTGCATTCTCTGTTCTTGATACCTTTACTTAAATTGCTTCATGGGCAAAAGCCAAGGTAATTTGTGGAATATGAATATACTGCTTTGCTTAATTCTGTTTCCCAGTTATTATTATATTTTAAAGAAGTCCATATTCTTTCTCTTTTTCACTTTGGTCTTGCTTTTTTTGTTAAAAAATCAAATCCTATAGGGGTGCCTGGGTGGCTCAGTCAGTTAAGCTGACATTTAGAGTCAGCTCTCAGGGTCTCAGGTCGTGATCTCAGGGTCATGGGATCGTGCCCCACGTCATCGGTGTCCACTCAGTGTGGAGCCTGCTTGACATTCTCTCTCTCCCCTCTTTACATCTTTTAATTTTTATTATATATTTTCATAGCCAAAAATTGTATACTTGGGGGCAGCCCCAGTGGCTCAGCGGTTTAGCGCCACCTTCAGCCTGGGGTGTGATCCTGGAGACCTGGGATAGAGTCCCACGTCGGGTTCCCTGCATGGAGCCTGCTTCTCCCTCTGCCTCTCTCTCTCTCTTTCTCTCTCTGCCATGAATAAATAAAATCTTTTTAAAAAAAATTGTATACTTGTATTTTATTATATACATCACATTGTATACTTTGTTTTTAAAACATGTTCCAGTTCCCATTTTAATAATACTTAAAAATCAAGAAATGTTGGGGCACTTGAGTGGTTCAGTGAGTTAAGCATACTATGCTTGCTTCAGTAGCACATATATTAAAAGTGAGTTAAACATCCAAATTTTGATTTTGACTCAGGTCTTGATCTCAGGATTATGGGATTAAACCCCACATCAGGCTCTGTGCTCAGTGTGGAGTCTGCTTCAGGTTCTCCCCTGCTCCCTCTGCCTCTCCCTTCCTCAGGTATGCATGCGTGCAAACACACACACACACACACACACACACTCACACACACACACATTCTCTTTCTCCCCCCCCCCCAAACAAAACAAAAAACTAAGAAATGTTGAGTAGTTTAATCCTTAATCTTTGAAGAAATTTACAGGTTCTTTCCTTGATGGGATCTTTCAGTCTTAAAGTATACACATTAAAAAAAAAAAAAAAGGTATTCTTTCTTCTTTCATGTAATGCCTTGAAACACAAAGTCCTCTTGGCATTTCATTACCCTAAGACTTGCTAATGACATTTATACTCGGTGCATGGATGTTTTAAGGCTTTGGAACATAGCAATTTTATGTCTGTCGCACAGCAGACCACCAGAGGAACTCAAGCCAAAATCATGGCACCATGGTAATAAAGCAATTAAGATAGCCCAGAGGGGGTTGGGGAATTCTGACCATTAAGTTTAAATGTCAATTAGCATTACTACTTTCTTAGGACAAGTCAAAAATTTCACTTCAGTCATCGTTAACCTGAACAGGCATATTTTTTAAATGGACTCTCAATTAAGGAAAAAATTTGATAGAAAAAAAACACTTGATAATACTATAAGGGAGATATGTTTATTATTTAGCTACTATGCTTCAATCCACATGAGAATTAGAGGCACAATCATAGCTACATAAGCAGATACCAATGGAATAATAAGCAAATTCTCTGAACTAAATAAACAAATTAATAATCTTTTGGGGGGGTAGGGGAGGGGCAAATAGAAGATAATCCTAATTTTAAATAATAAGTTCTGGGGATTCCTGGGTGGCTCAGCGGTTTGGCGCCTGCCTTTGGTCCAGGGCATGATCTTGGAGTCCTGGGATCGAGTCCCGCATCGGGCTCCCGGCATGGAGCCTGCTTCTCCCTCCGTGTCTCTGCCCTCTCTCTATGATGAATGAATAAATAAAATCTTTTAAAAAAATAAATTAAAAAAAATACAGGTTAAATGCCTCAACGTATGCCGAAGCAGAAGCTAGGAAATCAAGTATAAAAAAATAATCTAATTAATTAATTAATTGATTGATTGATTAATTAATTCTAGGCAGTTTCTCCATTAAACAATATGTGCTCTAAAAGTTCCTTTTGCAATATGTTGTTTGGAACTTAAGACTGATTTTCTCACAGAAACACCATTACACATAAAAGTTACCTTTCAGGAGAATCCATAAGAGACTATTTCACCCATCAGTGGCAGAAGCGGTGGCCACTATAATCCACTCAGCCTTCTCAGTAGCCAGGACTGTGAATGGTATGAGCTTCAGAAGCTCCAGACAGTCATGGGGAGAGCAAGGAAAGCACACAGAGGAAAACAGGTGGATGACCAGGCAACAAAGTAAGGGGGATCCAGCAGATGATATTCACCCTTGTGGGTTATTTGTGATCCAAGCACAGCTTAGCTAAAGAAGGCCCCCAATTATAATCCCAACCATAACCCATTCTCTAACTTCCTGTGTGTGGCTCCACAGACAAGCCAGACTGCACATGGGAGTACCTGGAGGAGCAATGTACAGGACTCAGAAGTATTAGAGTGAGATCTCTGAATTCATTGAGCCTCACTTAACCTTTATGGTTTTAAATTGATATCCTTAAAGGCCCAACGTGCTTGAAAAATCTTCAGTATTATCAAAATAGATTATTATAGAATTAAGATTTTTCCTCCCTGTTTCTGAGTGTTTGAAGTATACAGCTATGTGCAGAATTTTGTATATGTGAATAAATACAGTTCAGTATGAACACATATTAAAAACTTTCAAAGTTTCATTGAAAGAAACTGATGAAAATTCAAATAAAAGAGACATACTGAATAAATAGAAGTCCCAAGACAGAAATATATGTTAGAATGTGAACAAATCAAATGAAATTAGAAATCTCACTTCTGAAAGGATGTTTTAGCAGAAAAATAAAAAGATTCTAAAACTCCTTTGGAAAAAAATAGGCATGAATAGCAAAAAAACACACAGATAAGAGAAATCAAAGCATATTATAATATGACAAGCATTCAAATTGTGTGATAGTGGTACAAAAGCAGAAATATGCAGCACTGGAACAAAGTGGGAGTTACAAAATAGATCCAATGCTGTGTGTCAGTGTTCATTTTCAGTCAAGTAAATTTCTTCAAAAGAAGTGAATACAGGATGGGGTAAGGTTATAATAAATGCTACACCAATATGGGAAAAAAAATTAAATTAGGTCTACCCCAGATATATTAAACAATTAAATATTTCAAAATGAATTCCAAAGTTCTGCCCATATATTAATGATGATACTGAAAACCAGTACAAGCCTCTTGTAAAACCCTGTAACAACACAGTCATCCTAACAAGGTCAACCTCAGCTGACCTGGGAGAGATACAGACAATACAGAGATCTGTACTGGACAAGGGGACTCGTATCACCTCTTGCCATGACTTGTGCATCACCCTTGCTGCCCCAGAGGAACAGCAGCAGGACCTTCACCTGAGGTCCTAAGAGTGAACAAACAGGTGGCAGAAATACCACTGAAAAGCCCTACATTCTGACCTCTTATCTTCCATGCAATTACAGTAACTTTCTGGGCTCAGGGCAGAGACAGTCTCTCACTGTGACTATTACTCTGCTGTCTGGCAAGAACCAGCTTCTCCATCCCATATTGCCAGAGTCCTTGCCCTGGTTTCAAAAAAGTAGAAAATATTGCTTTGGTAACCATCACTGGGTACCACTGGGTACTGGTTTGGGCTAGTCACCTGCTACTACTGAACTCTGATGTTCCTGCCCAGCTCCAGGGCACTTGGAGTCCTAAAGGCCAGAGGAAAGCAAAGGGACCTTCCAGACTGAAGGAACCAAGAGGGATGTGGCAACCAAATACCACATACAATGCCAGACCGAATCTTCGGCCCACAGTGCATGTTGTTGGACAAATGATGACAACCCAAAGGGCATACAAGAATGAGATGGTAGGAATGCACTGGTGTTAGTTTCCTAATTCAGATGCTTATATTCTAATTACATAGAAGAATGCCATTGTTTAAGGGAAATAAACACTGAAGTATTCAGGGGTAGTGGGGCATCATGTTAGCAATTTACTTTCAAATGTTCCTGGAATTAAAAAGTTCTTTGTACTACACTTGCAGATTTTCTATAAAGTTGAAATTATTTCAAAAGAAAAAAAAAAAAGACAGGATACTGGATCTTGTATGTGTGTTATAATTAACAACTATTCACAAAAAAGAATATAAATAGGGTAATAAATAAAGTTATAAACAGCACTGTGTTAAGGTTTTGCATTTAAGATGCCTTTTTAAGTTAAAAAAATACCTTTAAAGTCATATTTCTATAACAGCAATAACTTTTAAGACAACTACATAAATGTTTAGTTCAACAAGACAATCAGAATTAGAAGTCCTCCAGCAACGCAGAAAACAGCATAATGAAGCAGTCTTCATCTTTTTTTTATAACCAATTAGCAATTAATTGTAAGATGAACAAGTTCCCCCATTACCTAGCCAACTTGTTCTCTAGCAGTGACATACACAAAGAACTCTGAAAACCAAAAGTCAGATACCTTGATTTAGGTGTGTGGCCTCCATGATCTGAACACCATTCACAGAGCATTGAGACCCGCTCAGGGGTATCAGGGTCACCATCCCCCCAACATTTTCAAAGATGCAGTGCTCACTCTCCAAGTCAAGGCCATGAAGAACTAAGTTGGAAAAACATTTAAAAAAAGATAATTTCTTTGTTATCTAGTGCACTGATCCCCAACCTTTATTTTTCCATATTGAATACTCTTCCCCTTCCATGTAAATATTGTGAAGTGAACATTTATGTTCAGTGAGAAAAGTGAATTTCAAGAGTTCATGGCATCAACTGATATCCTCTGAAGGTATCTCTGAATGTTACCTCAAAGGGTCTGGACATTACCTGTGCAAGGAAATAAATTCTCGCATGCTGAGTTATCTCATCTTCAGGGAGAAAATAGTTGAGTAATTTGTCTTATTTGAATACCATTGTGTCACTCAGATGCTGAATAAATTTCCCCCACCAGCCACCCAAAGGTCAGAGTAAAACAGAAGCAACAAAAGAGCTCCATGGGTCAATGACTTATTATAACCTCCACACTTACAGACACTGCATTCCAGAAGCAGAAACTAAAGGTGAAGTTGGCCTGGCATGGATCTTGGGAGGCCCAAGGAAATCTTCAGATGCTATACTGGGATGGCACATTGCCACAGCCTGTGCCAAATCTGAGAGCACATGACCTCCAATAACTGCTCAGAGCATGTGACTAACATGTATCTAATCATGTAGGACCATCCTGAGCCATTCATGCTTGCTAAGTGGCCAGGCATGGATATGAATGCCTGTCAAATAAAACTATATGATTTTAGGCACAGCTCTTGGCCAGTTTCTCAGAAGTACAAATCAAATAGCTCCCATTGCTCCCCAGAGAACTGTACTACTGAACTTTTCTGTGCACAGAAAACATGTGTTCTTACCACTCATCATCATTTACAGGAACCCCAAAGGTCAAACACACAATTTAATGAACAACAGAAGAAGAGGCCTGACATCTAGTCCTAGTCAAGAAGAGGTGAAGCTGAAGACTTCTGGGACCTGGTTTTCAGCTTTCCCAGTTTTGCAGCAAATACTAAAACACATTAGAACTATGCTAGCTTTGGCTTGATGAATAGCTTATACTTAGCAAGAAAGCAAGATGATTGCCAGCAATTCTAAAAACAGCTGAGAAGATAGAAGTCTTCCCCTGCCAATCCCCCCTTGTCTCACACACACACACACACACACACACACACACACACACACAGCAGCAGCAGCACCACCACCACCACCACCACCACCACCCTAAGTTAAGCTTTTAAAACCTAGTAAGACATCACCCAGCTTCAGGGATGAATTACCAGTTATCTGTGTGTCTCAGCAAAGATTTTCGGGAAACACAGAAGACACACCTCCATATGTGTGCATGCTGTGCTTGTGTGTATCCAACTCTGTCATCACTGTACAGCTAAGGATCTATATCCTTCCCAGTAAGGGGTCTAATAGCCTTTATCTGTGTCTGTTGGCATATTTCCATCACTATCCCACTACAATTTAAATTACTCTTGAAAGTTGTGACAGAGTATGGAATGTATATAGGGTGAGGGAGATTCACAGTTCCACTTAATTCACTAAATTAATTGGTCTGTGTCATTCGTTTGAATTGAGTTCAAAATTATAGAAATGCACATACTGATTCAGCATTATATTTGAGAAAGAGGTTTGGTTTTTAGATTATAATCACTTTAGTGTCAGTCATTCAAAAGAAAATTCTTCATTATATGATTTTTAGGGATGTCTGGGTGGCTCAGTAGTCGAGCATCTGCCTTTAGCTCAGTGTGTGATCCCGGGGCCCTGGGATAGAGTCCTGCATCAGACTCCCTGCAGGGAACCTCTGTCTATGTCTCTACCTGTCTCTCTGTGTCTCTCATGAATAAATAAATAAAATATAGATAGATAGATAGATAGATAGATAGATAGATAGCTTTTAAAAATCACGAGAAAAAAAAATAAAAAATAAAAATAAAAATAAAAATCACGAGGAAGAGGAAATTGATAAAGATTCTCACCAATATCTTGTTCTGTTGAAGCATCTTCTCTACCAACATATGTCTGACCTTCCTAGGAAGAAAAGTCAAGTAAAATTTAGTAGTAAGA